>NC_136424.1:224505052-225775052 GCF_052625555.1 Lactuca saligna | reverse complement strand
ATTTCTACTAAGTAATGATGATTTCTTATACATTTTGGTCTTTGGTTATAAGGCTACATTTTACGGATTTCAAGGAAAATATCGGATTTTTCTGAAACAAACGCGACATTTACATGTGAAAGACTTCTACTAAGTTTTATAATAAAAGCTTATGAACTCACCAACCTTTGTGTTGACACTTTTCAAACAACTTGTATTCTCAGGAAAACATTAAACATGTAATCAAGTGCTTTTGAGGATGGGACGTTAAGGCATCAAACTTTTCATATTTTGTCAACATATTGTAATTGATTTTGAACCATGAAATTCATACAAGTGATGTAACTTTTTCAATTATATATATGTTGGTTGTGTTTGCTTAAATAACTATTGAAATTGTGGTTATGATACTACATGAAGTCCTCCACCCCCGGAAGTTTCCGCCATCCTTGGTTTGGGGGTGTGACAGATTGGTATCAGAGCGCGGTTTATAGTGAATTAAGTATGTCAAACCACATAAGATATACAAACTATAAACATATTTCGGACTAAAAGTCTCTGATTCTTAAAATGCTTTAACGAGTTGTACTTTTAGAAAACAAATAATATCTTGTTTTAAAGTATACTTACATGCATTCTATACTAGCATGGTGTCATATCTTAGGAGAACATAAATTGAAACAGGAGGAGTCGAACATTATTAGTACGCCTTAGCATGTGTAATCAGTTCTGGGAGGGATATAGCCTGATCAACTATATCCGTCCAAGAAGTAACTTACGCACACTAAGGATTAGTCGTAATGAGCGACAAATCTGATAACCTAATTACACTCCATAAAGAACACGCTAAGAACCAAATATAAACATTTAAAAATACTATAGGAGTATTTGTACGTTTCTATAGCACCAGATTATTATTTTACGATATGTGCTTCTTAACCCCGTTTCTCGTGCAGACGACATGGCAGGATTTCATATACCCGGGGACCCCTATTTTCCCAATCAGGGAAACGCGGGATGGATCGATGATGAGCCCGAGGAGGATCCCGAAGAGGATCCCGAGGAGGAGCCCGAGGAGTAAGACGAACAAGAAGAAGAAGAGGAAGACGACCAAGAAGAAAAGGAAGAAGAAGAGGAAGAAGAGGAAGGTGATGAGATAGTCATGTTTGGGAACGAAGCAGAGGAACCACCAGAAGTATTCAACCCTCCCTACATCGCGAGGGTACCCGCGCACCGTTTTGGATACAATGGACCTGAACCCCCTTGGGTAACAACGATCGAAAGATGGAGCCGACAACAACGCCAGCGGTCACCATATGGCTACCAACGAGGTTACTATGATCTCACTCATGGTGGACCGGCTGACAGAGCTCTCCCCGTCACGATACAACGAATAGCAAGTATGGATGATCGTGGTAGGACGACGACCGATCAGGTCCGGGAGTTAAGCGCCATCGTACAGTCTACTACTGATCGCACCAGAGACCTGGAACGAGACTCCCACCACAGAGACCAACTCATTCAAGACCTTCTCGCAGCTCAAGCAGAAACAAGAGAGTATCGGGAAAGATACATGGCACTCGAAGAGAGAATGGTTGCAGCCGAACGCAGATTGGCGGAACTACAGGGCGCATCGACATCATCGCAGCCTCCGTCAAAGAAGGGTCGCAGTGATTAGAACTCGTTACTATTCTCACATCTTGGTAGTAAAATTTTATGAGTACGCGTTGGTGCTACTCTTTGTATGTAGGTCGACCCTGCGACTATGTGATTACACTATTCAAAGGGCTTTTGTAATGCCAAAACTATCTTTTGTAACGATGTAATGTAGACCCTTATGAGGTCAAACTTTTCCCTCTAAACGTTATGTACTAAAAGTTATCAATGAAATTTGGCATGTGTTTTATTTATTGAATGTTTGGCACTATACATCATAACCTGATCACACAAACAGTTTACGAATAATAAAGTTTTGATAAAATACAAGAGGGGTGAAACCCGTAACACTCGACTCGTTATCACTATTGAAGTCTTACCGACTGGTCATTTTTTTTATGACAGAACCATGCCACCAAGGAAAAGACCAAGGCCTTCCAACAACACAGTGCCGCCTCCACCACCACCTCCGCAATTTGATCCTGCGATGTTCCAGGCTGCAGTAACGGCAGCCGTGGCGGCAGCAATGTCGCAAATGGGAACCAATGGTTCTGGCGGTTCTAGATCCGGAGCTACCAATTCCATTCATGGGGACAGCACGGGGCGTACGAGGGAGTGCTCTTACAAAGACTTCATGAATGGCAAACCCGACCCTTTCAATGGAAGCGGGGGCGTTATCACGCTGGTGCAATGGTTCGAAAGGACCGAGGCAGTTTTCGAAATCTACGCTTGTCCCGAAGCGAGCAAGGTCAAGTATGCGGCATTCACTTTCACTGGAAAAGCACCTACTTGGTGGAATGGCCGAGTTAAATCACTTACTCCTGCAGTAGCTAACGCAATCAGCTGGGAGGATTTGAAAGCCTTAATGTTAAAGGAATACTGCCCGAGGGGCGAAATACAAAAACTTGAAGAAGAACTTTGGAACCTCAGGATGACAGGCACTGATCTTGAAACTTATACCGCCCGTTTCAATGACCTAGCACTTCTCTGTCCAACAATGGTCACTCCAGAAGAGAAGCAGGTGGAACGATATCTCTGGGGGCTGTCATCTCAGATTCAAGATAGTGTATTGGCCTCGAAACCCACTACCTTTGAAAGTGCCAAGGAATTGGCACAACAACTCATAGATCACAGGGCTAGCCGTGGTACCGTGATAACCACCACCGACCGAACAAAAGGAGGAAACAATAAGAGGAAGTTCTGGGGCAATAAAAAGAAACAACCAATGCAGGACCCCGCCAAAAAGCAACAGATTGTTGCTGTCCGTGCCGCCACTACTGCTGTCGCTCCAGCGCCGCCGAAACAGTATACGAGAACTCTTCCCAAGTGCAACAAGTGTAACTACCACCATAACGGTGCTTGTCGAGAGTTACACTGCAATAACTGCAACAAGAAGGGACACACCGCACGATTCTGTAGAGCGACTACCCAACCCGCCGCTCAAGACGCTACGACCGCCAACACCGGAGCAAGCCAAACCTGCTATGGATATGGTGAAACGGGACACTTCAGGAGGAACTGCCCCAAGGCACGAGCCCCTAATGCTGGAGGTGTAGGGAGAGTCCTAACTTTAGGGCAGGGAGAAGCAGTCAAGGATCCCTTTGTGGTTACTGATTACGTTCCTCCTCAATAACTCTTATGCATGCGTACTTTTCGATAGTGGGGCAGAAAGAAGTTTCGTAAGTCACCAATTCAAACATATACTTAAGCAAAATTCTCAACCACTAGAAGATTCTTACATCGTAGAAATGGCAAATGGAAAGGTTGAGCGCGCTAATGATATTTACATAGGGTGTACTCTCACTCTAGACAACCATTTGTTCAAAATTGACCTTATGCCGGTCACCATAAAAAGTTTCGACATAATCATTGGTATGGATTGGTTAAGCCTTCATCGTGCCGACATTCTATGTTACGAAAGGGCCGTCTGCCTCAATCTGCCGAATGGAAACATTGTCACCGTTTATGGCAATAAACCTAGTGCGAACCTACAAATCATCTCTTGTGTTAAAACCCAAAAGTACCTCCGAAAGCAATACCATGCTTTCTTAGCCCACATCGTAAACAAGAAACAGGAGGTGAAGGACATCAAAGAAATTCCAGAAGTATGCAACTTCCCTGATGTATTCCCAGACGATCTGCCAGGTGTACCACTCGCACGACAAGTCGAATTTCAGATCGACTTGATCCCAGGAGCTACCCCCGTTGCCAGGGCTCCATATCGCTTAGCACCGACAGAAATGCAAGAACTATCCAGCCAGTTGAATGAACTATTGAGCAAAGGGTTCATCAGGCCAAGCTTCTCGCCCTGGGGAGCACCAGTCTTATTTGTAAAGAAGAAGGATGGGTCCTTTCGCATGTGCATAGACTACCGAGAACTAAACAAACTCACTATCAAGAATCGTTATCCCCTACCCCGAATCGATGACCTCTTCGACCAGCTCCAAGGAGCCAGCTACTTTTCAAAAATCGACCTGAGGTCGGGCTATCATCAACTACGAGTTCAGGAAGAGGATATCCCCAAGACGGCATTCAGAACTCGCTATGGGCACTATAGATTTGTAGTGATGCCATTCGGGTTAACAAACGCGCCTGCGGTGTTCATGGATTTGATGAATCGAGTGTGTCGATCCTTCTTGGATAAATTCGTCATCGTATTCATCGACGATATCTTGGTCTACTCGAGGAGCGAAGAAGAGCACAGACAACACCTACGACTAGTTCTGGAGATTTTAAGAACCGAGAAGCTTTACGCCAAATTCTCAAAGTGTGAATTTTGGCTTCGTGAAGTAGGATTCTTTGGCCACGTAGTAAGCAAGGAAGGAATACATGTGGAACCCTCAAAGATCAAAGCAATCGAAGATTGGTCAACACCTACAATGCCAACAGAAATCCGACAGTTTTTGGGACTCGCAGGCTACTATCGAAGATTCATACAAAACTTCTCTAAGATCGCTAAGCCTCTCACCACCTTGACTCAGAAAGGTGTGGTGTTTGAATGGGAAGATAAATAAGAAGCCGCCTTCCAGACACTAAAGCAAGCCCTATGCAGTGCACCAGTCTTGTCTCTTCCAGAAGGAACCGATGATTTTGTGGTGTATTGCGATGCTTCGAATCAAGGCCTCGGCTGTGTGCTCATGAAAAGGGGAAAAGTCATTGCTTATGCATCAACGCAACTGAACACACATGAAGTTAATTATACAACCCACGACCCTGAACTGGGAGCGGTGGTGTTCGCCCTGAAGATCTGGAGGCACTACCTCTATGGCACCAAGTGCACCATCTTCACTGATCACAAAAGTCTTCAGCACATTCTCAATCAGAAAGAACTTAACATGCACCAAAGAAGATGGGTGGAATTACTGAATGACTACGAATGTGAAATTCACTACCACCCGGGCAAGGCCAATGTAGTAGCCGATGCCTTAAGCAGGAAAGAATACTCGGGTCGCCGAGTAAAATCCCTAGCCATGACCATCCACTCCCAACTGGCCACCCAAATCAAGGATGCCCAATTAGAAGCCTTGAAACCAGAAAACATGGCAAGCAAAGAACTAAGGGGAATGGACAAGAACTTGGAAGTAAAAGGGGATGGAACTGGTTATCTCATGAATCGAATCTGGACACCGAAGTTCGGTGGGTACCGAGATGTTGTAATGAACGAGGCCCACAAGACTCGATACTCCATTCACCCTGGGTCAGATAAGATGTATCTAGACCTCAAAAGGTTATAGTGGTGGCCAAACATGAAGGCTGAAATTGCTACTTATGTGAGCAAGTGCCTCACATGCGCCAAGGTCACGGTGGAATATCAGAAGCCATCAGGACTACTTCAGCAACCGGATATACCCGAGTGGAAGTGGGAGCGAATAACCATGGACTTCATAACCAAACTGCCTAAGACATCAGGTGGGATGGATACCATATGGGTGGTTGTGGACAGATTGAACAAGTCCGCGCACTTTCTGCCAATAAAGGAAACAAACAAGATGGAGAAGTTAACCAGGACGTACATTAAAGAGATCGTGCGACTACATGGTGTACCAACATCCATTATCTCTGATCGAGATAGTAGATTCACCTCGCGATTCTGGCAGTCCCTACAGAAGTCTCTGGGAACTAGGCTTGACATGAGTATGGCCTACCATCCACAAACTGACGGACAAAGCGAGAGAACCATCCAGACATTAGAAGACATGCTGAGAGCCTGTGTGATAGATTTTGGTAAGGCATGGGATACCAAAGTGTAGATCACCACTGTGTTGGGCCGAAGTTGGGGATACTCAGCTAGCCAGAGGGCAAGTCCCTGATAGCACCCTTACGGGGCCTGAAATCATAAGGGAAACCACAGAAAAGATCATTCAAATTCGGGAAAGACTGAAAGCGTCTCGTGATCGACAAAAGAGTTATGCGGAGAAGCGACGCAAACCTTTAGAATTCCAGGTCGGAGACCGGGTACTACTAAAAGTTTCCCCCTGGAAGGGGATGATACGTTTCGGTAAACGAGGGAAACTAAACCCAAGGTACATCGGTCCGTTCGAAATCCTTGCTAGGATTGGTCCTGTGGCGTACAAACTCCGACTACCACAAGAACTTAGTAATGTACACCCTACCTTCCACGTATCCAACTTAAAGAAGTGTCTGTCTGACGAGACACTCGTAATACCACTCGAAGAAATCGAAGTTAATGAAAATCTCCACTTTGTGGAGGAACCCGTCGAGATCATGGATCGAGAGATCAAGAGAACAAAACAAAGTCGCATTCCCATAGTGAAGGTTCGTTGGAACGCGAAACGAGGGCCTGAGTTTACCTGGGAACGTGAAGATCAAATGAAGCAAAAGTATCCACATCTTTTCCCAAACCCTTGAAGTCCCAGCCGAATTTAAATTTCGGGACGAAATTCCCTCTAACGGGGATGATGTGACAATCGTCAATCTTGAGTCAAGTCAAGTCATCAAGTCAAGCCGGCCAACTCGATTAAACCTTGTGCATTAGGGTTTGTGTTATGTTCATACTGTATAACTTGCTATATTAATGGGAAAACATCACTTGAGAAAAGTCTTGTGTTAAAATTTCCTAAGCCCTAGTGCTAATCAATGAACTAAACTGGTAAAAACCATGTTGCATACTCATTGGGAGTGTGTGGGATCCTTAATCATGACTTAACAGGGCACAAGAAACTTGCATTGCGGAGCCAAACACTCACAAATGCCACACTTGAAATCTCTCTCAAATATCTCTTTGTATGAGAAATCTCTCCAAGAATGTCAAATCTCTCCCAAATCTCTCCAAGTATGTGAAATCTCTCTCAAATATCTCCTTGTATGAGAAATCTCTCCAAGAATGTCAAATCTCTCCCAAATCTCTCCAAGTATGTGAAATCTCTCTCAAATATCTCCTTGTATGAGAAATCTCTCCAAGAATGTCAAATCTCTCCCAAATCTCTCCAAGTATGTGAAATCTCTCTCAAATATCTCTTTGTATGAGAAATCTCTCCAAGAATGTCAAATCTCTCCCAAATCTCTCCAAGTATGTGAAATCTCTCTCAAATATCTCTTTGTATGAGAAATCTCTCCAAGAATGTCAAATCTCTCCCAAATCTCTCCAAGTAGGTGAAATCTCTCCCAAATCTCTCTCAAAAGTTCCCGTAACTTTTTGGAATCATTCGGGTCATACCGACCCTTAACCGGGTCAAAAACGGCTTAAAACGGGGCGAAAACGAGAAAAATAGGCTTTAGGAACCGAAACCGGGAAGAGAGGCCTCTTAGGACCAGAACCGAGCCTCTGGTGGCTGAGGCATGCGAGACCGAGCCTTGGTCTCTGCCTCTCTCGGTCTCTCTTCTGGTCGCTCGGTCTCTGCCTTCTCAAGCTCTGCCTCTCTCGGTCTCTCTTCTGGTTGCTCGGTCTCTGCTTTCTCACTCTCTGCCTCTCTCGGTCTCTTCTGGTCTCTCGGTCTCTGCTCCTTCTCTCCTCTCCGTCTCTTCGCGCCCCTCTGTTCTCTCCTCCCCCCTCTCGGTTCCTACCCTCTCTCTTCTCCCCTCTCGGTTCCTACCCTCTCTCTTCTCCCCTCTCGGTTTCTACCCTTCCTCCTCTCGGTTTCAGCATCAGAAGGCCGAACCTCAGCCAGATTTCGGAAATTTGTCACTTTTAGCCCATTTTTGATATTTTTAACATTTTGAGCCCGTTTTTCATGATTTTAAAGCGGGATTTTCTCCAGAAATTATATTTTAACATAATAAACTCTAAATATTCATAATTTAAACATATTTTTATGAAAATCATTATCTAAATAATAAAGATCTAATGGGGGATTTATTTAAGGTGGAGTGTTGACTTTGCCTTAACTTATGACACAAGCAACCACCCCATACCCACTCTATGACCAGCCATACTCCTCATTTTCTCTCATTGCTCTCATTCCACTAAGTAACAAACACCACTTTTCTCTCAAACTTTTTCTACACAAATTTTCGAGATTCAAGGCGGAGTTCAAGTGTTCTTCCACTCTTAGTAAGTAAAAATTCATCCTCCCTATTATTATTTCACTTCATTCTACTCAAATCTTTGATTGCTTACACAAACTCTATAACTATAATGTTAGATTCTCAAAAATTTTCAAGGCATCTCCAAGTGTTCTTGAATTAAACACTTCCATTCTTCAACAATCATCTACTGAAATCACTTAAGGTGA
Organism: Lactuca saligna; assembly: GCF_052625555.1. Classification (NCBI taxonomy): domain Eukaryota; kingdom Viridiplantae; phylum Streptophyta; class Magnoliopsida; order Asterales; family Asteraceae; genus Lactuca; species Lactuca saligna. The sequence goes on along the minus strand of NC_136424.1, from coordinate 225,766,725 downwards.
GTCCATACCCCTACATTCTCATGTTTTCTCAAGTTTTCAGGGGGGGAATACAAGTTAAAACACTAAGAACATAACTAAAATTTTCTAACAGCCTTCATCAGAAAAGTTCAACTCCATTCACGGACTGTTTTGGGCATCTTAAACATTTTTGTTTTCAAAACTGTACAAGGTGCAAATACTTCAAGTTTTTAGCTTTAAAAGGACTACTTGCACATCTCCATACGATTTTTCTACAATTTATGGTGAATTTTACAAAACTGCCTATCATTTCAAACAACAATCCGGACCAGTCTGTGATTATGGACTTTTTCACCCAAGTTGGAGGTCATTAAAAATCGTGATAAAAATTATGAGTAAACTAGACACATTTTGTGAACTCTCAGAATTTACGGATCTAGTTTTCGACTTCGTATGATTTTTCTATGATTTTTCCAAAACAGGGCCGAATGGCTAAAGTTAGCCAACAGCATGTAAATATCATAACACTTTGTATTATGTTGAGCAAAGTGTATAATCGTAAGTTCTAATTATTGAATGTGTTTCCTTGTTAGTTTATCATCATGAACTGAAACTAAGTCATTCATAATAAATATTATTCATTCATTTTAGAACACGTATATTAAACTATAAAAAGTATAGTTTGATAAATTCATAACACTAATACATTTCCATAAAAGAATTCATACATATTACATACATTTTAGATAAACTATAATAGGTATAGTTTATGATACATCACTCAACACACTCGTATAAAAAGGGTACATTCATACAAGAAAGATTTATATTCACACACATTTCACGTAAACTTGTTAACCTATATTGTGAGACTCTCTCTCTCTCTCTCTCTCTCTCTCTCTCTCTCTCCGTACGTCCGAGTGCGGCATATAATTCCTGGTAGTTATAATCAGAATCTCCTTGAGGGAGAACGTGATACTTGTATATAGATCTATATTGGGTTTGACACCCCACACCTTGCTGCTAGCTACAGTGGGACCTGTAGGTCTACGGGTGACAAATGTCATTTCATTTTCGCGACGCCTGAGAAACGTTGGGGCAGGTTCACATAGTCACAGTATGATTATAGCGACTCACCTAGGGAGATAACAATTCATAAAGTTTACGGGATTTCATAAAACCGAAGTAGGTTTTAGGTTGATTAAAAATTTACTTTCCATATCATTTTAAACTCACGACATTTCTACTAAGTAATGATGATTTCTTATACATTTTGGTCTTTGGTTATAAGGCTACATTTTACGGATTTCAAGGAAAATATCGGATTTTTCTGAAACAAACGCGACATTTACATGTGAAAGACTTCTACTAAGTTTTATAATAAAAGCTTATGAACTCACCAACCTTTGTGTTGACACTTTTCAAACAACTTGTATTCTCAGGAAAACATTAAACATGTAATCAAGTGCTTTTGAGGATGGGACGTTAAGGCATCAAACTTTTCATATTTTGTCAACATATTGTAATTGATTTTGAACCATGAAATTCATACAAGTGATGTAACTTTTTCAATTATATATATGTTGGTTGTGTTTGCTTAAATAACTATTGAAATTGTGGTTATGATACTACATGAAGTCCTCCACCCCCGGAAGTTTCCGCCATCCTTGGTTTGGGGGTGTGACAGATTGGTATCAGAGCGCGGTTTATAGTGAATTAAGTATGTCAAACCACATAAGATATACAAACTATAAACACATTTCGGACTAAAAGTCTCTGATTCTTAAAATGCTTTAACGAGTTGTACTTTTAGAAAACAAATAATATCTTGTTTTAAAGTATACTTACATGCATTCTATACTAGCATGGTGTCATATCTTAGGAGAACATAAATTGAAACAGGAGGAGTCGAACATTATTAGTACGCCTTAGCATGTGTAATCAGTTCTGGGAGGGATATAGCCTGATCAACTATATCCGTCCAAGAAGTAACTTACGCACACTAAGGATTAGTCGTAATGAGCGACAAATCTGATAACCTAATTACACTCCATAAAGAACACGCTAAGAACCAAATATAAACATTTAAAAATACTATAGGAGTATTTGTACGTTTCTATAGCACCAGACTATTATTTTACGATATGTGCTTCTTAACCCCGTTTCTCGTGCAGACGACATGGCAGGATTTCATATACCCGGGGACCCCTATTTTCCCAATCAGGGAAACGCGGGATGGATCGATGATGAGCCCGAGGAGGATCCCGAAGAGGATCCCGAGGAGGAGCCCGAGGAGTAAGACGAACAAGAAGAAGAAGAGGAAGACGACCAAGAAGAAAAGGAAGAAGAAGAGGAAGAAGAGGAAGGTGATGAGATAGTCATGTTTGGGAACGAAGCAGAGGAACCACCAGAAGTATTCAACCCTCCCTACATCGCGAGGGTACCCGCGCACCGTTTTGGATACAATGGACCTGAACCCCCTTGGGTAACAACGATCGAAAGATGGAGCCGACAACAACGCCAGCGGTCACCATATGGCTACCAACGAGGTTACTATGATCTCACTCATGGTGGACCGGCTGACAGAGCTCTCCCCGTCACGATACAACGAATAGCAAGTATGGATGATCGTGGTAGGACGACGACCGATCAGGTCCGGGAGTTAAGCGCCATCGTACAGTCTACTACTGATCGCACCAGAGACCTGGAACGAGACTCCCACCACAGAGACCAACTCATTCAAGACCTTCTCGCAGCTCAAGCAGAAACAAGAGAGTATCGGGAAAGATACATGGCACTCGAAGAGAGAATGGTTGCAGCCGAACGCAGATTGGCGGAACTACAGGGCGCATCGACATCATCGCAGCCTCCGTCAAAGAAGGGTCGCAGTGATTAGAACTCGTTACTATTCTCACATCTTGGTAGTAAAATTTTATGAGTACGCGTTGGTGCTACTCTTTGTATGTAGGTCGACCCTGCGACTATGTGATTACACTATTCAAAGGGCTTTTGTAATGCCAAAACTATCTTTTGTAACGATGTAATGTAGACCCTTATGAGGTCAAACTTTTCCCTCTAAACGTTATGTACTAAAAGTTATCAATGAAATTTGGCATGTGTTTTATTTATTGAATGTTTGGCACTATACATCATAACCTGATCACACAAACAGTTTACGAATAATAAAGTTTTGATAAAATACAAGAGGGGTGAAACCCGTAACACTCGACTCGTTATCACTATTGAAGTCTTACCGACTGGTCATTTTTTTTATGACAGAACCATGCCACCAAGGAAAAGACCAAGGCCTTCCAACAACACAGTGCCGCCTCCACCACCACCTCCGCAATTTGATCCTGCGATGTTCCAGGCTGCAGTAACGGCAGCCGTGGCGGCAGCAATGTCGCAAATGGGAACCAATGGTTCTGGCGGTTCTAGATCCGGAGCTACCAATTCCATTCATGGGGACAGCACGGGGCGTACGAGGGAGTGCTCTTACAAAGACTTCATGAATGGCAAACCCGACCCTTTCAATGGAAGCGGGGGCGTTATCACGCTGGTGCAATGGTTCGAAAGGACCGAGGCAGTTTTCGAAATCTACGCTTGTCCCGAAGCGAGCAAGGTCAAGTATGCGGCATTCACTTTCACTGGAAAAGCACCTACTTGGTGGAATGGCCGAGTTAAATCACTTACTCCTGCAGTAGCTAACGCAATCAGCTGGGAGGATTTGAAAGCCTTAATGTTAAAGGAATACTGCCCGAGGGGCGAAATACAAAAACTTGAAGAAGAACTTTGGAACCTCAGGATGACAGGCACTGATCTTGAAACTTATACCGCCCGTTTCAATGACCTAGCACTTCTCTGTCCAACAATGGTCACTCCAGAAGAGAAGCAGGTGGAACGATATCTCTGGGGGCTGTCATCTCAGATTCAAGATAGTGTATTGGCCTCGAAACCCACTACCTTTGAAAGTGCCAAGGAATTGGCACAACAACTCATAGATCACAGGGCTAGCCGTGGTACCGTGATAACCACCACCGACCGAACAAAAGGAGGAAACAATAAGAGGAAGTTCTGGGGCAATAAAAAGAAACAACCAATGCAGGACCCCGCCAAAAAGCAACAGATTGTTGCTGTCCGTGCCGCCACTACTGCTGTCGCTCCAGCGCCGCCGAAACAGTATACGAGAACTCTTCCCAAGTGCAACAAGTGTAACTACCACCATAACGGTGCTTGTCGAGAGTTACACTGCAATAACTGCAACAAGAAGGGACACACCGCACGATTCTGTAGAGCGACTACCCAACCCGCCGCTCAAGACGCTACGACCGCCAACACCGGAGCAAGCCAAACCTGCTATGGATATGGTGAAACGGGACACTTCAGGAGGAACTGCCCCAAGGCACGAGCCCCTAATGCTGGAGGTGTAGGGAGAGTCCTAACTTTAGGGCAGGGAGAAGCAGTCAAGGATCCCTTTGTGGTTACTGATTACGTTCCTCCTCAATAACTCTTATGCATGCGTACTTTTCGATAGTGGGGCAGAAAGAAGTTTCGTAAGTCACCAATTCAAACATATACTTAAGCAAAATTCTCAACCACTAGAAGATTCTTACATCGTAGAAATGGCAAATGGAAAGGTTGAGCGCGCTAATGATATTTACATAGGGTGTACTCTCACTCTAGACAACCATTTGTTCAAAATTGACCTTATGCCGGTCACCATAAAAAGTTTCGACATAATCATTGGTATGGATTGGTTAAGCCTTCATCGTGCCGACATTCTATGTTACGAAAGGGCCGTCTGCCTCAATCTGCCGAATGGAAACATTGTCACCGTTTATGGCAATAAACCTAGTGCGAACCTACAAATCATCTCTTGTGTTAAAACCCAAAAGTACCTCCGAAAGCAATACCATGCTTTCTTAGCCCACATCGTAAACAAGAAACAGGAGGTGAAGGACATCAAAGAAATTCCAGAAGTATGCAACTTCCCTGATGTATTCCCAGACGATCTGCCAGGTGTACCACTCGCACGACAAGTCGAATTTCAGATCGACTTGATCCCAGGAGCTACCCCCGTTGCCAGGGCTCCATATCGCTTAGCACCGACAGAAATGCAAGAACTATCCAGCCAGTTGAATGAACTATTGAGCAAAGGGTTCATCAGGCCAAGCTTCTCGCCCTGGGGAGCACCAGTCTTATTTGTAAAGAAGAAGGATGGGTCCTTTCGCATGTGCATAGACTACCGAGAACTAAACAAACTCACTATCAAGAATCGTTATCCCCTACCCCGAATCGATGACCTCTTCGACCAGCTCCAAGGAGCCAGCTACTTTTCAAAAATCGACCTGAGGTCGGGCTATCATCAACTACGAGTTCAGGAAGAGGATATCCCCAAGACGGCATTCAGAACTCGCTATGGGCACTATAGATTTGTAGTGATGCCATTCGGGTTAACAAACGCGCCTGCGGTGTTCATGGATTTGATGAATCGAGTGTGTCGATCCTTCTTGGATAAATTCGTCATCGTATTCATCGACGATATCTTGGTCTACTCGAGGAGCGAAGAAGAGCACAGACAACACCTACGACTAGTTCTGGAGATTTTAAGAACCGAGAAGCTTTACGCCAAATTCTCAAAGTGTGAATTTTGGCTTCGTGAAGTAGGATTCTTTGGCCACGTAGTAAGCAAGGAAGGAATACATGTGGAACCCTCAAAGATCAAAGCAATCGAAGATTGGTCAACACCTACAATGCCAACAGAAATCCGACAGTTTTTGGGACTCGCAGGCTACTATCGAAGATTCATACAAAACTTCTCTAAGATCGCTAAGCCTCTCACCACCTTGACTCAGAAAGGTGTGGTGTTTGAATGGGAAGATAAATAAGAAGCCGCCTTCCAGACACTAAAGCAAGCCCTATGCAGTGCACCAGTCTTGTCTCTTCCAGAAGGAACCGATGGTTTTGTGGTGTATTGCGATGCTTCGAATCAAGGCCTCGGCTGTGTGCTCATGAAAAGGGGAAAAGTCATTGCTTATGCATCAACGCAACTGAACACACATGAAGTTAATTATACAACCCACGACCCTGAACTGGGAGCGGTGGTGTTCGCCCTGAAGATCTGGAGGCACTACCTCTATGGCACCAAGTGCACCATCTTCACTGATCACAAAAGTCTTCAGCACATTCTCAATCAGAAAGAACTTAACATGCACCAAAGAAGATGGGTGGAATTACTGAATGACTACGAATGTGAAATTCACTACCACCCGGGCAAGGCCAATGTAGTAGCCGATGCCTTAAGCAGGAAAGAATACTCGGGTCGCCGAGTAAAATCCCTAGCCATGACCATCCACTCCCAACTGGCCACCCAAATCAAGGATGCCCAATTAGAAGCCTTGAAACCAGAAAACATGGCAAGCAAAGAACTAAGGGGAATGGACAAGAACTTGGAAGTAAAAGGGGATGGAACTGGTTATCTCATGAATCGAATCTGGACACCGAAGTTCGGTGGGTACCGAGATGTTGTAATGAACGAGGCCCACAAGACTCGATACTCCATTCACCCTGGGTCAGATAAGATGTATCTAGACCTCAAAAGGTTATAGTGGTGGCCAAACATGAAGGCTGAAATTGCTACTTATGTGAGCAAGTGCCTCACATGCGCCAAGGTCACGGTGGAATATCAGAAGCCATCAGGACTACTTCAGCAACCGGATATACCCGAGTGGAAGTGGGAGCGAATAACCATGGACTTCATAACCAAACTGCCTAAGACATCAGGTGGGATGGATACCATATGGGTGGTTGTGGACAGATTGAACAAGTCCGCGCACTTTCTGCCAATAAAGGAAACAAACAAGATGGAGAAGTTAACCAGGACGTACATTAAAGAGATCGTGCGACTACATGGTGTACCAACATCCATTATCTCTGATCGAGATAGTAGATTCACCTCGCGATTCTGGCAGTCCCTACAGAAGTCTCTGGGAACTAGGCTTGACATGAGTATGGCCTACCATCCACAAACTGACGGACAAAGCGAGAGAACCATCCAGACATTAGAAGACATGCTGAGAGCCTGTGTGATAGATTTTGGTAAGGCATGGGATACCAAAGTGTAGATCACCACTGTGTTGGGCCGAAGTTGGGGATACTCAGCTAGCCAGAGGGCAAGTCCCTGATAGCACCCTTACGGGGCCTGAAATCATAAGGGAAACCACAGAAAAGATCATTCAAATTCGGGAAAGACTGAAAGCGTCTCGTGATCGACAAAAGAGTTATGCGGAGAAGCGACGCAAACCTTTAGAATTCCAGGTCGGAGACCGGGTACTACTAAAAGTTTCCCCCTGGAAGGGGATGATACGTTTCGGTAAACGAGGGAAACTAAACCCAAGGTACATCGGTCCGTTCGAAATCCTTGCTAGGATTGGTCATGTGGCGTACAAACTCCGACTACCACAAGAACTTAGTAATGTACACCCTACCTTCCACGTATCCAACTTAAAGAAGTGTCTGTCTGACGAGACACTCGTAATACCACTCGAAGAAATCGAAGTTAATGAAAATCTCCACTTTGTGGAGGAACCCGTCGAGATCATGGATCGAGAGATCAAGAGAACAAAACAAAGTCGCATTCCCATAGTGAAGGTTCGTTGGAACGCGAAACGAGGGCCTGAGTTTACCTGGGAACGTGAAGATCAAATGAAGCAAAAGTATCCACATCTTTTCCCAAACCCTTGAAGTCCCAGCCGAATTTAAATTTCGGGACGAAATTCCCTCTAACGGGGATGATGTGACAATCGTCAATCTTGAGTCAAGTCAAGTCATCAAGTCAAGCCGGCCAACTCGATTAAACCTTGTGCATTAGGGTTTGTGTTATGTTCATACTGTATAACTTGCTATATTAATGGGAAAACATCACTTGAGAAAAGTCTTGTGTTAAAATTTCCTAAGCCCTAGTGCTAATCAATGAACTAAACTGGTAAAAACCATGTTGCATACTCATTGGGAGTGTGTGGGATCCTTAATCATGACTTAACAGGGCACAAGAAACTTGCATTGCGGAGCCAAACACTCACAAATGCCACACTTGAAATCTCTCTCAAATATCTCTTTGTATGAGAAATCTCTCCAAGAATGTCAAATCTCTCCCAAATCTCTCCAAGTATGTGAAATCTCTCTCAAATATCTCCTTGTATGAGAAATCTCTCCAAGAATGTCAAATCTCTCCCAAATCTCTCCAAGTATGTGAAATCTCTCTCAAATATCTCCTTGTATGAGAAATCTCTCCAAGAATGTCAAATCTCTCCCAAATCTCTCCAAGTATGTGAAATCTCTCTCAAATCTCTCTTTGTATGAGAAATCTCTCCAAGAATGTCAAATCTCTCCCAAATCTCTCCAAGTATGTGAAATCTCTCTCAAATATCTCTTTGTATGAGAAATCTCTCCAAGAATGTCAAATCTCTCCCAAATCTCTCCAAGTAGGTGAAATCTCTCCCAAATCTCTCTCAAAAGTTCCCGTAACTTTTTGGAATCATTCGGGTCATACCGACCCTTAACCGGGTCAAAAACGGCTTAAAACGGGGCGAAAACGAGAAAAATAGGCTTTAGGAACCGAAACCGGGAAGAGAGGCCTCTTAGGACCAGAACCGAGCCTCTGGTGGCTGAGGCATGCGAGACCGAGCCTTGGTCTCTGCCTCTCTCGGTCTCTCTTCTGGTCGCTCGGTCTCTGCCTTCTCAAGCTCTGCCTCTCTCGGTCTCTCTTCTGGTTGCTCGGTCTCTGCTTTCTCACTCTCTGCCTCTCTCGGTCTCTTCTGGTCTCTCGGTCTCTGCTCCTTCTCTCCTCTCCGTCTCTTCGCGCCCCTCTGTTCTCTCCTCCCCCCTCTCGGTTCCTACCCTCTCTCTTCTCCCCTCTCGGTTCCTACCCTCTCTCTTCTCCCCTCTCGGTTTCTACCCTTCCTCCTCTCGGTTTCAGCATCAGAAGGCCGAACCTCAGCCAGATTTCGGAAATTTGTCACTTTTAGCCCATTTTTGATATTTTTAACATTTTGAGCCCGTTTTTCATGATTTTAAAGCGGGATTTTCTCCAGAAATTATATTTTAACATAATAAACTCTAAATATTCATAATTTAAACATATTTTTATGAAAATCATTATCTAAATAATAAAGATCTAATGGGGGATTTATTTAAGGTGGAGTGTTGACTTTGCCTTAACTTATGACACAAGCAACCACCCCATACCCACTCTATGACCAGCCATACTCCTCATTTTCTCTCATTGCTCTCATTCCACTAAGTAACAAACACCACTTTTCTCTCAAACTTTTTCTACACAAATTTTCGAGATTCAAGGCGGAGTTCAAGTGTTCTTCCACTCTTAGTAAGTAAAAATTCATCCTCCCTATTATTATTTCACTTCATTCTACTCAAATCTTTGATTGCTTACACAAACTCTATAACTATAATGTTAGATTCTCAAAAATTTTCAAGGCATCTCCAAGTGTTCTTGAATTAAACACTTCCATTCTTCAACAATCATCTACTGAAATCACTTAAGGTGAGTCCATACCCCTACATTCTCATGTTTTCTCAAGTTTTCAGGGGGGGAATACAAGTTAAAACACTAAGAACATAACTAAAATTTTCTAACAGCCTTCATCAGAAAAGTTCAACTCCATTCACGGACTGTTTTGGGCATCTTAAACATTTTTGTTTTCAAAACTGTACAAGGTGCAAATACTTCAAGTTTTTAGCTTTAAAAGGACTACTTGCACATCTCCATACGATTTTTCTACAATTTATGGTGAATTTTACAAAACTGCCTATCATTTCAAACAACAATCCGGACCAGTCTGTGATTATGGACTTTTTCACCCAAGTTGGAGGTCATTAAAAATCGTGATAAAAATTATGAGTAAACTAGACACATTTTGTGAACTCTCAGAATTTACGGATCTAGTTTTCGACTTCGTATGATTTTTCTATGATTTTTCCAAAACAGGGCCGAATGGCTAAAGTTAGCCAACAGCATGTAAATATCATAACACTTTGTATTATGTTGAGCAAAGTGTATAATCGTAAGTTCTAATTATTGAATGTGTTTCCTTGTTAGTTTATCATCATGAACTGAAACTAAGTCATTCATAATAAATATTATTCATTCATTTTAGAACACGTATATTAAACTATAAAAAGTATAGTTTGATAAATTCATAACACTAATACATTTCCATAAAAGAATTCATACATATTACATACATTTTAGATAAACTATAATAGGTATAGTTTATGATACATCACTCAACACACTCGTATAAAAAGGGTACATTCATACAAGAAAGATTTATATTCACACACATTTCACGTAAACTTGTTAACCTATATTGTGAGACTCTCTCTCTCTCTCTCTCTCTCTCTCTCTCTCTCCGTACGTCCGAGTGCGGCATATAATTCCTGGTAGTTATAATCAGAATCTCCTTGAGGGAGAACGTGATACTTGTATATAGATCTATATTGGGTTTGACACCCCACACCTTGCTGCTAGCTACAGTGGGACCTGTAGGTCTACGGGTGACAAATGTCATTTCATTTTCGCGATGCCTGAGAAACGTTGTGGCAGGTTCACATAGTCACAGTATGATTATAGCGACTCACCTAGGGAGATAACAATTCATAAAGTTTACGGGATTTCATAAAACCGAAGTAGGTTTTAGGTTGATTAAAAATTTACTTTCCATATCATTTTAAACTCACGACATTTCTACTAAGTAATGATGATTTCTTATACATTTTGGTCTTTGGTTATAAGGCTACATTTTACGGATTTCAAGGAAAATATCGGATTTTTCTGAAACAAACGCGACATTTACATTTGAAAGACTTCTACTAAGTTTTATAATAAAAGCTTATGAACTCACCAACCTTTGTGTTGACACTTTTCAAACAACTTGTATTCTCAGGAAAACACTAAACAGGTAATCAAGTGCTTTTGAGGATGGGACGTTAAGGCGTCAAACTTTTCATATTTTGTCAACATATTGTAATTGATTTTGAACCATGAAATTCATACAAGTGATGTAACTTTTTCAATTATATATATGTTGGTTGTGTTTGCTTAAATTACTATTGAAATTGTGGTTATGATACTACATGAAGTCCTCCACCCCCGGACGTTTCCGCCATCCTTGGTTTAGGGGTGTGACATTAAGCGTTTATGATACTTAACATGACACAAGTACTTGTATAATGCACAAGTTTGCAAATCTAAGAGTGTAATTCATGCTACATGAAACTATAACCGAGGTATATGTTTATTCGTTGTTTTTTTTTTGAACAAGCTAGGGTTTACTCGATGTAATACCAACAATTATTGTTTTTAACAATACGATAACTATTTAACAGTTATGAACTATATAATTTAACGACTTTTTTCGTTTGTGATCATAGATTATAATAAGAGTATAAACCTTTATAAACATCATATATATTGCGACAAGTTTGACAAAAAAAAAAAAAAAAAAAAACAATTAAGTTAAGTAATAACTTTTTTTTTTTTTTTTTTTTTTTTTTTTTTTTTTTTTTTTTTTTTATCAAACAATATCTAACCCTTTATATAAAAAACCTTTAGATAATAAATCAAAAATTAAAAAATTAAGATGAATATGTATTTCTCCCGAAAATGTAAAACAAATAATACCAAGCTAACGTATAAGTTCAAATAGTAGTACATCTAACATTTTCAAAGGAAAAATACGTATAACAACTATTTTGATAGTTACGTCCACAAACGGTAAAAATAACTATTATAGTTTATAAATATGACCAAAACCATACCTTTTGTTATTTAAACGTTAAATATTTAGATCGTTGTTATTTGGAATATATATATATATATATATATATATATATATATATATATATATATATATATATATATATATATATATATATATATATATATATATATATATATATATATATGATGGTTCAATTAAGAAAAAAAAAGACGTTGAGAATGAGGGAACCATTCTCAGCCAATCATTTAATTAACTTAAAAAACGTGCGGTGTAAAACTTATAAATAATCCAAATACATTAATGAGCGGTGATAAATTTGTAAATAATCCAAAATCATTAAACCGTCAGGGCACTTGAACAATTTCATCACACATCAAATCTCGACAGAAAACTATCATTTTCCTCTTCGATATCCCATAACACGAAAACCGTTTTTCCAAAAGGATTCAATAACATAAAGGATTCTCAACATCGATAAGAAGAAAACGAAGAAAAATATCTTCCGATGAAAACATGAACGAAACCATTTCCTCACTCTTAGACTATGAAATGTAACCATCGGTGTTTTTTCTTCAATTTTTAATGATTTCTAATCATTTCTAAAAATATCACTTGATTACTTGAAATTTTTCGTAATTGTCGTTCATTATTAGTTGAGTTAGAACTAAAAAATTTGTATTCACACTGTTCATTGTTCAAATTAGGTTGTTACTTCAAATTTTGTGATAATCGTTCATTCTTGTAACCCTCCTTCTTCGTTATTACTTGATTTACTTGAAATTTTTGTAAGAATCATCCATTATTAGTTGATATATAAATGATTTTACATCTTCTCTTCATTTTTCATACTTATTCACAACTTTTCTATCAAAATATAAACGTTATTTCATACTTCGCTTATGTTTTCCTAATATTAACTACTTACCCTTACAGAAACAACACCAACAGTGAAGCATACATATAAACGAAAAACAAAAACAAATCAAAAAGGTAAATAAAATATTTATTCCATTTAGATCTGATTAACTTTATTCATAAGTGATTGCCAACATTTAGATGAGATTTTACTTAAAAATACAAGAGAAAATAAACATACTGAAGATAATTTTTTTATATGTTTTATTTACTTCTAAACACAAACAAAACTAAATTATATATGTTATATTCATATATGAATATAATATAATTTGTTGTCATATATACATTATTCAAATATGAATATAACATAAATGATTTATATATGTTCTATTTACATATTAATATAACACACATATTCACATGTAGATATATATGTTTTATTCAAATATTCGTTTGTGAATATATATGTTATATTCACATATGAATATAACATAATTTGTTGTCATGTATACATTATACAAATATGAATACAACAAAAATAACTTATATATATCTTCTATTCATATATGAATGTAATATACATATTCATATCTGAATAAAATATATGAATATATATATATATATATATATATATATATATATATATATATATATATATATATATATATCAAGGTTGCAAAAAACGATCGACGTTAGCTAGTCGGTGGACTGGGGTCAAATGATTAATCGGTTAGGCGGAGATTAATCGGGTACCATTAATTGCTAATTTGTTGAATTTTTAAAAAATAAATATGACTAACATCATATCAAAGTACGTAAATACCACTAATATGATAACAAAATAGGTTAATATGATTAATACAACACTAATCATGCCTCAAATAGTTTCCATTGAGATAAAACTTCTTCAAAATGTTAAAATTCCATCGTTCGATAACGTTTCACTCATTATATATGCAATGATTAATCACTAGGCGGCCTTTAATCGGTCGAGTAGCACCTAGGAATTAATCGGGATGTAGTCGGGATTTTTACAACATTGATATATATATATATATATATATATATATATATATATATATATATATATATATATATATATATATATATATATATATATATATATATATATATATATATGTTATATTGACATATGAATAGAACATAATTTGCTGTCATATATACATTATTCAAATACGAATACAACAAAAATGACTTATATATGTTCTATTCACATATAAATATAACATACATATTCATATGTGAATAAAAAATATGAATATATATGTTTTATTCAAATATTCATTTGTGAATAGAACATATGAATAGAACATAATTTGCTGTCATATATATATTATTCAAATTTGAATACAACAAAAATTACTTATGTATGTTCTGTTTACATATGAATATAGCATACATATTTATATGTGAATAAAAAATATGAATATATATGTTTTATTCAAATATTCATTTGTGAATATCAAACTCATTTATCTTCTACTCACTATTGAATGAAGGTAAGAAGACTAACATTTCCGATAAAGATTCACCAACAATGAGTGAAACACGATCAATGCAGAAAAAGCAAAAAGGTATAAAATACATATCGTATCTTTTTATATCCCTGCTATAATTTATAAATAACTTGTATATCCCACCTATAATTGTCTTCTATTAACATATGAATAATTCAATCTGTATATCTTTTATATTAAAAAAAACTATTGAATTCTTGTATTCATATATGAATAAATATATGGTTTAGCTTTGTTTGTATTCAAAAGCTAATAATATGTGAATGGAAACAAGTATTCATACCTTTATGTTGTTTTGTTTTGGAACATTTTTCTTTTGAAATTGATAATTGATCTTTAGTAAAATGTATTTCAAAATTTTTTATCTTCTACTCACTAATTCATGAAGGTAAGAAGATTTGTATTTATGATAAAAACCCCATAACAATGATAGAAACATATCTGAAGAGGAAAAATATGAAAGGTACAAAATTCTTATCATATCTAATATATTCATATATGAATAAAATTGTATATCTTAGTTATATTTTTGTAATAAATAAATATAAATAAATCAACGAGCATATATCATATTCATATATCAATAACTTATTCAAATATTATATTTTTCATTTCCCAGATAAAAAAGAAACAAAAACACCAAAGAAAAGAAAGCATTAAAGCAGAAAAAGTCCATCAAAAAGGAAAACTCCTGAAAAACGACAACTACATGATTTAGACTCTGATTTTGAAAGTAGTCGTCCATCAAAGAAGGAAAAAAAAGAGTCACCAATCAAGAAAGAGAAAAAAACCCAGTGGTAAAGGAATTTTACTCGATGAAAAACAGATGTTCACCAAAGTCACTACTATCTATAATCCTTGGGTTGAGCAAAAAAGAAAAAGAATATGTAAGATCTATGGGTTTTGGAAGTTTTCTACAAACGAAAATAACAGATATAAACTGAAGTTAGGATTTATATTATTCAAAAATTTGGTTCTGAGAGAATGCTGATAGATGTTGAAGGAAAGGAACAGAAAGTAATAGCACAATTTGTTCCTGACATGTTGGGCA
Organism: Lactuca saligna; assembly: GCF_052625555.1. Taxonomy (NCBI): domain Eukaryota; kingdom Viridiplantae; phylum Streptophyta; class Magnoliopsida; order Asterales; family Asteraceae; genus Lactuca; species Lactuca saligna. The sequence goes on along the minus strand of NC_136424.1, from coordinate 225,751,519 downwards.
TTCCAACAGGTGGAACCATACTTACAAAACTGGATCAATGGCCTAAAGATGATTCTAGTTATGATGAATGGAAGCAACAGTTTCAAGAAGGATCAATCATTCGACTGAATGCGATCAAAAAAGTTATTGTTAGTACAACAGAAGCTGATTTCAATTTCAAAAGGAACTTCTTAACTCTTTTTGTCAACAAGTTTTGTGAGTTAACATCAATGGGAAGATGCAACATGTTTCCTTTGAGTTATATTTCAAGAAAAAGAGATATCAACAACATAGATTGGTGCATCTATATTTTGGACTGTCTTGTCAGAAAAAAGAACTCATACATACAATACTCAGATAACAGCTACTTTGTTAGACCTTCAGCTTTCTTGGTGGTAAGTTATTATAATGTTTATACTCGATTTTTAATAATATTAATTATTCATAACTGATATATATATATATATATATATATATATATATATATATATATATATATATATATTCATATATGAATAAGTAATGGTTTGAATTACTTATTCATATATTAATATCAATTAGTTATCATTTATTTGTAGTTGTTCTATGCTGATAAAATCCACTCAGAAGCTTTAATGGTAACATGTAAACATCCAACAATTTGTTATTGGAGTTCAAAGAAGATTAGATATCGAGATACATTTCAACAAGAAGAAGGTAGATTTGGACTTGGAGAATTAAATGAGGAATTTGTTAATGAACAAGATGAAGGAGATACAGATATCGAAGTTAGTGATTCTGATAAAGATGAAGATCATTATATTAAGGTAATTAGTTTGAACATCTTAATAATATATAATTACATTAAATACTTCTTTTTATTACATAGGCATATGAATCAAAAATATAATGCTTAATAGTTTTGAGAGGATGAAGGAAAAGCTGAATTCAAAATTCAATGATGCGATAACAAAGTTCCTTGAAAAGGAAACTTCTAGGATTTTCAAATAAAAGATGACAAATATAATTGTTGAAGAAAAAACTAAAAGCACAACACTTTTTTGAATTTCCAAGTAACGAAACTGGAGTTGAAGGAATCAATTTGACACCAATAATGGGTCAAAAAAACAAATGATCAAAAAGAAAATGAAGATAAAGAGGGAAATGGTGAAGAAGACAATGATAATGATGAAAGTCGAAGTAGATTATTTGCTTGATTCAAATGAAGTAGAGAATGAAGGAATAAAGAATGATGGAGATAAGAGTCAAAAAGAAGGTGAAACTGAAGTAAAAGAGAAAGATGGAAAGAACTATAAAAATGACAATGATGAAGAGAAAAAAGATGATGATGCTGAAGAAACAAATAATCATGAAGAGATTATTCAACAAACTGAAAATGAAAATATGTTAGATAAAGTTGTTGACAACATTGTGGATACTGTCATTGGAATTGGATTTTTAAGTTTAAATAGTCAAGAAGATGAATTCTAGAATGACCCTGAAATGAAAACTATTTTGGATAATATTTATATAGGTAAATTTTGACTTACTTTTATTTTTAAAAAAATATATAAATATTAATACACAATAACAATTTTTTATTAAACTTTGACTAGGGTCACTAATAACTAGAAGTAAAACTAATACTCTGATCAGTCAAGTTATTCAAGGTATGTTACTATCAATTCATTATTTATTTCACTAATTCATTAATTAATTTTATTTAATATATAATATTAAATGGATCTTGGAGAAAATGGAAAATTAGGATGTTTATATAAACAAGGAAAAGAAGTTGAAAAAACAAAAGGAGATGATACAGGTAAATGAATGATTTAAAATATATTACAATGTTTACATTGATTTTTTTAATAACATTGTTAATTCATAAGTGAATAATACACTATATAAGTGAGTAAAAAATATAAAATATTCATATGCGATGTATATGTTTCAGGCAAGGAAAACTCTGAACATGGAACTAAAGAAGGAGCAAAAACTAGGAACAAGAAAGATGGCGGTGAAGATAAACAAACAGAAATTTAGAAAGGAAATGCAAAAGTTAGAGGTAATTAGTTGATTCACTAATAAATGAATATAATAAGTTTTATTATTCACAAATTAATAACACAATATGAAAATAAATAAAAATATAGTATTACTTATTCATAAATAATGTTCATAAATGAATACATTACTTATTCACAAATCCAATCTCTGTAGCAATTCCTACTGAAGTAGGACCATCAAAGCATGATCCGGATGAACCAAGAGAGAAGAAGCTTGTCGATGCTTTCAAGTTGCCTTTCTAATGCAGAATACTAGACACAAAACCTAAACTGACACATCAGGAGAGTATTGTCTGTGAGTGGTTGTTCAACTTGCAAGGGAATACATCGTAAGTAACTTTATTTTATAGACATTTATATATGATTATTATATAGATAATAATGTATGATATTTTGATTATATATTTGCAGAGATGTGGTTGTGTAAACAAAATATGGTCAGATAAAATAAAGAGCAGTTATGGAAAGTCTATATGCAAGCACAAAGATTTTTGGAGAATTTTTAGACACTCGGACTGATTTACTTAACCACCAAGAACTGGGAAGGGATTTGGAAATTCACCATACATACTCTTCTTGCAAGTTGGAGTTTCTGTAAGTTTATGTTCTAACCTTAATTTCTTATTTATTCATAAATGAATACACCAATATGATGTATTCATTTATGAATATTATATATTTTTTTACAACTGAAACCAATATGATGTATTCTTTGAAATAATTATGAATATTCAGCTGAAATTAATATATGATTATGTATTCATCTTTGAATAAGAAAATCAAAAATAAATATCTTTAGTGTGTATATATATATATATATATATATATATATATATATATATATATATGATTATTATACGAACATGATGTATTCATTTATGATTAACAATTTACTAATCCTTTAAAATTATATTGGTTACAGACTGCTTATCTAACTTTAACATTGTCAGATGAAAGAAAGTATGAAAATTTCAAGGAGAACTTTCATGACAATACCGATGGGTACAAAAAAATCTTGAACATAAAAGATATTGACATGGTATGTTAATTAAACTTGTTGTTTTTAATATATATTTTATCAACAAAATACTTACCATTATATACATGAAAACAAGTATTCTTTCCAGTTGGTAGAAGTGCTCATATTTTTGTGATTGTTTTTAACTTAAAGAAATCATCAATATGAAGGGAAATACGGAGTACTATTGAAACCTTGGTATGTACCCAATTCACAACAACATAAAAGAACCAATTTATTACATATCTAACTTTTATTTTATTTAGTGATCAGAAATTTTTGTTTGTGAGATACTTTAAAGAAATAAACTATCTAAGACAAAATGCAATCTCAAAAGAAAGTATCACACCCCCAACGACTTGAAATGCCATGGAGAAAAGTTAAAAACAAATTTGATTATGGGGTCTTTGCAATGAGATATATGGAGACCTATATGGGACAACCACTCTCAAAGTGGAAACCATGTCTTCATAAAGAAAGTGAAATTCAACAAACTACTTTAGAGAATCTTAGGCAAAGGTATGCACATCGAATGCTAACTTCTAAAATTAACATGTTGAAGGCTAAGATGTTGGATCTTGATGAAAATATCAAAAGGTTGAATTCAAAGTGCGTACTGCTCATGCATACAAGGCTATGCATATAATTCAAAAAATGTTAAACGAATATTGATGATTGCTTGTGATGAAGTGTGATGATATAAAACAGTTTGTGTTGAAGATGAATGAATTTGAAGTACATGTAAGATGATTCTGTGAAACAAGTTTTAGATGGTTTGTCAAATGCTATTGAACATCGTTTAAATAGTTTGTGAAATGCTTATGAACATGTTTTATTTTCTTGTGTTGAATGATTATGTAATAGAAACAACTTTCAATGATTATGTAATAGAAACAGCTGTCAGTTTTTTATATTCAAATATTTTCAATGTTTGTTTATGTTTATTCATAAATGAATACGAATATGGTATATTTAATTATGATTAAGTTAGAAGTAATATGTTAGTATAACAAAATTCATATATGAATATAACAAATTTCATATATGAATATAACATATTTATTAGTAGAAACAAGTTTTCTTATTTTTGTAACTTTTTATATTCAAATATTTTCAAAGTTTATTTCTGTTAATTCATAAATGAATGCGAATATGATATATTCATTTATGATTAAGTTAGGAGTAATATGTTAGTATAAAAAAGTTCAAATATGAATACAACTTATTTGTTAGTCTAACAAAGTTCACATATTTGTATTCATTTATGCTGGTTTTCAATTTTATTTAAGTGTATTCATAATTGAATACGAACATTGTATGTTCATTCACATTTAATATGTAAATAATAACATCTCCAATGATAAATGAATCCACACATTATGTATACATTTATGAATTATTTACAAATAATATGTGTATTTCACATATAAATTTACCATATCAATATAACTTATTTAATATAACTTATTTAAAAAACAAATATGATATATTCATTTTAATAGAACATATATTTCAAATCTCAATTTACCATATCAATATAAATGTGTATTATTCATACATGAATATTATTCTTTATGGTTATTATCTACATATATTCATAAATGAATAAAACCAAAAAACATTAAACAAAACAAAACAAAACAAAAACCCTAAATGTCTTTTGTTGATTGAGCAACTGCAATTCTTACGGGACATGTACGTAAATTGTGAGGAACTCGTTTTCCACATCCTGAACACATTCTATGTTCTTTTTTAGAATTTTCATATACTACTTCACCTGCACTTGGAATTCTTTTCTTGATTCCAGAACCTTTATTGCTTTGAACTTGAGGAACATGAATATTAATCTCTATTGGAATAGGAATAGAAACACCCATAAGCTTGCATATGACTTCACCATCCGTCTTGCTTTTCAATCCAGCTGATGTATAATCACTCTCACTCTCAAATTCCTTCAACAACATCTGTTGCTTCTCAGCAAACAAAGCAAATTTCTTTTTGTCATCTCTTATAATATCCAAACATGATTCAAAATTATAATATGAATCATTGACTAGCTTCACATTCTTACAATCCCGTGAATCAGATTGAAGAGAATGTAAACAATAATTTCTTGATATCACATCCTTTGTCCATCTTTTCAGAATGTACCTTTCAGGAATTTCTTTCACACCACATCTCATCATATTGTAAATGCATGTCTGCATAAAACACCCATACGCTTGAAATGTTCACAACTGCAATTTATTTCTTTCTCTTCAACTTTTATTTCAACCTGATACAAAAACATAATAAAAAAATGAAAAAACAATTTAAACAAAAATTACACATTTACATGCATATATGAATACTCATATATGAACAATCATATATAAGTATTCATATATGAATATTACATTCTAATCATATACAATTATACATATTCATATATGAATAATAATAAATAAATATTCATATATGAAAATGTTCTAACTTTAAAATGATAAGAATATTCATTTATATGGATATTCTCATATTCATATATGAATATTCTCATATTCAAATATACACATGACATTTTTCATAAAGAACTATTAAATTACCTTAACTTCATTTTCAAATTTGCTTTTAGTGTTGTTGTGTTGCACAATGTAAACTTCCCATCCATATTCAATACTAACATACGAGTATGTATAGAAAAAACTTGATTTATATATATTTCCTTTTTGCACCTAAAAAAATAATGTACTTGTATGAACCTTTGATGCTTGTAGTTCTATTTCTTGAGGTGTTCGCATTTGTGACAACCCGAAATTTTCTATCCTGTACAGTCAAACACTTCATTGAAAGTCAAACTCATTCCTACTATCATTTAGCACAATTTGGAGTTTGTTTGAGCGTTCTGAGCCTTGTACACTTAAATGATAAGTGTCAGGGTTTATCTGTTGAATCTATACTACAAAGAACAAGCCTGAAACATCTTGACAAGGAGTTCACGGCCACCACAATGGATTTTACGGCCGTAAACTCCATGTGGTCTGTAAACTCCAACTTATATGATGAAAGGTTGGCCATTAGTTCATTCCTTTCTTTTCCTTGGCTAATTTCCTCCCAAATCCTTTCAACTATCATCCTGATCTTCATTCCTGATCTTCAAAACTAGTAAGTTTCTTGTCCTAACTAGTTGATAGCTTACTTGATGTAGTAATATTACATGATTTCATCCGTGAAATCATTCCATTTGTGTAGATCTTCAAGTTTCACCACGAACACCAAGAACACACACTAGTGTTCTTGGCCAAAACCAACCATTCAAGCTCCTAGATCATAAGTACTCTTGTTCTAACTTGTTGTACACTAGGTTTAACATGCTTAGGCCTTAGAAACATCAAGAATTGAAGGATGAATGAGAGTTTACGGCCAAGGATCTCCCAAGGCCGTAAACTCCCTTGAAGGGTGCAATGATGCCTTCTCTTCCTTCTGTATGCCCATAACTTAGCCTATAACCAACCACCATTGAACTAAGGACCTCAAACATCGAAATGATACTTCATACCATGAGTTTACGACTGTAAACTCATGGGGAAGTGGTCCCCAGGCCGTAAACTCAAGTTGAGGTCAATTCTTGGACCTTAAAATCACCTAGCCTCTTGTTTAGCCTTGGAACACTTAACCACTTAAGATATCATACCTTTAAGCCCCAAATTGAGACCCTTTAGAGGGTTTACGACTAGGAGTAAACTCCCCTGGGCCGTAAACTCCATTAAGTATGGTCCATGGATAATAAACTCAATAACAATGCCTTGCAATCCTTTGTTGCAACCCACTGGCCTCCTAACACTTTGACCAAAGTGTTTTCCTCACATTAGGGTGTTTATACTTGTCTAATTAGTGTTATAATAAGTAATTGTATACATACATATGTCTTTATATGTTATTAGGATCATTGTGTGTGTTCAAGTCTTCACTTGACACCTAGCTCTTGTCCGACACTTCCATACGATCCACTCACTGCATGTGAGTTCATACCCCTTAATTAACCTTTTAAATGTTTTTAAATGTTTATAAATGCTTTTATGGGAGAGGGGGGGGGGGGGAATACAAGTTGAATCATGCTAGTTATTATATCAATCACATGTGATTAATAACTAGCATACAAATGGATTTATTACACTTTTAGCTGTTTTACCAAACATATTACTTCAAATGACTTTCTCAAACGTTTTTACATGTTAAAACTCTTTATCAAACCATCTTACATACTGCATATTTCCTTTCAAACTCTGTTACAAAAATATGTTTCAAACAAAGGTTTTCTTATACTTAAAACTGTTCATATCAAGGAAAATGCTTTTAAATCGTTTTATAAACTGACATCAAGTCATCAATTCTTAGTTATTAAACTTTTCCAAAGGTTTTACAAAACTTCTTTTATACTTTTATATTGTCAAATGCATGCCTATATATGTATAGTTATATAAGTAATGTTTAAAGGACTTAGGACTGCTAGCTCACTTTATTTCCTTTTCCTTGTTTGGATGTGGCCTTAGGGTATCGGTTATTTGTCCGAATGTCATTTAAATATTAGTTATGTATTATGTATAAATATATAGACATAAAAGTTCCATCATTCAATTCAGTACCTTTGGGTAGCAAAGGCATACTTCGGTTATACACGTACATTACTAGTAACTATAATAGGTATAGTTAGGAGATACTACTTACTATTCCAAGTACAAGGAATCACACAAGACTCAGTTCATTCACTAGTCTATACTAATACATTACTTACGATATGAAGAGATACGATTACATACAATTACAAGAGAGACAATTACAGAGATACGACTACATAGATACTATTACATAGATACTATTTCATATCTACTATTACATAGATACTTCTACATATTCATGGAATGACCATCCTACACTTGGCTGCTTGCAACAGAAGGTGTGCTCATCTACAGATGTTTCTCGGTTGTACTTTTCGACGAGTTTCCACGTTGTGTTTATTCTAGTGCAAAAGGATACGATTTAAATAATTATATTATTCTCCTTATTACCTTTACTTTGTAACACATTCACATAAATGATGAGGTAGATTATCTTTGATATAAATATACTATTTTCCTTATTACCTTTATTTTGTGACACATTCACATAAAAGATGAGGTAGACTACAATTTTATAATAATAGTTATACAGGGAAAAACCATCACATTTACAGTGATACATACTTTCAAAAAAGTTGGGTCTTGGCAGAAGACTAATTTTTATACTAGTAGGAAATATGGGATTTTCTAGGGTTTTCATACTTATACAAACTTTTCTTCAAACATTTACAAATCTTTTCTTTACAGTTTTACAAATCAAAGACACATAAATACTTATGAATTCACCAGCTTTATTGCTGATACTCGCTTTCAAAATAACTTGTATTCTCAGGTCACAAATAGACAGGTACGACGACCAGGTTTTGTGAAGACGGAGCAGTCAAGACTCGTCTTTTATTTTGATTATTCATTATGTTGTTTTATACTATGAAATAACACACATGTATTCAAAATTATACTATTAATGCAATAGATGATGTTGTTGCTTGTTTACTACTTTGCATTGTTGTGATACTTTACATGACGTCCTCCGCCCGAGAATGTTTCTACCGTTCTCGGTTTTAGGGTGTGACAACATTTTATATGATGCTTTCTTTAATGCCTTATCAAGCTCTCGTTGAGTAAATTACCACTTTCTAAGTAGGTATTAAAGAATGAATTCACTCTCTGACCTCGACGTAGTCTTCATCAACCCACACATTGAAATATCATTAAAATAAACCTATCCATGAATCATATTTTGTAAACATGTCTTTAAACCATCTTGTGTCTTCCAGATTGAATTCCTTCATAAGAAAACCCCATTTCACCTCAAATACATCAGGTTTCATATTAATGTCCCAAACAAGCTTCGAGAATCTTTTTCTAAAGTCTGTGTTCGTAAATAAATCATCTGATATCTGTATTAAAACAAAAATAATATAAACTTCTATATTTATTCATAAACGAATAAATATGAATAAGGTAAATATCAATAAATATTCATAAATGAATAAACTAATATTTAAAAAAAGTACTATATTCATCTATGAATAACTAAATACTATCATACATATTTGAAATATATTAAAATAATACCTTGTTTTTCAACTTCTTCATTATATGCCACATACATAATCGGAGCTTTGAATTAGGAAAAACATTCTCAATTGCTTGTTTTATTGTAGCATCTTGATTAGTCAAATCAAGTGTTGGTTCTTTCCCATGAGTTTTAAGAAACGCTTTAAGCAACCAAGAGTAGGACTCAATGCTTTCATTGCTTAGTGAACCCACTCCAACAGTAATTGATTTTTTATGATGGTCAATAGCAGTAAATTGAACAAAAACCATTCAATACCAAACACACACAAAAAAAAAAGGTTTCATTAAAGTCAATTTTTAATGTATTTATAAGTAAATATAAAAATGTTCAAGCATAAATACAGTTACAGTATATTATTAGAATAATTTCAACAATAAAAACTGAACATGAAACATAAAAGTTTAAATATTCATATATGAATAAGCAATAAAAAAGTAGATAGAATAACTTACTTGTTTGTTCGGAAAGTTGCATCAAACGAGATAACATCACCAAATTCAGCATAATATGCCTTCTCCATTTCATCAGCCCAAAAGATACAGTCGAAAACATTATCTTGATAATTAAACTCAAATGAGTAATTTGGATAGTGAGCTCGATGGTCATTCATTGTGTTTACTATCATTTGGGCATCATTATAACCTATAACCTTGTTGATATCTCTCCTTAAATTTTTATAGTCAATTACTTTGGGCTTTAAAAACTCATACCCACCTCTCAAACTTGCCCTCAACTTATAAGCCATAGTTGGGCCTATTTTTGATATGGAAGCACACACTATAAACTTTTTTTTAATATGACATTTGTCTCGCTTTTTTTTAAGTCACTTCTCTTCTCAAGTGGTTGGTTGTGAAGTTCATCAAACTGAAAAAATTTATAATCTCGAGTTCCATACATAGATTCAAATATAATCTTTGTTTGACAACCAATAACTCTTGAATTTGAATTTCGTTTCATCCTAACACCGCTTGTACCCAATGTGTCATAATATTTCTTTTTCTGTTGGCCACCACGATCACATATAACATGTTTCTTCTTTATAATCTTATTATCAAACCTTGACTGCATGCTCAGTCTCACATTAAAACCACCAATTTCAGCATACTCAGAATACATTTTGACTACCAAAACTAATGATTCGAAGATTAAACCTTCAAATAGAATAAGTTTAATAGGTACATATGGCTTATAGACTTGTTCTCCAATTATATCACCACAATATTGCGCATCATCTACTGAACTCGAAGAGTCACCACCTAAAAAATTATAAATCTAAATGAATCTAATAATGCATGAATAAAACAGTCATATATGAATAAAACAATCATAAATGAATACATGAAATTCATATGAATAAAACAAAAAACAATGTTTATTAATGGATTTATAAAACATTCATATATGAATACATAAAATTCATGAGGATTCAAAATATATAAAATAAACATAACTTATTCATATATGAATAAAACGAAAATAATAATAAATTCAAAGTTACAATTATCACACATTTATTCATATATGAATAAGACAACAATTTATTTATATTAACATATATGTCAATAAATGATAATCAACAAAATTAAAAACAACAAAATAATTCAATAATTGATACCTTCAAAAAATGAGTTCTCAATATATTCTTCTTCACTTTCACACATAGAAGAATACAAATCACCATCAATAACAGTAGAATTTAACATAATGAACCAAATGATCTGTATAAATACACAAAAACAATCTTAATATCGAATATATCTCACAAAAAAAGTCGTAAATATGAAAATCTTGTTAATTTTGAATATATCTCACCTCAACGTACAAAATATCTGAAAGAAACTTAAATCAGGTAGATCAAATGATGTAATTAAGCAATCTCTCTCAGTTCAGAGCGTAAAACCTACAAAGATATATCTTATTGAAATTTAGATCAGCTCCGATTTGAAATAAAGATCTCAAACTACATAACAAAATCAGGTGAAACAACTCCAATACATATTCAAAACTTCAGCAAAAACGAAAATAATACGCGTAATTCCAAACAAATTATATAAAGCAATAATATTGATAATGAACTCCGATATATGCCATTCAAACGATATACATACTTGATCAAATCGGAAACTAAAAACGAAGAAGAAAACAAAAAAACAGATGCAAAACTTGACGATTAATGGAAAAAATACGTATAATTGTTGGCGAGTTATATAAAGAAAAGAATCTTGATAATGAATTTTCCTCATATCCTATTCAAACGAGCTAAAGATATCATTAAATCAGAAACTGATAAAAACGTACAGGTAAGTTCAATATAAAAAAAGTGGCCAATTTACAAAGATAACCTTGATGAAAACTGACACGCGCATTTTCTTAAGGTGTACATCTTAGATAAATGATTGGCTGAGAATGATTCCCCAATTCACAATCTTTTTTATTTTCTCAATTAAACTTACCTATATATATATATATATATATATATATATATATATATATATATATATATATATATATATATATATATATATATATATATATATATATAAACAGAAACCTAATGATGTCACCTCCTACAATCAGGACCATTCATTGCGGTTTTTTTGATTGATTTCAACCCTTTGATCAAATTGTTCAAAATTGCTGATATCATGTTAAATTAAACAATGTTTCTTTTGAAAATACGTACACGACTTCATAATCCATAATTTCCAAACTCGGATTCATTCATAACCTAAATATCATAGAAACCTTAACCTTAATGCAGCTCCAACCCTTGCAAGAACCTTAATCGTATGTTTAACTTAGCCGCATCCCTATATTATATGTATGAACAACAAAGAGTGAAAGATCAAGATTGGATTTTGGTAAATAGAAGCATAAATGAAAGATTAAGGTTACATCTGGAAAAATCGAAAGTAAAAATCTTTTGTATATAGTCGCACCCTTATGTCCTCTTAATGAACATCCACCGTCAACATCGTCGCCATCTACATTCCCTCACCATGAAAACATCAAAAGTATAAAAGGGGCTATCGATGCTTTGTTTTGATTTAGAACTAGGATCCAAACTGTAACTTGGGATTTCACAAACGAAACACTTTTTAAACAAAACGACACATAAAGGTTTTTTATTGTGAAAAAGCGAGTAGGAAACACAATTTGGTTTTGTCGGAAAACTGTTCGGATCAGAAATTGGGTTTCCCCTGGCAATTTCGAACTTTTCAACCGCCACACTTTTGGAACGAAACTACACGGAGGCTCACCGGAAAATTCCCAAAAATTCCACCATTGAACAAAAAGATGGGTGAAAAGGTGGTTTTCGGTGGTGGTTTGAGATGGGAACAACAAACACTAGTACGGGGTAGAGGAGGTCTTGTGGGTCGATTTTTAGGGCATTATGTGCTGGTGGACATCGACCGGTGGCAGGTCACCAGATCAGGCATTATTGGAGATCTTTTCTGCCTCGTTGGAGTTGTTGAAATAGAGGATGGTCGGTTGTAGGATGGGTGGTGGTAATATATGATGTCAGGTGGTGGTGCAGGACATTACAAGGCGGTTGGTGGTAGCCGACGGTTGTAAGTTCACAGAATTTTATTGAGAATGAGAGAGAGTTCAGAGAGAGATGGACATGTGCAAGTAGAAGAAGCTGATTTCTATTCTATTTGGAGAGGTGTTAGAGAAGGTTGGGATAGCAAGAGCTTCACAAGTGTCACCACTTAGGTGGTGACACGTGTCACCATCTTGAACTATGTGCCAAAACTCTACAAAAAGTGATTATGTTCCCTCGTTCCGAATATGCTCGTTAGATGTACCGAATGTGGTGATGTCAAATATGTGATCGAATTTTATGAATGATTGAGAGAATTATGTTAAAAATTTGTTCGAAGTTTCAATTTAATTATATTTATAGTTTACTTGCGAAGACTGATTTCACAAAGGTGTTCTAACTCCGTGTTGAGAATACTCTGTGAATGAAATCAAATAACAGAGTATACTTCGAGTTAAAAAATCTGCTAAAAACTAATTAACGAGATGTGTAGCTAACCTGAAGAATTGGTTCAATGTTCGTTTACGGAAAACCCAGTTATATAAATGATCTTAATTTTGTTAAAAAGGTTGTAACTTTTGTGTCACGTCCAGAAAATATTGATTTGTATATTCTTTATTTAAAATTAGAGTATCATTTTGAAGAATAACATTACCGAATTGGTTCCGAAAATATGATAAAGATATTATTAAATCATTTCCAAAGAAATGTATTTTAATTATATTAAAAACGTTGGGATGTCAATTTCAATACAGTACATAAGCATAAACAAAAATAACATAGGCCTTACAAATATTTATTATTCTACTGGCCTATAATTAAATCTCTCATCTGATCATCACATCTCTGCTCTTGTGCCACTACCTATAATACAACAAACTGAGTGGGTTAGGGGAGTCTGGTGAGCACATAGGGTTTTCAACCCACAATAATTAAATTCTTCATTTTCATCAAATCATTCAACCCGATTACCCGTTCCCATTATCCTTAATTTCAATCCCTAAAGCATCTAATTTAAGGGACCTATCTTAAGGATTATCTCCAGGATAGACAATAAAGCTTAGGGGATTCGTCAACAATATATGTTTGTAAGGAAACCATGAGGGGGACGGAGTACACCTGGTGAGCACTTACTTCAAAAACACCTACAGGTTGCGAGCCTGCTAGTTTTCCAATGGACTTTCTAGAATAGTCTGTGGTCATCATCTATACTCCGATAGACGACTGGATCATCTTTAAAATCAAGGCCTCTCATCATTTATCTCATCTTTCATCTTTCATGATCTATATCATCTTTCACATGTTTACCCAACATAATTATAGGTATAAAATACATATATAGTTTAAATCAAGTAAAACATGTATAAATTGTTCATCCAACATAGATATTAGGAACACAGGTAATAGCCACATATAGCATGCAATTTATATTAAACACTTCATATCTATGTGTAAAATGAAAGTAATTGTGCACTCACTTGTTAACGTGATGATTCGAAATTCGGGCATCTTCGCTTCTAGCAACCGCCTTTTCCTTAACGAAACCTAGTATCATTATCAGTAAGTTTTAGTCTAATTTTATTGTGACTAATTATTAGTCTAAATTCATCATTAATTCAAAGTCTACTTTAAGATCTTTCAAATAAGGATCAGCCAGGCAGGACAATTGGGAGGCACGGTCATTTCGACATATAGCTTTTCTGAAATCCAACAACCAAGCTAACGTGACCATTCTAGACACCTCTCCCGTAAGTAGATCAATCAACATAATGACTTGGAGTCATGGATAAATCTAGTTTATAGGTTCATAATAACGATAATGAGCTTAAACATAAATTCAAGTTAAATTACGATAAGCAAAACTCAACTTACAAGTGGTTTAGCGAGAAACCGGACACTGCGTAGGCATAACTTCTAATGATGCTCCGAAGCTTCACTAATAACTCCTAGGAAGTGGTAGAGAAAAGGTCTTAGGACCTTGGGGGTTTGGGAGAGAGTTGGATAGAACGGTGTGAAGAATTGAGTGATTTTCGCCATCTATTTATAGGTTGGAAATGGGTCGTATGTTGGGCGTACTCCAACATTATGTTGGGCGTAATAAGCCACATGTTACAATCTGGTGGCAAGCTGTGGGGAAGAAGGTATGGTGCTATATCGTGCCACATGTCGCCTTCTAGTTAATCCAAAATTTAATTATCTTGTAAAATTCACAACTTTTGCGTATGAGCGTAGCTTTCGAAGCGACCTATAACTTTCGTTTAGAATTCAATAGCTAATTTTGAATTTATTTTTAAACTTGTATTTTAATAGTCTTATATAGTTAAAGTCCATTAAAAATTCATAACTTTGTCATCCAACGTCCGTTTTTTATTGTCTTTATATTGTTAAGCTCATATTAATGAGATCTTTAATTCTCGATTAGATCATTTCGACTAAAAATCGACCGATCTAAAATTCGATTTCTGAGCTATATACTGCAACACTGAATCTTAGAAAAATCATAACATCCTCTAACAAAGTCAGATTTGGACGTTCGCTATATGCATGCTCTCAGTTTAACATCTCCTACGACTTTAGTTTAGATCGCTAAGGATAAAAAGTATTTTGTCAAAAATTTACTTTTTCGGTACGTGAAGCCATGCTGGTTTAATCGCGAAACTTCGATGGGTCATAACTTCTTCGTTATAAGTCAAATTTCAACATTCCTTTTATATCCGGAAATCTTTGTTATGACTACTTCAACTTTCTTCAATGATATTGGGTCTAATTATTATTTTATCTTACACACATATTTTATTCCTATTTTATTATTATCGTCATAAGCACATATATTGCACATAAGTTAAATGTAAATTAGATAATATTCAAATAATTCTTCTTCACTACATCAAATATGTTATAGTTGTTGACCCCATTACATCATCATAATAATGCTTTTCCAGAAATGTGGGTGTTACAATTCTCTCCCCCTTAGGTTGATTATGTTCCGAAATCATGAATCAACAAATAGATGTGGATAACAACTCGTCATGTCACTCTCTATCTCCCAAGTGAGATTCGACCCATTTGAATGTTTCCATCGTACTAGCACTAATTCGACCATTTTGCATCACAATTTCTTCGCCTTATGGTCAAAAATCGCTTTAGGCTCTTCGATTAACCTCTTATCTTCATCACTCCTTAACTCCGAAAGTGGAATAATATCGAGAACTTCTCCCATGAACTTCCTAAAATAACACACATGGAAAGTGTTATGAATACTGGAAATTCCAGCTTGTAAGCTTGGTTCCCAGTCCTCTGAAGAGCCTTGAATGGCCCAATAAATCTTGGAGTCAATTTTCCTTTCTTTCCAAATATTATAAGTCCCTTCCATAGTGAGACTTTGAGCAACACCGAATTTCTAACTTCGAATGTCATTTGTCGTCGCTTCTTCTCAACATAGCTCTTTTGGCGATCTTAAGCTACTAACATCCTTTCTCTAATCACTTTTAGCTTTTCAACCGATGGACTATTTCGGGAGACATAAACTACTTTTCTCCAACCTCAAGCCAATAAGACGGTGTATGACACTTCTGTCCGTACAATGCTTTATAAGGTTCCACCTTAATGCTCGAATGGTAACTATTGTTGTAGAAAAACTGTACCAAGGGTAAATAATCATCCCAGATACCTTGAAATTATAAGGTACATGCTCTTAACATATCTTCCAGTGTTTGAATTATCCTTTCGCTCTGACCATTTGTTTATCGATGGTAGGTTGTATTTAAACACAACTTCGTACCCATTTCCTCTTGTAGACTCTTCCAAAATCTTGATGTGAAATGATTGTCACGATCTGATACAATTGTTAAGGGAACACTGTGAAGTCTTACTATTTCTTTCACATAGGCATTTGCAAGGTTATCCATAGATCATTTGTCATTGGTTGCTATGACGTGTGCACTCTTTGTGAATCGATCCACGACTACCCAAATCATGTCGTGATGTTCTTTGTCCTGGGTAGTTTACGCACAAAATCCATGGTGATGTATTTCCACTTACCCAAGGGTACATGTAAGGGTTCTGAACTCCTATATGATTTCTGATGTTGCGCTTTAACTCTTGCACATGTTACACACTCTGTCACATATTTTGCAATATCGAGCTTCATCGTCAACCACCAGTAGTAAGGTTTCAGATCCCTATTTATCTTAGTGCTGTCAAGATAAATCGAGTTCATGGTCTTGTGAGCTTCTTCCATCTGAAGATCCTTTATTCATTCTACTTTGGCATCCAAATCCTGTTTTGGAATACCTTCAATCCTTGACTATTTTTATCGAATAGCAACGTTGTGCCTAAACGTTCTTCCATTCGGACATTTTTCTCTAAAGATTCTTCCTAAGCTTTCTTATGCTTTCAACAATTATTAAGATGACTTCTATTCTTAACGATCTTGGCCTTTTTCTCAACTTCAATGTTGAAACATATATCGCACATTCATGAATCTTCAGTTAAGTCTTTGCTTTCAG
This sequence comes from Lactuca saligna, assembly GCF_052625555.1. Taxonomy (NCBI): domain Eukaryota; kingdom Viridiplantae; phylum Streptophyta; class Magnoliopsida; order Asterales; family Asteraceae; genus Lactuca; species Lactuca saligna. Next base: position 225,734,245 of record NC_136424.1, on the reverse strand, counting down.
AGAGAGAAAGATTTTTTTGAGGAACAAGGGATGTTGGTGAAAACAACAAATGAGAAGTTGGACGCTACTCTTAAGAAAATGAAAGAACAACTGATACAAGAGTCCATTGGGAAGTTAAATGAGAAGGCGGATGCAACAATAAAAGAAGTGAAAGAGATTCACACTTTACTCCTTAATGACAATACGATTCATAATGCGCATTTCAACAACTCCATCAATGCCTTGGTTTTGCATTATAATACTAGATATAAGTTGTTAGATATCATTGCAACCAAAATTTAGAAGATCAATTCAATAAAGCAAGAGCTTCATACTATGAAATTAGATTTAATCAAGTTGGATGATGAATTGCTTCTCTCTAAGGGAATTTTTTTTTGAAATTAATCGAAGCCTATGCAAGATTTTTGAAACCAAAGATGCTCCATCTGTTGATTATACTTCTTACTTCTGGATGCAAAGGTTTAACATAATTTTAAAGTTATATGGTTCATAGAGTGTTTTGAATTGCTATTTTAATTCACAACAAGAGGGAGAAGGGGTCCTAATGTCAACATAAAAAATCCTTATCAGGCTCTTGATATGAGAAAGAAGCCTAAAATTGAAAAGAAGATTAATATTGGGGAATAAAATTTGAAAAAGCATTTATATGATCTTACCCCTAATACTTCAAATGAAGTTTCTTGTTCTGGTAAAGTTAATTAAGTTTCTCAACCATACATTAATCCCACTGATAAAGCCGTGGAGGAAGAAGCTCAAAAAGAAGAAGGACGAAGAGCTTGAAAGAAAAAAGCAAATTCAGATTTAGCTAGATTAGAAAGATGCTAAGAAGAGAGAAAAAAAGGGCATAGGAAACCTTAAAAACTTTTTGGCTGAAATGGATAGTAAATTACATGAAAAATAAAGCAATTAAACATGTGGAAGCGTATTGGTTAAATCCAAAGTCTTCTTTTGAGATTCATAGTAAAAGAGACTGTTAAATAAATCTTCGAATAACTGCGAAGGCCTTCTTATTCAGGTTTTTTTTTCATAATATAGTTGATGTGGCACTGTTGAATGCAACCATGATTCAGGGTTTTTTCCTAATAAATGTTGGATTTTGCTGTTCAATTTTTTTTTCAAGGGAAACGGTCAAATACGAGACACATCTTATACATTTAAAAACAATGATTCTTTTATTGTTTGGAGCTTTGTAAAATGGATGTGGAGGTTACAAGTAAGACTAAGAAAAAGACAAACAAAGGTCTTTTTCCACTGCCAAATAATATTCAAAAAGATCGTTGGCGGATTGTTTACAAGGTACGTGAGGATCGTGAGGTATAGAACTGCATGATGTATCTTTAAGATAAGCATTGTTGTATATCTGCCACATTGACTGGAATTCTTGCTTAATATGAGATTTGTAATGTAATCAAAAAGTGGTATCAAATGCATCTCATACATGATAATGTGGTGTGTTATATTTTGAAAGGTAATTATCAGCATGATTCCTCAAATATTTGAAGAAGTGAAGTATAGACAACTTCTGCAACTCAACACAAAGGGGGAGCTTCTTAGGTCTCACAGTTCGTAATATTGTGTTTGAGTTTGTATGCGAAAGCTCTCGCAATGTTATATATTATGTATTTTACTTTATGCGAAACATATTAGTTTAATTTTGTAGTTAGTATGCTTGGGCTTTTAGTTTTGGTTAGTTTGCTATGATAGGTTGTATTATTTTAGGTGTCATGACCTTATTGGCCATGTCCTAACAGACTTCCTCTTACTATTCTTATATATAAGGGTAGTTAGTTAGAGAGAGAGAGAGAGATAGAGATAGAGAGAGAAAGTATCTTTTAGAGAGGTCTTACATAACTTGTAATCAAACTTCTTTTACTCTCTAATCAAATCCATACATTATTTACCTTTTTGAGTTCATGCAATCTTGTCTTTGTAATTATGATTTTTGTCTTTTAGAATCACAATGATCCTACATGGTTTAAAGTCTAATATAGCATTTTGGTAGTTGATATGCTTACCTGAAACTATGAAGAAAACTCATTAATGATATATTCTATATTTCCCATGTTATAGATGATTTCTACCATATATGAGAACAATTTGTGATTATGAATAATTATTATTCAAGTTTAACAATTTCTTGTTAAAACTAGTGCAAACTTTTACAACACCGGACTATGATTCTTGAGCTACTTCAAATTCAACGTGTCTCCCACTTTATTTGTCATTAGAATATTGTTTTCTAACAACTCAGCTTTAAGATGAATACGAGAACTTATTCTTGGTGGGTTGGTATAAAATAATCTAAATAACCCTTGTAAAATATTCTATAAATATGTATTTAATAGATTTTATTGTCTACAAGCATTCGTCTAACATGGGCTTCAAAGCATCAAAATATTAAGTAAGATATGGATGGAGCATTTTTCATATTAAATCTTATAAAGTGTTTTATCTACTTCTTAGTTGGTGTTTGTATTCGAAATACAAGTAATAGTGATTAAGGTATAATCCTTTATTATCTCTAAAGATTCAAATGCCTCTACTGATTTGATTCTCAAATTTATTTAATAAAACTTCAATCGATTTCATATTTATCTTTTATAATGTAAAATATAATTATAAAGACTCAGTTTTTAATAAAGTTGATTAGATATGTTGTACTAAATCTAGACATTTTTTAGTAGTGAGGTCATAGATCATAGTGTATAGTCGCTTAATAATTATTTTCTCTTCTATCTAGTGAAAATAACATTGGTAATCTTTAATGTATAAATAAGATTCACATATATCAAATAAACTATATTTATTTCCTTCAAAAATCTAGTTTTTGAAATTAGAATAAGTCACACCCTCAAACCAGAACGGCGGAAACGTTCGGGGGTGGAGGACGTCATGCCAAGTATCATAACAATGGAATAGTAAAGAAAGTACACACCACCATAATATAAATATATTTGAAATGTTTACATGCTTGTATGTGTTACATGTTTGCAAAAGAAATCAAATACAATATGGTGACCCAAAATATGTTACTAACACTAGCGCGTTAGTCTTCAAAAGTAGTTGCTACCTGGTTTAGCGGTTTCCTGAGAATACAAGTTATTTCAAAGAAAAAGTGTCAACATTTAAGTTGGTGAGTTCATAAGTAGTGTTTTGAGGAAATGTATGCCATTCAAATGTGCGTGTGTGTTTTCCAGATAATCCGATATTTTCTTATAAAAGTATGAAATGCATGAGAATATTTGTTGTATAAATTGTATGTATTTAAACCAGGAAAATCCCTTATTTTCCTAAAAGTGAAATGCAGTCTCAAATGACCAAGACCGTAGGCTGTAAGCAACTATGACATGCTCAAAAGAATGATGTTGTAAATCGTTATTGTACAAAATGAATGTATATGAACCAGGAAAATCCTATATTTTCCTAAATGTGAAATGCAGTCTCAAATTACCAAGACCGTAATGTAACGCCCGTGTTTCTAGGCTTGCCATTTTTAGCAATGTAATAGTCTAGGTTAACATTGTAACTCAACTTGAAATAATAAGAATGTATTATTTGTGAATTATTTGAATTATGTGATTTATGTGTGTATTTTCTTAATTTTTATAATTTAATGAATTAAGAATAAAATAAGCATCAAAATTAAAGTGTGAGATAAGCCCGACATCTTTGCATAAAGTTGTAGTGGTTGAAACAAGGATTCCGGAGATATAAGGAATGCCAAAATCCGAGTTATAACGAAGAAGCTATGACCTGTCGAAGTTTCGAGACAGAACCGGCACGACGCCGAGTGACGTAAAATATGAATTTAAGATAGAGCGATATTTATCCTTAGCGATCTAAACGAAAGTCGTAGATTTCGTTAAACCGAGAGCGTGCATAAAAGGAACGCCCAAATATGACTTCGTATGAGGAAGTTATGATTTTCTGAAGTTTCGACGTGGCAGTATGCAGCTCGAATACTCGATTTGAGATCGAGCGGTTTTTAGCCGAAACAAGCTAAATGAGAATCGAAGATCTCGTTGTTAGTAGCGAAACGATGACAAGTTAGGCGAGTACGGACGTCAGACGAAGAAGTTATGATTTTATAACGAAATTTTCTGTCCCGACCTCCTAAAAATAATTAATAAAAATAAAAGTCAAAATTAGCCGATGGAGTCTAAATGAAAGTTGTAGAGTATGGTCTGACCTTCGCGTGGATATAAAGAACGTCGAAAACGGAGCTCGTATGCGAAAGTTACGCAAATTTAGAAGTTCGACGAGTCAATTACGCCCCCCGTAATTTGAGTACGCCCAGCGTACTCAGTCGGATGCAACTTGTCTGACCGATACTCGAGTGCCACCAGTCGACGCACGCAGTGATGTCAAAGTACGCCCCGCGTAACCCGAGTTCGCCCCACGTAATTTGAGATTACGCCCCACATAATCCCAAACCCAGCAGCCTATAAATAGAACTCGAATTCAGCCATTTTCTCTTGTTCAAACTCTTCCCTCTCTCTAAGTTTTGCCTCGATTTGCGTGCCAATCATATCCCGAAGCCCCAGTATCATTCCCAAGCCCCGAAGCAAGATCCGAAGCCCCGAGGATCCCGAAGAGCGTTATTCCCGAGCCGAAACGCTGCCCGCGAGGAGCCCGGTTTTGTGAAGATCTTCCAGATCTACGAAGAAACACCTCTTCTGCAAGCCGTAGTGCTGCCCGATCATCTTCTGATCATGTGAGTGTGTAGTTATTTTCATTCCAACACAATATTATGAAGTATTTCCTATAAAATACGTGTTATGTGTATATATTTGGTTGTTATACGTGTGTGAGTGTATATTCACTCTCTTCTATCTTATAGATCTGATGTATTCTCTATGAAATATGTGTTATGTGTGTATGCCTCATCTGTTATGTGGAATATGTATTGCTTAAAGCATGTTATACAGGTTTTTAAACAATGTATAAAAATGTATATTTTTATCTACTAATATGTTGGGTAGAACATGGGTAGGTAATTGGTGTGTAATAAACAGATGAGAGGCCTTGGTGTTATTGGTGTTATTCTAGTCATTCAGCAGAGTATGGATGACGACCACAGACTATTCTAGACTGTCCTGTGGAACACTAGCAGGCTCATTACCTGTAGGTGTTGTGAACAACGTGTTCACCGGTGTACTCTATCCCCCACATGGTTGCCTTTAGGACACTTATTGTTGAGGAAGCCCCTCTGCAGTGATGTCCGTCCCGATGAAAAATCCTGAAATAGGTTCCTTATAATAGACGTTATTTTTAGGAACATAAGTGAGGATAACGGGAATGGGTAATCGGGTTTATTGTTGATTGTTGTAATTAAATATAATTATTGTGGGTTTGAAAACCCTATATGCTCACCAGGCTCCCAAGCCTGACTCATTCAGTTAATTTATTTTACAGGAAGTGGCGCAAGAGCTTAAGATGGGCGAACATCAAGTTGTTTTGTTTACAAGTCTGTATATGTATATATTTGTTGAATGACTTATAATGATATCGTTTATGCTTTATGATCTGTATCGGAACATGACATCCCGACTTTTGATTATGAAATGAAATCATATTTCTTTATGAAATGTTTTGATAAATATCTATTTTATCATGTTTTGTTTTTGGGAACAAATTCCGCATCTCTTTTAAAATTAAAAGGATTTACTCTGAAAATTATTTTAAAAAGCATAAATGAAATCGGTCTTTTGTGGCCGAGATTTTGGGGATGTCACAGTTGGTATCAGAGCATTAGTTTAAGCGAACTAGGAATTTGTAGGATTGCTAAACTTAAACTTAGGATGCTAAGTGGAGATTGCAAGGTGTGTGTCTGTTGGATTTTAGACACAAGCACTAGTTTATTTTAGGAAAGTTGCCTAAAATGCTTTTATGTGCTAAATGTTATATGTTGCCATATATGATATTATTTGTTCGGATCTACGGTTTATTGCCAACCGGATCTGAAGGTTTATGTGTTTAGGATTCTAAGCGTATATGTACGATATTAGAACTAGCATGTAATCGTTTGGAGTAATAAGGTGAAATTATTCGGTGTATAGATCAAAATGGTGAGAACAAGAAGCGGAGTTGGAAATGCTGATGAAAACAGGAATCAACCGCCTGTAATCGAGCAAGTACCTGTCGTAGCTACTGCACCTGAGCCGATAATAATGGCTGGTGTACAAGTGATGATTCAAATGATGTTGGATCGTCAGATGGAAGAAACAAGACGCCTGCTTAGGCAGAATCGTGAAGAACCGTCAATTCAAGCGGAAGAGCCCGAGGAGAATGGAGGGCAGTCTGAAGGAGAAAACTTTAGTGGGATCATTGGTCAAGACGAACAACCAGTGGTTAGACGCAATAACCAGTATGGAGGAAATGATGGTCGTGGGTGCAAGTATAAGGATTTCATGGCATCCAAACCACCATGCCTATCCGGAAGCTCAACGCCGGTACAAGTTATGGACTGGGTCTCCGAAATGGAGACTATGTTTGAAAGTTGCGAATGCAGCAACAGGCAGAAGACCGCTCTTGCGATCCCTCTGCTAAAATCTAGTGTGTTGAGTTGGTGGAAGCTGTTAGCTGACTCTATGCCCAAGGGAGAAGCAAGCAAAATGTCTTGGGAAGACTTTGTGGAACAACTAAAGCTACAATACTGCTCCGAACAGGACCTTCTGGAAATCAGTAATGAGTTTCAGAATTTGAAGAAAGGGAAATTGAGCGTTACTAAATACGCTACAAGTTTCACGGAAAAGATGAAGTTTATCCCATATTTGGTGCCTACAGAACTCTCTAAGGTCAACAAGTTTGCCCTTGGACTACCAGCGGACTATGGTCCAATGGTTAAGCAAGCAACCACATTGAAAGTCGCCATCTGGGCTGCTAGAAATGTTGAGACCCAGATCAGGGAAAAAGGTCTAGAAAGGTCAGAGGTTGGTGAGAAAAGGAAAATCGATGGATTTTCAGGGTCCAGCAAGAAAAGTAAATTCTCGAAGTCTAGTTCGAGAGGAAGTGGAGGAAAGGTAGAGGCGAAATGGTGCGAAAAGTGCAAGAAGAAGCATCATGGGAAGTGTGGCGGGGAAACCACATGCTTCAAATGTGGAAAGCCAGGGCATTATGCCAACGACTGCACTTTCACCAAGAATGTTTGTTATGGTTGTGGTGAGGAGGGGCACATCTCAAGGGATTGTCCGAAAAAGAAGGAAGCATCAAGACCCAACATTCCGCCAAAGCCAAAGGCGAGAGCATTCCAGATGACACTGGAAGCTGCTAAAGATGAAGCTGATGTCGCTTCAGGTACCTTTCTCATTAACAAATTGCCTGCTCAAATTTTATTTGATTCTGGAGCCAACTACTCCTTTATATCGCATGAATTTGGTAGAAACTAGCTTTGCCTATTGTGAGACTAGATAATGCTTTATTAGTTGAAGTTGCTAATGGCAAGTTTGTACCTGTTAGCCATCGTATGAAAAACATTTTAATTGATTTGAATGGGAATAAGTTCCACGAGGAATTATTACCTATAGCACTTAATGGTTTCGACATCGTTTTGGGAATGGATTGGCTTAGTGCCAATGATGCCGAAATTTTATGCAAGAAGAAAATAGTGAAAGTGAATCCGCCTGGAAAGGAATCGTTTATGGTGTATGGAGATAAACGCAGAGTAAATTCTGGAATCATTTCTCTAATGAAAGCCAGAAAATGTTTGACCAAGGGGTGTACATCATACTTAGCATTCCTGATCGATGCTAAGAAGGAAAAGAAGGTGATGCAAAAATATTCCTGTTGTGTGTGATTATCCGGAAGTATTTCCCGAAGATCTTCCTGGATTACCGCCCGATCGACAAGTAGAATTTTGTATTGACTTGTTGCCCAGAACAACGCCAATTGCAAAAGCACCTTATCGATTAGCACCGACGGAGATGAAGGAGCTAATGATGCAACTTCAGGAGTTATTGGACAAAGGTTTCATTAGACCTAGTTCATCACCCTAGGGAGCTCCGATGTTATTCATAAAGAAGAAAGATGGAAGCATGAGGATGTGCATTGATTATCGAGAGCTGAATAAGGAAACAATAAAGAAAAGATATTCGTTGCCGAGGATTGATGACCTATTCGATCAGCTACAAGGTTCAAGTTATTTCTCAAAGATCGACTTGAGGTCAGGATATCATCAGCTAAAAGTAAGAGAGCAGGATATAGAGAAGACTGCATTCAGAACCCGATATGGACACTATGAGTTTTTGGTTATGTCGTTTGGACTAACCAATGCTCCAGCATCATTCATGGATTTAATGAACAGGGTTTGTAATCCATTCCTTGATAAATATGTGATAGTGTTCATTGATGACATTCTGATTTATTCAAAAAGCCAAGAGGAGCATGGCAGACACTTGCGAGAAGTTTTGGAAGTCTTGAAGAAGGAGAAGTTGTATGCGAAGATCTCCAAATGTGATTTTTGGATTCGAGAAGTCCAATTCTTGGGTCACGTGGTCAACCAAGAAGGTATAATGGTTGATCCAGCAAAGATTGAGCCTGTAATGAAGTGGGAACAACCAAAAAGTCCCACGGAGATCTGAAACTTTTTAGGATTAACCGGATATTACCGAAGGTTTATCCAAGGCTTTTCTTCGATCGCTAGTCCATTAACAGCTTTGACCCACAAAGGAGCTACTTATGCTTGGAATGATAAGCATAAAGAAGCATTCGAGAAGCTAAAGAAGAAACTATGCGAGGCACCGATACTTTCTCTACCCGATGGAGTTGAAGACTTCGCTGTTTATAGCGATGCGTCTGGTGTTGGATTGGGTTGTGTTTTGACCCAAAGAGAAAAGGTGATAGCATATGCATCTCGACAGCTGAAGGAGCATGAAAAGAACTACCTGACTCATGATTAGGAGTTGGCAACGGTAGTTTTCGCTCTGAAAATATGGAGGCATTACCTCTATGGCACGAAGTGCAAACTTTTCACTGATCATAAGAGTCTCCAATATCTCTTCAATCAGAAAGAATTGAATATGAGGCAACAACGCTGGCTGGATTACTTAAAGACTACGACTGTGAGATACTTTACTACCCCGGTAAAGCCAATGTTGTTGCTGATGCTCTCAGTCGGAAAGTCAATATTGAAAAGAGAAGGCCAAGAGCGTTGAGAATTGAAGTTAGCTCAAGAGGAAGCTTCGGAGAAGAATGACCGAAAGGAGGAACGTTTGGGCAAAACATTGGTGTTCGGTGTAAACAGTCACGGACTGAAGGTGTTCCAAGATCGGATTTGGATACCTAAGACAGGAGGAGTCAGAGTTCTTCTGATGGAAGAAGCTCACAAGACCATGTACTTAATTCATCCCGGTAGCACTAAAATGTATAGGGACCTGAAACCCTATTATTGGTGGCCGACGATGAAGCTCGACATTGCGAAGTATGTGGCCGAGTGTGAGACTTGTGCGAGAGTCAAGACACAACATCAGAAACCGTACGGGAGTTTAAAACCATTGCCTGTGCCTATGGGTAAGTGGGAAGACATTACTATGGATTTTGTCACTAAACTTCCCAGAACAAAGAATGGTCACGACATGATTTGGGTGGTCGTCGATCGATTCACTAAGAGTGCACATTTCATAGCAGCCAACGAGAAATGGTCTATGGAAAAGCTTGCGAATTCTTACGTAAAGGAAATTGTGAGGCTTCACGGTGTTCCGATAACGATTGTGTCGGATCGTGATAGCCGTTTCACCTCACGATTTTGGAAAAGTCTACAAGAGGAATTGGGTACCAAGTTGTGTTTAAGTATAGCTTACCATCCGCAGACTGATGGTCAGAGCGAACGGACGATACAAACACTTGAAGATATGCTGAGAGCGTGTACCTTGGAATTCCTAGGTAATTGGGATGAACATTTACCTTTGGTAGAATTTTCCTATAATAATAGTTTTCACTCGAGAATAAAGATGGCACCTTATCAAGCTTTGTATGGACAGAAGCGTCGTACGCCGTCTTGTTGGCTTGAGGCTGGGGAAAAGCAGTTTATGGGGCCGGAGATAGTCCATCAAACTGCTGAAAAGTTGAAAATAATTAGGGAGAGAATGTTAGCAGCTCAGGACCGTCAAAAGAGCTATGCTGACAAAAAGCGAAGACCGATGACTTTTGAAGTTGGAGATTCGGTTTTGCTTAAAGTCTCGCCGTGGAAGGGACTTATAAGATTTGGAAAAAGGGGAAAGTTAAGTCCAAGGTTTATTGGACCGTTTAAAGTTCTTCAGAGGATTGGGAACCAAGCTTACAAGCTCGAACTACCAGAAGAACTGAATGGAATTCATAACACTTTCCATGTCTGTTATTTGAGGAAGTTCACGGGAGAAGTTCCCGACATAATTCCACTTTCAAAGTTAAGGATCGATGAGAACAAAAGGTTGATTGAGGAACCGGAGGCAATTGTTGAACGAAAGACTATGAAGTTACGACGTAAGATGGTTGAGTTAGTGCTTGTCCGATGGAAACACACGAATGGGCCGAATCTCACCTGGGAGACGGAGAGTGACATGATGAGTCGCTATCCGCATTTGTTTGCTGGTGTGTGATTCCGGGGACGGAATCATCCTAAGGTGGAGAGAATTGTAACGCCCGTGTTTCTAGGCTTGCCATTTTTAGCAATGTAATAGTCTAGGTTAACCTTGTAACTCAACTTGAAATAATAAGAATGTATTATTTGTGAATTATTTGAATTATGTGATTTATGTGTGTATTTTCTTAATTTTTATAATTTAATGAATTAAGAATAAAATAAGCATCAAAATTAAAGTGTGAGATAAGCCCGACATCTTTGCATAAAGTTTTAGTGGTTGAAACAAGGATTCCGGAGATATAAGGAATGCCAAAATCCGAGTTATAACGAAGAAGCTATGACCTGTCGAAGTTTCGAGACAGAACCGGCACGACGCCGAGTGATGTAAAATATGAATTTAAGATAGAGCGATATTTATCCTTAACGATCTAAACGAAAGTCGTAGATTTCTTTAAACCGAGAGCGTGCATAAAAGGAACACCCAAATGTGACTTCGTATGAGGAAGTTATGATTTTCTAAAGTTTCGACGTGGCAGTATGCAGCCCGAATACTCGATTTGAGATCGAGCGGTTTTTAGCCGAAACAAGCTAAATGAGAATCGAAGATCTCGTTGTTAGTAGCGAAACGATGACAAGTTAGGTGAGAACGGACGTCAGACGAAGAAGTTATGATTTTATAACGAAATTTTCTGTCCCGACCTCCTAAAAATAATTAATAAAAATAAAAGTCAAAATTAGCCGACGGAGTCTAAATGAAAGTTGTAGAGTATGGTCTGACCTTTGCGTGGATACAAAGAACGTCGAAAACGGAGCTCGTATGCGAAAGTTACGCAATTTAGAAGTTCGACGAGTCAATTACGCCCCGCGTAATTTGAGTACGCCCAGCGTACTTAGTCGGATGCAACTTGTCTGACCGATACTCGAGTGCCACCAGTCGACGCACACAGTGACGTCAAAGTACGCCCCACGTAATTTGAGATTACGCCCCGCATAATCCCAGACCCAGCAGCCTATAAATAGAACTCGAATTCAGCCATTTTCTCTTGTTCAAACTCTTCCCTCTCTCTAAGTTTTGCCTCGATTTGCATGCCAATCATATCCCGAAGCCCTAGTATCATTCCCAAGCCCCGAAGCAAGATCCGAAGCCCCGAGGATCCCGAAGAGCGTTATTCCCGAGCCGAAATGCTGCCCGCGAGGAGCCCAGTTTTGTGAAGATCTTCCAGATCTACGGAGAAACACCTCTTCTACAAGCCGTAGTGCTGCCCGATCATCTTCTGATCAAGTGAGTGTGTAGTTATTTTCATTCCAACGCAATATTATGAAGTATTTCCTATAAAATACGTGTTATGTGTATATATTTGGTTGTTATACGTGTGAGTGTATATTCACTCTCTTCTATCTTATAGATCTGATGTATTCTCTATGAAATATGTGTTATGTGTGTATGCCTCATCTATTATGTGGAATATATATTGCTTAAAGCATGTTATACAGGTTTTTAAACAATGTATAAAAATGTATATTTTTATCTACTAATATGTAGGGTAGAACATGGGTAGGTAATTGGTGTGTAATAAACAGATGAGAGGCCTCGGTGTTATTGGTGTTATTCTAGTCATTCAGCAGAGTATGGATGACGACCATAGACTATTCTAGACTATCCTGTGGAACACTAGCAGGCTCATTACCTGTAGGTGTTGTGAACGACGTGTTCACCGGTGTACTCTATCCCCCACATGGTTGTCTTTAGGACACTTATTGTTGAGGAAGCCCCTCTGCAGTGATGTCCATCCCAATGAAAAATCCTGAAATAGGTTCCTTATAATAGACGTTATTTTTAGGAACATAAGTGAGGATAACGGGAATGGGTAATCGGGTTTATTGTTGATTGTTGTAATTAAATATAATTATTGTGGGTTTGAAAACCCTATATGCTCACCAGGCTCCCAAGCCTGACCCACTCAGTTAATTTATTTTACAGGAAGTGGCGCAAGAGCTTAAGATGGGAGAACATCAAGTTGTTTTGTTTACAAGTCTGTATATGTATATATTTGTTGAATGACTTGTAATGATATCGTTTATGGTTTATGATCTGTATCGGAACATGACATCCTGACTTTTGATTATGAAATGAAATCATATTTCTTTATGAAATGTTTTGATAAATATCTATTTTATCATTTTTTGTTTTTGGGAACAAATTCCGCATCTTTTTTAAAATTGAAAGGATTTACTCTGAAAATTATTTTAAAAAGCATAAATGAAATTGGTCTTTTCTGGCCGAGATTTTGGGGATATCCCATGCTAAAAAGGAGATGTATAGTTTTATTGTTAAGTAAAACTAGTTGTGGAAGTGTTTATCCTGAGTTTTTGATTATGCTGATAATACCCTAGAATATAGTTATTACCCCCTAAGCATAATTGAGTTATGTATTAGTACGTGCATGAGTCATTGTTTCCACGTGTTGTGAGTTCCTCATAACCATACTAGACGCAGTACCTAATGTTGACATTTGTCACCCTTAATGACAGACTATAGCTAATAGTCAGAGTGCGGAGTCATGAGCCCCGTATAGATCTATACACACTTATCACGCTCTCCCTCCAAAAGACTCTGGTTATAGGTGGGGACTTTCGTTTGGTACAACCAAAGCCATATGACACCACATGATTGCTAACAACGAGTTCACTATTAATACGATGAAAAATCGTTTGTATGAAATGACGTAATGATGAGTTGAGTTGAGTTTGTAATGATGAGTTGAGTTTTCTTGTAAAAGCATCATGTTATAGTTGAAATGGTTACCCTTGATATGATGTAGTATGAAAACGTATAAATAAAACATATTTCTATTTATAAAACATATTGTATCCTAAGAGGGTAAAGTTGTGTTGTGATGTATTTTGCATGATAATAACTTTATAAGATAGTTAAAACAACAGTATGAAAAGTATAGAAAAAGATCAATGTTTCACACGATTTTAGTCATGTGTTTACTTGTATTCCCCCCAACCCTAAAAGTGTATAAAAGCATTTACAAAACATTTGAAAACGTAGTTATAGGGGTATGAACTCACCTGATTGATTGAAGAAAGCGAGATGAAAATCAAGTAGAATTTCGACTCGAAAAAGTTCATTTTCTCGAGATTCTCGGGAATCTCGGAAATCCCAGCAATCTCGGGAATGCGAAACCTTCCTTCAGGACTTGAAGGTGAAAACCGGGGCTTTAGGAGGGTCTCGGGGGATTAAACGCAGAGTTTCGGCGCGAGAAAGAAGGGAACTGAACAATGAAACTCGGAGCCCTTGAAATCTATTTATACGGGCATTTTTGGTGTGTGCCACGTCATGGCAAGGGATGGACACGTCGTGGGGAGTCAAACTTATCCTCTTCCATTGATTGGATGCCCTCAGTCACTTGCCGGGTCGCGGCAAACTTGTGCCACGTTGTGGCAAGCCTAACAGCCTCAGATTTCGGGCCTCGAACTTGTAAAATCCGTAACTTTCGCATACGAGCTCCATTTTTGACGTTCTTTATATGAACGCGTAGCTGAAAATATTCTCTACAAGTCTCATTTAGACTTCATCGGCTAATTTTGAAATTATTTTTAATTATTTATTTTTAACGGGCCAGGACACGAAAATTCCGTTAAAAATCCATAACTTCTTCATCCGATGTCCGTTTCCGTCAGATTTTTCATCGTTCCACCACTATTGTTGAGACCTTCGATTCTCATTTAGGTTGTTTTGGCGAAAAGTCTCTCGATCTCTATTTCGAGTTTTTAGTTGTCTACTGCTATATCCGGATCTTGGAAAAATCATAACTTCTACATACGAAGTCAGATTTGGATGTTCTTTTTATGTACGCTCGCAGTTTAATGTTATCTACAACTTTCATTTAGATATTTAAGGCTAAAAACTGTTGTATTGAAACTTCGCATTTTTCATTTAATCGGTGTTGCCGGTTTTGTCGGAAATTTTAGAATGGTTATAACTTCCTCGTTATAACTCGGATTTTTGTGTTCTTTATATGTATTAAAACCTTGTTACGATTACTACCACTTGATTTAACCCAACTAAGATTTTAGTAAAGTTATATTTTGACCTAACTTTGACTGGTTTTACATTACATTGTCTCTAAATATCGGGTTGTCACAAAATATGTTTATTTTATTCACATATGTCATAGATAAGCTGGATTCAAATCATGTTTGAGTCAAAAGTGTTTGCTTATATAACTTATTATTTAGAAAACGTTCATATTTATTTTATAATTCTATTAAGAGATCTAGTTCTCAATAATAAAATTTAATAATTCCAAATTACGAATGTGATCGTTATGAAAAATAGTTAAGTAAATAATCAATCATCTAATCAATTAGTTGAGCCATATATTTAGACAAACTAAATCAGAAATTTACATTGTCCCAAAACTAACATTGGTTTATAATACAAGTATTAAGCTTAAAAAATAAACTCAACGAGTGAAGTGCCAACTTGTTTGTACTCAGTTGCATACTCTTCGTGAATACTTGTAAGCATTTGCAATGATTATATTAATATATAGTACCATGTACTTGTGTGTTAAATGAAAATTACAAGTTCTATCTAATAGATATTAAATTATTGGACTGGTCAGTTCTTCTCAAATAAGGACATTTCCTCTTCAAGTTTTTGATCTCTATATAGTAGAAAAAATACTCATCTCTATGGGACTTTCTTGATTTCTTAGGCTTATTGGTATCCTTTCCATGAAGTATGGGCCTCTTAGAGAAAATATGGCCACTCTCTTCATCCTTTGCTTTCTTCCAATGCTTTAAAAGGTTTGAAATAGGTTCTACCGTTCTGAAGGTATATCGTCTTAACTTGACGGAATATATGATAAATATCTAAGTTTTCCAAAAGTTTTTTGAAGTAAAAAATAATTTTTCCTAGTATGATTTTAGAAACATGTTCAAAACTACAATGATGCTTCCAACAGGAATCATGTTCGAATCTATTGGTAAATGCAAGTTGTTCAAGAATAGTGCCTTCAAGAATATAGAATTTCAAATCTTTGTTGAGATTGACTCTCAATACATGGAGCCATTTATTGAAATTGTATCCATTGAATGTTAGAGTATCTTGTAGAGTACCAAGAGAAAGATGATGCATTGCAATGTGAACAGATTTCGATTTCATCTACAAATTTTTTAAAGAATTGATTTAGTATTTTCAATATTTAAATATTTAATAATCAATACCCTTTGAGTTTCTAAAACATTAATTATCAAAGTCTAGGATCCACATTGCAAAACAAATAAATGGTTAGGTGACATCTATCCCATTCATTGGATTCAACTAGGTAGATATCGATTTTTAGTTATATTCTAATATATAATTCCTAGAGTTATATGATCGCTAATAACTTATGCTACTAGACATGTCTGATCATATCTATGTATCAGATCCTTATTGCTTTGGTGACTTTTATCACAATAGATTTCTGATCAAATCATCAAGTTTAAGGAACTTGTGTAATCAACCTAGAACTAGGTTAAATCGCGAATACACCTTGGCCGTCAAAACATTCGCATTTAATAAGGGGTACTTTAATGTTTTTATAATTCTTGTTTAAAAGCATTTGATATCATGGTTATTTTATGCATCCAATAAGCTATGGTATACTTTTATTTAAAATAACATTTTTGTCATACCCCGAAAACCGAAGGCGGAAACATTCCCGGGACGGACTCCACGTTGAGTATCACATCCAATGTACATAGTAAGCATAGTAAACACAAAACAATACAATACATAGAGTTATTACATTTGTTTGAAATCAAAATGTTACAAGTGTCATACATATACAATATATGAACAAAAGCAAAGATAAGTCTTCCAAACGCTTCATCGTCTCCAAAGGATGGAGGTGTATCTGTCTAATGTTGACCTAAGAATAGAAGCAGTTTGAAAATCAGCATAAAGCTGGTGAGTTCATAAGCAGTTTAGTTTTTGAAAAGAATGAGTTCCCTTTTTGTTTTCTGAAAAAGTTGTTATCCAAGAAAATCCCATATTTTCTTATGTAAAAACAGTTTAGTTATCATTTTTTACTAATTCGATTACGAGTTGTATGTTACCCCAGGAAAATCCCATATTTTCCTAATAGTTTAATTAGCCTTTCATTACTTAATTTGTAGTTTAGATTTCGATGTAATAAAAACTACCACACTTATAGTATTAGTTAGTATTCTGGTATCTTAGTTATCCTACATTCGAATGTTGATTATCTGCTATACTTAAAAGTATTTTCGAGTATTTGGATTCACTCAGAATAGTACATTAACAGTATTTTCGAAGTTATGGTGATTTCCAAAAGAGTACATTAGACGTATCTTCGAATCTCTGTCGACATCCTAAGGCGTATGTATCCGAAACTCAGTCAATGTCCAGAGGCGTACTTTCGAATTAATTTCGAAACTCTGGTGACACTTAAGGCGTACACTAATTGTATATTCGAACTCTTGGCGTCATCCAAAGGCGTGCTTTCGTATTCATATTCATATACCTATTCCTATTCGTATTCGTATTCGTATTCGTATTCACATTCGTATTCGTATATCTATTCAATTCGTATTTGTATTCGTTTTCGTATTCGTATTCCTATATCTATTCTATTCATATTCGTATTCATATTCGTATTCACATTCATATTCGTATTTGTATTTGTATTGTTCCTAGGTGTACTTTCGTATTATTATATGATTCTAACTGTCCTTTCGTATTATTATCTGATTCTAACTGTCCTTTCGTATCTGGTGATTTCCAAAAGAGTACATTAGACGTATCATCGAATCTCTGTCGACATCCTAAGGCGTATGTATCCGAAACTCAGTCAATGTCCAGAGGCATACTTTCGAATTAATTTCGAAACTCTGGTGACACTCAAGGCGTACACTAATTGTATATTCGAAGTCTTGGCATTATCCAATGGCGTGCTTTCGTATTCGTATTCGTATACCTATTCGTATTCGTATTCGTATTCGTATTCGTATTCGTATCCGTATTCGTATTCGTATATCTATTCTATTCCTATGCATATTCGTATTCGTATTCGGATATCTATTCTATTCGTATTCGTATTCATATTCGTATTCGTATTCGTATTCGCATTCGTATTTGTATTCGTATTCGTATTCGTATTGTTCCTAGGTGTACTTTCGTATTATTATCTGATTCTAACTGTCCTTTCGTATCTATGGGAAGTTATATCAAGAACACTTTAATACTTTAAGATTCATGCTTTTAATAATAATGGTATGGAAATTCATTTGTGAAGTATAACATTTTAAAACGAGTTTCACAAATAACATGAAGGTTTACTCTGCATATTGAACGATTGGTTAATACAGTTTTCCATGTTAAAAGCATACGAAATATGAAATGGATCAAGTAAAATCATAAGTTTGAGTACAATATTTCCTTGTACTTTTGCTTGCATTCCCCCTAGAAAACATTGAAAAACATTGAAAAATGGTAGGGGTGTGAACTCACCAGATGAGAAAACGTGTCGGTTTGGATGCTATGTGTCGATTCAAGGCTTTATAACGTGCGAGGTTCCTATGTAATATGAAATGATATACAATTGTATCTAATTAGACTTTGAACCACTAGTTACATATGAATATACACCTTGAGACGTGAAAACACTTCAATACAAGTGTTCGGAGTGACTCGGGTGACATCTATGGATGTGTAGGACCTAGCTATGGAGTTTACTCTTCAAAAGTAATCTCTTTGAGGAGTTTATGGTCCATTGACCATATCCCCATGAGTTTACGGCCGTAAACTCATGGGTGGTGTGTTCTTGGATGCTAAAAAGTCTTACAATGCACACGGGAAAGTTCTAGGGTTGATTCCATGGCTTAGGAAGTGACCGGGACTTGAAATGGCCTTGGGATTGGAGTTTACGGTCTATGAAGGTGTTCTTGGGGAGTTTACTACATTAAACACATGAGTTTACAACCGTAAACTCATGTTTGTTCATGATTCATGGGTGTTGGTGTTTGTAGGTTAATCACATGTGATTCTAGTCCAACATACAAGCCATTCAAGGTGATAAGGGCACTCAAACACCTTTTGGGGGTGTTTATGGTCTAGGAAGATGAGTTTACGGTCTAAGAATGTTCTTGTACCATAAACTCTAGTTTGTCCCATTTATGAATGTTTTGGAGCATTTCGTGAAGGGTTATAAGGTTATATGCACTCATGGAAGTTCATTGGAGGTGTTTAGGGGCAAACTAACACCCTAAAAGGTGTTTAAGGTCTATGAATGAGGGTTTATGTTCCAAGCATGTTCTTGGACCGTAAACTCATGTTCATACATCAAATGTCTTGATTTTGGGGTCCTTAGTCCATGCATGCAAGTTTCTAAGTCGAATCTAAGCCCTAGAAGTGTTTTGGAGGGGTTTTGAGGCTTCAAAACCCTCATTACATGTGTTCACGGCCTAAGGAGGTTCCAAGACCATAAAAAATTGTGTATGGTCCCATTGGTCATATAAATAACAAATTTGAAGGCCAAATGTGTTAAACTAGGAGCTAGGATAGTTACCTTGATGATTTGAAGCTTGTTTTGGATGATTTTGGCTCAATTTCGGATTTTAGAGAGAGAGAGAGTAGAGAGAGAGTGGAAAAGGATTCAAATGAGGCTCTCTCAACTTTATATATGCTGAAAGTTTGGGACACGGTGGAATTCTACCCGATACTATCGTCAAGTGAGGCTTTTGGTCATACCCGATTTAATTATTTTTTTATTTTTTTTTTTTTTTTTGATGTATCGGGTTACTACGACGGAACGAACTTCGGGTTGTCACGTTGAGGGAATTCCGTCCTGAAATTCAAACTTTAGATGTGACTCGCGGAATTGGAAAGAGGATACGGATGCTTTTGTTCTATCGGATCATTACACTTCCAATTGAATTCGGATCTCCGCTTGACATTCCTGCGAACCCTCACTATCGGGATGCGGTTTTGTTTCGTACATTTGATCTCTCCATCCATGATCTAAATTTGTTCTTCCATGGAGGCTCAAACTTTCGTTGACTTCGATCTCATCAAAGGAATTACTAAGGTATCGTTGGGTAAGCGTTTCTAAGGATTCGAGGCATGGACGACAGAATTGATACTGTTATGCCCTTGAGATAGTCGAAGTCTATAGTTCATGGTTCCGATTCTGGCGGGGATTTCGAAAAGTCTGGTGTATCACGGGAGAAGTATTTCGCGCTTCCCAAGGCATATCATGCTCTTTTGGGATAAGGTCTTCACCAGGGCACAAGCACTAACACGAAGGTACATCATCATGTAGCGGAGTAGCTAAGGGTCGGATGATTCTAGGAGAAATTTTTGGGTGGGTTTGCAATAATAGTCGACGGGACCCAAGAATTGACGGGTTTCTATGTGTATCTACGGTGCCGACTAATTCCCTATCACCTTAGTTTTTGGAAAGGTCCACGGGTATGATTGCTTTGCTTATCTACCTGACTAGGGAAAATGGTTTGACCGAAGGGCAGCACTACTAACTTGTAGTGATCATATCAAGGCTTGGTCGCTGTCTTGGACACATCATCCTCACCGAGGTCTGGCTACGAGGTAGTTCCAGGGATTAGGTCAATGCGAGACTTGACTAGACGTTCAGAAGGAATTCTCAGGAAATTCTCGGGAAAGACATTAAGGAAAAAGTTGCAGACTTCCCGTTTCCCGATGACCACACGTACGAGGAATGCATGGGAAACTTTTTAAGCCTTGATGCACGAAATGATGCGAAGGTTGGATTCAGGTTTGATGCCGAAGATCATGAGAGTCGGGTCAGAGGGAAGATTCAGATGGACGACCCAAGAATAACAGTATGAATGAGACTCAGTCATTCCATGCCAATGATCGCATCAAATCCTTTCATGAAAAGTTTGCCATTTAATCGAATGGAACAGAATATCGTCCGGATTGAGGATACGATCTATAGGTATGACGTTAGTGTTCTCTTCTCACTTGATAACTAACTCGACGGTACACGTTTTCGATTATTAGCGAAGGACTAAGTTTAGAAAGGTGTTTGAATGGATAGTTAGCAAATTTCTTTCAGCATTAGAATCGAAACGGATCACATGCATAAAATTCACCGAGGGGAAATATACCTATGGCAACGGTGGGGTCGACGGCTATCCTTTCTTGTCCCATAGTTAAGACTCTCCCAGTGTTGCCAGATGTTACTGCCTTAGGGCATTTTCGTTTGTAATGTCCAACTTCTCCACAACTGTAACAAGTCTGACCAATACCAGCTCCAGAAGCTTCACTAGTTGATTGGGTTGGTGCTCTGCAGCTTCGTGCGAGGTGACCTTCCTGGCCACAGCTTTTACAAAAGTTTGCACGACAAGGGCCAGGGATACGATGGTGGTAACTACATCTGTTACACCACGGAAGAATACCGGCATATCCGGTGATAGGTGCTTGGGCTGAGGAATCGACAACAGAAACAGCAACAGGGGTAGTGGCAGCGTGGATTGCCACTATCTGCTGTTTCTTCGAGGGCTCCGGGGAAGACTGAGTCTTCTTCTTCTTCTTCTAAAACTTTCTTTTATTGCCACTCTTCTCTGTTGGCTCAGGAGTGGTGGCTGCTTCTTCTTGTTCATCATTGTGGTCGATCAGGGTTTGCAATAGGCATTTGGCACTGTCATAGGTATCTGGCTTTGCAGCTATAACGTTCCCTTTGGTTGGCTGGGTTAATCCCCAGATGAACCTCTCAATCTTTTTGCTCTCCGGGGTAACCAATCCCGGACAAAGAAGCGCTAAGTCGTCAAACCTTAAAGTGTAAGCGGCGATATCGGAACCTTTCATCTTCTGGTTCCAGAGTTCATGCTCCGGCTTCTGAATTTCACCCCAAGGGCAATACTCTGCGTGGAGAAGTTCCTTCATAACTTCCCAACCCATAGCATTGGCTACAGGTAAAGTTAGGGATTTGACTCGGCTGTTCCACCAAGTTAGAGCTTTATTGGTGAGAGTGCAGGCAACAAATTTCACCTTGTCAGATTCTGAACAGGCACGAATCTCAAATATAGATTCGATTTTCTCTGACCACATAGTTAGAGCAATGACACCTCCTGTGCCATCAAAGAATGTGGGTTTTGCGTTCATAAAGTCTTTATAAGAACACTCCTTTCGGTGTCCCTGTCTACCTTCTTGGTTTTGAGGCTGGGGACCACCTCTTGAATTACCAGGGTTCGTTTGCGACATGGCTGCTGTCAATGCGGCAGTAAAAATTGTCTGAAGGGTTACCAGATCGATTTGAGGAGAAGGTGGTGGCGGAGGGTTGTTGTTGTTCTTTGAACTGGGTCTCTTTCTTGGAGGCATTTTGATCTAATAAGATCAGGAAAGAGAGGATGATAAGTCCTCTGAATTGAATCAAGAGATATGACAGATATATATTCCGAATAAGCGATAAAGCAGGAAAGAGTTATCAAATCAGATAAATTATCACTAAAAGAATGATTGAGGAGCAACGCTGGGATAAGGATTTCTATAACGGATTTGGCTCGAGAAATACTCCCATAGTATTTCATGATTCGCAACAACCATGGTTCGATGTTTGGGGTATTAGGGTAAGTTTTAGGCATGCTAAGCACCACAGTCACTCCCAAGCACATGTTGGCCATGTCTCAAACGAATATAGTTGGCCAGGATATATTGATCCTAGACACGACTACATAACTGCCTAGGTTTAACTGCATCATACAGCACCCATTTACTTATGTTTTGTTCTACTTGTAGTTACGGATCTCGACGGTCAGGTATACTTGTATACTTTTGAAAATACTTATACTTTGAAGTGTACTTTTAGTTCAGAGCACTTAGGCCCCTTAGTGTTTATAGTCTTATACCATGTAAGCTTTGGTATACTAGTTCACTATTGTAATAACCCGAAGATTCGTATCATTGCTTGTAACCCTTTTCGTAACCCATTTCGATAATCCAAACGCCATTTCCAATTTCGTTTCCGATTTCATCAATTAATTAGGTCATAATTTTGGGACTTCTATTATGACCTAATGAGTGTCTAAACATGTTTAGAACTCACATTAGCACTTCATATTAATAATTGGAAACATTTTAGGATCGACCATATCGGGTTACGGTAACTTAATCGGGTGCGACCAAAAGCACAATATAACGCCGGTATTGGGTAGAATTCCACCGTGTCCAAAACTTAGACACTATTTAAAGATGTTTAAGCTTCCATTTGAAGCTTTTTCTCTCTCTCACTACTCTCTTTCTAACCTCTCTCCTCAACCAAAGATTCAAGGTCCAAAACATTGATTTAAGGCTCCAAATCTTTAAGGTAACATCCCTAGCTTGTTGTATAACCTCTTAGGCCTTCAAATTCGTGTTTAAACTATCATTTTGGACCTGGAGCATGTGTTTATGGCCAAGGAGCATGCTTGGGTCGTAAACACTTAATATTTGGGGTTTTGAGCAATTTAACCCCTCCAAACCAACATTGGGACTTAGATACGACTATATGGCTTACCAACCCGGACTTAGAACACCCTAGACATGGATTTAGAGGGAAAAATAAGAGTTTACAGCCAAGGAATGTGCTTGGGCCGTAAACCCCTCAAACATGGGGAGTAAACTCATTTAAACATGTTAGAAAGCCATGTAACTTCACCAAAAGCCTTGGAATAAATCCTAGAATCATCTAAAAATAGTTTGGGGTCCTTAAACATGTCAAACACCTTCCAATTAGGTGTTTACGGCCAAGGCACCCCAAGAATATATTCATGGGCCGTAAACTCCATTTAACATGTCAAATGGTACCCTAAATTCATACCAAGGCTTGGAAAATTAGTTAGAATCACATGTGATTGTCCTAAGCTTCACAAAATAATTACGGATTGAGCTTGGGGGAGTTTACGGCCGTAAACTCCATGTTTACAGCAGTGAACTCCCATAAATGGTGTATATGTTGATACAATCCATTCCTTGACTTTAGAAAAATCCATTCTAGCATTTCCCATGTCCATTTAAGCCATTTAACACTCAAAATCACCCAAACATGAGTTCATGGCCGTGAACTCATGTATGTAAGGGATATACGGCTGAATATTCGTTAGGGAGTTTACTCTTGAGGAGTAAACTCAATTCCCAAGTCCCTCACATCATTACACGTCCGTAGATGTCACCCGGATCACTCCAAACACTTGTTTTGAAGTGTTTTCGCTCACTAGAGTGTACTATCATATCTAATTAGTGGTTTAAAGTCTAATTAGATACCTTTGGATACCATTTCATATTACATAGGAACCTTGCGTGTTAACAAGCCCCGAACCAACATTTAGTGTCTGAAATAGTTGCGCCTTCTCGTCTGGTGAGTTCATACCCCTACCCTTTTTCACTACTTTTCACTATTTTCAGGGGGAAAAACAAGCAAAGTACAAGGAATTACTTGTACTCAAAACTTGTTTTACATGTTGTGTTTCATAATTCGTATGCTTTTGATACTAATAAGCATAACAGATAACCGTTTGAAACTTGCAGGATAATCATATACATTATTTGTGAAATTAGTTATAAGGTGTTATGTTTATTATTTCACAAATCGTTTTCCACATTTTATCATTTAAAAGCATGACATTTAAACCTTTACATAATATTTTGTACACTGTTTTGTCCTCGGTAACACTCCACAGAGATACGCGAGTGGAGGATTATTGTATTATTACTAGTAAATTTGTTAGTCCTATATAGTTGGAGACACGTCCTCGGTGAACACTCCACAGAGATACGCGAGTGGAGGACCACAACCGTAACCAGAATCTCTTAGATAGGGAGCGTGACTTGAGTGTCTAGATCTATATGGGGCTGACTACCCCACACCTGGCTGCTAGCTACAGCCGAACCGAAATGGTTCAAGGGTGACGAAAGTCATAAGGTGATGTGGACTACTTATTGCCATATTTAGTCTTATTGTATGGTTATGGAACTTGCAATTAGGATAACAGAGATTTACTTAATAGTAATAATGAATAAAGTAATTAATTTACTTTGTAAATATTAGTTTTATATACGTGTTAAAACTAATACATTTCACAAGATAACCAGGTTTTCAATATACATCTTCACATTGGTAACCAACATTCAGGAAAATATGGGATTTTCCTGGGGAACATTGTACATAACTAGAAAAGCGTAACAAACCAGATAACTTTACATTCACAAGAGTAAACATGTTTTCACTGTACAACCTTACATTACATTTTGGGAATTCAATAACCAACCTTCTTAAGAAAATGTGGTATTTTCTTGGTGTGTGTAACATTTTCAGTAACGGACAGGAAACTTGTACATTTTTCACAAAACAAAACCTCTTATGAACTCACCAGCGTTATGCTGATTTTCAAACTGCTTGTATTCTCAGGTCAGCGTTAGACAGGTACCCGAAGATCCTTTTGTTCGAAGACGGAGTACTCATAAGACCCGTTCCATTTTGTTTATATATACTATGTATCACAACTGTACAAATTTACTTTTGAAACAATTGTAAAAACTTTCTATATGCAATGTAATGGTTGTTTTACTTTACTTACTATGTGCATTGGATTTGATACACAACGTGGAGTCAACCCCGGAAATGTTTCCGCCTTCGGTTTTCAGGGTATGACAACTATAAACAAGGGCTCTGATACTAATCTATCACACCCCGAAAACCGAAGGCGGAAACATTCGCGGGGCGGACTCCACGTTGAGTATCAAATCCAATGTACATAGTAAGCATAGTAAACACAAAACAATACATTACATAGAGTTATTACATTTGTTTGAAATCAAAATGTTACAAGTGTCATACATATACAATATATGAACAAAAGCAAAGATAAGTCTTCCAAATGCTTCGTCTTCTCCAAAGGATGGCGATGTAGCTGTCTAATGCTGACCTGAGAATAGAAGCAGTTTGAAAATCAGCATAAAGCTGGTGAGTTCATAAGCGGTTTAGTTTTTGAAAAGAATGAGTTCCCTTTTTGTTTTCTGAAAAAGTTGTTATCCAAGAAAATCCCATATTTTCTTATGTAAAAACAGTTTAGTTATCATTTGTTACTAATTTGATTACGAGTTGTATGTTACCCCAGGAAAATCCCATATTTTCCTAATAGTTTAATTAGCCTTTCATTACTTAATTTGTAGTTTAGATTTCGATGTACTAGAAACTAACACACTTATAGTATTAGCTAAGTATTCTGATATCTTAGTTATCCTACATTCGAATGTTGATTATCTGCTATACTTAAAAGTATTTTCGAATATTTGGATTCACTAAGAAAAGTACATTAACAGTATTTTCGAAGTTCTGGTGATTTCCAAAAGATTATTTTAGACGTAGCTTCGAATATCTGTCGACATCCTAAGGTGTATGTATTGGAAACCTAGTTGATGTCCAGAGGCGTACTTTCGAATTAATTTCGAAACTCTGGTGACACTGAAGGCGTACACTAATTGTATATTCGAAGTCTTGGCATCATCCAAAGGCGTGCTTTCGTATTCGTATTCGTATACTTATTCGTATTCGTATTCGTATTCATATTCGTATATCTATTCTATTCGTATTCGTATTTGTATTCGTATTCGTATTCGTATTCGTATTCGTATATCTATTCTATTCGTATTCGTATTCACATTCGTATTCGTATTTGTATTCGTATTGTTCCTAGGTGTACTTTCGTATTATTATCTGATTCTAACTGTCGTTTCGTATCTACGGGAAGTTATATCAAGAAAACTTTAGTACTTTAAGCTTCATGCTTTTAACAATAATGGTATGCAAATTCATTTGTGAAGTATAACATTTTAAAACGAGTTTCACAAATAACATGAAGGTTTACTCTGCATATTGAACGATTGGTTAATATAGTTTTCCATGTTAAAAGCATACGAAATATGAAATGGATCAAGTAAAATCATTAGTTTGAGTACAAGATTTCCTTGTACTTCTGCTTGTATTCCCCCCTGAAAACATTGAAAAATGGTAAGGGTATGAACTCACTAGACGAGAAAAAGTGTCGGTTTGGATGCTATGTGTCGGTTCAGGGCTTGATAACGCGCGAGGTTCCTATGTAATATGAATGGATATACAATTGTATCTAATTAGACTTTGAACCACCAATTAGATATGAATATACACCTTGAGACGTGAAAACACTTTAATACAAGTGTTTAGAGTGACCCGGGTGACATCTATGGATGTGTAGGACCTAGATATGGAGTTTACTCTTCAAAAGTAAACTTTTTGAGGAGTTTACGGTCCATTGACCATATCCCCATGAGTTTACGGCCGTAAACTCATGGATGGTGTGTTCTTGGATGCTAAAAAGTCTTACGATGCACACGGGAAAGTTCTAGGGTTGATTCCATGGCTTCGGAAGTGATCGGGACTTGAAATGGCCTTGGGATTGGAATTTTTGGTCTACGAAGGTGTTCTTGGGGAGTTTACTACCTTAAACACAGGATTTTACAACCGTAAACTCATGTTTGTTCATGATTCATGGGTGTTGGTGTTTGTAGGTTAATCACATGTGATTCTAGTCCAACATACAAGCCATTCAAGGTGATAAGGGCACTTAAACACCCTTTGGGGATGTTTACGATCTAGGAAGATGAGTTTACGGTCTAAGAATGTTCTTGGACCGTAAAATCTAGTTTGTCCCATTTATGAATGTTTTGGTGCATTTCTTGAAGGGTTATAAGGTTATATGCACTCATGGAAGTTCATTGGAGGTGTTTAGGGGCGAACTAACACCGTAAAAGGTGGGTTTATGGTCCAAGCATGTTCTTGGACCGTAAACTCATGTTCATACATCAAATGTCATGATTTTGGGGTCCTTAGTCCATGCATGCAAGTTTCTAAGTCGAATCTAAGCCCTAGAAATGTTTTGGAGG
The DNA here is from genome assembly GCF_052625555.1 of Lactuca saligna. Lineage (NCBI taxonomy): Eukaryota > Viridiplantae > Streptophyta > Magnoliopsida > Asterales > Asteraceae > Lactuca > Lactuca saligna. Next base: position 225,706,730 of record NC_136424.1, on the reverse strand, counting down.
GGTTTGAGGCTTCAAAACCCTCATTACATGTGGTCATAACCTAAGGAGGTTCCAAGACCATAAGCAATTGTTTATGGTCCCATTGGTCATATAAATAACAAATTTGAAGGCCATAGGTGTTAAACTAGGAGCTAGGATAGTTACCTTGATGATTTGAAGCTTGTTTTGGATGATTTTGGCTCAATTTCGGATTTTAGAGAGAGAGAGAGAGAGAGAGAGTAGAGAGAGAGAGAGAGTGGAAAAGGCTTCAAATGAGGCTCTCTCAACTTTATATATGCTAAAAGTTTGGGACACGGTGGAATTCTACCCGATACTGTCGTCAAGTGAAGCTTTTGGTCATACCCGATTCAATTATTTTTATAACTTGACGAAATAAAACAATTATTTTTCAAATTAATAAATTGAAGCGTTTCCATGGATTTCTAACGTATTTGGACAATTATTAAGTCATAATAACAAACTTAAAATAAATGACTTAATTTTAGAAATGAATGGGAACAATTTAAGACGACGGTTTTTTTTTTTGACGTATCGGGTTACTACGATGGAACGAACTTCAGGTTGTTACAATTTTAGCAATGTTCTTTTATAAAATCTAATTTTATATCATTGATGTGATTAAATTTAGATTTTAATATCTATTATTAAGTTTTAACATTTGAGTGCTAAATAATATTTAAAAAAATTTTAATAAAACTTTTCTTTTATAATATAAGGTTTAGAGTTTGATAAGTCTCAAAAATCCCAATTATAAACGTATATAATTTTAATCATTGAAATTTATCGTTAGGCAGTTTTAAACATTAAAGCTTATTTTATTTTCAAACACTTTTACCGTATTATGTTAAATGAAAATTTTGATTAACACTAAACTCGATGTGAGCTATTTATGTTTAAACAATTATCTAGCATTATAAAATCTAATTTTACAACATGCATAATATAGCATAAAATATGTGTCACAAAGCACAAATCATATGTGCATAAACCAACCATAAACTAGTTACATTTTGTGAGCCATCACAAAAATATCAAGTCTGTTCCTAAGAGTCATTAAGGTACCAAAGCTTTTTATGATGTCTTCAAGCTCCCACTTTTTTCAATACATTGTAGCAAGTTCATAAAAATAATTTTATAAAGTTTATATAACTTTAATAAAATTAAGTGCATGAACTTTTAATATTCAAAATGGTCACCATCTTCATTATTGTTAAATTTTATAAAAATAAATTATTTCTAAAACTTATCTATTACTTACAAAAAGTAAAAAAAAATGAAAATTGTCTATTTAATTATTACATATCACATGAATAATAATATATTACAACCATTTTTTAACATCCCAAAAATCAAGGTAAATTTTTTTCATTTTTTAAACCAATCCAAAACCATAAGCTTTTATAAATCATAGTTTCCAAAAGTCATAAACATGAATCAGAGTATCCCAAAATCATAATCTTATAAACATCCAAGATAATGTGCACAATCAAGTCTTCATCTTGCCTCAGACATCTGAAGTACCTAAAACATAAAACTAAAACTATAAGTCAAAGCTTAGTGAATTCCCCAAAGTACCACCACATAACATATAACTTATATAATCATGCATGTTGGGTCCAATCGATCATCAGAATGGAATACCCACGGATCCATATCCATCGAGCTAGATTACCCCCGACCCAATCAGACATTGGATTGGAAAGCCACTATACAACGAGTCCAATCAGTCATCGAACCGGAATACCCTTGGGTCCACAACCATCGATCTCCATTACACCTGATCCCACAACATGAGTCTCGATTGCCATTCTGGCCTACAGCTCATGTATTGTGTGACAACCCGATATTTCAACTCTTTGTAGTGACCTAAAAAGTCAAGTATTGTAACCACTTTTGAGTTAATAAAATTAAATTTGATAATAAAATGTCCAAAAAGTTTCTATTTAAATTCTTCTATGTTTAAATGTCATTAAACCATGATCGTACGTAAAAAGAACGCCCAAATCCGACTTCGTATATTGAAGTTATGATTTTTCCAAGTTCGGCTTAGCAATAGACAACTAAAAACTCGAATCGGAGATCGAGCGACTTTTGGCCGGAATGACCTAAATGAGAATCGACGGTCTCGATAATGGTATTTCAGCGGTAAAAAGTCTGGCAAAAACCGAAGTCAGATAAAGAAGTTATGAATTTTTAAAGAAATTCCTTAATCACGTCATTTTAATAAATAAATAAAAAAAATAATTTCGGAATTTTCCAACAGAATCTAAATGAAAGTTGTAGATCGTAGTCTTACCTTTGCGGGGATATAAAGAACATCGAAAACGGAGTTCGTATGAAGGAGATATGAATTTTAGAAGTTTATTTAAAATAAATATAAAAATAATTAAAAATTCTTGGTAATATCCGAAGGGGAGTCAGCAGATAGGACCGGAGTACGCGCTGCGTACCCTCGTACGCCCCGCGTACTCGAATCAAGGGCCTCGGATCTTCCATGTCGCCCTATGCGAAGCTATCCGACCCATCCGACCCGCCGTCCCATCCGACCCGCCCCATCCGAAATACGTAAGCGACGACGTCTTGTACGCGCTGCGTACGCCCGTATGCCCCGCGTACGGAGGCGGTTCAGCACCCCTATAAAAGGGATGCGAGCCTTTCCGAAAAATTTGCTCATTTTCCCTCTTTCTCTCACGATCTTGCCTCGATTTCCGTGCCCGTTCAAACCCGAAGCTCTGGTCTTTTTGCTCAAGTCCCGAGGGTCGATTGTACTCCCGAGAATCCCGAGAAAAATCCGTTTCCCGAGATGAAACTCTGCCCAGTTTTCCATCTCACTATCTTCAAACTTCCAAGTGAGTTCATACCCCTTTAATCAAACTTTGAAATGCTTTTAAATACTTTATGGGGGGGGGGGGGGGGAATACAAGTTAAACACTTACAGTTATTACATCAATCACATGTGATTGATTTAATCACACGTGATTAATAACTAGAAAACCAATGATTTTATCACTGTTCAAACTGTTTATCAAACTGTTTCACTTCAAAATGTTTTACAAACTCTTCTACTTATCAAATGCTTTTATTAAACATAGTTTTACTTCTTATAAATTGCATGCCCATATATGTATAAATATATAAGAAATGTTTAAAGGGCTTAGGAAGGCTATCCACCCTATTTCCTTTTCGCGCATTGAGATGTGGTCTGGTGGGATTTCGGGTAACCATCCGAAGGTCGTTTCAATATTAATTATATATCAACTATACATATATAGACATAAAAGTACTTCCATACTCATACTCATCAGCACATCATTAGTAAGTTACCATCGGGGTAACACAGGATCATACCACTACAATTTCTAGATCAACGAGTCAGTTCATTCAGGAGTCAATACTTATTACTAAGAGAACATATACAACGATACTAGAACAAGTAACATTATATTACATATACACGAATACGTTAACAATTGTGATCCACTGTATGGGAGCATGTCTTAATTGTCATGACCCGAGTTGTAGCCAGAGTCTCTTGGAGGGAGAGTGTGAGTTTGCGTATAGATCTATACTGGATTGACTATCCTACACCTCGCTGCTAGCTACAGCGGGACCGACAGGTCTGTGGGTGCCAAACGTCATACCTTATTTTTCGACTATACGTTGTCGTTGTTACCAGTCGATAGCATGGTGCAATTTATCGCATGATACGTTAATATAAATCCGGTTTAAGGTAGTTAGTACAACAGTAGTTCCTATAATACAAAACTACAGTACTACAATGATTTACCCATTACATTTTTAGTGATAACCTCACTTAAACTTTAATGTACAAACTATATTTTGTTAAAAGATAGTTACACTTGGGAAATTACACACTTTTACAACAAACGAGCATACAAAACATATAAGCCTTAGTAGAAGGCTACTATAATAGAAAATATAGGTTTTTCTGAGAGATTCAAAATTTTACAAACATTTACATACAATTTACAACTTATACTTATGACAGGTTCAAACGTTTTGATAACAAACATCGACACTAAAATACTTATGAACTCACCAGCTTAATGTTGATAAACTCTTTCAAAATAACTTGTATTCTCAGGTCATTAGTAGACAGGTACCGATGCCAACTTTTGAGAAGATGGAGCGCATTCAAGACTCATCATATTATTTTGATTTACATTATATTTTTGGTGTCTAAAACTGTACAGAACACGCTTGTATTAAAATTTTTATATTTAATGCAATGGATGATGTTGTTTGCTTATTTACATTTACTGTGTTGTGATACTTTACATGACGTCCTCCGCCCCAGAACGTTTCCGCCATTCTTGGTTTTGGGGTGTGACAGATTGGTATCAGAGCATTGTTTATAGTGAAGCAAGTATATCAACCCATAAAAGATATACTAAACTATAAACCCATTTGGGATTAAAACACTCTGACCAAGAGTCTATACTTTGAATTCTAAAATAGTAAATTAAGTATACTAGTCTGCATTCATACTAAAACCAGTGTCACAACGACAAGAACAAAAGTATTACGATTGTTAAATATTACAGGTAAGCTAGGGGATGCATGGTCAGTCCTGGGAATGGCATAGCCTGATCAACTATGCTGGTCCGAGGATTAATTAGCAGATGCCCTAGAATGGTTGTGATGTATTAACAAGTCTAAAAACTTACCAACAATGCCACAAAAAGATCAGTAGAACTTAAACTTTAAATACTGTAGGTGTATTTTGTACTACTAGTTACACGTATACTATATTCTTATACCTCTCTTCTCACATAGATCTAAATGGCTGGATTCCATCACGGCGACCCGTACTTTCCAAATGAAGGCAATGCCGGGTGGATCGATAAAGAGATCGAAGAGGAGCATCCAATCCCTTTGGATGATCACCTCGTAGAAGGCTTTTCTAATGAATCCGACTCCGAACCTGAAATCAACAACCTACCGCTCGTAGGTCAAGCCCCGAACAACAACCCTCGGCCAGTTTTTCCAGGTCCTACTCCCTTATGGGCAAACAACTTGAATCATTGGAGTGACGAACAGGGTCAACCCTTACCATACTTTGGGGACCGAAGCTTTTACAAAGTCAGCGATGGTGGCTCTGCTGACCGAGCTCTGCCTGTCATTATCCGCAGAATAGCTCGTAATGTCGAGCAAGGTCGAGCAGCCATCGACCGGGTCATGGAGATTGATGCCAACTCAGGTGTCAACACAGTCCACATCCGCCGTCTTGAAGAAGACATGGAACGGACCCGGAGAACCAATGAAACCCTACAGCAACATCTGGTTGCCTCTCAAGCAGAAGTCATCGAACTCTGAGCTCGTCAAAGGGCTCATGAGCGACACCTTCAAGAGGTGGTCCGTCAAATGAGAGACCTCAGGGTTCTCCCGGGGAATTCTCATCGCCGTTAGATGATGTCTAGTACATCATTATCTTTTGGGTTAAGGATTAGCCTTTAACATCTGTGCTCTAAGTAGCACTTGTCTGTAAAATTTTCCTAAACTTTCAGTACTCTAATTAGGAATCTAAGAACTGTCAAACTTTTCTATATGGTATGATGTAAGACCTACTGTTAGGTCGATTTTCTCTGAACTTATTACATAAGTAATACCTGTATTATTGAAATCTATCTAATCTTTGGGAAAAATCTATACACTTGTGCCTTCCTACAAATATTTCTTTTTGTGATTTCAAACACTCATTCAACTGTTGGACTATGGTTAGTTAGTCCATGTGTCACTCTCACGTTGCTTACAAATTGATTCTTACGATTTTTCTTATCTTTATAAACTTATAGCTGAAAGATGCGTCCTCGCAAATCTCCCAGGAATAATCCTGCACCACCACCTCCTCCACCTCCGGTCATCGATATTGTAGCCCTGAATGCTGCCGTAGCTGCAGCAGTGGCAACTACCATGGCTCAGTATCACTCTTCTGATGCCAGCAGAGGTGGAACCCCTGTGGAATCAATCCCGATTGAAACCCCTGTGCGCTTGAGAGAGTGCTCATACAAGGATTTCACAAATTGCAAACCGAAGCCTTTTTACGGCACCGGCGGAGTCATTGCCCTCTCGCAATGGCTCGAGAAGACTGAATAAGTCTTCGAATTCTGTTCATGCCCTGCAGCGAGTAAAGTCAAGTACGCCGCATGCACCTTTGAAGGAAAGGCCCTGACATGGTGGAACGGCCATGTTAAGGCACTAACTCTCGTTGTAGCCAACAACATAGGCTGGGAAACAATGAAAGACCTCATGACGGAGGAATACTGCCCGAGGGGCGAGATCCAGAAACTGGAGCAGGAACTTTGGAACCTGACGAATAAGGGCACCAACATGGTTGCTTATACTGCCCGATTCAGCGAGCTGGTGGCCCTCTGCCCCAATATGGTTCCCACCGAGGGGAAGAAGATTGAGAGGTACATATGGGGGCTAGTGCGTCCGTATCAGGGGAATGTTCTAGCATCAAACCCCGCTACCTTCGACAGTGCCAAACGATTGGTACAACGACTTATTGACCATGGAGTCAAAACCCCTGCAACCACAACCACCCTAGCCATCCCGGAACCCCCCAAACCCACTGATACTAAGCGGAAATTCCGGGATGAAAAGAAGAAGCAACAGGCTGCCAAAAAGCAGTAAATTGTCGCAATACATGCCGCAATAACCCCTGCTGCTGCTACTACTGCTCCGGTGGGTGGGTATGCTGGAAGTTCGCCCAAGTGCAACAAATGAAACTACCACCACAACGGCCCCTGCCGTGAAATGTAGTGCTCTAACTGCAACAGGAAAGGACACACCGTCCGTTTCTGTAAATTCCCGGCACGACCTATCAACCAAGTCCCTGGCTCTGGCGCGAGCCCGACCTGCTATGGATGTGGCGAAGCAGGCCACTATAAGAGGGATTGCCCCAAAGCAAAGAATGCTGGTGGAGCGGGAAGGGTACTAGCTATAAGCCACGGGGAAGCAGTTGTTGACCCGACAGTGGTGACTGGTACGTTCCTCCTCAATAACTCCTATGCATGCATTCTATTCGATAGTGGAGCGGAGCGAAGCTTTGTAAACCATAAATTTGCTCGCATGCTTAATCAACCACCGCACGCACTCAAAGAACTATTCACAGTAGAAATGGCTAATGGAAAAACTGAAAGTACGAGTAGCATATACTTAGGTTGTACCCTAACTCTAGATAACCATTCATTCCCAATCGACCTCATGCCAGTCTCAATAAAAAGTTTCGACGTTATCATTGGCATGGATTGGTTAAGCCTTCATCGCGTCGGCATCATGTGCTACGAGAAAGCAGTCCGTCTAAACCTTCCGTCTAATGAAAATCTTATAGTCTACGACGACAAACCCGGTGCAAGTCTTCGCATCATCTCAAGTATTCAAGCACAAAAGTATCTGCGTAAGGAATACCATGCATTCCTTGCTCACATCGTCGACACGAGCCTCGAAACTAAAGAACTAAAGAACATCCCTGTAGTGAGCGACTTCCCCCACATTTTCCCAGAAGAACTACCCGGGTTACCTCCGCAACGATAGGTCGAGTTCAGAATCGACTTAGTCCCAGGAGCTACCCTAGTAGCCAAGTCGCCCTACCGCTTAGCACCAGCTGAAATGCAGGAACTCTCTAGTCAACTTTACGAACTGCTCAGCAAGGGCTTCATAAGACCAAGCTTTTCACCTTGGGGAGCTCCGGTCTTGTTCGTTAAGAAGAAAGACGGATCATTCCGTATGTGTATCGACTACAGAGAACTCAACAAACTGACGGTCAAAAATCGTTACCCTCTGCCTCGCATAGACGATCTATTTGACCAACTGCAAGGGGCGAACTATTTTTCCAAAATTGATCTGAGATCCGGATATCACCAGTTACGAGTGCTAGAGGAGGATGTGCCGAAGACAGCCTTCCGAACTCGTTACGGACATTACGAGTTCGTGGTGATGCCATTCGGATTGACCAATGCGCCTGCAATCTTCTCGGATCTGATGAATAGAGTATGCTGACCTTACTTGGATCAGTTCGTCATCGTTTTCATTGATGGCATCCTGATCTACTCCCGAAGTAAGAAAGAGCATGGCGATCACCTACGACCAGTTTTAGGAACTTTACAAACGGAGAAACTTTATGCGAAGTTCTCGAAATGTGAATTTTGGATCCGAAGAGTCAAATTCTTAGGACACGTGGTAAGCGAAGAGGGAATCCACGTGGACCCATCCAAAATTAAAGCCATTAAGAACTTTTCAGCACCCAAGACGCCGACAGAAATTCGTCAATTTCTAGGTCTTGCTGGCTACTACCGCAGATTCATTCAGAACTTCTCCCGCATAGCGAAACCTCTTACAACCCTGACCCAGAAAGGCATGGCCTTTGACTGGGAAGAGAAACAAGAGAGAGCATTCCAAACGCTCAAGCGAGCCTTGTGCACCGTATCAATACTATCTCTCCCCGAAGGAATAGAAGACTTTGTAGTCTATTGCGATGCATCGAAGCAAGGGCTCGGATGTGTCCTGATGCAGCGAGGTAAGGTCATCGTCTACGCCTCGAGACAGTTGAAGACACACGAGGTTAACTACACGACCCACGATCTTGAACTAGGAGCAGTGGTGTTTTTGTCACACCCCGAAAATCAAAGGCGGAAACATTTCCGGGGTGGACTACCACGTTGTGTATCAAATCCAATGTACATAGTAATCACAGTAAACAACCAATACATTACATATATATGAAAGTTTACATTTGTATCAAAAGTAAAGTTATACAAGATGTACATATGCATCATATTAACAAAAGTTGAGACGAGTCTTCCACGCACTCCGTCTTCATCAAAAGAGATCACCGGGTACCTGTCTAACTTGGACCTGAGAATACAAGCAGTTTGAAAATCAGCATAAAGCTGGTGAGTTCATAAGCGGTTTTGTTTTATGAAAATGTACCGGTTTCCTTTAGTTTCCGAAAAGATTTGTTATCCAAGAAAATCCTATATTTTCTTATGTGAAGTTGGTTTAGTTATCATTTGCTACCAATTTGATTACGTGTTGTGTTTTACCCCAGGAAAATCCCATATTTTCCTAATTGTAAGGTCAGTTGTATATCACAAAGTATAGTTTGATACACAAAACTATATGATGAAAATCTTGGGATCACTATCCCAAAAGAAATATAAGATAGTTTGACACATATGAAAGTATAGATTTAAGATCACGGGATTACCATCCCGGACTAGACACGAGATAATTTGATATATATGGAAACATAGATTGAAAACCATGGGATCACTATCCTGGACAAGATATAGATTTAGACCATGGGATTATCATCCCGTACTTAATATAGACTGAGTTCATGGGATTACTATCCCGTAACAGATATAGTTAAAGATCATGGGGAAAAGCATCTCGCACAAGTTATAGGTATAAAACCATGGGATCACTATCCCGGACTAGATATAAAATAGTTTGATAATACCATGGGATCACTATCCCGAAAGAGATATAGAAACAAAACCGTGGGATCACTATCCCGTATATGATATAGATACAAAATCATGGGATCACTATCCCGAAGGAGATATAGATTCAAAACCCAAACTGTGAATAAACTAATATTAATACATGTTGTGAGTCGGGTAACCATGATAATACGACAACGAGACCTCCTTGACGTTTGTCAGACGTCGAAACGATATCCAGAAATTTGTCACCCCAGGCGTGCCCGCCTAACTGTAGCTAGCAGTTAAGGTGTGGGATTGTCAGTCCCGAATAGATCTATTCACAAATTCCGCGCTCTCCCTCCAGGAGACTCTGGTTACACTTCCGGGGAGGATTTACTGATCATCCATAAAGGGTAATGACTATCTCATAAACCAGTACTAAGCTATTCACAGGTTTCTCATACGATATCGACATACAGAAGATTATGAAACATAGTACAATAAATATAGATACATTTAATGAAATTATCTGACAATACATTCAAATGATACGGAGATAAACTGAATCAGACATAGTTTATCTAATAAGTTTATATAGATATCAGTACATGATAAAACGAAACAGTAAAGAACCCCAAATTATTCCCATAATAATTTGATTAGTTGGTTTATTTCCTGAACTAAAATACATTTAGTTGTAATTGATAAATCATTCCTTATGCTCAGGATAATACATAAGGAGTAAAAGAATTTATAAGTTTGTCAGATATTGTTTGAAACATATCAATGTTATGATTTGAAAAAAATTATAGTTTGCTTGTATTCCCCCCCCCCCCTGAAAACATTGAAAACAGTGAAAAAGTCGTAGGGGTATGAACTCACCGGACGAGATATGTGATGATGTGGATGCTAAGAGTTGATCCGGGACTTGTAAACACATGAGGTTCCTAATTATGATGTAAAGATACACATTTGTATCTAATTAGGACTTATATTGATTGTTGGATAGGGACAATTGTTTCTAGTCGTGAAAACACTCTGATACAAGTGTTTGGAGGGACCCGGGTGGCGTTTAAGGACATGTAATGATGCGAGGGACTTAGGAAATGAGTTTACTCCCCATGAATAAACTTATACAAGAGTTTTTGGTCCAACACACCCATTCCCCATGAGTTTACGGCTGTAAACTCATGGTAGGGTGATTTATGGTGCAAATTTGGGTCATAATTGGATATGGACACTTGGAAATGTTTGGATTAATTTTACTTAAGGCTTGGATTGAATTAAAAACATCATTTGAGATACTTAAGGGAGTTTACGGCCTAGGCATGGGATCTTTGGCCGTAAACTCTCAAATCCCCTTAATTTAGTGTTTTTAAGGTGTTAAAATTAATCACATGTGATTCTAAAAATTCCCACAAGCCTAGAAATGAGTTTAGGGCACCATTTGATACCCTTTTATGAGTTTACGACCATGAGACATGTTCTATGGCTGTAAACTCTCAAATGTGGGGTTTTGATGTTTGTAAAGCCCTAAAACTATTTTTGGTTGGTCCTTTGATTTATTCCAAGGCTTTTGGTGGTGTCGGGTGGCTTTGTAACACCCTATAAATGGATTTGCACCATGTTTTATGGAGTTTACGGCCCAAGCACAAGCCTTGGCTGTAAAATCATATAAGTCCCCCAAAAATTGTGTTTCATGTGTCCAAATGCAAAAATCTATGTTCTATATTTCATAACTAAGACATATGAGTGGTTTGGAAGGGTTTAAGGGCATGAAAACCCTAGTTATATGAGTTTATGGCCCAAGAATGATCCTTGGCCGTAAACTCCTTCAAACTTCACAAAGTTCATGTTTGAATTGTTTAGAGTCCATATCTTGAAGTCATTTAGCCATATCTAAGTCCCAAAGTTATCAAGGAGGGGTTTAAGGGCTCAAAAACCCACTTATTGTGAGTTTACGGCCCATGAATGCTCCATGGCCGTAAACTCATGAATATGGTCACAAATCATGTTTTGAATTCGAATTTGAAGGCTAAGAAGGTTACAATACAAGCTAAGGAATGTACCTTAGAGATTTGAAGCCTTAAATTTGAGTTTTGGACCCTTAAACTTGGATTTAGGAGAGAGGTTAGAGAGAGAGAGTAGAGAGAGAAAGAAAAATCTTCAAATGGATGCTAAAACACGTTTATATAGGTCTTAAAACTTGGACGCGGTGGAATTCTACCCGATACCGATGTTAAACGCGGCTTTTGGTCGCACCCGATTAAGTTTCCGTCACCCGGCGGGGACGTTTCTAAAACTTATGAAATAAATGTTTTGGGTTAATAACATGAGTTCCTGAGTGATTTAGACACTTATTAAAATAAAATAAACATATAAGTTTAAATAATTAACCCACAGAGAAAACGGAACGAATTTGGTAACGACGACTTTTCGGTTAGAACGGGTTTTGGCGACGAACAATTTCGGGTTGTTACATTATCCCCCCGTTAGAGGGAATTTCGTCCCGAAATTCAAAGAATAAGACATAGATCATGAGTTTTGAAATGAGACACGAATGGTTTGTTACTTTGGATCTTCACTTTCTTAAGTGGAATCGGGTCTCTACTGGGCGTTCTAATGAATTCTCACTATCGGAACGTGTCCTTGCTTTGTACCTTGATTCTCTCTCAATCTATGTTATCAATCGGTTTTCTCATGGAAGTTCCAACCCTTGATGACTTCAGTTTCCTCAAGGAATCACTAGGGTTTCGTTGGGTAGAAACTTCTAAGGATTCGAGACATGATGTAGTGGATAGATGTTAACAAACTCTACGAGCATCCAAACCCTGAAGTTTGTAGAATCAATCTCTACGAAGACCTCGAAAAGTATGAGGTGAAACTAAATTTAGATGTTTGAATGAAATTCTCGGAAACTCTTCGGGACAAACATTTAGTAGAAAGAGCTACTAACTTCCCGTTTCTCAATGATCACAGAAACGAGGGATGTGGTAATTCGTATCAGGAAAACTTTTGAGTTTTATAGCATGAAAGAATACGAAGGTTTGATGCCGAAGATCATGAGAGTTAGGTCGAGGAAAAAGATATAGACAGGCGACCCTCTCGAAATCAGGATAATAACATGAATGAGGCTCAGTCACTCCATGCTAAATGTAGCATCAAAGTATTTTCGTGAAAGGTGTTCCCCCTTTTTAATCGAATGGAACGGATTAGACCTCCGGACCGAGGATTCAATCTATAGGTACGAAGTTAGGGTTCTCAATCTCACTGGTTAGTCGTCTCGATGATACACATTTCGATCACATACGAAGGATTGAGTTTAGAGAACGTTCAAATAGATAAATAACATGTTTCCCTCTAAATACCAGAATTGAAAAGAGTTGTAGGCATAAGAGTTATCAAAGAGAAGTATACCTGCGGCGAAAGAGGGATTGGTGGTGGTAGCCGCTTTGGGGCAATTTCTTTTGAAGTGCCCTGCTTCACCACAATTGTAGCAGGTCAGACTGATTCCTGCCCCCGATGATTGGTTCGTTGACATGGCCGGTTTTCTGCAGGTTCGAGCAAGATGGCCCTTTTTGCCACAGCTGTCGCAGATCCTTTCGCGACACGGGCCAGGAATGCGGTGATGGTAGTTGCACTTACCACACCAAGGAAGGGTACCAGTGTAACCACTGGTGGGAGTTTGGGCTGTGGATCCAACAGCTGAGACAGCAATAGGGGCAGTAGCAGCATGGACTGCTACCGTTTGCTGTTTCTTAGAAGACCCTTTTGTACTCGGGGCCTTCCGCTTGTTCCAAGATTTCTTTTTTACTTTCACCTCCTTTTGTGTCTATCTCAGGAGTGGTAGCTTCCTCATCAGAGTTGTCTTCGTGATCGATCAAGATTTTCGCGAGGCATTTAGCGCTGTCATAGGTGTCTGGCTTAGCAGCCAAGACATTCCCTTTGGTTGGCTGGGTCAATCCCCAGATGAATCTCTCGATGTTTTTACTCTCCGGGGTAACCATTGCCGGACAGAGTAATGTCAGGTCATCAAATATTGAGGTATAAGCAGCTATGTTGGAACCCTTCATCTTAAGGTTCTAGAGTTCGTGTTCTAGTTTCTGAATTTCGCCTCGAGGGCAATACTCTGCAAGTAGAAGCTCCTTCATAGCTTCCCAACCCATGGCATTTGCTACAGGTAAGGTTAAGGATTTGACTCGGCCGCTCCACCAAGTTAGGGCTTTGTCAAGGAAAGTGCAGACGGCGAACTTGACTTTGTCAGACTCCGAACAGGCACATATTTCGAAGATTGACTCGATCTTTTTGAACCATCGAGTCAGGGAAATGACACCTCCAGTGCCATCAAAGGTTGTGGGCTTCGCGTTCATGAAGTCTTTGTAGGAACCCCCTCTTCGGTGTTCCTGGCTGTGCTCTGGATTTTGGGGTTAAGGACCACCTCCGGAGCCACCGGGATTCATTTAAGACATGGCTGCCACCATTGCAGCAGTCAGAACTGTCTGGAGTGATGCGAGATCGAATTGAGGAGAAGGTGGTGGCGGAGGAGGATTGTCGTTGTTCTTCGAGCTGGGTCTCTTTCTTGGAGGCATCTTGATCTAAAAAGATCAGGAAAGAGAGGATCATAAGTCCTCTGAATTGAATCAAGAGATATGGAACAAGGGATATCTCATCAAGACAGATATAGCATCATACTAAGCGATAAAACAGGAAAGAGTTATCAAGATAGAACATTTTATCGCTAGAGGGATGTTCAAGTATTATTGCGTATACAAGGATTTTCAACGAAGGATTGGCTCGAGAAATACTCCCATAGTATTTCATGGTTCGCTGCAGCGACGATTTGTTGTTTGAGATATTAGGTAAGTTTTAGGCATGCTGCGTACCACAGTCACTCCCGAGCACATGTTGTCCGTGTCTCGAATGAACATAGTTGGCCAAGCTCTATTGACCCTAGACACGACTACATAACTGCCCAGGTTTAACCGCAGTGTACAACACCCATTTACTTATGTTTTGTTCTACTTGTAGTTACGAATTTCGACGGTTCGGTATACTTGTATACTTTTGAAAATACTTATAGTTTTGAAGATACTTTTAGTTCAGAGCAGTGAGGCCCTTTTGTGTTTATAGTTTTAAACCATGTAAGGTTTGGTATACTCCGTTCACTATAAACAAGGGCTCTGATACCAATCTGTCACACCCCGAAAATCAAAGGCGGAAACATTTCCGGGGTGGACTACCACGTTGTGTATCAAATCCAATGTACATAGTAATCACAGTAAACAACCAATACATTACATATATATGAAAGTTTACATTTGTTTCAAAAGTAAAGTTATACAAGATGTACATATGCATCATATTAACAAAAGTTGAGACGAGTCTTCCACGCACTCCGTCTTCATCAAAAGAGATCACCGGGTACCTGTCTAACTTGGACCTGAGAATACAAGCAGTTTGAAAATCAGCATAAAGCTGGTGAGTTCATAAGCGGTTTTGTTTTATGAAAATGTATCGGTTTCCTTTAGTTTTCGAAAAGATTTGTTATCCAAGAAAATCCCATATTTTCTTATGTGAAGTTGGTTTAGTTATCATTTGCTACCAATTTGATTACGTGTTGTGTTTTACCCCAGGAAAATCCCATATTTTCCTAATTGTAAGGTCAGTTGTATATCACAAAGTATAGTTTGATACACAAAACTATATGATGAAAATCTTGGGATCACTATCCCGAAAGAAATATAAGATAGTTTGACACATATGAAAGTATAGATTTAAGATCATGGGATTACCATCCCGGACTAGACACGAGATAATTTGATATATATGGAAACATAGATTGAAAACTATGGGATCACTATCCCGGACAAGATATAGATTTAGACCATGGGATTATCATCCCGTACTTAATATAGACTGAGTTCATGGGATTACTATCCCGTAACAGATATAGTTAAAGATCATGGGGAAAAGCATCTCGCACAAGTTATAGGTATAAAACCATGGGATCACTATCCTGGACTAGATATAAAATAGTTTGATAATACCATGGGATCACTATCCCGAAAGAGATATAGAAACAAAACCGTGGGATCACTATCCCGTATATGATATAGATACAAACTCATGGGATCACTATCCCGAAGGAGATATAGATTCAAAAACCCAAACTGTGAATAAACTAATATTAATACATGTTGTGAGTCGGGTAACCATGATAATACGACAACGAGACCTCCTTGATGTTTGTCAGATGTCGAAACGATATCCAGAAATTTGTCACCCCAGGCATGCCCGCCTAACTGTAGCTAGCAGTTAAGGTGTGGGATTGTCAGTCCCGAATAGATCTATTCACAAATTCCGCGCTCTCCCTCCAGGAGACTCTGGTTACACTTCCGGGGAGGATTTACTGATCATCCATAAAGGGTAGTGACTATCTCACAAACCAGTACTAAGCTATTCACAGGTTTCTCATACGATATCGATATACAAAAGATTATGAAACATAGTATAGTAAATATAGATAGATACAATGAAATTATCTGACAATACATTGAAATGATACGGAGATCAACTGAATCAGACATAGTTTATCTAATAACTTTATATAGATATCAGTACATGATAAAACGAAACAATAAAGAACCCCAAATTATTCCCATAATAATTTGATTAGTTGGTTTATTTCCTGAACTAAAATACATTTAGTTGTAATTGATAAATCATTCCTTATGCTCAGGATAATACATAAGGAGTAAAAGAATTTATAAGTTTGTCAGATAGTGTTTGAAACATATCAATGTTATGATTTGAAAAAAATTATAGTTTGCTTGTATTCCCCCCTGAAAACATTGAAAACAGTGAAAAAGTCGTAGGGGTATGAACTCACCGGACGAGATATGTGACGATGTGGATGCTAAGAGTTGATCCGGGACTTGTAAACACATGAGGTTCCTAATTATGATGTAAAGATACACATTTGTATCTAATTAGGACTTAGATTGATTGTTGGATAGGGATAATTGTTTCTAGTCGCGAAAACACTCTGATACAAGTGTTTGGAGGGACCCGGGTGGCGTTTAAGGACATGTAATGATGCGAGGGACTTAGGAAATGAGTTTACTCCCCATGAATAAACTTATACAAGAGTTTTTGGTCCAACACACCCATTCCCCATCAGTTTACGGCCGTAAACTCATGGTAGGGTGATTTATGTTGCAAATTTGGGTCATAATTGGATATGGACACTTGGAAATGCTTGGATTAATTTTACTTAAGGCTTGGAGTGAATTAAAAACATCATTTGAGATACTTAAGGGATTTTATGGCCTAGGCATGGGATCTTTGGCCGTAAACTCTCAAATCCCCTTGATTTAGTGTTTTTAAGGTGCTAAAATTAATCACATGTGATTCTAAAAATTCCCACAAGCCTAGAAATGAGTTTAGGGCACCATTTGACACCCTTTTATGAGTTTACGGCCATGAGACATGTTCTATGGCCGTAAACTCTCAAATGTGGGGTTTTGATGTTTGTAAAGCCCGAAAACTATTTTTGGTTGGTCCTTTGATTTATTCCAAGGCTTTTGGTGGTGTCGGGTGGCATTTTAACACCCTAGAAATGGATTTGCACCATGTTTTATGGAGTTTACGGCCCAAGCATAAGCCTTGGCCATAAACTCATGTAAGTCCCCCAAAAATTGTGTTTCATGTGTCCAAATGCAAAAATCTATGTTCTATATTTCATAACTAAGACATATGAGTGGTTTGGAAGGGTTTAAGGGCATGAAAACCCTAGTTATATGAGTTTACGGCTCAAGAATGATCCTTGGCCGTAAACTCCTTCAAACTTCACAAATATCATGTTTTAATTGTTTAGAGTCCATATCTTGAAGTCATTTAGCCATATCTAAGTCCCAAAGTTATCAAGGAGGGGTTTAAGGGCTCAAAAACCCACTTATTGTGAGTTTAAGGCCCATGAATGCTCCATGGCCGTAAACTCATGAATATGGTCACAAATCATGTTTTGAATTCGAATTTGAAGGCTAAGAAGGGTACAATACAAGCTAAGGAATGTACCTTAGAGATTTGAAGCCTTAAATTTGAGTTTTGGACCCTTAAACTTGGATTTAGGAGAGAGGTTAGAGAGAGAGTAGAGAGAGAAAGAAAAAGATTCAAATGGATGCTAAAACATGTTTATATAGGTCTTAAAACTTGGACGCGGTGGAATTCTACCCGATACCGATGTTAAACGCAACTTTTGGTCGCACCCGATTAAGTTTCCGTCACCCGGCGGGGACGTTTCTAAAACTTATGAAATAAATGTTTTGGGTTAATAACATGAGTTCCTGAGTGATTTAGACACTCATTAAAATAAAATAAACATATAAGTTTAAATAATTAACCCACAGAGAAAACGGAACGAATTTGGTAACGACGACTTTTCGGGTAGAACGGGTTTTGGCGACGAACAATTTCGGGTTGTTACAGTTTGCTCTGAAGATCTGGAGACATTACTTGTGTGGAACGAAGAACACTATATTTACCGACAACAAGAGTTTACAACACATTTTCGATCAAAAGGAGCTCAACATGAGACAACGACGGTGGGTCGAGCTACTCAGTGATTACAAATGCGATATTCGTTATCATCCGGGTAAAGCCAACGTAGTAGCAGACGCCCTAAGTCGGAAGGAATATTCTGGTCGCAAAATCAAGTCATTGTCAATAACCATCTATTCACACTTGTTTAATCAAATTCAGGAGGCTCAACTTGAAGCCATGAAACCTGAAAATGTGACGAATGAATCCCTTAGAGGAATGGACAAGAATTTAGAAGCCAAGGGTGACGGAGCCTTATATTTCATGAACCGGATCTGGACACCGAAACACGGTGGTTTCCGAGACTTGGTCATGACCAAGGCACACAACACTCGGTATTCTGTCCACCCAGGTTTAGATAAGATGTATCTGGATCATAAAAAGCTATACTGGTGGCCTAATATGAAGCAGAGATTGCTACCTTCGTGAGTAAATGCCTTACTTGCGCAAAGGTTAAGGTCGAGTACCAGAAGCCCTCTGGTTTATTACAACAACTAGAGATCCCGGAATGGAAGTGGGAGCGGATCACTATGGATTTCATAACCAAGTTGCCCAAGACAACGGGGGGACTTGACACCATATGGGTCATCGTTGATAGATTGACCAAGTCTGCACACTTCCTGCCTATCAAAGAAACCGACATGATGGAGAAACTTACGAGAACATACATTAGGGAAATCGTACGGCTACATGGTGTACCTATGTCCATTATCTCCGATAGTGATAGTAGGTTCACCTCAAGATTTTGGCAATCACTACAACATTCCCTAGGAACAAGGCTGGACATGAGCACAACCTACCATCCTCAGACCGACGGACAGAGTGAGAGGACCATCCAATCACTGGAAGATATGTTGCGAGCCTGCGTGATTGACTTTGGGAAGGCATGGGGTACTCATTTACCCCTTGTCGAGTTTTCCTATAATAACAGTTATCACACGAGCATCAAGGCTGCTCCATTTGAAGCTCTCTACGGCCGAAAGTGCAGATCCCCTCTGTGTTGGGCTGAGTTGGGTGATACCCAATTAGCCAGGGGGCAAGCTTCCGATAGTACTCTCACCGGTCCGGAGATCATTCAGGATTTGACAGAGAAAATCGTTCAGATCCGTGAACGATTGAAAGCCTCTAGAGACCGACAGAAGAGCTACGCTGATAAACGAAGGAAACCTTTGGAATTTCAGGTGGGAGACCGAGTCCTACTGAAGGTATCACCCTGGAAGGGCTTGATACGCTTCGGAAAGCGTGGGAAGCTTAATCCGAGGTACATAGGGCCTTTCGAGATTCTTGCAAGAGTCGGCCCCGTAGCTTACAAACTCGACTTACCAGGCGCACTTCGTAACGTACATCCTACATTCCACGTATCTAACTTGAAAAAGTGTCTATCCGACGAGACTCTTGTAATCCCACTTGGAGGAACCAGTAGAAATCATGGATCGAGAGGTCAAGCAAACCAAGCAAAGTCGCATCCCTATCGTGAAGGTCCGCTGGAATGCAAAGCGAGGACCTGAATTCACCTGGGAACACGAAGATCAGATGCAACGCAAGTACCCACATCTGTTTCCCTAATCCACAAGTGCTTTCTTACTTTAAATTTCGGGACAAAATTCCCTCCAACGAGGGGATGATGTGACAACCCGATATTTCAACTCTTTGTAGTGACCTAAAAAGTCAAGTATTGTAACCACTTTTGAGTTAATAAAATTAAGTTTGATAATAAAATGTCCAAAAAGTTCTATTTAAATTCTTCTATGTTTAAATGTTATTAAACCATGATCGTACGTAAAAAGAACGCCCAAATCCGACTTCGTATATTGAAGTTATGATTTTTCCAAGTTCGGCTTAGCAACAGACAACTAAAAACTCGAATCGGAGATCGAGCGACTTTTGGCTGGAATGACCTAAATGAGAATCGAAGGTCTCGATAATTGTATTTCAGCGGTAAAAAGTCTGGCAAAAACCGAAGTCAGATAAAGAAGTTATGAATTTTTAAAGAAATTCCTTAATCACGTCATTTTAATAAATAAATAATAAAAATAATTTCAGAATTTGCCAACAGAATCTAAATGAAAGTTGTAGATCATAGTCTCACCTTCGCGGGGATATAAAGAACGTCGAAAACGGAGTTCGTATGAAGGAGATATGAATTTTAGAAGTTTATTTAAAATAAATATAAAAATAATTAAAAATTCTTGGTAATATCCGAAGGGGAGTCAGCAGATAGGACCGGAGTACGCGCTGCGTACTCTCGCACGCCCCGCGTACTCGAATCAAGGGCCTCGGATCGTCCACGTCACCCTATGCGAAGCTATCCGACCCATCCGACCCGCCCCATCCGAAATACGTAAGCGATGACGTCTCGTACGCGCTGCGTACGCCCGTACGCCCCGCGTACGGAGGCGGTTCAGCACCCCTATAAAAGGGATGCAAGCCTTTCCGAAAAATTTGCTCATTTTCTCTCTTTCTCTCACGATCTTGCCTTGATTTCCGTGCCCGTTCAAACCCGAAGCTCTGGTCTTTTTGCTCAAGTCTCGAGGGTCGATTTTACTCCCGAGATTCCCGAGAATCCCGAGAAAAATCCGTTTCCCGAGACGAAACTCTGCCTGATTTTCCATCTCGCTATCTTCAAACTTCGAAGTGAGTTCATACCCCTTTAATCAAACTTTGAAATGCTTTTAAATGTTTTAAATACTTTATGGGGGTGGGGGGGGGGGATACAAGTTAAACACTTACAGTTATTACATCAATCACATGTGACTGATTTAATCACACGTGATTAATAACTAGAAAACCAATGATTTTATCACTGTTCAAACTGTTTATCAAACTGTTTCACTTCAAAATGTTTTACAAACTCTTCTACTTATCAAATGCTTTTATTAAGCTTAGTTTTACTTCTTATAAATTGCATGCCCATATATGTATAAATATATAAGAAATGTTTAAAGGGCTTAGGAAGGCTATCCACCCTATTTCCTTTTCGCGCATTGAGATGTGGTCTGGTGGGATTTCGGGTAACCATCCGAAGGTCGTTTCAATATTAATTATATATCAACTATACATATATAGACATAAAAGTACTTCCATACTCATACTCATCAGCACATCATTAGTAAGTTAACATCGGGGTAACATAGGATCATACCACTACAATTTCTAGATCAACGAGTCAGTTCATTCAGGAGTCAATACTTATTACTAAGAGAACATATACAACGATACTAGAACAAGTAACATTATATTACATATACACGAATACGTTAACAATTGTGATCCACTGTATGGGAGCATGTCTTAATTGTCATGACCCGAGTTGTAGCCAGAGTCTCTTGGAGGGAGAGCATGAGTTTGCGTATAGATCTATACTGGATTGACTATCCTACACCTCGCTGCTAGCTACAGCGGGACCGACAGGTCTGCGGGTGCCAAACGTCATACCTTATTTTTCGACTATACGTTGTCGTTGTTACCAGTCGATAGCATGGTGCAATTTATCACATGATACCTTAATATAAATCCGGTTTAAGGTAGTTAGTACAGCAGTAGTTCCTATAATACAAAACTACAGTACTACAATGATTTACCCATTACATTTTTAGTGATAACCTCACTTAAACTTTAATGTACAAACTATATTTTGTTAAAAGATAGTTACACTTGGGAAATTACACACTTTTACAACAAACGAGCATACAAAAGATATAAGCCTTGGTAGAAGGCTACTTTAATAGAAAATATAGGTTTTTCTGAGAGATTCAAACATTTACATACAATTTACAACTTATACTTACGACAGGTTCAAACGTTTTGATAACAAACATCGACACTAAAATACTTATGAACTCACCAGCTTAATGCTGATAAACTCTTTCAAAATAACTTGTATTCTCAGGTCATCAGTAGACAGGTACCGATGCCAACTTTTGAGAAGATGGAGCGCATTCAAGACTCATCATATTATTTTGATTTACATTATATTTTTGGTGTCTAAAACTGTACAGAACATGCTTTTATTAAAATTTTATATTTAATGCAATGGATGATGTTGTTTGCTTATTTACATTTACTGTGTTGTGATACTTTACATGACATCCTCCACCCCAGAACGTTTCCGCCATTCTTGGTTTTGGGGTGTGACATATTGTCTCAACCCAACCACACTATGTTGACATATGAAACATATAAACATAGAGTCAACAAACAAATAGTCATATAGATCTAACAAATCACTACAAGATAGGAACATCCTATATACCAGGATACATAACCGAATGGGTCAGCATTGGTGCTTTTGACCCACGCGTACAAAGAGGAAACTCACCTCACAATATGAAAAATATCATAAATGAATGTTGCTCTGAATGCCAACTCTAGAGGTCACCTATACAACAATTAGTGACCTAACCTCAAACACTACTGCTCAAAATACCTGAAATTACCCTAAGTCAAACTTGGTCAAATTCCTTTTCAAATAGTAAAAAAGTTAAAAGAGGTCAACACAGACTGAGTGTGTCCAATGTACTCAGTGACCACGCTCATCGTAGTAGAACCCTTCCAGGTTATGGGGCTCTAGCCTAGTACGCTCAGCGTACCAACATGTATGCCCAATGACACGGCCTTAGGTTGCCACGACGTGGCGACTAGGGGATTAGCGCCTATTTTGGCATTTTGTGGCCACGACGTGGCCAAGGAAGGCCACAACATGGAGGGCTACTGATTAAAAATTTTGACTTAGACTTTGACCGTTGACTTTTTAACCAATTTGACTTTTGCTTAAACTTGTGTAGAATTGAGATTTTGGCTAAATATTGGTTTCAATTTGGATTTAGGAAGCTTGGGTTGGATGTTTTGTTGCTGAGGTAGCTACTAGGCTTCTATTGAATAGTTCAGGTGAGTCTATTCGCTATACTCGTGGGTGGATGACACCAATGCCAGCGTACTGGGTCAATGACACCAATGTCAAATCAGAAGCCATCTTAAAGTTAAATCTGGAAAATGAAGAACTGTGTGATATGATATTGATGGCTCTCAAAAAACTAAAAACATAGGATTTGGGCCCCTACAGGTGTGGCCCACAGCTTCAGCGAAAGCTGATTTGATGTGACGAATTCTTAAGGATACGTTGATTTTGGTTCTTGACTATCTAGTCTTAAGGACGTGAGATCATGGACTATGTTAGTTTCTCTCACAAATCTAATTAAGGTGTAAAGTTTAAATAAAACTATGGTTAGACTATTGGGTTACACCGTTTCATGGTCTTCCTCACTTTAGAAGTCTATGATACATGAAAGGTAGCACGATGGTTGTCTAGGTAGTAGTGATTGGAACTCCCTCAATGTAAAGTCTGATCGTGTGTGTGTGTGTGTGTGTGTGTGTATATATATATATATATATAAAGAGTGAAGTGTTTTGATAAAGTTTATATTTTTATTTTCCTTAATCTTGTTTTAGATTTTATTCTAAGTTCCTTTTTGTGTCATCTATATCATTCCACCTATTTATAATGTTTTATCTTTTTCTCAATTGAGGGCAAGTAAGGTTTAAGCTTGGGGAGATTTTTTCAATGCCATTTTATGAATCTTTTAGGGTAGTTTTCATTAGCATTTAGGATCATATTTTGCAAATTTTCATGTCATTTATTTAAATAATGTTCAGGTCATGTATTTTTATAGAATGCTCGTACTGCTCATATTTTTTATGTCAATTTCAAATAGTTTGAGTGGAGTAGTGCTTTAGGAGCAGCTGGATGCATATTTGGAGCCTAAATGGATTTGGAACTGAAAGACTATGTTGATGAATGATTGAAAGTTTATTTGGTTAAGAAGCATTCGATCGAACTGATCATACGATGATAGAATCAACAATCTGAAGCTAAAGGATGTTGTTGGCATCTTTGACCTCCTGTTAGTGTTTTGATCATATCTCATGAAACGTAACTTCGATTGACAATATTGAAAATGTTCTAAGAACTAGACACAATGTGGGACGACTTTCATGTTTGTGAGAAAGGCCAAATCAACGATTACAAAGGCCAAAAATGTGATCGCATGTTTGCCACGAAGCTTCCCAGGGTCAAAATAAGTCATATGGAATTCATCTTAAGTAAAAAGCTCAAAACATGCGATTACATATGGAATACTTGCGATCGCATAAATAGCCTGAAGTTCCTAAAACGTCAAAAAAACATATTGCATCATTTCGGGGCAAATCTGGTAAATATTCAAACACTTGTGATCACATAGGGCCTACCTGTGATCGCATGTTTTATAGATTCATGTTTCGGAAGCTTCAACCATGAGTATAAATACGACCCTCATAATCAGTTGTAAGGTGTCACACCCCCAAACCCGAATTAGATGAAACATTCGGGGGCGGAGGACGTTGTGTACAATATCATAACTATGCATAATAGTAAAACAAGCAACAACATCATCCACTGCATTAATAGTATAATTTGTAAATGTGTGTTATGAATGTAAATGTAAGATACCAAAAATTATATATATCAAAATAAATGACGAGTCTGAAAGTGCTCCGTCTTCTCAAAACCTGTCATCTGTACCCGTCTACTGGTGACCTGAGAATACAAGTTATTTTGAAGGAGATGATCAACATTTAAACTGGTGAGTTCATAAATATTTAGTGTCAAATGTTGTATAAGTTTGAAGAAAGTTTTTGCAAATGTTTCTTTTAAATGTTTGTTGTAAATGTTTTTACTAAATGTTTGTATCTTCTAGAAAATCCTATATTTTCTACTTGAAATGTAGCCTTCTACAAAGACCCGAATGTTCTGTATGTTGATTGTAAAAGTGAGTGTTTTTCCCAAATATGACTATGATTACCATAATATAGTTTACATTAACGTTTATATGAAAAGACCACAATGTGAATGCAATGGGAAAATAATGATGTACTGTAGTATTGTATATAGTAACTATTGTTGTACTAACTACCGTAAATCAATTGTTAATTAAGGTAAAATGTGATATGATTGTAACCATGCTTGATCGACTAGTAAAACACGATGTTGGAAGACGTTGAAATGGTATGACATTCATCACTCGTAGACCTGCAGGTCCCACTGTAGCTAGCAACAAGGTGTAGGATGGTCAATCCAGTATAGATCTATACACAAATTCACGCTCTCCCTACAAGAGACTCTGGTTACAAAACATGACATAGGTGTAGATTACCATGCAATGAAGTACTGGCTCACATTAATGTTATAGAATTCTTGTATTTGTATAGTATGTTCTCTCAGTCCTTGTGTATTGTATGTTCTCTTTGAATAGTATATAGTAGGTTCTCTTTGTATAGTGTATAGTATGTTCCTTCTTGTTTCTCATTATAGTGTGTTCTTTCTGTTTCTCGTTATAGTATGTTTGAACTACCTTATGTATGAACTGGCTCTTGTATGTTTCACTGTACTAAAAATAGTGAGTAGTAGTCTCCTAAACTATACCTATTATAGTTTACTAGTAATGTTGTTTGAGTGACTGAGTATGTTTGTACACCTTTGTTACACAAAGGCATTAAACTAATGTAAGAACTTATATATATATATATATATATATATATATATATATATATATATATATATATAATATAACTAATATCTAAACGACATTTAGACGAACAACCGATACCCTAAGTCCACAAACAAACAAGGAACATGAAATTAAGCGAGTTATTAGTCCTAAGTCCTTTCAACCTTATTTATATAACTATATCTATATATACATGATTTTAATAATAATTAAGTTTAAAAAGAGTTTGATAAAGAGTTTAGCATATAAAAGAGTTTGATAAAATGTTTTAAAATAGTTGTTTGATAACACAGTTTGAAGTATAAGAAATCCATTTGTTTGATAGTTATTAATCGCATGTGATTTATATAATAACTATAATGTTTAAACTTCTATTCCCCCCCCCCCCCCCAATAAAAGCAATTAAAATCATTTAAAAGGTAAGTTAGGGGTATGAACTCACCTGCAGTGAGTGATTCGAATGTAAGATTGATATAGGATGCTAAGTGTCAAGTGAAGCCTCGAGCACAAAAGGAGCATATTAAGCATATAATGACACATATATGGATATAATTAGTGTATATAACAACTAATCATGGTAGAGAACCACCCTAGGGACTAGGAAACACTTGGATTGAAGTGTTATAATCACAAATGATTGTATTAAGGGGAGTTTACAGCCATACCTTGGATTTTACGGCCACACCTTTTGTATTTACAACCAAGGTGAGTTTATGGCCATAGGGTATGTCTTCAAGAGGTGTTTACAGTTCTAAATAGCATTCACTAAGTGTTCACGGTCCTAGCTTTGGACTTAGGATGAGTTTGTGGTCAAGACATGCGCCAAAATAAGGTTTTACGGCCATGCAAGGGTTTATGGCCGTAAACTCTTGATGTTCATGCACTTTATGATGTTTAAAGGCTAAGAATCATGTGTTTATCAAGCCTAACTTGAAGATGGAAGAGATCCTTACACTTTTGAGGGTTCCTATGGAGTTTACGACCCAAGAACAAGTGTTTGTTCTTGGTGTTCTTGGTAAAAGTTGATCATCTTGAAGATCTACCTAAAAGAGCTGAAATAATGGATGAAATCATAGGGTTTCACTAGATTAAGCAAAGTACAAACTAAAAAATGGAAGAAATACTTACATAATTGAAGATCAAGATGAAAACTCATTGAGGGAAAATCAAGTTTCTTGACTTGGAAGAGTGAGAAGTGAAAGAAAATGAAGGAATACCATTCATAAGGCATAAGTTCACGGCCAACCAAGGGTTTACGACCATAAACCCTAGTTTACGTCCAACCCAAACCTTGAATACACTATGCTTAGAACACTCAAACAGACCCTAAACAATGCTAAAAGATAGTAGAAACGAGTCTGAATTTGATTGAATTGAATGGTTGTATGAGATAGAAATTTTGGGTTGTCCCATCATCCCCCCATTAGAGAGAATTTTGTCCCGAAATTAGAGTTTAAGAAATTACAATATCTAAGAGAAAAGACGAGGATATTTCAGTTTCATTTGATCCTCGCACTCCCAAGTGAATTCAGGTCCCCGCTTGGCATTCCAGCGAACCTTCACTATCGGGACATGGCTTTGCTTCGTTTGCTTGAAATCTCGGTCCATGATCACTACTTGTACTTCCATGAAGTTGAGGCTCTCGTTGATTTTGATCTTGTCGAATGGGATCACAAGAGTCTCATCGGATAGACACTTTTTCAAGTTCGAGATCTGGAAAGTAAGGTGTACGTTACTAAGTTCATGAGGTAGTTTGATTTTGTAAGCTACAGGGCCGATTCTAGCGATAATATCGAAAGGCCCTACGTATCTTGGATTTAACTTTCCATGCTTCCCGAAGTATATCAAGCCCTTCCAGGGCGATACCTTCAAAAGCACGGTCATCAACCTAGAATTACAAAGGTTTCCTTTTATTGTCTGCGTAGCTTTTCTGTTGGTCTCTAGAGGCTTTCAATCGTTCACGAATTTGAACGATCTTCTCTGTCGTTTCTGGACCTATGAGAGTGCTGTCAGGAACTAATCCTTTAGCTAACTATGTTTCTCCCACCTCAGCCCATCACAGAGGGGATTTACACTTCCGGCCATAGATGGCTTCAAATGGAGCATCATTTATGCTCGTGTGATAACTGTTATTGTAGGAGAACTCGACAAAGGGTAAATGAGTATCTCATGCCTTCCCAAAGTCTATCACACATGCTCACAACATATCTTCCAATGTTTGAATAGTTCTCTCACTTTTTTCATCGGTTTGCAGATGGTAGGCTATACTCATGTCTAGCCTAGTTCCTAGGGAACTTTATAGCGACTACCACAACCTTGAAGTGAATCTACTATCTTTATCAAAGATAATGGATATAGGAACTGTTGGATAAGGTGTATAAGTCCATAACTATTTCTGGTATGTACTTGACCCGACCCGGCATGGTCCATTTGGGTTGCATGGCACCATGCAATTGGATAGACTAAATGAGAGAAATAACACTTGGAGATTATTAATATATTATAAGTTCTAATATATTAATAATATTATTTGATTAGTTTGATCAAGAATTAATTTAGAATTAATTAAGTGATCAAAAGATAACTAATTAAATATATGGGCTGATTATGTAAATCATCCATATCTTGTATAGTGGGCTAAAAGGCTCCATGGACTATCAAGTTGGGTCCCACCCATAGGATGCTCCATGGATGCTCCATGGGAGTTACAAACCCATGGGTCATGGAAATGAAGAGTCATGACACATTAGGGTTTAACCCTAGATGTGTCAACACTATATAAGTAACATGTTCTCCACCCAAAATCGGCTACACTAAGAAATAAGAGGGCTTGGCCGATTTTTGAGAAGTGTGTGTTCTCTCATAAGTTCTTCCAAGAGCATTTGGTGTTGTGTGAAGCATTTGAGGCATCACACTTGGGGTGCTAGGCTCACAAGGTTTCAAGGAACACAAACAACAACAAGGTAAGTTATTATATCTTTACATTAAGTTAAAATTGTTCCCATGTATGCTAGATAGGAATATAACCTTGGAATTCAACTTTGCATGACAATTAGACAAACATAGATCCAAGGTTATTAGGGTTG
This sequence comes from Lactuca saligna, assembly GCF_052625555.1. Lineage (NCBI taxonomy): Eukaryota > Viridiplantae > Streptophyta > Magnoliopsida > Asterales > Asteraceae > Lactuca > Lactuca saligna. Next base: position 225,678,050 of record NC_136424.1, on the reverse strand, counting down.
CATGTACACTTAGGAAGTGTTAGAATGCTCAAAACCCATCAGTGGTATCAGAGCCTAGGCTTGTTTGCTCTTATTTGTGCTTAAAAGTTGAAAACAGAATCGGAAATTTTGCTGTCTGCGAATGGACTCGTCGAGTCTATAGGGGGGACTCGTCGAGTCCATGAGTATCTTCAACCAACTCGGCGAGTGAGTTCATGCACTCGGCGAGTAGGGTCGACTGAGTGCAGAATTTCGATTCAGTTGCTGGAAATGCATTAGAAACATTACCCTAAACTGTTTTGGTAATTGAAAACTTGTTTTTGGTGGTGTAATGTCTTTGCTAATTCATTTACAACAACTAGTTATCAAAATTACAAAGTTTTAAATGTAATTTTTGATTGTGTTCATATTCATGTTCTTGTTCTTATGATGTTTTAGATGATCATAGGAATTATTTGTAACCTATTTGGTAGATTAATTCTTGATCATAATGTGTTTTAATGGAGTCCATAACTTATCCTTAAGTTATGGAAAACCAAGAGTCACACTTGAGTTAAAACCATTAAAAACAAATACAAGAGTTAGAAAAATGAAGAGTCTTCATTTTATTACTCTATTAAACTCATAAGTTACAAGAAATGAAAAGTTTTGAAAGTTACAAAACTTGCCCTCAAGTTTTGGAACAAGTAAAGTTAAGTTAAAACTTTAAGTTCCAACCCCTAGAATTTTAAAAGTTAAAATTCAACCCTTATACTTATATTATGATGATTTAATAATTATATATATATATATATATATATATATATATATATATATATATATATATATATATATATATATATATATGTATAAGAATAAAGTCGTCTTACCGCTAGTACGCCTCATTCACGAAGCCGGTCTATAAGGTGGGTATAAGGTTGTTGCTTATAAAATGGTGACTTAATGGGTGTATACTCTCACCCACCGCTTGCTTGACTGGTGGAGGGTCGTTAGCCGAACGGGTAAGACTAGGACTTATAAATTCTCATTCGAAGTATGATGAATATAATAAAGTAACTAAATGTTTATTAAATTCCCAATCTTAGTTACTTTAGGAAAATGTGAATAAGGTGCTAATCCATGAAATTACACTTTACACTTTGTCTAAGTCGTTGGTGGAGCGTGTGTGGTTAACCGGCACACTAACTTGGACTTAACAAGGTAGGTAAAGGGTGACTTAAGGTTTATTATAGTATCGGTGGAGCGTGTGTGGTTTACCGGCGCATCGATTGAGTGATAAACTTTAAGGGTACCAAGTGATTTGCATGGTTACTTCACACCTCGTTTTGTGATCCTCGGCATCCCAGTCACAAAACTTGGAGGGCACTCTCGAGATTGAAACATGCCTTTGAAAAGTTCATTGGATCTCAAAGAATCTAGGAATTTCTAAAACCAATAAAAACTAAATATCTAATATTTCGGTTTTCGTGGTGGAAATTGGTGAATCGTCATTCACCTACCTTTCAAATATGGTATAGCTTAGATTACGACATACATCTTCTAAGTTATATTATATTGTGATTGGATCCTAGCCATAATATTACATTTGGGTGTTTTATTAAGGACTCTCTTAAATCTAAACTAAACTTGTTCTTCTCTTTCAGATGTCTTCAAATAATGCTTCTGGCTCGAATCCTAATGGCTCCTTTACTCTTATGAGTTTGTGTGGGAAAGTCACCTTTGATGGATCCAACTTCAATAAATGGATCAGAAACATCAGGATGATTACCTGCTACGAGGACAAAGAATATGTCCTTGACAAGGAGCTTAAGGAAATTGATGAGTCCACTGCAACTCCCCAGGAGATCGCTGACTTTCATACTCATGAAAGAGATGCAACCAAGGTGGCTTGCATCATGTTGGCCACCATGACAGCTGAACTCCAAAAGTCTTATGAAGATTTCTACCCTTATGAAATGCACCAAGATTTGATGGAAAGATACCATCAAAGTGCACGACAAGAGAGGTACGAAATCTTCTGCTCCATGATAACAACCATGATGAAGGACGGAGAGTCCGTCACGAGCCACATGCAGAAAATGCAAAGGTATGTGGATCGTTTGCTGAAGCTCAATGTGAACTTCCCTGAGGAGCTTGCAATAGATATCATTTTGCACTCCTTACCATCGTGCTATGATCAATTCCGCATGACATATCACATGAACAAGGAAGAGGTCACCCTCAGCAAACTTCAGGGACTTCTCAAGACCGCAGAAACAGGTCTTAAGGGGAAGTCGGTTGCTATCACTCCTACTCCAGACTCAACTCCGGTCTTGGCAATCGGGCAAAGTCGAGGGAGGAATAGAAAGATATCTTCAAAGGGTACCAAGGCTCGGACCCTTGATGGCTCTTCTTCAAGTGGAACCAAGAAAGGTTTCATTACTCCTTCTTCTGACCCAAAAGAGGCTGAATGCTTCTATTGCCATGAAAAAGCTCATTGGAAGCGAAACTGCCCAAAGTACCAGCAGGATGTGAAGGATGGGAAAGTCAAACCCAACCATGCAGGTATTTACACTATCATTTCTAATAACTCACCCCATTCGAAATCTTGGGTCCTTGATACCGGTTGCGGTATTCATATTTGTTGTGACTTGCAGGGACTAGGAAGAAGTGAGAATATGGAGCAAGGAAGAATAAACTTAATCATGGGGAATAGGAAAGTTACACCTGTCACCAAGATTGGAGTTTATACTTTATCGCTAAGTAGTGGGTTAAATTTAGATTTGAATAAATGTTGTTATTCGCCAGAAATGGCAAGAAATATTATTTCCTTTCATGCATTGTACAAACAAGGTTTCACCTTTTCGTTTGATAATGAAGTTGGTTCGATTAATGCTTTCTTTAATAATGTTATTTATTTTAAAGCATTACCTTGTGATGGTGTGTATGAAGCTGTATCTGTTGTAGATAACTTAGGAAATAATGTTTTGTGTATTGATTCTACTAATAATAATAACTTGGATAAAGCATCATTATGGCATTGTCGTCTTGGACATATAAGCAAGAAACGCATAGGCCAACTCCAAAAGGATGGAGTCTTGGAGTCGTTTGACCTAAAGTCAAATGATAGTTGCGAATCATGCTTACTTGGAAAAATAACAAAGTCACCCTTCACAGGCTCGTGTGAAAGGGGTGAAGGTTTGTTGGACCTTATACACACGGATGTGTGTGGGCCATTCAAACATGCCACAAGGGATGCTAATCGTTATTATTTGACTTTTACTGATGATTACAGTAGATATGGATATGTCTACTTAATCAAGCATAAGTCAGAGACTTTCGAGAAGTTTAAGGAATTTAAACAGGAAGTCGAGAATCAATTGGGCAGGAACATTAAGATGCTTCGATCCGATCGGGGTGGTGAGTATCTTAGTTCAGAGTTCCTCGACTATCTAAGGGAATGTGGGATTGTCTCACAATTGACACCTCCCAGGACACCGCAGTTGAATGGTGTGGCTGAGAGGCGTAATCGAACCTTGTTGGACATGGTTCGTTCCATGATGAGTCGAGCTTCGCTACCAATCTCATTCTGGGGGTATGCCTTAGAGACTGCCGCCCATATCCTTAATCTAGTCCCTACAAAGAAAGTTGCCAAAACTCCTCACGAGATGTGGACTGGTAAAGTGTCTTTCGAGAAAGAGAGTTTATAAGCCAAGGAGACAGTGGGAGGCAAGTTGATCTTGAAGAAATTCAAGAGTCAAGTGGTGAAGGAACTTCAAACTCTAGCCCTCAACTTGAGGAGGAAACTCCTGTTGAGCCAATTGACGAATCTGTACCTCTGAGGCGTTCCACGAGAGTTAGGAATGCACCTGAGCATTACTATGGATTCCATATTACTGCAGAAGGTGAGACACTTATTAGTGATGGGACACTAGTAAGTCAAGATGACCCTAACAGCTACGAGGAAGCCATGGCAGGCCCCGAGTCTGCTAAATGGAAAGAGGCTATGGATAGCGAGATACAATCCATGTATGACAATCAAGTTTGGAACTTGGTTGAGAATGTACCAGGTCGAAAGACTGTAGGGTGCAAATGGGTCTTCAAGAAGAAGACCGACATGGATGGTAAAGTACACACTTATAAGGCTAGATTGGTTGCAAAGGGCTTCTCTCAAATTCCTGGAGTGGATTATGATGAGACCTTTTCTCCGGTAGCCAAGATTAAGTCTATTCGGGTTCTGTTAGCCATAGCCGCATTTCATGACTATGAAATTTGGCAAATGGATGTCAAAACCGCTTTCCTTAATGGAAAGTTGGCTGAAGATGTTTACATGAGTCAGCCAGAGGGTTTTGTCAGCAACAAGTACCCCAATAGAGTGTGTAAGCTTGAGAAATCCATTTATGGATTAAAGCAAGCACCTCGCAGATGGAATCTTTGCTTTGATGAAAAGGTCAAGGAATTTGGCTTTTCTAGGAGTGAAGATGAATCTTGTGTATATGTCAAGGCTAGTGGGAGTATAGTTAGCTTTTTGGTATTGTATGTGGATGACATACTACTCATAGGAAATGACATTCCAACCCTGCAGGAAGTAAAGTCCTGGCTTGGAAAGTGTTTCGCTATGAAGGACCTTGGTGAAGCTGCCTATATTTTGGGGATAAGGATCTTGAGAGATCGGAGTAAAAGACTAATTGGACTTAGTCAAAGTACCTACTTGGAGAAGGTTCTGAAGAGATTTAGAATGCAAGACTCCAAGAAAGGAGAATTGCCCATCCAGAGTAACACCAAACTGAGTAAGACACAAAGCCCTAGCACTGAGGTTGAGATAGCACAAATGAGTCGAGTACCTTATGCTTCGGCTGTAGGATCGATCATGTATGCTATGACGTGTACTCGACCTGATGTAACTTTTGCCCTGAGCATGGTTAGCAGGTTTCAGGGGAACCCTGGCAAGGCACACTGGACTGCAGTAAAGAATATTCTCAAGTACCTACGAAGGACTAAGGACTGGGTCCTTACCCTCGGTGGGAGTGATGACTTGAGAGTTGCAGGGTATAGTGATGCTAGCTTCCAGACTGATAGGGATAACTTCCGCTCTCAGTCGGGCTGGGTCTTTACCCTAAATGGAGGAGCAATTTCTTGGAAGAGTTCCAAGCAAGAGACAGTGGCAGATTCTACTTGTGAATCAGAGTATATTGCAGCTAGCGAGGCGGCAAAGGAGGCTTTATGGCTGAGGAACTTCATTGGAGACCTTGGAATTGTACCAGCTATTAAAGAGCCAATGGAAATTTTCTGTGATAGTGAAAGTGCTGTTGCCTTAGCCAAGGAACCAAGGGATCACGGGAGATCCAGACACATCGACAGAAAATACCATTTCATTAGACATCGGATCGAAGAAGGACTCCTCGTGGCAAAGAGGGTATCATCAGATGAGAATCCGGCAGATCCCCTCACGAAGGGACTGCCTCGGGTTAAGCATCTCCAGCATGCTCGGAGCATAGGGCTGAAGGATGATATTAGATTTAGTAGTTAGATAACCTCGAAATTTGTAAAGTGTAATTGACATTTGATGATGAATAAAAGTGTTTTATTTATGAGTAAAGTGTTGCTATCTCTTGTCAATCGTTTACTATATTTCTTTTGCATGTTTTGACTTCCAGAATAATTTTGTTTGGTATAACATATTATTCAAACCTCCACAGTCGGTCATATGTCGGAAGTAGGTATGAATCAAGACTGTCATGTTTGGTTGTAGAGGTCTGGGACAAGGCTACAGCAATCATGAGTGCTCATAAGTTCTGAGCATTGGACTCAACCCACGCTCACTGGAATCACTTCATGGAATTCTATCTCGAGTGATCGTGAGACGGTAATATCATATAAGTCTTTAAACCTAGAGATATGATTTGTTACTTACAAGTTGGTTATGCATTGATTGTACGAAAAACGCATTGGTAACTCGATGTTATAAATCGCGCTCTTGTGTGTAATTCAATGAGTAGTAGAACAAACATATGAGTCGAAGTTTATCTGTTCCTTCTTGGATTAGAAGCTGATATCTGGGCCCCTCGATGATTTTGTTTTGACCTATGTACCGGGCCCGGTCAGAACTAAATTGATGTGTTCAATGAAGTTCTTTGTCAAACAAATCGGAAATCGGGAAACAAATTGTTGGACAATAAGTAAGACATTGTTCCATGTATTTGTCCGACTGATATCTAGAACAGAGGATTATATGATCACTTATCTTAAATGGCGTACCATCATCTTCTCAGTTTCGAGAAACCTTGAAAAGAGCTACGATTGCCGATCGGTTCCTGAAGTCATACTTGCAGTAATAGTTATTAGACTTATCCAAGTGGGAGACTGTTGGATAAGGTGTCTAAGTCCATAACTATTTCTGGTATGTACCTGACCCGACCCGGCATGGTCCATTTGGGTTGCATGGCACCATGCAATTGGATAGACTAAATGAGAGAAATAACACTTGGAGATTATTAATATATTATAAGTTCTAATATATTAATAATATTATTTGATTAGTTTGATCAAGAATTAATTTAGAATTAATTAAGTGATCAAAAGATAACTAATTAAATATATGGGCTGATTATGTAAATCATGCATATCTTGTATAGTGGGCTAAAAGGCTCCATGGACTATCAAGTTGGGTCCCACCCATAGGATGCTCCATGGATGCTCCATAGGAGTTACAAACCCATGGGTCATGGAAATGAAGAGTCATGACACATTAGGGTTTAACCCTAGATGTGTCAACACTATATAAGTAACATGTTCTCCACCCAAAATCGGCTACACTAAGAAATAAGAGGGCTTGGCCGATTTTTGAGAAGTGTGTGTTCTCTCATAAGTTCTTCCAAGAGCATTTGGTGTTGTGTGAAGCATTTGAGGCATCACACTTGGGGTGCTAGGCTCACAAGGTTTCAAGGAACACAAACAACAACAAGGTAAGTTATTCTATATTTACATTAAGTTAAAATTGTTCCCATGTATGCTAGATAGGAATATAACCTTGGAATTCAACTTTGCATGACAATTAGACAAACATAGATCCAAGGTTTTTAGGGTTGCATGTACACTTAGGAAGTGTTAGAATGCTCAAAACCCATCAGGAACACCATGCAGTCGTACGATCTCCCTAATTTAGGTTCTCGTTAGTTTCTCCATCTTGTCAGTTTCTTTGATAGGCAAGAAGTGTTTGGACTTTGTTAAACTGTCTACGATCACCCAAATGTTATCAAGACCACCCGTTGTCTTGGGCAACTTGGTTATGAAGTCCATCGTGATATACTCCCACTTCCATTCCAGTATCTCCGGTTGTTGTAGTAAACCTGAGGTTTCTGGTGTTCGAACTTAACCTTGGCGCAAGTAAGACACTTACTCACAAAGGTAGCAATCTCTGCTTTCATGTTAGGCCACTAGTATAACTTTTTGAGATCCGGATACATTTTATCTGAACCAGGGTGGACGGAATATTGAGTGTTGGGTGCTTCAGCCATTAACAACTCTCTAAAACCACCATGCTTTAGTGTCCTAATTCGGTCCATGAGATATAAGGCTCTGCCACCCTTGACTTCCAAGTTTTTATCCATTCCTCTCACGGATTCACCCGCCACATTTTCCGGTTTCAAGGCTTGTAGCTGAGTCTCCTTAATTTATGTGGACAGATACGAATGGATAGTCATAGTCAATGATTTATCTCTACGACCAAAGTATTCTTTCCAAATTAGGGCGTTAGCTACTACGTTGGCTTTACTGGTATGATAACGAATTTCACATTCGTAGTCATTGAGTAGCTCGACCCACCGTCGTTGTCGTATATTGAGCTCGTTCTGGTCAAATATGTGTTAGAGGCTTTTATGGTCTGTAAAGATAGTGCTTTTTGTACCATACAGGTAGTGTCTACAGATCTTCAGAGAAAATACCACTGCTCCTAACTCAAGATCATGTGTAAGGTCCTAAAACAGATCTTTACCAATGATCAAGCAATCAAACAATCAAATAGAAAAAGAATCAGAGTAGAAACAGAATTGAAAGAAGCCTGCACAACCTGTTTACAATAGCTGTGAACTCTTTTGTATCAACAACCAATAATGACCTACACAACCTCTATTTATAGGGGACAAAGACCGTAAACAGGGTTTACGGTCGTAAACTAGTTTACAGCCATAAACTCACCACAAAACTGTGAAACCTAATTTAACCCACTATTACACCAAAAAATCTCAAAAGAACTATTACAATTGAAAGCCTAGACCAAACCATTAATTGAGCCCTTCAATATCCCCCTTGCTTTGGGGCTAGCCTGGATTCAATCTTTGTCGACCACCATCACGTCTGACTTCCCCGTTTCCCTATTCCACATTCGTTTGTTGATAATACCAGCAACCATAGAGGTATACTCTTTGGCAGCTTGCTCAAAAATTTCCTTGGCAAATTTATTCTGATGAAGGCTTAGTTAATGAATATCCCATTTCCTAAACTAGAACAGATATCTCCAGTCATATAGACGAATGCATCCATCTTTAAGCTTGATGACAGCAGAGGTTGTAGTTTCGTCAAACACCTAGTAAAGCATGGAGCTTAAGGATCCATCTGGATAGTTTTGAAGCACCGGGATTTGCTTAGCCTGACTGGTAGCAGGCCATATCACAACCTGAAGTTGATGTCTAGTCTTAGGATCAATCACATCAGGATATTGCTTGATAATAGACTTTATAGTCTTCATTACCGGAAAGCCTTTCTTTACTTGGTCTTCCAAGAAGAGCTTGAAGTGAGTTGCCTTTGGATCTTGAGAGGGATTTGCAAAAGGAGCTTGAGATAACTCTGAAAGATCAACCCTAGTCCAGGAATGGAAGTCATGACAATCTTTGTAAAGTTATGTGTTTCCACTCTTGATTCTCACAATCCACATATTTAACATATCGTGAAATACCCAAGAGACAATTCCGGACCTATCACTGTATGTATCTCTAAAACGTTTTTCTTCGATATCAGTAACAGTGATTTTTAGTTGATCCGCAGGTGGATTTTGATCCGAGCTCTTCTTAAACAAAAGTTGTCCCTTATCAGCAGATTTAGCTAGTCTAGCACGTTTAAGAACGATGATATTAGGAGCTTAAAGAGGCTCTACTTCAAAGCGATCCACAACACAAGATGATTGAGCAGATGTGGGAACGACCGGAGGATCTTGAGATGGCAGAAACATACTCGATTCATATACACAAAGGACTTAAACTTTTCACCAAGTTCTTCTACCAGTTTCTTTTTGAAGTCAAAATAACAAGCTGTGAGGAGACCAAAGTGAGTCTGAAGATTGGAGATCTGCTTAGTCTTTAAAGTCTTATCCTCTTCAAGATCAAAAACTTGAGTCTCGAGTATGAAATTTTCACTCATAAGATCAGCCACATTAATGTCAAGCTCAATGTTCTTTTGATTAAGCACACTTAGTTCCTTTCGAAGCTCAACAATAGAAGAATTGCCTTCTCCTGTGATACCTTCTCTAAAAGAAATTCCCTTAGCTCTGGGAGAAGGCACTTAACCTTATTCCTAAGCCAAATGTAGGGCAAGCCTCACGGAGGCAGTATCAAGATCTGGCCGGGGAGGAGAGAATCTGTTGGGTTTTAAGCATTCTAACACTCCTAAGTGTACATGCAACCCTAAATACCTTGGTTCTATGTTTTTCTGTATTATACATGCAAATATGAATATTCCAAGCTATTACCCTATCTAGCATACAATCTTTTAATACTTAGGTAATATAACAAGTTAGAATACATACTTCTTGATGTGACTTGATTCCATGAAGCTTGAGAGCCTAGTGCCCCAAGTGTGACACCTTAAATGGTTCACACAACATCATCAACACTTGGAATAACCATGAGAAGAAGAGACTTTATGGTCAAATCGGCTAGCCCTCATATATGTATCACTAGTGCCAATTTCCTTAGCTAAAGGGGTCCTTATATAGTATGCACATTAGGGTTACACCATGTGACCCATGACTTTGACCATTCCTTATGCTCCATGGATTTTAACCTCCATGGAGTATCATTGGGTCACCACATGGGTTAAACTCAACATAAGTAATCATGGATCATAAGCCCACATATGTAAGAATGAATGATTTACACAATCAATCCCCATATACTCCCTTCGTCCCAATATTATTTTCCACACACAAAAACACACATATTAAAAAAACATTAATTAGTACTTACTTTATATAATAAAATGATAGTTTTGTCCTTACTTTGCAGTTAATTTTCATTAAATGCTTAGTTGGTTAAGTAATAATGATGGGGTATTTTAGTAAAAATGTAATTTATTTTTAGAAGTGGACAATTATTTTGGGACAAACCAAAAGAGAAAGATGGACTATGATTTTGGGACGGATGAAGTATTTAATTAGTCTTTTTTTATCACTAAATTAAGTCCAATTTTATTCTTGATCAATACTAATAAAATAGCATGATTCCATATTAATATATTAGAACTTATAATATATTAATATGTCATAAATGTCCTCTTCTCACAAATGGTCTATCCAAATGTTCCGATGCCATGCAACCCAAATGGACCCTGCCGAGTCGGGTCAAGTACATACCAATTATAGTTATGAACTTAGAAACTAATCCAACAGAATCCTGTAGGAAATGAAGATCCTCCAGCTTCATACGTGGTGCTAGGACCTTCACTGATGGGTTCTGATGAGACAATAACATAAGTGGTGGTTGGAGGAATTTGGATGTCTTGAAGTATATCATAATCAAGAATTCCCTATCTGGGATCACGTCTTCTTCTTTTCAGAGGAGGTTGCGAGGTTTGGGTTGTTGTATGATCACTCTAAACTGGTTCTGTAGTAGGAGAAAATGTCAAGGGAGGATTCCCTGGCACCATCCCCATAGTAGTTGTTGTTTCAACCACTTGTTTGGTAGCAGGAGGCGTTGATTGAAGAGTATTATCGGAGTCACGTATCTCCATTGCTGGATGAGCAACATCATCGATATTGTTAAGTAGCGAGTTGAGATTTTCAGTTGACAAGTAATCTTCATTGCTACCAAAATTCACAGTAATTTCATCCTTATCGAAGCCAGTAAGATCAAGATCTTCATACAAGTCAGTTTCAGACACACTCTTTGAAGGCCCTTCGTTGTAATCACTTTGTACTGGAACTGATGTCAGATCATGTTCCTCAGCCACACCTGCATTGGGAACTGTTGTATCTTCTCTTTCTTCTTCATGTTCTGACACCGTGATAACTTCATCTTTTGAAATCACTCTTTCTAAAGAAGCAAGCTCAGAGGATATTTTATTAGACGATCCATGAGACTCAGAACTTTCGTTTAATTCAACAAATTTTCCAAACTTTACAACCGGAGACAATCCTTGGAAAATGACTTTACCCATGCGATTTTGCTTGATAAGCCCAACAGTGTGAGGACCTAGTGACTTCATATCTAGGGTTTCACCATCCCTGACTATCTCAAGAAATTGAATATTAATGAACATTTGGATGAACCTCGAATACATCAAGAAAGTATCACGGGTTATTGCGTTGATGTTCACCACGAACTCATCCATGATAAACCTCGAGAAGTTGAATTCTATTCTTGCAGCAAAAGACGCAATGGCTCCAGTGTTCCTTAGAGAGATCTCATCAGCGCCAGACCTCCTACCAGAAATGCAGCTCACAAAGACATGAGCCAGAAATCTCCAATAGGGTGGCAGAAGCTTCTTCACTGTAGGAAGAAAAGTGCCTTCGTAACCCATCTTCTTAAGTACCTTCTGGGCATCTTCAATCCCAATTTCAGTAGGAAAATTAGGTTGTTCATCAATCAACAACGCTTGTCTGATAAATTGTTTAGTAATCACAATCTTGCATCCTTTCACAACTGCATCAACAGTAACTACTCCGTCATTATCTCTTTTCATTTTAGCAGTCTGCCAGGATTCCCTTATGATATTCTGATAAACCACAGGATTCACAGTGATAGCAAAAGCCAAGCAGCAGTCTCTCAGCATGTGGATCATTGACTTGAATTCTCCATGTGCTAAAGGAGGATCAGCCAGCACGATAGCCAAGTTGTGCATGTCTGCAAATTTCAGGTTAGCCATTTGATTTGCACTAAAACGAGCCAAGTAAGAAAACAAAGATATTTGAGCAATTAATGTTTTAAGTTTTCTTAATTAATCTATTTAATTTTGGTCCTAAAAATTATTTTGACCAAACTGGAGTTTACGGTCAACCTAGGGTTTACGGCCGTAAACCCGTGGCCGTAAGCTCAGGGCCACAAACGCAGTTTACGGCCGTAAGCCCCTTAGCCGTAAGATCCGACAAACGTGTTTTCTTTGATTGAAGCCCCAAAACCCATCGATTTCATGAAGTAAACACATATTCGTGGTCGTTTTTGACATACCTTCAAGATTCAACGAGCAATTTCACAAAAACAAGCAAAAAATTTGAAGATGAGAGAGAGTGGGAGAGAGTTTGCGACCGGAAAAAAAAAGTGAAGAGTGGAAGGGTTTCCAGCTGTAAACCCACCTTTTATAACCTGTGCGATTTTACCTGTCTTCCACACAATATAATGCACAGTCCAAATCCCAAATACTTTTTAAAAAATAAAAATTTTGAGGATTTAAAAATTAAAATTAAAATTACAAATAACATAAACTAAAAAAAAAATTCTAAAAATTTAAAATTTTGACAATTATAAAAATAAAATTAAAAATTAAAAATAAAATACAATAAGACTAAACTTATCTCAACAAACACTGAATATAATTTTGTGATAAATTGATCAAAGTTGTTAGACAACCTTAATCCACTTGTCGGTACCTTCACCTTCATGTCTATGTCTGGTCGATCACCGTCATTGTGATCCACTTAAACACAAAAAATTGTGATAAATTTGGAGAAGCTAATAAATACAAGACATTTTTGATCCTATATTTTCAAATAAATTTCCTAGAGACCATTTAGTTGACGACGACCAGGGATATTGTTGTCCACCTAAATTGAGCAGCGAGATCTACAGACAATCTACAAGTGTTCAATTTTAATTGTACTAGAACATGTTTCCCATTTCCTGACATGCTCCAGTAATCAAGGACTTCCAGAATACTCCTTACATCAGGTGAGCATACAATTATTGAGAGAGAAGATAGATTTAGAATGCATATGCTATACACCTAGGTCGGATCTCTTTCAATCACGCAAAGGATGAAACATATGACTAACTGAAGTTTTAGAGGGATTAAGAAAAAGAAGGATGCATATACTGTGTACCAGGTCGGATTGAAGTCACGCAAAGGAGACGGTATGTGGCTAACAGACAGAAAGAATTGCATAGCTAGAGGATGCAGAAGGATAGAGTTGCATATGTTACAGTCCAGGTCGGATCTCTCGATCATGCAGAGGAGGTAACATATGACTAATAGACAGAAAGAAAGAAAATAACCTTATACAAACCTAATTTATTAGAATTCCCTAGTCACCCCATCAATACCAGAATTAAGGATAGAATCCGCACATCCAGAAAAAGTTAATTCATAGTTCTTGATACGGGTTCTTTTAATGTGACCAGTAGACTCCCATATATATATATATATATATATATATATATATATATATATATATATATATATATATATATATATATATATATATATATATATCCCTGCTTAACGTATCCGAGCGTCGTATTATCAGCTAAATGGATCTAACTAGTTCAAGATTTGCCAAGTCCTTGAATTCCTTAAGTTCAACTCTTCCTAGTCAAGTCCATTTAGAATCTATGACAACCCGATATTTCAACTCTTTGTAATGGCCTAATAGGTCAAGTATTGTAACCACTTTTGAGTTAATAAAATTAACGTTGATAATAAAATGTCCAGAAAGTTCCTATTTAACTACCTACTCTGTTTTATATCATTAAACCGGGATCGTGCGTAAAAAGAATGCCCAAAACCCGGTTTCGTATATTGAAGTTATGATTTTTCCAAATTCGGCTTACCAACAGACAACTAAAAACTCGAATCGGAGATCGAGCGACTTTTGGCCGGAATGACCTAAACGAGAATCGAAGGTCTCGACATTGGTATTTCAGCGGTAAAAAGTCTGGCAAAAACCAACGTCAATTAAAGAAGTTATGAATTGTGTAAAGAAATTTCTTAATCACGACATTTTATAAATAAATAATAAAAATAATTTCGGAAATTGCCGACGGAATCTAAACGAAAGTTGTAGAGTATGGTCTCACCTTCGCGGGGATATAAAGAACGTCGAATACGGAGTTCGTATGAAGAAGATATGAATTTTTGAAGTTTATAAATAAATTATATATTTATTTAATTAAAATACCGGTATTATCCAAACGGGGAGTCAGCATAGTCATCCGAGTTACGCGTTGCTTAATCCCGTATGCCCCACGTACACGAAGGCCTTGGCCTCGGATCATCCACATCGCCCTTATGCGAGCCTACCCCCCCCGTCCCATCCGAAGTCCGAGGCAGTCGAGGACTCGGTCATGCATGACGTACGCGTACGCCCCGCGTACCGAGGCGGTTCCAGCCCCTATAAAAGGGATGCGAGGGTTCGCAGAAAAATTGCTCATTCTCTCTCACTTTTCTTGTGTTTTGCCTCATTTTCCATGCCTGCGCTACCCCGAAGCCCTGATCATTTTACTCAAGTCCCGAAGGTCAATTTTACCCCCGAGATTCCCGAGGATCCCGAGAAAAATCCGTTTCCCGAGACGAAACTCTGCCCGGTTTTCCATCTCGCTATCTTCAAACTTTCAAGTGAGTTCATACCCCTAATCAATGTTTTAAGTGATTATAAATGCTTTAATGGGGGAGGGGGATACAAGTAGAAACAAACATGTTATTAAATCATTGATATGTATTTTATAACTCTGTTTGTCATTTAACAGATTTCACATACTACAAAATGTGATGCATGAAATGGTTTTAAATCTTAAAAACACATTGTTATCAAAAGTTTTACCTTCGAAATGTATATTAAAATGACCTCAGGTTATTGTTAATCATTGTTCAAAACCCATAAGATGTCTTACAAAAACCATTTTTACATTCTTGAACTAAACTATGCATATACACCTATATTCTTATATATGTATTGATGTTATAGTTTGCATCTTTCATTTAAGTTTTCCCACACCCTTGAGTAGTATGAGTGTGTAAACCTACATGATCAACTAGTTAGATTACAGTAAATTATCATAGGGATAATTTGAAGATAACAAGACATTATTCCAATTACAAGGAATCACACAAGAGCCAGTTCATTCATGAGTCTTTACTAGTACCTTACCTGATACTTGAGTACCTTTACATATGCTTACATGATACATGAACACATTACATGAGTACCTTTACATATGCTTACATGATACATGAACACATTACATGAGTACCTTTACTTGGATACCCTTACCTATGTATACTGATTTGAATATTTGTATCACGAATTGAAAGGATAATTTAATTGTACCTTCTGTGTAAATTATCCTGCCTATCCCTAGTACCTTGGGATATCTAGAATAGGACCCTATCCCCAGTACCTCAGGATATATGGACGGGACTAACCATTCCAGAACCCATCTGTTAGTAACAGTGGGTGATGAACATCTACGGATGCCTACGGTTATTACTTATACTAGGAGTACCTTTACAGGGACTAACCCTTCCTCCCCCTGCTGCTGCTATAGAGGACAATTGGACAATCTTCAGATGTTCATCAGGTTATATAGGTCGTGTTAACCCTAGTACCTTGGGATAACAATTACATATGCTGTATTAGTCCTAGTACCCTGTGACAACACTTACAGTAGTATATTTTCCTGTTTACTTTATTTGTGACACTTTCACATAAACAATGAGTTAGACTAAGTACTTTAGTACTAAACAATTAAAGGAAAACTATCATTTTACAAACAAAACATTCGGGTCTTGGTAGAAGACTACATCTCAAACTAATAGGAAATAAGGGATTTTCTAGGGTTTTTCATACTTACATCAATATTTTCAATTAACGATCCACAAGGCCTTCATAACAGCTTTTCACAAACAAGGAAATGACACTTATATACTTATGAATTCACCAGCTTTAAAGCTGATACTCGCTTTCAAAATAACTTGCATTCTCAGGTCATCAGTAGACAGGTACGGAGGTCAGGTTTTGAGAAGACGGAGCAGACAAATCTCATCTTTTATTTTGATTGTATATTTTTGGTGTCTTACTACAATGAAAGAACACACATGTATTAAAACTTTACTTATAATGCAATGGATGATGTTGTTGCTTGTTTATTATATTACACTGTTGAGATACTGTACATGACGTCCTCCACCCCTGAACGATTCCGCTGTTCGTGGTTTTGGGGTGTGACAGAGTGGTATCAGAGCATTGTTTATAGTGAATATAGTATATCAACCCATAAAAGATATACTAACTATAAATACATGGGATTAAAACACTCTATCTAAGAGATATACTTTTAAATAATAAAATATTTAACAAAGTATATGTGCCTACATACATACTAAAACCAGTGTCACAATGACAAGAACAAAAGTATTACGATTGTTAAATATCACAAGTAGGCCTAGGGATATATGGTAAGTCTTGGGAATGGCATAGCCTGATCAACTATGCTGGTCCAAGGAGTGATTAGCATATGCCCAAGAATGGTTGTGATGTGGCAACAAGTCTAAAAACTTACCAACACAACCATAAAGAAATACCATAGGGGTATTTGGTCTTACTGTAATTATCTTAGTTAGTTAGTCTATTTTAGCTATTTCTTATATCCCGTTTCTCGCGTAGATTAAAATGGTAGGATTTCTCGAAACACGATCATGACCCAGGCTTCCATCAAATAAGATTTGGAAGTTAACGCCAACTCTGGTGTTAACACTGTCCACATTCGCCAACTAGAGTCTGCTCATGAAAGGACTCTGGTCCGCAATGCAAATCTGCAGAGGGAACTTGCTGAAACCCGAGCAGAAGTTTGAAAACTTCGAGCTCAGCTAGCAAGGTCGTACAGGTGTATAAGGGGTCTTAAACGTCTACTGTTGGGATTGAGGACTCATGCAAGCAGCTCTCATCGCCGATAGAAGCTCGTCGACTCATCTTTTGGATATAACCTAGTTATTGTAAACCTTTGGTCTAATTTCCTATCTGTATAAATCTTAGGCCTGTTAGGTCTTGATCTAGTCTTAATTCTGTCAAAATTTTCCATCTTAGTTAATGTAAGGACTACTTCTAGGCCATTTTTCCCGAACTTGTTACATCTGTAATTCCAATACTATTGACAGATATCTAATCTTATGGAAATTATTATCCAAATGCTATCATTTTCAGTTAGTCATTCTATTCATTCTGTGGTTGGAGTATGGGGAGTTAGTCCATGAGAAACATTCATAAATCATTTATTCTTATCCATGTCGTCATCTTTTAAACGTGCAATTAAAGATGCCGCCACGCAGAAGTACAAGGCGTAATCCAATCAACGAAACACTGATACCACCACCTCCACCACTGCCTGTACCTGTTCAACCACCTAATCCTTTCGATGCCAACATGTTCCAGGCAGCTTTCACAGCAGCAGTTGCGGCTGCTGTGTCAGCAATCAACGCTCCTGTCCCTAGTGGATCGGGAACAGGTGCACCCCCTCGAACGATGGTGAAAGCCATGGACACCCTCGGGAATGCACTTACAAGGATTTCACGAACGCCAAACCCCGCAGCTTCCATGGAACTGGGGGTGTTATGGTGTTAAGGTAGTGGATCGAGAAGATGGAATCTGTCTTCGAGATCTGCGGATGCCAAGATGGAAACAAGGTCAAATTCGAAGCTTGTACCTTCTCTGACAGAGCATTAACATGGTGGAATAGCCGTGTTAAGTATCTGACTCTGGTGGTGGCGTATTCCATCAACTGGGAAAAGTTGAAAGACATGCTGATGAAGGAGTACTGCCCTCGAGGCGAAGTACAGAAACTCGAGCAGGAGTTTTGGGGTCTGCAAATGGTAGGATCTGACATCACGACCTACACTAATAGGTTTTGTGATCTGGCGAACTTATGCCCTGATATGGTTGCTCTCGAGAGCAAGAAGATCAAAAGGTATATCTGGGGACTATCACCCCAGATCCAATCAAGTGTACTAGCTTCTAGGCCAATCACTTTTGATAGTGCCAAGGAACTGGCACAATCTCTCATCGATCACCGAAAACCTCAGAACCCAACAATCCCTACACCCATGCCACAAAAGTCCAACCCCGACTACAACAAGAAGGGGTGGAATAAGAGGAAAAGAGGGGCTTCGCAAGGATCCCCCAATAAACAACTTGTGGCGATCAATGCTGCCACAGTGACTCCTGTTGTCACTGCGAATCCCTTACCAGCAAAAGCTTATGCTAGAACCCTTCCAAAGTGCAACAAATGCAACTTCCATCACCACGGACCTTGCAAGGAGATGTTCTGCTCTAACTGCAACATGAAGGGGCACACCGCTCGTTACTGCAAGGCTCCAACAACTCAAGCCGCCCAGGTCCCAAATGCCGGTATGGGCCAAACTTGCTACAGTTGTGGCGAGGTGGGTCACTACAAGAGGAACTGCCCTAAAGCAGGAATGGCCGGAGGGGTAGGAAGAGTTATGGCCCTAGGCCACAAGGAAGCAGTAGCTGATCCTATGATAGTTACTGGTACATTCCTCCTCGATAACTCATATGCTTGCATACTTTTCGATAGTGGAGCCGAGAAAAGTTTTGTGAGTCACAAATTTGCACACCTGCTTAAACAAAAACCATGTGCATTAGATAGTCCATTCATGGTAGAAATGGCTAACGGGAAAACAGAGAGTACAAACTGCATATACGTAGATTGTACCTTAGCTTTAGATGACCATACTTTCAAGATAGATCTCATGCCAGTCCCAATTAAATGTTTCGACGTTATCATCGGTATGGATTGGTTGAGTCTTCTTCGCGCCGACATCTTGTGCTTTGAAAAACCAGTTCGTCTTAACCTTCCTAACAACAAAACCTTAATTATCTACGGCGAAAAACCTAGTACGAGCCTTCGTATCATTTCGTGCATTCAAGCCCAAAAGTGCTTGCGAAAGGAACATCATGCATTCCTAGCACACGTCGTCGATACCAGTCAAGAACTGAAGGACATCCAGAAAATCCCAGAAGTATGCGACTTTCCCGACATATTCCCAGAAGAACTTCCCGGTTTACCACCGCAACGCCAAGTCAAGTTCAGAATCGACTTAGTGCCAGGAGCTACCCCAGTAGCCAAATCTCCTTATCGTCTGGCACCGGCTGAGATGCAGGAACTTTCCAGTCAACTTAACGAACTTCTCAAGAAGGGATTCATTCGACCAAGCTTCTCACCATGGGGAGCACCAATCTTGTTCGTTAAGAAGAAAGATGGATCGTTTCGCATGTGCATCGACTATGGAGAACTCAACAAACTTACCATTAAAAATCGTTATCCTTTTCCCCGCATTGACGATTTGTTTGATCAACTTCAAGGAGCCAACTACTTCTCGAAGATAGATCTGCGATCCGGATATCTCCAACTACGAGTGTTAGAGGAGGATGTTCCTAGGACAGCCTTCCGAACTCGTTATGGGCACTACGAGTTTGTAGTGATGCCATTCGGATTAACTAACGCGCCCGCAGTATTCATGGATCTGATGAATAGAGTGTGTCGTCCTTACTTGGATCAGTTCGTCATCGTCTTCATTGATGACATACTCATCTACTCTCGAAGTAAGGAGGAACATAGTCAACATCTCCATAAAATCTTAGAGACATTGCGATCGGAGAAGCTCTACACGAAGTTCTCAAAGTGCGAAGTTTGGATTCGGCGAGTCGAATTTTTAGGCCATGTGGTTAGTGAAGAAGGTATACACGTGGACCCCTCCAAGATCAAAGCCATTGAGAGCTAGTCAACACCAAAGACACCTACGGAAATTCGTCAATTTCTAGGTCTCGCTGGCTACTATCGCAGGTTCATTCAGAACTTCTCCAGCATAGCAAAACCTCTTACAACCCTGACCCAGAAAGGCGTGGCCTTTGACTGGAAAGAGAAACAGGAAAGAGCATTCCAAACGCTCAAACGAGCCTTGTGCACCACCCCGATACTATCCCTCCTCGAAGGGATAGAAGACTTCATTGTCTATTGCGATGCATCCAATCAAGGACTCGGATGTGTTCTGATGCAGCGAGGTAAAGTCATCGCCTATGCCTCGAGACAACTAAAGACACATGAGGTTAACTACACAACCCACGATCTTGAACTAGGAGCAGTTGTGTTCGCTCTGAAGATCTGGTGACATTACCTGTACGGTACAAAAAGCACGATCTTTACAGACCATAAGAGTCTGCAACACATTTTCGACCAGAAGGAGCTTAACATGAGACAACGACAGTGGGTCGAGCTACTCAGCGATTACAAATGCGAAATTCGTTAACATGAAAGCAGATATTGCTACCTTCGTGAGGAAATGCCTTACTTGCGCAAAGGTCAAGGTTGAATACCAGAAACCCTCCGGTCTTCTACAACAACCGGAGATACCAGAATGGAAGTGGGAGCGGAATCACTATGGACTTCATAACCAAGTTGCCTAAGACGACGGGTGGACTTGATTCCATATGGGTCATCATCGATAGACTGACCAAGTCTGCACACTTCCTACCGATCAAAGAAACAGACAAGATGGAGAAACTTACCAGAACTTACATTAGGGAGATTGTAAGGCTGCACGGTGTTCCTTTATCTATCATCTCAGACCGAGATAGTAGATTTACTTCGAGGTTCTGGTAGTCATTACAAAATTCCCTAGGAACTAGGCTGGACATGAGTACAACCTACCATCCACAGACCGATGGGCAAAGTGAGAGAACTATCCAAACCTTAGAAGATATGTTGCGTGCATGTGTGATTGACTTTGGAAAAGCTTGGGATACCCATTTACCTCTTGTCGAGTTTTCCTACAACAACAGTTATGACACGAGCATAAAGGCAGCTCCATTCGAGGCCCTCTATGGCCGAAAGTGCAGATCCCCTCTGTGCTGGGCTGAGGTGGGTGATACTCAGTTAGCTAAGGGACGAGTTTCCGAAAGCACTCTCACGGGTCCGGAGATCATTCGGGAAACGACAGAGAAGATCGTTCAAATTCGCGAACGATTGAAAGCCTCTAGAGACCGACAGAAAAGCTACGCTGACAAGCGTAGGAAACTATTGGAGTTTCAGGTGGGCGATCGTGTCCTACTGAAGGTCTCACCCTGGAAGGGCTTGATACGCTTTGGAAAGCGTGGGAAGCTCAATCCAAGATACATAGGGCCTTTCAAGATTCTTGCGAGAATCGGACCTGTATCTTACAAACTTCGTCTACCGCAAGAATTAAGTAACGTACATCCAACCTTTCATGTCTCGATCTTGAAAAAGTGTCTGTCCGATGAGACTCTTGTTATTCCACTCGACGAGATCGAGATCAACGAGAGCCTCAACTTTATGGAAGAACCGATAGAAATCATGGACCGAGAGGTCAAGCAAACAAAACAAAGTCGCATACCCATCGTGAAGGTTCGCTGGAACGCCAAGCGGGGACCTGAATTCACATGGGAACGTGAAGATCTGATTAAACAAAAGTACCCTCATCTCTTTCATGTTCACTAGTATCTTTACTACTTTAAATTTCGGGACGAAATTCCCTCTAACGGGGGGATGATGTGAAAACCCGATATTTCAACTCTTTGTAATGGCCTAATAGGTCAAGTATTGTAACCGCTTTTGAGTTAATAAAATTATCGTTGATAATAAAATGTCCAAAAAGTTCCTATTTAACTACCTACTATGTTTTATATCATTAAACCGGGATCGTACGTAAAAAGAATGCCCAAAACCCGGCTTCGTATATTGAAGTTAAGATTTTTCCAAATTCGGCTTAGCAACACACAAATAAAAACTCGAATCGGAGATCGAGCGACTTTTGGCCGGAATGAACTAAACGAGAATCGAAGGTCTCGACATTGGTATTTCAGCGGTAAAAAGTCTGGCAAAAACCGACGTCAGATAAAGAAGTTATGAATTGTTTAAAGAAATTTCTTAATCAAGACATTTTATAAATAAATAATAAAAATAATTTCGGAATTTGCCGACGGATTCTAAACGAAAGTTGTAGAGTATGGTCTCACCTTCGCGGGGATATAAAGGACGTCGAAAATAAAGTTCATATGAAGAAGATATGAATTTTTGAAGTTCATTAAATAAATTATATATTTATTTAATTAAAAATCCGGTATTATCCGAAGGGGGAGTCAGCATACTCATCCGAGTTACACGCCGCGTAACCCCGTATGCCCTGCGTACGCGAAGGCCTTGGCCTCGGATCGTCCACGTCGCCCCTATGCGAGCCTACCCCCCCCCCCCGTCCCATCCGAAGTCCGAGGCAGTCGAGGACTCGGTCATGCATGACGTACGCGTACGCCCCGCGTACCGAGGCGGTTCCAGCCCCTATAAAAGGGATGCGAGGGTTCCCGGAAAAATTGCTCATTCTCTCTCACTTTTCTTGTGTTTTGCCTCGTTTTCCGTGCCCGCACTACCCCGAAGCCCTGATCATTTTAATCAAGTCCCGAAGGTCGATTTCACTCCCGAGATTCCCGAGGATCCCGAGAAAAATCCGTTTCCCGAGACGAAACTCTGCCCGGTTTTCCATCTCGCTATCTTCAAACTTTCAAGTGAGTTCATACCCCTAATCAATGTTTTAAGTGATTATAAATGCTTTAATGGGGGGGGGGGGATACAAGTAGAAACAAACATGTTATTGAATCATTGATATGTATTTTATAACTATGTTTGTCATTTAACAGATTTCACATACTACAAAATGTGATGCATGAAATGTTTTTAAATCTTAAAAAAACATTGTTATCAAAAGTTTTACCTTCGAAATGTATATTAAAATGACCTCAGGTTATTGTTAATCATTGTTCAAAACCCATAAGATGTCTTACAAAAACCATTTTTACATTCTTGAACTAAACTATGCATATACGCCTATATTCTTATATATGTATTGATGTTATAGTTTGCATCTTTCATTTAAGTTTTCCTACACCCTTGAGTAGTAAGAGTGTGTAAACCTACATGATCAACTAGTTAGATTACAGTAAATTATCATAGGGATAATTTGAAGATAACAAGACATTATTCCAATTACAAGGAATCACACAAGAGTCAATTCATTCATGAGTCTTTACTAGTACCTTACCTGATACTTGTGTACCTTTACATATGCTTACATGATAGATGAACACATTACATGAGTACCTTTACATATGCTTACATGATACATGAACACATTACATGAGTACCTTTACGTGGATACCTTTACCTATGTATACTTATTTGAATATTTGTATCACGAATTGAAAGGATAATTTAATTGTACCTTCTGTGTAAATTATCCTGCCTATCCCTAGTACCTTGGGATATCTAGAATAGGACCCTATCCCCAGTACCTCGGGATATATGGACGGGACTAACCATTCCGGAACCCATCTGTTAGCAACAGTGGGTGATGAAGATCTACGGATGACTACGGTTCTTATTTATACTAGGAGTACCTTTACAGGGACTAACCCTTCCTCCCCCCTGCTACTGCTACAGAGGACAATTAGACAATCTTTGGATGTTCATTAGGTTATATAGGTCGTGTTAACCCTAGTACCTTGGGATAACAGTTACATATGCTGTGTTAGTCCTAGTACCCGGTGACAACACTTACAGTAGTACATTTTCCTGTTTACTTTATTTTGTGATAATTTCACATAAACTATGAGTTAGACTAAGTACTTTAGTACTAAAAAATTAAAGGAAAAAGTATCATTTTACAAACAAAACATTTGGGTCTTGGTAGAAGACTACATCTCAAACTGATAGGAAATAAGGGATTTTCTAGGGTTTTTCATACTTACATCAATATTTTCAATTAACGATCCACAAGGCCTTCATAACAGCTTTTCACAAACAAGGCAATGACACTTATATACTTATGAATTCACCAGCTTTAAAGCTGATACTCGCTTTCAAAATAACTTGCATTCTCAGGTCATCAATAGACAGGTACGGAGGCCAGGTTTTGAGAAGACGGAGCAGACAAATCTCGTCTTTTATTTTGATTGTATATTTTTGGTGTGTTACTACAATGAAAGAACACACATGTATTAAAACTTTACTTATAATGCAATGGATGATGTTGTTGCTTGTTTATTATACTACATTGTTGGGATATTGTACATGATGTCCTCCACCCTTGAACGTTTCCGCCGTTCGTGGTTTTGGGGTGTGACAGAATCTTTCGTGCCTACGAGTGCATCGAACACATAGTGTAAACAATTCAATTTTGGTATGTTACGCGAATTCAGATTGCATATTATCACTTGATAATATCAATTCCCATCACATCACCTACAAGCAAAACTATTAGCAACATATATATATATATATATATATATATATATATATATATATATACATATATATATATATATATATACATATATATATATATATATACATATATATATATATATATATATATATATATATATATATAATTTTCTGAATTTTTATAGTTTTTGGATTTTTGTTTATTTCTCCCCCTAAATTTGTGCATGGGTGAGAATGAAATAAAAACAATGCGAAAATTTAAACTAATCTAACCTAAAATAAAATAATAAATAAAATAAAATAAATTAATCCTAAAAACGAATCATTTTCAAAAATCCCACAAGCACATCGAATCGAGCTTTGTTAAAAGGCTTGGTGAACAGATCCGCCACATTATTAGTAGTGGAAACCTGTTCCATCCGGATGAGCAAACACTTATAGCAATCTCTGATAAAATGAATTTTGATATCAATGTACTTGGTTTTGGAATGTTAGACAGTATTTTTAGCAATTTAAATCGCAGCCTCATTATCACAATAAATGGGGGTTTCTAGATAATTCAAACCGTAATCCAACAACTGATGTTGGATCCAGATAACTTGAGAGCAACAAGCAGATGCAACAACTTATTCTGCTTCCATTGTTGAGGTTGAGACAGTGTGTTGTTTCTTGCACTGCCACTATACTAGCCTGTCTCCAAGGAATTGACACCCTCCTGAAGTAGATTTCCTGTCAAGCTCACAGCCTCCAAAATTACTGTCAGCAAATGCATATAAATCAAATTCAGAATTTTTCGGGTACCAAAGACCCAATTTTGGGCTTCCTTTGATATACCGAAATATTCTTTTGACAGCAATAAAATGTGAAAGTTTAGGATTAGCCTGATAACGTGCACATTGACAAACTGCAAACATGATGTCTGGATGGCTTGCAGTAAGATACATCAACGATCCGATCATCGATCTGTAGTGAGTCTGATCTACAGATTCGCCATTAGTATCTGGTGTCAGCAGGGGTCTTTCGGCCATCGACGTTGATGCAGGTTTTGCGTCTTGAAACCCCAACTTCTAAAGAATAACCTCCACATACTTAGCTTGATGAAGCAGGATTCCGATTGAATTTTGTTTGACCTGAACCCCCAGAAACATGGTCATTTCACCGAATAAACTCATCTCAAACCTCTTTTCCATAACGCCTTCAAATTCTTTGCATAGCTGTGGACTGGTAGACCCAAAGATAATGTCATCGACGTTGATCTGGACTAGAATCTGATCATTATCCACATGCTTTATGAACAAAGTTTGAACATTAGTGCCACGAGAGTATCCATGCTCGAGCAAATGCTTTGTGAGAGTCGCATACCACACTCGAGGAGCTTGATGCAACCCATACAGAGCCTTGCCCAACTTGTAGACATGATTCGGAAACTTCGAGTTAACGAACCCAGGGGGCAGATCAACATAGATTTCTTCCTTCACCTTTCCATACAAGAAGGCTGTCTTGACATCTATTTGGTATACCGTGAAATTCATGTAGGAAGAATATGCAAGGAAGATACTAATAGCCTCCAAGTAAGATACTAGAGCATAAACCTCAGTGTAGTCAAGACCCTCGATCTGTCTAAACCCGCAAACCACCAATCTTGCCTTATTGCACACTATGACTCCAGAATCATCTTGCTTGTTTCGATAGACCCAACGTGTGTCAAGAGACTTTTTGCCCTTCGGTAACTTAACCAATTTCCAAACCCTGAGCTTTTCAAATTGATTCAGCTTCTCATGCATAGCATCTACCCAGCTGGGCTCATTCAAATGCATTTCAATGTTCTTAGGCTCTATTTGAGAGATAAATAAAAAATAGAGACATACATTAACATCTCCATTCTGACTTCTAGTTTTAACTCCGTCGACCAGCTGACCAATGACATTTTCGATCGGATGATCGCGTTAAATTCTTGAGGGTATATCCTAGATTATATCATTGGGTGAAATGCGAAGATTGTGAATGTTGAAACCTCCATCATTTGCTGATTTTTCAACATTAGAAGAATCTGCTACAAACTCATTAGCAATTTCTTCAGGAAATAGTAGTTCCATAAAAGTTGAAGTAACCTCGGAAGCATCTCTAGACATGAACTTTCTTTCAACACGAGTAAGAGGTGTAGCATCAGCATCAGGAGTATCATTTTGAACTAGAGATTTTGGAGTACCAAGTGGAACAAATGACTCCCCCTCAGGTGAAGCAGAGGACTCCCCCTCAGATGGTGAAGAGGATACCGTTGGAGTTATGTAAACAACTTCTTCTCCTTCGTCTTTAGAAGCAATCTTCGAACCATAGGAAGACACAGATGAGCCATCTGAAGACACATCTATGGATTTGAAAAGCGATGTGTAATCAAATAAGCAATTAGGGCCCACTCATGCATCTGCTTCATTCTCCTCCAGCCAGGGTACGTCGAAGGATTCTACAATTTGCTTTGTCTTCTTATTGTAAACTCTATACGCAGTGCGTGCAACATTTCCTACGAAATAACAATCATCGGCTTTGGCATTGAACTTTGGGTTGGACTCTAGGTGAAGAAGGGTGCAAGGGAAGCCAAATATGCGGAAATGAATGACAGAAGGCTTATGACCACAGAGAATCTCATACGGAGTCTTCATCTGAGCTTTGTTGATCAACACACGATTCTGAACAGAGCAAGAAATGTTAATCGCCTTGGCCCAAAAGAAAACTAGTAACTTGGAGTCACACAACATCGTCCTTGCAGCGTCTTTTAAAGTTATATTTCTCCTTTCAGCAACACCATTTTATTGAGGTGTGTGAGCGGAGCTGTATTGACGCATAATCCCCTTTTCTGCGCAAAAATGATCTAGAATAGAATTCTTGAACTCTGTTCCATTGTCGGTACGAAGCGCCTTCACCGGATTGTTGGTTTGGTCCTCAATTAGCACTATGAACTTCTTTATCAGTTCTGCAACCCCAACTTTGTTGGATAAGAAGAAGACCCACGTGAAACGAGAGAAATCATCAATCACAACTAGACAATATAAACTTCTGTTGATGCTTAGGACATTAACTGGACCGAACAAGTCCATATATAATAATTGGAGCACATGACTGATTGAGTTACCCTATTTTGGCAGGTGTGGTTTCTATGATGTTTACCCCGGGCACATGACACACACTTCTCAAAAGTTATGAAATCTATGACAGGTATGCCACGGACCATCTCATTTTTCGCGAGATGATTTAGGTTCTTCACGTTAGCATGATCGAGTCTTCGGTGCCACATCATTGCATTCTGTTCTGATACCTTCGAAAAGAGGCAAGTGACTTGCTCAGGAATGTTGCTGTTCATGTCAATAATATATGCATTTCCATCCCGCTTTGATTTGACAAGAATCCACTCTTCTAGGATAACAATGTCTGGCTTGAGAATCATGCACTCTATGTGGTTAAATGTGTAGAATGTCCTTTGTCACAAATTTGGGAAACACTCAACAAGCTATGTTTTAACTCGGGAGCAAAGTTGATATTCTCAAAGCTTAGCACTCCATTTGTAACGGTTCCTCTCTGAGTGATCTTGCCACCTTCTCCGCCCGCAAAGGAAACATATCCCCAATTAAATGACTGAATGTTGTTTATTTGGGAGATGTCTCCTATCATATGTCGGGAGCAGCCGTTGTCAATGTACCAAGGTCTGACAACATTCCTCTGCAACTGTCCCTGCAAAATGAGTTGGATCATTAAGATTTGCGAACCCATGTCATCACTTTCTTGGGTTGACCCTTCACTTTCTCAGATTGATCCTTTAAAATTTTCAATTTTGAGTCATCATTTTTTACTTTTTCAGAGGATGCTAATGATTGATTGGAAGTTAATTTAGGCATCCAAATGATATTTGGGTTTCTTAATAGCCACAGGTGGTTTTGAAAGAGGTTTCTTATCAGTTTGCATTGAGCATCTAGATGTTCTACCAGAATTGGTTGAAGATCCAGAACCGCTCTTTGACAAAACTGATCTTGGCGGAGCCTTGTTCGGTTTTGGCAAACTGTTTGTGATGTTGTCTTGAAACACCTTTTTGTTCTTTTGAAAAAAATTCCCTTTTTCTACTTCGATCAACCTTCCAATCATCATCTTGAGAATGAATTCTGGAGGACTTTCTAGTTAAATACCTTCCTCTAGATTCGTTCTCTCCTCTTGGTAACATATAATGTACAAAAATTCTATTTGGATAATTCCTAGCTATATGTCCACCAATACCACAATTAAAACAAATCGGTTTATTATTAAAACTGGTACTGCTTTTCTCAGATTTATTTTCTTTGCTGACATCCTTACTTTTCCCACAAGAACATGTACAAGAAACAAGTTGTGAGATAAGTGAGGGTGCATCAAATGGTGTAACTTGTGGAATTGGTGTGTTTTCATCAGAAGCATTACAAACATCAGAATTATCAAACAATTCATCAAACACTTCAAAAAAAATTAATTCAGTATCAGAAGATGCAGAAGTATCACGAAAAACATTGTCATTTTTAACATCAGAAGCAATAAATTCTTTATTTGAAACTAAAACTTCATGTTCAGACTCAGTTTTATTATCAGAAACAGATCCTTCAACTTTGTGCTTTGACTGATCTAAGGATTGATCTGCAAGGGAAGTAGAAATTTTAGAACTTTCAACATTAATAACTCCTCCTGAAACAAAACCAGTTGGCTTGCCATAAACCATGAAAGATTTGTTAGCAATCTCCTCATCAGTGACAGGGTGATACTGATAATTATGATTGAAAGGAGAAGGCACTTTATTGTATCCTAAACCCTTTTTCTGGTTTTGTTTGAACTGCAACCAATGGTCAATCATGTTGGCAACTACCTCGCTTGATACATCATACTTTTTAAAATAAAAATTTGCAGTTTCAAATTTTTCTTTAAATATATCAAGCTCATTATTTAACTCAACATTCTATCTCTTAATATAGTCATAGTTTTCACATTTGTTACTGTAGTCCTCCTGAAATCTCCTAAAGTCCTTTATTTTTGTTTCTAATAGGGACTTTAGGGTTTTTGTCCTTTTTTAAGTTGATAGCCCTCATATCTAAGGTCCTCTACTTCTCTCCGTAATGATTCTATTTCATCACGAAGAATTTTAACATAATCAATACATGCTTGAGAACAGGAAGGTAAACTTACCTCATTTTTCTTTGATTTAGACGTAGAAGATACCATCACTGCGAATTGCAGCTCCATCATCTTTTCTTCAGGATCATCTGCAACATTCTTCATGGGAGCTTCATCATTCAATTGGACCAGGTGAGCATTCTCAGGTCTTGAAATATTCAAATCCTAAATTTGATCCTCCCAGTCAAATGACTGAGCAACCATAGACGTCTCATTGTTGACTTGAGCACCTCCCTGATTGTTTTCCACCACAACTATTGTCTTGTCATTGTTCAATCTTCTATTCGACTTTGGGCACTCACGGGAAAAATGTCCTGGCTCGTGACAGTTGAAACAATGCAACTTCCCTTCATTGAACCCCACTTTTTTATCAGCATTCATACCCCATTTTTTCTTCCCAGTCTTCTTGGCAAACTGCTTAACCCTGAATACTGCCATAGCTATCTGCTATGTGATGTCCATCTCTTCCACATCTTCTGGATGAATCTGATCCAAATCAGCAAATGACAACTAAGGTGGAAGATCTCTAGCAATAAGATCATTATAGCAGTTCACTAGTCCAGTGGCAAAGGCAAGATTGTGATCACATTCCTTTGTGTTTGAGGAAGAGGCCACAACTAGTACATTGGATGAGGGAGCAGCTTGAGAAGTGACATGTAGCTGGCTTTGCGAGTGAGGCATGGATGACGCAACAGTAATGGATTGGATCTGAGGTTGTTGAACAGCAAATGCTTGACCTGAGGAAGGAATGATTTATGAAAGAGAATTGTTAGAGGAAATCCCGAGGTTTGTAGTCGAATACGAATTCACTTGGTTAATCTCCCACTGTTTATCATCAATATCACAGGCTTTGATGATTGCCATTGTTTCTGCAAGAGTGAGACGATTCAAATCCTTGGTTTTCTTAATAACAGCTACATTCGTGTCTCATGATTTTGGAAGAGCATTCAGTAGCTTTTTGTTTATCTCCGACTTAGTTAAGAAGATCCCAACTATATTCATTTCGGTAGTGAGAGTTGTGAATCGCTACAGCTGTGCCTCTAGAGTTTCTTCGGGAATGTATTTGAACATATTGAACTTTCGACGTAGCATATCCTGGCGGCTTTCTTTCATGTCTTCATTATCTTCATATACCTCAATCAAAGCTTCCTACAAAGCCTTAGCTGAAGTATATTCTCTGAAACCTTGAGCTATATCAGGAGATAGAGCCATGGTCAGAGTGGCTAATGCCCTTTCCTATTCCTCAACTTTCTCAAACTCTTCATCTGTATAGTTCTCAACTGATTTGTTAGTTAGTTGTCCTGCAACAGTGGTGGTAATTCGGACAGGACCCTTGATGATGCTCCTCCAAACCTTGAAGTCTTCATTTTAATGTACTTTTCAATCTGGTATTTCCACTCTGGAAAACCATCTGCAGACAAAATTCTTGGAATGTGTATAGTTGTGCCAATAACAGAATCCAAATCATGATGATGTGTTTGGCTTTGAGAATCCATTGATTATTAAGTTTTAAGGGAAAGATTTAAAAACCAATTTGTCAAAAAATTTGTTTCCAGTCAAAGCTTGAGTTTACAGTCAAAGTTGGGTTTGCTGCTGTAAACTTAGTTTACGGTCGAGAGATTCCAATCTGAGTGTTTACGGTTAACAAAGTTGCACTGATTACGGTTATTAAATCTTAGTTTATGATTATTGAAGATACATAGTTTACGGTCATTGAATGTTCTTGAGTTTACGGCTGTAAACTGGGTTTACGGCCGTAAGCTTTGGCAGTAAACTCCCAGAAGTTCATGAAAACACGATTTTGAGGAGGATTCAATCCCTTTTAGCAGCGAAAATGCCAAACCCAATCTCAAACAGTGAAGAACACGAGTTTAAACGGCCAAAAACTCGATTGTAAGATGCTTTGACACCGGTCTTGCTCTGATACCAATTGTAAGGTCCTAAAACGGATCTTTACCAATGATCAAGCAATCGAACAGTCAAATAGAATAAGAATCAGAGTAGAAACAAAACTGAAACAAGCTTGCACACACTTTTATTGCTTAAAACGTCTGGTACTACTTGTTTACTATAGCCGTGAACTCTCTTGTATCAACAACCAATAACGACCTACATAACCTCTATTTATAGGGGACAAAGAGCGCAAACAGGTTTTACGACCGTAAACTAGTTTACGGCCGTAAACTCACCACAAAACCATGAACCCTAATTTAACCCACTATTACACCAAAAATACTCAAAAGAACTATTACAACTGAAAGCCTATACCAAACCATTAATTGATCCCTTCATCATGTGTAGTGTAGTTAACCTCGTGTGCCTTTAGCTTACCTCGTTGCATGAGGACACAACCGAGCCCTTGGTTGGATGCATCGCAATAAACCACGAAGCCTTCTATCCCTTCTAGGAAGGATAGTATTGGTGCGTTGTATAAGGCTTGTTTTAGCATTTGGAATGCTTTTTCTTGTTTCTCTTCCCAGTTAAAAGTCATGCCTTTCTAGGTCAATGTAGTAAGTGATTTCACGGTTCTAGAGAAGTTCTGGATGAACCTGCGATAGTAGCCAACGAGGCCTAGAAATAGACGAATTGACGTAGGTATCTTCGATACTGACCAGTTCTCAATGGCCTTAATTTTGGAAGGGTCCACGTGAATACTTCTTCGCTAACCATGTGACCCAAGAATTCGACTCTTCGGATCCAAAATTTGCACTTTCAGAATTTTGCGTAGAGCTTCTCTGACCGTAGTGTTTCTAAGATCTGTCGTAGATGTTTACTATGCTCCTCCTTACTATGAGAGTAGATAAGTATGTCATCGATGAATATAATGAAAAACTGATCCAAGTAAGGATGGCACACCCTATTCATTAAATCCATGAATATTGCGGGTGCAGTTTTCAATCCGAATGGCATCACTACAAACTCATAGTGTCCATAACGAGTTTGAAAGACTGTCTTCGGAACATCCTCCTCTAGCACTCGTAACTGGTGATACCCGGATCTCAGATCAATTTTTTAAAAGTAATTCGCCCCTTGTAGTTGGTCGAACAAATCATCTATGCAAGGTAGAGGGTAACGATTCTTGACGATAAGCTTGTTCAGTTCTCTATAGTCGATGCACATACGGAACAATCCATCTTTCTTCTTCACGAACAAGACCGGTGCTTCCTAAGGCGTGAAGCTTGGTCTAATAATGCCCTTGTTGAGCAGTTCGTTAAGTTGACTGGATAGTTCCTGCATCTCAGCTGGTGCTAGATGATAGGGCAATTTGGCTACTAGGGTAGCCCCTAGAACTAAGTCGATTTTAAACTCAACTTGACGCTGTGGTGGCAATCCTGGTAGTTCATCTAGAAAGATGTCGGGAAAGTCGCATACTTTTGGGATGTTCTTTATGTCTTTCGTCTCTTGGCTCATATCGACAGCATGTGCAAGGAATGCATGACATTCCATTCGTAAGTACTTCTGGGCTTGTATACTCTAGATGATACGAAGGGTGGTGTCGGGTTTGTCTCCATAGATAACTAGAGTTTCGTTAGATGGTAGATTAAGGTGAACAACCTTTTCATAGCACATGATGTCAGCATGTTGAAGACTCAACCAATCCATGCTGATCATGATGTCGAAACTTTTAATTGAGATTGGCATGATGTCAATTGGAAATGAATGGTTATCTAGAGTTAGAGTACATCCTATGTATATACTGCTAGTGCTCTCAGTCTGCCACACCCTCGAACCGAACGGAGGAAACATCCGAGGCTCTTGTGACTCAAATGGAATACCATCACAATGAATATACATGAATCATAACACAAATCATCACCATGCATTGGAATATTACAACTGATATTGTTTACATTTAGTACATTGTTTTAAACATTACAATTCCATAACATAGACTGTCTGGTATATAATTTAAGCAAAACAACATGACATTTCCTGATACTTATTCTTCAGCTTACCTGTTACCTGAGAATACAAGTTATTTTGGAAAAAACTTCAACATATGAAATGTTGGTGAGTTCATAAGTAATGTTACGGAAAAATGATTTTTGTGAAGTTTGAAAAACCCATAAAATATGATATTTTCTGAAAAGAGTATTTGTTTATAAAAAGTGTGCAGATCCGTAAATATGCTTGTCGATTTTGAAAAACATGTATAATTGTTGAACTTTGTATACATCACGTAGGTGAAAATGTTGAACTTTCCGGGAAAACCCGATGTTTTCCCAATAAGCAAATTACATGACTTGTTTACTGTTATACCGATACGACGAATGTTTTTGATTACCCAGGTGAAATTGGATTAACTAGGGTTTGTGAGTTGTTACAATAACGCATTAATGAAAATGACTAGTTTATAACTAAAAGTTACGAACGATCCTTAAGGCGTCGTCCATACTACTCACATAATCCAACCACCCTGACTTCTCTTGATTAACGCCACGAATCTGTTTACTTGAATTCTCATAAGCCGGTCAACCGAGGAGAAAGGAGGGTACGAAGCCCCCTTTATTTC
The DNA here is from genome assembly GCF_052625555.1 of Lactuca saligna. Lineage (NCBI taxonomy): Eukaryota > Viridiplantae > Streptophyta > Magnoliopsida > Asterales > Asteraceae > Lactuca > Lactuca saligna. Next base: position 225,643,892 of record NC_136424.1, on the reverse strand, counting down.
CATAAGTTATTCAAGGCTATCGGGAATGAAAAAGGCACTTGCCCAACTCGCATTTGACTTCTCGACGTCACTAGCAGTACTAATGGTCCATTAGGGCCCAATAGCACAACAGAGCTATTGAAAGTCCTTTTACATGGAATTGGGTCATAGGAGGCCCATTAACATGTAAGCGCGTTCCCTTCGGGCCCAAAGATCAGGTTATTGGGCTAGCAAGGCGCAAGAAGCATGATTTGAAACTTTCAAGCCCAAAGTTTGAATGTTGACTCATCATAGTTATCGCGTGTTTATTGAAATACTTTGGTTTATTGATTTTTGTTTTGTTATTGATTCGAGACAAAATCAATTTGTTTTGTAATGATATTTATTGTTGAGAGTGTATTTGTTTTTCCATTTCGTCGATAGTCGTGGATCATGTATTTTGTCTTAGTGAATTAATTTGTTTAAAAGTAAGATTTTTTTTTTACCTTTTCACAACCTTTCTTTTATAAAAATAGCACTTTTAGTCCTTTATATAAAAGAATTTCATTTTAGTCATTAAAACATTATTTTGACACTTTTGTATCATAAACTTGTTGAAAAGACATTTTTAACCCAAAATTTATTTTGTAAATAGCTTTAGCCTTTCCATAATAATGTTTTCTCAGTTAAAACCCCCAGTTTTTTCAACTTTTACAGTTTTGTCCCAAAATAGAAAATTTTTACATTTTTGATCCTTTTTGAATTTGAAAAGCATTTTTGACCTTTGAAATAGTTTTAATACACTTCAAATCCCCTATTTTACAAATAATTGCATTTTCAGCCCCTCAAACATAGAAATCTCGCATTTTGAGGCTTATTGGTCCGAAAAGCCCAAATCTAGCCCATTAGGTTCAAAATGTACACTTTAAGTCCCTTAAAAATGTTGTTGTTCAGAAAAATTATTATAGAAACTGTTTGGAACCTTTTGACCCTCCAGAAACTATAAATTTGTCGGTTTGTACCCTATGTTTTGAATTTTTGACATTTTAAGCCCTAAAATGTGTTTTATGTTAGGATATGTTCACCCTAACCTCATAAACTATTTTTTTTACTTGATTAGTGTATAATAACTTAAGATATGTTTATTTCCTTTCTCATGCCTTAGATATCAGTTTTTACACCCTTTTTGATAACATATTCATCACAAAACACATGATATCACACACATACATGCATCAAATCACACATAGCATACATTTACACATAGATCTACACATTTACTTGTATTCTCCCCCATAAAACTCATAAAAACCAAAAAGGAAGGGGTATGAAACTCACCTTGAGTTGTGGATAGGTTTTGAAGAAGAAAAGAGAAGAGTTTGTTGCTATTTTTGGCTTTAGCAACCTTTCTTGGAAGATCTCGAACTTAAAGAGTTTCTAAGGTGCAAGATCATGAATTCATATGAGTTAAGAAGAGATTTTGATAGAACTAAGAGTCTAGAGTGTGGATCCAAGCATCAATTTACCTAAGATGATGATTTTTGTGAAGAATCCTCCTTGCAAAGCCCTAGGATCTTGAAATTTTTAAAGGAGAAGGGAAGGAATTTGTAGTGTGTTCTTGAGAGTTTTGAAGTGAAATAATTTTTGTGTGTCTGTGTGATACTCTCGGCCGAGAGTAATAGAAGAAGAAGAGAGAAAGAGAGAGAAGTGAAAGGATATGCATGGAGATATGTGTAGTTTGCTTAGATATCCCGTACGTATTAAGGAGGTGGCTAATCTTCCTTAATTTTCAAATTCTTCTTTTTTTTACTACTTAGGCCAAGAGGTAGAGAAGAGAGATGGAGATTTGGGCCTTTTATGTTTAAATCCATAATACGGAGCCCAAGTTAATGGTTTTCGGCCCATTGGCCCTTTAGAGTAATTCACGGCCCAAAATTCACTAAAATATGAGTTTTATGGCCCATTAGGGCTATTAAAATTTGTTTTTGTCCCAATAAGGTCCATTTGGGTATTTTATTTCATTCTAGGCCCAATATGGCCCAAAAAGTTAAAATAAATGAAAGTGGGTCCAATTAGAGCCCATTTAAGAGTTCTAAGCCCAAGATAGTCAAATTGGAAGCTTATTGGTCCATTGGGCCAATAAGGAAGTCCTAGTCCAAAATGGACTTAAAAAGGGACTTCTAGGGTTTCCAATTATTTGTTGACTATTTGATTGAAATTCTGTTGTCATAGAGTAAGCATCATGCATGCTTTCATGTTTTTGATTCATAGTTGACATAAGTGTTGTAGTTACAAGGCACAAAAAAATTTCTACTTGTGTCATCATCCCCCCGTTAGAGGGAATTTTGTCCCGAAATTCTTTTGAGAGCTAGCTTTGAGAATGCTAGAATAGATGAGGGTACTTTTGCTTCATTTGGTCTTCGCGTTCCCACGTGAATTCTGGCCCACGCTTCGCGTTCCACCGTACTTTCACGATCGGGATGCGACTTTGCTTAGTACACTTCACCTCCCTGTCCATGATTTCGATCGGTTCTTCGACGAACAGGAGATTCTCGTTGATTTCAATTTCGTCAAGGGGAATGACGAGAGTTTCATCGGATAGGCACTTATTTAGATTGGAAACATGGAACACGAGGTGTACACTGCTGAGCTCCGTGGGTAGCTGCAGTCTGTACGCCACTGGACCATTTCGGGCAAGGATCTCGAAAGGTCCAATGTATCGTGGGTTCAGTTTTCCCTATTTTCCAAAACGAATGACCCCATTCCAGGGTGAAACTTTTAACAGTACTCCATCCCCAACCTGAAACTCCAATGGCTTTCGCCGTCTATCAGCATAGCTCTTTTGTCGGTCGCACGATGCTTGTAGTCGACCTCTGATTTGAACTATCTTTTCCGTGGTTTCACGTATGATCTCCAGTCCTGTTAATGTCTTGTCTGATGCTAGTTCCTTTGCTAGCTGGGTGTCGTCCACCTCAGCCCAACACAACGATGATCTACACTTACGTCCATATAGCGCTTCGATAGGAGCGACTTTGATGCTCGAATGGTAACTATTGTTATACGAGAATACAACTAAGGGTAAGTGGGTATCCCAGGACTTCCCAAAGTCTATCACACATGCACGAAGCATGTCTTCAAGTGTTTGAATGGTTCGTTCCCTTTGACCATCTGTTTGTGGATGATAAGTAGTGCTCATGTCGAGATGTGTTCCCAATGCATTCTGAAGTGATTGCCAAAAACGTGAAGTGAAACAACTATCTCTATCTGAGATAATAGACACTGGAACTTCGTGAAGCCTCACAATTTCTCGAATGTATATTCTTGTCAGTCTGTCCATCTTATAGGATTCTTTTATTGGTAGGAAATGAGCGGATTTCATCAGTCGGTCAACTATTACCCATATAGTGTCTAATCCATCTGACGTCTTGGGTAGCTTGGTCACAAAGTCCAAAGAAATCCCTTCCCATTTCCACTCGAGAATTACTGGTTGTTGTAATAATCCCGAGGGCTTCTGGTATTCCACCTTTACTTTGGCGCAAGTAAGGCATTTGCTGACATAGGTGGCAATTTCTGCCTTCATGTTAGGCCACCAATAATGTTGTTTAATATCCAAGTACATTTTGTCCGAACCTGGATGTATGGATTATCGCGTCTTGTGAGCTTCCTTCATAACTATCTCCCTAAATCCTCCAAGTTTAGGGACCCAAATACAGTTCATGAAATAGTATACTCCGTCCTCTTTCACGTCGAGATTCTTCTCCATTCCGCGTAATGCTTCGCTTGTTCTGTTTTCCGCTTCATGGTATCTAACTGGGCTGACCTGATCTGAGTGGTTAGGTGAGATTGGATGGTTACTGAGAGAGCTTTCACACGACGATTAGAGTACTCTTTCCGGCTCAAGGCATTAGCTACCACATTAGCCTTGCATGGGTGGTACTTGATTTCACACTCATAATCGTTTAATAGTTCAACCCATCTTCTTTTCCTCATATTCAGCTCTTTTTGATTTAGGATGTGTTGGAGACTCTTGTGGTCTGTGAAGATGGTGCACTTCGTACCATAGAAGTAATGCCTCCAAATCTTCAGAGCGAAGACCACTGCTCCCAATTCCTGATCGTGGGTTGTATAATCCACTTCGTGTGTCTTTAGTTCGCGGGATGCGTAAGCTATCACTTTTCCACGCTGCATGAGAACGCAACCTAAACCCTAATTTGACGCGTCACAGTAGACCAGGAAATCTTCTGTTCCCTCTAGTAGAGATAGTACCGGGGCACTGCAGAGTGCTCGCTTCAGAGTTCGAAATGCTACTTCTTCTTTGTCCATCCATTTGAAGGGTACGCCCTTTTGTGTAAGCGAGGTAAGTGGCTTGGCGATCTTAAAGAAGTTTTGAATGAACCTCCTGTAGTAACCTGCTACGCCTAAGAATTGGCGAATTTCTGTGGGTGTTGTCGGGACTTCCCATCCTGCGATGGCTTTGACCTTTGAAGGATCCACATGTATTCCTTCCTAGCTAACAACATGTCCCAAAACGTTGTTCACGCTACGGAGCCAGAACTCACACTTGGAGAGTTTTGTGTATAGCTTCTCAGTTCGCAGGGTATCCAGGATTTGTCGTAGATATTGGCCATGCTCTTCTTCGCTTTGGGAATAGACTAGAATGTCATCAATGAAAACAATAACAAAGTTGTCAAGGAATGGTCGGCAGATTCGATTCATTAGGTCCATGAATGCGGCGGTGGCATTCGTTAGACCGAAGGGCATTACGACAAATTCATAATGTCTGTAACGAGTTCGGAAAGCGGTTTTGGGAATATCCTCTTCCCGGACCTTGAGTTGATGGTACCCGGATCTTAGATCTATCTTGGAGAAGTAACTAGCTCCTTGGAGCTGGTCAAATACATCGTCGATTTATGGTAGTGCATAGCGATTTTTGATAGTGAGCTTGTTTAGCTCCCTATAATCGATGCACATCCTAAAAGATCTGTTCTTCTTTTTGACAAAGAGAACTGGAGCTCCCCATGGCGAGTAGTTGGGTCGGATGAATCCTTTGCCCAGGAGTTCGCTGAGTTGGCTGGACAATTCCTGCATCTCAGCAGGAGCTAGTCGGTAAGGCGATTTAGCGAGGGGAGATGCTCTTGGAACAAGATCAATTCAGAATTCAACTTGTCTCTCTGGGGGTACTCCAGGAAGATCTTCAGGAAATACGTATGGGAATTCACGTGCTACTGGAATGTCTCGAACATTAACCTCTTCCTTGGTTTTATCCACTATATATGCCAGGAACGTCAAATCGTTCTTTCGCATATGCTTCTGTGCCTGGACGCACGAGATGAGGCAAAGGTTCGTGCTAGGTTTGTCTTCGTAAATAACTAGGGTTTCATGATCAGGATGGTGAAGGCGAACGGCCTTCTCGTGACACATAATTTCAGCATGGTGGGGGCTTAACCGGTCCATGCCAATAATCACATTAAAACACCTAATGGAAACAGGCATTAAGTCTATTCGGAAGACGTGTTTATTTAGAGTTAGGGTACATCCGATGCAGACTTCCCCAGTGGATTCGGTTTTCCCATTGTCCATTTCCACCGTAAATGTTTCATTGAGCTTCTGGGGTTGTTGTTTTAACAAATGTTTAAACTTATTGCTCACGAAACTTCGCTCTGCTCCGGTATCAAATAGGATGCATGCATAAGTGGTTTAGGAGAAACATACCAGTAACAACAGCAGGATCCTGAATCACTTCTCCCTGACCCATGGTCAGCACCCTTCTTGTTCCTCCATTTCCGGGATTGTTGTTGTTGGGGCAGTTTCGACGGAAATGCCCAGTCCTTCCGCATTCATAGTAGGTGTGGCTAGGTCCTGCAATGTTGCCGACATTGTTGGTGTTGTTGTTGTTGCGGTTATTGTTGTTATTATTTCCCTATTGTTGGTTCTGAGGAGGGTAAGTCATGCACTACTTTGTTGTGTTCCCCTTCTGATTACAACTAGTGCACTGCATCTCTCTGCATTCTCCATTGTGATGGAGACCGCACTTGTTGCACTTGGGAAGATTACTGGAATAAGGTCTAGGAGCACTTGGAGCAGTTGAGGCTGGAGCATGTGCTGTGGATGGAACTTGAGTGGTCGCAACATTAATTGCCACCGTTTGCTGCTTCTTGGACGACTCGGAGCCTTGACTTCCCTTTCTCTTGTTGTTCTTCCCCTTCTTTCTATCATTTTCCTTTCAATCTCCACTGGCTTCTCACCCTTCTTGTTGTTGTGGTTATACAACTTCTTGGCCAATCTCTTGGCACTGTCGAAAGTTTCGGGATTTGCAGCTATCACGTTTCCTTGGATCGGGGAGGTTAGTCCCCAGATGAATCGCTCGACCTTCTTACCTTCTGAGGTAATCATGCCAAGGCACAACAGAGACAATTCGATAAACCTTGATATGTAGGCATCTATATCAGCATTCCATACAGTGAGATTCCACAGCTCTTGTTCCATTTTCTAAATTTCACCATGAGGGAAATACTCGGCCATCAACATGTCTTTCATCTCTATCCATGGCATGGAATTGGCTACGGGGAGTGTCATGGCTTCCACGTGTCCGTTCCACCAAGTGAACGCTTGGTCAACGAAAGTGCATGCGGCAAACTTCACCTTCAATTCCTCAGGACAATCGCATATCTCGAATACTGATTCCACCTTCTCGATCCATCATTTCAGGGTGATCATCTCTCCAGTGCCGTTAAAGGTTCGTGGTTTGGTGTTGGTGAAGTTTTTGTAGGAACATGTTTTGGTGGGTTCTTGATTCATCCCGTTGTTCGAACTTCCGACCCCTTCTCCATTGACTCCTCCATTGTTCCCTTGGTGAATTTGTGCCATTGCTGCGGTGACCGCAGTAGATACAACTGCTTGGAATGCAGCCGAGTCGATTTCGGGTGGGGTTGGACCAGGGTTTCCGCGAGTGGGTCGTTGAGGCATCTTTCTATCATGGAACAGAAAGATGTTGAGTGTTTGTGGTTTTTGTGAGGTTGTGATCCTATAGACTAGGTGCGTGGCACAACCTTAAGTATTTCTACAATTTAGCATACAATCATGGATACGTAACACATAGCAGATTATAACGTCACAATAAAACATGTAAAAATTTTCATTACTATTAACCGCACTTTGATACATGAAAATATTGCTCGAAAGAGCATTCATAAGCGGTACTAGTTTGACAGCACAACAACTCTATGAGTAGTGTAGTCACTTAAACATATACTCGAGGTACATAACATAGATCCTAATGACATAGTACTAAAAACTGATACGGCTAATTCCTAATCGCGGTGAGATGTACCCGGGGATGGTGCTGAGGAAGTGGTTGCTCCCTGAAGACGAGCCACCTGTCGTTCTGCATCCCGGAGTCGGGACTCCCACCTCACCTACCTCATGTTGAACTCTCAAAGGACGTCTCATGTCTCCTGCTCTGCACGCTCGACCCTAGTCCACATCTGACGTACCTGGTCTGCGGTGCTCTGAGCTAGATCGCCGGTGTTCCGTAATCGTCTCACCATGACCAGAAGGGCTCGATCGGCCACTCTTTCATCCCTCAGGTCAAAGAACTCGCATGACATGCCGAACGGGGGTCGTTGTCCCTGCTATTTGCTCCACCTCCAAAGATCAATACCCCAGGGGGTGTAGGACCAGTGGGGCCCACCCGGTAAGCGGGCAACCTAATCGTGTAAGGGGGGTTGAGGAATTCGGACTCCATGTCCGAATCACCCCCTTCATTATCGCTGCGTTCCTCCTCGAGGATTCCTTCATCTTCTTCCTCCTCCTGTTCTTCTACTGGTTCGGCAGGTTCGCCCTCGACTTCTGCCTCCGGTTCCCCGTCAGATTCTTCCTCGGGGTCTTCCTCAGGCTCTTCTTCAAACCATCCGTTATTTCCTTGATTAGGGAAGTAAGGATCTCTGGGGTGATGGAAACCAGCCATGTTGTTTGCGAGAGGGTGTAAATATGCTAACATTATTCCTAAGACGCTACAACTATTGTATAGATTGAACGGATGTTCTCTTCTTGATGATAAAGGGGTATGTTTTTGTTGGGTTATGAGCATTCTAACACTCCTAAGTGTACATGCAACCCTAAATACCTTGGATCTATGTTTTGTCTATTATACATGCAAATATGAACATCCAAGGTATTATCCTAATCTAGCATACAAAAATATCAATATAACAAGATAGAATACATACCTCTTTAATGGTGCTTGTCTTCATGAAGCTTGAGTGCCTAGTGCCCCAAGTGTGACACCTCAAATGGTTCACACAACACCATAAACACTTGGAATAACTTAGAAAGAATTCTACACTTCATGAAATCGTCTAGCCCTTCATACACACATAGTATCGATTTCTTGAGCCATGGGTTTCTTTTATATGGTGGCTATTAGGGTTACACCATGTAACTCATGACTTTACCCATTCCTTATGCTCCATGGATTTTAACCTCCATGGAGTATCCATGGGTCACCCCATGGACTTAGTCCAACATAAGGAATCTTGGATCACAAGCCCACATATATAAGAATGAATAATTTACACAATCAACCCATATATTTAATTAGTCTCCTTTTGATCACTTAATTAATTCCAAATTAATTCTTGATCAATACTAATTAAATAACCTTATTAATATATTAGAACTTATAATATATTAACAAACCTTAAGTGTTATTTCTCTCATTTTAGTCTATCCAAGTGCATGATGCCATGCAACCCAAATGGACCATGCCGGGTCGGGTCAAGTTTTACCAATTATAGTTATGGACTTAGACATTAATCCAACAGTCTACCACTTGGATAAGTCTAAAACTATTATTGCGTATGACTTCAGGAACCAACTGACAATCGTAGCTCTCAAAAGCTTCTGTCGAACTCTGATCTTGTAGATGAACTCTGATCTTGTCAATGACTTGTCCATTAGATAAGGGATCATATATTCCTCCATTCTAGATATCATATGGACTGAGACATGGATTATAATCATTCTCTCTGTCCATTTGTTGTTTCCCGATTTCCGATTTATGACGACTGACTAATTGAACAAATCAAATCAGTCCTGGCCCGGCCGAGCACTTCCATTTGTCATCATCAAATCATCGAGGGGCCCACAGATATCGCTTTTATCCCGAAGGTAAAAGGAATGGATAAACTTCGACTCATATGGCTTGTTCTACTACTTATTGAATCATACACAAAGACACGTTTTATAACATCGAGTTACCAATGCGTTTCGTGTAATCAATGTACTATCAACTCATAGTAACAACTCATATCTCTAGGTTTGAAGAATATAAGATATTATCGTCTCATGATCACTTGTGATAAAATCCATGAAGTGATTCCAATGAGCGCGGGTTGAATCCAATACTCAGAACTTATGAGCACTCATGAGTGTTGTAGCCCTTTGTCCAACATCTTAGACCTCTACAAGCCAACCCATGACAGTCTTAATTCATATCTACTTCCAACATATGACCGACTGTGGATGGTTTGAATAACTTAGTCATTCCGAAAGAATAACCTAGTTTATTCGGGAAGTCAAAACATGCAAAGTGAAACACAATAATAATTGAATCCAATATGGTCTCAGAACTTATGAATATAAATAAAACACCTTTTATTTATCACCATATGATTACACATTATTCATTCTATACTGTTTCAGCTATCAACATTATTCTTGAATTTAAAACAATAGTTGTCCCATGCTCCAAGCATGCACACTATGTTTTCTAAACACTAGTCATGCCATATACCAAGTATGCATACGATGTTTGTCTATGATCTTTACTTTGTGAACTAGATCAATTGAACATAACTTCAATGATTCTCTTTTCACACTCCCAAATCCTTACTGCAAATGCAAGAATTCCAAATTCATGCCATTTACTGAAATCTTTTAGATTCTAAACTTATATGCATTGATCCTCTTGTAATGATTATGCACAAAGTCAGAAAGACTTGGCAACAATCATTACAGAGTATTCCAAAGGAGATCAATTCCTTGGAAACATCCTTCTTGCATTAAGTTTCCTTAATCTTATACAGATTGAAAATTCTAACTTTGACACATTTCCAGATTCCATTTTGACTATCACTTCTGAACAAGAGTTGCCTCCTTACAGATTATGTCAATATGGTCCTTCCAGAATTATTACTATACTTCCAATTTTCATTGAGAAACCAATCTTTGGTAAACCTTAGATTGTCCTCGATAATTGTTTAATCCTTTTAGTCATATCCAGTTCTAAACCTTTTCCCTTCTTAATGCCCTAGGCATTTGGAAAATTTTAGAAAGGATGAATATAGCACATGTAATCGGACCTATATCCGAAGCATATGGGACACGATTCATGATGTCTCACATAAAGACTAAACCAATCTTTTGCTATAACATTTCCATTTCTATTTGCCAAGTTCTCATAATTCAGATTATGAAAAGGGATGCCGTAATCATAATCGAATTTAAGAACGCAAATAATGGACCCATATACAGAATTTCCTTATGTTGAGCCATTCCAACATGAAATTCATATATATCCTTGACTAAATGATTAAAACCTCACGATCTAAGCTTATAGATTTGAGATGAAGTATAATTTCCTCTCCCTTAATTATAGCAAAACAACTTTTTCCCAATTGAAACCTTTTGTTTTCTATAATTAACATTGCTAGCTTGCAATACTTATCGTAATTATCATGCTCCCACTAACATGATGATTATTAGCATAACACTTATGCTCCCACTAGCTTTGACATGTACTCAGAAATCAGCTGGACTTCTAGAAATCAATACTTTACTGACTTTCTTACCAAAGTTCAGATTTCTAATACTGGATTGTTTTGATAAAACTTTATCAAAATCATACACCTTCCCTTAGATAGCACACTTGTGTGTCTAAAAAATTATGAAGAGGGATGCCGTAATCATAATGGTTAGACCTTTTTGCCACTTCTCACAAGTCCAGGTTAGTGTGCCGGTAAACCACACACGCTCCACTAACGACTTTGAGAATGCAAATATTACAATTGCTATCTAGCTAAAATCTACTTAGTGGAAGTGTTTCCTCACCATCATTTTCATGAATCGGAGAGAAACTCTATGACACTTAGATTTAATGGTGTATGTGTTCTTATCCATGTGAATTGTCAAAACCATAGTCACAAGACAAGGATTATGACAAATCCAAACTCATATGGATTGAACTCAATCTTAACTTCTTGCCACCTGGCAGCTCAAGGGCCTACCATTGCTTCCAAGTTGTTGTGCAACACATTGAGAACTCTAAGAACTCATATGCAAAGCCAACTTTAACTAGAATGGGCACAGAATATGTCAACACGATAGGTTATAAACCTCAAGTCGTGTGCTAGTGAAGAACTTCAGGTTTCATTCTTGATTAGTTCTTGAGACTTTCAAGACCTTTAAGACTCCCACTGTCCTCTTGATCTATAAGACTCCCTTGTCAAACATCCAAGAGATAGTGTGGATTCTAATCAAGACAAACACTTCACACAATTGGCCGAAGTTGGTCTTTGTTTTATCCAAAACATCACAACTCACCAATTTCAAATGTACAAGAGTAGAAAACTTTTACTCTTACATTTGTCAAGTGTTTTAAACCTTCTTTAAGACATGTCATTCATATTACAATCTTGGAGTATGAATCTAAGACTTGTATTGGAACGAAGTATGACTCATCTTCTTGATTTAACCATTTCAACAATTCAAGATCCCTTCTTCTTAGTCATAAGAATGAACTAAGACTTCCTTAGAGAACTAATTTTGATATGGTTTCTTAATCATTAAGATGATCACAAAACTGATACTAAAGTACTCTCCCATCTTTTCAGATTTGAGAAACTTTTATCCTTCTGCCTAAGTTGATTCTTTTATTCGCTCTGACTTACATTGGAACCTTTTCCAATGTCTCAGAGTTACACTTAAGCTTGTAAGTATAATCATATTTACTGAGCTTTAGTAAACTATGACGAATAGTCTTATCAATCTTTTGTGATGGACTTGACCAGTGCACAAGAATGTGTACTCGATCCCTTAGTCCATTACTTTACTCACACATCCATGTGAATAAGTAATTAGTCTTAATTTTTCCAATACTTGAAAGTTCTCATTCATCATGTAATACAACTTGCATGATTCAAAGTTCCGGTCCAACTGAAACTTGGGTGATGAGAATCTTTCCTTTATTTGATAAATTTAGACATTACCACAAATGAAAGAATCAATTTCATATTTCCACTCTTGCTATTAATGGAATCATATAAGCAACAATTTTTCCTCAAATGCCATTGTAAGGATATTTTAAAATAAATAAAATCATAAATTTCTTTTATTTTAAAACTATGCGGAAAAACTTATCCTTACAACCCATATGAAAAACTTGTTGTTATCTATTCCTTAGCAATATCTTATAACTCCTAAGAATTAGCTCAAGAATCCGATTTTTCAAACTACGCGATAGAAATCCATCTATGCGATCAGATTCAGCATATTCTTTCTTTAAGTTCCTTTACTTTTCTTTGATTCTTAAAACATTACCATGTGACCCAGTCACATCATGTATCGGGAATCTCAGAATAGAAACTTAACAGAGTTAGATAGTGGACTTTACCTGAAGTAGAGTCAAACTTAATGACTTTAACATCCTTAGGTAAATTTGGCAGCTTCGCAACTAATAACCCTTACTTTGGCAATATAAACATATGGACCCTTTGATAATGGTACACGGGACTATCACAGACTTAGCCTTTTCTCTTTACCATTTGGTCAACCGAGTTGACTATGGCCAATCCCTTTCCATTGGGAAGAGAATGCTTTTTTCCTGTATTTCCAGTGTCACCATTGTCAATGTCCATAAAGTTTCAGGAAGTTGATCTTAATAATAGATAAGATCATTAAGGGTCTTGTCATAGTCTATTTCATAGGTGTCCCAAAGGAACTCACTATGTGACTTAGAAAGTGATTGAACCACCAACTTTCTCAAGACTTTGACACCCAACTCTCCCGGCTTGTCAATATGTGACTACATCTCCAAGATGTGATCACACCTAGACCTTGCCTTGCCATTAGGGCTTGAGTGATCTTAAACTTTTCAAGAACTTGTGGGTTAGGGAGAATAATTGGAGGAGGAGAAAGAAGTATGATATCCATGGGACATCATCTTCATTAGGAATGCTTGTTTCAAGAGATTTGGGAAGATCACAAATGTCTAAAACAGACATGTTTTGGGAGATATTCAAGATAGTTGATCTTAAAGTCCTTAATATGACACCCAATATGAAATATTAAGGCTAGGACCCAACAGAATATTTTATAACTTAGAAGAGGTATGCCGTAATCCAAGCTATAAAACAATTTGAAGGTAGGTGAATGAAGATTCACCAATTTCCACCAAGATAAACGAAATGTATTATTAGGTTTTAATTGGATTTGAAACTCCTAGATCTTTTGAGATTCATTGAACTGTTCAATGGCATGTTTCAATCTCGAGTGTGCCCTTCAGGTTTTGTGACTGGGATGCCAAGGATCACAAAACAAGGTGTGAAGTAACCATGCAAATTACTTGGTACCCTTAAGTGTTTACCCCTCAATCGATGTGTCGGTTAACCACACACGCTCCATCGATACTATGATAAACATTAAGTTACCCTTTGCCTACCTTGTTAAATACGAGTTAGTGTGCCGGTTAACCACACACGCTCCACTAACTGACTTAAACAAAGTGCAAAGTGTAATTTCATGGATTAGCACCTTATTCACATTTTCCTAAGTAACTAAGATTGGGAATTATTAAGAGTTTAGTTACTTAGTATTTATCATTAATACTTTTAATGAAGGGAGAATTATAGTCATGTCAAACCCGTTCGGCTAACGACCCTCCACCAGTCAAGCAAGCGGTGGGTGAGAGTGGACACCCATTAAGTTGCCATTTTATAGGCAACAACCTTATACGCACCTTATAGACCGGCTTCGTGAATGAGGCGTACTAGCGGTAAGACCGACTTTACTCTTATACATATATATATATATATATATATATATATATATATATATATATATATATATATATATATATATATATATATATATATATATATATATATATATTATTAACTTATAATATTATAAAGTATAAGGGTTGAATTTTAACTTTTAAAATTCTAAGGGCTAACTTGGAATTAAAGTATTCATAAGAGAAAACTTTACAAATTCCAAAACTTAAGGGCAAGTTTTGAAACTATTCAAAACTAATTAATTCCATAACTTATGTGTTTAAAGTAGTTTTAATCCAAAAACTCTTCAAGTTCCATAACTTGAGGACAAATTATGGAAGACTTTAAACTAATAAAGAATTAACTTTTTCTTTATTTTATAACTTATGAAATTAATTAAGGTTACATTATTTTTTTTTATATATTTATTTAATGAAGAGACTCTTGGTCCTCCATAACTTGAGGACAAATTATGGAGTCATAACTCCAATTAATTAGAACTAGACTCTTCATTTTTGTAACCTTTGCCAACTTTATGAGTTTTATGAGTCTTTAATGTGACTCTTCATGTAACTTGAGGATAAGTTACACAAACACATTTTATACTCAACTCTTAGATTAAAATGGATTGAAAACATCTAACGTACCTGGTCTGCGGTGCTCTGAGCTAGATCGCCGGTGTTCCGTAATCGTCTCACCATGACGAGAAGGGCTCGATCGGCCACTCTTTCGTCCCTCAGGTCAAAGAACTCGCATGACATACCGAACGGGGGTCGTTGTCCCTGCTATTTGCTCCACCTCCAAAGATCAATACCCCAGGGGGTGTAGGACCAGTGGGGCCCACCCGGTAAGCGGGCAACCTAATCGGGTAAGGGGGGTTGAGGACTTCGGACTCCATGTCCGAATCACCCCCTTCATTATCGTTGAGTTCCTCCTCGAGGATTCCTTCATCTTCTTCCTCCTCCTGTTCTTCTACTGGTTCGGCAGGTTCGCCCTTGACTTCTGCCTCCGGTTCCCCTTCAGATTCTTCCTCGGGGTCTTCCTCAAGCTCTTCTTCAAACCATCCGTTATTTCCTTGATTAGGGAAGTAAGGATCTCCAGGGTGATGGAAACCAGCCATGTTGTTTGCGAGAGGGTGTAAATATGCTAACATTATTCCTAAGACGCTACAACTATTGTATAGATTGAACGGATGTTCTCTTCTTGATGATAAAGGGGTATGTTTTTGTTGGGTTATGAGCATTCTAACACTCCTAAGTGTACATGCAACCCTAAATACCTTGGATCTATGTTTTGTCTATTATACATGCAAATATGAACATCCAAGGTATTATCCTAATCTAGCATACAAAAATATCAATATAACAAGATAGAATACATACCTCTTTAATGGTGCTTGTCTTCATGAAGCTTGAGTGCCTAGTGCCCCAAGTGTGACACCTCAAATGGTTCACACAACACCATAAACACTTGGGAATAACTTAGAGAGAATTCTACACTTCATGAAATCGTCTAGCCCTTCATACACACATAGTATCGATTTCTTGAGCCATGGGTTTCTTTTATATGGTGGCTATTAGGGTTACACCATGTAACTCGTGACTTTACCCATTCCTTATGCTCCATGGATTTTAACCTCCATGGAGTATCCATGGGTCACCCCATGGACTTAGTCCAACATAAGGAATCTTGGATCACAAGCCCACATATATAAGAATGAATGATTTACACAATCAACCCATATATTTAATTAGTCTCCTTTTGATCACTTAATTAATTCCAAATCAATTCTTGATCAATACTAATTAAATAACCTTATTAATATATTAGAACTTATAATATATTAACAAACCTTAAGTGTTATTTCTCTCATTTTAGTCTATCCAAGTGCATGATGCCATGCAACCCAAATGGACCATGCCGGGTCGGGTCAAGTTTTACCAATTATAGTTATGGACTTAGACATTAATCCAACAATTTTTAGGTTCCCTAGTCATCACGATTTCCTTGGGACATGTGATAGTTGTACCTTGGAGGAAATGTAGTTGACCAGGCTACATCCACTCCTTGATACGACTAAGAACAGTCCTAGCTTAACCGAGATACTAGCATTATCATGTTTGGTTCGGTATTATGTTCTTTTTCCTAATACAAGTAAGGGTGTTTTTATTGTTTTGTTTTACTTGTTTTGTTTTACTTGTTTTGTTTAGAGTTGTGTTAGTCCCTCTTTTTGGTTTATATTTGCATACCAATGTGTGGTTAGATATGCTAGTTCACTATAAACAGAGCTCTGATACCAACTTGTCACACACCCGAACCGAATGGTGGAAACATCCGAGGGCTCTTGTGACTCAAATTGAATACCATCACAATGAATATATATGAATCATAACACAAATCATCACCATGCATTGGAATATTACAATTGATATTGTTTACATTCAGTACATTGTTTTAAACATTACAATTCCATAACATAGATTGTCTGATAGATAATTTAAGCAAAACACCATGACATTTCCTGATACTTATTCTTTTCGAAAAAACGTCAACATATGAAATGTTTGTGAGTTCATAAGAAATGTTATGGAAAAATGATTTTTGTGAAGTTTAAAAAAACCAGAAAATTCGATATTTTCTGAAAAGAGTATTTGTTTATAAAAAGTGTGAAGATCCGTAAATATGCTTGTCGATTTTGAAAAACATGTATAATTGTTGAACTTTGTATACATCACGTAGGTGAAAATGTTGAACTTTCCGGGAAAACCCGATGTTTTCCCAATACGCAAATTACATGACTTGTTTACTATTATACTGATACGACAAATGTTTTTGATTACCCAGGTGACATTGGATTAACTAGGGTTTGTGAGTTGTTAAAATCACGCATTAATGAAAATTACTAGTTTATAACTACAAGTTACGAACGATCCTTAAGGCGTCGTCCGTACTACTCACATAATCCAACCACCTTGACTTCTCTTGATTAACGCCACGAATTTGTTTAGTTGAATTCTCATAAGCCGGTCAACCGAGGAGAAAGGAGGGTACGAAGCCCCCTTTATTTCCATAAGTTATTCAAGGCTACTGGGAATGCGAAAGGCACTTGGCCCAACTCGCATTTGACTTCTCGACCTCACTAGCAGTACTAATGGACCATTAGGGTCCAACAGCACAATAGAGCTATTGAAAGTCCTTTTACATGGAATTGGGTCATAGGAGGCCCATTAACATGTAAGTGCGTTCCCTTCGGGCCCAAAGATCAGGTCGTTGGGCTAGCAAGGCCCAACAAGCATGATTTGAAACTTTCAAGCCCAAAGTTTGAATGTTGACTCATCATAGTTATTGCGTGTTTATTGAAATACTTTGGTTTATTGATTTTTGGTTTGGTATTGATTCGAGACCGAATCAATTCGTTTTGTAACGATATTTATTGTTGAGAGTGTATTTGTTTTTCCATTTCGTCGATAGTCGTGGATCATGTATTTTGTCTTAGTGAATTGATTTGATTAAAAGTAAGATTTTTTTTTTACCTTTTCACAACCTTTCTTTTATAAAAATAGCACTTTTAGTCCTTTATATAAAAGAATTTCATTTTAGTCCTTAAAACATTATTTTGACACTTTTGTATCATAAACTTGTTGAAAAGACATTTTTAACCCCAAATTTATTTTGTAAACAGCTTTAGCCTTTCCAGAATGATGTTTTCTCGGTTAAAACCCCCAGTTTCGCAACTTTTATAGTTTTGGCCCAAAATAGAAAATTTTTACATTTTTGATCCTTTTTGAATTTGAAAAGCATTTTTGACCTTTAAAATAGTTTTAATACACTTCAAAGCCCCTCAAACTTAGAAATCTTGCATTTTGAGGCTTATTGGGCCGAAAAGCCCAAAATCTAGCCCATTAGGTTCAAAATTTACACTTTAAGTCCCTTAAAAATGGTTTTTTCAGAAAAATTATTATAGAAACTGTTTGGAACATTTTGACCCTCCAAAAACTATAAATATGTCAGTTTGTACCCTAAGTTTTGTATTTTTGACATTTTAAGCCCTAAAATGTGTTTTATGTTAGGATATGTTCACCCTAACCTCATAAACTATTTTTGTTGACTTAATTAGTGTATAATACCTTAAGATATGTTTATTTCCTTTCTCATGCCTTAGATCTCGGTTTTTACACCCTTTTTGATAACATATTCGTCACAAAACACATGATATCACACACATACATGCATCAAATCACACATAGCATACATTTACACATAGATCTACACATTTACTTGTATTCTCCCCTATAAAACTCATAAAAACCAAAAAGGAAGGGGTATGAAACTCACCTTGATTTGTGGATGGGTTTTTAAGAAGAAAAGAGAAGAGTTTGTTGCTATTTTCGGCTTTAACAACCTTTCTTGGAAGATCTCGAACTTAAAGAGTTTCTAAGGTGGAAGATCATGAATTCATATGAGTTAAGAAGAGATTTTGATAGAACAAAGAGTCTAGAGTGTGGATCCAAGCATCAATTTACCTAAGATGATGATTTTTGTGAAGAATCCTCCTTGCAAAGCACTTGGATCTCGAAATTTTTGAAGGAGAAGGGAAGGAATTTGTAGTGTGTTCTTGAGAGTATTGAAGTGAAATAATTTTTGTGTGTGTGTGTGATACTCTCGACCAAGAGTAATAGAAGAAGAAGAGATAGAGAGAAGTGAATGGATATGCATGGAGACATGTGTAGTTTGCTTGGATATCCCATAGGTATTAAGGAGGTGGCTAATCCTCCTTAATTCTAAAATTCTTCTTTTTTTATTTTACTACTTGGGTTGAGAGGTAGAGAAGAGAGATGGAGATTTGGGCCTTTTGTGTTTAACTCCATAATATGGAGCCCAAGTTAATGGTTTTTGGCTCATTGGCCCTTTTAGAGTATTCACGGCCCAAAATTCACCAAAATATGAGTTTTATGGCCCATTAGGGATATTAAAATTTGTTTTTCGCCCAATAAGGTCCATTTGGGTATTTTATTTCATCCTAGGCCCAATATGGCCCAAAATGTTAAAATAAATGAAAGTGGGTCCAATTAGAGCCCATTTAAGGGTTCTAAGCCCAAGATTGTCAAATTGGAAGCTTATTGGTCCATTGGGCCCAATAAGGAAGTCCTAGTCCAAAATGGACTTAAACAAGGGCTTCTAGGGTTTCCAATTATATGTTGATTATTTGTAGTGCTTGTATAAAGTGTTTGATTGAAATTCTACTATCATAGAGTAAGCATCATGCATGCTTTCATGTTTTTGATTCATAGTTGACATAAGTGTTGTAGTTACAAGTCACCAAAAATTTCTAGTTGTGACACAGTCTTTCCATTATCCTTTTCTATAGTGAACAGTTCTTTCAGTGCACGTGGTTATTGTTTAAGTATGTGAGCAAATTTTTGGTTCACGAAACTCCTTTCTACTCCACTATCAAACTGTACGCATGCATAAAAGTTATCGAGGAGAAACATACTTGTGACCACTGTAGGGTCCGCTACTGCTTCTTCATGGCCTATAGCTAACACACTTCCTACGCCGCCCACATTCCCTACCTTCGAGCAGTTCCTTTTGTAGTGACCCACCTCGCCACATCCGTATCAAGATTGGCCCACAACAACGTCAGGGACTTGGTTAATTGGTCTTGCCGGAGACTTGCAGAAACGGGCAGTGTTCCCCTTCCTGTTGCAGTTAGAGAAATGAGTTTCTCGAAAAGGTCCGTTATGGTGGAAGCCGCACTTGTTGCACTTGGGTAAGCTCCCAGTATACTGCTTCATTAGCACAGTAGCAGTAGGTGTTATTGTAGCATGCATAGCTACGACCTGTTGCTTTTTGGCAGAGTTCTGCACCACTTTGTTTTCTTGTTTCCCCAATACTTCCGCTTGTTGCCAGCGTTCTTAGATGGCCAAGGTTGTTGTTGTTGTTGTCGGGATGCGGACTCCATGATCAATGAGCCGTTGTGCCAGTTGCTTGGCACTGTCGAAGGTTGTGGGGTTTGAAGCTAAGACATTCCCTTGGAATGGAGGCATCAGCCCCCAAACGTACCTCACAATTTTACTTCCCTCAATTGGGACCATTCCCAAACATAGTGCCACCAGATCGTTGAATCTGGTAGTATAGGAAACTATGTCGGAGCCCTTCATGGTTAGGCTCCAGAGTTCCTGTTCAAGTTTCGGAACCTCGCCCCTCGAGCAGTACTCCTCAATCATGAGCTCCTTCAGAGCTTCCCAGCCCATAACATTAGGCACTATTAGAGTAAGTGACTTGACATAGCTATTCCACCAAGTGAGGGCTCTGTCAGAGAAGGTGTTTAAGTGACCAACTCGCCGAGTCGGAAGAGTGACTCGATGAGTTGGAGCTGGAGGGTGAAACCCTAATTTCCAGGGTTTGGCAACCTATTTATGGGATCATTAGCCTCCCTTAGTTCCTTTGCAGCCTCTTGAGAGTCCAGAAACCCTAATTCATGTGTGTGCTCCATATTAGTGTAAATTGCAAGATTGGAAAGAAGACCTTGAAGCACGAAACTTGAAGATCAACAAGTTAGAGGCAAGAATGTTTATGGGTCTGAAGTCCATATCAGTTAACTTCATTTGAGGTATCAATTCATGATCTTGGCCTCATTACTTTCTATATCTCTTTGGATGAAGTTAGGGATTCTTGGCTTGGTTGTGAAGCTATTCTTGGGTATGAGCTCAGATCTGAAGTTTAACTTCAGATCTGAACTCTCTTTGATTTGTAAGTCCATAAAGTTATCAAATTAGTCAAGTATGGACCCATCCTTAAGTTTAAAACCTCATTTCAAGCTTTGTTTTACCATTTTAAGTCATCAGAGCCTTGCATGCACGTAAAATTTGCAACTTTACGTGATAAGCATGCCTTGGGAAGTTAGATCCGTAGAATGGAGCCTTAGCATGGCTTAAAAAGCATTTGTATGGATAAAGAACTGAAGGAACTCGGTGAGTTGCATGGTAGACTCGACGAGTCATATGAAGATGGTCATGAACTCGACCAGTTGGATGAACAACTCGACGAGTCCGATGAAGATTGCCTTGGGCTCAGCTAGTGGCATGGTGACTCGGCGAGTTGGCAAGTTATGCAAGGAACTCGGGCAGTAGCTAATGGTACTCAACGAGTTGAGGTCAACATGGACTCTTAACCTTGATAGTTGAATTTGACTTTGACCAAAGGTTGACCGTTTTGAATTTTGAGGATAATTGGTAAGCGGGTATTTATGAATTGGAGCTTTGATGGTTATGGGTGTTGGAGTTTGGGGTAGTGTTTCAGGAGCGTGATATCATGGTTCGGTCCGGCATTGCAAGGTGAGTTATCCTCACTATATCAACAGGGTCTAACGCACCAAGGCTAGCCCTTTTCTCGGATTGTATATTGTATTTTTTTGATATGCTTATTGATATGTTAGATCGGCGTCCTGGTTAATTATGACGGTATTATGTTAGTGACCTGGTTTAGGTCGGTACCCTGGTTAAGATTGTTGCTATGCTTGGTGATCTGTTAGATCGGTTTGACTATTATATATATATATATATATATATATATATATATATATATATATATATATATATATATATATATATATATACATGCTAGTGTTATATGATATCTATGTACACATGATTGTCCTGGTTAGGATGATGTTATGTTAGTGACCGATTATTTTTGTACCCTTGTTATTGGGATGTTGCTATGATTAGTGATCTGTTAGATTGGTTTGACTATTATATTATGAGTTAGAGTATGATACTTATGTGCACATGTTTTTTTGGTTGGGGTTTGGGTTGAGGCGGTCCTGCTTTGTGTTGTAGGCCAACATACCCGGTGAGCGGTCTGGATAGGTTGTAGGACCTGCGAGGCGGTCCAATCATACCAAAGGCTCAGGAGCGGTCCATTCAGGCTGAAGGCTCATTATGCATGTTGTTCGGTATTTATCAATATGGTATGATTATGATTATGGTTATGTGAAGTTGGTATTTTGGGGGTAACTCACTAAGCTTTCGGGCTTAAAGTTTAAGTTTATTATTTTAGGTTCAGCGGATGGCCGTGGGTAGGCGAAGGCGTGGCCATACACTTACTCGATTGATGATTATGATTTCTGGGAACTATGATGTATAAATTATTTTGGAAACAAATTGTAATAATTGAATAATTTCAAATGATTTAAAAAGTTTTAAATTTGCTCGAATTTTATGGGTGTTACAAGTTGGTATCAGAGCCTTGGTTTTAGTGAATTGGAGGAACACTCGTGTGAATCCGGTCTCAAATCAAGGAAATATTTTCAAAATGATTTTAAATGGTTTTGAAAATACGTAAATGAGGATGCGAAGTGTACGATCAGTCGGAGCCAGTAAGTAGTCCCCAAAATACCATACGATTATTTGATATTGTGATATGTTAGAACAACATGCTAGTACTAGGCTAGGGATCTTCAGGAATTGCATGATAGAATTGCCTGAGTACATGATGCTTGTTAGCCTAGGGTTTTCCTTCAATGAGATTGACATCATTACTATAGTTACTTCTGTATGTATCATAGTTGTATATAATTAAGATCTTATAGCCTGAGAATGTTTGATCTGGCCTTATGTTTTGTTCTTATTGGTTAGGGTAGGGTAGGATTGGATATTTGAAAGTGTATAGGGTCCAGAGTTATGTATGGCTAGCATACACTAATGCTGCAGGGGTTGGTGGAAGTTTCATGGATGGGTGGGTAGTGAGAGGCCAGGAGGCCAATTATGAGATATTTAGCATTCCTCTAAAAGGGAGGATTTATCTTTCGCTATGTATATGTATATGGTAGGGTGTTGTGGTGATACTTGAGACAAATATGGATAGGTGTGGAAGGTTGTATGGGCCCGTACTACTGAAAGCACAGGACCTATACGCGTATCAAGGAAGTCACAACCCCTAGGGTTAGGTTGGGGAGTCAGTTCCCAGTTATGGTATGGAATATTCAATACATCTTGAGACCGGATCCAGGTTAGGATCGAGAGCAGGCAGCCATGATAGGCCAGCATTTTCAGGGGATCATGTTAGTGAGATCATCCGGGAGTAGGTGATCAAGATTGTCTGGGGACAATTTTCGGAGATGTCGGGTCTATTAAGACCGATATGGTTGAGTATTGCGGCGAGTGCTATGCAGCCATTGTCGAGATGTTTATCGCGATAGTTTTAATAGTTATAACGACATCAAGGGAGAGGAGTTGGTCGAGCTTTCCAATACCAGGACTTGTTATTGGTGCATATTCTAATGAGCAGAGGGCTACATTTATATAGGATCAGGAGGATGATCTGTACTCGTTATATTTCTGCAGGTTGAGCGGGAGAGGCTAGCATGTGGGTATCTAGATTTGAGGCTTAGGGGTTTTGCTCGTGACCAAAATGTGCGACGTAGGGACACCGGAAGGGAGCGATGGTGATGTTCATCTGGGTCTTTGCAGATGGAAGTGGAATGGTTAGTTGATGGATTGGATTGTCATTTTGTAGGACAAGGATTGTGTCCTCTCAGTTTTTTTGAGCAGGAAGGAGTGAGCAGGCTTGTGACCTGGGGGCAGTTGTCTTCTAGCTTGGGGTCAATTGGTTGCAAAGGTTGGCAACATTATTTCAGAACCGGTGAGCACAAGTGGGTCGACGTGGCATAAGTAAGTGTGGAGTCCGGTTTGCCTTGGATCTCTTGCATCGGACGGTAAGGATTGATTGTATGATCTATTGCACTTTTGGAATTGTAGATTATGTCTTGGGAGTAGTTGTAGCCCGGCTTAAGGCAGGGGTTATTTCAGCTACTGCAGTTCAGTTGTGGATGTTTGAACTGGTAAGTGAGTCAGGGTGCGAACCCTGAAGAGACTGATTCTAGAGCCCAAGAGCGGGAAGTTTATTGGAACACCTTTGGAAAAAATGGGTAATACGTGGGAAGTCTGCGGACAGGGTTTCACAAGATGGTTATCCAACATTGTCAAGACTCGATGGTCTTAGCAACCATTCGTGATTGATGGACGAAAATGCTAAGGGAAGTGGTTTGTTGTTGAGGTATTAGTTGGAGCATTTACCTTGTGGTCTTCAGGACATGAGTGTGGGGTTGTTCAAGTAGTAGTGCATGACGGTTTCAATAGGATTCAGGAAGTGTTCATCTGGTTCTTAGAGGGTGTGTGATCATTTGGAACTAACTAGTTGTGGACCACTAGTGGGAAAGAGTTGGTTGTCATCGAATCGGTCGCTGGGAAGTCACAAGGATTGAGAATCCTCCAATTTTCATATATTAGGAAGGCTTAGTCGAGTCTAAATGGGGGGGGGGGGGTGTTGCCCCAAGATGCAGAAGCAAGAGAGGTTTTGGATTGGGGATAAGTTTCATAACCCAACAGGGTGAATGGAGGCCTTAGTGGCTGCTTGGTTTGAGGGTTGTGTTGATTGGTGTCACACCCCCAAACCAAGGATGGCAGAAACGTCCAGGGGTGGCGGACTCCATGTATAGTATCACAACAACGAGTATAATAGTGCTCAAAGTAATTACAACCATTCTTGAATATAATTGAAAAAGTTACACCAAAGGATATGTTTACATGATTCAAATCAATTACATTATGATGACAAAATGAATTGTTTGATGATTTATCGTCCCATCCTCAAAACGTTGTTGATTTCCTGTTTCACTGAATTCCTGAGAATACAAGTTGTTTGAAAAAGTGTCAACACAAAGGTTGGTGATTTCATAAGTTTTTAGATAAAGAGTTTGGAAACCGTTCTTTGTAATGTGTGGTGTGTTACCAAGAAAAATCCAATATTTTCCTTATGAAAGTTATGTGGTCCGAAAATGTCGGGACCGAAAATGAACAAGTATTTTTCATACTTAAAGATATAAAAGTGGTTTTAATTTGGCGTAAAACCCTTTCTGATTTGAGAAAAAATCCTGTAATGAATGGTGTGTAGTCTTGAATACCAAGACTGAACGTATACAATAATATCTGTTATTATTGATATGAAAAGTGATTTTAAATTGACATAAAACCCCTTTTTGATTTATGAAATCCCCGTAAACTTTATGTGCTGTTAACTTCCTATGTGAGCCGCTATAACCATACTATGACTGAATGAACCTGCCACGACGTTTCTCAAGCGTCGCGAAACTGAAATGACATTTGTTACACGTAGACCTGCAGGTCCTACTGTAGCTAGCAGTAAGGTGTGGGGTGTCAAACCCAATATAGATCTATACACAACTATCACGTTCTCTGTAACACCGTAAATTTCAAAACAAAATTTTCAAATTTTTATAAAACATAATTCATTTAATATTCAGAAAACAACCATATTTAATCATTCAATCCAAGTATTAAAAAATCCCAAGATCTCCAAAATCATAAATCCCATGCGTGTGTACGGATCAAGCCGGTGCCTCCCCACGATCGTCACTAGTACCTGAAACAAACAACATCAAACACTGTAAGCACAAAGCTTAGTGAGATCCCCAAAATACCACATATAACACATATTAGCCACTCGAGGCTATAACTCTGTGGGTCCGTGCACCCAAACTCTACGAACCCTCAGGTTCTAACTCTGTGAACTTTCCGGTTCTAACTCTGTAAACATGCACAGCATAAATCACATAGAAATAATGCAGTACAACACATAACATACATAGCATACAAATACTCTGTCACATAACTCTGGTTACCTACTCAAGGTAAAGTATAGTGAGAAGACTCACCTCGCGTGTCTCGGTAATTCGTAAATCCCTGAAATCACTAGTGCTCGATCTCCCGAGCTATAGTCCTCCTATAACACAATACATCTCTAATTAAGACTTTCCCAACTATGGTTGACTATCCCTTAACAAGTCAACATAGGTCAACACTGGTCAATGGTCAACAGTCAACTTTGACCGGACTCGGCGAGTGCACTATAGCGACTCGGCGAGTCTAAGCGTATACACTAATTTCCCTGGGATCCTCTCTTGACACGTCGAGTATTCTCCTAACTCGACGAGTTCCACCTAGCATGAGTTGTGGGGCCACCACGACTCAACTCGTCGAGTCTTAAGAACAACTCGGCAAGTCCCAGCTTGACTCAGTCCACCTGTCAACCCACTCTGACTCTCCCTGACTCACTGAGTCAAACCCTCAACTCGGCAAGACCACTCGCTGTGTGGTGCTGGGCAATATTCATGCTACTCGCCGAGTCTGATCTTCGGACTCGGCGAGTCCATGCCATGCAATGACTCAAACTCGCTCCTAAGGTCAGATCCGGTCCATTAACTCACAGATCCAGTCCTTCCAAGCTTATTTAGCACGTAAAGTCACTATCTTGATGTACATACAACATCTATATGACCATATATGATGATTTAGTCCCAAATACCACAACTCAAGGTCATAATCTCCATTGCTCTTCATAAAGCTTGATGAGTGAGGCTCTCTGGACCTCTATGGGTCCAGATCCAAAGCCTCATCATTAGAAAGGGACTATTTGGCATCAAATCAACCCAATAAGGCCACAAAAAACCCTAAATCCAAATATACTTCATAAAACAGAAGGTGAGCTGAAATAATACCTCAAGTTCGAAGATCAGACCTTCAAATCCACAGTATGGCAATCTCCTATGCTTCCTCTTGGTTATGACCTCCTTCTCCTTGCTAAATAACACCACAAAGGTCAAGAATGGCTTCCTTTCTCTCTCAAAACGCTCAAGCACTCTAGGGTTTCTCTCTATGGATTGGTGAGCACAAATGACGGCCATAAGGCCCTTTAAATAGGTCTCAAACCCCGAGAATTAGGGTTTCATCACACAGCGTGGACTCGCCGAGTTCATTCTTGGACTCGCCGAGTCCGGACGCGAACTCGTGCCCAATACCGCGATCCTACTCGGCGAGTTTGAGCTCCAACTCGCTGAGTCCACTCACAATTTCCAAAAAAAAAGCCAAAAATAAGCCAATAATAAATACATGGAAATTCAGGCGTCGCGAAACTGAAATGACATTTGTCACCCGTAGACTGTTGGGTTATTAGCATTCTAACACTCCTAAGTATACATGCAACCCTAAATACCTTGGATCTATGTTTTCTCTATTATACATGCAAATATGAACATCCAAGGTATTATCCTAATCTGGCATACAAAACAATGGATATAACAAGATAGAATACATACCTTTTTCATGTAGAAAGTGTTCATGAAGCTTGAGTGCCTAGTGCCCCAAGTGTGACACCTCAAATGGTTCACACAACACCAAATACACTTGGAATAACTTGAGAGAATTCTACACTTCATGAAAATCGGCTAGCCCTCTCTAGAATGATATTAGTGCCGATTTTGTCAAGAATAATATATTTATATAGTGTTACAATTAGGGCAAACCCTAATTGTCATGACTTTCAATTTCCTTGGATCCATGGGTTCAAATACACCATGGAGCATCATATGGGTTTTGGCCCAACTAGATAATCCATGAAGCATTAGCCCACTATACAAGTATGGATGATTTACACAATCAACCCATATATTTAATTAGTCTTCTTTTGATCACTTAATTAATCCTAGATTAATTCTTGATCAATACTAATTAAATAATCTCATTATTCTTATTATTAATATACTAGAACTTATAATATATTAATAACCATAAGTGTCTTATTTCTCTCATTATAGTCTATCCAAGTGCATGATGCCATGCAACCCAAATGGACCATGCCAGGTCGGGTCAAGTCTTACTAATTATAGTTATGGATTTAGACATTAATCCAATAGTCTCCCACTTGGATAAGTCTAAAACTATTATTGCGTATGACTTCAGGAACCAACTGGCAATCGTAGCTCTCAAAAGCATCTGTCCAACTCTGACCTTGTCGATAAACTCTGACCTTTGTCAATGACTTGTCCATTAGATAAGGGATCATATATTCCTCCATTCTAGATATCATATGGACTGAGACATGGATTATAATCATTTTCTCTGTCCATTTGTTGTTTCCCGATTTCCGATTTATGACGACTGACTAATTGAACAAATCAAATCAGTCCTAGCCCGGCCGAGCACTTCCATTTGTCATCATCAAATCATCAAGGGGCTCACATATATCACTTTTATCCCGAAGGTAAAAGGAATGGATAAACTTCAACTCATATGGCTTGTTCTACTACTTGTTGAATCATACACAAAGGCACGTTTTATAGCACCGAGTTACCAAATGAGTTTTCGTGCAATCAATGTACAACCAACTCATAGTAACAACTCATATCTCTAGGTTTGAAGAATATAAGATATTATCATCTCATGATCACTCGTGATTAAAATCCATGAAGTGATTCCAATGAGCGCGGGTTAAATCCAATACTCAGAACTTATGAGCACTCAAGAGTGTTATAGCCCTTTGTCCAACACCTTAGACCTCTACATGCCAACCCATGACACTCTTAATTCATATCTACTTCCAACATATGACCGACTGTGGATGGTTTGAATAACTTAGTCATTCCGGAAGAATAACCTAGTTTATTCGGGAAGTCAAAACATTCAAAGTGAAACACAAGAATAATTGAATCCAATATGGTATCAAAACCTATGAACATAAATAAAACACCTTTTATTTATCACCATATGATTACACATTATTCATTGTATACTGTTTCAGCTATCAACTTTATTCTTGAATTTAAAACAATAGTTGTCCCATGCTCCAAGCATGTACACTATGTTTTTTTTTACTAAACACTAGTCATGCCACACACCAAGTATGCATACTATGTTTGTCTATGATCTTTACTTTGTGAACTAGATCAATTGAACATAACTTCAATGATTCTCTTTTCACACTCCCAAATCCTTACTGCAAATGCAAGAATTCCAAATTCATGCCATTTACTGAAATCTGTTAGATTCTAAACTTATATGCATTGATCCTCTTGTAATGATTATGCACAAAGTCAGAAAGACTTGGCAACAATCATTACAGAGTATTCCAAAGGAGATCAATTCCTTGGAAACATCCTTCTTGCATTAAGTTTCCTTAATCTTATACAGATTGAAAATTCTAACTTTGAAACATTTCCAGATTCCATTTTGACTATCACTTCTGAACAAGAGTTGCCTCCTTACAGATTATGTCAATATGGTCCTTCCAGAATTATTACTATACTTCCAATTGTCATTGAGAAACCAATCTTTGGTAAACCTTAGATTGTCCTCGATAATTGTTTAATCCTTTTAGTCATATCCAGTTCTAAACCTTTTCCCTTCTTAATGCCCTAGGCATTTGGAAAATTTTAGAAAGAATGAATATAGCACATGTAATCGGACCTATATCCGAAGCATATGGGACACGATTCATGATGTCTCACATAAAGACTAAACCAGTCTTTTGCTATAACATTTCCATTTCTATTTGCCAAGTTCTCATAATTCAGATTATGAAAAGGGATGCCGTAATCATAATCGAATTAAAGAACGCAAATAATGGACCCATATACAGAATTTCCTTATGTTGAGCCATTCCAACATGAAATTCATATATATCCTTGACTAAATGATTAAAACCTCACGATCTAAGCTTATAGATTTGAGATGAAGTATAATTTCCTCTCCCTTAATTATAGCAAAACAACTTTTTCCTAATTGAAACCTTTTGTTTTCTATAATTAACATTGCTAGCTTGCAATACTTATCGTAATTATCATGCTCCCACTAACATGATGATTATTAGCATAACACTTATGCTCCCACTAGCTTTGACATGTACTCAGAAATCAGCTGGACTTCTAGAAATCAATACTTTACTGACTTTCTTACCAAAGTTCATATTTCTGATACTGGATTGTTTTGATAAAACTTTATCAAAATCATACACCTTCCCTTAGATAGCACACTTGTGTGTCTAAACAATTATGAAGAGGGATGTCGTAATCATAATGGTTAGACCTTTTTGCCACTTCTCACAAGTCCAGGTTAGTGTGCCGGTAAACCACACACGCTCCACTAACGACTTTGAGAATGCAAATATTACAATTGCTATCTAGCTAAAATCTACTTAGTGGAAGTGTTTCCTCACCATCATTTTCATGAATCGGAGAGAAACTCTATGACACTTAGATTTAATGGTGTATGTGTTCTTATCCATGTGAATTGTCAAAACCATAGTCACAAGACAAGGATTATGACAAATCCAAACTCATATGGATTGAACTCAATCTTAACTTCTTGCCACCTGGCAGCTCAAGGGCCTACCATTGCTTCCAAGTTGTTGTGCAACACATTGAGAACTCTAAGGACGCATATGCAAAGCCAACTTTAACTAGAATGGGCACAGAATATGTCAACACGATAGGTTATAAACCTCAAGTCGTGTGCTAGTGAAGAACTTCAGGTTTCATTCTTGATTAGTTCTTGAGACTTTCAAGACCTTTAAGACTCCCACTGTCCTCTTGACCTATAAGACTCCCTTGTCAAACATCCAAGAGATAGTGTGGATTCTAATCAAGACAAACACTTCACACAATTGGCCGAAGTTGGTCTTTGTTTTATCCAAAACATCACAACTTACCAATTTCAAATGTACAAGAGTAGAAAACTTTTACTCTTACATTTGTCAAGTGTTTTAAACCTTCTTTAAGACATGTCACTCATATTACAATTTTGGAGTATGACTCTAAGACTTGTATTGGAACGAAGTATGACTCATCTTCTTGATTTAACCATTTCAACAATTCAAGATCCCTTCTTCTTAGTCATAAGAATGAACTAAGACTTCCTTAGAGAACTAATTTTGATATGGTTTCTTAATCATTAAGATGATCACAAAACTGATACTAAAGTACTCTCCCATCTTTTCAGATTTGAGAAACTTTTATCCTTCTGCCTAAGTTGATTCTTTTATTCGCTCTGCCTTACATTGGAACCTTTTCCAATGTCTCAGAGTTACACTTAAGCCTGTAAGTATAATCATATTTACTGAGCTTTAGTAAACTATGATGAATAGTCTTATCAATCTTTTGTGATGGACTTGACCAGTGCACAAGAATGTGTACTCGATCCCTTAGTCCATTACTTTACTCACACATCCATGTGAATAAGTAATTAGTCTTAATTTTTCCAATACTTGAAAGTTCTCATTCATCATGTTATACAACTTGCATGATTCCAAGTTCCGGTCCAACTGAAACTTGGGTGATGAGAATCTTTCCTTTATTTGATAAATTTAGACATTACCACAAATGAAAGAATCAATT
Organism: Lactuca saligna; assembly: GCF_052625555.1. Taxonomy (NCBI): domain Eukaryota; kingdom Viridiplantae; phylum Streptophyta; class Magnoliopsida; order Asterales; family Asteraceae; genus Lactuca; species Lactuca saligna. The sequence continues at coordinate 225,612,635 of NC_136424.1, read as the reverse complement.
TCATATTTCCACTCTTGCTATTAATGGAATCATATAAGCAACAATTTTTCCTCAAATGCCATTGTAAGGATATTTTAAAATAAATAAAATCAAAAATTTCTTTTATTTTAAAACTATGCGGAAAAACTTATCCTTACAACCCATATGAAAAACTTGTTGTTATCTATTCCTTAGCAATATCTTATAACTCCTAAGAATTAGCTCAAGAATCCGATTTTTCAAACTACGCGATAGAAATCCATCTATGCGATCAGATTCAGCATATTCTTTCTTTAAGTTCCTTTACTTTTCTTTGATTCTTAAAACATTACCATGTGACCCAGTCACATCATGTATCGGGAATCTCAGAATAGAAACTTAACAGAGTTAGATAGTGGACTTTACCTGAAGTAGAGTCAAACTTATTGACTTTAACATCCTTAGGTAAATTTGGCAGCTTCGCAACTAATAACTCTTACTTTGGCAATATAAACATATGGACCCTTTGATAATGGTACACGGGACTATCACAGACTTAGCCTTTTCTCTTTACCATTTGGTCAACCGAGTTGACTATGGCCAATCCCTTTCCATTGGGAAGAGAATGCTTTTTTCCTGTATTTCCAGTGTCACCATTGTCAATGTCCATAAAGTTTCAGGAAGTTGATCTTAATAATAGATAAGATCATTAAGGGTCTTGTCATAGTCTATTTCATAGGTGTCCCAAAGGAACTCACTATGTGACTTAGAAAGTGATTGAACCACCAACTTTCTCAAGACTTTGACACCCAACTCTCCCGGCTTGTCAATATGTGACTACATCTCCAAGATGTGATCACACCTAGACCTTGCCTTGCCATTAGGGCTTGAGTGATCTTAAACTTTTCAAGAACTTGTGGGTTAGGGAGAATAATTGGAGGAGGAGAAAGAAGTATGATATCCATGGGACATCATCTTCATTAGGAATGCTTGTTTCAAGAGATTTGGGAAGATCACAAATGTCTAAAACAGACATGTTTTGGGAGATATTCAAGATAGTTGATCTTAAAGTCCTTAATATGACACCCAATATGAAATATTAAGGCTAGGACCCAACATACTATTTTATAACTTAGAAGAGGTATGCCGTAATCCAAGCTATAAAACAATTTGAAGGTAGGTGAATGACGATTCACCAATTTCCACCAAGATAAACGAAATGTATTATTAGGTTTTAATTGGATTTGAAACTCCTAGATCTTTTGAGATTCATTGAACTGTTCAATGGCATGTTTCAATCTCGAGTGTGCCCTTCAGGTTTTGTGACTGGGATGCCGAGGATCACAAAATAAGGTGTGAAGTAACCATGCAAATTACTTGGTACCCTTAAGTGTTTACCCCTCAATCGATGTGCCGGTTAACCACACACGCTCCATTGATACTATGATAAACATTAAGTTACCCTTTGCCTACCTTGTCTAAACAATTATGAAGAGGGATGCCGTAATCATAATGGTTAGACCTTTTTTCCACTTCTCACAAGTCCAGGTTAGTGTGCCGGTAAACCACACACGCTCCACTAACGACTTTGAGAATGCAAATATCACAATTGCTATCTAACTAAAATCAACTTAGTGAAAGTGTTTCCTCACCATCATTTTCATGAATCAGAGAGAAACCTTATGACACTTAGATTTAATGGTGTATGTGTTCTTATCCATGTGAATTGTCGAAAACCATAGTCACAAGACAAGGATAATGACAAATCCAAACTCATATGGACTGAACTCAATCTTAACTTATTGCGACCTGGCAGCTCAAGGGCCTACCATTGCTTCCAAGTTGTTGTGCAACCAATTGAGAACTCTAAGAACTCAACTTTAACTGGAATGGGCACAGACTATGTCAACACGATAGGTTATAAACCTCAAGTCGTGTGCTAGTGAAGGACTTTAGGTTTTATTCTTGATTAGTTCTTGAGACCTTTAAGACTCCCACTGTCCTCTTGACCTATAAGACTCCCTTGTCAAACATCCAAGAGATAGTGTGGATTCTAACCAAGACAAACACTTCACATAGTTGGCCTAAGTTGGTCTTTGTTTTATCCAAAACATCACAACTTACCAACTTCAAATGAACACGAGTAGGACACTTTTACTCTTACATTTGACACGTGTTTTAAACCTTCTTAAAGACATGTCACTCAAATTACAATCTTGGAGTATGACTCTAACACTTGTATTGGAACGAAGTATGACTCATCTTCTTGATTTAACCATTTCAACAATTCAAGATCCCTTCTTCTTAGTCATAAGAATGCACTAAGACTTCCTTAGAGAACTAATTGTGATATGGTTTCTTAATCATTAAGATGATCACAAAACTGATGCTAAAGTACTCTCCCATCTTTTCAGATTTGAGAAACTTTTATCCTTCTGCCTAATTTGATTCTTCTTATCCGCTCTGCCATGCATTGAAACCTTTTCCAATGTCTCGGAGTTACACTTAAGCTTGTAAGTATAATCATATTTACTGAACTTTAGTAAATTATGATGAATAATCTTATTGAGCTTTTGTGGTGGACTTGACCAGTGCACAAGAATGTGTACTCGATCCCTTAGTCCTTCACTTGACTCACACATCCATGTGAAAAGTAATTCGTCTTAATTTTCCAATACATGAAAGTTCTCATTCACCATGCTATACAACTTGCAAGATTCCAACTTCCGGTCCAATTGAGACTAGGGTGATGAGAATCTTTCCTTATTTGGTAAATTTAGACATTACCACAAATGAAATAATCAATTTCATATTTCCACTCTTGCTATTACTGGAATCATATAAGCAACAATTTTTCCTCAAATGCCATTGTAAGGATATTTTAAAATAAATAAAATCATCATTTTTCCTTTTATTTTAAAACTTAGCGGAAAACCTTATCCTTACAATCCATATGAAAACTTGTTGTTATCTATTCCTAAGCAACATCTCATAACTCCTAAGAAGTAGCTCAAGAATTCGATCTTCAAACTACGCGATAGAAATCCATCTACGCGATCAAATTCAGCATATTCTTTCTTTAAGTTTCTTCACTTTTCTTTGATTCTTACAACATCACCATGTGACCCAGTCACATCATGTATTAAGGATCTCATAATAGAAACTTAGCAGAGTTAGATAGTGGACTTTACCTGAAGTAGAGTCAAACTTATTGACTTTAACATCCTTAGGTAAATTTGGCAGCTTCGCAACTAATGACCCTTCCTTTGGCAATATAAACATATGGACCCTTTGATAATGATACACGAGACTATCACAGACTTAGCTTTTCTCTTTACCATTTGGTCAACTGAGGTGACTATGGCCGATCCCTTTCCATTGGGAAGAGAATGCTTTTCTGGATTTCCTGTGTCACTATTGTCAATGTCCATCAAGTTTTGAGGAAGTTGATCTTAACAAATAGGTAAGATCATTAAGGGTCTTGTCATAGTCTGTTTCTTAGGTGTCCCAAAGGAACTCACTATGTGACTTAGAAAGTGATTGAACTACCAACTTTCTCAAGACTTTGACACCCAACTCTCCCGGCTTGTCAATATGTGACTACATCTCCAAGATGTGACCACACCTAGACCTTGCCTTGCCAATAGGACTTGAGTGACCTTAAACTTTTCAAGATCTTGTGGGTTAGGGAGAATAATTGGAGGAGGAGAAAGAAGTATGATATCCATGGGACATCATCTTCATTATGAAAGCTTGTTTCAAGAGATTTGGGAAGATCATAAATGTCTAAACCAGACATGTTTTGGGATATATTCAAGATAGTTGATCTTAAAGTCCTTAATATGACACCCAATATGAAATATTAAGTCTAGGACCCAACAAAATATTTTATAACTTAGAAGAGGTATGCCGTAATCCAAGCTATAAAACAATTTGAAGGTAGGTGAATGACGATTCACCAATTTCCACCAAGATAAACGAAATGTATTATTAGGTTTTAATTGGTTTTGAAACTCCTAGATCTTTTGAGATTCATTGAACTGTTCAATGGCATGTTTCAATCTCGAGTGTGCCCTTCAAGTTTTGTGACTGGGATGTCGAGGATCACAAAACAAGGTGTGAAGTAACCATGCAAATTACTTGGTACCCTTAAGTGTTTACCCCTCAATCGATGTGCCGGTTAACCACACACGCTCCATCGATACTATGATAAACATTAAGTTAACCTTTGCCTACCTTGTTAAATACGAGTTAGTGTGCCGGTTAACCACACACGCTCCACTAACCGACTTAAACAAAGTGCAAAGTGTAATTTCATGGATTAGCACCTTATTCACATTTTCCTAAGTAACTAAGATTGGGTATTTATAAGAGTTTAGTTACTTAGTATTTATCATTAATACTTTTAATGAAGGGAGAATTTTAGTCTTGTCAAACCCGTTCAACTAACGACCCTCCACCAGTCAAGCAAGCGGTGGGTGAGAGTGGACACCCATTAAGTTGCCATTTTATAGGCAACAACCTTATACCCACCTTATAGACCGGCTTCGTGAATGAGGCGTACTAAGGGTAAGACTGAATTTACTCTTATACATATATATATATATATATATATATATATATATATATATATATATATTATTAACTTATAATATTATAAAGTATAAGGGTTGAATTTTAACTTTTAAAATTCTAAGGGCTAACTTGGAATTAAAGTATTCATAAGAGAAAAATTTACAAATTCCAAAACTTGAGGGCAAGTTTTGAAACTATTCAAAACTAATTAATTCCATAACTTATGTATTTAAAGTAGTTTTAATCCAAAAACTCTTCAAGTTCCATAACTTGAGGACAAGTTATGGAAGACTTTAAACTAATAAAAGAATTAATTTTTCTTTATTTTATAACTTATGGAATTAATTAAGGTTACATTATTTTTTTATTTTTTATTTAATGAAGAGACTCTTGGTCCTCCAAAACTTGAGGACAAATTATGGAGTCATAACTCCAATTAATTAGAACTAAACTCTTCATTTTTGTAACCTTTGCCAACTTTTATGAGTTTTATGAAACTTAAATGTGACTTTTCATATAACTTGAGGACAAGTTACAAAAACACATTTTAGAATCAACTCTTAGATTAATTTGGATTGAAAACAACTATTTCATTCAACTTTTCGATTAATCTAAGCAACTCATATGAACAAGATAATTCAAATCAAACTTTTTCATGTAATTAGTCTAACCTTTAAACTAATACAAAACATGAATCTATTGACAATTATCTTTGAAATTGGATTAGCATGAACATTACCACATCAAAAACAAGTTTATAAGTTCAAAAACAACTTAGGGTAATGTTCCTAGTCCATTTCTAGCCAAAAACCTCGAAAATATGCTGTCTGGGGGTCCAACTCGTCGAGTGCATGAACCGACTCGTCGAGTTGGATCGTTTTGATAATTTTTTTAGGCATGGACTCGCCGAGTCGGATGATCAGACAACAATAATTTCGATTTTTTAAGCAGTTTTGCAAGTATAATAAGAAAACAAGCCTAGGCTCTGATACCACTGTTGGGTTATGAGCATTCTAACACTCCTAAGTGTACATGCAACCCTAAATACCTTGGATCTATGTTTTCTCTATTATACATGTAAATATGAACATCCAAGGTATTATCCTAATCTAGCATACAAAACAATGGATATAACAAGATAGAATACATACCTTTTTTCATGTAGAAAGTCTTCATGAAGCTTGAGTGCCTACTGCTCCAAGTGTGACACCTCATATGGTTCACACAACACCAAATACACTTGGAATAACTTGAGAGAATTATACACTTCATGAAAATCGGCTAGCCCTCTCTAGAATGATACTAGTGCCGATTTTGTCAAGAATGATATCTTTATATAGTGTTACAATTACGGCAAACCCTAATTGTCATGACTTTCCATTTCCTTGGATCCATGGGTTCAAATACACCATGGAGCATCCATGGAGCATCATATGGGTTTTGGCCCAACTACATAATCCATGAAGCATTATCCCACTACACAAGTATGGATGATTTACACAATCAACCCATATATTTAATTAGTCTTCTTTTGATCACTTAATTAATCCTAGATTAATTCTTGATCAATACTAATTAAATAATCTCATTATTCTTATTATTAATATACTAGAACTTATAATATATTAATAACCATAAGTGTCTTATTTCTCTCATTATAGTCTATCCAAGTGCATGATGCCATGCAACCCAAATGGACCATGCCGGGTCGGGTCAAGTCTTACCAATTGTAGTTATGGACTTAGATATTAATCCAACATAGACCTGCAGGTCCTACTGTAGCTAGCAGTAAGGTGTGGGGTGTCAAACCCAATATAGATCTATACACAACTATCACGTTCTCCCTACAAGAGACTCTGGTTATAACTACTAGGAATTTAGATCCCGCACTCAGATGTACGGAAAGAGAATGTCTCACAATTTAAGTAACAAGTTTACATGTGGGGCGCGTGAGTGTAAAACCCTTTTTCTACGGGAATGAAACCTTCCGAACTGTGTTTGATGTGTTAATGGAAACATAAACCATACATATTATAGTTTATCAAAATGTTTAAATGTAATAGTTATAACTTTGTTTATTGTGGTTAAATACCGTATTTGTGAAGGTAAAAAGAAAAAAAAATGTATATGTAGTTTTTACTAAAGTGAAGCAACATGCATTATAACAACAAATTAATTACAACACTTTTGTAGGTAAAAATCCATTTGTTTTCTGATGTATGACTATATACTAAGTCGAAATGTCATCTATTTGTAAGAACATATTTTCACATAAAGATATACACCCTGCTCAACATGTTACAAGTTGAAATGAAATTTATAGTATTTTTCTATTGTTAACATTTTCTTTGACTGTTCTTAGAAAATTTATAGAAAAATCATCGAATTTCCAAATCAAAATCCATAAATTCTAAGAGTTTGATAAATGAGTATAGTTTGTTCCTAACTTTTATCGGAAATTTTAATGACCTCTATCTTGTGTGAAAAAGTCCATAATCACAGACTGGTCCGGATTGATGTTTGAAATGATAGGCTGTTTTGTAAAAATCACCATAAATTGTAGAAAAATCGTATGGAGATGTGTAAGTAGTCATTTTAAAGCTAAGAACTTGAACTATTTTCACCTAATACATTTTTGAAAACTAAAATGCTTAAATTGTCCAAAAAAGTCCGTGCCCAATAACGCGATCCTACTCGGCGAGTTTGATCTCCAACTCGCTGAGTCCACTCACAATTTCTAAAAAAATAAGCCAATAATAAATACCTGGAAATTCTGGGCTGTTACAATTCCCCCCCCCCCCCCCACTAGAACTAGACTTCGTCCTAGAAGTCTCTCTCTGCAAATAACTCCGGATGCTGCTCTCGCATCTCAGGCTCCGGTTCCCACGTCATCTCGGACCCCTTCCGATGTTGCCACTGAACCAAAACCAAAGGTACCTCCTTGTTCCTCAGAACTTTGATTTTCCGATCTCTAATGGCTACTGGTCTCTTAGCATAATTTAGGCTTGCATCCACCTGAATATCCTCTAATGGAACCACTGCCGACTCATCGGCTGTACACTTCCGCAATTGCAACACATGGAAAGTGTCGTGAATCTGCCTCAACTCTGCTGGCAAATCCAAACGATAGGCTACCTTTCCTACCCTCGCGACTACCCGAAATGGTCCGATATATCGGGGCCCCAACTTGCCCCTCTTCCTGAATCGGATCACTCCCTTCCAAGGAGATACCTTCAGGAGCACAAAATCACCGACCTAGAACTCAAGTTCGGACTGGCGTCTGTCCGCATAACTCTTCTGTCAACTCTGAGCAGTCAGTAAGCTCTATCTGACCTGCTGGATCTGCTCTGTCGTCTGAAGCACTATCTCAGTGTTGCCCATAACGCACTGCCCGACTTCTCCCCAGCAAATGGGGGTCCGACACCTCCTCTCGTACAACAACTCAAGGGGTGGCATATCGATGCTCCAATACACATGCTCTGAGCATCTCCTCGAGTGTCTGAATCGTCCGCTCATTATGTCCGTTTGTCTGGGGGTGATATGCGGTACTAAAATGCAGCCTAGTACCCAACTCCTCATGAAACTTCTTCCAGAATCTGGAAGTGAAACGCACATCCCGGTCTGAGACAATCGAGATCGGCACCCCATGCCGAGATACCACTTCCCTCACATATATCTCTACTAACATCTCTGCGGAAGAACTCTCGCTGATAGCAAGGAAGTGAGCGCTCTTCATCAACATGTCCACAATCACCCAAATTGCATCAACTCCCCGAGCAGTCCTTGGCAATTTGGTGATGAAATCCATGGTGATCTGTTCCCACTTCCATTCGGGAACCTCCAATGGCTGCAACTTACCATGCGGTCTCTGATGTTCGGCCTTAACCTTATGGCAGGTTAAGCACCTCTCAACGAACCATGCAACATCTCTCTTCATACAGGGCCACCAATACTCCCTCCTCAAATCCAAATACATCTTAGTGGCCCCAGGATGGATCGAGAATTTCAACCGATGAGCCTCTTCCATCAAAATGGCATGCGTACCTCCCACGAACGGTACCCAAATACGCCCCTGAAAAGTCATAAGCCCCCGACCATCGGTAACGAACTCCGATACCAACCCAACAACTCGCTCTCTCTTCTGGTTTTCCGACCTCACTGCCTCAGCCTGTGCTCCTTGAATGGTCTCCAACACTGGAGTCATCACGGTCAATCGCAAACATACATCTCGCAACAAGGTGCTCTCCACCCGGCGACTCAAGGCGTCGGCTACCACATTAGCCTTGCACGGATGGTACAGAATCTCACAATAGTAATCCTTAACCACATCCAACCACCTCCTCTGCCACATATTTAGGTTGGGCTGATCCATCAAATACTTTAGACTCTTAAGGTCCGTGTATATCGTACACCGAACCCCATACAAATAATGACGCCAAATCTTGAGGGAGAACACCACTACCCCCAACTGTAGGTCATGGGTGGGATACCTCGTCTCATGAGGCTTCAATTGCCTCGATGCATACGCTATCACATGCCCTCTCTGCATCAGCACCGCTCCCAACCCCAAAATCGATGCATCACAGTATACAACAAAGTCCTCCATTCCCTCCGGGACGGCTAACACTGGGGCCTCGCATAACCTTTGGCGAAGCATCTCAAAGGAGGCCTACTGCTCGGGGCCCCATGAAAAAGCAACACCCTTCCGGGTCAAGCTAGTGAGTGGCACTGCGATCTTAGAGAAATCCTTGATAAATCTCCGATAATAACCCGCCAACCCTAGAAAACTCCTGATCTTGGAGGGTGACCTAGGCACCTCCCAACTCATCACTGCCTCCACTTTGGCCGGATCAACCAATATCCCATCCTGGTTAACAAGATTTCCTAGGAACTGGACCTCTCGCAAGCAGAAATCACACAAAGCCTCTCCGATCTCAGAACTCCGAGGATCTCCCTCAAATGCTCCTCATGCTACTCCCTAGATCTCGAATATACCAAAATGTGATCAATAAATACGATCACCGACCGATCCAACATCGGCCTGCACCACCCGGTTCATGAGATCCATGAACACTACCGGAGCATTGGTGAGTCCGAAAGGCATCACCACAAACTCATAATGCCCATAACGCATCCTAAACGCTGTCTTCTGGATGTCCTCATCTCGCACCCTCACCTGATGGTATCCAGACCTCAAATTGATCTTGGAGAACCAAGATGCCCCCTTCAACTGGTCGAACAAATCGTCGATCCTCGGCAACGGGTAACGGTTCTTGACCGTCAGCTTTTTCAACTCCCGGTAATCAATGCACATCAGGTGTGAACCATCCATCTTCTTTACAAATAGAATAGGCGCTCCCCACGGCGAGCTGCTCGGCCGAATAAACCCTTTCCCCAGCATCTCTTGAAGCTGCGAGGATAACTCTTGCATCTCTGGAGTTGCAAGATGATAAGGCACCTTAGCGATAGGCGCGGCCCCCGAGACCAAATCAATACTAAACTCTACTTGCCTTACGGGAGGCACAGCCGACAACTCCTCTGGAAAGACATCCGGGAACTCTCGCACTATAGGAACCTCCTCCACTGACCTAGGCCTCATGGAATCAACCCGCGTATCTGACACGTAAGCCACAAAACCCTTACAGCCCTGCTGTAGACACTACCTCACCCTAGCGGCCTAACAAAACGCTGATCCAGAACGGGTACCCTCGTCGTACACTGTAAGAACTCCCCCACTAGGGTCTCGTATGGTCACTAGCTGTCGCTCACAGTCGATAACCACACCGAACCTGCTCAACCAGTCCATGCCCAGTATGACACAAACATCCCCCATGGCAATAGGAACCAAATCAATCGGGAACTCAACGCCGAAAATCTCGAGTACGCACCCACGGATCACCTCTGTGGCATATATCACCTTCTCGTCAGCTATGGAAACTCTCAGAGGCCAACTTAGCGCCTCGCGACTAACACTGATGTGCGACTAAAATCCAAAGATACAAAATACTGACTCGCACCCGAGTCAAATAATACCAAGGCAGGTACAGAATTCACAAGAAAAGTACCTACGCATAACATAATATAAGCATAATATTTCAACATTACAATAAATACACGAACGAATACATACCAACCACGACATCGGGCGCTGTGCGGACCTCCTCTGCGGTCAACTGAAACGCTCTCGCACGTGCCCTCGATGCCTCGACCTTAACTAACCTACTCCCGGTAGCTCTGATGGCGGCAGGGGCAAATTCTTGAAGTGCTCCCTGAGCTGATCCCCACAACTGCAGACACTCCGCCTTCCGGTGTCCGGTCTGGTTGCAGTGAAAACATACTGCAAACCCCTTGGGGTAGTCATTGGCCATATGCCCCTCCTTGCCACATTTGTAGTAAGATCCAGCTCTACACGCTACATCATGACCCTTGCCGCACTTTCCACAAGTGCGGCCCTTCTGGCTCCCTGATTTGGGATCAGCGGGCTTGGCCAGCTTGGCTGCCGGCTGGAATTATGTCGGTTGCCGATCCCTCCCCTGAGATTCAGCCTCCTCCCTAAACTGAGTCTCCAACTCGATCTCCCTGTTCCGAGTATTTTCCTGAAGCTCAGCAAATGTCCGGTATGAGGAGTTCGCCACAAACTCCCGAATGTCTTGCCTCAATATACTCAAATATCGGCTCATACGTGCCTGCTCAGTGGACACGTGCTCAGGGCAGAACATCGCCCTCTCGTGAAACATCCTGGTAATCACCATAACAGACTCAGTGCCCTGCTTGAGGGTCAGAAACTCCTGGGCCAAACGCTCCCTCTCCACCTGGGGAACGTACTCATCTCGAAACATGGTAGTGAACCTCTCCCAGGTCATTGCCACAAGCTTAGCATGCGAAAAGTGTGCTGTGACAAACTTCCACCAGTCCTTCGCTCCCAAGCGAAGCTGGTTCATCACGAACCGTACTCTCAAATGCTCAGGAGATGAGCAAGTGAAGAAACACCCCTCTATGTCAGAAATCCATCTTATAGCCGCCACCAGGTCCTGGGTCCCATCAAACTCCGGTGGTTTCGTGTTGCTGAACTCCCGAAACAGCAACGCATCACCACCCTGCGGCCTAGCAGCAGCAACAGCTGCGGTGGCCGCCGCAACAGCAGCCTCAGAAAGAGCAGCATAACGCTCGTCGAAAGTCTCAATCAGCGCGGTCTTAATAGACCTGAACATCTCTGGTATCTCTGCCCTGATGACCGTAGCCACCTCCTCATGAATGATCTGTCAGATCTCCTCATCACTAGCCCCGACACCCTCCGGCATATGACGTGTCCTCACCATGATCAGCCTCTGAAATATGACATATGATAAATTAGAATTCGCTCGATCATACTCACACTCGACAACTCATTCCTCCTTGATCCTTGGCATTCCGAAGATTCTTACTTGGACCGTACACCGCCCTGGTGCTTTCAGTAGTACGGGCCCAATACCACTGTCCACACCGTTTCAGTACACACCCCAAATCCTCCTCTTCGGATCCCAATTTCCAAGTACTCTATCACTCTCTAACAGATCTCTCGTAAGCTCCTCACTGCTACCTATGCACTCTCAAGCATCTCATAGCATCTCACATCTCCCTAGGCTAAGGCATCACAAATCAGGGCACTCTAGCCCTAATAAGAATACCTAGCCTACTCTAGCAAGAGAATACATCATATCAATTTTCATAAACATATAATATAAGGGTATTTTGGGAAAACACCGTTCGGGCGCTGACTGATCGTACACACGTTTCTTCCTTGAATTTCTCTAAAAATCTTTTACTTTTAGAAAAGTTTGGTTCTCTTTTGAAAATATTTTCCAAATCCTCAGTTTGAGTTCAAATACTCCCGAAGGTGTACCCAAATCCCTCAAACCAAGGCTCTGATACCAAATTGTAACACCGTAAATTTCAAAATAAAATTTTCAAATTTTTAGAAAACATAATTCATTTAATATTCAGAAAACAACCATATTTAATCATTCAATCCAAGTATTACAAAATCCCAAGATCTCCAAAATCATAAATCCCATGCGTGTGTACGGATCAAGTCGGCGCCTCCCCGCGGTCGTTACTAGTACCTGAAACAAACAACATCAAACACTGTAAGCACAAAGCTTAGTGAGTTCCCCAAAATACCACATATAACACATATTAACCACTCGAGGCTATAACTCTATGGGTCCGTGCACCCAAACTCTGCAAACCCTCAGGTTCTAACTCTATGAACCTTCCGGTTCTAACTCTGTAAACATGCACAACATAAATCACATAGAAATAATGCAGTACAACACATAACATACATAGCATACAAATACTCTATCACATAACTCTGGTTACCTACTCAAGGTAAAGTATAGTGAGAAGACTCACCTCGCGTGTCTCGGTAATTCGTAAATCCATGAAATCACTAGTGCTCGATCTTCCGAGCTATAGTCCTCCTATAACACAATACATCTCTAATTAACACTTTCCCAACTATGGTTGACTATCCCTTAACAAGTCAACATAGGTCAACACTGGTCAATGGTCAACGGTCAACTTTGACCAGACTCGACGAGTGCACTATAGCGACTCGGCAAGTCTAAGCGTATACACTGATTTCCCTGGGATCCTCTCTGGACACGTCGAGTATTCTCCTAACTCAACAAGTTCCACCGGGCATGAGTTGTGGGGCCACCATAACTTAACTCGCCGAGTCTCAAGAATAACTCGGCGAGTCCCAGCTTGACTCAGTCCACCTGTCAACCCACTCTGACTCTCCCTGACTCCCTAAGTCAAACCCTCAACTTGGCAAGACTACTCACTGTGTGCTACTGGGAAATATTCATGCTACTAGCCGAGTCTGTTCTTCGGACTCGGCGAGTCCATGCCATACAATGATTCAAACTCGCTCCGAAGGTCAGATACGGTACATTAACTCATAGATCCAGTCCTTCCATGCTTATTTAGCATGTAAAGTCACTATCTTGATGCACATACAACATCTATATGACCATATATGATGATTTAGTCCCAAATACCACAACTCAAGGTCATAATCTCCATTGCTCTTCATAAAGCTTGATGAGTGAGGCTCTCTGGACCTCTATGGATCAAGATCCAAAGCCTCATCATTAGAAAGGTACTATTTGGCATCAAATCAACCCAATAAGGCCACAAGAAACCCTAAATCCAAATATACTTCATAAAACAGAAGATAAGCTGAAATAATACCTCAAGTTCGAAGATCTGAGCTTCAAATCCACAGTATAGCAATCTCCTATGCTTCCTCTTGGTTATGACCTCCTTCTCCTTGCTAAATAACACCACAAAGGTCAAGAATGGCTTCCTTCCTCTCTCGCCGAGTCCGGACGCAAACCCGTGCCCAATACCGCGATCCTACTCGGCGAGTTTGAGCTCCAACTCACCGAGTCCACTCACAATTTCCAAAAAAATAAGCCAATAATAAGCCAATAATATATACCTGGAAATTCAGGCGTCGCGAAATTGAAATGACATTTGTCACCCGTAGACCTGCAGGTCCTACTGTAGCTAGCAGTAAGGTGCGGGGTATCAAACCCAATATAGATCTATACACAACTATCACGTTCTCCCTACAAGAGACTCTGGTTATAACTACTAGAAATTTAGATCCTGCACTCAGACGTACAGAAAGAGAATGTCTCACAATTTAAGTAACAAGTTTACGTGTGGTGCGCGTGAGTGCAAAACCCTTTTTCTGCGGGAATAAAACCTTCCAAACTGTGTTTGATGTGTTAATGGAAACATAAACCATACATATTATAGTTTATCAAAACGTTTAAATGTAATAGTTATATCTTTGTTTATTGTGGTTAAATACCGTATTTGTGAAGGTAAAAAGAAAAAAAAATGTATATGTACTTTTTACTAAAGTGAAGCAACATGCATTATAACAACAAATTAATTACAACACTTTTGTAGGTAAAAATCCATTTGTTTTCTGATGTATGACTATATACTAAGTCAAAATGTCATATATTTGTAAGAACATATTTTCACATAAAGATATACACCTTGCTCAACATGTTACCAGGTGAAATGAAATTTATAGCATTTTTCTATAGTTAACATTTTCTTTGACTGTTCTTAGAAAATTTATAGAAAAATCATCGAAGGTCCAAATCAACATAAATTTTGAGAGTTTGGTAAATGAGTCTAGTTTGTCCTAATTTTTATCGGAAATTTTATTGACCTCTATCTTGTGTGAAAAAGTCCATAATCACAGACTGGTCCGGATTGATGTTTGAAATGATAGGCTGTTTTGTAAAAATCACCATAAATTGTAGAAAAATCGTATGGAGATGTGTAAGTAGTTATTTTAAAGCTATGAGCTTGAACTATTTTCACCTAATACAGTTTTGAAAACTAAAATGTTTAAATTGTGCAAAACAGTCCGTGAATGGAGTCCAACTTTTCTGATGAAAGTTGTTAGCAAAGTTTAGTTATGTTCTTGGTGTTTTAACTTGTATTCCCCCCCCCCCCCCCCCTTAAAACTTAAGAAAACATGAAAATACAGGGGTATGAACTCACCTTATGTGATTTCAGTGGGTGAATGTTGAATAAATGAAGTGTTCAACTCAAGAACACTTGAAGGATCATTTGAAGATTTGAGAATCTAACACAATAATGATGGAGTTTGTGTAAGGAATCAATGATTTGTGTAAAAGGAAATGTAATGACCATAAGCAGGGTGATGATACTTACCGAATGAAGATGGAAAGCTTGAATAATGACATGGAAATCTCGAAATTATAAGAGAGAATTTGAGTGAAAAGATGTGTTTGATCTTTGGTGGAAATGAAAGAAATGAGTAACAATGAGGAGAGAGGGTGAGCTTTCAGCCTTTGATGGGTCAAAATGGTGGGAAAGTACCCTTGAATGACCAAGTATGGTGGGGGGGGGACAATATCTGATCATGGAGTGGGTATGGGAGTGGTTTCTCGTGTCATAAATCAAAGATATGTCAACACTTCACCACATGATCTCATTTAATAGATTTTATTCTAAAATAAGGATTTCCTTAAAAATATGTTTAAATTATGAATATTTAGGGTCTTATATATTAAAATATGATTTCTGGAGAAAATCCCGCGTTAAAATAATTAAAAAACGGGTTTAAAATGGAGTCGTGGTCGAAAACCGAGTGCAATGTGTGAAAATCCGAAGTTCTGGGCGAGGTCTCGGCCTCAACAGCCAAGAACCGGAGAGGCACCAGTTGTTGATGCAAATTCAAAGAGAAGGAAGGAATTGTGGTCCGAGGTAATGTTTGATGCGGGGCTCGTTGGCTGCGGTCGGCTTGTTGCGGCTCGCTGACTGCGGCTGACTTGTTGCGGCTCGCTGACTGCGGTCAGCCTCCTTGGTTGCGGCTTGCTGACTGCGGTCGGCCTCCTTGGCTGCGGCTCCGGGTGGCTTCTCCTGGGGCTTCGGTTCTCCTCTAGACCTCAATCCAAAGAGGACTTGGCCCCTATGGAGAGGCTTCGGTCCTAAAGGGTTATTTTCCAAGATTTTTCCCTTCTTTGAGTGGTTTCTCATCAAGCCAAGTATCGGGATGCCCTAATTGATTATAAAAATTTCAAGAGAGGTTTCGAGAGAGATTTGGGAGAGATTTCTCAATCTTAAAGGGATTCCTCAAATAGAGAGAGATTTGACATACTTGGAGAGATTTGGGAGAGAATTCACATACTTGGAGAGATTTCTCATACAAAGAGAGATCTGGGAGGGATTTCACATATAAAGAGAGATTTGGGAGAGATTTCACATACTTGGAGAGATTTCTCATACAAAGAGAGATTTGGGAGAGATTTCATATTTTTTTGAGAGATTTCTCATACAAAGAGAGATTTGGGAGAGATTCTAGATAAAGAGAAATAGAGTGAAAACGATTCAGAGAGGTTTCGTGTGTGACATTTGTGAGTGTCCGGCTTCGCAATGCAAGGTCTGTAAACCCCGTTAAGCCATGTTTAAGGACCTTACACACTCCTGATGAGTATGCAACATTTTTTATCGGTTTGGTTCGTTACTTACCACAGTTTTAGGTTAAAGAAATCTAGATGTACGAACTTTTCAATTTATGATTTCTCATTAGAATAGCGAGTTGTATAGTATTTACCTAACATGAGCCCTAGTACACAAGGGTTATTTGGGTTGACCGGTCTAACTTGTTGACTTTATTTGACTTTGACTTGACCATAATTTGACGGTTATCACATCATCCCCCATTAGAGGGAATTTCGTCCTGAAATTTGCATTTTGAATGGGGATCCAAGAATTTGGAGGAAAGATGGGGGAAACTTTTCATACTACAAGAAATTGATATGGTGGGGACCAATCCGCCTGATGTTAAATGAGGCCTTGGAATATCTTATTGTAACTTGAGCTAAGTCAATTTAAAGGAGTTATTGTTTTGAAATGATAGTGTATTCTATGTATTCCTTTATGCTCCGCGCTACAAAGTGGAGACTCTCGTTCATTTCGATTTTTGCCAAGCGGTAAGTGGGCACACCCGTGTTTTACCGAAGTTAATCACTCAAGCAATTAACACATCGCCTAAGTTTTGAACAATCCCCTTGTTGTTCTGCCCATTGGTTTGTTGTTGGTAGGCCATACTCAAGTCTAACTTAGTTCCCTGCAAGGGTCGTATAATCTCTTTGATGTACGTTCTAGTCGGTTTCTCCATCGTATCGGTTTCTTTGATTAGTAGGGAGTGTGAGGTTTCCCCAAATGGTATTGAGACCACCCATTTCCTTGGGTAGCTTGGTTATGAAGCCCATGGTTAGCCACTCCCGCTTCCTTTCGGGTATCACTGGTTTTTGTAGGAGACGCGAAGGCTTCCTTTACTCTCTCTTGTCATTGGCACAAGTACGATACTTACCCACATGTGTAACGATGTATGTTTTCCCATTTGCCCACTGATGGCATTCTTTGAGGTCCAGATACATCTTGTCCGAGCCTGGATGAAGGGAAGTAGTGAGTTTTCGTGTGCTTCGTTCGTGACATTATTTTCTGAATCCATCAACCTCGGTGTCCAGATCCGGTTCATGGAATAACATGTCCCGTCGTCCTTGCCTTCTAGGTTCTTATGATCGGTGAATATTGTATGCTTCGTGACATAGGTATGGTGCCTCTAGGCCTCTAGAGCGAACTCTACTGCTCCTTGTTCAAGGTCATGCGTTATCTAGCCTACCTCGTACGTCTTTAGCTGACTTAAGTCATAAGTAATAACTTCTCCTCAGAGCGTTGCATCGGGCCTACTGTAGTGTTCCTCGATTTCTTAGCTCGATAAGAAGCATGTGGGTTTGGTTTATGCAACTTGACTTATTTGGACGATAGGGCGTTCACTTGTCCTCTTGGGTAACCTGGCCTGAAGTTCATGGCAGGACTCGTACCTGGTCGTATCCATCCCAAGCTTCTGTGCTTGAACCTTGTCTGCTGTATGTGTGACATTCCCAAAGGGTCTCCTGGAAATGCTTGGAATAAGGTTTTGGGAAGTATAACGCTCCTCTGGTGCATGTTTTGGGGTTTCACAGCAAGGGATGACCCGGAGGTCCGTTATGGATGTGTTTATGGGAGACAAAGGCTTCGATATTCGGTGGGTTAGGTGAAGGGTCTTTTCATTTCGTTAAATCGGGAAGAGAAGGACTATTCCAATCGAAATTGAATGGTGACGATAGTATCTCTTAGGTAAAACATGTGTTAAGTCGTATTCATAAGAAATGCTCATTAGGGTGATAGATTATCTTGTGTTTCACTTTAGTGTGTTCCGTTTTGTTCGATATTATTATTACTGTAGATGATTTCATACCATAGTGTCTAGCATTAGTAGTGGGTGTGTTTCGATAGCTAGTAATGATACTTGATATCATGATCCCTGACAGGTTTCCCTATGATCGAGCGGTATATGAACGTCGTATGAAATTTGATGTTGGTAAAATCGTCAAGTGGATGGTTCCATCCAAATACCACCACCAAACTTGGAACAAGAGTCAGGATGGAATTATTTGTCTCAAGACTTTAGTATTTTGATTATAATTAACCCCGATGTATGTACAAAGTCATCACAGTTTACAGGTAATGATCCTAAGGTCATATATGAGTGTCTTTGGTTTGATTTGAACGAGAGAGTATTTTAACTACTTTTAGAAAAACGGTGATTTTAGCAAGCATACGAATTTCATTACAAACATATGGTGCTTAAACGTTTTTGTCGTTGGAAACATTACAAAAGTCCTAATATGGTTCCCTTGCTGCTCCTGCTGGTGTGTTCATCACACTCCTCCTGCTCCTCCGTCGTTCCTCTCAGTTGGACAGTCTCTTTTGAAGTTCCCTCTTTCACCACATAGGCAGCACACTGGACTTACATTGGTATTGGGGTTTGAAGCGATATGTTGAGTCGGGGTCCTACAGAAACGGACGGTATGCCCTTTCCTATTGCAGTTATTACAATGTAAAATCCAACAAGCCCCATTATGATGGAAGCCACATTGGTTACACTTTGGGAGTGATCCCTTACATGGTTTGGCCGACGTTTGGGTGGCAGACCTCGTGGCTAGTGTCGAGGCATGTGTCGTGACTGTTGTTGTAATTGTGGGGGTGGCTACGGGATGTTGTCTTTTAGTGGATTTCTCAGATTCGTTGCGCTCCTTTTTATTCCAAAACTTCCTCTTCTTGTTCGTAGGTTTGTGGTCTGATGCATTTTCGTTGGCAGACACCCGTTGGTGTTCCTGATTGTTACAACATCATGTATTGTCAGTACCGCTTCCGTCTCTGCTGGCGTTGTTAGCATTTAATTGCGCAATGATGGCTGTCACGATTGCCATGACTGCAGCTTGAAAAGTAGCAGAGTCTATCTGCAGGGTTGGCACCTTGCTAGTTGGTTGGTTGCCTCTTGGTGAAGACATAGCTCTGTTTCATGATGAAAAACGACTTTGTGAGTGGAAATAATTATCTCAAGTGCATCCTTACGATTTATATTCACATATATAAATTCTTGCACATTACTGTACTATTCTCAGTGTTTCTGCTAACGTTCTTGGGATGGAGTTATTGTTGGATAAGGTGTCTAAGTCCATAACTTATTTGGTATATACTTGACCCGACTCGGCATGGTCCATTTGGGTTGCACTTCACCCGAACTATTTATGGATAATTTTATGAGAGTTATACACATATGATTATTAATATATTATAAGTTATAATATATTAATATGAAGTCATGTTATTTAATTAGTCTTAGTCTTAAATTAATTATGAATTAATTTAGAGATTAAAAGGAAGACTAATTAGATTGTGGGCTATTGGTTTTATATGGTGTGGGCTAACACCCATTTGTTAATGGGATAGGCTTGTATGGAAGTCCATGGATGATCCATGGAGCTTTTAACCCATGGATCCTTGGATAAGGAAAGGTCATGGGTTATTAGGGTTTCACCCTAATCATGTACACTATATAAGCATTCTTATGTTGCATGAAATAGCCACTAGTGTGTGTGTTTGTGTGTGGCCGAAAATTGTAGTGTGTATACACTCTCTCAAAGTCTTCCAAGAGTTTGTGGTGATTTGTGATTCCATTTGAGGCATTCACACTATTGGTGCTTGGCCCTCAAACTCCTTAAGAATCAAACTCATCAAAAAGGTATGTAATCTCATCTAATTCTTTTATGTTTAAAAGTACCCATGCCATGTTAGATAGGTTATGAACCTTGGAAAATTATTATTTTGCATGTATTTAGACAAACATAGATCCAAGGTTTATTAGGGTTGCATGCACACTTAGGAAGTGTTAGATTGCTCAAAACCCAACAGTGGTATCAGAGACTAGGCTTGCTTGTTTGATACTTGATGCAAAATAGTGAAAAAAAGTCGAAATTTTTGCTGTCTGCATGATGGACTCGCTGAGTCCATGGGGGGACTCACCGAGTCCAAGGCAAAATTCATCCTACTCGCCGAGTAGGTTCGTGCACTCAGCGAGTAGAAGGTTCAGAATGCAGATTTTCAACTTTTGCTGCTGGAAATGAACTAGAAACTTTACCCCAAAGTGTTTTGATGTTTTAAAACTTATTTTAGTTGGTATAATGGTTGTTTTAATCCATTTACAATAGCATATATCAAAATTTCATGCTTTGTATGTGTTCATATAATTTTTTTGAAACTTTGATAATCATGTTCATGTTCTTATGAATTTAGAAGATGATAGGAATTATTTGTTGAATTGTTTAGGATTAATTCTTGATCATTTATGTGTTTTAATGGAGTCCATAATTTGTCCTCAAGTTATGGATATCCAAAGGTCACTTTTCTTTAACACACATTAAAAACACATAAGTTACATAAAATGAAGAGTCTTCATTTTATGAACCTTTAATTCATAAGTTATGAAATGAAAAGTTTTGAAGAGTTACAAAACTTTTCCTCAAGTTTTGGAATTTGGAAAAGTTTCACACACTTTAATAAACTTTAATTCCAACACTTAGAATTTAAAAGTTAAAATTCAACACTTATACTATTTATAACATTAATGGTTTTATATATATATATATATATATATATATATATATATATATATATATATATGTATGTATGTATGTATAAGAACAAGTCGTTTTACCATTAGTAGGCCTCATTCACGAAACCGGTCTATAAGGTGGGTATAAGGTTGTTGCCTATAAAATGGCGACTTAATGGGTGTATACTTTCACCCACCGCTTGCTTGACTGGTGGAGGGTCGTTAGCCGAACGGGTAAGATAAAGACTTATAAATTCTCATTAAGTATGATGAATATTATAAAGTAACTAAATCTTTTACTTAATTCCCAATCTTATTTACTTTAGGAAAAATGTGAACATGGTGCTAATCCATGGAATTCAGACTTTGTACCTTACCAAGTTGTTGGTGGAGCGTGTGTGGTTAACCGGCACACTAACTTGGACTAGTAAGGATCACGAAGGGTGACTTAATGTTTGTCATAGATCAATGGAGCGTGTGTGGTTAACCGGCACATTGATTAGGTGATAATATTAAGGGTACCAAGTGAATTGGCATGGTTATTTACACCTTGTTTTGTGATCCTCGGCATCCCGGTCACAAAACTTGAAGGGCACAATCGAGATTGAAACATGCCATTGAAAAGTTCAATGAATCTAAAAAGAATCTAGGAATTTCAAATCCAATTAAAACCTAATAAATCATTTCGTTTTCGTGGTGGAAATTGGTGAATCGTCATTCACCTACCATTCAAATATATTATTACTTAGATTACGACATCCCTCTTCTAAGTATAATATATTGTGATTGGATCCAAGCCTTAATATTACATTTGGATGTCTTACTAAGGACTCTATATATCTAATCTAAATTTGCTTTCTTCTTTCAGATGTCTTCCAACACTAATGCTTCGGGCTCTAACCCAACTGGTTCTTTATCTCTCATGAATCTTTGTAGGAGAGTCATCCTTGATGGTTCCAACTTCATGGACTGGATAAGGAACATCAGGATGGTAACTCGTTATGAGGACAAGGAATATGTCCTCGATAAGGAGTTAAAAGAGCTTGATGAGTCTACTGCTACTCCTGAGGAAATCGCTGAATTCAGGACACATGAGAGAGATGCTACTAAGGTGGCATGCATCATGATGGCCACGATGACAGCCGGGCTCCAAAAGTCCTATAAGGACTTCTACCCTTTTGAGATGCACCAAGACCTGATGGAAAGGTACCATCAGAGTGCTCGTCAAGAGCGGTATGAAATAATCTCCTCCATAATAACAACCCACATGAAGGACGGTGAATCCGTCATGGCCCACATGTAAAAGATGCAAAGGTATGTGGACCGTTTGCTGAAGCTGAATGTGAACTTCCCTGAGGAGTTGGCAATTGACATCATTTTGCACTCCTTACCTTCTTGTTATGACCATTTTCGTATGACATATCATATGAACAAGGAGGAAGTTACCCTTAGCAAGCTCCAAGGACTCTTGAAGACCGTTGAAACCGGTCTTAAGGGCAAGGCGGTTGTTACCTCTACTACTCCTACTCCAACATCTACTCCTGTTTTGGCTATCGGGCAAGGCAAAGGGAAAAAGAGGAAGCACCCTTCGAAGGGTACCAAGGGAAAGTCTCTTGAAGGCTCCTCATCAAGGACCAAGAGCGGTTCTATCACTCCTTCTGCCATTCCCAAGGATGCTGATTGCTACTATTGCCAGGACAAGGGGCACTGGAAGCGAAACAACCCTAAATACTTGCAGGATCTGAAGGATGGGAAAGTGAAACCCACCCACGCAGGTATTTACACAATATTGTCTAATAACTCACCATATTCTAACTCTTGTGTGCTTGATACAGGATGTGGTATTCACATATGT
Organism: Lactuca saligna; assembly: GCF_052625555.1. Lineage (NCBI taxonomy): Eukaryota > Viridiplantae > Streptophyta > Magnoliopsida > Asterales > Asteraceae > Lactuca > Lactuca saligna. Next base: position 225,589,701 of record NC_136424.1, on the reverse strand, counting down.
TCTGATTTGCAGGGCCTAAGAAGAAGTGAGGATGTGGAGCATGGGAAGATAAGCTTGATCATGGGGAATAGGAAGGCTTCACCTGTTTCCAAGATTGGAGTTTATACTTTGTTGCTGAATAATGGGTTAAATTAGATTTGAATAAATGTGTGTACTCGTCTGAAATGGCGAGGAATATTATTTCCTTTCATGCTTTGTACAAACAAGGTTTTACCTTTTCGTTTGATAATGAATGTGGTGGTATTAATGCTTTCTTTAATAATGTGTTTTATTTTAAAGCATTACCTTGTGATGGTGTGTATGAAACTGTGTCGATTGTAGACAACTAAGGAAATAATGTGTTGTATATTGATTCTTCTACTAGCCTAGATAAGGCATCATTGTGACATTGTCGTTTTGGACATATAAACAAGAAACGCATAGGCCAACTCCAAAAGAGTGGAGTCTTGGAGTGATTCGACCTTAAATCGGATGATAGTTGTGAATCTTGTCTACTTGGAAACATGACAAAATCATCCTTCACTGGAACTTGTGAAAGGGGTGAGGGTTTGTTGGACCTAATACATACTCATCTATGTGGACCATTCAAAACCGCCACAAGGGATGCTAATCGGTATTATGTGACTTTTATTGATGATTTTAGTAGATATGGGTATTTCTACTTAATCAAACATAAGTCAGAAACCTTTGAAAAGTTTAAGGAATTCAAATAGGAAGTAGAAAATCAATTGGGCAGGAAAATTAAGATGCTTCGATCCGATCGAGGTGGTGAGTATCTTAGTACCGAGTTCCTTGACTATCTTAAGGAGTGTGGGATTGTCTCACAGTTGACTCCTCCCAGGACACCACAGCTGAATGGTGTAGCTAAGAGGCGTAATCGAACCTTTTTAGACATGGTTCGCTCTATGATGAGTAGAGCTTCGCTACCAATCTCTTTTTGGGGGTATGCCTTAGAGACTGTCGCCCATATCCTTAATCTAGTCCCTACAAAGAAGGTTACCAAAACACCTCATGAGATGTGGATTGGGAAGGTTCCCAATTTTGACCACATCAAAATTTGGGGTTGCGAAGCTTTCGTGAGGCGTGAAACTCATGATAAGCTTGAACCCAGAAGTGAAAGGTGTATTTTCATCAGCTACCCACAGAAATCCTTCGGTTACCTCTTCTACAGACCCAATGAGAATGTGGTCTTTGTAGCAAGAAGAGGGGTCTTTCGTGAGAGAGAATTTATAAGCCAAAGAGACAGTGGGAGGCAAATTGATCTTGAAGAAATTCAAGAATGAATTGGTGAAGGAACCTCAGATACTAGCAATCAACCTGAGGAGGAAACTCCTGTTGAGCCAGCTAGCGAGTCTATACCTCCGAGGCGTTCCACACGGGTTAAGAACACACTTGCGTTTTATTATGGCTTTCATATTACTACGGAAGGTGATACATTTATCAGTGATAGTACACTGGTAAATTTGGATGAACCTAGCAGTGTTAAGGAAACCATGACAGGCCCGGAGTCTGCTAAATGGAAGGAGGCTATGGACAGCGAGATACAGTCCATGTATGACAATCAAGTTTGGAACTTGGTTGAAAATGTACCTGGCCGTAAAACAGTCGGGTGCAAATGGATCTTCAAGAAGAAGACCGACATGGAAGGAAAAGTGCATACTTATAAGGCTCGACTGGTTGCGAAGGGTTTTACTCAGACTCAGGGTATTGATTATGATGAAACCTTCTTGCCGGTAGCAAAGATTAAGTCTATTAGGGTTATGCTAGCCATTGTTGCATTTCATGATTATGAAATATGGCAAATGGATGTCAAAACCGCTTTTCTTAATGGAAAGTTGGCTGACGATGTGTACATGAATCAGCCAGAGGGTTTTGTTAGTGCAGAGTACCCTAATAGAGTATGCAAGCTTGAGAAATCCATTTATGGATTAAAACAAGCATCTCGTAGCTGGAATCTTTGTTTTGATGAGAAGGTCAAAGAGTTTGGCTTCTCGAGAAGTGAAGATGAGTCTTGTGTGTATGTCAAAGCTAGTGGGAGTATAGTTAGCTTCTTGGTACTGTATGTGGATGATATACTACTTATAGGAAATGACATCCCAACCTTGCAGGAGGTTAAATCCTGGCTTGGGAAGTGCTTTGCTATGAAGGACCTAGGGGAAGCTGCCTATATCCTAGGGATAAGGATATTAAGAGAAAGGAGTAAAAGACTAATTAGACTTAGTCAGAGTACCTACTTGGATAAGGTGTTGAAAAGGTTCAACATGCAGAATTCCAAGAAAGGAGATTTACCGATCCAAAGCAATACCAAGCTGAGTAAGACTCAGAGTCCGAGTACAGAGGCAGAGATAGTTGAGATGAGCCAATTACCGTATGCTTCCGCTATTGGCTCGATCATGTATGCAATGACTTGTACCCGCCCTGATGTGACCTTTGCTTTGAGCATGGTCAGCAGGTATCATGGGAACCCTGGAAAGGCTCATTAGATTGCGGTAAAGAACATTCTCAAGTACATGCGGAGGACTAAGGATTGGATCCTTACCCTTGGTGGGAGTCATGACTTGATAGTATTAGGGTATAGTGATGCTAGTTTTCAAACTGATAGGGATAACTTTCGCTCTCAGTCGGGCTGGGTCTTTACCTTAAATGGAGGGGCAATCTCTTGGACGAGTTCCAAGCAGGAGACGGTGGCTAATTCGACTTGTGAATCAGAGTATATAGCAGTGAGTGAAGAAGCGAAGGAGGCGATATGGCTGAAGAACTTCATCGAAGACCTTGGAGTTGTGCCAGCTATTAAGGCGCCTATGGAAATTTTCTGTGACAACAATAGTGCGGTTGCTTTAGCTAAAGAACTGAGAGATCATGGGAGATCCAGACACACTGACAAAAAATATAACTTCATAAGACACAAGATAGAAGAAGGACTCCTCATGGCAAAGAGGATATCGTCAGATGAGAACCCTGCGGATCCCCTTACAAAGGGACTGACGAGGGCTAAGCATTTTCAGCATGCGAGGCGCATCTGGCTGAGGGACGATATTAGTTTTACAGATTAGATAGATTCTCTGAAACTTGTAAAATGTAATCGACATTTGATGATGAATAAAATTGTGATTTATTTATGAGTAAGGTGTTGCTATCATTGTCAATTATTTACAATTGTTTCAGCTTTGCATGTTTTGACTTCCAGAATAATTAATTTATTCAAACCTCCACAATCGTTCATACGTCGGAAGTAGGTATGAATCAAGATTGTCATGAATTGGATTTGTAGATGGCTAAAAGTGTTTAGACATGGCAATGGTTGCTACAACGTTCATGAGTACTCATAAGTTATGAGTATTGGAATAAACCCACGCTCACTTGTATCACATCATGGAATTTATCTTGAGTGATCGTGAGATGGTAATATCATATAAGGCTTAAAACCTAGAGATATGAGTTGGTTGTGCATTGATTGCACGTAAACGCATCAGTAACTTGATGTTATAAAACGTGCCTTTGTGTACAATTCAACAAGTAGTAGAACAAGTATATGAGTCGAAGTTTATCTGTTCCTTCTAGAAATAGAAGCGATATCTGGGCCCCTCGATGATTTTGTGTTGACCCATTACCGAGCCCAGTCAGAACGAAATTGATGTGTTCAGTTGAGTTCTTTGTCAAACAAATCAGAAATCAAGAAAAACTGCCAGACAATAAGCAAGACATAGTTCCATGTGTTTGTCCGGCTGATATCATAAGAATAGAGGATTGTATGATCACTTATCTCAAAATGGCGCTTCATAGTTCAATAGAGTTTTCAAGAGCTACGATTTCCAGTTGGTTCCTGAAGTAATATAGGCAAATACAGTTATTAGACTTATCCAAGTGGAAGTCTGTTGGATAAGGTGTCTAAGTCCATAACTTATTTGGTATATACTTGACCCGACCCGGCATGGTCCATTTGGGTTGCACTTCACCCGAACTATTTATGGATAATTTTATGAGAGTTATACACATATGATTATTAATATATTATAAGTTATAATATATTAATATGAAGTCATGTTATTTAATTAGTCTTAGTCTTAAATTAATTATGAATTAATTTAGAGATTAAAAGGAAGACTAATTAGATTGTGGGCTATTGGTTTTATATGGTGTGGGCTAACACCCATTTGTTAATGGGATAGGCTTGTATGGAAGTCCATGGATGATCCATGGAGCTTTTAACCCATGGATCCTTGGATAAGGAAAGGTCATGGGTTATTAGGGTTTCACCCTAATCATGTACACTATATAAGCATTCTTATGTTGCATGAAATAGCCACTAGTGTGTGTGTTTGTGTGTGGCCGAAAATTGTAGTGTGTATACACTCTCTCAAAGTCTTCCAAGAGTTTGTGGTGATTTGTGATTCCATTTGAGGCATTCACACTATTGGTGCTTGGCCCTCAAACTCCTTAAGAATCAAACTCATCAAAAAGGTATGTAATCTCATCTAATTCTTTTATGTTTAAAAGTACCCATGCCATGTTAGATAGGTTATGAACCTTGGAAAATTATTATTTTGCATGTATTTAGACAAACATAGATCCAAGGTTTATTAGGGTTGCATGCACAGTTAGGAAGTGTTAGATTGCTCAAAACCCAATAGTTATAGCAGTAGGTAGGAGTGGGTTTCATACGGGCATTAAGCTTTACTCATCTTAGGATCATGTTTGACCAAACACACTTAGCTGAGGAGTTTTGATGGGATCCGGTGCATTAGTGCTGGTATGATTGCACTCTATAGGTCTAAGAAGAAGGCATCCCTTTTATCATAAGGTTTAAGGGGAGAGACGGTAATGACTCTTTAGAATGGCTATACGTCTCGAGTTTTCTAACTAAGCTTATTGATCTTAGTTCAATTTGTAACATATTTCGGTTGTTTTATGGTTTTCTGAAAACGTTTCATAACGAGAGCCTATATATGATAAACCCATGTATTTTAGTAGTTTTGTATCCAAGTGAAACCTAGAAATTTTTTCCAAGTTAGGCCTTTCTTATGACCATTTGATGTATGCTTAGTGGTATGATTAAGACTTAATAGATCCTTGAGTCTGATGGATCTGCCGTAAATCCATTTTGTTAATATGCTTCTAGAAATTTTGGTTTCAGAGAAAGTTTTGGCCGAAATGTAGGTCTACACTAGATTATTGTAAGGAAAAGTTTTGATAGCAACTAAATCTCTTGATTAGTATGACCGCTCAAATCGCAGTGTCATGCTTACGCCTAGAATAGAGTAGCACCAACGCATACTCATGAACCTAATTTACCACGTCTTGTCAGCGGTATGAACTCTACTCACGACTATCCATCCCTTGTGATGCCTGAGGCAAGGTCGATGCATCTTGCAACTTTGCCTAACGACGCTTGGATGTTATCATCCTCCCTTTAAATGCCGTGTGTCGACCCTGTTACTCTCTTTCCTCTTCACGAGTGGAGATAAGGTCCTATAAAGAATGTTGGCCTCTGAAATCATAGTCTATCTCCAAGTCTCGGTTGCATGAGACGATAGGGTCTGTAGTAGTGTGCAGCTTTCAAACTTGGTTTGTAGTCTCCTTGTGTTAATCCCCGATGTTCGCGATCCACCGGGTCTCCGCCGGGAGGGCTCTGTCAGTCGGTCCCCCGTGTTGAGGTCATAGCACCCTCGTTGGTCTCCACATGGTGGTTGCTCTCATTGCCGTCGACTTCAACCCTCGATCATGGTTGCCCAACGGGGCACGGGTTCGATGTAGTCGAAATGGTTCGCAGGAACCCTGGCTATGCATGGAGAGTTGATTACCTCCGGTTCCGCTTCTGATTCTTCTCATCACCATCCACCATTTCTCTGGTTGGGAAAGTAGGGTTCGTCTGATAAGTAGGACCTTGATATGTTATACATGCGAGAATAGGAGTAAGAAGATAATTATTGGATGATCTGTCTAGATAATTATTAGGTGACATGTATCAGTTATGTCAATACTTGTGTAGTGTATACCAGTTATATGAAATCAAGGCAGGATAGTTCTTCGAATAGGTGACTCTAACTCCAAATCCACAATCCAACGAGAACAGGAAGTAAAGCAACGATCACAGATTCTGAGTCTATAACGCCTAAATTTTATATAACCTTTGCGTATCCACGTAACAACTATTGACCTACTTGACAGAGACCTATTTAGTTCTCATGTAAGCACTTATAGTAACACCAAATACACCCATAGTATTTTAACTCATGTTATGTTCTAATGTTCTCATTGTGGTAGTGTTGGTAAGTTTTTAGACTTGTCGCCATATCACAACCATTCTTGGGCATGTGGTAATCACTCCTCGGACCAGCATAGTTGATCAGGCTATGCCACTCCCAAGACTGACCATACATCCCCGAGCTTACCTCTGATATTCGATAATCATTACTTTTGTTTTGTTCTAGAATGATGTTGACCTTAGTATGTACGCATGAATGTATACTTTAACAAGTAACTATATATTTCTAAAAGTATAGTTGTTTTGAAAACTTTAAATCAGAGACCTTAGTCCCAATGCATTTATAGTTTGTATAACTTACGTGGTTCGATATACTTAGTTCACTATAAACAATGCTCTGATACCAATCTGTCGCACCCCCAAACCAAGGATGGCGGAAACGTCCGGGGGTGGCGGACTTCATGTATAGTATCACAACAACGAGTATAATAGTGCTCAAAGTAATTACAACCATTCTTGAATATAATTGAAAAAGTTACACCAAAGTATATGTTTACATGATTCAAATTAATTACATTATGATGACAAAATGAACTGTTTGACGATTTATCGTCCCATCCTCAAAACGCTGTTGATTTCCTATTTCACTGAATTCCTGAGAATACAAGTTGTTTGAAAAAGTGTCAACACAAAGGTTGGTGAGTTCATAAGATTTTTAGATAAAGAGTTTTCAAACCATTCTTTGTAATGTGTGGTGTGTTACCAAGAAAAATCCAATATTTTCCTTATGAAAGTTATGTGGTCCGAAAATGTTGGGACCGAAAATGAACAAGTATTTGTCATACTTAAAGATATAAAAGTGGTTTTAATTTGGCGTAAAACCCTTTCTGATTTGAGAAAACATCCCGTAATGAATGGTGTGTAGTTGTAAATACCAAGACTGAACGTATACAATAATATCTATAATTATTGATATGAAAAGTGATTTTAAATCGACATAAAACCCTTTTTAATTTATGAAAATACCCGTAAACTTTATGTGTTGTTAACTTCCTATCTGAGCCGCTATAACCATACTATGACTGAATGAACCTGCCACGACGTTTCTCAGGTGTCGCGAAACTGAAATGACATTTGTCACCCGTAGACCTGCAGGTCCTACTGTAGCTAGCAGTAAGGTGTGTGGTGTCAAACCCAATATAGATCTATACACAACTATCAAGTTCTCCCTACAAGAGACTCTGGTTATAAATACTAGGAATTTAGATCCCGCACTCGGACGTACGAAAAGAGAATGTCTCACAATTTAAGTAACAAGTTTACGTGTGGTGAGCGAGAGTGTAAAACCCTTTTTCTGCGGGAATAAAACCTTCCGAACTGTGTTTGATGTGTTAATGGAAACATAAACCATACCTATTATAGTTTATCAAAACATGTAAATGTAATAGTTATAACTTTGTTTATTGTGGTTAACTACCGTATTTGTGAAGGTAAATAAATAAATAAATAATAAATAATAAAAAAAAAAAAAAAAAACCCTTTTGTTTACCTATATGTATATGTACTTTTTACTAAAGTGAAGCAACATGAATTATAACAACAAATTAATTACCACACTTTTGTAGGAGTTCTAGTCAAGAATTTAGTTTAGTTCGAGTATTCAGTCAAGGGCATGGTCGACACTGAGGGTTTTTGGATTTATAGATTGAGGGTTTTGTTAGCTGCCAGGGCTCAGCAATGTATTAAGAACAGGAGTGCGGGTTATTTAGCATATGTGGTAGACACGTGGGCCAGAGAACAAACCACGAATTTCTAAGAGGGTAGATAATCGGCTTGAGGCCTAGGGTTAGGCTGGGAATATAGTCCATAGATTAGATTCGGAGTTCGAACCCCGAAGTGGGTGAGAACAGAATGCATGAGAGAGAACATCGGGAGGGGGCCCAGGAAGATGCTTAATGGTTTACAGCGCTCCGGATAGATTGAAGGCCAGAGGGGCATACCAGTCAGACCAGAGGCTCGAAGAACGGTCCAGAAAGACTACAGGCTTGGTAGGGCGGTCCAGTCATGTTGAAGACTCTGTATATATGTTCGTAGATCTATGTTCGGGTATTGAGTAGGTTGCTACGCTACATCAATCAGAAGGTTTGTCGCCAAGTATTGAACATGTTCCTGGAGTAGCTGAAGACTCCGATGTATTTTTGGTTGATCGGAAGTTGCTATTAGTTGTCGGACGGAGCTCAAAAAGGTCTCGGTGATCTCAACAGTTCGGAGTGTCACCGAGATTTTATCTTTTGGGATCAGGTAATACTCTAGTGGGGACTGAGAGTGGATCCGTATGGGTATTTGACAGTTTTGGGAAGGTTTGGGATTAGAATATCCTGTCATTCAGGTTCTGGGAACCGGGTTAGATCTTTCTCATCATCGTCTATGGCACTTGGATAGGGTTGAGGCGGTCTTGCTCTATACAGTAGGCCAAGATACCCAGTGCGGGCCGATACCCGGATACGTGGGATTACTGTTTGTGTGTGTGTTATGGTTCAGTAACCGGTGAGGTGTCCAAAGTTTAGTTTGTGGCAGACAAGTTAGGACCAAGGAGGTTTTGACTTCGCTTGAGAAACGTCATATGGTAGCATGCAGAGTTGAAGTGGGTTTATGACTTGAGATTCATGTGTGGTAGTAGTCTTTGTATCGTTATGTTGTTTTTTGATGAGAGGAGCGTCGATTAGGCCCTTCGAATGGCGGAGGAAGTGAATATCTGCAGGGTTAGAGTGCTGCGCAACTAAAGTGACGACAGTAGTATCTATCGGTAGCATTCCAATCATGAGCTGAGAGCCGGGGACGGCATACCAGACTCATGTTGTGGGCGCAGAGGCAATCTAGACCTATGATGAGGACCACGTAAGGGTATTCTAGTTATAGGCTGTAGGCTTAGAGATTGTGTTGGTTATGTCTGTTGTAGGAGCGTGTTGAGGTTGGATCTATTGTTGAAGATTCAGGAGAGTAGCACTCGGTTCTGACGAATTTGAGGATGGTGGATGAGACGCAAGGACAGATACTTGGATCTCCGGTTATGAGTAGACCTAAGTTATGTTCTTGGAGGTTTTCCAATCAAGGGTATTCCATCCTGAGGATGACCGGACCCTATGATGGACTGGATTTGATATGTTTGGTATTCCAACCTGGGGGTTGTTTGGGCCAAACATGTGAGGGATACAAGGGTATTCCCTCCTAGGGATGATTGGAGTCGTCGTAGGCTCGCCTGGTATTCTAGCCCGAGGTTGTTTGGGCCAGGCATGAGGGTTCATATTCATTAGTGGATTGATTATCTATGATATTTTAATAGCTGAGAGATGCATTATCATGGAATAAAAGAGGGTTCGCTCCAGGAAAAAGGAAAAGTTGGGTTTCTGATGCTTTGGACCATCAGGATGTTGTCAAGATTGGCAGAGTGGCATGAAGGGTAGACCTTATGAAAAGTTTCGATTGGGATTCACATCATCTTTCTCAATTTTCGCACTTGTGAAAGTGCATCATGGATCAGGAGGCGGTAGTACTGTTGGATGGAATTCAGGTCGATGAGCGCCCGGATTATGTGGAGAGGCTTGTGGCCATTCTGGAGAGAGGGTGAAGGTTCTACGGATCAAGGAGGTACGTTTGGTAAGGGTACAGTAGGAGCACCAAATAGGGTCCGAGTGGCCGTGGGAGCCGAAGGCAGAGTGCGGGAGCACGGTATGAGGATGTTCACTGCAACAGACTTCGAGGATGAAGTCTAGTTCAAGTGGGGGAGAATTGTAACACCCAGATTCTCGAATACCAATTTATGGTTATGAATTCTCAGGAATTCAAGATCTACTCGACGATTTGTTTTCCTGACTCATCATGTAGCAGCGGATTTGGGCCACGTGTTTAAGTGACCCACTCGCCGAGTCGGAAGAGTGACTCGGCGAGTTGGAGCTGGAGGGTGAAACCCTAAATTCCAAGGCTTGGCACCCTTTTTAAGGGATCATTATCCGCCCTTAGTTCCTTTGCAGCATCTTGAGAGTCCATAAACCCTAATTCGTGTGTGTGCTCCATATTAGTGTAAATTGAAAGATTGGAAAGAAGACCTTGATGCAAGAAACTTGAAGATCAACAAGTTGGAGGCAAGAACGTTTGCGGGTCTAAATTTTATCTCAGCTAGCTTCATTTGAGGTATCAATTCATGATCTTAGCCTCGTTACTTTCTAGATCTCTTTGGATGAAGTTAGGGCTTCTTAGCTTAATTGTGAAGCTATTCTTGGGTATGAGCTCAGATTCGAAGTTGTAACCATAGATCTGAACTCTCTTTGATTTGTAAGTCCATAAAGCTATCAATTTGGGCAAGTATGGACCACTCCTTAAGCGTAAAACCCCATTTCAATCTTGGTTTTGGCATTTTGAGTCATTAGAGACTTGTATGCACATAAAGATTGCAACTTTACGTGATAAGCAAGCCTTGGGAAGTTAGATCTGTAGTATGGAGCCTTAGCATGGCTTAAAAAGCGTCTGTATGGATGAAGGACTAAAGGGACTCAGCGAGTCTCATGGTAGACTCGGCGAGTCACATGAAGATGGTCATGAACTCGACGAGTTGAATGAACAACTCGGCGAGTCCGATGAAGATTGCCTTAGGCTCGGCGAGTGGCATGGTGACTTGGCGAGTTGGCAAGTTATGCAAGGAACTCGACAAGTAGCTGAGGGTACTCAACAAGTTGAGGTCAACATGGACTATTGACCTTGATAGTTGACTTTCACTTTGACCAAGGGTTGAACATTTTTACTTTTGAGGATAATTGGTAAGCGAGTATTTATGAATTGTATCTTTGATGGTTATGGGTATTGGAGTTTGGGGCAGTGTTTCGGGAGCGTGATATCGTGGTTCGGTCAGGCATTGCAAGGTGAGTTATCCTCAGTATATCAACAGGGTCTAAGGCACCAAGGCTGGCCCTTTTCTCATATTGTATACTTGTATTTTTTTGATATGCTTATTGATCTGTTAGATCGGTGTCCTGGTAAATTATGATGATATTATGTTAGTGACCTAGTTTAGGTCGGTATCCTGGTTAGGATTGTTGATATGTTTGGTGATCTATTAGATTGGTTTGACTGTTATATACATGCTAGTGTTATATGATATCTATGTACACATGATTGTCCTGGTTACGATGATGTTATGTTACTGACCGATTATGTTTGTACCCTGGTTATTGGGATGTTGTTATGATTAGTGATCCGTTAGATCGGTTTGACTATTATATTATATGAGTTAGAGTATGATACTTATGTGCACATGTTTTTTTGGTTGGGGGTTGGGTTGAGGTGGTCTTGCTTTGTGTTGTAGGCCAACATACCCGCTGAGCGGTCCGGATAGGTTGTAGGCCCTGCGAGGCGGTCCAGTCATACCGAAGGCTTAGGAGCTTTCCAGTCCTGCTGAAGGCTCATTATGCATGTTGTTCGGTATTTATCGATATGGTATGATTATGATTATGGTTATATGAGGTTGGTATTTTTGAGGTAACTCACTAAGCTTTCGGGCTTACAATTTCATTTTATTGTTTTAGGTTCAGCGGATGGCCGTGGGTAGGCGAAGGCGTGGCCATACGCTTCCTCGATTGATGATTATGATTTCTGGGAACTAGGATGTATAAACTATTTTGGAAACAAATTGTAATAATTGAATAGTTTCAAATGATTTAAAAAGTTTTAAATTTGCTCGAATTTTATGGGTGTTACAACTTCCTTATAGACAGGAGCAAATCTCAAAGATCGACTCTGTTTTCTCACACCATTGCGATAGGGAAATGAGTCCACCAGTCCCATTAAGGGACCTAGGCTTGAAGTTGGTGAAGTCCTTATATGAACACTCCCTAGAGCACACAGGAGCATCACCTTGAGTAGAATACACAACTGCACCACTCCCGCTAGTACTGCTAGTGCTGAATTGAGCTAAGGCTGCCACAACAGCCGCAAATTCCGAAGCTTGGAGTGCTGTAGGATCGTATTGTGAAGGAGGTGGTTGATTTGGAGTTATCGGAGGGTTGCGTCTCGTAACTCTTCATTGAGGCATTGTTCAACTAAAAGTTTACAAAGATGAAGGTGATAGTAAGAATCTATTTTGAGTATAATGAGAGCGGTCCATGGACTAAATCGCCATAGCCCAACAAAACAGATGAGAGTATGATTGAAATAGAGATCTAACAATAGAAAGATGAAAGAATTTGGATAAAGATTCCCATAAGATTAGAAGTATGTCAATAATATTGGTATTAATGATTTAACAAGTTCAGGGAAAATGACCATAAAGTAGGTCTTACATCAAAACATAATAAGAAAATTTTGACAGCATAAAGACCTAGCAGACTGAAAGTCCAAGGTTTTAAAAGCACGCGGTAAATTAATACTAGAGTCTATACATAGACCTAAATACATCCAAAAGACAAACTAGAGTAGGCTCTATCTGCGACGAGAACCACTAGAGTGAGTCCTTGATTCTGCCAGATGGCGCTCCATGAATATCATGTGCCTTCAAAAGGTTGTCTGACGAGCTCGAAGTCCCCTGGCTTCATTTTGGGTTACAGGAAGTTCTCTCTACAGGGCCGCATTTTGGTTCTAAATTCTTCCATGAGCAGTTTCCAGATGGCGAATGCGAACTGTATTGACTCCCGCATCGGCATCAACATCCATGATTCGTTTGATGGCAACCCTACCCTACTCATCAGTTATAGAAACCCTGTGAACCAAGATAGGAATGACTCTGTCTGCTAAGCCTCCCTCACTCAGATTGTAGAAGATTCGGTCTCTATTGTAGGGTAAGTGTTGACCCTGCTCGTGACTCCATATATTCAAGTTTGTTGCCTACAGGGGTGTGAGGCCTTGAAATGTCGGACGAGGGTTAGGATGGAATCCATCCTTGTTATATACGTGAGAATATTTTGAAAAGAGATAGTAAATAGACGTACTACTTAAGATAGTTACAAAATCATCCTTACTAGTTACTTCAATACTCGCGTAGTGCATACTAGTTATATATAATCAAAACAGGATAAACATTCGAATAAGTGACCCTAACTCCAAATCCACAACCAAACAAGGTACAGGAAATAAAGCAAAGATCACATATTCTAAGTCTATGACACTCTAGTCACATACAACCTTAACGTATCCTCTCAACAACTATTGACCTACTAGTAAATACCTTTTAGTTTCCAAATAAGTAATTATAGCAACACAAAATACTCCTATAGTATTTTAAGTTCATGTTTTGTTCTAAAGTTTTCATTTGTGGTAGTGTTGATAAGTTTTTAGACTTGTTACTACACCACAACCATTCCTAGGCACGTGCTAATCGTTTCTCGGAAAGATATAGTGGATCATGATATATCACTCCCAGATCTGATTATATGTTTCCCAGCCTACTTGTGTTGTCCAACAATCGCAATACTTTTTTCTGTCCTATTATGATGTTGATTTTAGTATGAATGCAGTTATTTAAAAGTATAAACTCTTGGTCAGAGTATTATAGTCCCAATGTGTTTATAGTTTGTATATCTTTTATGGGTTGATATACTCAAATCACTATAAACAAAGCTCTGATACCAATCTATCACACCCCCAAACCGAATTGGCAGAAACATTCGGGGGCGGAGGACGTCATGTATTGTATCAAAACAATGCATAATAGTAAAACTAGCAACAAGATCATCCATTGCATGAATAGTATAATTTATACATGTGTGTTCTGAATGTAAATGTAAGACACCAAAAATTATATATATCAAAATAAAAGATGATTCTGAAAGTGCTAAGTCTTCTCAAAACCTATCATTTGTACCTGTCTACTAGTGAACAAAGAATACAAGTTACTTTGAAAGAGAGGATCAGCATTTAAGTTGGTGAGTTCATAAGTATTTAGTGTCAAATATTGTATAAGTTTGAAGAAAGTGTTTGTAAATGTTTGTTGTAAATGCTTGTATCTCCTACAAAATCCTATATTTTCTACTTGAAATGTAGCCTTCTACCAAGACCCGAATGTTCTGTATGTTGTTGTTAGTAAAAGTGAGTGTTTTTCCCAAGTATGACTATCATTACCAAAATATAGTTTTCATTACCGTTTATGTGAGAAAATCACAATGTGAACGCAATGGGAAAATAAAGATGTACTATAGTATTTTATATAGTAACTACTATTGTACTAACTACCTTAAATCAATAGTTAATTAAGGTAAAATGCGATATGATTGTAACCATGCTTGATCGACTAGTAAAAGACAACATTGGAAGACATCGAAATGGTATGACATTTGTCACCCATAGACCTGCAGGTCCCACTGTAGCTAGCAGCAACGTGTAGGATGGTCAATCCAGTATAGATCTATACACAAATTCAAGCTCTCCCTCGAGGAGACTCTGGTTACAAAATGTGACACAGGTGTCGATTGCCATGCCACAAAGTAGTGGCTCACATTAATGGTATAGTATTCTTGTATCTGTATAGTATGTTCTCTCTATCCTAATGTATTGTTTGTTCTCTTTGTATAGTATATCGTAGGTTCTCTTTGTATAGTGTATATAGTATGTTCCTTCTTGTTTCTCATTATAGTATGTTCTTTCTATTTCTCGCTATAGTATGTTTGAGCTAACTTATGTATGAACTGACTCTTATATGTTTTATTGTACTAGAAATAATGAGTAGTAGTCTCCTAAAGTATACACATTAAAGTTTACTAGTAATGTTGTTTGAATGACTGAGTATGTTTGTACATCTTCGTTATCAAAAGGCATTGAACTAATGTAAGAACATTTATATCTACACACACATATATATATATATATATATATTAACATACATATAATATAACTAAGATCCAAACGACATTCGGATAAACAAACCGATACCCTAAGTCCGCAACCAAACAAGGAATAGGAAATAAAGTGAGTTATTAGTCCTAAGTCCTTTCAACCTTATTTATATAACTATATCTGTATAGACATGATTTTGATAATAATTAAGGTTAAAAGAGTTTGATAAAGAGTTTAGCATATAAAAGAGTTTGATAAAATGTTTTGAAATAGTTGTTTGATAACAGAGTGTGAAGTATAAAAAATCCATTTGTTTGATAGTTATTAATCACATGCGATTTATATAATAACTATAATGTTTCAACTTGTATTCCCCCCCCCCCCCCATAAAAGCATTTAAAATCATTTAAAAGGTATATTAGGGGTATGAACTCACCTACAGTGAGTGATTCGAATGTAAGATCGATATAGGATGCTAAGTGTCAAGTGAAGCCTCGAGCACAAAAGGATCCTATTAAGCATATAATGACACATATATGGATATAAATAGTGTATATAACAATTAATCATGATAGAGAACCACCCTAGGGTCTAGGAAACACTTGGATTGAAGTGTTATAATCACAAATGATTTTATTAAGGGGAGTTTACAGCCACAACTTCAAGTGTACGGCCACACCTTTGGTGTTTACGGCCATAGGGTATATCTTTAAGAGGTGTTTACGGTTCTAACTAGCATTCACTAAGGGTTCACGATCCTAGGTTTTGACTAAAGATGAGTTTGTGGTCAAGACATGCACCAAAACTAGGGTTTACAACCATGCAAGGGATTACGGCTATAAACTCTTGATGTTTATGCACTTTATGATGTTTCAAGGCTAGGAATCCTGTGTTTATGAAGACTAACTAGAAGATGAAAAGATACTTACACTTTTTAGGGTTCCTATGGAGTGCACGGGTGAAAGTTGATGATCTTGAAGAAATACCCAAATGAGATGAAATCATAGGGTTTCACTAGATTAAGCAAGGTACCAACTAACAAATTGAAGAAACACTTCCATAATTGAAGATCAAGATGAAAACTCTTGATGATAGTGGAGAGAAAATCAAGTTTCTTGATTTGGAAGAGTGAGAAGTGACAGAAAATGAAGGAATATGATTCATAAGGCATGAGTTCACGGCCAGCCAAGGGTTTACGGCCGTAAACTCCATTTGATGGAATTTTCCAGCTTTAATGCGCCACCATGAACTTTAGTTAACTCATCCCTATACCCAAACCTTGTATACACTATGCTTAGAACACTCAAACGGACCTTAAACAATGCTAAAAGATAGCATAAACGAGTCTGAATTTGATTGAATTGAATGGTTGTACGAGATAGAAATTTCGGGTTGTCACATAAGGGTTGGACGATTCTAGATGATGAAAACCACTTCTAAAGGCGATTTCTGATATCTTTCTGTGACTTTTGAAGATCTGCAGGTTGGGAATCATCTCACACATTTAGTTTAGAAGATTGATCAGTAAGTGTTTCTTTTATCTTGTTTGATTTTGTTTTTGTCCTTGTCTTGCTAAACTTTAGTTTTTAGTTCTGCATAGACTAGTACTTTTCATGTGATTAGTTTTCAGATGTGATTTTCGTTTTGTGTTTCAATCTAGATTTTTCAGTTTAGAGCTTAATGAATTTGTGGTTTTAATTCTTGTTAGTCTCGTCACCTAGTTAGGTTTTTATAATTTCGGTTAATCAGCTAATATAATCCATAATTGTTCTAATTAATTGGTAATAAGTAACAAGCAATTAATCGGTTCTGTGTTTGGGATTTAACTTTATTATAAACCGAAAAATCGTATCTTTATGCTTCCAAGCTTGTGAGAAGTATTGTATATTGCTAGGAATTTTACAAAGTACTTAACGAAAATTTTTTGATTTAATTAAGATCTTCTTTAATTGAACAGTAAAAAGTTAGGGTTAATTCAAAGAGCTTGTTTTAGTTAACTAGTTTAACTAAAAGAGATTATACTAGAGCTTGTTAGTTTTTCTTAGTACCAGCTTAAATAGAACGCATCTCAAATAATCAGATATGGGTTAGTTGCATGATTAGGAAAGTCGCAACAGAACTTAAATAGTTTCTAATATCGATTTTCGTTTAATTTAATATCACTACAATTTTAGTTTTTTTAATTTAATTTAAAATCCCCCCTTTATATTTATTTTTTGACTAGAATGTACTTGATGTAGAAAGGCATTGACTGTTAGGCTATGTCCCTAAGGATTCAACCCTACTTCCCTGGGCTATATTTTTACTACAACAAACAATGATAAATTTATTTTCTTAATACGTGTGTGACAACATGTTAACAATAGCTAATGGTAGAGAGTATTGTGAAGGGAACCCTAGGAAAGCCTAAGAAGAATGTTAGAATGTGGTTATGTGAGTGTTTTTGAAAGAATGATTCTAGAAGGAGAATCTAGGAAGATTAGCAATCTTGGTAGGAGTTCCTAGCATCTAGAAAGATTAGCAATTTTTGTGGCCTATAGAATGTTACTACCCAAATGTTGCTTGCTTTTTGATTTTATGGGACCCATATTTATGTGGGATAATTATTAAATGAATATCTTAAGTTACATGTTGCTAAGGTTATATAATTTTAGAATGATTGAGTTGGCCCTATTACGCAGCTCTCGTTAGAGTCTAACCATTATAGGGTTGGAAATTTTATTCGAAACATTATTTTGGTTTTGTTTCATCTAATTGTATTCATGAAGTAGTTAGCTGATATTAGTAGGCATTCTTGAGAAACTTAGTGGCCACATCAGTTTGGGATTGAATGGTGCATACTTAGGTGAGTTATTTGATTTGAGGTCTCGATGGCCTTGCTCAAGGCAATGCTAGTTGAGTCGCATTACTCAAGAAAAAAATGAATATGATGATCGGTTCGAGGATTGCAACCAGTGGTTGAGTGATTGGAAGATGGATATGGATGTCACTATCTTCGACTAGGGTTATTTCCTTCCAATTTTCTATGTTCGGAGGAAAGAAAGAGAGCATACATGTGATTTTTAGAGTTGGGATGTAGACCCAACAAGGGGCTAGATATGTGTAGTTTTTGGCGGCAAGTATGGCTGTGTGGGAATGCACATTAGGATTCTTGTGGTAGAGTTGCCTTGAGACGAGATCAGGGGTCTGCTTTCTTTGAATATAAGCAGCTCAAGTGCTAGTTGATCATTTAAGGTGATCAAAGGGAATTGAAAAGGGAATGACAAGTTTTTTTTGTCTCTGGTGTATCATGACTAAGATAATGATGCCTATTGTATTTATGAATAATCCTCATGATGAACTGATGGTTGGGGATTTGTGGTCAAGGTGAGTGGTAGTCCATTTGTTTCAAGATATAGAATCGGTGCTATGAATGGACTATCATAATTATGGCTTGTGCTTCTGTATGGGATTCTCAATGTTAGAGGCAGGTTATGATTAGGAGGTTTTTCAAGGTATCCATCTGAGATTCGAAATCTCTTTGACTTTACTTTTTCTTTATCTGGAATATCATCTTGGGTTGTGTTATACATTCCAAGGGTCGGGGATGTTGTGACATCCCCAAAATCTCAGCCAGAAGAGACCGATTTCATTTATGCTTCTTAAAATAATTTCAGACTAAATCCTTTTGATTTAAAAGAGTTGCGGAATTTGTTCCCAAAACAAAATATGATAAAATAATATTTATCAAAGCATTTCATCAAGAGATGCATTTTCATTATATAATCAAAACTCGGGATGTCATGTTCCGATACAGACCATAAAGCATAAACGATAACATTACAAGCCATTCAACAAATATATACATATATAGACTTGTAAACAAAACAAATCGATGATTCATCCATCTTATGCCCTTGCGCCACTTCCTATAATACAAATAAAACTGAGTGGGTCAGGCTTGGGAGCCTAGTGAGCATATAGGGTTTTCAACCCACAATAAATAAATTATATTTAATTTCACCAACCGACAATAACCCAATTACCCATTCCCATTATCATCACTTTATGTCCCTAAAGCAACATTTATCTCAAGGGACCTAATCTAGGATTTTCATCGGGACGGACATTACTGCTAAGGGGTTTGCTCAACAATAGATGTCCTAAAGGCAACCATGAGGGGGATATAGTCCACCGGTGAACACATCGTTCACAACACCTACATGTTATGAACCTGCTAGCGTTCCACAAGAATGTCTAGAAGGAGTCTTTGGCCGTTATCCATACTCCGCTGAATACCTAGATCAGCAACAACAACATCGAGGCCTCTCATCTGTTTATCACACACCAACTATCTACCCATGTTCTACCCAACATATATATATACATAGTTTAAAACCTATATAGCATTCTCATTCAATACATATTCCACATAACAGATGAGGCACACCAACATAACACGTATTTCATAGAGAATAAATCATATCTATGAGATAGAAGAAACTGAATATACATTCACACACATAACAACAAAATTATACACATAACACGTATTTCGTATAAAATACTTCATAATTATGCGTTAGAACAAAGTAACTACACACTCACTTGATCAGAAAATGATCGGACAACACTACGACTTGCAGAAGTAGTATTCTTCAGTAGATTTGGAAGATCTTCACAAAAACCGGGCTTCTCGCGAGCAGAGCTTCAGATCAGGAATTGCACTTCTCGGGATCTTCGAGGCTTCGGAACTTGCTTCGGGGCTCGGGAATAATATCTAGGCTTCGGGTTACTTCTGGCACGCAAAACGATGCAAAACAGGAGAAAGAGAAGTGAATTTGGCAAATGGAGTCGGTTGCCCTTGCAACCCTTTTATAGGAGGCTGAGGCCTCGCAGTACGCTAGGCGTACTACTTTACGCGGGGCGTACACCTCGGTTCGTCATTGCATGCGTCATCGGAGCAATCGAGTCCGAGGTGGTGCATGCATCGGGGTACACTAGGCATAGTTCGGATCGGATCGATGACTCCCCCCCCCCCCCTTCCTTCGGATAATATCTGAATTTAATAATTAAATTTTAATTTTAATTATTAAATAAACTTCGAAAATTCATATCTTCTTCAAATGAATTCTGTTTTTGACGTTCTTTATATCCACGCGTAGGTGAGACTACGCTCTACAACTTTCGTTTAGACTCCATTGGCTAATTTTGACTTTATTTTGTCTATTTATTTTTAGTAGGCCGGGACAAGAAACCTCCGTTATAAATTCATAACTTTTCATCCGACGTCCGTTTTCGTCTGTCTTTTCACCAATGCTCTACTATCAACGAGATCTTCGATTCTCGTTTAGATTGTTTCAACCAACAATCACTCGATCTCGAATCGAGTATTCGGGCTGCATACTGCTAAGTCGAAACTTCAGAAAACGATAACTTCCTCATACGAAGTCAGATTTAGGCGTTCTTTTTATGCACACTCTCGGTTTAACGAACTCTACGACATTTGTTTAGATCACTAGGGCTAAATATCGCTCTAATGTAAATTTCACTTTTTATGTCATTTAGCGTTGCCGGTTCCACCGCGAAACTTCGGCAGGTCATAACTTCTTCGTTATAACTCGGATTTCGGCATTATTTATATATTCGGAAACCTCATTTCAACTACTACAACATTATCCATAGGTATCGGCTTTATCTAACATTTCATTTGAAGCTTATTTTTATTCTTAATTAAATTAAGACACACAATTAAGCACATAACACATAATACTCAAATAATACACTTCTATTATTTCACAACGGGATACAAAGTTTAACCTAGACTATTATATCAACATTAATGACAAGCCCAAAAACACAGGCGTTACAATTCTCTCCACCTTAGAATGATTTTGTCCCCGGAATCACACATCAATAAACAAATGCGGATAGCGACCCATCATGTCACTCTCCGTCTCCTAGGTGAGATTCAGCCCATTCGTGTGTTTCCATCAGACAAGCACTAACTCGACCATCTTGCGTTGCAACTTAGTCTTTTGGTCAACGATTACCTCTGGTTCTTCAATCAACCTTTTGTTCTCATCGATTCTCAACTCCGAAAGTGGAATCATGTCGGGAACTTCTCCCGTGAACTTCCTCAAATAACACACATGGAAAGTGTTATGAATTCCATTCAGTTATTCTGGTAGTTTGAGATTGTAAGCTTGGTTCCCAATCCTCTGAAGAACTTTAAACGGTCCAATAAACCTTGGACTTCATTTTCCCCTTTTACCAAATCTTATAAGTCCCTTCCACGGTGAGACTTTAAGTAAAACCGAATCTCCAACTTCAAAAGTCATCGGTCTTCGCTTGTTGTCAGCATAGCTCTTTTGACGATCCTGAGCTGCTAACATTCTTTCCCTAATTCTTTTCAACTTTTTAGCAGTTTGATGAACCATCTCAGGTCCCATAAACTGCTTTTCCCCAGCCTCAAGCCAACAAGACGGCGTACGACACTTATGTCCGTGCAAAGTTTGATAAGGTGCCATCTTTATGCTCGAGTGAAAACTATTATTGTAGGAAAATTCTACCAAAGGTAAATGTTCATCCCAGTTACCTAGAAATTCCAGGGTACATGCTCTCAGCATATCTTCAAGTGTTTGTATCGTCTGTTCGCTCTGACCATCAGTCTGCGGATGATAAGATATACTTAAACACAACTTGGTACCCATTTCCTCTTGTAGACTTTTCCAAAACCTCGAGGTGAAACGGCTATCACGATCCGATACAATCGTTAACGAAACACCGTGAAGCCTCACAATTTCCTTCACGTAAGAATTCGCAAGCTTATCCATAGATCATTTCTCCTTGGCTGGTACGAAATGCGCACTCTTAGTGAATCGATCAACGACCGCCCAAATCATGTTGTGACCATTCTTTGTTCTGGGCAGTTTAGTGACAAAATCCATAGCAATGTCTTCCCACTTACCTATAGGCACAGGTGTGACAACTGTCAATTCAGGTCATTCTTGGACTCATGCATCTTTATAATAACCATTCATGCACAACATGCCATGACCTAGTAGTATAAATTAGGTCAAAAATCTTGCATAAACTAGGATCCAACTAAGGTCTAGGACTAATATACTTGATACTTACAATTCTAGTAAGTTGCTTAGCTACAATAGGAAATGCCAATACTATAATTAGAATAAGCTTCAAACTTTGTTATAATTGAAATAGGGTATAAAACTCTAAAAATAAATTAAAACACTCTAATTATACTTCAACATGTTGTTGAATACCAAACAATGTTCCAAAAACCCTAAAGAGCCAAAAATCCAAAGTTATAAAATATAAAGCTTAAAAACTTTATAAAATTTGGCTATAAACTTCCTAGTATCAAATTATATTAATCAAATTATGGATTATACCAATGAACTAGAAATATAAATTACAAGTATTAATCATAAATTATTTGTTGAAAACAAGATTTTTAAATAAATCAAATTGCTTAATAAACATTTTATAAAAATGAATGTTTTTATATAAAATATGGGAGGGAAGTTTATAAAGTTTAAAATTTAGGAGAGAGGAGGCCAAAAGGCATGCAAAAACCGGCCATCACCTCTCCCCATGCCCTCTCTCTTCCCCAAAACACAATCATCAAGCCTAAACCCTTACTCCACCTCTTCCACTTCACTCTCTCACTTCACTCTCTTCTTCCTTCTCTCTAAACTCACGAAAATCCTCTCAATCCTCTGCAAAATTTCCAGATTTTGAATCCCTTGAAGTGTTCTTACTTCTCTCAAGATCAAAACCAAGGTAAACAACAACATCTTCTTCCATAGTTTCATGGTTAAACCTCTTTTTCTTCTTAGTCTTCTCTACTTTTCGGATTCTATGCCTTTCCATGGCTAGAAATCTTTATTCTCCCCTTGTGGTTTGTAGATTCTCACCATAACACAATGCATGTGTTTGAAATGGTGAAAATCCGGGATCAAACCCATGCAAGGAGTGAAAAAGATGCACATATGATCATGTGACATCAAAACATAATATTTCATGTTCTTCTCCATTTCTTGTGTGTTCATGCATGAACGAAAGCATTAAACCATTTCTAGTACATCTTGGATGCTCATTCATTCCATGCATGTGTTAGAAATCGGGCCTTACCAAGGACATGCATGATGTTCTTATTGAAATACCCTAAAAATGCACACAAGCAAACATGCAAT
This sequence comes from Lactuca saligna, assembly GCF_052625555.1. Classification (NCBI taxonomy): domain Eukaryota; kingdom Viridiplantae; phylum Streptophyta; class Magnoliopsida; order Asterales; family Asteraceae; genus Lactuca; species Lactuca saligna. The sequence continues at coordinate 225,566,481 of NC_136424.1, read as the reverse complement.
CTGCCAGATTATTTTGTTCGACTTTGAACAGTCATAACTCAGTCATTTTTTAACCAAATCATGATATTCTTTTTGTATTGGTTAGTTCCACGAGTTAACTTTCAAACCCAACTGGTCTTACTGTAAAATATTAAATATCCGATTTTTGGCAGATTTTACAAAAAGGTTGCGCATACAGCTCTTTTTCTGTGATCACTATTTTTATCTTGCTTAAACAATGGTCTTAAACCCAACCATAAATCTTAGGAAAAATACCTTAGAAACTTAACATATCTAGTGAGTTATGGTTGAAATTTCGTGGCTTAAAACCTCACTGAATGGGCTACAAAAATTCATGAACCTCAGCCACATCTACACTTCATGCATTATTGCATGCAACTTTTCTTAAATTGTTTGAAATCATTACCCTCATTTCTCTTCTGAATACATTCTTAACATTTTTACTTTTGAAAGCCCTTGCATGCATGAGATAATCTGGAAAATTTCAAGAGCTTTTGTTATTTATTTGATTTATTAGAATTATTGCTAAAACCAAGGGCATAAATCATATAAAATACTTCCAGAGGTCAATAAATCCTAAATAAATTCATGGATGATACTTATGGGGAATAATGACCCCTCACCAAATTTCAGCAATTTTTGTTACTGTTTCATATGATTTCTAATTTTCTTTTATTTAGGACATGATAAATTACAAAACCACTTTTTAGGATGTGAAAATTGTATCTAACAATTTTCGCATACCTTACTTGTGATGGGTGACTCAAGAAAATAATTTCAAGATTTTTCATCATGTCTAGCTATTTTTCCCAATTTTTGGTAATTATAATGGCTTAAAAATGGGAAAAATAGTTCTGATTATCCAAAATTCATGAAAATTTGCCAGGATATCATATTATATAGTAGGAGGTTACATAAAAATTTTGAATATTTTTCTCCACTGTAAACTATTTTTCCCTTATTTTCTAAAGTTAATTGCACTAAAATTCACTTAAATATACATAAATACCCAAAACCAGTTTATACATTATGAAAACCACTTTTGATATTTTTCCCAAGATATTTATACTGTAAATGATGTTAAAAAAATTTATGGTAATTTATTTTAACTGTTTAATAATATTTCTTTAATTAATGACTATTTAAAGAAATAAAACAAGGAAAAATACAAATAACCACTGAAAAATATATTTTATATTTTTCCCAGCCTATTTATGTATAATAACAATTAAATAAAAAGTTTGGGTAATTTTGGAAACTGTTTACTATTTATTTCAATTTTTATTGAAATAAATGCTCAAAAATTATAAAATATAATTAAACAGCTTGGAAATCCATTTTTATAATTTTCCCAGCTTAGTGTTGTGTATTAACAGTTAAATAAAAAGTTTGAGAATTTTTATCCCTCGAATACTATTTTTCGTGAATTTATGTTGTTATTGAGACTTAAAATTTGGAAAATTAACCTTCCAAGGTTGTAATTAATCGCACGACTTGTAAAATTTCAATACATCAGAAAAAGTGTAACAAAATGATATAAATCCAATACTAAAACATAAATTGGCATTTCCCTATATGTAGAGTTTAGTATATTAGCATTAGATATCGACATGGAAACTCACTAGTGCGTGTGTTTGGTGTCGTAGGATCCCGGTAGTAAGACGTTGGTGCATCCCGAAGTACCGCTTGTGTCTACACAAAACATCGTGAGTATTCACGCACTCCCCTATTTTCGTTTTTTATGTTTTGGGGTGGAAAAGCATGTCCAGAAAAACTATTGTTTGCATGTTGTACTTAAATTGAATTGTATCAAACATGATTGCTATTGTATTGCTATGTTTCTTTATGTATGTCTATGCAACACGGAACATGAGAACTTATCGTACAAAGGCCCTTCCCTTATCTCTAACCATTAACTCTTTGAGCCAATGGTCGTTATGGATAGCGCTATTAGGAATTGACAACTCCTCACTCGCCCGAATCGTTGGAGTGCATGATACCATATTCATCTATGGAACGATAAGCATAGATCTCGATAGGGCTTCAGTCATAGGTTTGGTTGAGACTCATTGTTTGCTCATACACATACAAACACGTTTCTCGTTATAGCAATAAACTTGTATTCATTAATAGCAATCAACTTGTTTATCATTGAAGCAATGTACTTGTATTTACGAAAAGCCTTATTGTACGCTCGATTTTATAAACTTGTGATACTCACCAACTATTTTCATAGTTGACGCTCGTTTTACATGCTTTTTCAGGAAATAGTTAGTAAGTGGATGTAAAGATTCATCATCATAGAGCATGCTGCATCGTGTTGAAGCTATTATGAAGCTATATTTTGAACAATGTTATTTTGAAAAACTTGTATTTTGTTCTTTTGAAGCTATGGGTTGTAAACTTTTAAATACTGCTATGGTGATGTATCTTTATCTTTTGCAATGAAACCGTTATCGCTGTCATACCTTGCGTTTCCGCTTTAGCGGGGTGTGACAGAAGTGGTATCAGAGCTAAAGTTATAGAGAACATCGGTTTTTCTTTAAGAAAACACAACCTATAACTAAAACTTACAAAGAAATTCCTTTTACATCAAACATATTACAAGTATAATTAGGTTGGGAGTTGTATTATTGGACCTTGATTAAACATAGCCTGATCACCTATGTTTAATTAAGAAAAGATTTATACAAAGCTTGAGCTAATTATAATGGGAATATGTTCAACAAAAATATTTGAGAAAACCTCATTTAAAATTTTCAAAAGGTTAATTTTGGTGTGTGTAAGCATTGCATATTATAGGCATGCATTGTCATTTATTTCATATCTCATTGAAACTATGTCACAGTCCACTATGTCAAGATCGTCATCTTCCCGCGCTACCGCCTCAGCCGATGAATCCGGCTACGTCACTGTTATCCCTCGACGTAATCCCCCCGCCTCGATAGAAGAAGACCCATCAGAGGATACGGAAGATACTGGGAACTCGGTGGAGATCAGCAATGACAACGCCCCGAGTCAACGACGCGAGGCATCACCGACATCGGTGTTGCCACAGCCACCGCTCTATGGACTTCGCATTCGGAGGACAGCGAGGAAGAGTGTTCCCATTCCAGGAAGGATACCCGCCAGCACAGCAGGACATGGCACGGCAGGACCTAGCGGGGTAAGACCCAGCGATGCAGGACCAAGAGCATCCTCACCTCAGCAAGTCATAGGGATACCTGTCCGACAGCCAGGTATGACCCCGGAGGAGTCCCGGAGATTGCAGTCGATAGCAGCAGGCCTACGTCACAGTCTCGCTGCGATAGCTGGGCATCGAGAAGTTTTGGATGAAGTTTTAGCAGGAATGGAAATCCTGTATCAGCATTCGATGGAGACTGCTAACACTGCTAGTGCTGCTAGATGAGAGGCAGGTCATGCGATGACAGCATATTATGTGTTTGGTGGGCTGTTCCTGATTGTGGTGTTGATGCTTCTTGTTGGGATAGCGATTGGCTTTTGGTTCTGATTTCAGTATTTTGTTTTATTTTGTTTTGAAATGAAAACCCATGTTGGGTGTCTTTTGGGAAAAATATTTAAAACTTTATTTTGAGATTGACGTATTGGTTTGGCTTTAAGATTATTTCAAATGGTAATGAAAATTTTTATTTTATGTTTGAAAACTTTTACTATGAGGTCAAACCCTAAAATTTATTTGGTAAATGGTTGAATAAAAGAGATTTTTCTTTTCTCTCCTTTCTCAAATCTATATGCATAGTATTAATGCAACCCATTAATTTGACAACACTTACGGTTTTCAAAATGGTAGTGAAATACACATTATACATTATTTTATGTATTTATACGTATTTCTTCTCCTGTGTCATAGAACCATGTCAGGAAGGCCTAATCGCGGGCGCCCACAGAACGAAACGCCCGATGTTGCTCAAATGGTAGCACAACAACTCATGCAAGCAATCCCAAACATTGTCACTCAAGTAACTGCAGGACTTAATGCTAACCAAGGAAGTAGTGGAGGAAACCGGGGAAACAATGAAAGAGAATGCAACTACAAGTCCTTTATGGCCTGTAAACCTAAGGAGTTCCATGGAAAGGAAGGTGCGGTTGGGTTACTGAAATGGATTGACAGCATGGAGTCGGTCCTTCATATTAGCAAATGCCTCGAGCGCAACAAAGTTGAGTATGCATCTTGCCTATTCCAAGATAGGGCATTAACCTGGTGGAATACTCTAGTGCAAACCCGAGGCCGTACAGCAGCATATCAGCTAACTTGGGAAGACCTAAAGAAGCTGCTGATAGAGGAGTATTGTCCCAAGGATGAACTTCAGAAACTTGAATATGAATTCTGGAACCATTCTATGGTTGGAACACAAATAGAGAAGTACACAGTCCGATTTCATGAACTAGCAAAACTAGTACCTCACATGGTTACTCCTGAGGAGAAACGGATAGATCGTTACATCTGGGGTCTGGCACCAGAGATTCGGGGAATGGTTACCTCAGCAAACCCAACTACCATTCAAAGTGCAGTAAGCCTAGCAAATCGACTAACCAATGATGTGATAAGGATGGGAGCATCAGCAAAGGAAAGCTCTAGTAGCAAGAGGAAGCCAATAAATCAGGGAGAGAAGAAGTATGGAGGCAAGTCAGGGAGGGAGCAGAAAGTCTCAAGAAACTTTATGGTAAGAGCCCAGGAGCAAGAACCAGTGAAAACTCAAGGACAAGAAGTGCAGGAGCGAAAGCAGTACTCAGGGCCGCTTCCGAAGTGCAATAAGTGTAACTTCCATCACAAGGGAGCTTGCCCGGTGTGCCAAAACTGTAAGCAAACAGGCCATTACTCGAAGTATTGTAAGGTGAATAAGGAGGGAAAAAGGACATGTTACGAGTGCGGGAGTATTGATCATCTCCGTAGAGCATGTCCTAAACTGAACAATGGACCTGGTAACCATGGACAAGGCCAAGCCAGGCAAAACTTTCAAGGAAATCAAGTTAGACAACCAAGAGGTGTAGCCTTTGTGATTGGTGCAGAAGAAGCTCGTCAGGACCCTGAAGTGATAACAGGTACGTTCCTCCTGAACAACCATTTTGCATCAGTAATATTCGATGCGGGAGCAGATAGGAGTTTTGTTTCTTTAGCATTTAGACCGTTAATTGGCTTGAAATCGGTAAAGATGAGGAATGCTTATGCTATTGAACTTGCTGATGGGTATGAAATTAGGGCTAGTGATATAATTCCTGGTTGTACTTTGAATTTAGCTGATAAACTCTTTAGCATTGACCTAATTCCTATAGAGCTAGGTAGTTTTGATGTGATAGTAGGGATGGATTGGTTATCCAAAAATAGAGCGGACATTGGTTGTTATGAGAAAGTCATTAGAGTGCCTCTCCCTAATGGAGAAACCCTTATCATACACGGTGAGAAGCCAGGAAGAAGTTTAAACATAGTATCAAGCGTGAAGGTTCACAAGTACCTGAAGAAGAATTATATTGCATTCATGGCCCACGTGCTAGAAAGAGAACTAGAAGCTAAGCAACTCAAGGAGATTCCGGTGGTTCAAAACTATCCCGAAGTATTTCCGGAGGAATTGCCCGGTCTACCCCCTTATAGACAGGTCGAATTTCGGATAGACTTAGTTCCCGGAGCGGCACCGGTAGCAAAAGCACCATATCGCCTTGCACCATCCGAGATGCAAGAACTATCCGGACAACTTCAAGAACTTCTAGACAAAGGGTTTATTCGACCAAGTTCTTCACCTTGGGGAGCCCCAGTGTTATTCGTCAAAAAGAAAGATGGTTCGTTCCGAATGTGCATTGATTACAGAGAATTGAACAAGTTGACAATCAAGAATCGATATCCCCTCCCTAGAATAGATGACTTGTTCGATCAGTTGCAGGGCGCTTCCTACTTCTCAAAAATCGACCTTCGGTCAGGGTATCATCAGCTAAGAATTCACGAAGAGGACATTCACAAGACAGCGTTTAGAACCCGTTATGGACATTATGAATTCTTAGTCATGCCTTTTGGACTAACGAACGCACCCGTTGTATTCATGGATTTGATGAATAGGGTCTGTAGACCATACCTAGACAGGTTTATAATTGTCTTTATCGATGACATACTTGTTTACTCGCGGACCAAAGAAGATCACAATAGACATCTAAAGCTAGTGTTGGAGCTGTTGAAGGAACAAAAATTGTATGCCAAGTTCACTAAGTGTGAATTTTGGATTCGGGAAGTACATTTTCTTGGTCATGTGATCGGTGAAAGAGGAATCCATGTAGATCCAGCTAAGATAGAGGCAATCAAGAAATGGGAGGCCCCCAAAACCCCGACAGAAATACGACAATTCCTAGGATTAGCTGGGTACTACAGACGCTTCATTGAGAATTTCTCTAGGATTGCTCAACCATTAACATCTTTGACCCAAAAGGATAGAAAATTTCTCTGGGAAGAGAAACACGAAGAGGCGTTTCAATTCCTGAAAAACAAGCTGTGCAATGCACCAATTCTGGCTTTACCAGAAGGATCAGAGAACTTTGTGGTGTATTGTGATGCGTCTCATCAAGGATTAGGATGTGTGCTAATGCAAAAAGATAGGGTCATTGCATATGCTTCCAGACAACTCAAACCGCACGAGAAGAATTATACCACCCATGATCTAGAACTAGGAGCAATAGTTTTCGCCCTTAAGATATGGAGGCATTATTTGTACGGAACCAAATGCACCATTTATACCGATCACAAAAGCCTTCAGCATATCCTGGATCAGAAAATGTTAAACATGCGGCAGAGAAGATGGGTAGAGTTGTTTAGTGATTATGATTGTGAGATACGATACCACCCAGGAAAGGCTAACGTAGTAGCCGACGCTCTTAGTAGGAAAGTAAGAGTGAAACCTTCCCGTGTGAGAGCTTTGGGAATGGTAATTCAGACAAGCTTGAAATCTCAAATCATTAATGCCCAGGAGAAAGCGTTATGCAAGGAAAATCTTCCAGGCAAAACTTTACATGGTTTGGAAGAAAGATTTGAAACCAAACCTGATGGAGTTCGTTATTTTAAAGACAGGGTCTGGATTCCAAGGGTTAACAACCTGAAATTCCCCAATGGAAATGGGAGCAAATATCTATGGATTTCGTTACCAAACTTCCTAGAACTGCTAAAGGTCATGACTCAATTTGGGTCATAGTGGATCGACTGACGAAATCCGCTCACTTTCTCCCTATTCGAGAAGATTTCAAGATGGAAAAATTGGCCCAAATCTACATCGACAAAATTGTTTCTCTGCATGGTGTACCCCTATCTATCATTTCTGATAGAGATAGTCGTTTTACATCTCGATTTTGGTGGATGTTACAGAGGGCACTAGGAACCAAGATAGATTTGAGCACAGCTTACCACCCTCAGACAGATGGGCAAACAGAGAGAACAATACAAACATTGGAAGACATGCTACGAGCGTGTGTCATTGAGTTCAAAGGAAATTGGGATACTCATTTGCCCCTAATTGAGTTTTCCTACAATAACAGTTACCACACGAGTATCCAATGTGCTCCATATGAAGCATTGTATGGACGCAAGTGTCGTTCGCCCTTATGCTGGACAGAAATCGGTGACAGACAGTTGACTAGAGTCGAACTTATCCAGGAAACATCTGACAAGATTACTATCATCAAAGATAAGCTTAAAGCTGCTAGAGATCGTCAGAAAAGTTATGCGGATAATCGTCGAAAACCATTAGAATTCCAAGTAGGAGACAAGGTACTTTTAAAAGTGTCGCCTTGGAAAGGGCTTGTGCGTTTTGGTAAGAAAGGAAAACTAAGCCCGAGATATGTTGGACCCTTTGAAATCCTTGAAAGGATTGGTCCGGTAGCGTATAAACTCCAATTGCCCCAAGAGTTAAGCGCCATTCACGACACATTCCACGTCTCCAACCTTAAGAAATGTCTAGCCGACGAAACATTAATAGTACCCCTGGAGGAAATTAAGATCAATGATAAGCTGAGCTTCGTTGAGGAACCGATAGAAATCCTTGACAGGGAGGTAAAACAACTTAAGCGGAGTAAGATCCCGATTGTGAAAGTTCGATGGAACTCAAAACGCGGGCCGGAGTACACCTGGGAGCGCGAGGATTACATAAAGGAAAAGTATCTGCAACTATTCCCATGCGATGACAAGCGATGATATAGAATGAATTTCGGGACGAAATTCTTTTTAAGTGGGGGATACTGTGACAACTGTCAATTCAGGTCATTCTTGGACTCATGCATCTTTATAATAACCATTCATGCACAACATGCCATGACCTAGTAGTATAAATTAGGTCAAAAATCTTGCATAAACTAGGATCCAACTAAGGTCTAGGACTAATATACTTGATACTTACAATTCTAGTAAGTTGCTTAGCTACAATAGGAAATGCCAATACTATAATTAGAATAAGCTTCAAACTTTGTTATAATTGAAATAGGGTATAAAACTCTAAAAATAAATTAAAACACTCTAATTATACTTCAACATGTTGTTGAATACCAAACAATGTTCCAAAAACCCTAAAGAGCCAAAAATCCAAAGTTATAAAATATAAAGCTTAAAAACTTTATAAAATTTGGCTATAAACTTCCTAGTATCAAATTATATTAATCAAATTATGGATTATACCAATGAACTAGAAATATAAATTACAAGTATTAATCATAAATTATTTGTTGAAAACAAGATTTTTAAATAAATCAAATTGCTTAATAAACATTTTATAAAAATGAATGTTTTTATATAAAATATGGGAGGGAAGTTTATAAAGTTTAAAATTTATGAGAGAGGAGGCCAAAAGGCATGCAAAAACCGGCCATCACCTCTCCCCATGCCCTCTCTCTTCCCCAAAACACAATCATCAAGCCTAAACCCTTACTCCACCTCTTCCACTTCACTCTCTCACTTCACTCTCTTCTTCCTTCTCTCTAAACTCACGAAAATCCTCTCAATCCTCTGCAAAATTTCCAGATTTTGAATCCCTTGAAGTGTTCTTACTTCTCTCAAGATCAAAACCAAGGTAAACAACAACATCTTCTTCCATAGTTTCATGGTTAAACCTCTTTTTCTTCTTAGTCTTCTCTACTTTTCGGATTCTATGCCTTTCCATGGCTAGAAATCTTTATTCTCCCCTTGTGGTTTGTAGATTCTCACCATAACACAATGCATGTGTTTGAAATGGTGAAAATCCGGGATCAAACCCATGCAAGGAGTGAAAAAGATGCACGTATGATCATGTGACATCAAAACATAATATTTCATGTTCTTCTCCATTTCTTGTGTGTTCATGCATGAACGAAAGCATTAAACCATTTCTAGTACATCTTGGATGCTCATTCATTCCATGCATGTGTTAGAAATCGGGCCTTACCAAGGACATGCATGATGTTCTTATTGAAATACCCTAAAAATGCACACAAGCAAACATGCAATCTGCCAGATTATTTTGTTCGACTTTGAACAGTCATAACTCAGTCATTTTTTAACCAAATCATGATATTCTTTTTGTATTGGTTAGTTCCACGAGTTAACTTTCAAACCCAACTGGTCTTACTGTAAAATATTAAATATCCGATTTTTGGCAGATTTTAAAAAAAGGTTGCGCATACAGCTCTTTTTCTGTGATCACTATTTTTATCTTGCTTAAACAATGGTCTTAAACCCAACCATAAATCTTAGGAAAAATACCTTAGAAACTTAACATATCTAGTGAGTTATGGTTGAAATTTCGTGGCTTAAAACCTCACTGAATGGGCTACAAAAATTCATGAACCTCAGCCACATCTACACTTCATGCATTATTGCATGCAACTTTTCTTAAATTGTTTGGAATCATTACCCTCATTTCTCTTCTGAATACATTCTTAACATTTTTACTTTTGAAAGCCCTTGCATGCATGAGATAATCTGGAAAATTTCAAGAGCTTTTGTTATTTATTTGATTTATTAGAATTATTGCTAAAACCAAGGGCATAAATCATATAAAATACTTCCAGAGGTCAATAAATCCTAAATAAATTCATGGATGATACTTATGGGGAATAATGACCCCTCACCAAATTTCAGCAATTTTTGTTACTGTTTCATATGATTTCTAATTTTCTTTTATTTAGGACATGATAAATTACAAAACCACTTTTTAGGATGTGAAAATTGTATCTAACAATTTTCGCATACCTTACTTGTGATGGGTGACTCAAGAAAATAATTTCAAGATTTTTCATCATGTCTAGCTATTTTTCCCAATTTTTGGTAATTATAATGGCTTAAAAATGGGAAAAATAGTTCTGATTATCCAAAATTCATGAAAATTTGCCAGGATATCATATTATATAGTAGGAGGTTACATAAAAATTTTGAATATTTTTCTCCACTGTAAACTATTTTTCCCTTATTTTCTAAAGTTAATTGCACTAAAATTCACTTAAATATACATAAATACCCAAAACCAGTTTATACATTATGAAAACCACTTTTGATATTTTTCCCAAGATATTTATACTGTAAATGATGTTAAAAAAATTTATGGTAATTTATTTTAACTGTTTAATAATATTTCTTTAATTAATGACTATTTAAAGAAATAAAACAAGGAAAAATACAAATAACCACTGAAAAATATATTTTATATTTTTCCCAGCCTATTTATGTATAATAACAATTAAATAAAAAGTTTGGGTAATTTTGGAAACTGTTTACTATTTATTTCAATTTTTATTGAAATAAATGCTCAAAAATTATAAAATATAATTAAACAGCTTGGAAATCCATTTTTATAATTTTCCCAGCTTAGTGTTGTGTATTAACAGTTAAATAAAAAGTTTGAGAATTTTTATCCCTCGAATACTATTTTTCGTGAATTTATGTTGTTATTGAGACTTAAAATTTGGAAAATTAACCTTCCAAGGTTGTAATTAATCGCACGACTTGTAAAATTTCAATACATCAGAAAAAGTGTAACAAAATGATATAAATCCAATACTAAAACATAAATTGGCATTTCCCTATATGTAGAGTTTAGTATATTAGCATTAGATATCGACATGGAAACTCACTAGTGCGTGTGTTTGGTGTCGTAGGATCCCGGTAGTAAGACGTTGGTGCATCCCGAAGTACCGCTTGTGTCTACACAAAACATCGTGAGTATTCATGCACTCCCCTATTTTCGTTTTTTATGTTTTGGGGTGGAAAAGCATGTCCAGAAAAACTATTGTTTGCATGTTGTACTTAAATTGAATTGTATCAAACATGATTGCTATTGTATTGCTATGTTTCTTTATGTATGTCTATGCAACACGGAACATGAGAACTTATCGTACAAAGGCCCTTCCCTTATCTCTAACCATTAACTCTTTGAGCCAATGGTCGTTATGGATAGCGCTATTAGGAATTGACAACTCCTCACTCGCCCGAATCGTTGGAGTGCATGATACCATATTCATCTATGGAACGATAAGCATAGATCTCGATAGGGCTTCAGTCATAGGTTTGGTTGAGACTCATTGTTTGCTCATACACATACAAACACGTTTCTCGTTATAGCAATAAACTTGTATTCATTAATAGCAATCAACTTGTTTATCATTGAAGCAATGTACTTGTATTTACGAAAAGCCTTATTGTACGCTCGATTTTATAAACTTGTGATACTCACCAACTATTTTCATAGTTGACGCTCGTTTTACATGCTTTTTCAGGAAATAGTTAGTAAGTGGATGTAAAGATTCATCATCATAGAGCATGCTGCATCGTGTTGAAGCTATTATGAAGCTATATTTTGAACAATGTTATTTTGAAAAACTTGTATTTTGTTCTTTTGAAGCTATGGGTTGTAAACTTTTAAATACTGCTATGGTGATGTATCTTTATCTTTTGCAATGAAACCGTTATCGCTGTCATACCTTGCGTTTCCGCTTTAGCGGGGTGTGACAGAAGTGGTATCAGAGCTAAAGTTATAGAGAACATCGGTTTTTCTTTAAGAAAACACAACCTATAACTAAAACTTACAAAGAAATTCCTTTTACATCAAACATATTACAAGTATAATTAGGTTGGGAGTTGTATTATTGGACCTTGATTAAACATAGCCTGATCACCTATGTTTAATTAAGAAAAGATTTATACAAAGCTTGAGCTAATTATAATGGGAATATGTTCAACAAAAATATTTGAGAAAACCTCATTTAAAATTTTCAAAAGGTTAATTTTGGTGTGTGTAAGCATTGCATATTATAGGCATGCATTGTCATTTATTTCATATCTCATTGAAACTATGTCACAGTCCACTATGTCAAGATCGTCATCTTCCCGCGCTACCGCCTCAGCCGATGAATCCGGCTACGTCACTGTTATCCCTCGACGTAATCCCCCCGCCTCGATAGAAGAAGACCCATCAGAGGATACGGAAGATACTGGGAACTCGGTGGAGATCAGCAATGACAACGCCCCGAGTCAACGACGCGAGGCATCACCGACATCGGTGTTGCCACAGCCACCGCTCTATGGACTTCGCATTCGGAGGACAGCGAGGAAGAGTGTTCCCATTCCAGGAAGGATACCCGCCAGCACAGCAGGACATGGCACGGCAGGACCTAGCGGGGTAAGACCCAGCGATGCAGGACCAAGAGCATCCTCACCTCAGCAAGTCATAGGGATACCTGTCCGACAGCCAGGTATGACCCCGGAGGAGTCCCGGAGATTGCAGTCGATAGCAGCAGGCCTACGTCACAGTCTCGCTGCGATAGCTGGGCATCGAGAAGTTTTGGATGAAGTTTTAGCAGGAATGGAAATCCTGTATCAGCATTCGATGGAGACTGCTAACACTGCTAGTGCTGCTAGACGAGAGGCAGGTCATGCGATGACAGCATATTATGTGTTTGGTGGGCTGTTCCTGATTGTGGTGTTGATGCTTCTTGTTGGGATAGCGATTGGCTTTTGGTTCTGATTTCAGTATTTTGTTTTATTTTGTTTTGAAATGAAAACCCATGTTGGGTGTCTTTTGGGAAAAATATTTAAAACTTTATTTTGAGATTGACGTATTGGTTTGGCTTTAAGATTATTTCAAATGGTAATGAAAATTTTTATTTTATGTTTGAAAACTTTTACTATGAGGTCAAACCCTAAAATTTATTTGGTAAATGGTTGAATAAAAGAGATTTTTCTTTTCTCTCCTTTCTCAAATCTATATGCATAGTATTAATGCAACCCATTAATTTGACAACACTTACGGTTTTCAAAATGGTAGTGAAATACACATTATACATTATTTTATGTATTTATACGTATTTCTTCTCCTGTGTCATAGAACCATGTCAGGAAGGCCTAATCGCGGGCGCCCACAGAACGAAACGCCCGATGTTGCTCAAATGGTAGCACAACAACTCATGCAAGCAATCCCAAACATTGTCACTCAAGTAACTGCAGGACTTAATGCTAACCAAGGAAGTAGTGGAGGAAACCGGGGAAACAATGAAAGAGAATGCAACTACAAGTCCTTTATGGCCTGTAAACCTAAGGAGTTCCATGGAAAGGAAGGTGCGGTTGGGTTACTGAAATGGATTGACAGCATGGAGTCGGTCCTTCATATTAGCAAATGCCTCGAGCGCAACAAAGTTGAGTATGCATCTTGCCTATTCCAAGATAGGGCATTAACCTGGTGGAATACTCTAGTGCAAACCCGAGGCCGTACAGCAGCATATCAGCTAACTTGGGAAGACCTAAAGAAGCTGCTGATAGAGGAGTATTGTCCCAAGGATGAACTTCAGAAACTTGAATATGAATTCTGGAACCATTCTATGGTTGGAACACAAATAGAGAAGTACACAGTCCGATTTCATGAACTAGCAAAACTAGTACCTCACATGGTTACTCCTGAGGAGAAACGGATAGATCGTTACATCTGGGGTCTGGCACCAGAGATTCGGGGAATGGTTACCTCAGCAAACCCAACTACCATTCAAAGTGCAGTAAGCCTAGCAAATCGACTAACCAATGATGTGATAAGGATGGGAGCATCAGCAAAGGAAAGCTCTAGTAGCAAGAGGAAGCCAATAAATCAGGGAGAGAAGAAGTATGGAGGCAAGTCAGGGAGGGAGCAGAAAGTCTCAAGAAACTTTATGGTAAGAGCCCAGGAGCAAGAACCAGTGAAAACTCAAGGACAAGAAGTGCAGGAGCGAAAGCAGTACTCAGGGCCGCTTCCGAAGTGCAATAAGTGTAACTTCCATCACAAGGGAGCTTGCCCGGTGTGCCAAAACTGTAAGCAAACAGGCCATTACTCGAAGTATTGTAAGGTGAATAAGGAGGGAAAAAGGACATGTTACGAGTGCGGGAGTATTGATCATCTCCGTAGAGCATGTCCTAAACTGAACAATGGACCTGGTAACCATGGACAAGGCCAAGCCAGGCAAAACTTTCAAGGAAATCAAGTTAGACAACCAAGAGGTGTAGCCTTTGTGATTGGTGCAGAAGAAGCTCGTCAGGACCCTGAAGTGATAACAGGTACGTTCCTCCTGAACAACCATTTTGCATCAGTAATATTCGATGCGGGAGCAGATAGGAGTTTTGTTTCTTTAGCATTTAGACCGTTAATTGGCTTGAAATCGGTAAAGATGAGGAATGCTTATGCTATTGAACTTGCTGATGGGTATGAAATTAGGGCTAGTGATATAATTCCTGGTTGTACTTTGAATTTAGCTGATAAACTCTTTAGCATTGACCTAATTCCTATAGAGCTAGGTAGTTTTGATGTGATAGTAGGGATGGATTGGTTATCCAAAAATAGAGCGGACATTGGTTGTTATGAGAAAGTCATTAGAGTGCCTCTCCCTAATGGAGAAACCCTTATCATACACGGTGAGAAGCCAGGAAGAAGTTTAAACATAGTATCAAGCGTGAAGGTTCACAAGTACCTGAAGAAGAATTATATTGCATTCATGGCCCACGTGCTAGAAAGAGAACTAGAAGCTAAGCAACTCAAGGAGATTCCGGTGGTTCAAAACTATCCCGAAGTATTTCCGGAGGAATTGCCCGGTCTACCCCCTTATAGACAGGTCGAATTTCGGATAGACTTAGTTCCCAGAGCGGCACCGGTAGCAAAAGCACCATATCGCCTTGCACCATCCGAGATGCAAGAACTATCCGGACAACTTCAAGAACTTCTAGACAAAGGGTTTATTCGACCAAGTTCTTCACCTTGGGGAGCCCCAGTGTTATTCGTCAAAAAGAAAGATGGTTCGTTCCGAATGTGCATTGATTACAGAGAATTGAACAAGTTGACAATCAAGAATCGATATCCCCTCCCTAGAATAGATGACTTGTTCGATCAGTTGCAGGGCGCTTCCTACTTCTCAAAAATCGACCTTCGGTCAGGGTATCATCAGCTAAGAATTCACGAAGAGGACATTCACAAGACAGCGTTTAGAACCCGTTATGGACATTATGAATTCTTAGTCATGCCTTTTGGACTAACGAACGCACCCGTTGTATTCATGGATTTGATGAATAGGGTCTGTAGACCATACCTAGACAGGTTTATAATTGTCTTTATCGATGACATACTTGTTTACTCGCGGACCAAAGAAGATCACAATAGACATCTAAAGCTAGTGTTGGAGCTGTTGAAGGAACAAAAATTGTATGCCAAGTTCACTAAGTGTGAATTTTGGATTCGGGAAGTACATTTTCTTGGTCATGTGATCGGTGAAAGAGGAATCCATGTAGATCCAGCTAAGATAGAGGCAATCAAGAAATGGGAGGCCCCCAAAACCCCGACAGAAATACGACAATTCCTAGGATTAGCTGGGTACTACAGACGCTTCATTGAGAATTTCTCTAGGATTGCTCAACCATTAACATCTTTGACCCAAAAGGATAGAAAATTTCTCTGGGAAGAGAAACACGAAGAGGCGTTTCAATTCCTGAAAAACAAGCTGTGCAATGCACCAATTCTGGCTTTACCAGAAGGATCAGAGAACTTTGTGGTGTATTGTGATGCGTCTCATCAAGGATTAGGATGTGTGCTAATGCAAAAAGATAGGGTCATTGCATATGCTTCCAGACAACTCAAACCGCACGAGAAGAATTATACCACCCATGATCTAGAACTAGGAGCAATAGTTTTCGCCCTTAAGATATGGAGGCATTATTTGTACGGAACCAAATGCACCATTTATACCGATCACAAAAGCCTTCAGCATATCCTGGATCAGAAAATGTTAAACATGCGGCAGAGAAGATGGGTAGAGTTGTTTAGTGATTATGATTGTGAGATACGATACCACCCAGGAAAGGCTAACGTAGTAGCCGACGCTCTTAGTAGGAAAGTAAGAGTGAAACCTTCCCGTGTGAGAGCTTTGGGAATGGTAATTCAGACAAGCTTGAAATCTCAAATCATTAATGCCCAGGAGAAAGCGTTATGCAAGGAAAATCTTCCAGGCAAAACTTTACATGGTTTGGAAGAAAGATTTGAAACCAAACCTGATGGAGTTCGTTATTTTAAAGACAGGGTCTGGATTCCAAGGGTTAACAACCTGAAATTCCCCAATGGAAATGGGAGCAAATATCTATGGATTTCGTTACCAAACTTCCTAGAACTGCTAAAGGTCATGACTCAATTTGGGTCATAGTGGATCGACTGACGAAATCCGCTCACTTTCTCCCTATTCGAGAAGATTTCAAGATGGAAAAATTGGCCCAAATCTACATCGACAAAATTGTTTCTCTGCATGGTGTACCCCTATCTATCATTTCTGATAGAGATAGTCGTTTTACATCTCGATTTTGGTGGATGTTACAGAGGGCACTAGGAACCAAGATAGATTTGAGCACAGCTTACCACCCTCAGACAGATGGGCAAACAGAGAGAACAATACAAACATTGGAAGACATGCTACGAGCGTGTGTCATTGAGTTCAAAGGAAATTGGGATACTCATTTGCCCCTAATTGAGTTTTCCTACAATAACAGTTACCACACGAGTATCCAATGTGCTCCATATGAAGCATTGTATGGACGCAAGTGTCGTTCGCCCTTATGCTGGACAGAAATCGGTGACAGACAGTTGACTAGAGTCGAACTTATCCAGGAAACATCTGACAAGATTACTATCATCAAAGATAAGCTTAAAGCTGCTAGAGATCGTCAGAAAAGTTATGCGGATAATCGTCGAAAACCATTAGAATTCCAAGTAGGAGACAAGGTACTTTTAAAAGTGTCGCCTTGGAAAGGGCTTGTGCGTTTTGGTAAGAAAGGAAAACTAAGCCCGAGATATGTTGGACCCTTTGAAATCCTTGAAAGGATTGGTCCGGTAGCGTATAAACTCCAATTGCCCCAAGAGTTAAGCGCCATTCACGACACATTCCACGTCTCCAACCTTAAGAAATGTCTAGCCGACGAAACATTAATAGTACCCCTGGAGGAAATTAAGATCAATGATAAGCTGAGCTTCGTTGAGGAACCGATAGAAATCCTTGACAGGGAGGTAAAACAACTTAAGCGGAGTAAGATCCCGATTGTGAAAGTTCGATGGAACTCAAAACGCGGGCCGGAGTACACCTGGGAGCGCGAGGATTACATAAAGGAAAAGTATCTGCAACTATTCCCATGCGATGACAAGCGATGATATAGAATGAATTTCGGGACGAAATTCTTTTTAAGTGGGGGATACTGTGACAACTGTCAATTCAGGTCATTCTTGGACTCATGCATCTTTATAATAACCATTCATGCACAACATGCCATGACCTAGTAGTATAAATTAGGTCAAAAATCTTGCATAAACTAGGATCCAACTAAGGTCTAGGACTAATATACTTGATACTTACAATTCTAGTAAGTTGCTTAGCTACAATAGGAAATGCCAATACTATAATTAGAATAAGCTTCAAACTTTGTTATAATTGAAATAGGGTATAAAACTCTAAAAATAAATTAAAACACTCTAATTATACTTCAACATGTTGTTGAATACCAAACAATGTTCCAAAAACCCTAAAGAGCCAAAAATCCAAAGTTATAAAATATAAAGCTTAAAAACTTTATAAAATTTGGCTATAAACTTCCTAGTATCAAATTATATTAATCAAATTATGGATTATACCAATGAACTAGAAATATAAATTACAAGTATTAATCATAAATTATTTGTTGAAAACAAGATTTTTAAATAAATCAAATTGCTTAATAAACATTTTATAAAAATGAATGTTTTTATATAAAATATGGGAGGGAAGTTTATAAAGTTTAAAATTTATGAGAGAGGAGGCCAAAAGGCATGCAAAAACCGGCCATCACCTCTCCCCATGCCCTCTCTCTTCCCCAAAACACAATCATCAAGCCTAAACCCTTACTCCACCTCTTCCACTTCACTCTCTCACTTCACTCTCTTCTTCCTTCTCTCTAAACTCACGAAAATCCTCTCAATCCTCTGCAAAATTTCCAGATTTTGAATCCCTTGAAGTGTTCTTACTTCTCTCAAGATCAAAACCAAGGTAAACAACAACATCTTCTTCCATAGTTTCATGGTTAAACCTCTTTTTCTTCTTAGTCTTCTCTACTTTTCGGATTCTATGCCTTTCCATGGCTAGAAATCTTTATTCTCCCCTTGTGGTTTGTAGATTCTCACCATAACACAATGCATGTGTTTGAAATGGTGAAAATCCGGGATCAAACCCATGCAAGGAGTGAAAAAGATGCACGTATGATCATGTGACATCAAAACATAATATTTCATGTTCTTCTCCATTTCTTGTGTGTTCATGCATGAACGAAAGCATTAAACCATTTCTAGTACATCTTGGATGCTCATTCATTCCATGCATGTGTTAGAAATTGGGCCTTACCAAGGACATGCATGATGTTCTTATTGAAATACCCTAAAAATGCACACAAGCAAACATGCAATCTGCCAGATTATTTTGTTCGACTTTGAACAGTCATAACTCAGTCATTTTTTAACCAAATCATGATATTCTTTTTGTATTGGTTAGTTCCACGAGTTAACTTTCAAACCCAACTGGTCTTACTGTAAAATATTAAATATCCGATTTTTGGCAGATTTTAAAAAAAGGTTGCGCATACAGCTCTTTTTCTGTGATCACTATTTTTATCTTGCTTAAACAATGGTCTTAAACCCAACCATAAATCTTAGGAAAAATACCTTAGAAACTTAACATATCTAGTGAGTTATGGTTGAAATTTCGTGGCTTAAAACCTCACTGAATGGGCTACAAAAATTCATGAACCTCAGCCACATCTACACTTCATGCATTATTGCATGCAACTTTTCTTAAATTGTTTGGAATCATTACCCTCATTTCTCTTCTGAATACATTCTTAACATTTTTACTTTTGAAAGCCCTTGCATGCATGAGATAATCTGGAAAATTTCAAGAGCTTTTGTTATTTATTTGATTTATTAGAATTATTGCTAAAACCAAGGGCATAAATCATATAAAATACTTCCAGAGGTCAATAAATCCTAAATAAATTCATGGATGATACTTATGGGGAATAATGACCCCTCACCAAATTTCAGCAATTTTTGTTACTGTTTCATATGATTTCTAATTTTCTTTTATTTAGGACATGATAAATTACAAAACCACTTTTTAGGATGTGAAAATTGTATCTAACAATTTTCGCATACCTTACTTGTGATGGGTGACTCAAGAAAATAATTTCAAGATTTTTCATCATGTCTAGCTATTTTTCCCAATTTTTGGTAATTATAATGGCTTAAAAATGGGAAAAATAGTTCTGATTATCCAAAATTCATGAAAATTTGCCAGGATATCATATTATATAGTAGGAGGTTACATAAAAATTTTGAATATTTTTCTCCACTGTAAACTATTTTTCCCTTATTTTCTAAAGTTAATTGCACTAAAATTCACTTAAATATACATAAATACCCAAAACCAGTTTATACATTATGAAAACCACTTTTGATATTTTTCCCAAGATATTTATACTGTAAATGATGTTAAAAAAATTTATGGTAATTTATTTTAACTGTTTAATAATATTTCTTTAATTAATGACTATTTAAAGAAATAAAACAAGGAAAAATACAAATAACCACTGAAAAATATATTTTATATTTTTCCCAGCCTATTTATGTATAATAACAATTAAATAAAAAGTTTGGGTAATTTTGGAAACTGTTTACTATTTATTTCAATTTTTATTGAAATAAATGCTCAAAAATTATAAAATATAATTAAACAGCTTGGAAATCCATTTTTATAATTTTCCCAGCTTAGTGTTGTGTATTAACAGTTAAATAAAAAGTTTGAGAATTTTTATCCCTCGAATACTATTTTTCGTGAATTTATGTTGTTATTGAGACTTAAAATTTGGAAAATTAACCTTCCAAGGTTGTAATTAATCGCACGACTTGTAAAATTTCAATACATCAGAAAAAGTGTAACAAAATGATATAAATCCAATACTAAAACATAAATTGGCATTTCCCTATATGTAGAGTTTAGTATATTAGCATTAGATATCGACATGGAAACTCACTAGTGCGTGTGTTTGGTGTCGTAGGATCCCGGTAGTAAGACGTTGGTGCATCCCGAAGTACCGCTTGTGTCTACACAAAACATCGTGAGTATTCACGCACTCCCCTATTTTCGTTTTTTATGTTTTGGGGTGGAAAAGCATGTCCAGAAAAACTATTGTTTGCATGTTGTACTTAAATTGAATTGTATCAAACATGATTGCTATTGTATTGCTATGTTTCTTTATGTATGTCTATGCAACACGGAACATGAGAACTTATCGTACAAAGGCCCTTCCCTTATCTATAACCATTAACTCTTTGAGCCAATGGTCGTTATGGATAGCGCTATTAGGAATTGACAACTCCTCACTCGCCCGAATCGCTGGAGTGCATGATACCATATTCATCTATGGAACGATAAGCATAGATCTCGATAGGGCTTCAGTCATAGGTTTGGTTGAGACTCATTGTTTGCTCATACACATACAAACACGTTTCTCGTTATAGCAATAAACTTGTATTCATTAATAGCAATCAACTTGTTTATCATTGAAGCAATGTACTTGTATTTACGAAAAGCCTTATTGTACGCTCGATTTTATAAACTTGTGATACTCACCAACTATTTTCATAGTTGACGCTCGTTTTACATGCTTTTTCAGGAAATAGTTAGTAAGTGGATGTAAAGATTCATCATCATAGAGCATGCTGCATCGTGTTGAAGCTATTATGAAGCTATATTTTGAACAATGTTATTTTGAAAAACTTGTATTTTGTTCTTTTGAAGCTATGGGTTGTAAACTTTTAAATACTGCTATGGTGATGTATCTTTATCTTTTGCAATGAAACCGTTATCGCTGTCATACCTTGCGTTTCCGCTTTAGCGGGGTGTGACAACAGGCCATGGTTCTAAACTCCCGTACGGTTTCTGATGTTGTGTCTTGACTCTAGCAGAAGTCACACACTCGACCACATACTTTACAACATCAAGCTTCATCGTCGGCCACCAATAATAGGGTTTCAGGTCCCTATACATTTTAGTGCTACCGGGATGAATCAAGTACATGGTCTTGTGAGCTTCTTCCATTAGAAGATCTCTGAATCCTCCTGTCTTAGGTATCCAAATCCGATCTTGGAACACCTTCAGTCCATGGCTGTTTATACCGAACACGAAAGTTTTGCCCAAACGTTCCTCCTTTCGGTCATTAAATCCATGAATGCTACTGGAGCATTGCTTAGTCCAAACGACATAACCAAAAACTTGTAGTGCCCATATCGTGTTCTGAATGCAGTCTTCTCTATATCTTGCTCTCTTACTTTCAGCTGATGATATCCTGACCTAAGATCGATCTTCGAGAAATAGCTCGAACCTTGAAGTTGATCAAAAATGTCCTCAATCCTCAGTAACGGATAACACCGGAGCTCCCCAGGGTGATGAACTAGGTCTCAGTAATCAAGGCACATTCTAATACTTCCATCTTTCTTCTTCACGAATAACACCGGAGCTCCCCAGGGTGATGAACTAGGTCTAATGAAACCATTGTACAATAACTCCTGAAGTTACATCATCAACTCCTTCATCTCCGTCGGTGCTAATCGATAAGGTGCTTTTTCTATTGGCTTCGTCCCTGGTAACAAGTCTATTCTAAACTCCACTTGTCTATCAGGCGGTAATCCGGGAAGATCTTCGGGAAATACTTCCAGATAATCACATGCGACAGGAATGATCTGCATTGCCTTTTTCTCCTTCTTAGCATCGATCACGAATGCTAGATACGACGTACATCCTTTGGCCAAACACTTTCTGGCTTTCATCAATGAAATGATTCTAGAATTTACTCTGCGTTTATCTCCATACACCATAAACGACTCTTTCCCAGGTGGGTTTACTTTGACTATCTTCTTCTTGCACAATATATCGGCGTCATTGGCGCTAAGCTAATCCATTCCAAGCACGATGTCGAAACCGTTTAGTTCAATAGGCAATAATTCCTCGTGGAACTTATTCCCATTTAAGTCAATTAAGATGTTTTTCATACAATCGCTAACAGGTACAAACTTGCCACTAGAAACTTCGACTAATAAGGCATTATCTAGTCTATCAATAGGCAAAGCTAGTTTCCTACCAAATTCATACAAAATAAAGGAGTAGTTGGCTCTAGAATCAAATAAAATTTGGGCAGGCAATGTGTTTACGAGAAAGGTACCTGAAGCGACATCAGCATCATCTTTATCAGCTTCCAGTGTCATCTGGAATGCTCTCACCTTCGGTTTTGGCGGAATGTTGGGTCTAGCTGCCTCCTTCTTCTTTGGGCAGTCCCTTGACACGTGTCCCTCCTCACCACAACCATAGCAAACTTTATTAGAGAGGGTGCATTCATTGGCATAGTGCCCTGGCTTTCCATATTTGTAGCATGTGGCCACTACCTCACATTTTCCATGATGCTTCTTCTTACATTTGTCGCATCACTTGGCTTCACCTCCACCTCCCCTCGAACCAGACTTCGAGAACTTGTTTTTCTTGTTGGACCCTGAAGTTCCATCGAACTTCCTCTTTTCACCAACCTCTATCATATCCAGACCCTTTTCCTTCTGCTGGACCTCCATATTCTTAGCTGCTCGAAAAGCTGTTTTCAGAGTAGTTTCCATCTTGACTGTCAGACCAAAGTCGGCAGGCAGTCCATTAGCAAACCTCTCAATCTTGGAGAGTTCCGTTGGCACTAGGTACGGAAATAACTTTATTTTCTCAGTGAATGCAGTAGCATAGTCATCTATGTTCATCCTCCCCTTCTTCGAGTTTTGGAACTCATTATTCAGATCAATAAGATCTATCTCTGAACAATACTGCACCCTTAACTATTCCAAGAAATCCTCCCATGACAGTTTCAGGGCTTCTCCTCGTGGCATAGTATCTGCCAACAACTTCCACCAACACAAGACTCCAGTCTTCAGTTGTCTAACTGCGAAAACAGTCTTCTGTTTGTTGCTACAGTCGTAACTTTCAAATACCATTTCCATTTCAGAGATCCAATCCATTATCTCAACAGGCTTTGGGCTTCCAGAAGACTTGGCGGCTTGGCACCCAATAAATTCTTGTCATTCACCCATCCTCGTTGTTTGTCCTTTCCGGGTCTTTCCTTCGTTCTCCTTGAGTCCCAACTTGACTCATAATGCGACTATTGTTCCCTTCCTCCGATTGCTTGGGAATCAATTCAGGTTCTTCAATAGGTATGATAAGTTCGTCCCTATTATCATGCAGCATCTGTCGCATCTCTTCCCTTTGTTCGGCTAACATAGCCTGAATCATGGCTTGCACCCCAGCCATCGTTATTGGTTCTGGTGTTGCTGCTACAACAGGTACTTGCTCAATCACTGGCGGTTGATTCCTGTTTTCATCCGCGTTTCCAAAGCCACTTCTGGTTCTTACCATTTTTTATCTACACACCGAATAAGGTGAAATTAGATCCTTATTCACGATAGATATTCAAATCATCCTTATTACTCTGAAACATTTACATGTTAGTTCTAATACCGTAGACATCTGCTTAGAATCCTACATACATAAGGTTTCCAGATCCGGTGGGCAACAGAACATACATCCGAACAAATAATATCATATATGGCAACATATCACATTTAGCACATAAAAGCATTTTAGGAAACCTTCCTAAAATAAAGTAGTGCTCGTGTATGAAATATAACAAACACACATCTAACAACCTTCACTTAGCATTCTAAGTTTAAGTCTAGAAATCCTACAAATTCCTAGTTTGCTTAAACTAATGCTCTGATACCAACTATGACATTCCCAAAATCTCAGCCAGAAGAGACCGATTTCATTTATGCTTCTTAAAATAATTTCAGACTAAATCCTTTTGACTTAAAAGAGTTGCGGAATTTGTTCCCAAAACAAAATATGATAAAATAATATTTATCAAAGCATTTCATCAAGAGATGCATTTTCATTATATAATCAAAACTCGGGATGCCATGTTCCGATATAGACAATAAAGCATAAACGATAACATTACAAGACATTCAACAAATATATACATATACAGACTTGTAAACAAAACAACTCGATGATTCATCCATCTTATGCCCTTGCGCCACTTCCTGTAATACAAATAAAACTGAGTGGGGCGGGCTTGGGAGCCTAGTGAGCATATAGGGTTTTCAACCCACAATAAATAAATTATATTTAATTTCACCAACCGACAATAACCCAATTACCCATTCCCGTTATCCTCACTATATGTCCCTAAAACAACATCTATCTCAAGGGACCTAATCTAGAATTTTCATTGGGACGGACATTACTGCTAAGGGGTTTCCTTAACAATAGATATCCTAAAGGCAACCACGAGGGGGATAGAGTACACCGGTGAACACATCGTTCACAACACCTACAGGTTATGAACCTGCTAGAGTTCCACAAGACTGTCTAGAAGGAGTCTTTGGTCGTTATCCATACTCCGCTGAATAACTAGATCAAAAACAACAACATCGAGGCCTCTCATCTGTTTATCACACACCAACTATCTACCCATGTTCTACCCAACATATTAATAGATAAAATATATTTATTTTTATACATAGTTTAAAACCTGTACAACATTCTTATTCAATACATATTCCACATAACAGATGAGGCACACCCACATAACATGTATTTAATAGAGAATAAATCATATCTATGAGATAGAAGAAAGTGACTATACATTCACACACATAACACGTATTTCGTATAAAATACTTCATAATTATGCGTTGGAAGAAAGTAACTACACACTCACTTGATCAGAAGATGATCGGACAACACTACGACCTACAGAAGTAGTATTCCTCAGTAGATCTAGAAGATCTTCACAAAAACCGGGCTTCTCGCGAGCAGAGCTTCGGCTCAGGAATTGCACTTCTCGGGATCTTTGGAGCTTCGGAACTTGCTTTGGGGCTCTGGAATAATATCGGGGCTTTGGGATACTTATGGCACGTAAAACAATGCAAAACGGGAGAATGAGACGAGAATTTGGCAAATGGAGTCGGCTGCCCTCGCAACCCTTTTATAGGAGGCTAAGGCCTCGCAGTACGCTGGGCGTACTGCTTTACGCGGGGCATACGCCTCGGTTCGTCATTGCATGCGTAATCGGAGCACTCAAGTCCGAGGTGGTGCATGCATCGGGGTACACTGGGCGTACTCAACTACGTTGGGCGTAGTTCGGATCGGATCGATGACTCCCCCCTTCCTTCGGATAATATCAGTATTTAATAATTAAATTTTAATTTTAATTATTCAATAAAATTCGAAACTTCATATCTTCCTCAAACTAACTCAGTTTTCGACGTTCTTTATATCCACGCGTAGGCGAGACTACGCTCTACAACTTTCGTTTAGACTTCGTCGGCTAATTTTGATTTTATTTTTACTATTTATTTTTAGTAGGCCGGGACAAGAAAACTTCGTTATAAATTCATAACTTCTTCATCCGACATCCGTTTTTGTCTGTCTTTTCACCAATGCACTACTATCAACGAGATCTTTGATTCTCGTTTAGATTGTTTCAACCAACAATCACTCGATCTCGAATCGAGTATTCGGGTTGCATACTGCTGAGTCGAAACTTCAGAAAACCATAACTTCCTCATACGAAGTCATATTTAGGCGTTCTTTTTATGCACACTCTCGATTTAACGAGCTCTACGACATTTTTTTAGATCACTAGGGCTAAATATCTCTCTAACGTAAATTTCACTTTTTACATCATTTAGCATTGTTGGTTCCATCGCGAAACTTCGGCAGGTCATAACTTCTTCGTTATAACTCGGATTTCGGCATTCTTTATATATTCGGAAACCTCATTTCAACTACTACAACATTATCCATAGATATCGGCTTTATCTAACATTTCATTTTGATGCTTATTTTTATTCTTAATTAAATTAAGACACACAATTAAGCACATAACACATAATACTCAAATAATACACTTCTATTATTTCACAACGGACCTAGACTATTATATCAACATTAATGACAAGCCCAAAAACACAGGCGTTACAAATGTTATGTACCCGGATGAGCGAATTTGAGTTTTGGTTTGGTTGCAATGTCAGCTAGTGGTAGATCGAACCCTAAGTGGGGGAGAACTCGGAAATATACTTGGAGGATCATCAATGTGATCGTGACCATAGATCGAACCTATCCAATTTTATAGTGTGATGGTTGACTTTTCACGGCCTAGCTGTACCTACCATTTCTTTTTTTTGGGTCAATATTAGCAATACAGTTCATACAACAATAAACCTAATCCGAATTATAGAGCTACGACACAATCAAACCCAAACAAATAAAATGTTGAATTGAATCGTACCAACCTCTACTGGGGGTTATTACTCATTTTTGTACTTGCTGTTTTATTTTCCAATTATTTCATGAATTAATAAAAGGAGTGATAATTAAAATAATAGACTAATTGTTCTGGGTATTCTTTTGCTTACCCTATTCAGAAGGATTTCATCTCATAATTATCCATGATTTTTTATGGTTTCAGAAGAATGAGTCATAGCGATCTGCGATTTAGGTATGCAAGACTTTGGTTCAAGATTTGGTCAAGACGGGAGTGCAAAGCAAGTTGTCATCATATGTATGTGCTCAGGAACACATGAGTTGTCTTCGCAGCAAGAGGCTGTTGGACAAGGATCTCGTTGTAGCCAATGGTTCCATCAGGATGTCGAAAAATAGATCAAGATACATTTGGGACACTCAGGTTAAGTATCGTTGATTGAAGGGTTCATCGGCTTATTGTATAGATTTTTATCTATAGTCTAGGTTGGGCAGTTAAAGATCGTAAACCATCTTCAGAGTTTAGTGTATTTAGTTCTACATGGGTTTTGTTTTAGTGGTGTATTGGATCATTTCATTTTTTGTCAACCCAATCTCGATCGTTGGTCATTTCGCTCATCTTCAATAGTAGAGGCTCTTCAAAAGTTTCAAGTTATATCAATTGAATTTCAATGGATGCGTCAACCTATCGTCAAATTCTTTACGTTGTGTATTTGGTTGCTGGGTGTGGTATCCCTTAATCATTAGTTGTAAAATTATTGTTCACAATAGGCTCAAGTTTGGAAAATGTCCTTGGTTATTGGAAGTTTGGATGCTGGGTCAGCATTGTTTAATTTTTCGGGTGTGGCTATGGATCTGCATAAAATCCAATTTTGACATGTTACGTCGGCAGGGTTGGTATTTGGATTGAGTCGATCGAGGTTTTGATAACATTTCTAAATATTTTTCGAAGTTTATCGAGTTGAGTTACATATTGGTAAGATCTGTTTAGTTTCTATCAAGGTGTAGGATATTGTGTCGGTCGTTCATGAGGGTTTTAATGTTAGCGGCTAAGGTTTGTCATTTCAGTTAAACCTATTGGTACCACACCTTATGGGTAAGGTTGGGGGAAGAAGGAATGCATTAGACCTAGGGTTATTTATGTGTCTCCCATGAGAATTTTATGTGGACCGAGTATGATAGCATGAGAACACTTGGCTCGGGTTATTGGCATGGTTCTTGTTGGGTTTATCGTTCTCAAATTGGAACAAGAGTGCAACCGACTATCTCATTCTCTGGTTGTGTGTGATCATGTTTTCATCTGATTTTGCATTGATAGAAACCTGTACTATGAAAGGAACTATGTGTGATAAAAAGGTATGGCATGTGTTGTGTTTGGCTAGCATTAAGAGGGATGTTGATTGGGATCCTGCAAGTCGATGGATTGATGGTTGAGTACTTTAGGCCCATGTGGTGTTGGTCATCATTCTTTAGGATGGTGATAGAATAACGACATGATCGGCGTAGTACCATGAGCTTATCGTTCTAGTGGCTAGAGGGTGCTACAATGTATCATGAACCAATGATTGTATGACTCATATGGGAGGGACCCGGTAGTAAAATGATTGAGACTCTTAGGACTCAGATCGTTAGTCTTATTGGCATGTTTGAGTGTTAGTGCATTGATTGGGAGTCAGGTGACTCAGTGACCAGCTGGTTTGGATTGTGTGGACAGCAAGAAGCTTATTAAGAGTATTAGTTTTGCATCAGAAGTTGCTTGATGCATGTTTGCCACTGTGGACCCCATTCTCTTGAGAATGGTTTGTTAAGGGTTTGGTTACCAATGTTGGGTATTGGCTCTGAAATCCCAAGTCAAAAAATTCATTGTAGATATATTAAGTGATTTTTCAGGTGGTGTACACATGAGCTGATAATGGGTTTGGATGAAATGTGCGATTCTTCGATAGACCATCATCATGTTCGTGGCAGCAACGGGTTCGCAATGACTTGTCAGGAAGTCAAGTGCGTACTTGAGGTTCTTGGGTATAACTTCTGGATTTAGGATTAGTTGAAATTCATGATATATGTTTTGAGTATTCTTTCTGCTTGTTTTGCTGGTATCCCTAGTCAGCAATTACGGGTAGGTACGATGATGGATGATTATTAGTCTTAAAGTATGGGTTCTAGATTTGGACTAATGGTATCCTGTTTTTGGGGGTTTGTTGATGGATTTAGTTGTAGTTACAGTTTTGGGAAACATCCCAGTTTGAGTGGTTTACACTGGGAGTTGGGCCTTTCACTTAAGGAGAGGAGGATAGTGGTTGCGGTTGAATATTTCAAGTTATTTGCTTGTTTGTCGGCAACGGTGGATTCCGAGTGGTCTCTTGAGTTTTCTTTATAATATGCCTTGATTTCGAAGTGGCTAGAGGAAGCTTATGGAATATGTTGGTGTGGTTTTAAGAGATCCTAACCAAGACGAATTTCGAGGATGAAATTCAGTTTAATTAGGGGAGAGTTGTAACACCTTATTTCGAGAAGTTTCTTATTTTGGAATTATGGACAATAAATGGATCAAGTAAGGCCTTGGACTTCGAGGTAATGGTGTTTAGACCCTATTGGATTTTGATGATATCGGTTATATGATCTAAGCCATTGATTTGTGCTTTGGAGCCAAAGGGTAAAATAGGAAAGGTTATATGATCGGATTCTTCATTGGATTATGGTTTTTAGTTCGACATGTATTAAGCCAAACTTAACTATATAGAAGTGTCGGTCTTGTCAATACCTTTCCATGGATATAAAGATCTCTGAAAACGAAGTTGAAACAAAGAAGTTATGGTTGTTTGAAGTTGAGGTGGATTTGGGTGAAAAGTCATGGTCACGAGGTGGGGATCTGAGCCCACTGCATCGAGATCAGTTAGAACCAAGCCCATGATCTTTTTAGGATTTCTAATGTATTTAAGCTTTATATTCCACAATTTTGAGCATTTTATCAGCCTCCACCACCTCTAGGACCCCTTGGGAGAAACCCTAGCCTCCGTTTTCAAGATTTGAGCATATACTTTCTCTTACCTCCTCTTTTGGAGGCTTTTATGTCCTTTATGGAGCTTATAGATCAAGAAGGTTCTTTTAGTTTCAAATAATGATGCTTCAAGTTTGGATCCATCAAAGGCACTACATTTTTGGACCATTGTGAGTATAAAGTTTCAATCTTGCTATATAACTCATTAGATATTGTCATTTGGGTTTTTTGGCACTTTTGGTCCATTTTATGAGTGATATTGGATTTGAGTGACTCCAACATCTTTTGATCACTTTGGAATGTTTTTTGGACCCTATGGATAAGGAAAGTTAAAATCTTTTCCATTCCCTTTTAGCCATGCATGTTATCTTGGTCCTTTAGGTCATTTTGTGTATCAAAGTTTAATTTTGGAAGGTTGTGGCATTATTATGAATAAATTTGGAAACTTTATCCATCTAGACATCTTAATGATACAGATCTGGAAGTTGGAGACTTAGACTTAATGGATTAAGTTAAGAAAGATGCATTATAGGTCTCTTTAAGACTTAAAGTCTAGATCTTGGTCGTTTGGACTTTCCTAATGGATAAAGTTACAAACTTTATCCATTAAGACATTGGAAAGGATCAAATTTGAGATTTGGAGCTCTCAGAATCGAAAGAAAAGGGATTAAGTCGTTTGAGTTGTTTAGACTAGTCCCCACGACGTGGTCTTAGGCTGTCATGGCATAGCGACTGGGGGACTAGCGACTGTTTTGGCATTTTGTGCCCACGACGTGGGCAATAAAGGCCACAACATGGACAGCTGTTGATTAACAATTTTGACTTTGGTTTTGACCATTGACTTTTTGATCAGTTTGACTTTTGGTCAAACATGTGTAGAATTGAGCTTTTAGCTAAAGATTGGTTTCGGTATGGCTTTAGGAAGCTTGGGTTGGAGGTTTTGTTGTTAAGGTAGTTGTTGGGATTTTTTTGAATAGTTTAGGTGAGTCTCTTCACAATACTCGTGGGTCAAAGGCACGAATACCGACCCATTGGATTATGTTTGTAGGATGCTAGTTGTATTTGTGAAATTTGCTAATATGTCAGTATGTGATTGTTGTCTTTGTGATATTTGTTGATATACTTGTATGTGCTTATTCTCTTTTTGACTCTTATTGATATGATTGTTTGCTTAGTTGTAGGGGTCAAATAGACCCATTACTAGTTAATGGAGACCAAATGGGATGAGATAGACCCAATATCGGTTGAAAGAGACCGAAAGGGTGAAATAGACCCAATACTGGTTGAAAGAGACCGATGTAGTGAAATATAACCAATACCGATTGAAAGAGACTGAAGGGGATGAAATAGACCCAATTTAGTTTTGTACTATTATGTATGTATGGTATGGGGTATTTTTGGGGACTCACTAAGTTTGTGCTTACGGTTTTATGTTTATGGTTTCAAGTACTTATGTTTTCAAATGAAGGGCCTAACTTATAAAGGGTTTTGAGCATTCTAACACTCCTAAGGTGTACATGTAACCCTGGAAACCTTGGATCTATGTTTGTCTAAAATACATGCAAAATTGATTTATAAGGTTCTTAATCCTATATAGCATACATGGGGCACCTTAAACATAAAAGCTAGCTAGAAATACATACCTTATAGTAATTTGGATTCCTTGAAAACCTTGTGAGCCTAGCACCACAAGTGTGATGCCTCAAATGTCTCGCACAACACCAAATGCTTTTGGAACGACTTAAGAGAAATTTCACACACTTAGAAATCGGATATGCCCTCTCACTCTTGCTTAAGTGGCCGATTTCGGTGAACATGATGATCCTTATATAGTGTATTATAATTAGGGTTACACCATGTAAACCCTAATTTTCATGACTTTCCATTTCCATGACCCATTGGTTCTACAAACACCATGGAGCATCCTATGGGGTTTAGCCCAACTTGATAATCCATGAAGCATTAACCCACTATACAAGTTATAGATGATTTACACAATCAACCCATATATTTAGTTAGTCACCTTTTGATCTCTTAATTATTTTTAAATTAATTCTTTATCAATACTAATTAAATAATATTATTAATATATTAGAGCTTATAATATATTAATAAACCATAAGTGTTATTTTGTCACACCCCGAAACCCAAGGCGGAAACGTTCTAGGGTGGAGGTGACTTCATGTTGAATATCATAACCAATGTACATAGTAAGCAAAGTAAACAACCATTACATTACATATGAAATTTACAATTGTTTAAAAGTAAAGTTGTACAAGTGTTATACATAATAAGTATATATGAGCAAAAGTTTAGACGTGTCTTCAACGCACTCCGTCTTCGTCAAAAGGATCATCGGGTACCTGTCTAATGCGGACCTAAGAATACAAGCATTTTAAAAATCAGCATAAAGCTGGTGAGTTCATAAGCGGTTTTGTTTTATGAATGTGTACAAGTTTTCCTTTCGGTTTCTGAAAAGTTACAAACCCAAGAAAATACCATATTATCTTATATGTAAAGTTTAGTTAACTGTTTTGTTACACGATTCTGGTTATGTATAATTGTTATCCCAGGAAAATCCCATATTTTCCTAAAAGTTGGTTACCGATCCAAAATGTAATGTAAAAGATGTATACTGAAAACCTGGTTATCCTTATGAAATGTATTAGTTTACCAATCCGAAATGAAATGTAAAAGATGTACAAGATGTATACTGAAATGTATTAGTTTTAACACGTATATGTAAAACTAATAATTACAAAGTAAACTAGTTACTGAATCCATTATTACTAAATAGTAAATCTCTGTTATCCAAATTGAGTTCCATAACCATACGATAGACTCGATATGGCAATAAATAGTCCAAATCACTTTATGATTCTCGTCATCCTTGAACCTTTCAGTTTGGCTATAGCTAGCAGCCAGGTGCGGGGTAGTCAGCCTCGTATAGATCTATACACTCAAGTCACGCTCCCTATCTAATAGATTCTAGTTATAGTGGCGGTCCTCCACTCGCGTATCTTTGTGGAGTGTTCTCCGAGGATGTGTCTCCAATTGATAGGAATAACAAATTTACTATTAATAATATAGAAAGATCCTATTACAAATGACAATCCTCCACTCGCGTATCTCTGTGGAGTGTTACCGAGGACAAAACAATGTACTAAGTTCATGTTCAAAGTTCAAATGTTATGCTTTTAACTATTATAATGTAGAAAACCATTTGTGAAAATATAAAATACAACATTTTATAACGTTTTTCACAAATAATACGATAATGTGTTCTGCAAGTTCAAACGGTTATCTGTTATGATTGCCAGTGTTAAAAGCATATGTAATATGAAACACAATACATACAAAACAAGTTTTGAGTACAAGTATTCATTGTACTTTGCTTGTATCCCCCCCCCCCCCTGAAAACAATGAAAAACATTGAAAAAGGGTAGGGTTATGAACTCACCAAACGAGAAAATGTGTCGGTTTGGATGCTATGTGTCGGTTCGGGGCTTGATAACGCGCGAGGTTCCTATGTAAAATGAAATGATACATAATTGTATATAATTATACTTTGAATCACTAATTAGATAGGAGTAAACACTTCTAGACGTGAAAACAGTTCAAATCAAGTGTTTGGAATGACCCGGGTAGCATCTATGGATGTGTATGGCTTGGATATGGAGTTTACTCCCCAAGAGTAAACTCCTGTAGGATTTTATGGTCCAAATGATCAACTCCCCATGAGTTTATGGCCGAAAACTCGTGGTGGTGGTGTTCTTGGTTGCTAAATGGCCTTATAACACTTGAAGGTTGATGCTAGACTTGGTTTCAAGGCTTTTGAATGAGATTTGAGCACCTTATGGACCATTTGAGGATTTTATGGCAGTTAACTTTGAGTTTACGGCCGTAAACTATTGTGTGACATGTTTCAATGTGTTTTAGTGGTCTCAGGTCAATTTCAATGCACAAAGGAAGGTTCTAGGGTGGATTTCATGGCTTAAGAAGTGATTAGGACTTGAACGGACCTTGGAAAAGTAGTTTACGGTCTATGAATATGTTCTTGGGAGTTTACTACCTTAAACACATGTGTTTACAACCGTAAACTCATGTTTGTTCATGATTCATGGGTTTTAGTGGTTGAAGGTTAAGCATACAAGGTTCTAGGTTCAATTACAAGCCATACAAGGTGTTAAAGGCACTTTAACACCCATTTGAAGAGTTTATGGTCTAAGAAGATAATTTTACGGTCTAAGATTGTTCTTGGACCATAAACTCAAGTTTGTCCCATTTGTGTGTGATTTGGTGCATTTCTTGAAGGATTTTAAGGTTCTATGCACTCATGGAAGTTCATTGGAGGTGTTTAGGGGAAAACTAATACCCTAAAAGGTGTTTAAGGTCTAAGAATGAGGGTTTACGGTCCAAACATGTTCTTGGACCATAAACTCATGTCCATAACTCAAATGGTGCGATTTTGGAGTCCTAAGCTCATGCATGCAAGTTTCTAAGCCAAATCTAAGCACTAGAAGTGGTTTGGAGGGGTTTTGGAGCTTCAAAACCCTCCTTGGGGGTGTTCACGGTTTTGGGAGGGTCCCCAAACCGTAAACACATGTTCATGGTGTTTTTGGGTGATTCAAACATAGATTTTCATGCTAATCAAGCTAGACAACAAGTTAGAATAGATTGCTTACCAAAAATGAAGCTTGAGAGGGGTTTTTGGATCACATTTTCGAGTTCTAGAGAGAGAGTAGTGAGAGAAAGTTATGAAGTGGGAAAAAGTATTCAAAAATTTTCCACTCAACCTTTATATAGGGGTTGGGTTTGAGACCCGGTGGAATTCTACCCGATACCAACGTTATATGATTCTTTTGGTCGCACCCGATAAAGTTGTCGTAATTATGGCTTAAATAAAACTAAATATTTTCTAAATGAAATAGAAAATATTTTAATGTTTTAAAATTTATTCCAACATTTTTAAAACTTAATTAGAAGTCGCAAAAATTTTATTTTAAAACAAAGCCCACAGAAAAATTTGGAACGTAACGGCTTTATTAACTAAAACGGGTTACTGTGACGGAATAAATCACGGGTTGTCACATTATCCCCCCGTTAGAGAAAATTTCGTCCTGAAATTTAAAATTTTAAATACAAATCATGGAATTTAAAAGAGATGTGGGTACTTCTGTTTCATCGAGTCTTCGCGCTCCCAAGTGAACTCAGGTCCGGGCTTGGCATTCTAACGAACCTTCACTATCAGGATGCGACTTTGTTTCGTTCGTTTGATCTCTCGATCCATCATTTCGATGGGTTCTTCCACAAAGTTTAAGTTCTCGTTGATCTCAATCTCATCAAGGGGAATCACGATGGTTTCATCGGATAGACACTTTTTAAGATTTGGGACGTGGATGAATGTTGCTAAGTTCTTGAGGGAGTCAGAGTTTGTAGGCTACAAGACCGATCCTGGCTAGGATCACAAAAAGTCCTATATACCTCGGATTTAGTTTTCCACACTTTCCAAAGCGTATCATGCCCTTCCAGGGCGAGACCTTTTAACAGGACACGATCTCCAACCTTGAATTCCAAGGGTTTCCGTCGTTTGTCAGCGTAACTCTTCTGTCGGTCTCGTGAAGCTTTCAGTCGTTCTCGGATCTGGATGATCTTCTCGGTGGTTTTATGGATGACTTCAGGACCAGTGAGAGCACTGTTGGGGAATCGATTCTTGGCTAGCTGCGTGTCCCCTACCTCGGCCGAGCACAGAGGGGATCTGCACTTGCGACCGTAGAGGGCTTCGAACGGGGCAGCCTTGATACTGGTGTAGTAGCTGTTGTTATATGAGAACTCAATCAAAGGCAGATTTTTGTCCCACGACCTTCCAAAATAAATGACACATGCTCTAAGCATGTCTTCCAGGGTCTGGATAGTTCTCTCACTCTGTTCGTCTGTCTGAGGATGATAGGTCGTGCTCATGTCTAGCTTAGTTCCAAGATCCTTCTGAAGAGACTGCCAAAATCTGGAGGTAAACCTGCTATCTCGATCAGAGATAATGGACGCAGGTACACCGTGCAATCGGGCTACCTCTTGGATGTAAATTTGTGCGAGTCTTTCCCTTTTGAATGATTCTAAGTGAGCGGATTTTGTCAAACGATCGATAATTACCCAAATGGTATCGTACCCACTCGTACATTTAGGTAACTTAGTGATGAAATCCATGGTAATCATCTCCTATTTCAACTCGGGTATCTCGGGCTGCTGGAGCAGACCCGAGGGTTTCTGGTACTCGACTTTCACTTTTGGCGCAAGTCAGACACTTGCCCACAAATGTAGCGATCTCGGCTTTCATGTTTGGCCACCAGTATTGTTTCTTGAGATCCAAGTACATCTTATTAGAACCCGGGTGAAAAGAGCATTTGGTCTTGTATGCTTCCTCCATGACAACTTCCCTAAATCCTCCGAACTTTGGGGTCCAAATTCGGTCCATGAAACAGTAGACTCCGTCACCTCTGCTCTCAAGTTTCTTATCCATTCCCCTCAAGGCTTCACTTGACACGTTCTCTGGTTTGAGAGCTTCGAACTGGGCATCCCGGATTTTCATGGATAAATGGGAATGGATAATCATCATCAGTGTCCTCACTTTATGGCTTGAACTTTCCTTTCGGCTAAGGGCATTTGCTACCACATTGGCCTTGTCGGGATGGTAGCGAATCTCGCACTCGCAATCGCTGAGCAGCTCTACCCATTTTCGTTGCCTCATGTTTAAGTCTTTCTGATCAAGGATGTGCTGCAGGCTCTTATGGTCAATGAAGATCGTACACTTGGTTCCGTAGAGATAATGTCTCCAAATCTGCAATGCAAAGACTACGGATCCTAACTCCAAGTCGTGCATGGTATAGTTGACCTCGTGTGCCTTCAGCTGTCTTGAGGCATGAGCAATTACTTTTCCTCTTTGCATAAGCACACAACCTAAGACCTGATTAGACGCATCGCAATAGACAACGAAGTCTTCTGTCCCTTCCGGTAAGGAAAGAACAGGCGCGCTGTACAAGGCTTGCTTTAATGTCTGGAACGTTGTTTATTGCTTTTCAGTCCACCAAAAGGGTACACCTTTCTGTGTTAGAGTGGTTAGGGGTTTGGCGATTTTGGAAAAATTCTGGATGAATCTCCGATAATAGCCGGCGAGACCCAAGAATTGACGGATTTCTGTGGGTGTTTTCGGTGCCGACCAATTCTCTATCGCTTTAATCTTGGAAGGATCCACATGAATACGCTCCTCGCTTACCACGTGACCGAGGAAAGTCACCTTCTGGATCCAGAATTCACACTTGGAAAATATCACGTAAAGCTTTTCGGATCTAAGGGTTTCCAACACTGACTTCAAGTGTTGTTTATGATCTTCTTCACTTCTGGAGTAAACAAGTATGTCATCGATGAACACAATGACGAACGTATCCAGAAAAGGGCGACACACCCGGTTCATCAAGTCCATGAACACTGCCGGTGCATTGGTTAGACCGAAGGGCATCACTACGAACTCGTAGTGTCCATACCGGGTTCTGAAAGTTGTTTTGGAAACATCACTCTCATGAACTCGTAGCTGATGGTACCCTAACCTAAGGTCTATCTTCGAGAAATAGCTGGCTCCATGAAGTTGATTGAAGAGGTCATCTATTCGCGGAAGGGGATATCGGCTTTTGACGGTTAACTTGTTCAGCTCACGGTAGTCGATGCACATCCTAAAGGATCCATCTTTCTTCTTCACAAACAAAATCGAGGCTCCCCATGGTGAGGAACTCGATCTGATGAACCCCTTGTTGAGTAACTCGTTGAGTTGGCTAGATAACTCCTGCATTTCTGCTGGAGCTAAACGATATGGAGACTTGGCTACGGGGGTAGCTCCAGGAATTAGGTCGATGCGAAATTCAACTTAACATTTGGGAGGAATTCCTGGGAACTCTTCCGAAAATACATCAGGAAAGTTGGAGACTTTGGGGATGCTCGTGAGGTCTATAACTTCCTGTTTCTCGTTAATGACATGGGCTAGGAATGCTTGGCACTGCTTCCGTAGAAGCTTTTGAGCTTTGATGCAAGAAATGATGTGAAGTTTGGAACTAAGCTTATCGCCATAGATCATGAGAGTTTGACCCGTAGGAAGGTTGAGACAGATGGCTTTTTCATAGCAAAGGATATCAGCATGATTGGGACTCAACCAATCCATACCAATGATAACGTCAAAACTCTTTATGGAGACTGGCATAAGATCAATGGGAAATGAATGATCTTTCAGGGTAAGGGTACACCCTATGAATATGTCGCTAGTGTTTCCTTTCTCACCGTTAGCCATCTCGACGATAAACGTTTCGGTTAATGATTGAGGATTATGTTTAAGGTTATGTTTGAACGAATGACTAACAAAGATTCATTCAGCACCCGAATCGAAAAGAATACTAGCATAAGAGTTGTCAAGAAGGAACGTACCCAAAACAACGGTGGGATCGACGACTGCCTCCTCCTATCCCATGGCTAGGACTCTCCCGGTATTATCAGTTGTCGCCTTCTTGGGGTAGTTTCTCTTGAAATGCCCAACTTCTCCACAATTATAGCAGGCTTGACCAACACCTGTTCCAGAAGATTGATTTGCAGATTGGGCTGGTGCCTTGCAGAATCGGACCGTATGTCCCTTTTTACCATAGTTAGTGCATGATAGCTCACGGCAGGGGCTGGGGTTATGGTGGTATTTACACTTTTCACACAGAGGAAGGTTACCAGCATACCTACTAGTAGGTGCTTGGGTTGTGGATCCCATTGCAGAAGCAGCAGCAACAGGGGTAGTAGCAGCATGGACTGCTACAGTCTGCTATTTCTTTGAGGATCCTTGAGAAGGTTGGCCTTTCTTCTTCTTCCAAAACTTTCTTTTCTCACCACTCCTCTTGGACGGTTCAGGAGTGGTGGTTGTTTCCTCAACATCATCACTGTGGTCAATCAGGGTCTGGGCTAAACTTTTGGCACTATCATATGTATTCGGTCTCGCAGATAAGACATTTCCTTTGGTCGGTTAGATCAGCCCCCAAATAAATCTCTCTATCTTCTTACTCTCCGGGGTAACCAATCTCGGACATAGCAGCGTCAGGTCATCAAATCTCGAGGTGTATGCGGCAATATCGGAACCCTTCATCTTCAGGTTCCAGAGCTCGTGCTCTAATTTCTGTCTTTCGCCCCGAGGGCAGTACTTAGCTAGAAGAAGTTCTTGTTGGATTAATGTCTAAGTCCATAACTATAATTGGTAAGACTTGACCCGACTCGGCATGGTCCATTTGGGTTGCATACCATCATGCACTTGGATAGACAATAATGAGAGAAATAAGACACTTATGGTTATTAATATATTAAAAGTTCTAGTATATTAATAATAAGAATAATAAGATTATTTAATTAGTATTGATCAAGAATTAATCTAGGATTAATTAAGTGATCAAAAGAAGACTAATTAAATATATGGGTTGATTGTGTAAATCATCCATACTTATATAGTGGGCTAATGCTCCATGGATAATCAAGTTGGGCTAAAACCCATAGGATGGTCCATGGATGCTCCATGGTGTATTTGAACCCATGGATCCAAGGAAATGGAAAGCCATGACAATTAAGGATTTACCCTAATTGTAACACTATATAATGATATTATTCTTGACAAAAAATCGGCCACTAGAGAGAGTAACAAAGGGCTAGCCGATTTCATGAAGTGTAGAACTCTCTCAAGTTATTCTAAGTGTTTTGATGATTGTGATTCCATTTGAGGCTTCCACACTATTGGGGCTAGGCACTCAAGCTTCATGAAGACTTTCTACATCAAAGAGGTATGTATTCTATCTTGTTACACTCATTGTTTTGTATGCTAGATTAGGATAATACCTTGGATATTCTTATTTGCATGTATAATAGAGAAAACATAGATCCAAGGTATTTAGGGTTGCATGTACACTTAGGAGTGTTAGAATGCTCAAAACCCAACAGTGGTATCAGAGCCTAGGCTTGTTTTCTTGTTATACTTGCAATAGAAGCTGAAAAATCGAGTTTTGATGCTGTCAGCCCAGCCGACTCGCCAAGTCCATGAAGGGACTCGATGAGTCCAAGGCAAAATGCATCCAACTCGCCGAGTTATGTTCATGCACTCGACGAGTTGGACCCCAGACAGCATATTTTCGAGGTTTTTGGCTAGAAATGGACTAGGAACATTACCCTAAGTTGTTTTTTTGAACTTATAAACTTGTTTTTTAATGTGGTAATGTTCATGCTAATCCATTTTCAAAGATAATTGTCAATAGATTCATGTTTTGTATTAGTTTAAGGTTTAGACTAATTACATGAAGAAGTTTGATATGAATTATCTTGTTCTTATGAGTTGCTTAGATTAATAGAAAAGTTAATTGAAATAGTTGTTTTCAATCCATTTTAATCTAAGAGTTGAGTATAAAATGTGTTTGTGTAACTTGTCCTCAAGTTACATGAAGAGTCACATTAAAGACTCATAAAACTCATAAAAGTTGGTAATGGTTACAAAATGAAGAGTCTTGTGTCATTTAATTTTTTTTTTTTTTATGACTCCATAACTTGTCCTCAAGTTATGGAAATTCAAGAGTCACTTCATTAATAAATAAATAAATAAATAAAGTGTAACCTTAATTAATTCCATAAGTTATGGAACTTGAAGAGTTTTTGGATTAAAGCTACTTTAAACACATAAGTTATGGAATTAATTAGTTTTGAATAGTTTCAAAACTTGCCCTCAAGTTTTGGAATTTGAAAAGTTTTCTCTTATGAATACTTTAATTCCAAGTTAGCCCTTAGAATTTTAAAAGAGTTAAAATTCAACACTTATACTATTTATAACATTAATGGTTAATTATTATATATATGTATAAGAACAAGTCGTTTTACCGTTAGTAGGCCTCATTCACGAAGCCGGTCTATAAGGTGGGTATAAGGTTGTTGCCTATAAAATGGCGACTTAATGGGTGTATACTCTCACCCACCGCTTGCTTGACTGGTGGAGGGTCGTTAGCCGAACGGGTAGGACAATGACTTTAAATTCTCCCTTCATTAAAAGTATTAATGATAAATACTAAAGTAACTAAAATCTTAATAATTCCCAATCTTAGTTACTTTAGGAAAAATGTGAATTTGGTGCTAGCCCATGGAATTCACACTTTGTACCTTACCAAGTCGTTGGTGGAGCGTGTGTGGTTAACCGGCACACTAACTTGGACTAGTAAGGACCACGAAGGGTGACTTAATGTTTTTCATAGATCAATGGAGCGTGTGTGGTTAACCGGCACATTGATTAGGTGATAATATTAAGGGTACCAAGTGAATTGGTATGGTTATTCACACCTTGTTTTGTGATCCTCGGCATCCCAGTCACAAAATTTGAGAGGGCACACTCGAGATTGAAACATGCCATTGAGAAGTTCAATGAATCTCAAAAGATCTAGGAATTTCAAATCCAATTAAAACCTAATAAATTATTTCGTTTTTCATGGTGGAAATTGGTGAATCGTCATTCGCCTACCTTCAAATATTTTATAGCTTGGATTACGGCATCCCTCTTCTAAGTTATAAAATAGTTTGTTGGGTCCTAGCCTTAATATTTCATATTGGGTGTCATATTAAGGACTTTAAATCAACTATCTTGAATATCTCCCAAAACATGTCTGGTTTAGACATTTATGATCTTCCCAAATCTCTTGAAGATGATGTTCCTCAACATCATGCTTCACTTCCTTTATCTCCTCCAATTATTCTCCCTCACCCACAAGTTCTTGAAAAGTTTAAAGTCACTCGAGCCCTATTGGCAAGTTAAGGTCTTGGTGTGGTCACATCTTGGAGATGTAGTCACATATTGACAAGACGGGAGAGTTGGGTGTCAAAGTCTCGTGAAAGTTGGATGTTCAATCACTTTCTTAGTAACATAGCGGGTCACTTTGGGACTACTATGAGACAGACTATGACACGAGCCTTAATGATCTTATCTATTTGTTTTGTGCTGTGGAATCAGAAATGATTTGGAACACTAGTAAAGCAAATTTTGTTAGAAGATCAACTTCCCAAACCTTAAATGGACATTGGCAATGGTAGCATTGGATATCTAGAAAATCATTTCTCTTCCCAATGGAAAGGGATCGGCCATAGTCAACTCGGTTGACCAAATGGTAAAGAGAAAGGCTAAGTTTGAGATAGTCTCATGTGCCATTATCAAAGGGTCTACATGTGTTTTGTTGCCAAAGGAAGGGGCATTGGTTGCGAAGCTGCCCTATTCACCTGAAAGGTCATAAGGTTGATGAAGTCAAGAGGTTTGACTCTACTTCAGTTAAAGTCCACTGACTAACTCTATTAAGTTCCTATTTGGAGATTCTTATTACATAATGTGAATGGGTCACATGTTGATGTTTTTTAAGAAGCAAAAGAAAAGATAGGAAGCTTAAAGAAGTATATGCTGATTTTGATTGCGAAGATGGGTTTCGATCGCATGGTTCAGTAATCAGAATTTTGAGCTGTTGCTTAAGAGTTATAATATATTGC
Source organism: Lactuca saligna (assembly GCF_052625555.1). NCBI lineage: Eukaryota > Viridiplantae > Streptophyta > Magnoliopsida > Asterales > Asteraceae > Lactuca > Lactuca saligna. The sequence goes on along the minus strand of NC_136424.1, from coordinate 225,524,036 downwards.
TTAAGAATAGATAACAACAAGTTTTTCATGTGGATTGTAAGGATAAGTTTTTCCGCAAAGTTTTAAAATAAAAGAAAAAAAAGGTTTTAATTTTATTTATTTTAAAAATATCCTTACAATGGCATCTGTGGAAAATTGTTGCTTATATGTTTCCAGTAATAGCAATATTGGAAAGTGGATTTGATTTTTCATTTGTGGTAGTGTCTGAATTTACCAAATGAAGAAAGTTTTTTCATCACCCAAGTTTCAATTGGATAGAAACTTGGAATCATACAAGTTGTATTGTATGATGAATGAGAATTTTCATCTTTGAAAAATTAAGACTAATTCTTTGATCACATGTATATGTGAGTCAATTGAAGGACTAAGGAATTAGGTACACTGGGTGTGCGCTGGTCAAGGTCCACCACAAAGATTGATTTGTCATGATTTACTAAAGATTAGTAAATATGATTATACTTATAAGGTTAAGTATAATTCAGTAACATTGGAAAGGTTACAATGTATGGCAAAGCAAATAAGAAGAATCAAATTAGGCAGAAGGATAAAAGTTTCTCAAATCTGAAAAGATGGGAGAGTACTTTAGTATCAGTTTTATGATCATCTTAATGATTTAGAAACCATATCACAAATTCATACTCTATGGACGTCTTAGTGCATTGTTATGGCTAAGAAGAGAGGTCATGAATTGTTGGATTGGTTAAAATCAAGAAGATGAGTCATACTTCGTTCCAAAACAATTCTTAGAGTCATACTCCAAGATTGTAACATTGAGTGACATAAAGTAAGGTTTAAAACACTTATCAAATGTAGTGTGAAATGTTTCTACTCTTGTACATTTGAGATTGGTAAGTTGTGATGTCTTGGATGAGACAAAGACCAACTAAGACCAATTGTGTGAAGTGTTAGTCTTGATAAGAATCCGCACTATCCCTTGAATATTTGTTTTGTCAAGGAATTGTTCTTGACTAGGAAAAACTTATATGTCAAGAGGACAGTGGGAGCCTTAAAGATCCTGAAAGAGTTTCAAGATTTAATCAAGAGTGAAACTTATAATTTATCACTAGCACACGACTTAAGGTTTGCAACCTATCGTGTTGACATAATTCTTATTTCTGTACTTACTTCAAATAAGTTGGATTTGCATGTGATTTATCAGAGTTCAACTCAGAAGCATTGGTGGGCCTTGTGCTACCAAGGTGACAAGAAACTAAGATTGAATAAGTTTAATCCATGTAAGGCTGAATTTGTCACTAACCTTATCTTGTGATTATGGTTTTGACAAATTCGCATGGATAGGAACTCATACACTATAAAATCTAAGTGTCATAAGGTTTCTCTCCGATTCATGAAAATGATGGTGAGGAAACGCTTTCACTAAGTAGATTTTACGTAGATAGCAATTGTGTTATTTGCATTTTCAAAAGTCGTTAGTGGAGCGCGTGTGGTTAACCGGCACGCTAACATGGACTTGTGAGAAATGGCAAATGCCTAAGCAATTGAGACTATGATTACGGCATCCCTTTTCATAGTTCTTGAAATTGCTTAGATACACAGCTGAGCTATCTACGGAAAGGTGTATGAATCTAAATTTCAGAAGTCCAGTAGATTTTTGAAAATATGTCAGAGCTAGTGGGAGCATAAGTGTTATGCTGATAATCATCATGTTAGTGGGAGCATGATTATTATGATTAGTATTGCAAGCTAGCAATGTTAATTATAGAAAACAAACTTTCAATCCGTGAAGTTGCAGGGGTTGAAAAGTTGTTTTGCTATAATTAAGGGAGAGGAAATTATACTTCATTTCAATTCTATAGCTTAGATTGAGATTTTAATCATCTTTAGTCAAGAATATATATGAATTTTGTGTTGGAATGGTTTAACTTCAAGAAATTCTATATATATTGCATTTTCAAAATTCGATTATGATTACGGCATCCCTCTTCATAGTTAAATTTTGAAAACATGGCAAACAAAAAATATTATAGCAAAAGAATGGTTTAGTATCATGTCTTTATGTCAAACATCATGAATCGTGTCCCATATGCTTCGGATATAGGATCGATTTCACGTGCTATAATATTCATCCTTTCTAAATTTTCCAAATGCTTAAGGCATTTAGAAGGGAAAAGTCTAGAACTGGATATGACTAAAGTGATTAAGCAATTGTCGAGGATAATCTGAGGTTCGCCAAAGATTGGTTGCTCAGGGACATTTGGAAGTCTAGTGTTAATTTTGGTAGGACCATATTGACATTTTCTGAAAAGAGGTAACTCTTGTTCGGAAGTGATAGTCAAATGGGACTATGGAAATGTCTCCATAGGTGGAAGTTATTCAATCTATGTAAGATTAGGAAACTTAATGCAAGAAGGATGTTCCCAAGGAGCTGATCTCCTTTGGAATGCTCTGTAATGGTTGTTGTCAAGTCTTTCTGACTTCGTGCATAATCATTACAAGAGGATCAATGCATATAAGTTTAGAATCTAACAGATTTCAGTAAATGAATTTGGAATTCTTGCATTTACAATAAAATTTGGGATTGTGAAATGAGTATCATTGGAATCATGTTCAATTGATCTACATCACAATGTAAGGATCATAGACAAACATAGTGTGCATACTTGGGGTATGGCATAACTATTGTTTAGAAAAACAAAGTGTACATGCTAGGAGCATGGGACGACTGTTGTTTTATTCGAGTCTTAAGTTGATTATTTGAAACATTGAATAATGTGTAATCAATATGGTGATAAATAAAAAGTGGTTTTATTTATATTCAAAAGGGTTCTGAGACCATATTAGATTCGATTATTATTGTGTTTCACTTTGCATGTTTTGACTTCCAAAATAGCTAGGTTATTCTTTCCGAATGACTAAGTTATTTAAACACTCCACAGTCATTCATATGTTGGAAGTAGGTATGAATCAAGACTGTCATGAATCGAGTTTGTAGATGGCTAAATGGGTTTAGTCATGGCAATGGTTGCTACAACATTCATGAGTGCTCATAAGTTATGAGTATTGGAATAAACCCACGCTCACTTGTATCACTTCATGGAATTTATCTCGAGTGATCGTGAGACGGTAATATCATATAAATCTTCAAACCTAGAGATATGAGTTGTTACCTATGAGTTGGTTGTGCATTGATTGCACGTAAACGCATCAGTAACTTGATGTTATAAAACGTGCCTTTGTGTACAATTCAACAAGTAGTAGAACAAGCATATGAGTCAAAGTTTATCTGTTCCTTCTAGAAATAGAAGCGATATCTGGGCCCCTCGATGATTTTGTTGTGACCTATGTACCGGCCGGTCAGAACTGAATTGATGTGTTCGATTAAGTTCTTTGTCAAACGAATCGAAAATCGGGAAACAAACTGCTGGACAATAAGTACGACGTTGTTCCATGTATTTTTCCGGCTGATATCATGAGAACAGAGGATTATATGATCCCTTATCTAATGGACAAGTCATTGACAAGATCAGAGTTCATCTACAAGGTCAGAGTTCGACAGAAGCTTTTGAGAGCTACGATTGCCGGTTGGTTCCTGAAGTCATACGCAATAATAGTTTTAGACTTATCCAAGTGGGAGACTGTTGGATTAATGTCTAAGTCCATAACTATAATTGGTAAGACTTGACCCGACTCGGCATGGTCCATTTGGGTTGCATACCATCATGCACTTGGATAGACAATAATGAGAGAAATAAGACACTTATGGTTATTAATATATTATAAGTTCTAGTATATTAATAATAAGAATAATAAGATTATTTAATTAGTATTGATCAAGAATTAATCTAGGATTAATTAAGTGATCAAAAGAAGACTAATTAAATATATGGGTTGATTGTGTAAATCATCCATACTTATATAGTGGGCTAATGCTCCATGGATAATCAAGTTGGGCTAAAACCCATAGGATGGTCCATGGATGCTCCATGGTGTATTTGAACCCATGGATCCAAGGAAATGGAAAGCCATGACAATTAAGGATTTACCCTAATTGTAACACTATATAATGATATTATTCTTGACAAAAAATCGGCCACTAGAGAGAGTAACAAAGGGCTAGCCGATTTCATGAAGTGTAGAACTCTCTCAAGTTATTCTAAGTGTTTTGATGATTGTGATTCCATTTGAGGCTTCCACACTATTGGGGCTAGGCACTCAAGCTTCATGAAGACTTTCTACATCAAAGAGGTATGTATTCTATCTTGTTACACTCATTGTTTTGTATGCTAGATTAGGATAATACCTTGGATATTCTTATTTGCATGTATAATAGAGAAAACATAGATCCAAGGTATTTAGGGTTGCATGTACACTTAGGAGTGTTAGAATGCTCAAAACCCAACAGTGGTATCAGAGCCTATGCTTGTTTTCTTGTTATACTTGCAATAGAAGCTGAAAAATCGAGTTTTGATGCTGTCAGCCCATCCGACTCGCCGAGTCCATGAAGGGACTCGATGAGTCCAAGGCAAAATGCATCCAACTCGCCGAGTTATGTTCATGCACTCGACGAGTTGGACCCCAGACAGCATATTTTCGAGGTTTTTGGCTAGAAATGGACTAGGAACATTACCCTAAGTTGTTTTTTTGAACTTATAAACTTGTTTTTTAATGTGGTAATGTTCATGCTAATCCATTTTCAAAGATAATTGTCAATAGATTCATGTTTTGTATTAGTTTAAGGTTTAGACTAATTACATGAAGAAGTTTGATATGAATTATCTTGTTCTTATGAGTTGCTTAGATTAATAGAAAAGTTAATTGAAATAGTTGTTTTCAATCCATTTTAATCTAAGAGTTGAGTATAAAATGTGTTTGTGTAACTTGTCCTCAAGTTACATGAAGAGTCACATTAAAGACTCATAAAACTCATAAAAGTTGGTAATGGTTACAAAATGAAGAGTCTTGTGTCATTTAATTTTTTTTTTTTTTTTATGACTCCATAACTTGTCCTCAAGTTATGGAAATTCAAGAGTCACTTCATTAATAAATAAATAAATAAATAAAGTGTAACCTTAATTAATTCCATAAGTTATGGAACTTGAAGAGTTTTTGGATTAAAGCTACTTTAAACACATAAGTTATGGAGTGTTAGAATGCTCAAAACCCAACAGTTCTTTCATGGCTTCCCATCCCATATCATTGGCTATAGGTAGGGTCAAGGATTTGACTCGGTTGTTCCACCAAGTCAGCGCCTTATCGATAAAGGTGCATGCTGCAAACTTTACTTTGTCGGACTCTGAACAAGCACTGATTTCAAAGATAAATTTGGTTTTCTCGAACCATCGGGTGAGGGAAATGACACCTCCAGTGCCATCAAAGGATGTGGTTTTTGCGTTCATGAAATCTTTAAAGGAACCATCCTTTCGGTGTCCCTAACTGCCTTCTTGATTTTGGGTGTGGGTACCACCTCCCGAACCACCGGAACCACTGGTGTTCATTTGAGACATAGCAGCTACTACCACGGTAGTAACAGCTGCCTGGAACATTACAGGATCAATTTCAGGAGGAGGTGGTGGCGGAGGGTTGTTGGTCTTGGAGTTGGGTCTCTTCCATGGAGGCATCTTGATCTAATAAGATCAGGAAAGAGAGGATGGTAAGTCCTCTAAATTGAACCAAGAGATATGACAGATATATATATATATATATATATATATATATATATATATATATATATATATATATATATATATATATATATATTCCGAATAAGCGATAAAGCAGGAAAGAGTTATCAAAGCAGACACTTTATCACTAGAGGAATGTTCAAGGAGCAACGCCTGGATGAGGATTTCTACAAAGGATTGGCTCGAGAAATACTCCCATAGTATTTCATGATTCGCCACGACCATGGTTCGATGTTTGGGGTATTAGGGTAAGTTTTAGGCATGCTAAACACCACAGTAACTCCCAAGCACATGTTGGCCATGTCTCGAATGAATATAGTTGGCCAAGCTATATTGATCCTAGACACGACTACATAACTGCCCAGGTTTAACCGCAGCGTACAACACCCATTTACTTATGTTTTGTTCTACTTCTTGTTATGGATTTTGACGGTCAGGTATACTTGTATACTTTTGAAAATACTTACACTTTGAAGTATACTTTTAGTATAGAGCACTTAGGCCCCTTATTGTTTATAGTCTTATACCATGTAAGGTTTGGTATACTTTGTTCACTATAAACATGGGCTCTGATACCAATTTGTCACACCCTGAAACCCAAGGCGGAAACGTTCCGGGGCGGAGGTGACTTCATGTTGAATATCATAACCAATGTACATATTAAGCAAAGTAAACAACCACTACATTACATATGAAATTTACAATTGTTTAAAAGTAAAGTTGTAAAAGTGTTATACATAAGTATATATGAGCAAAATTCTAGACGTGTCTTCAACGCACTATGTCTTCGACAAAAGGATCATTGGGTACCTGTCTAATGCGGACCTGAGAATAAAAGCATTTTAAAAATATGCATAAAGCTGGTGAGTTTATAAGCGGTTTTGTTTTCTGAATTTGTACAAGTTTTCCTTTCGGTTTCTAAAAAGTTACAAACCCAATAAAATCCTATATTTTCTTATATGTAAAGTTTAGTTAACTGTTTTGCTACACGATTCTGGTTATGTATAATTGTTATCCCAGGAAAATCCCATATTTTCCTAAAAGTTGGTTACCTATCCAAAATGTAATGTAAAAGATGTATACTGAAAACCTGGTTATCCTTATGAAATGTATTAGTTTACCAATCCGAAATGTAATGTAAAAGATGTACAAGATGTATACTGAAATGTATTAGTTTTAACACGTATATGTAAAACTAATAAGTACAAAGTAAACTAGTTATTGAATCCATTATTACTAAATATTAAATCTCTGTTATCCAAATTGAGAGTTCCATAACCATACGATAGACTAGATATGGCAATAAATAGTCCAAATCACTTTATGACTTTCTTCATCCTTGAAGCTTTCGGTTCGGCTGTAGCTAGCAGCCAGGTGCGGGGTAGTCAGCCCCGTATAGATCTATACACTCAAGTCACACTCCCTATCTAAAAGATTCTGGTTATAGTGGCGGTCCTCCACTCGTGTATCTTTGTGGAGTGTTCTCCGAGGACGTGTCTCCAATTTATAGGAATAACAAATTTACTAGTGATAATATAGAAAGATCCTATTACAAATGACGATCCTCCACTCGCGTATCTTTGTGGAGTGTTACCGAGGACAAAACAGTGTACTAAGTTCATGTTCAAAGTTCAAATGTTATGCTTTTAACTATTATAATGTGGAAAACCATTTGTGAAAATATAAAATACAACATTTTATAACGTTTTTCACAAATAATACGATAATGTGTTCTACAAGCTCAAACGGTTATCTGTTATGATTGTCAGTGTTAAAAGCATATGTAATATGAAATAAAACACATATAAAACAAGTTTTGAGTACAAGTATTCCTTGGACTTTGCTTGTATTCCCCCCTGAAAACAGTGAAAAACATTGAAAAAGGGTAGGGGTATGAACTCACCAGACGAGAAAACATGTCGGTTTGGATGCTATGTGCCGGTTCGGGGCTTGATAACGTGCGAGGTTCCTATGTAAAATGAAATGATACATAATTGTATCTAATTAGACTTTGAATCACTAATTAGATAGTAGTAAACACTTCTAGACGTGAAAACAGTTCAAATCAAGTGTTTGGAATGACCCGGGTAGCATCTATGGATGTGTATGGCTTGGATATGGATTTTATGTTGGATTAGTGTCTAAGTCCATAACTATTTTGGTATGTACTTGACCCGATGGTGCATGGTCCTTTTGGGTTGCCTTCACCAAAGCAACTTGATAGGATGAATTATGGAGAGAAAGGATTAATTATGATTTATTAATATATTATGAGAATAATATATTAAAGGAGAAATCATATCGTTTAATTAACATTAGTCAAGAATTAATTGAGAATTAAGTTTGTGGCTAAAAGAGATTAATTAAACTTAAGGGACTGGAATTATAATTATAAGATAATTGCAATTAGGCTATGGATTACCTTATATTATAAGGTTGGATGAATTCTATGGGGAAACCCATTAGAAATCATCCTAGGGCCTTTAAGGAAAGAGTCCATGTGTTGCTTACGGCTTAAGCATCCAAATTAGGGTTTCCTTGTTTGATAACCCTAATAGCTTCACTATTTAAAGATGCCTAGGGCACCAAAAACGTGGGCAAGTAACTCCTTAGGGTTTTGGACGGTTTTTGGGTGTCTCCTTCTTTTCTCTTCTTCATCCTCTTGCTCTTGATGTTTGTGAACCATTAGAGGAGTGACATTTGTGACTCTAAGCTTTCTAAAGTCATTACAAGGAGGATTTGAGATTGTTATTGCTACATAACAATCAAGGTATGATCTAAACCCTAATTCATATGTTATATTGATTATCATATACTAGATCTAGGGTTTGAAGTCGTGGATGAATAGCATGTACAATAGAGAAACCTAGATCCAAGCATTAGAGTTGCATGAGCACATAGGATGTTCCTATGGCTAAAACCCATTAGTGGTATCAGAGCCTTGATTGGTTTTTATTGTAATGATGCCTTGTATGTTTGTTCAAGTTGCAAAATCGATTTTCAGCCAACCTGCCTGATGAACTCGGTGAGTCCCATTGTGGACTCGGTGAGTAGGCTCCTACTCGGCGAGTCCATAGGGGTACTCGGCGAGTTCAAGCGTGAAATGGAGCTATTTTCGGGGTATCTTGCTGTTTTACTCATGGATAATTGCCTTATCTGTTCTAAGTCATTAAAATCTGATTTTATTCATATTTGTGAGTATATCCTTGATTAAACAAAAGATAATTACTAATTGATTAGATAATAACTTCCTTATTTGGTAAAGTTTGATTATTTGTATTAATTGGGTAACTTATTTTGCAAGAAATTGAAATTATGTCAAATATAGATAATGATGAAATTAATTGTTTAATTTAAATTATTTGTTATTTGATCCTAGTGTTATGAAAAGTTTCAATCTTTCCCCTTTAGGTTTTATAGTTTAAATTTGAACTCAAAAGTTTTTGTTTTGAAAGTTAAATAGTTGAAACCCTAGTGTTTTGAAATGTTTCAAAACTTGCCCTCAAGTTTTTGGAATTTAAAAGTCTATTAAAAGTTTAATTTAGGAATGTTAAATTCTAAAACCCTAGTATTGTTTTGAAAAGTTCAAATCACACCCTTATGGTTTTATTAATTAATTAAAGTGTATAATTAAAAGAGATTTAGTAAATCCATAAAGTTTTGGTGTACAATTTAATTAAATTAAAAGTATAATCATTAAATTAGACCATCTAGTATTTTAAAAGTGTAAAATACACCCTATACTATATATAACATTAAAAGTCTAATATTATATATATATATATATATATATATATATATATATATATATTTATATATTTATATATATATATATATATATATATATATGTGTGTGTGTGTGTGTGTATAAGTAAAAGTCAGTCTTACCGTTAGTAGGCCTCATTCACAAAGCTGGTCTATAAGGGGTGTTTAAGGAAATTGTCTATAAAATGGAGATTGAATGGGTATCCACTCTTACCCACCGCACTCTTGACTAGTGGAGGGTCATTAGCCGAACAGGTAGGATAGGACAGAAACCTTCCATTATAAGTATAATGAAATATAAAAGTAATTAAATGCTTTCATAAAATTCCCAATCTTAGTTACTTTAGGCAAAAGTGAATTGATGCAATTCCATGAAATTACACTTTGTGCCCTTGCGAAGATGTTAGTGGAGCGTGTGTGGTTAACCGGCACACTAAATGGTTCTAAGAAAAGGTAGCAAAGGGTGACTCAATGTTTGTCATAGTTCGGTGGAGCGTGTGTGGTTTACCGGCACATCAAATAGGTGACTGTAACATGTGAGGGCACCATGTAGATTTGCATCGTTATTCACACCCTGTTTTGTGATCCTTAGCATCCCAGTCACAAATCGAGGGGCATATCGAGATTTAAACATGTCATTGAAAAGTTCAATGAATCTCAAAGGATCTAGGAGTTTTCAGTACATTTAAAACTTAATCTGTTTTTCGTTTTTCATGGTGGAAAATTAGTGAATCGTCATTCACTTACCTTCAAATATTCTGCAACTAGATTACGGAATCCCTTTTCTAGGTTGTAGTGTATTGTGTTGGGTCCTAGCCTTAATATCTCATTTGGATGATTTATTAAGGACTTAATCGATCAACTAACTTAAATTTTTTTTTCTCCCGTTGTGTAGATGTCAAAGTACGACAACTATTGTCTTCCCAAATCCCGTGGAACAAGCATTCCACATGAAGATGATATTCCATGATTCGATCGAGGAACAAGAAATCATACTTCACTTCCTCTCGTTGTTCTCCCTGACCTACAAGATCGAAGAATTGAAAGGTTCAATGTCACTAAAACCCTATTGGAAATGAAACATGAAGATGGTAAACCCGTGTGTGTCCACGTTCTAGGAATGAAATCACACATCGATAGGTTGATAATGTTAGGTGCGTCTTTCCCGGATAAGTTGGCTGTGAACTGGGTTCTGCAGTCACTTCCCAAATCATATAATGAGTTCAAAATCAAAGTATTATATGATGGATCATGACGAAAACCTCATTGACCTAACTTACATGCTCATTGCTGCTGAATCAATGAAAAGATTGCATTTGAATGTTTTGCAGGATCAATGAAAAGAGAGGAAGCTTGATGAAAGAGCAAGATGAGTCTGATCACGTCGAGATGGATCTCGATCAAATGGATTCGAAGATTAGATTTTGAGCTAAGAAAGTTATGATAGAGTAGTTAGGAATATTTGATTACATAGTTTTTCAGTTGATTTTGCATTGTAAGGACATATGTTTTCCGCTGCTTTTATAAATAAAATAAATTTTGTTTGATGTATTTATTTCCTTGCAATGAAATCGTTATGAAAAAAATTTGTGTTTACATATTTCTACAACGAATGGATGTGATTCTTAATTATGTTGTTTGTGGAAATGTCAAGATTTTACCAAATAGGGGGAGTTTCTCATCGCCCAAGTTTCAATTGGATAGAGATTTGGAATCATACAACAAGTATTGCATGATGAATGAGAAGTTTCATATTTGAAAATTAGACTAATTCATAGACAAAGTATCAAGTGAAGGACTAGGACATCGAGTACACAAAGTTGTGTGTTGATCAAGTCCACCACAAGAGTAACAAAGATATTCGTCATGATTTACTAATTTTAAGTATATATGATTACACTTATGAGATTAAATGTAATTCTGAATTGATTGGAAAAGTTTTAAATCAATAGCAGAACGAATAAGAAGAATCAAGTAGGCAGAAAGAGAAAAGTTTCTCTATTCTAAGAAGAAGGGAGAGTACCTTTTATTATGTTTTATGATAAGTCTTAATGATTAAGAACCATATCTCAATTGACCCTCTAAGTAAGTCTTATTACAATTGTATGTCTAAGAAGAGGAATCAAGAATTGAAGAAATTGTTAAATCAAGAAGTCAATCATACTTCGTTCCAAAACAAGTCTTAAAGTTAAGATTGTGACATTGAGTGACAAGTCTTAAGAAGGTTTATAACACTCATCAAATGTAGAATATGGAAAAAGTTTTTCTTATTCTTGCACATTTGAAATTGGAAAGTTGTGATGTCTTGGATAAGACAAAGATCAACTAGGACCAATTTTGTGAAGTGTTTTGTCTTGATAAAAACTACACTAACTCTTGAATATATGTTTGTCAAGAAATGTTTATTGACAAGAGAACCTTATATGTCAAGGAGTCAGTGGGAGTCTTAATGGTCTTGAAAGGTTTCAAGCACAAATCAAAATAAACCTTATCGAACATCACTAGCACACGACTTGAGGTTTACAACCTATCGTGTTGACATTATCTTCTTTCTGTGCCGTTCCAATCGAGTTAATTATGCATGTGAGTTCTATGAGTTCTCATTTGAATGCATAAAAGGCAAGGACCTTAATCAATGAAAAGTACATTGATAGAAAGGGTGAGTTGCTTAACTACTTGGAAGACATGGTGGGCAGCCGTGTTACCATAAGGCAGGAAATCAAGATTAAGAAAGTTCGGTCCATATGAGTTTGAATTTGTCGCAAACCTTGTTTTTTGACAAATTCACATGGATAGAAACACATACACCATTAAAATCTAAGTGTCATAACATTCCCTCCTTCATGAAAATGACTGTGAGGAAATGCTTTCACTGAAAATAGATTTTGAGAAGATAGTGATTGTGAAAATTAGATTCTCGAATTTGATTATGGTTACGGTATCCCTTTACATGATTCGAATTGTGAGATTTGGCAATTAGTCTTAATTGTTTAGACACACATATGAGCTATCTAAATGAAAGGTGTATAACCTTGATAAAAGATTATCAAAGCATTAGGTATTAGAAACATGAACTTAAGAAATTCAATAGGTATTATTTTTCTGAAAGTTAAGCTGTTTCTGAATACATGTCAAAGCTAGTGGGAGCATAAGTGTTATGTTTATAATAATCATCATGATAGTGGGAGCATAATTGTTATGATTGTATGAATATTAAGTCAAGTATTGCAAGTTAGCAGTATTAATTATAGAAAACAAGAGTCACACTTTACAAAGTAGTAAGGATGTAAAGTTGTTTTTTTATAATTAAGGGAGAGAATATTATGCTTCATTTCAAATCTAAAGGCTTAGGTTGTGGAATGTTAATAATTTTTGGTCAAAGATACATAGTGTGTTCTTAAATTTTGATTATGATTACGTCATTCCTCTTCATAGTTCGAATTATGAGAACGTAGCACATAAAATATTATGGCAGAAGATTGATAAAAGTATTAAGTCTTCATGTAAGTGTCACACCCCGAAAACCAAAGGCGGAAACGTCCCCGGGGTTGACTCCAAGTTGTGTATCAAATCCAATGTACATAGTAATCACAGTAAACAAACATTACATTACATATATATGAAAGTTTACATTTGTTCAAAAGTAAAGTTATACAAGATATACATATGCATCATATAAACAAAAGTTGAGACGAGTCTTCAACGCACTCCGTCTTCATCAAAAGAGATCAACGGGTACCTGTCTGACTTGGACCTGAGAATACAAGCAGTTTGAAAATCAGCATAAAGCTGGTGAGTTCATAAGCGGTTTTGGTTTATGAAAATGTATCGGTTTCCTTTAGTTTCCGAAAAAGTTGTTATCCAAGTAAATCCCATATTTTCTTATGTGAAATTGGTTAAGTTATCATTTGTTACTAATTCGGTTATGTATTGTATTTTACCCCAGGAAAATCCCATATTTTCCTAATTATAAGATCGGTTGTATATCACAAAGTATAGTTTAACACACAAAACTATATAATGAAAATCTTGGGATTACTATCTCGAAAGACATATAAGATAGTTTGACACATCTGAAAGTGCAGGTTTAAGATCATGGGACTATCATCCCGGACTAAACACGAGATAAGTGGATGTATATATGTAAATGTCTTGTGAAACCATGGGATCACTATCCCGAATAAGATACAGATTTGGAAAACCATGGGATCACTATCCCGTATAAGATATAGATACAAAACCTTGGGATCATTATCCCGTATAAGATATAGATTTAGAAAACCATGGGATCACTATCCCGTATAAGTTTTAGATACAAAACCATGGGATCACTATCCCGTATAAGATATAGTTAAAGACCATGGGGAAAGACATCCCGTACAAGTTATAAGCAGAAAACCATGGGATCACTATCCCGAACTAGATACAAAATAGTTTGGTTAATACCATGGGATCACTATCCCGAAAGAGATTTAGATATAAACCATGGGATCACTCTCCCGTATAGGACATAGATATAAAATAGTTTGATAATACCATGGGATTACTATCCCGAAAGAGATCTAGAAACAATACCATGGGATCACAATCCCGAAAGAGATATAAAATATAAATGCAAAACCATGGGATCACTATCCCGAACGAGATATAGTTTCTGAACCAAAACTGTGAATAAGCTGGTATTAATACATGTTGTGAGTCGGGTAACCATACTAATACGACAACGTGACCTCCTTGACGTTTGTCAGACGTCGAACGATATCCAGAAATTTGTCACCCTAGGCGTGCCCGCCTAACTGTAGCAAGCAGTTAAGGTGTGGGATTGTCAGTCCCGAATAGATCTATTCACAAATTCCGCGCTCTCCCTCCAGGAGACTCTGGTTACACTTCCAGGGAGGATTTACTGATCATCCATAAAGGGTAGTGACTATCTCACAAACTAGTACTAAACTATTCACAGGGTTCTTGTAAGATATCCATATACAGAAGATTATGAAACATAGTACAGTAAAGTATAGATACATACATGAAATTATCTGACAATACATTAAAATGATACGGAGATAAACTGAATCAGACATAGTTTATCTAATAACTTGATATAGACATCAGTATACGATAGAAAGAATAGTAAAGACCCCCAAATTATTCCCATAATAATTTGATTAGTTTGATTGTTTCCTTAACTAAAATCCATTTAGTTGAAATCGAATAGTCATTCCTTATGCTCAGCATAATACATAAGGAGTAAAAGAGTTTATAGGTTTGTCAGATATTGTTTGAAACACATCAATGTTGTGATTGGAAAACAGTTATAGTTTGCTTGTATTCCCCCCCCCCCCCCCCTGAAAACATTGAAAACAGTGAAAAAGCCGTAGGGGTATGAACTCACCGGACGAGATACGAGACGGTTTGGATGCTAAGAGTTGATCCGAAACTTTTAAACGCACAAGGCTCCTAATTATCATGTAAAGATACACATTTGTATCTAATTAGGACTTAGATTCATTGTTGGATAGGGACAAATGCTTCAAGTCGCGATAACATTCCGATACAAGTGTTTGGAAGGACCCGGGTGGCGTTTAGGGACATGAATGATACAAGGGACTTGGGAAATGAGTTGGGACATCAAAGGAACACCCCCTTTAGGGATTTTACGGCCAAAACACCATCCCCATGAGTTTACGGCCGTAAACTCATGATGGGTGGTTTATGGTGCAATTTGCACTTCCAACACTTAGGGGATAATTTCTAAACTTGGTTTAAGGACTTGGAATGATTACAAAACATCAAATAGACCCCCTTTATGGGAGTTTATGGCCTAGCATGGCTCCAAGGCCATAAACCCATATTTACCCAAGAAAATGATGTTAAATGGTGCTAGAACAAATCACATGTGATTGGTAGAATTTATCCAAGGCATATCATGAGTTTGCAAGGGACTTTTGGGGTGTTTATGGAGTTTACGGCCCATGAGACCCCCCCTCATGGCCGTAAACTCTTCTATAGGGTGCTTCAAGGAGTTTCAAGGTCTAAAACTTGCATGAAAGGACTTCTAAAATTCATCTAAGGGCCTTAGGGGTGTTTAGTTTGCATTCTAACACCAAGAATTTTGGAGTTTACAGCCCAAGAACAAGTCTTGGCCGTAAACCCTTAGAAATCCCATGAATGATGTGTTTTAGGCCCACAAAGTATTTTTGGTTGGTCCCTTGATTTATTCCAAGGCTTTTGGTGGTGTTGGATGGCTTTCTAACACCTTAGAATTGGATTTATGTCAAGTTTTGGGGAGTTTACGGCCCAAGCACTCTCCTTGGCCGTGAACTCATCTAAATCCCCCAAAATTCATGTTTCAAGTGTCCAAATGCTAGAATCAAGGTCCTATAATTCATATCTAGGCCATAGAAGTGATTTGGAAGGGTTTAAGGGCATGAAAACCCTAATTATATGAGTTTATGGCCCAAGAATGATCCTTGGCCGTAAACTCCTTCAAACATCACAAAATTCAAGTTTTACATGTTTAGAGTCCATATCTTGAAGTACCATAGCCATATCTAAAGTCCAAACTAGTCAAGGAGGGGTTTAAGGGCTCAAAACCCATCATTTTTTGTGTTTACGGCCTAGGCATCTTCCTGGGCCGTAAACTCATACATTGTGTCCCATTTCATGATTAAGTGTCTAATTTGGAAGCTAAACATGCTATAGATTGAAGCTAGGAAGGTACCTTAACGATTTGAAGCCTTAAAATTGAGTTTTGGACCCTTAATCTTTGGATTTTTGGAGAGAGGTTAGAGAGAGGGTAGTGAGAGAAGGAAAAGCTTCAAATGAAAGCTGAAACACGTTTATAGAGTTCCTAAAATTTGCACGCGGTGGAATTCTACCCGATGCCGACGCTAAACGCGGCTTTTGGTCGCACCCGATTGAGTTTCCGTCACCCGACGGGAACATTATAAAAACTCATGAAATAAATGTTTTTGGGCTAATAACATAAGTTCCTGAGTGATTTAGACACTCATTAGAATAAATAAACATATAAGTTTATACGATTAACTCCAAAGAGAAAACGGAACGAATCCGATAACGGCGACTTTCCGGGTAGAACGGGTTTTGGCGACGAACAAATTTCGGGTTGTTACAGTAAGACATTATGCATCATGTCCTATACGCTTCAGCTATAGGATCGATTGCAAATGCTATAATATTTGACCATTCTAAAATTTTTCAAATGTCTAGCGCATTAAACAACTATCAAAGGACAATCCAAAGTTCGCCGAGGATTGGTCGCCTGTGAGTAGTTGGAAACATGATATTGGATGGAGCATATCGACATTATTATGAATAGATAAGATTCCATTAAGAATGATTTGTGATATGGTAAGTATGGAAAGGTTTCCATATAGGGAGTTGGATATTGAGAATCAATGTCTCGATTAGAAATTTTATGCAAAAGGATGTTTAAAGGAATGTACTTTGAGTGAAAGACATCGCATCTATGGAATTGTCTTGTAACAATCCCCGATAGAGGACTTTGTAATTTCGTTGGCAATAGTCATTGTGACTTTTGTGCTATGACATTACAAAAGGATCATTGTATAAAATGTTAGAATCTAGGATATTCTATAAGTGGCAAGAATTTGATATTCTATCACTTGTGGAAAGGATTAGGAGTTGTGAAATGAGTATGATTGGAAATGTGTTCATTTGATCTATTTCACAAAGTAAGGACCATAGGTAAACATTGTGTGCATGCTAAGAGCATGGGACGAGTATAGTTATAGTTCAAGTAAGAAGTTGATTACCGGAAATGACAAATAATGAGTAATCGATATGGTCATAAATAAAAGGTGTTTAATTTATACTCAAAGGTTTGAGGCCATAAGGGATTAGTATTATCCTTGTGTTTCACCTTGCATGTTTTGACTTCCTGAATAATTTAAATTGGTTCAGAACAATCAAATTATTCGAACGGACCACAGTCGTTCATATGTTGGAAGTAGGTATGAATGAAGACTGTCGAGAATTGGTGTGTGGATTGTCTAAAGAGCATTATACATAAGCAAATGTTTGCTGCAACGTTCATGAGTGCTTATGAATATTATTTGAGCATTGGATTAAACCCACGCTCACTTGGATCACTTCATGGATTTTATCACGAGTGATTGGTGAGATGATAATATCTTATATTCTTGAAACCAAGATGTGTAAGTTGTATCTTGTGAGTCGGTTGCACATTGATAATATGTAAACGCACCAGTAACTTGGTATTATAAAAATATTGTTGTGTGTGATTTGGTGAGTGAGTGCAAGCGAGCATTGAGTCAAAGTTTATCCGTTCCTTTTATCCAAAGTAGGATAAAAGCGATATATGTGGGCCCCTCGATGATTTAGTGATGGCACCTAAGCGCTTGGCCAAGCCGGGACTAAATTGATGTGTTCAATTGTAGTCTGTTGTCAGTCGTCATAAATCTGAATTCGGGAAACAGCAAATAGACAGAGAGAATGATTTAGATCCATGTCTGAGTCTATACGATAATATCTAGAATGGAGGAATATATGATCCCTTATCTAAAGGACACAGGTTTCTGATAAGATCAGAGTTGACAGCGGCTTTGGAAAGCTACGATTGCAGATCAGGATCTGAAGTCATACGCGGAATAGTTATTAGACTTGTCCAAGTGGTAGACTGTTGGATTAGTGTCTATGTCCATAACTATTTTGGTATGTACTTGACCCGATGGTGCATGGTCCTTATGGGTTGCCTTCACCAAAGCAACTTGATAGGATGAATTATGGAGAGAAAGGATTAATTATGATTTATTAATATATTATGAGAATAATATATTAACAGAGAAATCATATCGTTTAATTAACATTAGTCAAGAATTAATTGAGAATTAAGTTTGTGGCTAAAATAGATTAATTAAACTTAAGGGACTGGAATTATAATTATAAGATTATTGCAATTAGGCTATGGATTACCTTATATTATAAGGTTGGATGAATTCTATGGGGAAACCCATTAGAAATCGTCCTAGGGCCTTTAAGGAAGGAGTCCATGGGTTGCTTAGGGCTTAAGCATCCAAATTAGGGTTTCCTTGTTTGATAACCCTAATAGCTTCACTATTTAAAGATCCCTAGAGCACCAAAAACGTGGGCAAGTAACTCCTTAGGGTTTTGGAGGGTTTTTGGGTGTCTCCTTCTCTTCTCTTCTTCATCCTCTTGCTCTTGGTGTTTGTGAACCATTAGAGGAGTGACATTTGTGACTCTAAGCTTTCTAAAGTCATTACAAGGAGGATTTGAGACTGTTATTGCTACATAACAATCAAGGTATGATCTAAACCCTAATTCATATGTTATATTGATTATCATATACTAGATCTAGGGTTTAAAGTCTTGGATGAATAGCATGTACAATAGAGAAACCTAGATCCAAGCATTAGGGTTACATGAGCACATAGGATGTTCTTATGGCTAAAACCCATCAGTTTACTCCCCAAGAATAAACTCTTGTAGGATTTACAGTCCAAATGATCAACTCCCCATGAGTTTACGGCCGTAAACTCATGGTGGTGGTGTTCTTGGTTGCTAAATGGCCTTATAACACTTGAAGGTTGATGCTAGACTTGGTTTCAAGGCTTTTGAATGAGATTTGAGCACCTTAAGGACCATTTGAGGAGTTTACGGCTATAAACACTTGTGTGACATGTTTCAATGTGTTTTGGTGGTCTCAGGTCAATTTCAATGCACAAAGGAAGGTTCTAGGGTGGATTTCATGGCTTAAGAAGTGATTGGAACTTGAATGGACCTTTGAAAAGTAGTTTATGGTCTATGAAGATGTTCTTGGGAGTTTACTACCTTAAACACATGAGTTTACAACCGTAAACTCATGTTTGTTCAGGATTCATGGGTTTTAGTGGTTGAAGGTTAAGCATATAAGGTTCTAGGTTCAATTACAAGCCATACAAGGTGTTAAAGGCACTTTAACACCCATTTGAAGAGTTTATGGTCTAAGAAGATGAGTTTACTGTCTAAGAATGTTCTTGGACTGTAAACTAAAGTTTGACCCATTTGTGTAAGATTTGGTGCATTTCTTGAAGGATTTTAAGGTTCTATGCATTCATGGAAGTTCATTGGAGATGTTTATGGGAAAACTAACACCCTAAAAGGTGTTTACGGTCTAAGAATGAGGGTTTACAGTCCAAGAATGTTCTTGGACCGTAAACTCATGTCCATAACTCAAATGGTGCGATTTTGGGGTCCTAAGCTCATGTATGCAAGTTTCTAAGCCAAATCTAAGCACTAGAAGTGGTTTGGAGGGGTTTTGGGGCTTCAAAACCCTCCTTAGGGGTGTTCACGGTTTTGGGAGGGTCCCCAAACCGTAAACACATGTTCATGGTGTTTTTGGGTGATTCAAACATAGATTTTCATGTTAATCAAGCTAGACAACAAGTTAGAATAGATTGCTTACCAAAAATGAAGCTAGAGAGGGGTTTTTGGATCACATTTTCGAGTTCTAGAGAGAGAGTAGTGAGAGAAAGTTATGAAGTGGGAAAAAGTATTCAAACGTTGTCCACTCAACCTTTATATAGGGGTTGGGTTTAAGACCCTGTGGAATTCTACCCGATACCAACGTTATACGATGCTTTTGGTCGCACTTGATAAAGTTGCCGTAATTATGGCTTAAATAAAACTGAATATTTTCTAAATGAAATAGATAATATTTTAATGTTTTAAAATGTATTCCAAAATTTTTAAAACTTAATTAGAAGTCGCAAAAATTTTATTTTAAAACAAAGCCCACGGAAAAACTTGGAACGTAACGGATTTATTAACGAAAACGGGTTACTGTGACGGAATAAATCACGGGTTGTCACATATTTCTCTCATTTTAGTCTATCCAAATGCATGATGCCATGCAAACCAAATGGACCATGCCAAACCAGGTCAAGTACATACCAGAAATAGTTATGGACTTAGACATCTTATCCAATAGTCTCCCACTTGGATGAGTCTAATAACTATAACTGCAAGTATGACTTCAGGAACCGATCAGCAATCGTATCTCTTTCAAGGTCTCTCGGAACTAAGATCATGATGATATGACATTTAAGATAAGTGATCATATAGTCCTCTGTTCTAGATATCAGCTGGACAAATACATGGAACAATGTCTTTCTTATTGTCCATCTGTTTGTTTCCCGATTTCCGATTTGTTTGACAAAGAACTTACTCAAACACATCAATTTAGTTCTGATGGGGCCCGGTACATAGGTCAACACAAAATCATCGAGGGGCCCAGATATCACTTCTAATGACTCATATTCTTGTTCTACTACTTGTTGAATCACACACAAAAGTATGTTTTATAACATCGAGTTACCAATGGGGTTTCCTACAATTAATGTATAACCAACTCATAGGCAACAAGTGATATCTCTAGGTTTGAAGACTTATATGATATTACCATCTCACGATCACTCGAGATAAATTCCATGAAGTGATAACAGTGAGAGTGGGTTGAGTCCAATACTTAGAACTTATGAGTACTCATGAAGTGTTGTAACACCACTTTGCTACAAGCCAACCTCATGACAGTCTTGATTCATATCTACTACCGACATATGATCGACTGTGGAGAAATTGAATAATATGTAATACACATCATAAATATTCTGGAAGTCAAAACCTGAAAAAGAAATAATAGTAAACGATTGACAAAAGATAGCAACACTTTACTCATAAATAAACACACCTTTTATTCATCATCAAATGTCAATTACACTTTACAAATTTTAGAGCTATCTAACTACTAAAACTAATATCATCCTTCAGCCGTATGCGCCTCGCATGATGAAGATGCTTAACCCTACCCAGTCCCTTCGTGAGGGGATCTGCTGGGCTCTCATCCGATGATACCCTCTTTGCCACGAGGAGTCTTTCTTCTATTTGATGTCTAATGAAATGGTATTTTCTATTGATGTGTCTAGATCTCCCATGATCCCTTGGTTCTTTCGCTAAGGCAACTGCACTTTCACTATCACAGAAATTTTCCATAGGCTCCTTTATAGATGGTACTACTCCAAGATCTCCAATGAAGTTCTTCAGCTATATTGCCTCTTTTGCTGCCTCGCTACTATTATATACTCTAATTCGCAAGGTGAATCAGCCACTATCTCCTGCTTGGAACTTTTCCAAGTAATTTCTCCTCCGTTTAAGGTAAAGACCCAGACTGACTGAGAGCGAAAAATATCCTTATCAGTCTGGAAGCTAGCATCACTATACCCTACTACTCTCAAGTCGGCGGTCCCACCAAGGGTAAGGACCCAGTCCTTAGTCATCCGAAGGTACTTGAGAATGTTCTTCACCGCAGTCTAGTGAGCCTTGCCAGGGTTCCCTTGATATCTGCTGACCATTCTCAAAGCAAAGGCTACATCAGGACGAGTACAAGTCATAGAATACATGATCGAGCCTGCAGTGGAAGCATAAGGTACTCGACTCATTTCTTCTATCTCAGCCTCGGTACTCGGGCTTTTAGTCTTACTCAATCTGTCATTACTCTGGATAGGTAACTCTCTTTTCTTGGAATCCTGCATGTTGAACCAATTCAGCACCTTATCGAAGTAGGTACTCTAACTAAGTCCAATTAGTCTTTTACTCCTGTCTCTCAAAATCCTTATCCCTAGAATATAGGCAGCTTCTCCTAGGTCTTTCATAGTGAAATACTTCCCAAGCCAGGACTTCACTTCCTGCAAGGTTCAGATGTGACTTCCTATGAGTAGTATGTCATCCACATACAGTACCAAAATGCTAACTGTACTCCCAGTAGCCTTGACATATACACAAGATTCATCTTCAGTCCTCGAAAAGCCAAACTCTTTAACTTTCTCATTGAAACTAAGATTCCATCTACGAGTTGCTTGTTTCAATCCATAGATGGATTTCTCAAGCTTACACACTCTATTAGGCTATTATGTACTGACAAAACCCTCTGGATGACACATGTAAACGTCTTTAGCCAAACTTCCATTAAGGAAGGCGGTTTTGACATCCATTTGCCATATTTCATAATCATGAAATGCAGCAATGGCTAACAGGACCCTAATAGACAATCTTTGCTACTGGTGAAAACCCCTCATCATAATCAACTCTGGGAGTTTAAGAAAAGCCCTTTGCAACCAGCCGCGCCTTATACGTGTGTACATTACCATCCATGTCGGTCTTCTTCTTAAAGATCCATTTGCACCCAACTATCTAATGACCTGCCACATTGTCAACCAAGTTCTAAACTTGATTGGCATACATGGATTGTATCTCGCTATCCATTGCCTCTTTCCATTTAGCAGACTTGGAAGCTACCATGGCTTCCATATAGCTCTTAGGTTCATCCAAACTTACCAGTGTCTCATCACTGAAAAGTGTCTCACCTTCCGCAGTAATATGAAAACCATAGTAGTGCTCAGGTGCATTCCTAACCCTTATGGAACGCCTCAGAGCTACAGACTCTTCAATTGAATCAAAAAGAGTTTCCCCCTCAGGTTGACTGCTAGGGTTTGAAGTTCCTTCACCACTTGACTATTGAATTTCTTCAAGGTCGATCTGCCTCCCACTGTTTCCTTGGCTTATGAACTCTCTCTCTCTCGAAAGACACCCCTCCTTACTACAAATACCACATTCTCACTGGGTCTGTAGAAAAGGTAACCAAAGGATTTGTGTGGGTAGCTGATGAAAATACACCTCTCACTTCGAGGTTCGAGCTTATCATGAGTCTCACACCTCACGAAAGCCTCTCAACCCTAAATCTTGATGTGGTTAAGATTAGGAACTTTTCCAGTCTACATCTCATGAGGAGTTTTGGAAACTTTCTTTCTAGGGACTAGATTAAGGATATGGGCGGCAGTCTCTAAGGCATACCCCCAGTATGAGATTGGTAGCGAAGCTCGACTCATGATGGAATAAAACCATGTCCAACATGGTTCTATTACGCCTCTCAGCCACACCTTTCAACTATGGTGTCCTGGGAGGTGTCAATTGTGAGATAATCCCACATTGCTTAAGATAGTCGAGGAACTCTGTACTAAGATACTCACCACCTCGATCGGATCAAAGCATCTTAATGTTCCTGCCTAATTGATTCTTGACTTCTTGTTTAAACTCTTTAAACCTTTCAAAAGTCTCTAACTTATGCTTGATTAAGTAGACATATCCCTACCTACTATAATCATCTGTAAAAGTCACATAATAATGATTAGCATCCCTTGTGGTAGTTTTGAAGGGTCCACACACATCTGTGTGAACTAGATCCAACAAACCTTCACCCCTTGCACAAGAACTAGTAAAGGGTGACTTTTTCATTTTACCAAGTAAGCATGATTCACAACTATCATCTGACTTTAGGTCAAATGACTCCAACACTCGATCCTTTTGGAGTTAGCCTATACGTTTCTTGCTTACATGTCCAAAACTACAATGCCATAATGATGCTTTATCCAAGTTATTATTATTAGAAGAATCAATACACAACACATTATTTCCTAGGTTATCTACCACATACACAACTTCATACACACTATCACAAGTTAATGCTTTAAAATAAATAACATTATTAAAGAAAGCATTTATTCCATCCACCAACTTCATTATCAAAAGAAAAAGTAAAACCTTGTTTGTACAAAGCATGAAAGGAAATAATATTTCTTGCCATTTCAGGCGAGTAACAACATTTATTTAAATCTAATGTAAACCCACTACTTAGAAATAAAGAATAAACTCCAATCTTGGTGACAAGTGAAGCTTTCTTATTCCCCATGATCAAGTTTATTTTTCCATGCTCCACATTCTCACTTCTTCTTAGTCCCTGCAAATCAGAACATATGTGAATTCCACAAACTATATCAAAGACCTAAGAGTTAGAATAGGGTGAGTTATTAGACAATATTGTGTAAATACCTGCATGGGTGGGTTTCACTTTCCCATCCTTAATATCTTGCTGGTACTTTGGGCAGTTCCGCTGACTTTTCAAGGCAATAGAAGCATTCAGCCTCTTTTGGTCAAAATAAGGAGTGACGAGACCTTTCTTGGTTCCACTTGAAGAGGAGACTTCAAGGGTCTTACCCTTGGTACCCTTCGAAGGGCTCTTCCTTTTTTTCCCTCTATTTTTCCCGATTGCCAAGATAGGGGTGGAGTTTGGAGTAGGAGTAGGAGTGGTAACAATCGACTTACCTTTAAGACTAGTTTCAGCGGTCTTTAGGAATCCTTGAAGCTTGCTGAGGGTAACTTCCTCCTTTTTCATGTGGTATGTCATGCAGAATTGATCATAACACGAGGCTAAGGAGAGCAAAATGATATATATTGCCAACTCCTCGGGGAAGTTCACATTAAGTTTCAACAACCGGTCCACATTCCTTTTCATTTTCTACAAGTGGCCAGTGATGGGTTCACCATCCTTCATTCGGGTTTTTATCATGCAGCAGATGATATCATACCTCTCTTTTTGAGCACTCTGATGGTAGCGGTCCATCAAGTCCTGGTGCATCTCAAAATGGTAATAGTCCTCATAGGACTTTTGGAGTTCGGCTGTCATAGTGGCCAATATGATGCATGACACTTTGGTAGCATCTCTTTCATGTGCCTCATATTCAGCGACCTCCTTAGGAGAAGCAGACGGCTCGGGTACCTTAAGCTCCTTGTCAACGACATATTCCGAGTGACCATCCTGATGTTCCTGATCTAATCCATAAAGTTTGATCCATCAAATATGACTCTCCCACTAAGGTTCATGAGAGAGAAGGAGTCGGTAGTGTTTGAGCCCAAAGCAGCATTGTTGGAAAACATCTGAAAAAGAAGAAAACAAGTTTAGATTTGTAATAGCCCGGATTTCCAGGTATCTTTCATTCGCATATTTTTAGTGTTTTGTGAGGGGACTCGGCGAGTTGGAGCTCGAACTCGCCGAGTAGGGTCGCGGTTCTGGACGCGGGTTCGCGCCTGGACTCGGTGATTTTGTGCTGTTTGATGAAACCCTAATTTTCCGGTCCTAAGCTCTATTTAAAGGACCTTATGGCCCTTCATTGCGGCCACCTTGATCCTTGAGAGCACCAAAGCAGCTAAGGGTTCCTGTGAGTGAGATAAGAGGCTATTGTTCACCAAATTTGTGTTTTTTTGCAAGAAAGGAAGGGGGAAAGTCAAGCTAGAAGAGTTGGGAGCTTGGATCTACTTCCATTTCGCCAAGGGAAGCTTCTTGAGGTATCTTTTAGAGCTTATTTCCGTGTTTATGTTGGTATGGTCGAATCTAGGGTTTCTTCTTGCCTTATTTGCTTTGTAATTGAAGTGTGAGAGGTCCCATGGAGATATGGTACCTAGATCTGGACCTTAGCAGGTCCAGAAAGTCCCAAATGCTATGCTTTATGTCCTTCCTTTTGGTTTGGAGGCTAGTGTTGCCATATTAGTGGTCATTTCTCCAAAAAGAACCTTGTAAGTGTTGCATGGTGGCGAAGACTGTGGCTTTACGTGATAAATGAGCTTAGGAGGGCCAGATCTATGAGTTTATGAAGCGGATCTGACCTCAGAAGCAAGTTTGAGTCGATGCATGGCATGGACTCACCGAGTCTGAAGAACAGACTCGGCGAGTAGCATGAAGATTGTCCTTAACCATTTAGTGAGTGGTCCTGCCGAGTTATGGTTGACTCAATGGGTCACGGGGAGTTAGAGAGGGATTAACAGGTGGACTGAGTCGAGCTGGAACTCGCTGAGTTGTCCTTGCGACTCGGCGAGTTGAGTCACAGTGGCCCTGCGATTCACGACCAGGTGGAACTCGTCGAGTCAGGGGAGTACTCAACGTGTCAAAGGGAAATCCTTGCGAGTTGGTGAAAACGCTTAGACTTGCCGAGTCGCTCTAGTGCACTCGCCGAGTCCGGTCAAATTGACCATTGACTGTTGACCAGAGTTGACCAGTGTTGACTTGATAGGGATAGTCAACCTTAGTTGTAAAAGTATTAATTAGAGATATATGATGTTATAGGAGGATTATAGTTCGGGGGTTTGAGCACGACTGATTTCCACGGTTCGCGAGTTATCGAGATATCGAGGTGAGTCTTCTCACTATACTGTACCCGGAAGGGTTTGACTATGTGACCGGAAGGTCGAATATGATACGAGATATATGCATTATGTGTGATAAGTTAATCGTTATATGTGCCATGAATGATATGCTTGATATGGGCCGGAAGGCATTATGTTATGGGCCGGAAGGCGAATATGTTATGGGCCGGAAGGTGTTGTAATATGGACCGTAAGGTTGACGTGGGTAGGACCGGAAGGTTTACCCAGTCGGGACGGAAGTCCCCTGAGACACATGGACCGGAAGGTCAGGGCCTAGAAAGGCGTATGTGCGTAGGTTGTATTTTGGGGAACTCACTAAGCATTTATGCTTACAGTTGCTATGTTATGTGTTTCAGGTACTAGCGAGGACCGTGGGAAGGCGCCGGCGTGATCGTACACACACTCGGGGAAAACTATTTTTGTGATCTTTGTTATGTAATCGGTCGTGACAATATTATTTACATTGGAATTTAAATTATTACTCGATGTTTTGATGTTTGTAAAAATGAAAAAAAATAGTTTTAAAATTTACGTCGTTACAAGTTGGTATCAGAGCCTTGGTTTGAGGGATTCGGGTACACCTTCGGGCGTAACTGAACTCAAACCGGGGATTTGAGAAAATTTAAATTAATAAATCAATAAAATTTGATAAGTGATTTTTGAAACAACCAAAGAAGAAGGAGTGTGTACGGTCAGCCAGCGCCCGAATAGTAAAATCCCCAAAATACTCTTACAATATGTGTTATGAGATATGATATGATATGATACGCATGCTAGTAGACTAGGTATTCATATTAGGACTAGAGTGGCCTGATTTGTGATGCCTTAGTCTAGGGAAACCTGCTTCTATGAGGTGCTTTGAGAGCGAGTGGGTAGCTAGTGCATTGCAAGAATAGAGTACTCAGGATCCGGGGTTTGGGGAGGAGGACTTGGGGTGAATGCTGATGCGGTGTAGTTGGTAGTATTGGGCCCGTACTACTGAAGACACCGGTTCAGTGGGCAACCCAAGTAAGAATCCCTGGGTATCAGAGACTGAGTAGGACTGCATTATCGAGTGCGATTATACTCGATAGAGTCTTTGATATTCTTATGTTGTATTTCAGAGACATCATGGTTGGACCACGCCACAGACCTGGTACGAGTAGTGTGACTGACGAGGAGCTTCATCAGATGATTCATGAGGAGGTAGCTGCAGCGATCCGGGCTGAGATTCCGGAGATGTTTGGGTCTATTAAGACTACACTGATGGAGACATTCGATGAGCGGTACGCCGCGTTGACTGCGGCCGCTGCCACTGCAGCTACCGCAGCTGTGGCCGCTGCCAGACCACAGGGAGGTGACTCGTTGTTGTTCCGAGAGTTCAACAACACGAAGCCACCTGAGTTTGATGGGACGTAGGATCCGATTGCTGTGATGAGATGGATTGATGATATCGAGGGATGCTTATACACTTGTTCGTGTCCGGAGCATCTGAGGGTACGGTTCGCCTTGAACCAGCTCTGCCTGGGAGCAAAGGATTGGTGGAAGTTCGTGACGGCGAACTTCACTCTGGCAGAGGTTTCAGCTGTGACTTAGGAGAGGTTTACTGCTATGTTCAGAGACGAGTACGTTCCCCAGGTGGAGAGGGAATGGTTGGTTCAGGAGTTCTTGACCCTCAAGCAGGGTAATGATTCTATCACGGTGATTACGCGGAAGTTTCATGAGAGGGCGATGTTCTACCTCGAGCAGGTGTCCACGGAGCAGGCTCGGATGAGCTGGTATTTGGGAGTGCTGAGGAGGGATATCCTGATGAGAATTGTTATCGAGAATTTAGAAAAGAAACGATAGATTTGAACGATTTAAGATGAAGAACACAGAGAGTAAATATTAATCAGATCTTATATTGATAAAGACTGATTACAAAGTTAAGCAGAAGTGAGTTCAAGCATCGTTCTACAACTTCTAGCCTAAGTCCCTATTTATAGGGAACGAACAAAAAATATACTAAGTCTATACATTATAACTTTGCACAAAAGATGACTTAGTAAAATAATATAAAATGCGAACCTATGCAAAACACTCTATTCGACTTTTACAATATACATCAACATTCTCCCCCTTTGTAAACAGTCGATACAATTCAACTCATCAGCTTTTGAATTGTAGAGTGAATTGCCTTTCGCACTTCTCCATACCAGGAGATCACCTTCTTCAAATCTTTCTTGTCTCCTTCGTTATTCTTCTTGCAATTGTTCATACGTACAATGAAGTGCGTATATTGCGAAGAATTATATCTTTCAATCTCTGAGACCTTAAACAAAAATTTCTTCGGGTTTCCTTTTGTGTCTCTGCCAGAAAACACCATGCCAAAAGGTTTTAGGCAGATTTCTCCAACAGCATACTTTGACAAAGCAGATTGTGTCAAAGTCTCCTCCCATGGAACTTTCACTTCCCTTCCCACAACATGTGCTAATTCATCATCTGTAAGGGCTAGACAATCGAAGTAATTGTCTATGAAAGTCTTCACATGTGCGAAGCCTGCTTTAAACACATCTGTATCAGAGCCTTTGAGATTGTTTTCTTCCATATGCTTCAAGATCAGTGCTACTTGAATTAAGTCATTGCAATTCATCAAAGGAAAGTCAGCAACTATGAAGTCATATTGTTTGTTGTCAGCTCTGATAACAAAGTATCTAAAATTCTGTAGCATCTCTACAAACAGAATATCTTTCTTTATCGTCACCAGCTTTTTGATCTTCATTAACGACCAAACTTCATCAGGATTCTTCCCCAAGACAGCATGAAATCTGATTTTCATTTGAGTATAATCATTCGGATTATCAAATTTCTCACTGATCTTGTATTGTGCATTTATGAACAGCATTTCATTTATAGGGAAGTCCAACTGGCAATGATCTGAGTTCGCAATATCATAACTTCTCTTTGGTTTCTTCTCGAACTCATACATCTCCCTACACACAACTTTTGACTCTATGGTTTCGTAATAGTAAAGTTTTGCAGGATCTCCTTTATTCATGGAGGGAGGATCATTTGCCTGTTGCCTCATAATGCTTTGAACTTGCCTCATTCTCTCCATCCCAGCCTCAGCCTCAGCTTTCAACTCTTCTTTTGATTTTTCATATAAAATTCCTTTTCCTCTTCCTACAACATCCTGTTGAGGTTTTGAGCTTGAACCACCTTCATTTCTTCCGATAACAATACCTTTGGTAATTGTTCTTGTGGTGATATCACCTTTCCCACAGTTTTCGCATCCTCTTCATTGCTTCGACCTTCTTCTCCCCCTTGCACCCCTGTGGAAACAGGCGGAGCACTCTTCGAAAGTAAAGAAGTGAAATTTGTGAGTGGAGTAAGGGCTTTGTGAATAGCTTGTTCTAAAGTATTAATCTTTAGAGACAAGAATTCAGGAGTTAGGATTTGAGAGGATGAAGAATGTGAAAGAGCTGTTTTAAGATCAGTGCCCAACTGGATGAGCTGATCAAACTTCATCATGATTTCTGCTTTATGATCGGCAAGAACAGGAATATTATGGAGCTTTTGAAGCTGAGAAGAAATGTCCACAATTTGCTTTTAAATTTCGTCTTGTGTCATGTGGACACCCTGAAGATCCTTCGCAAGTTCAGACTTCAACTCCTAAATTTTGAAGTTGACGTCCTCGCGAACCTTCTTAACATGTTGTACAAAAAGAACATGACGTTCTTTTGTAACTGCGCGAAGATCTTGAACTACAGAATTAAAATTATTGCCTTGTGATGTAATTCTGAGCTCATTGTTTTTATCAGATTGAGCAATTTTCTCCATTATTCGTTTCTCTGCTCCTTTGATCATGATATCAACCTCCATGGCAGATATTGAAGACATTCGACCAGAATCAGCTTGTGATTGAATAATGGTCTTCAACTTTTGATTCAGTATTTTAAATTGTTTTCCTGTCATCAGCATATGATCAGGAATATCTTCTTCATCTGAATCAAAAGGAATATCATCAAGTATCCCACCAAAGGCACCTCCTTCGACTTCTGGATCAGACAATGGTTGCGAAGCTTGCGAAGGTTGAGGATTTTCAGGTGATTGCGAAGGAAAAAGTGTGGTGAATGGGTTTTGAAGAGCATGATCAAAAATGTTTGAAGTGGTAGACAAAGTGGTAACAGGTAATGAAATGGGTAAGGATGTTTGAGTTGATGGTGTAACACTTAGGATAGGTGCCCCCGTATCAGATACGTTGACAACCATATCAGAAATAGGAACCTCCTCAGTAACTGATTTGGTAAGAACTATTTCGAGTGGTTTGGTTTGGGAAACAGTGGTAGAAATTTTCGAAGTTGGTATGATGGGTAAACAAATAGGTACCATAGTGGTGACAGGTGGAGTTTCTGGGACAATTTCTTCTTCAGATGATTCATTGCGAATCACCATCTTCCTTCGTTTCACCATTGTACGTTGCATATTTTTCGCAACGTCTTCAGCTCTTTGTCGCTTCTTTGTTGGAGATACTGGCGCTGGAATATTGGGAATAGTAACACCTTTACTACTCACTTCCGCTTTGCGAATTTGCTTCAGTACCCCAGACATGGAAGGTAAGAGTTCCTTCTTCGATTTCTTTGAAGGTTCCGCAGTTGGAATGACTTCAGCTGGTACGGTTGGTGAAGATGAACCCTTCGCAGGTTTCTTGCTAACCTTCTTTGTTTTAGATGGAGTAGCAACATCGAGTAAAACTCCAGTCTGCTCATCTGTATTAACAGTTCGCAAATATCTCACCAAAATTTTGTGGGTGGTAGAAACTTTGCGAAGCATCGCATCTGGAATACGAGCCACATGAGTAAATATCGCTTCATCATCTTCTACAGCTTTGGGGAATTGATATAAAGAAAATTCAGCAACTTCAACATTGGTCAGCATCGGAATTTCTTCTTTCGCATACACATGTTCAAGAATTAAACTCCAGTATCTTGCACATGAGATTCCCTACTCCGAATTTGTATTTTCTAGGCTCTTTACAAATTCCTCCCACAGCTGTGTTGCATAATCGACATTAATGTCATAGTATATGCCCATCACCATGGCATATACTTCCATTCTTCCTCTATCCAACCCGACTACTCTTCCTGTAAGACATTTGAGAAAGATTCCAAAGAGAAATTTCCACATACATGGCAATCCAGACTTTCTGAAATCACTGATTTTTGTCAACTCCAGTTGATGCCCCATTTCATTAAACATATGAATAACCTGGGAGTTAACAGGTTTGATAAACGGAGGGTTGTTTGGAATTTGCAGAATTTCCACAAACAAGTTCTTTGACAGTTTAACTCGTTTGTTGTTGGTTAGGTTGAAAGTAATCACATCCACCGTGTGATTGTATGAAGCCGTTGAAGCGGCACGCGATAACCATACCATTGGAACCGGAGATGAACTAAACATGGCAGTTGCTAAAAATGAGCGTTTCAGAGCAACAATCAGCGTCTTCAACTCTTCTGGATAAGCAGACACTTTCGGATCAACTTGGTAGTTAGTGCTTTGAATCCTCATCAGGGACTGACAAAGAACCTCATCAGTGTTGGAAGTAGTGGCTGCCATTGTTAGAGTTTTGAAAAAGAAAGTTAAAGTTCGAATCAAGGTTTAATCTTGGAAGTGTTGTGAGAGTTCTTGTTTGCGTAACCGTACACATTGTTCTTTAACCCCCTTTTATAGGTTGCTCAAAATTGATTTGAAATTAAAGCGGGATACATTTAATGTTATCCGACGTGGAACCTTGAAAGTCGGATCATTACTGCAAAAGGTAACAACATTCCAAAAAGTAACTGTCACATCTCCTTGAAAACCGGACAAAATACCAACGATTTTGAGTATACAGCCTGTCAAGTATCCGTTATAGAATTGTAACCGGTAAAACCCTTCGCATGGAAGCAAGGCTCATTCACTTTTGGGATTTAAAGTGAAATCATATGCCAGACTTGCGAAATCATCAGTCTGAGTTGGTTATACTCAGAACCTCAAGGATTTCGTGTGTGCATTGTGCCAAACGAAATGAGATAAGAAACAAAGATATTTGGAATGTGGTGATGTCAACAATTCAATGTGACATGAATGCAGTAAAACCTCGGGCAAAGGTTGCTTCGTTAATTATCAAGAGAGATAATCAACTGCTTGTATAGTTTCCCGTGAATTACAGTCGAATACTTGTAGAAAAGTATCAAAGGGCTTCATTTTTTTTAAAAAAAATCATTTTGGATTGGTTTGAAATTTCATTACATATCAACCTTAACATAAGGTGAGAAATTGTAAATGAAATTACTTGTTTGACCAGTGTAGTCAGTGACAAGTTGGCTTTGGAAAATATTTATCATGACAAGAATTTGCGAATGAAACTTACACTGAAATCATAATCAAAAGAAAATTTTGTTCTGGATCTTGTTGGGTAATCAAACATTCTGGGTTCGGAATATTTGATCAAGACCACACATGCGAATTGAACATGATTTGAAGTTTCGAAATTTTCGATACTGAAACAAAGGTTTCGTAAAAATCTGGAACAAAGTTCCCCGTCAATTCCTTAAGGTTTATGATTTTTGGGTTTCACTTTCATCACGGACTCATGATGATAGATCATAAACACAGAGTTGTGATTTGTCTAGGTTTTGATTGGTTTGATCAAAAACCTCAAGGACAAATCTTTTCAAAAAAAATTTGGATTGAAAGAATTGTTTGGTTTAAAAAGAGTGGATGAGAATCGAAGTGTACCTCTGTTATAATGGACAAAACAGAAAACTCTTAACTCATTTGAGAAGAGTAAGGTAGCTCATGTTGACTTATGCGAATATAAGCCTTTTTGGGAAGAAATTATCATGTGATAATGTCATTAAGGATTTCTTTGCACACATAGAGTCGTGTTGAGGCTTTGGGTCTACATACAGCAGCATGCTTCTAGGGACATCCTAACTAGTCTAAAAAAAATTTAATACTTTCCCATAGAAACAAAATGTATGACCACTTCGCATTTTTGCCCTGCATTAAATTCTCAGTACACAATTGAAAAAACAAAGAAAAATAAAATCTTTTTGGATTTTTGATTTTTCAAAAAAAAATTAAAATCTTTTTGGATTTTTGATTTTTCAAAAGAAAATAAAGTAATATGCGTAAAACTTACCTAAGTTGATATTACCACAGATGTGAAATGATATGGATGCGAAGCCATGCGAAACCTCTGAATGAACAGTAACCTCTGAATAACGTGAACGCATCTACTGAACAAAACATTTATTCTTGTGTGGATGAAATTGAATTCGCATTAAGCATCCCCAAACCTGCTAAAATTCTAACAAATGATTTTTCATCAAGAGGTTTTGTAAAAATATCAGCAAGTTGTTCAGTTGTTTTGACAAAATGAATTTCAATATTCCCATCTTCCACATGATCTTTGATAAAATGATATCGAAGAGCAATGTGTTTTGTCTTTGAATGTTGCACTGGATTATGACAAATGCGAATCGCACTTTGTGAGTCACAATACAAAGGAATCTTTTTCATGTTGATTGCATAATCACGAAGTTGACTCTGAATCCATATAATTTGCGAAGTGCAAGCAGCCGCAGAGATGTATTCTGCCTCAGCAGTTGATATAGCCACACAAGTTTGTTTCTTTGATTGCCAGCTCACCAACTTTCCATCCAATAATTGACACCCACCAGTCGTACTTTTTCTATCCAATGTACATCCTCCTAAATTAAAATCCGAAAAAGCTTGAATGAAAAATCCTGTTTTCGCAGGATACCAAAGTCCTAAAGAAACAGTTCCCTTTAGATATCGAAAGATATTTTTCACTGCCGTCAAATGTGGTTCTCTTGGATTTGCCTGACATCTAGCACAACAACAAACCGAAAACATAATATCAGGTCTACTCGCTGTTAAGTACATTAAAGACCCTATCATGCTACGATACAATGTTAAATCAATAGCAGGAGTGTCTAACGAAGGAGTTAGTCGTGTTCCTACTGCCATAGGGACTCTGAGCTTCGTGTTATTAAGCATTCCAAACTTTTCAAGCAAGTTCTTTGTATATTTTTCTTGATTGATGAAGATTCCTTGCCTGTTCTGTCTTATGTTTAGACCAAGAAAATTATTAATTTTTCCCATCATGCTCATTTCAAACTGACTTTTCATTAAATTTTCAAATTCAAGTGACACCCAAATTTCTTGCGAAATAATGTGGGGTCGACTGATCCTTGTTTAAATTTAGATTGTTTCAAGAAATTTGTAAGTGTTGCGTACCAGGCCCTTGGTTCTTGTTTTAACCCATATACAGCTTTATCTAAAAGATAAACATGATCAGGATGCTCAATGTTTACAAAACTTGGTGGTTGTTCAACATACACTGTTTCTTCGAGTTTTCCATTTAAGAATGCACATTTAACATCCATTTGATAAACATCAAAATCTTTGTGAGCTGCATAAGCTAAAAATATGCGAATTGCTTCAAGTCTTGCAACATGTGCAAATGTTTCTTCATAATCAATGCCTTCTTGTTGTGAATAACCTTTAACCACTAGTCTTGCTTTATTTCGAATAATATTGCCATCTTTGTCGGTTTTGTTTTTAAAAATCCATTTTAATCCAACAATTGAAACATCAGAAGGTTTAGAAACTAATCTCCAAACCTTGTTTCGTTCAAATTCAGCCAATTCAGATTGCATAGCAACAACCCAATCTGAGTGTTCCATAGCATTCTTGACTGTTTTTGGCTCTATTTTCGAAATAAAGACATTAAACATACAAAGTTCTTGGTTAGTATTCAGTACCTCATTTTTCGCACGAATTTGAGCTCTAGTCAACACACCTTCTTGTAAATTACCAATTACCTGTTCTTGTGGATGATTTCTTGTCCATTTCGCAAGTGGTGGATAATTTGGATCATAATCTAATGGTGCATCTTCATGCATATCTTCATTTTCAGATCCTGCAACAGAAAAGTTATCATTAAATTCATGAAAGTCTGCATTTTTATCAAGATTATTTGTCTCTGTTTCATCATGCTCTCTCTCAACATGATCTGTATTTGGATACTCCCCCTCAAAACTATGTTCATGTTGATTTTGCGAATGCTCCCCCTCAACTTGATGTTCTTGTTGATGTTGTGAATGCTCCCCCTCAACTTGATGTTCTTGTTGATGTTGTGAATGCTCCCCCTCAAAAGTTAGTGTATAATCTGCATGGACACTTGTGTGTTCCTCCTCCATATGACCATTTGGTGTGCTTTCACAAGTTATCGACGTTGTAGTGATTGTTGATTCATCAGTATGTTTTGAGGATTCTGATGTGTGATTATCAGGAGCATTATTTTCTGCATCAATTGCCCTATCAGGAATTCCAAAAATTAAATCATAATCAAAATCATTAATTTCAGAATTATCAATTTGAGTATTTGAATCCACAAGTATTGGTTTCTGATCAAATTTACTATCAATTTGTTTAAGATAGTAATCGTCAAATGTTAAATTGAAAGTTTCTTCAATTTTTTTTTGTTCGTTTATTAAGCACTCTGTATGCAACTGAATTCTGTGAATATCCTAAGAAAATGCCTTCATCAGCTTTTGCATGAAACTTTGACAAATTATCTTTGAGATTCATAATGAAGCACCTGCAACCAAAAACATGAAAGAATTTTACATTAGGTTTCCGATTATTGATTATTTCATATGGAGTAACATTGAATCTTCTGTGAATGTATGATCGATTCTGAGTAAAACATGTTGTGGACACAGCTTTTGCCCAAAGATATTGAGGTAGATTCGCATATGTTAGCATGGTTCTGGCAGCTTCGCATAGAGATCGATTTCTTCTTTCAACTACACCATTTTGTTGTGGAGTATATGGTGATGAGAAATTATGCGAAATACCTTTGTTTGTGAGAAAATTGTCAAGAGTTTGATTTTTAAACTCCGAACCATTATCACTAATTTTTCGTACTTTCTTCTTCAGACTAATTTCAATCTTTTTGATAAAATCAATCATCGTCTGAGCAACTTCAGATTTCAACCTGAAAAAAAATACCCATGTGAATCTAGAGAAATCATCTACAACAACTAAAATATACCGCTTTTTATTTATTGTTGCAATAGTTTATGGTCCACATAGATCAATGTGAAGAAGTTCCAATGGATCTACTATCTTTGAATCTATGATAATCGGATGACCTTTTCGATGTTGTTTTCCTTGTTCGCAAGCTGCACACAAAAAATCATTGTCAAATTTTAATACTGGTAACCCTCGAACTAAATCTTCAGTTACAAGTGTATTTATATTTCAAAAGTTCAAATGTGACAATCTTCTATGCCAAAGCCAGCTGAGAACATTGGATGCTTTTGATAGTAAACACACAGCTGATTTTCCCACAATTGGTTTGATGTCCAGTGTAAACATATCACCATATCTTTTGGATTCCAGAAGTATTTCATTTGTCATTGCATTTGAGAGGATACTTCCTTCTTCATTAAACACTACTTGATTTCCAGTACCCACAACAAGTTGTGATACACTTATCAAATTGTGTTGAAGTCCTTCAACATAAGCAACTCTGTTTACTGTGAAATTTCCATTTGTGACTTTCCAATATCCTTTTACTTGACACTTGTGATTATTTCCAAATTTGACAACTCCAGCATTTTCCAAGCTTCGGTAATCTCGCAAATTTTCCTTTCTTCCAGTCATATGAAGAGAGCAACCACTATCAATATACCATTTTGTATCATATTGCTCATCACATATCACCTGCATTTATTGAAAAAAATTAGGAACCCAAGACTTATTGGGTCCATCATTAGTAGAATTAAACAACTTTTTGGAACTTAAAAACCATGTTTTCACTTTGCTTGTAACAGAATCCATTATATCAGCATCATCAGTTCTAGATATTGAAATATAGTCATTCAATAATTTTGGATTCTCATTGATTGTAATCTTATCCTTCACAACATTCGCATTTTTGATAACTGGTTTCCATTTTTGAACTGGAACTTGCGAATTATGGGATGATGTACTAGCAGTTGAAGAATTATTTGTGAACTTATCAAATGCACTTTTGATTTGTTGTTCTGAAAATTTTGCACTTTGATATTTCTTTCCTTTCCCTTCAAACCAATGATTGATCATACTTACATCAGACTTTCCTTTGATGTATGAAACTTTGGTTTGTGTTGATATTGAAGGATTTGGAAAATTTGGTTGTTGTGGTGAAAATTTCGCTTTTACTTGAGTTGAGTTCTTCAAACTTGATGAATTATTCATGAATTTGTCAACATTTGGAAACTTTTGATTATTTGCAAATTTTTGCGAATTCTCAAATTTTCTATTGT
The DNA here is from genome assembly GCF_052625555.1 of Lactuca saligna. Taxonomy (NCBI): domain Eukaryota; kingdom Viridiplantae; phylum Streptophyta; class Magnoliopsida; order Asterales; family Asteraceae; genus Lactuca; species Lactuca saligna. The sequence continues at coordinate 225,486,193 of NC_136424.1, read as the reverse complement.
TGTCATATTTGCGAATATATGGAACTTTGTCAACAGAATTTATTTGTTTATGAAAATGCGAAGTTGTTTGAGTGTTTTTATTTTGAAATTTTGATGATGTTTTTGAAATTTGTTCTTTTTCATTATTCACAACTTGCCAGAATATTGCTTTTCTTGCTTGTCTTTTTGAAACATTATTTTCTGTTGAATAAATTCCAACCATCAATTTGAATTCTTGAGAATTTAATTTCACTTCAACCTTTGATTTTTCATCTTTTTCAAAATGTTTGTTTGATTTTTCACCTTTAACCACCCATTTTTGTAATGATTTTTGTTTTTGAAACACATAAGAATTTTGAGTTAAACTGTTTTCTACTATGTTTTGATTTGTGAAGAAACCTTCAGTTGTAGACTTTTGATTATCTTTTTCAATCATTTTATTAAACTCAGGATGAACTTTCTCAGCATTTCCAGTAGTGACAAAAACTTGATTTGGAAAAATAGTTTTATCAGTACAAACAAAATTTGGATATACCACTGTGTTGGTTTCCAAATAATGTGCGCTTTTGTCATTTAAAACTTTGTCAAATTCTTTTGTGTTTTCAAACACTTGATCAACCACAACCCTTTGATGTGTTTCAGTTGAATTTTTCTTTTCTTCTTGATTTTCATTAGTATCATCAGATTTCCAACTTTCAACTTCCACATTATCAAACTTACAATGTTGCGAAGTTGAAGATTTATCAACTTTATCCTCTACTATAGAATCAACTATTATTTCTTTATCTTTGATTTTAGATGTGATATTAATGAACGACAATTGAGAACAATCAATCTCTTCTTCTTCTTCTATTTCACTGATTTCACTCACGTTATCAGAATTTTCATTAATATCAGCATAATTGAATTGTGAAGTAAGAGTTGAATTTTCGGTTTTCTTTAAGATTTTCACTTGTTCACTTTTTGTCAAACTTTCATTTACAATGTCAACCAACTCATCAGCATTCAGAAATTCATCAATTTTGACAATACCATATGAATATCTATCATCAGGTATTTTGTCAAACTTAGCAATTGTACTTTCGCAATCATAAGAAACAACATCAACTTTTTCACGCTCATACTCAAGAAAAGGTAAAAGTTTCCTATGTTGTTCTTTGCTAATATCAGAAGAATCATGTAAAGCTGTTAATTTTGCATACAATCTTTTTGTTGAATTACAATAGATGTTTCTTTGTGCTAGTAACAACCTAACATCATTAGAAAGATTATTCCTATCACAATCTATATTTTTGACTTGCATTTCTAATTTTTCAACTCTTCTCTTCTTTATTTCTAAATCCCTTCGTGTCTCACTAAGTTACACATTTAATTTCTTAGCTTCATTACTAGCAGATACAATAACAGAATCAAAATAAGCCACAGTATCATCAAATGAAACAATTTCAGCATCATAAGCAGATAAAGGAATATTAAAAGATTCAAGAATTGCACGTACCTTGGTTGTCATGGGAGACTTGTCAGTGGATTTAGACATAAAACATTTCCCTGAAATGTTCTCTTCGCAATCCGCAAAACTTGCGAACATTGCTCCATGTGTGGGATGCCTCATTTCTTCATCATCAGATCCTGAAGACCAGATCTGATAAGTTCCACTTTCTTCTTCATCAGATTCTCCCTTAGCAACCAAAGACACTCCTTTGTTCTTTGCACGTAATTCTTCAATCTTTTCAGAATAGTAAGCTTCATCTTTGACTTTTTCTTTCTTTTCTTCTTTCTTTCGCAACATGCAATCAGCTGCGAAATGATTCGCACCATTGCAGTAGTGACAGTAGATTCCTGAATCACCCTTCAACTTTTTCTCTTCATTCGCATTTTTCTGTTTTCTCCATTTTCTTCTTCTCTTCTCCTCCAGTTCTTGTTACATCATTTTTCACTTCACTATTCTTTCCTTTTGGATTAAAAGGCTTTTTGAAAAACTTTTTAACTCTGTTGTTCGAATAGTATGCTACTGCTTCATCATCAGAGTTCATCAAAAATCCTTCTACATCTGAACCATCTTTTTCATCAGTTTCTGATACTTTTGAAACAAGAGCCAAAGGACCACCAATTGCTTGTTTTGATTCTTCATACATTTCTGTGACCTCACATTCATGTGTTTTCAGTTGATTATAAAGATCATTCAATGTAGTTGTATCAAAACATTGTTGATTCTTAATCATCATGGTCACACCTCGCCATTCCTTGCGAATACTCATAATGAAAGTTAAATTGAACTCCATGGTAGATCTAGTAATACTATACCTATTGCAGCGAAACATAAGCTCATTAAGACGATCATAACAACTTTCGAGAGTTTCTGTATCCTTTTGTCTGAATTCCTTCAGTTCAACTAGGCACTCCTTCACAGAGTTGATCTTCGTCTTTTCACTACCTTGATATTTTTCTTTTAGAGTATTCCAGATCTCTTTTGCTGTTTTACAACTACGAATGTAATTGTAAACCACAGGAGGTAGAGCACCTCTTAGTTCTCTCATGCATCTCTTTTCATTTTTCTTCAATCGATTTCGTTGTTCTTCAACAACGGTAGATGCAGTGGATGATCCAATTGGTTGAACATTAGCAGGAGCTAGTACTGTTCCATCGATACACTTCCAGAGTTCTTCATCAGTTCCATTTAAGTAATCTTCCATTCTATCAGCCCACTGATCATAGTATTCTGGAATTAACATCGGAATTTTGGTTGAGGAACCAAGCAAGTGAGAGAAAGAAGTCATTGAATTCATGTTGAAATTCGCCATTGATGAACACAGAAAATATCTGAAAACTTGAAACCTTGATGAATTTCAGAATTTATCAAATGAATTGATCACAAATCACTAATCGATTACTCGACTTAGCAATTCAAATACAGAATCAATCCAAATCTGAAGATCAAAAGTGATTTTCAAAATCAAAAATGTGCGGAAAATTTTGAGTAAATTCGTAACTCAAAAAACAAATGATTCTTATACAAAAATCAGATCTAAGCAGTTTGAATCCTGCTCTGATACCAATTGATGAGAATTGTTATCGAGAATTTAGAAAAGAAAAGATAGATTTGAACGATTTAAGATGAAGAACACAGAGAGTAAATATTAATCAGATCTTATATTGATAAAGACTGATTACAAAGTTAAGCAGAAGTGAGTTCAAGCATCGTTCTACAACTTCTAGCCTAAGTCCCTATTTAGAGGGAACGAAAAAAAAATATACTAAGTCTATACATTTTAACTTCGCACAAAAGATGACTTAGTAAAATAACATAAAATGTGAACCTATACAAAACACTTTATTCGACTTTTACAATATACATCAACATATCCGGGAGTTCGTAGCGAACTCGTCATATCAGACTTTTGCTGAGCTTCAGGTGAATGCCAGGAAGTGTGAGATCGATTTGGAGACCCAGGCCAGGGAGGAGGCTGAGTCTCAACGGGTGGATCGGCGGCTGGCTCAATCTCAGCCGGCAGCCAAGCGGACCAAGTCCGCCGATTCGAGATCCGGAGGTTTGAAGGGCCGCACTTGCGGAAAGTGCGGCAAGGGTCACGAGGGGGCATGTCGATCGGGTGCTTGCTACAAGTGTGGCAAGGAGGGGCACATTGCTAGGGATTCATGGTTTGCTTTCATTGCAACCAGACCGGCCATCGGAAGGCTGAGTGCCCCCAGCTTCGCTAGGGATCTACGCCTGCTGCCAGGGTTACCGAGATTCGGCCAGTGAAGGCCGAGGCTCCGAAGGCTCGTAGGAGAGCTTTCCAGTTGACTGCGGAGGAGGTCCACGCGGCGCCTGATGTCATAGCCGGTATGTATTCTTTCATGTATTTACCTTTATGCTGAGATATTGTGCTTATATTATAATATGCGTAGGTATTTTTCTTGTGAAAAATGTACCTGCTTTGGTATTATTTGACTCAGGTGCGAGTCGGTCTTTTGTATCGTTGGCTTTTAGCCAGCACATCGGTATTGATCAAGAGGTGATGAGTCGACCCCTGCGAGTTTCTATAGCAAATGAGAAAGCGGTATATGCCACTGAGGTGATTCGAGGATGCGTGCTCGAGATTTTTGGGGTCGAGTTCCGTATAGACTTGGTTCCTATAGCTATGGGGGATGTCTGCGTTATCGTGGGCATGGACTGGTTGAGTAAGTTTGGGGCAGTCATTGACTGGGAGAGACAGCTGGTGACGATTCGAGACCCTAGTGGGGGAGTGCTTACGGTTTATGGCGAAGGGACCCGGTGTGGGTCGGCGTTTTGTTCGGCTGCCAGGGCAAGGTAGAGTTTGCAGCAGGGTTGCAATGGATTCACAGTCTACGTGATGGATACTCGAGTGGCTGCGGGGAGGCCCAATTCGATTGATGACGTTCCTGTTGTATGCGAGTTTTCGGATGTGTTCCCCGAAGAGTTATCGGGTGTGCCTCCAGAGAGGCAAGTGGAGTTTCGCATCGATTTGGTTCCGGGAGCGGCGCCTATCGCCAAGGTGCCTTATCGTCTCGCTCCACCAAAAATGCAGGAGTTATCCTCGCAGCTTCAGGAGCTGTTGGGAAAGGGGTTCATTCGACCGAGTAGCTCACCTTGGGGAGCGCCGATTTTGTTCGTCAAGAAAAAGGATGGTTCACACCGGATGTGTATCGATTACCGAGAGTTGAACAAGTTGACGGTTAAGAACCGGTATCCGTTACCTAGGATCGACAATCTGTTCGATCAGTTGCAGGGGGCATCTTGGTTCTCCAAGATAGACTTGAGGTCGGGGTATCATCAGATGAGGGTTTGAAAGGAAGATATCCAGAAGACTGCTTTCAGAACTCGTTATGGACATTATGAGTTTGTGGTGATGCCTTTTGGGCTCACCAATGCCCCGGCTGCGTTCATGGATATTATGAACCGGGTGTGCCCGCCGATGCTGGATCGGTCGGTGATCATATTCATCGATGATATTTTGGTGTATTCGAGGTCTAGGGATCAGCATGAGGAACATTTGAGGGAGATTCTTGGGGTATTGAGATCGGAGAGGCTGTATGCCAAATTCTCCAAGTGTGATTTTTGGTTACGAGAGGTCCAGTTCCTCGGGCATCTTGTTAACCAGAAAGGGATATTGGTCAACCCAGCCAAGATTGAGGCGGTATTGAGGTGGGAGGTGCCGAGATCGCCCACTGAGATTAGGAGTTTTCTGGGTTTGGCTGGATATTATCGCAGGTTTATCAAGGATTTCTCCAAGATTGTTGTGCCACTTACTAGGATGACCCGGAAGGGTGTTGTGTTTTCATGGGGACCGGAGCAGCAGTCATCATTCGAGACGCTTCGTCAGAAATTGTGCGAGGCTCCGGTGCTCGCGCTCCCGGAAGGGATGGAGGATTTTGTGGTGTACTGTGATGCATCTATATCGGGTTTCGGGGCGGTGCTTATGCAGAGGGGTCATGTGATAGCGTATCCTTCGAGGCAGTTGAAGCCTCATGAGTCAAGATATCCCACCTACGACCTGGAATTGGGGGCTGTGGTGTTTGCTCTCAAGATCTGGTGGCATTATCTTTATGGGGTTCGGTGTACCATCTACACGGACCACAAGAGCCTGAAGTACTTGATGGATCAGCCAAATCTGAATATGCGACAGAGGAGGTGGTTGGATGTGGTGAAGGATTACGATTGTGAGATCCTGTACCACCCAGGCAAGGCTAATGTGGTAGCCAACGCGTTGAGCCGTAGGACGGAAAGCGCCCCGATCCGAGATATTTGCTTGAGATTGACGGTAATGACCCTGATTTTGGATACTATTCGAGGAGCTCACGCTGAGGCTGTGAAACCAGAAAACCAGAAGTGGGAACAGATTGCCATGGATTTTATCACCAAATTGTCACGGACTGCGAGGGGAGTCGATGCGATTTGGGTGATCATAGATAGATTTACGAAGAGCGCTCATTTTCTGGCCATCAGCGAGAGCTCTTCTACGGAGAAGTTGGTAGAATTATACGTGAGGGAGGTGGTATCGCGGCATGAGTTGATTGTACATTGATTGCACGAAACCGCATTTGGTAACTCGGTGCTATAAAACGTGCCTTTTTGTATGATTCAACAAGTAGTAGAACAAGCCATATGAGTCGAAGTTTATCCATTCCTTTTACCTTCGGGATAAAAGTGATATCTGTGGGCCCCTCGATGATTTGATGATGACAAATGGAAGTGCTCGGCCGGGCCAAGACTGATTCGATTTGTTCAATTAGTCAGTCGTCATAAATCGGAAATCGGGAAACAACAAATGGACAGAGAGAATGATTATAATCCATGTCTCAGTCCATATGATATCTAGAATGGAGGAATATATGATCCCTTATCTAACGGACAAGTCATTGACAAAGGTCAGCGTTTATCGACAAGGTCAGAGTTCGACAGTAGCTTTTGAGAGCTACGATTGCCAGTTGGTTCCTGAAGTCATACGCAATAATAGTTTTAGACTTATCCAAGTGGGAGACTGTTGGATTAATGTCTAAGTCCATAACTATAATTGGTAAGACTTGACCCGACCCGGCATGGTCCATTTGGGTTGCATGGCATCATGCACTTGGATAGACTATAATGAGAGAAATAAGACACTTACGGTTATTAATATATTATAAGTTCTAGTATATTAATAATAAGAATAATAAGATTATTTAATTAGTATTGATCAAGAATTAATCTAGGATTAATTAAGTGATCAAAAGAAGACTAATTAAATATATGGGTTGATTGTACAAATCATCCATACTTATATAATGGGCTAATGCTCCATGGATTATCTAGTTGGGCCAAAACCCATAAGATGCTCCATGGATTCTCCATGGTGTATTTGAACCCATGGATCCAAGGAAATGGAAAGTCATGACAATTAGGGTTTGCCCTAATTGTAACACTATATAAAGATATTATTCTTGACAAAATCGGCCACTAGTATTATTCTAGAGAGGGCTAGCCGATTTCATGAAGTGTAGAATTCTCTCAAGTTATTCCAAGTGTATTTGGTGTTGTGTGAACCATTTGAGGTGTCACACTTGGGGCACTAGGCACTCAAGCTTCATGAAGACATTCTACATCAAAAAGGTATGTATTCTATCTTGTTATATTGATAGTTTTGTATGCTAGATTAGGATAATACCTTGGATGTTCATATTTGCATGTATAATAGAGAAAACATAGATCCAAGGTATTTAGGGTTGCATGTACACTTAGGAGTGTTAGAATGTTCATAACCCAACAGTGGTATCAGAGCCTAGGCTTGTTTTCTTGTTATACCTGCAATAGAAGCTGAAAAAACGAATTTGTTGCTGTCTGATCATCAGACTCGGCGAGTCCATCAGGAGATTCGACGAGTCCATGCCTAAAATGTGATCAATTCGATCCAACTCGCCGAGTTGGTTCATGCACTCGACGAGTTGGACCCCCAGACAGCATATTTTCGAGGTTTTTGGCTAGAAATTGACTAGGAACATTACCCTAAGTTGTTTTTGAACTTATAAACTTGTTTTTTTTAATGTGGTAATGTTCATGCTAATCCATTTTCAAAGATAATTGTCAATACATTCATGTTTTGTATTAGTTTAAGGTTTAGACTAATTACATGAAAAAGTTTGATTTGAATTATCTTGTTCTTATGAGTTACTTAGATTAATAGAAAAGTTAATTGAAATAGTTGTTTTCAATCCATTTTAATCTAAGAGTTGAGTATAAAATGTGTTTGTGTAACTTGTCCTCAAGTTACATGAAGAGTCACATTAAAGACTCATAAAACTCATAAAATTGGCAAAGGTTACAAAAAAGAAGAGTCTAGTTCTAATTAATTGGAGTTATGACTCCATAATTTGTCCTCAAGTTATGGAGGACCAAGAGTCTCTTCATTAAATAAAAAATATATATATATAAAAAAAATAATGTAACCTTAATTAATTCCATAAGTTATAAAAATAAAGAAAAGTTAATTCTTTTATTAGTTTAAAGTCTTCCATAAGTTATGGAACTTGAAGAGTTTTTTGGATTAAAACTACTTTAAACACATAAGTTATGGAATTAATTAGTTTTGAATATTTTCAAAACTTGCCCTCAAGTTTTGGAATTTGTAAAGTTTTCTCTTATGAATACTTTAATTCCAAGTTAGCCCTTAAAATTTTAAAAGTTAAAATTCAACCCTTATACTTTATAATATTATAAGTTAATAATATATATATGTATAAGAATAAAGTCGGAAACCGGTCTATAAGGTGGGTATAAGGTTGTTGCCTATAAAATGGCAACTTAATGGGTGTCCACTCTCACCCACCGCTTGCTTGACTGGTGGAGGGTCGTTAGCCGAACGGGTTTGACAGGACTATAATTCTCCCTTCATTAAAAGTATTAATGATAAATACTAAGTAACTAAAATCTTAATAATTCCCAATCTTAGTTACTTAGGAAAATGTGAATAAGGTGCTAATCCATGAAATTACACTTTGCACTTTGTTTAAGTCGGTTAGTGGAGCGTGTGTGGTTAACCGGCACACTAACTTGTATTTAACAAGGTAGGCAAAGAGTAACTTAATGTTTATCATAGTATCGATGGAGCGTGTGTGGTTAACCGGCACATCGATTGAGGGGTAAACACTTAAGGGTACCAAGTAATTTGCATGGTTACTTCACACCTTGTTTTGTGATCCTCGGCATCCCAGTCACAAAACCTGATGGGCACACTCGAGATTGAAACATGCCATTGAACAGTTCAATGAATCTCAAAGATCTAGGAGTTTCAAATCCAATTAAAACCTAATAATACATTTCGTTTATCTTGGTGGAAATTGGTGAATCGTCATTCACCTACCTTCAAATATTTTATAGCTTGGATTACGGCATACCTTTTCTAAGTTATAAAATAGTTTGTTGGGTCCTAGCCTTAATATTTCATATTGGGTGTCATATTAAGGACTATAAATCAACTATCTTGAATATCTCCCAAAACATGTCTGGTTTAGACATTTATGATCTTCCCAAATCTCTTGAAACAAGCTTTCCTAAATGAAGATGATGTCCCTTGGAAATCATACTTCTTTCACCTCCTCCGATTATTCTCCCTAACCCACAAGTTCTTGAAAAATTTAAGGTCACTCAAGCCCTATTGGCAAGGCAAGGTCTAGGTGTGATCACATCTTGGAGATGTAGTCACATATTGACAAGCCGGGAGAGTTGGGTGTCAAAGTCTTGAGAAAGTTGGTGGTTCAACTACTTTCTAAGTCACATAGTGAGTTCTTTTGGAACACCTATGAAACAGACTATGACAAGACCCTTAATGATCTTATCTATTTGCTAAGATCAACTTCCTAAAACTTTATGGACATTGACAATGATGACATTGGATATCTAGTAAAGCTCTCTCTTCCTAGTGGAAAGGGGTCGGCCATAGTCAACTCGGTTGACCAAATGGTAAAGAGAAAAAGCTAAGTCTGTGATAGTCTCGTGTACCATTATCAAAGGGTCCATATGTTTATATTGCCAAAGGAAGGGTTATTAGTTGCGAAGCTGCCAAATTTACCTAAGGATGTTAAAGTCAATAAGTTTGACTCTACTTCAGGTAAAGTCCACTATCTAACTTTGCTAAGTTTCTATTCTGAGATTCTTATTACATGATATGACTGGGTCACATGTTGATGTTTTAAGAATCAAAGAAAGGTGAAGGAACTAAAGAAAGAATATGCTGAATCTGATCGCATAGATGGATTTCTATCGCGTAGTTTGAAGATCCTTGAGCTACTTCTTAGGAGTTATGAGATGTTGCTTAGGAATAGATAGCAACAAGTTTTCATATGGATCGTAAGGATAACTTTTTCCGCTAAGTTTTTAAAATAAAAGGAAAAATGATGATTTTATTTATTTTAAAATATCCTTACAATGACATTTGAGGAAAACTTGTTGCTTATATGATTCCATTAATAGCAAGAGTGGAAATCTGAAATTAATTCTTCATTTGTGGTAATGTCTAAATTTACCAAATGAGGAAAGATTCTCATCATCCAAAGTCTCAATTGGACCGGGACTTGGAATCATGCAAGTTGTATAGCATGATGAATGAGAACTTTCAAGTATTGGAAAAATTAAGACTAATTACTTGTTCACATGGATGTGTGAGTCAAGTAATGGACTAAGGGATCGAGTACATAGTCATGTGCACTGATTAAGTCCACCACAAAAGGATTGATAAGACTATTCGTCATAGTTTACTAAAGCTCAGTAAATATGATTATACTTACAAGCTTAAGTGTAACTCTGAGACATTGGAAAAGGTTCCAATGTAAGGCAGAGCGAATAAGAAGAATCAAATTAGGCAGAAGGATAAAAGTTTCTCAAATCTGAAAAAGATGGGAGAGTACTTTAGTATCAGTTTTGTGATCATCTTAATGATTAAGAAACCATACCAAAATTAGTTCTCAAAGGAAAGAAGAGGAACTTGAATTGTTGAAGTGGTTAAATCAAGAAGATGAGTAATACTTCGTTCCAATACAAGTCTTAGAGTCATACTCCAAGATTGTAATTTGAGTGACAAGTCTTAGAGAAGGTTTAAAAACACAAGTCAAATGTAAGAGTAAAAGTTATCTCCTCTTGTACATTTGAAATTGATAAGTTGTGATGTTTTGGATAAAAACAAATACCAACTAAGGCCAATTGTGTGTAGTGTTTGTCTTGATTAGAATCCGAACTATCCCTTGAATATTTGACAAGAGAGTCTTATATGTCAAGAGGACAGTGGGAGTCTTAAAAGTCTTGAAAGTCTCAAGAACTAATCAAGAATAAAACCTGAAGTTCTTCACTAGCACACGACTTAAGGTTTATAGCCTATCGTGTTGACATATTCTGTGCCCATTCCAATCAAAGTTGGCTTCGCATATGAGTTCTTAGAGTTCTCAATTGGTTTCATAACAACTTGGAAGCAATGCTAGGCCCTTGAGCTGCCAGGTGGCAAGAAATTAAGATTGAGTTCAGTCCATATGAGTTTGGATTTGTCATTATCCTTGTCTTGTGACTATGGTTTTGACAATTCACATGGATACGAACACATACACCATTAACTCTAAGTGTCATAAGGTTTCTCTCTGATTCATGAAAATGATGGTGAGGAAACACTTTCACTAAGTAGATTTTAGATAGATAGCAATTGTGATATTTGCATTCTCAAAGTCGTTAGTGGAGCATGTGTGGTTTACCGGCACACTAACCTGGACTTATGAGAAGTGGCAAAAAGGTCTAACCATTATGATTATGGCATCCCTCTTCATAATTGTTTAGACACACAAGTGTGCTATCTAAGGGAAGGTGTATGATTTTGATAAAGTTCTATCAAAACAATCCAACATCAGAAATCTGAACTTTGGTAAGAAAGTGAATAAAGTATTGATTTCTAGAAGTCCAGCTGATTTCTGAGTACATGTCAAAGCTAGTGGGAGCATAAGTGTTATGCTAATAATCATCATGTTAGTGGGAGACAATCCAACATCAGAAATCTGAACTTTGGTAAGAAAGTGAATAAAGTATTGATTTCTAGAAGTCCAGCTGATTTCTGAGTACATGTCAAAGCTAGTGGGAGCATAAGTGTTATGCTAATAATCATCATGTTAGTGGGAGACAATCCAACATCAGAAATCTGAACTTTGGTAAGAAAGTGAATAAAGTATTGATTTCTAGAAGTCCAGCTGATTTCTGAGTACATGTCAAAGCTAGTGGGAGCATAAGTGTTATGCTAATAATCATCATGTTAGTGGGAGCAATGTTAATTATAGAAAACAAAAGGTTTCAATTGGGAAAAAGTTGTTTTGCTATAATTAAGGGAGAGGAAATTATACTTCATCTCAAATCTATAAGCTTAGATCGTGAGGTTTTAATCATTTAGTCAAGGATATATATATGAATTTCATGTTGGAATGGCTCAACATAAGGAAATTCTGTATATGGGTCCATTATTTGCGTTCTAAAATTCGATTATGATTACGACATCCCTTTTCATAATCTGAATTATGAGAACTTAGCAAATAGAAATGGAAATGTTATAGCAAAAGGCTGGTTTAGTCTTTATGTGAGACATCATGAATCCTGTCCCATATGCTTCGGATATAGGATCGATTACATGTGCTATAGTTATCCGTTCTAAAAGTTTCCAAATGTCTGGGGCATTAAGAAGGGAAAAGGTTTAGAACTGGATATGACTAAAAGGATTAAACAATTGTCGAGGACAATCTAAGGTTTACCAAAGATTGGTTGCTCAAGGACAGTTAGAAGTATAGTGATAATTCTGGAAGGACCATATTGACATAATTTGTAAGGAGGCAACTCTTGTTCAGAAGTGATAGTCAAAATGGAATCTGGAAATGTTTCAAAGTTAGAATTTTAAATCTGTTTAAGATTAGGAAACTTAATGTGAGATGGATGTTTCCAAGGAGCTAATTTCCTTTGGAATACTCTGTAATGATTGTTGCCAAGTGTTTGTGAATTTGTGCATAATCGTTACATGAGGATCAATGCATATAAGTTTAGAATCTAACAGATTTCAGTAAATGGCATGAATTTGGAATTCTTGCATTTGCAGTAAGGATTTGGGAGTGTGACAAGAGAATCATTGAAGTTATGTTCAATGGATCTAGTTCACAAAGTAAAGATCATAGACAAACATAGTGTGCATACTTGGTGTATGGCATGACTAGTGTTTAGAAAACATAGTGTACATGCTTGGAGCATGAGACAACTATTGTTTTAAATTCAAGAATAAAGTTGATAGCTGAAACAGTATACAATGAATAATGTGTAATCATATGGTGATAAATAAAAGGTGTTTTATTTATGTTCATAGGTTTTGATACCATATTGGATTCAATTATTATTGTGTTTCACTTTGCATGTTTTGCCTTCCCGAATAAACTAGGTTATTCTTCTGGAATGACTAAGTTATTCAAACCATCCACAGTCGGTCATATGTTGGAAGTAGATATGAATTAAGACTGTCATGGGTTGGCTTGTAGAGGTCTAAGGTGTTGGACAAAGGGCTACAACACTCATGAGTGCTCATAAGTTCTGAGTATTGGATTCAACCCACGCTCATTGGAATCACTTCATGGATTTTATCACGAGTGATCATGAGACGACAATATCTTATATTCTTCAAACCTAGAGATATGAGTTCTTACTATGAGTTGATTGTACATTGATTGCACGAAACCGCATTTGGTAACTCGGTGCTATAAAACGTGCCTTTGTGTATGATTCAACAAGTAGTAGAACAAGCCATATGAGTCGAAGTTTATCCATTCCTTTTACCTTCGGGATAAAAGTGATATATGTGGGCCCCTCGATGATTTGATGATGACAAATGGAAGTGCTCGGCCGGGCCAAGACTGATTCGATTTGTTCAATTAGTCAGTCGTCATAAATCGGAAATCGGGAAACAACAAATGGACAGAGAGAATGATTATAATCCATGTCTCAGTCCATATGATATCTAGAATGGAGGAATATATGATCCCTTATCTAATGGACAAGTCATTGACAAAGGTCAGCGTTTATCGACAAGGTCAGAGTTCGACAGAAGCTTTTGAGAGATACGATTGCCAGTTGGTTCCTGAAGTCATACGCAATAATAGTTTTAGACTTATCTAAGTGGGAGACTATTGGATTAATGTCTAAGTCCATAACTATAATTGGTAAGACTTGACCCGACCCAGCATGGTCCATTTGGGTTGCATGGCATCATGCACTTGGATAGACTATAATGAGAGAAATAAGACACTTATGGTTATTAATATATTATAAGTTCTAGTATATTAATAATAAGAATAATAAGATTATTTAATTAGTATTGATCAAGAATTAATCTAGGATTAATTAAGTGATCAAAAGAAGACTAATTAAATATATGGGTTGATTGTACAAATCATCCATACTTATATAATGGGCTAATGCTCCATGGATTCTCTAGTTGGGCCAAAACCCATAAGATGCTCCATGGATGCTCCATGGTGTATTTGAACCCATGGATCCAAGGAAATGGAAAGTCATGACAATTAGGGTTTGCCCTAATTGTAACACTATATAAAGATATTATTCTTGACAAAATCGGCCACTAGTATTATTCTAGAGAGGGCTAGCCGATTTCATGAAGTGTAGAATTCTCTCAAGTTATTCCAAGTGTATTTGGTGTTGTGTGAACCATTTGAGGTGTCACACTTGGGGCACTAGGCACTCAAGCTTCATGAAGACATTCTACATCAAAAAGGTATGTATTCTATCTTGTTATATTGATAGTTTTGTATGCTAGATTAGGATAATACCTTGGATGTTCATATTTGCATGTATAATAGAGAAAACATAGATCCAAGGTATTTAGGGTTGCATGTACACTTAGGAGTGTTAGAATGCTCATAACCCAACATATAGTTCGGGGGTTCGAGCATGAGTGATTTCCAGGGTTCGCGAGTTATCGAGATATCAAGGTGAGTCTTCTCACTATACTGTACCCGGAAGGGTTTGACTGTGTGACCGGAAGGTCGAATATGATATGAGATATATGCATTATGTGTGATAAGTTAATCGTTATATGTTCCATGAATTATACGCTTGATATGGGCCGGAAGGCATTATGTTATGGGCCGGAAGGCGAATATGTTATGGGTCGGAAGGCGTTGTAATATGGACCGTAAGGTTGATGTGGGTAGGACCGGAAGGTTTACCCAGTCAAGACGGAAGTCCCCTGAGACACATGGACCGGAAGGTCAGGGCCTGGAAAGGCGTATGTGCGTAGGTTGTATTTTGGGGAACTCACTAAGCATTTATGCTTACAGTTGCTGTGTTATGTGTTTCAGGTACTAACGAGGATCGTGGGAAGGCGCCGGCATGATCGTACACACACTCGGGGGAAACTATTTTTGTGATCTTTGTTATGTAACCGATCGTGACAATATTGTTTACATTGGAATTTAAATATTACTCAATGTTTTGATGTTTGTAAAAATGAAAAAAATTGGTTTTAAAATTTACGTCGTTACAAGATCAGATATAAAGATAGTCCTTAATTAAACACCCAAATGTAATATTAAGGCTAGGACCCAATCACAATATATTATAACTTAGAAGAGGGATGTCGTAATCTAAGCTATAACATATTTGAAAGGTAGGTGAATGACGATTCACCAATTTACACCAGGAAAAACGAAACATAAATTATTAGGTTTTAATTGGTTTTTAGAAATTCCTAGATTCTTTTGAGATTCATTGAACTTTTCAATGGGATGTTTCAATCTTGAGTGTGCCCTTCATGTTTTGTGACTGGCATGCCGAGGATCACCAAACAAGGTGTGAAGTAACCATGCAAATTACTTGGTATCCTTAATGTTTCCCACTCAATCGATGTGTCGGTTAACCACACGCAATCCACCGACCTATGAAAAACTTTAAGTCACCCTTTGCCTACCTTTTTTAAGTCCAAGTTAGTGTGCCGGTTAACCACACACGCTCCACTAACGACTTAATCAAAGTGCAAAGTGTAATTTCATGGGTTAGCACCATATTCACATTTTTCCTAAAGTAACTAAGATTCGGAATTTAAAAGGCATTTAGTTAATAATCATTATACTTTTAATGAGAATTTTTAAGTCATCGTCCTAACCGTTCTGCTAACGACCCCCCACCAGTCAAGGAAGCGGTGGGTGAGAGTGGACACCCATTAAGCTACCAATTTATAGGCAACAACCTTATACCCCCTTATAGACTGGCTTCGTGAATGAGGCCAGCTAACGGTAAAACGACTTGATCTTATACATATATATATTATTAACTTGTAATATTATAAAGTATAAGGGTTGAATTTTAACGTTTAAAATTCTAGGGGTTGGAACTAAAGTTTACTCAATGACTTTACATGTTCCAAAACATGAGGGCAAGTTTTTTAACTTTACAAAATTTTCAATTCATAACTTATGAGTTATTGTTTATTAAAAATTATGACTCTTCATTTTTTGTAACTTATGTGTTCTTTTAGTGGATTTATTACAAAATGACTTTTGGTTATCCATAACTTGAGGACAAGTTATGGACTTCATTAAAACACATCATGATCATGAATTAACTACCAATCAATAGCACATAATTCCTATGATCTTGCAAGAACTCATAAGAACATGAATATTTCATATCAAAATTTCAACATATGAACATATACAAACATGGAATTTTCATATTATCAATTGTAAATGGATTAGAACGGTCATTACACCATCTAAAATAAGTTTTAAAACACCAAAACAGTTTAGGGTAATGTTTCTAGTCCATTTCCAGCAGCAAAAGTCGAAAATCTGCACTCTGCTTGACCAACTCATTGAGTGCAAGAACTGACTCGTCGAGTTGGTTGCAGATTTTCTTGGACTCGTCGAGTCCCCCCATGGACTCGGCGAGTCCCCTGTGCAGACAGCAAGAATTTTGACTTTTTTCACTATTTTGCATCAAGTATCAAACAAACAAGCCTAGGCTCTAATACCACTGTAGGGTTTTGAGCATTCTAACACTCGTAAGGTATACATGCAACCTTAGAAACCTTGGATCTATGTTTGTCTAAAATACATGGAAAATTGATTTCTAAGGTTCTTAATCCTATCTAGCATACATGGGGCACTTTAAACATAAAAGCTAGCTAGAAATACATACCTTATAGTAATTTGGATTCTTTGAAAACCTTATGATCCTAGCACCCCAAGTGTGATGCCTCAAATGTCTCACACAACACCAAATGCTTTTGGAATGACTTGAGAGAAATGTCACACATTTAGAAATCGACTATGCCCTCTCACTCTTGCTTAAGTGATCGATTTCGGTGATCATGATGATCCTTAAATAGTGTGTTACAATTAGGGTTACATCATGTAAACCCTAATTGTCATGACTTTTCATTTCCAAGGCCCATGGCTTCTATAAACACCATGGAGCATCCTATAGGATTTAGCACAACTTGATAATCCATGAAGCATTAGCCCACTATACAAGTTATGGATGATTTACACAATCAATCCATATATTTAATTAGTCACCTTTTGATCTCTTAATTAATCTTGATCAATACTAATTAAATAATTTTATTAATATATTAGAACTTATAATATATTAATAAACCATACATGTTATTTCTCTCATTTTAGTCTATCCAAATGCATGATACCATGCAACCCAAATGGACCATGCCAAACCGGATCAAGTATATACCAGAAATACTTATGGACTTAGACACCTTATCCAACAACTTGATCACACGGTGTCCCTTGAAGATTTATTCCTCATTGACTATTTAAGATTTTACTCTGATGTTTTGAGAATACTTTTATTACAACTGACATTTTGATTAATGAATGAATGATTTTTACTTATTCAAAAATGAAATTGTTACTCGATATTTTTTAGGCGTTTCAAGATCTTTCAAATGTAATTATGTATTTATTTAATAAATGTTGCTTTGGTGAAATTATAGTTCAATTTCATTATACACGAATAATTTACCTTTTTTATAATTCTCTGATAATATTATGTATAAAGTTACAATAATAAAAAAAAGATGTAATACATATTTGTTAAAAGCTCGTTAATTGAAAGGGTATTATTGACAATCTATATAAATCGTAAAAACTGAATATACTTTGAATATATTTTTATGTAAAAATCGATATAGAGTTGATGATGAATCACTATTTCCTCCACTAAACACAATTTAAAAATTCTATAAGAATTATTTTCATAACATTCTTTATCTTCCACGTCAATGTTACATTTATTTTTATGTCTTCTAACTCCATCCCTAACCCATCGTTCAACCTTGAATATGAGAATTCGGAGATTGAAACTACTGCATTTAAGGAATTCTATTTTGACTGATTGCACTTCCCACAATAACATGTGTATGTACGATAGACAAAGTAGGGGTAAGAGGGACACATACTCATGAATTTCAACCTTGAATATGAGAATTCGAAGACTGAAACTGATGCACTCAAGGAATTCTCTTTTGACGGCTTGCACTTTGTGCAATACCATGTGTATGTACGATATATAAAGTGGGGGGCAAAAGAGGGACGGATACTCATGAAACCTACCCTGAACTCGCTTTATTTTGTTCGGTAACTAGTGGGTGGGGTGGTGTTCGTATCGGTACTGGAGGCCATTCCTATCATGTCCCACTGCTACTCCTACTCCTACACTTGGTACTCTTATAACTATAGCATAAAAAGTTATTATAATCTTAAATTATGATAACAATATTTATCGATCATTCATTAAATTTTTAGCAACCGTATGGAATCTTTTTGTCATTAAGATCCGATCTATGTGTTTGTATTTTTATTATTATATATGTATTCTCCAATGATGCACAGCGATACCAGATTAATAAAATGATAGTATAGAATTTGCATAATGTGATTTTGAACAGGAGATTCCACGTAACATAAAAGCCAAAAAGAAGAACAAGAGAAATGAAAATGATGCAAAAAACACCGCAAAACCATATTTATATCTGATTGTTATACATTAACATTTGAACAGAACGATGTAAAAATTATATTTTCATAGTAGTATGTCGCAGCTTGCCTATGAATACAGATGTGCACCTTGTCGTTCTTTTGTCCTTTGTAAACCATTCTTGTCGACTTAAAACGTGTATCGATTGTCATCAATGCTCATGAACGACTACCTCCTCCCGTCACGTAAAAGTGATTGAGATAATGGAGCTGCACCAAATAAAAGAGAAAAATGGTGTATAGATGAATGTTGTTTAAAAACATGAAAAAGTGACAACAAACTTGAGGATAGAGAAGTAAACCAAAAAGAATGCAAATTTATAAAAGGTTAAAACTTGGGAAAGCCCTTTTTTCCTACTTTTTCTTATTATGTTCAAACGACACTCGCATATACCTTACCGGATTAAGTCATGTCTCTTGGCTAATAAATACTCCATAATGATATAATTTCTACTTGCTACATCGGATTTACAACCTTTCTAAGATCATTTTCGATGATTCATAAAATAGGTGGCCATTTATATTTTTTTGAACATGCAATAGATCCAGAATAAACCTCTACCCTACCCAGTCCCATATTTTTGGTGTGAGAAAATATTGTAGTTCCCCATACTAACATGTATTTGTGCCTCCTTTTTGCTTGAGAAAATATTGCACTTGTTATCCTATTAACATTAGTTAGTGTTCTATCTATTGTGCCATTTTTGATGAGATACAAAGTACTGCAGTTTTTTGACTGCATTCCACCCTTTTTTGAAGAAAACTATGACCGTTTTTGCTATATGAACATTTTTTTGTGTCCCACCTATTTTGGTAGACAAAATAGTGCATTTTTTGTAATAATTCCATCATCGTGTGTCCAACTTATTCGATGATTTTGGGTGTAGACAAAATATTCTGGCTATTGTCATATAGACATTAGTCTGGATCCCACCTTATACCACCTTTTTGGGTGGAGTAAAATGTTGTAGTTTTTGTACAATTGAGATCAATATATCATCTATGTCCCACCTTATTCTATCGACAAAATACTATAACATCACTTAAAACACAATTGTATCTTGGATACCAAACAAGGGCATAATTGAAAAGGTAAAAAATCATACGACATACCTTCAACATTGTTTCGTGGACGAGGACTTGTCAAAGCCGTCCTCTCCGTGAGTTCAGTACAAACAAGACTAGTCAATAGTAGACCCGCGATACATGCACCAATCATCAACATTGCAAATACAGCATCCCACCCTTTTGTAGAAAGAAATCCAGTCAAAAGCGGACCTAAAGCCGCCCCGATAGAACCGGTGCCATCAATAATAGCTGTCACGGTTGCCAAGGCCCTTGAATCGCCTTTCAAAGAACTATGTGTTCCAAGATCGGCGGACACTGCGGTGGTGATCAGGGCATAAGGCCCATTTATAAACAGGCCTGCGATTATCATCAGGATAATGTTCATGGTCTTCGAGATGTTTCCATAAGTTCTATATAGAAGCATTGATGGGATGGCGGCGTACATAAAAGTTGCGGCCGTGGTGGCACGCGCCTTGAGTCTATCAGAAATATATCCGGCTAAAATTCCACCAAAGATTCCCCCGACATCGAATAAAGTTGATAGGTTTCCGGCGGATTTTACAGATAAACGCTCTCCACCTATCTCTGCAAGCTCACATGGTGATTTTAAATAGTTAAAATGAACCATAAAGAGGTAAATATATAACGAAAAGTTGCAGTTTTGTGAAAAATTGGAAAATCCATCATAATCTAAGGATTATAATAATAACATCTCAATGCAAATTGTACTATGTTTGATGTGCATCATACTGTGACCCGAACCGATGTCTATTTGGTGTGCATAATACTCTCTCTCAATCTCTCCTTTTACAAAATATGTAAATGCCACTTCTAATCGTGATAAAAAAAAATACATATTAAAAAGCTAATAGTGCATTCAGATAATTAATTATATAAAGCTAGTGATATTTGGTAATTTCATATTTATCTCAATAATCAGTTTACTACAACTACACTTGTTTAATATATGAATTTGATTATTCTTACCCTAAATACTGAAATTATTATAAGCATAATCAATTTATGCAATACATAAAACGGATTAATGCAACTTCAAATCATAACAAGCCGTTTGAATGTTATCTGGGCATCCTATAACAACAAATAACAATTCCATTACAATGCTTTTTCTAAATGCAATTTTTCCATTTATTGCTTTACAAATTAAATTGTACATCAAATTACATTAGCTATATAGAAAATTCATATACAATCTAAGAAAATTTGCAAATGGCATCTTTTTATGGTGGTGTTTCCTTTTAATTAGGCCAACTTAATACGGTAAGTTGTATGTAGGTGTTTCTATTTTGTGCAAGGACTAAATACAAGAAGTATTGATTTATTCATCACTATCACTGTATATTAGTTCAAAATAATAGTTATATAAATCTATTCAATTATAGCAATGTTGGTAAAATACAAATTAAGCGGATTTAACAGATAATAATGGGTAATTTTCAAAATATCATGTCCTAATTAGCCAAAGTCAAACTACAATGCTATGAATGAGTAGATGTTAAGACTACAATGCCTTGATAAGAAAAATGAATATAATAGAAATAAATGAAAGTGGGATGCTAGTTTTGTATTTAGCAAAAAAAAAACATGCAAAAAATAATGTACCTGTTTGACTTAGATAGAAAGGCAACCAAAAGAGAAAGGTGTATGCAACAAGCTTTGAGAAAAAAAGGCATAACGCAAATGGAATTACACCAGGGATAAAACAAGCTCCAACAAAACCAACGCCTCTTCGATTAACAGAATGAATGTGAGGAATGGGTGCCTCCTCATCATTGGATGTACCCTCTTCCCACATCATACTATCATCATGAATCGATCCTCTCGCATTTGGAGAAGACTCACTTGGATCCAGGAAACCTACATCTTCTGGATAAGCAGCCAAGAACAAAAACACCATGACTCCGGCTGCCACGATAAAAGCTGCCGGAAGAATAAAGCACCACCCCCAACCATAATCAAGAACACTGGCAGCAAGAAGAGAACCGCTGATATTGCCGACAGATGTATGAGCATTCCAAACCCCCATTATCAATCCCCTCCGTCTTTTACCAAACCAATTACCGATCACTGCCACCACTGATGGCCAACCGGTGGCCTGAAACAATCCGGCAACCATTTGCATCCCTAGAAAATACCAAAAATGATGAACATCCCAAAAGTAACCCATCCCGAATAATGCGACAAAGATTCCACTCCCAATCATCCCAGTTGTCAAGAACAATCGAAGATCCAAAGTATCTCCTAAATGACCAGCAACATACATCCCTAATGAATAAACCGCTAGAAATGCAACGTCTATTTCCCCTAATTTTGAAGTGCCGTCTTTCCCGTTGAATGGAGCCCATCCATCATCCGAATATGTATCATTCATTTTGGGGATGAAAAAGTCTCCCATCGGCCATGGCCACGGGGGAACGTTAGTATTGGAGTTAGAGTGATTGCCATGGCGAGGAGGATCCAACACGCTTTTTACAATGCTACTAGGTTTTCTCGATGCATGGTATGAAGTGTATGCAACGAATGTAACAAAGAGGGTTAGATATCTATACGTTTTCAAACTCCAATCTTTTCCCCTGATGCTTCTTATCACCAAAATTCCTGCAGGTATCCTTCTCATTCTACCCATATTTAAGCTTAATCCGCAGTCGATCGACTAATATTATTACTAAAATAATAGACCTTAATCACTTTGTGCATAAAGAAGAAGAGGAAGAACGTTCAAACCAGGAGCAAAATTTTCCAGGAATGAAATTGGTTGAATATGGAAGGCGGGGAATCCGTGCATGTGTGAGTGTGTGAAGGGGAGATTGAGAGCTTTTGGCGCAGTTTAAGTGACCGCGAAGTTAAGGGAGGGGAAATTTGATGTGAGGAAGGGCACGTGGCATGGCATTTAACTGTGGATTCGGTTTCTCTCTCCCTAATATTTTCCAAATGACATGTTTTCTTCCTTTCTAACTCGCAATCGAGTGGTACAACGCGATGATTGCGGATTCTCTTTTCTGGCCACAAATTTCTGATTGTGGAACGTTGTAATTACAAGGGGTTTTCAGTAAGTATCCCTCCTCCTTTTTCAATTCCACCCCTCATGATTTAATATTTTGTCTTTTGTTGTTTTTTTGTTTTTTTTCCTATTTTGTTTTTTTGTTGTTTTTAATTCTTTTCTAATTATTATTATTATTATTATTATTATTATTATTATTATTATTATTATTATTATTATTATTATTATTATTACATGTTATTGTTATTGTTATTATTATTATTATTATTATATTTTAGTATTATTATTATTATTGTTATAAATTTTGCACAAAATTTTAACATTCGAAGGACATTATAAATTTGAACGGTTATATAAAATCGGTTTTTAAATATTTTTTATATTTTAATATTAGTATTATTATTGTTATTATGATTATTATTATTATTATTATTATTATTATTATTATTTATATATTATTGTTATTATTACATGTTATTATTAATAATAATAATAATAATATTATTATTATTATTATATTTTAGTATTATTATTATTGTTATAAATTTTGCACAAAATTTTAACATTCGGAGGACATTATAAATTTGAACGGCTATATAAAATCGGTTTTTTAAATATTTTTTATATTTTAATATTAGTATTATTATTGTTATTATTATTATAAATTCCGAACAACATTTAATAAATCGGACATTATAAATTCGAACCATTATATAAAATCAGAACAAAAGCAAAGTTTGTCCCTATTAATTACTGATATTAATTGGTACGGTATTACAATTACGTGATGTATTACGCGAATTGAAAACATTTAGTCGAGCACTATAAAATGTTTCCGATTTTATATAGTCGTTCGAATTTATAATGTCCGATTTATAAAATTTTGTTCGAAATTTATAATAATAATAACAGTAATAATATTAATATTAAAATATAAAAAATATTTAAAAAATGATTTTATATAATCGTTCCAATTTATAATATCGTCCGAATGTTAAAATTTTGTGCGGAATTTATAACAATTATGATAATAATAATAATAATAATAATAATAATAATAATAATAATAATAATTATTATTATTATTATTATTATTATTATTATAAAAGTAATTAAAAAGAATTAAAAACAACAAAAAAACAAAATAGGAAAAAAGACAAAAAAAAATGATGTCAAATCAAATATCAAAAATTCGATTTGATTGACTTTAAGGGGTGGGGGTAAATGTGGTTAAAAGGATTACTTGTAGCACAATCCTTACAAGTATCAAATGTGCACCACTAATCATCACCAAAGCATCTCCACTGTAACACTATCAGTTCCATTATCCGCTTCATTATTCCAAAATATAAACTACATAGGAGTTGTAAATTGGTACCGAAAGAATAAAGGGTTTGGACTTGTTATAAATTAACATTGAATCTGATTTACTTCTGGCTTATCCTCATAAGTTCATCTGGGGCAGCTGATTTAGCTCCATCATACCCTCATACCCTGTCTCATACTTTGCTTAGGATTGGGAGGAAGGTGAATCTAACTAGAAAGGGTTTTAATTAATGAATAAAAGTATTCTAGATGTTTAGAGCTTTTTGTTTATGCAATATTATTTGATTTCCAAATGAGTATGTAATTATTTTAATCTGGGAAAGCTGAATACTAGGACATTTCAAGCCTACTCCCAAAACAAACAAAAGAATTTTCGCATGTGGATGTATAATATTTATTTATACATAAAGGGTTTAGTTTAGGAGGAGAAAATTAAGAAATTAACATCCTTGGTTATGGGATGAGACATAAAACTCTAAAAGGCTAGTTGAAATTTTCAATGCAATCCGTATACCATGTTCTTCGATTCCCTTCTCTTTGGTTTGGTTTAGGTACCATCACCATGCATCTTGAGTAGTTATCATCTTTTTTATGAAAGTCTGTTTCCTCTATATTTGATCTTTGATAAATTGTCTTCACACAAGGTAAGATTATGTTGCAGGAAAATGAGGTAAAGTAGAATCCTTAGGAATTGAAAGTAGAAGCATATCAAGACTAGTTCGTTGGAAAATTCAGTATAAATATTTATATTTTTACTAACTTTATACATATATAAATGTATACATATGTTGTATATATAATTAACTCTAAGTGGTTTTGTGCTCTACTCCGTGAGAACTGATATATCGTATGTCCAAAATGGAGTATATGTGAATAAGATATCGATACTCAAAGTTGGGTATCTGAGAATAAAAGTTAGAAGTGAAGTGGATATGGGAATGATTCCCACATTGGTAGAAAGATTAAACTCAAGTGAGTTTATAAGCTTGAATGTATTATAGGCTTACAAGCTTGTGTCTATGGTTTTACTACAACTCATACCCCCGCGCAGGGGGTGCAAATTTTGGATTTCAAAGGCCAAATTTACTGAACTTGTGTGTGGGCGCGACCAGCGGACATAGACATAAATGCAGCTCCAGATAAATCGTGCTCGTGCAACCCTCGTTTTTGCAAAACTTAATAGTTTTGGTCCTTGGTTTGAATTTTCGTAACTATTATATTCATTGAGCAGTTAATCGCATTTATTGGCACAATCAATTCCTTAGTGACGAACTGATTTTTGCCTTTACAAACCCGTATAAAAGCAGACCACTACTACCTCATTCGATACACCGATTCAAGAAATAGAGCACATTAACTAGCATACTTTTCTTCTTTATACATGGTATTTGGAATGTTTTTTGTTGTGTTGAAGCTTGCATTGAATGATATCGATTCTACTCTTTATAGTTGTTCTACAGTCAATAAACACAATTAAACGATGTAGACTACATTGCATGATTTTCGTAATTGGTATATTCATTGTGCAATTAATCGCATTCATTGGCACAATCAATTCCTTAGTGGCGAATTGATTTTTGCCTTTACAAAACCGTATAAAAGCAGACCACTGCCACCTCATTCGATACACCGATTCAAGAAATAGAGCACATTAACTAGCATACTTTTCCTCTTTATACATGGTATTTGGAATGTTTGTTGTTGTGTTGAAGCTCGCATTGAATGATATCGATTCTACTCTTTATAGTTGTTCTACAGTCAATAAACACAATTAAACGATGCAGACTACATTGCATGATTTTAGGTGTGGATGTTAGGGTGGGGTGGTGGTGAATGTGGGGATTGGGGTATGGGGTTCGACCGGAGTGCAGGTTGCTGATGTTCTTTGCTCTAGATTTTTTTCTTTCAGAACTTATATTTTCTTCTAGGCTTAATGCTGCAAAATAGGGTTATCTTTGAGATTAAAGCATTATAATGCACTTAGTTGACTTGTTATCAAAAGAGTATCTATTTATATATCATCTAATTTTCATGCCAAGGTAAAATTTTCAATCAACATCCCATTGCTTATGGACATTACAGTTTTGATATGTTTGTATAAGAGAAGTAAAAATAATTAAAGTATCTCCTACTATTTATATCAAGTTTTGTAGCCTAATTTAGTGGGAGAGAGAGAAAGAAAAATACAATTTACCGACGAGGGTACTGTATCACGGTAATGCCACCATCGGATAGAATGTTGTAGCATCCTTTCTTGTCTTTTACTGTTGGAGTGTTTGTGACCATTTTTTGAGTGTTTTTTTTCTAAATATTGAATTTTTGTTTGTTTATTTATTTATATTTAGATAACCACTACAAAATATCATAATCTATATCACATATTTCACACCACCAACACATTTAATTCATACAAAACCTAAACTCTTCTATTTAAAAAATGACTCTAAACAATCATCCCTTCAATTTCACCCCATGATCTGGTCGAAACAATTGCATGCAAATCTCCATCCTCTATATCCGTTAGTTTACCGACTGCAACTTGATCCCTCTCAGACTTCACCCCGACCCCAACCCTAACCATTTACTACCAACAAATACCACAACGATATTACATCATGCAATCCATTAGGCTAACCATGTTACAAATTTTTCCCCTCTCTCCGAATACATTATGGGAAGCCAGCCCCTAACACTAAAAGTCGAATTTTTTTCAGGAAATCCAACCTGATCCTGAACCAGTAGTCGAACCCGAACATGAACCCGAATTTCTTTAGAAAATCAAAGCCGAACCACTGAACCCAAAAGACAAGGAAAATGAAAATCACTGGATAGAAAAGTAAAAGTAAAGGTGCCCTCTAAGAAAATAACTACCTGAGGAAGAGATAAAATTAGCAGAATCATGGGTCGACATTTCGAAGGATCCCAAAATCAGTAATGCACAAAAAGATGAGCATATTGAGCTACACATTATGGAGCGATTTCACATGGTTATTGGTTGTGGCGAATACCGTATTTCACACCACCAACACATTCAAATTTATCAATGTTTGGAAATTTTTAATCACGTCCCCGAAATGAGTAAAGAGTATGGTAGTGAAGAAGGTGGTTTGAAAAGATCCAAAGTTTCCAAGATAAGTTACACAACTTCATTTGATGCATATTCCGGGCTTGATTTAAACGAAGATGATGAGCTTGAACATAAAGAAGTAGTTTGCCTGATCGGTCGAGATAAAGTGAAAAGAGAGAATCGTCATCGAATACAAAGAAGATAACGTTCACATGATCGCTAAACAACTAAGGTTGAAAAAATTATGTAGCAATATGGTTTGATTGGGTTTAAACCTGTCCAACATATATTATTCTTCTTCAAATATTAAACATGTAAAATAGTTATATTATTATCCAATTATATATTTCTTATGTAAAAGATTTTTATGCTTAAGAGTCATTATAGAATGATATTTATAGATAATATATGATTAAAAAAGGTCACACTAACAACAACTTGATGCATCTATATTATTTATAAAAATATGATTTTTGATAAATAAATTGAAAATTGTTTATTTCATGGAAATATTAAATTCCAATATTAAGTATCAAAGTAAAATAATAAGGAATGATTTATGTATAAGTAGTTTACATTCCTTTATATATAATAGGTTTTTCAATTATAAATTATATATACATGCGTAGTAAAATGAAGAATAAAATAAGCCATATATCTCTACTTTGATTGTCCAAAAATTTGAGAAAATGAAACACTTGTTTCCTATTGTCCTTTATGTTTATTATAATGAAGGTAACATGCTTTGGAAGCATATGCACTTCATAATCATCTAGTAAGAACATGGGGGACAAGACATGAGATTTATTAGTTTTTTAAAAGGGGTTTAAGATAGATAACTCTATTATATATGGGTGCACTTTTTTTTGCTTCTTTCTTATTGGCACTCATTTGAAAACAAAAGGAAAAGAGACAAAAAAAAAAAAAAAAGTTAGAGTTTTAATGTAAAATCCATACTCCTCATTTACTAGCCTTTATTTTATAGAGATGTGATATATTAAAGCTAGGAAATACAATGGCATTAGCTTGTGTTAAAGATGATTAAATACTTGCATTTTGATTCATTCTTGAGCTACCTATTAATGTGAATTTTTCCTCTCCATATCCTCTCATTCGTCTCTTAAATGGTTAAGATGAAAGAAGCATAAAAAGGCTGATACTTGTATCTCACTTTAACTTAATACTTGGGTTTTAACTTAAAGCTTATGAGATTATTATTATTACAATCAGAAAACTAGCATCTTGAAGATGAAGAATTGTTGGTGTTTCTAACTAAGGTGGAGTTCTACTCTACATTCTTCATCAACTTCCTACCTCCCACGAGGAACCAAAGTCTTTAAAGGTTATAGTCTTTTCTTCTTATAGTTGTATGAACCTTTCTATGCTTGCAAAATAATCATTGGTGGGTAAAATAGTTTTAAGTTTATTCAATAATTTTAAAGCTTCCATTGTAGTTTTTACCATTTATGAAATTGGATTTTTGAATAAAAACCCAAGAATTTGTATCAGAGACATTTTACAAGCTTGGCTATATAATTTGATAATTAGGTATTATATCTGGTTTTGGAAAACATGCATGGTTTTCTTTTGGTAAAATATTTCATACATATTATATATGACAACTTTAAAATGTTTATAATTTTTATTTTCATAACTATAGTTTACATGGATCTTTTAGTCTTAAAAGTTATTTAGAAAAGCAAAGTGTTGTTTTATATAATTTTGAGCGCACACACACACACACACACACACACACACACACACACACACACACACACACACATATATATATATATATATATATATATAGTAGTGGGGTACCTGCGCAATACAGTTGTGGCGAATATGTTCTTCTGACATATTCTTTACTTTCGGCGATTAGTTTCCTTTGACTTTTAGGTTTTAGGATTTAGGGTTTAGGCATTGGTGTTACCATTAAAATAAATTGATAATGTATGTATACAAAAGTATAACTTTTAAACGAAATTTGGCCAAAACTTGGGCAAATAAATTCTCGCCCATTTTTTTACTTGTTTTTTTGCTGAATGACTCCTAATATTATAGTAAACTACACCAATAATATTTTTTACGAGTCATTTTTGTTCAATGGCTCCCAATATCTTTTTAGGTTAACGAACAAAAAATATTTTGGAAAATCAAGTTGTATATAGTACGAGGGATAAATACGAATGTTTACAAAATAAATGGGTGAAATCACATTTTATAAAGTTCAAAGGGGTCAAAATAACATTTTAAAAAGTAAGAGATGAAAAAATCACAAACTAAAATATAAAACAAAATTGAATAAATAGTCTTTATGGTTTATCTAGTGCTACAAACCTAAGTCCACTCTACCACACATTACCCTCATACTAATGGACTAAAACTGACGATGTTATCAAAAAAGATCATTCATGCAAGTTTTGAAAACCATAGATACTATGTTCGTTAAAAAAAATTATAAGGATTGAATTTGTGATTTTTGGTAAACCACATGGTCATTTATATAATTTTCTCACGATTAAATTAAAAACCTAGCTAAATATGTCCATACTTTTTAGTGATTAGTTTTTTTGGAAACATGTTATATTACAAAAAATAAATAAATAAATAAATAAAAATAAAAATAAAAAAATGTTATAGTTGGTTGCAATTGCAACTATTAGTTTCATTTGAATGATTAGTTTTTAAGCAAAAATTAGTTTCGATTCGAAGGGCTACAAATTCTAACTCTTTTCTCATAGAGATAAAATAATATCTTTCTATCTCTATGCCTATCAACTTCACTCTAATCAAGTTGCATATTAAACCAATTATTTGGTATCTTTATACTTTTTGACAACAAAAATATTATATATTAAAAATGCATAATAAATCAATAATTTTAAAAACTCACATGAAAAGTATATTTTTAAACTTTAAATTTTCAAAATTAAAAAATTGATTATTTTATAAACTTGACTCTCATCAAGATACATATTAAATCAATTATTTCATCTATTTAATTTTGGACAATAAGCAAATTATAAATTAAAAAATATATATATATTAAATCGTTAGTTTTAAAAACTTTCACATGGAAAGTATTTTAAACATATAATTTTAAAAATAAAAAGTTTGTAGTATTTTAAAACAAGGTAACAACTTTTATCAAACCCATTGAACTAAATCAAGAAGAAACATAAATTGATTAATAATAATTACTCGTTGGAAAAAAAAAATAAACAAAAACAATAACCTTTGTCGTCACAAATTATGGAACATTACTTTGAAATACCAAACATTGCTATCAAAATCTAATAATAATAATAATAATAATAATAATAATAATAATAATAATAATAATAATAATACCAAACATAAATCTCGTTTTATCTTTTGAATAAAAAATAATGCACGTAATCAAGAAATGGGTTACATTGCATAACAAACATAAATATCATTTTAACTCATGATGATTTTTGTAGTTGTTCCTTACATACTTCAACGTTTTCATACCCTTCTATAAACTAAAAGCCAGCAGGAAGCTGGAAAGTAATATAAAGTACGGAGAAAAAAAAAAGAAACTACCCACTAACACCAAAATGTAATGCAACATCCATAAACTAAAACAAAAAAAAAATGACCAAGGGAAACCCCACTTGTGAAATTGGACCAGGAAGCATACCTCTAAGCCTCAAAACAATAGCAATGAAGTTTAAAGCTCACACCAACAATAACAACCAACTTTTAAGAATAGATAACTAAACAAAAAATCAATCCTTATCTGGACTGACATCGCCAATAAAGAGCATTCTCCAAATCGTGGATTTAAATTTAAAACCCCGATTAAAACCAAGGACAACCACATGGACACATCAGGGGCAAAATAGTCAAACTTTGACAAAAATGAGAAACACTTGCACTTAATTCCACCAAATGGGTATAACTATGCACGGGCAACAACCACAAAGGCAATTAGAACAAACAGGGGCTGAATTGGACGACTAATCTCCAAACATCCACCTCAAAATCCATCAATATTTGCAAATTCGTTCCATGTATTTGATTTTATTTTTTTAAGTTTCTATATGAAGCAGTCTCTCCCAAACCATTTTTCATTGGCACAAAATAATTAATTTTCCTACAAGACAACCTGAATGTATGTCATAATCGGATTTGGGTTGATGACTATCAGACATTGTAAGCTTCGAATGAATCTACAACACAAAATGCCACCTGAATCTATTTCATATAGAATAAAGAAGTTGCAAGCGAATAGTAGTAAGCAGTACCTTCATCCATTTGGTCCAATTTTTTTTTAATAAAAAGTACTTTCAAAAAATTCCATAATAAAAAATACAAAAACATTGACCGTGTTATCCATAAGTTAAAATGCATACTTTGACTGTCTCATATACTAACATTCGTTCACAAACGTATAGCCAATCATCTAATGAGAAATATTGAGCTTTAAAGTATAATTAACCGGCATTTGGCTGCATCTAATCTTTCATAATCGAAATTTGTAGCATATTCCCTGCAAAATCAAAATACTGTAGATTCAAAACACAAGGTTGTTGCCATATACTATGAATACGATTCAAAAGTGTGGAATAAAATCATAGACTATTAACTCTTACGTGAAATATTCACATTTTCACCTCTTTTTAGCCACCATCGTACAGACAAACCACCAAAAGAAAAAATCTTTCAAACAAACAAATTTTGTGTTAAAAAAAAAACAAATTTGTTTCCATGAAGAAACAATTTGAGTCTAAAGAGTAAAACTAAAGTATTATGAATTAACAACAATTTAAGCAAAAACACGAACCTATTCAAAAAAATGTCCACAATAGTAAGTGAAAAACACTTATTTGGGTTGAAAAAATGATTAGCCAGATTTAGATTGGAACAAAGGTTGTAAAATGAGTTTTAACTACAAAAGTGGAAGATCGCATGTACACCAAACTAAAGTATTATGAATTAGAAACAATTATGCACATTTCTTCAAAACTCATCATAATATCGACCATTGTTTTTTTTTTTTTGCCATATAAGCGATTTACCAAAATAAGAAGAAAGACACAAACAAAAAGAATGCATAAAACAGAAAAATTGACAAAATA
The DNA here is from genome assembly GCF_052625555.1 of Lactuca saligna. NCBI lineage: Eukaryota > Viridiplantae > Streptophyta > Magnoliopsida > Asterales > Asteraceae > Lactuca > Lactuca saligna. The sequence goes on along the minus strand of NC_136424.1, from coordinate 225,454,059 downwards.
TAAAGAAATTAAAACTCTTTAAATTACCTTCTACACATCACTAAGAACCACAGAAATTTAGGTCATAAATGATACCTGAGGTTATATGTTCGAAACCACACAAGATTATGAACGAAATTATGTTAAAACAATGAGGTTTTCAACCTTGTATGACCCATAACATCCAGTTGATGCGAAACCATAGAAATCCAGGTCAAAATTGATAGCTCACGTTAGATATTTGAAGTCACTACATATTCTGAATGAAATCATGGTAAATGGTGATGCTTTCGACCATTTACAACCTAAACATCATATAAATCTAGGTCAAGATAGGTACCTGTGGTTAGAGCTTCAAAAATTGAAATCAGGGTCAAATTATTAGAGACAGGGGCATATGTGAGAGGTTGTTGGCTGTTAAGCAGAGATAGCGGTGGTGAACGATGGTAAGATGAAGTAAGACGGTGTAGAAAGTGATCAAGAAGATTTAGCCAAGAGGGATTTCATGGGTTATCCTGTAGAAACGTAAACTTTATTAGAAGAAATACTAAAGAAGATTGAACAAAACTAATAAAACTAAATGATAAAATGATTAGATCGAACCAAACACTGAGAATCAGAACAATCATCCCACCTCCTTCTTAATCAAGTCATCTGCTGCTGCAACGAAAACTTAACGTCGAAAGATTAACTGAAGATAAATGATTGAACAATTAACAACAAATCACATAGATCGAGCTGGAGAGCATATGGAGGAGAAAGACCTGGAGGATGGCGGTGGTGGGATGCCTTTAGAATCCATCTCGAAATCCTGAGGAAGATGAAAGAGGGGCGACATCTTTTACTAGAGAGACGGCATTTTTGGGTTCCATCCGATTTCAAAAACTTTTAAATTACCCGCTTAGATGGAGCTATCGTGAGGGTGAGGCGTGCAGATACGGTGTACTCTATCACCCATTTCCGATTTCCGAGTTCAACTTAACTAAAGGTGAGAAAAGAAAGGAAATGAATGGAAATGATAAAAAAATAAAAGAAATTGGTGTTCCCGAGTTTCATTAAAGGAGAAGTGGAAGGAAGTGGAGGGAAATGGAAAGATCACTTTCTCTCCTAACTTTCCTTCCGATTTGGGAGGATTTGGAAAGAAAGAACAAAATTCTTCATTTTCCTTCCACTTCTTTCCAACTTGGGAACACAAAAGAAAATTTTGTTTTCCTTTCATTTCTCTTCTTTTCTCTCGTGACCTTCTTTTCTCTTCTCTTCTTTTCTTTTGATAAACTCAGGAACGGGGTGTATATTCTCATTCGTCACCAACACTTAAATCCTCATCTAATATATTTGAAATCGATGTAATATTTAATTATTTATATGGTATATAATATTTAATAGATTACTTTTCATTTTGTTTAATTTTGTAAGTAATAGATTAGTTTTAGAAATAGCTTGCTTTTATAAAAAATTTAACAAGATGTAGATGAAAACCATTTTGGAGGATCAAGTGTTCACCCCCATGATTTTATAAAGTTTCATAACTTTTATAAAATTATATAGTTTTGGAACTTGGAGTTGTCAAAGCAAGTGGAAGGACACAATGCAACAAGTTGAAAATATAAAGGGCCCTATATGTTCCTTAGGAAGGTCTTGGCATTTTTGTGATGGCTAACAAAATGTCACTAGAAATGATTGATTTACGTACATATATTTTGCATGCTTGTGTTGTTTACATTAATCTTGATATTGTGTGTAACACTTGAATCCCGAAGGCCATTTTAACGTGTATATTGGTGCTTTGAAGGAAGGTGTCCATTCTTGAAGCTTCATTGGAGGAGTGAAGGCTTATAGATCCATAATTTCCTCATCTTTTGGTACTCATTTGAGGTATGAAGACTTGAACTTGATGCTTATTACCTTATATCTCTTTTGGTTTGGGTTTATGGACCTTTTTGGTCCCATTGATGAGATCTTATGAGTTCATATCGTTTCTGAAGCTTAGAGATACCACTCTTGGTATTATTTGGGTCCTTGAGTCATAAATTTGCCAATTTTGAGGTTGAAATCCATCCATGCACGAGTTAGGGACATTTTCATGATAATAGAATGTTATAGTTTGGGTTTGGATTCATTTGGGCATGCAAAGTCACCAATGCAATGACTTTATGGGTCTAGATATTGATTAGGACCCAGATCTGTAGTTTGGACCTTTGGACTAAGCATTAAGTGCTTAATGGCAAAAGTGGCTTATTAGAGGAGTACGTTGGGCGTACAAGCCTGTATGCGCAACGTACAATCTAACAAGTGTGTATGCGCTGCGTACATCTAAGTACGCCATGTGTACTCAGTCAGAGTGGACTTTGCATATTTTGGGCCTCGGTTTGGGCCATTTCTTAAACCTAATTGTTTGGACCTTAGGTCCATCTGAAAGCAGGCTTTTGGGCCAAGGAAATTATCATGCTTTAGGGTAAGGCCCATTAGAGGGGTTTGGGCCCAATTTAGAAAATTGGGCCACAAAGTGAGCTTTCAAAAATTACATCGGATTTGGCCTTTTATATTATGGATTTGGGCCTTGGTCATAGATCAAATTAGGCCTGGGGTAAAATGGTCATTGTACCCCAAGTATGGAGAATTGGATATTGATTGGGTATTATATTGTACTGATAGCTCAGGCAGTCATCACGACAGCAACTAGGGACTTCTTTCTTTGAGATTCAGCATTTGAGGTGAGTTTCCTCACTTAGTTTAGCAGGTCTAAGGCACTAATGTTGGCCCTTGTTGATATATTATAATGATAGGAGTCAGTGTGACCCTTGCATGTGTTATATGTTGCTATGTATACCGGGTGGGGCTCGATTCCATGCAAGGCCTGAGGAATGGAACATATGCTAGTGTTTCTGATTTATATATATATATATATATATATATATATATATATATATATATATATATATATATATATATATATATATATATATATATTGATTGTATGTGTATAGCAGGTGTGGCCCATTGACAGGCGAGGCCAGAAAATAACATATATGTATACCGAGCGAGGCTCGATATCGGGCGGCGCCTGATGTCGGGCGAGGCCCGAGATCGGGCGGGGGCCCAGTATGTGATTTATTATGTATAGTATGGGGTAGTTTGGGGAACTTACTAAGCTTTGTACTTACGGTTTTCAGTTTATGTTTCAGGTACTTACGATTGCAAAAGGAAGAGCTCGGGTTGACTGCATCGCACACATCATTAGGTTTCCACATATGATGGTTGATTTGATTTTATGATGTTTGATACATTGGTTTTGTTTGAAAAGTTTAGATGATATTTGGAAATACTATTTTATCTATTTTAAAAATGAAATTTTTGGGACCATATTTTGGGGATGTTACAACTTTGTATTAGAGCCTTGGTTTGAGGGATTCAGGCACACTCTCGGGTGTGTCTGAACTCAAACTATGGACTTGGTAGGATTTTCAAAAGAAAAATGTTTTATAAAAAAGGTTTTCTAAAAATAGAAAAAGGGGTGTGGTGCATGCAATCGGCCAAGCTCAAGTAAGTTTTCCCAAATTACCCATACATGTTATTTGATACGCTTGAACTTGTGAATCTATGAATCTCATGCTAATTAGGGATAAGGATCTGGTCAGTTTTTGCATGATAGAATGTTAGGAGAGATGCCTTTATATTCCTATTGTATAAGTTTGTAGACTTGCATGCCAGTATCAATTAGTTAGTGATAGGATGGCATGAGTAGGTTATGCTTAGTTCCAATACTTGATGCTCGAATGCTGCTTGCTTTGTGCGTTTTGGGAGTTCTAACTAACTTCAGCTAACTAGTAATGAAATATGCTAAGTTACACATTATGGGAACTAAATAATTTTAGAAGGTTAGGTTTTAGCTCTATTATGTGTAACACCCCGTTCTTAAAGTACTTATTTATGAGTCCCCGGGATTTAAAAGGAATGGTATTTTGGTCCTTTTATGGAAAATGGGTTTCATCCGAGAAGGTTTCGGACCAGGGTATGTATCTAGAAGCGTAGGGCTTCTCGCCACCTCTTCGTGGATATAAAGTTCATCGAAAATGGAGCTAGAATGAAGGAGTTATGACACTTTGAAGATTTTGGCATTTATGGCCCTTAATGGAAAAGGTTGTCAATACGAGCCATGCATGCATGAAACACGCGTGGGTACGCCCAGCGTAGGCTGGGTTACGCCCAGCGTAATGAGTAAATGGATGCGGGTGCAAGGTCGAGTACGCCCAGCGTACTCTCAGAATCCTAAAACCCTAATTTTAAGGGCAACCACTATATAAGGAACATAAAGGTTTCCTCCTCAGCCTCCATAGACTCTCTCTTACCCTCAGAAACCCTAGATATCCGTCTTACCTCCATTGTTGGGTGTGTTTGGCCTTGGAAAGCTTGTTTTGGCAAAAGAGAGGCTAGAAGAAGAAAAGGGAAGTTGTCAAAGAAGGAGTTGAGTGGCTGGAGCTTATAGATCTGGAAAGACATCATCCTTTGGAGCCTATCTGAGGTATAAAGCTTCTTGCTTGACATTTATATTGAATAGATCTCTGTGTTGTGAGGTATTGACACCATTCTTATCCCAAAAGTCCTCATCTTGTTGCATGTTTTGAGTTGGTCGAGATTATCTGTCCTTTCAGACCTTAGGAGAGGTCTTGAGTGAGAAAAATGAGGTCCCAAGGGCTGTGGTTGTTCCATGTGTGAGATAAGTAAGTCTTAATGGATTAAGACCTTGGATTAAGAGCTTTATGGACGTCCCAAGTAATAAAGTTTGAGACTTTATTAATCCTAGGCATATTTGGCCTAAGGATCTGAAGTTTGGGCTTAAGAGCTTAAGCCATTAAGAAGTTATGTGAACTTGTTGAACAACAAGGTTACACCCCGCGTAACTAAGGAGTACGCCCCGCGTAGCGGGTCAGTGCCTCAATCCCCGATCCCCATTTGTGAATCAGTGTTGTACACCCAACGTACCAAGAGGGGTACGCCCAACGTACTCCTTCTGTTGAGTTCTTCGTTTTAGGCCTTTAGAGTTTGGGCTGTTATTGGGCCATTAGAGTTTGGGCCGTGGCTGGACATTATGGATGTAGTGCTCTGGACTCTATAATTATTATGGACCTTGGATCTAGGCCCATTTGGTGAGGTGGGCCCAATTTAGTAAATTGGGCCAATATTGGGCTTTGCTTCAGACTTTTGGTCTTTGGGCCATTAGTGGGCTTGAGAGCTTATCTAGTGCTGGGCCTTTCATATTTAATTGTGGGCCTTAGTTGTGGGCCGGTTTGAGTTAAGGGTAAATTGGTAAATTTACCTTAGAAGGGTATTGTGTTTGACCTAATGATTATTTTTGCTATGTTGGCTAGTTCGGGATTTTTGGTGGGTCGGTGATTCGGGAATCTGCTTTTTCAGTTCAGAGTTTCGGCAGTGGCAAGGTGAGTTATCCTCACTATATCAACAGGGTCTAAGGCACCAGGGCCGCCCCTTTATCGGATTGCAATCCGGGTATCGTTGTTATGTTATTGCTTTGCTATGTTTGCATCCTGGTAGTTAGGGTGGTATTATGTTAGAGGTCGGTTAGGTCGATATTTGGGTTAGGAAAAGGTTATGTTATGTGATCTGTTAGATCGGCTTGATTGAATGTGAATTTTTATATGATTAAATGTTTATGTGTGCATGGTTGTATGATTGGGGTTGGGTTGAGGCGGGTCCTGCTTTGTGCTGTAGGCCAACATACCCAGGGTGGACCGGTTGTCCCGAAGGCCCAGCGAGCGGTCTAGATAGGTTGAAGGCCCCAAGAGGGCGGACCAGACATGCCGAGGCTCGGAGAGTGGACCAGGCCGACTAAAGGCCCGGTGCGGGTGGACCAGTCATACTATAGACTCAGAGAGTGGACCAAGTGGATTGAAGGCTCGGTGCGGGCGGGCCAATCACACTGCAGACTCGATGTATTTGGCTAGACTCGGAGGGTGGACCAGGTGGACTGTTGGCCGGTGCGGCGAACCAGTCACACAGTAGGCCCGAAGTGCATGGTTGTTTTGTGTTCTGATATGATATGGCATGTTGTGCGTGCATGGTATATGTGGTTGGTATTTTGGGGATATCTCACTAAGCTTTCGGGTTTACAGTTGTGGTTTTATGTTTTTCAGGTTCTTCAAGAGACCGTGGCAAGGTAAAGGCATGATCGTACCACTCCTCATGATTATGTTTTATGATGTGGTTTTGGGAAGACTCTGATAATAATTGTATTGAAAACCTTTTTGTAATGACATTATGAAAATGGGTTGTTTTTGAAAAGTTAAAATTTGTTGAAATTTTTATGGTCATTACATTATGCAACTCTTGTTTGAGTCCAAACATTGTAATGTGAGACCTCTCATTCGAAGAATTATCTAGTTTTAGTGATATGTAATGGTATTCGTGAGTTAGTTAGAGGAAGTTAGCAGGAGATCCGTTTGCAGCTGATGGCGGAGAGTGGTGTGGAGTTTGCCTATGAAAACCTAGGATGAGATATAGGGTTGGGAGCCTTATTTGTGAGGGAAGGTTAGATGGATTTAGAATAACTTGGTTGAGGTAAAGATATTCTTGTGGAAAGTAAGGGTAGATGTGGAAGGTATTATATGCCCGTACTACTGGAAGCAGAGGATCCGTACTCGAATCAAGGGGGCTACGATGAAATTAAGGAGCTTATAGGGTTGTAATTCCTTGTTATATCTTCTATGCGTATTCTGATGGTTTTATGGTATACTTTTAGTATGGTGGTATTGCAAGGAAGGCTAGTGGGCAATTCAGGTACCGGGGAGGATTCAGGCTCATGATCTGGAGTCGGGCATGTAACATTCCATTTGAAATTAAATAAATAAGATTAAATAGAATAAATAAATAAATGAACCCCGAGATGTGAATTATAATTCATACTATTTTATTGTAGCCCTAAATCCATAATAGTTTATTAGTGTTAGCCTTGGGAGTAAAATGTTATAAATTCGTGAATTTACAGTCTAAATGGTATCAATTCGACTTGTATTGAATAGATTTTTGGAAGCAGGGGCTAAAGGCTAAAATCTGGATTTAGATTGTAATGTTTAGTGAAGGACGGGCTGAATGTGTTAAAAGGAATGAAGGAGCCAGGTTTCAAGATTGTCACTTCCTGTCCCCCTCATCACATCTTCGAAACTCTAACCCTAAGTTATTGCAGCTGCCACTTGTGACTTTCCAGCCGCCACCACCTTTCCTTCTCGTTTTTTCGATCAGCCAAGGCCACCAAGCGACTGTCGTTCCCAGCCGACATCCTTGCCGAAATTGTGAGCTATCAACCAACCAACACCGTTGATTTCTCTTGTTGTCGTCGACAAGAACTGAACGAGCGCCCTTTTCTACCGTTGTTGCTGCTATCGTTCGAGGTCACAACCTTCTTCTCCACTTCTTTGTTGTTACGCCACAGCCACATCCGTCGTCGCTCGTAAGACTCTTCTCTGCTGCTCCGGTCACCATCCACCACTCCGAGGGAGGCTGTTGTGTGCATTTTAGCTTATGTGTCTCAAGTATGTGTGTATTTTCTTGTGTTGTTGTTCGTTGTGGGTGTGCTCGTTCGGCCAGAAAACCAAGAACAACCACCATGGAAACCGCTATGGTGGTTGTCATCGTTCTGCCACCATTAGCCACCATCTCCGATGGATATGGGCTTGTGTATGTGTTTGGACTGATTATTGGGAAGCTTTTGATATTGTTATGGGCCTAATATCATAACCACCACCACTGTGAGGTGGTGGTTGCTGCCGTGAACCACCATTGACCACCACCGCCCGAGGTAGTAGTGGATAGTGCCTGGCTTATTAGTCGCTAATTAATCTAAAAACTTAACCATTGGACGAATTGGTTTGTGTTTGGTTTGGAAACCCTAATTAGGGTTTAATAAAACCCTAATATTGGAGACTTTTGTTTGGGACTTGTTGGGACCCACGTTTTGGACCGTTGGATTTGAAATTATAAACTATGTCCGACTATATTGTATGGTTGACCTAGTAGAGTGATGGACTTAATGGATTATGTTCTTAACGGTTTAAGTGTTCTTAATTAACCTTAATCGTCATTTTATGTGAAAACCCTAATTGTGTTGTGTTTTGAGTTGGGCTCTTCTTTTGGGCTTAGATGTTTGTATTCTTGATAGGCCATCTGAGAACAAGTGTATGGAGTAGGAAACTTTGGATGGGCTTTAGGGTAAGGCGTATGCAAGGGGTTTGTACCTAATTTGGAAAATTGGGTCATAATTGGGCCTTGGTTGATTATTTAGCTTTTAGGCCTTTTGAGTGTAAGTTTAGGCTTTGGTCTTCAACCAAGTTAGGTTAGGGATAAAATGGTCTTTTTATCCCAAGTATGGATTTATGGTTATGCATAGGAACCCAATTGTTAATTGAGTGTTGTTTTGATGTTAACAGTTCGTGGACCTATCAGCCAACAACCAAAGATTTATCTGCGGGACTTCAACAGTGTGAGGTGAGTTTCCCCACTAGGTTTAGCAGGTTGAACGTATCACCGTCAACCCATGTTTATGCTATATTAGTATGCTAGCTGTCTTCATGACTCTTGCATGTGTATGTGTTATATATTTTCGGGCTAAGGTCCGATGACTATTTGCATGCTATGTATCTATGCTGCATGTGTGGTGTTTATTCGATATATGTTATGCAGGTGTGGGCGGGGCCCATATCTCATTACTATCTAAGTGTGGGTGGGGCCCGTATCTCACTGTTATTCGAGTCTATGTACGGTCTGTATCTCACAGTTATCCGAGTGAGGGCGGGGCCTGTTATTCGAGTGTAAGCGAGGCCCGTATCTCACTGTTATCCAAGTGTGGGTGGGGCCAGTATCTCATTGGGCGGGTCCCATATCTTAATGTTATTCGAGTGTGGGTGGGGCCCGTATCTCACTGTTATTCAAGTGTGGTCGGGGCCTGTATCTCACATTTATCTTAGTGTGGAAGAGGCCCATATTTCATTAGTGCATGATATGTATGGTATGTGGTATCTTGGGGGACTCACTAAGCTTTGTGCTTACGGTTTTCAGTTTATGTTTCAGGTACTTTGGTTTTCAAAAGGAAGAGCTCGGGTTTACTACATGGCACACACACTTATTGTTCTGCGTTTGATTTGTTCTGGGATTTATACACTAATTATAATGTATTTGTTTTATTTAAACAAGTAATTAATGATCCTTCTTTTATAAATTAAATGAAATTTTATGTCAATATTTTTGGGGACGTTAAAATTTGGTATCAGAGCCTTGGTTTGAGGGATTCAGGCATAGTCTCGGGTGTGTCTAAACTCAAACTGAGTATTTGGTAAAGTTTTTTCAAAAAGAAATATATTTTTGAAAACGAGTTCAAAAAGATGAAAGGGTGTGGTGCATGCAATCAGCCGAGCTCAAGTAAGTTTTTCCAAAATACCCATACATGTTATCTGTTACTCTTTGATCTATGAATTTGTGAAATCGCATGCTAGTTAGGGATAAGGATCTGCTCAGTTTTTGCATGTTAGAATGATAGGAGAGATGCATTTGTATGCCTATTATATGAGCTTGTAGACTTGCATGCTAGTTCTGATTAGACAGTGATTGGTTGGCCTAATATGTGATGTCTGGTAGCCTAGGAAGCATGGGATGTTGGGTTAGGTTTGATTTTATGTGTCACGAAATCATTAGAGGGAGTGGGAGCTCCTAGTATGTGTGATAGTAAGTTGGATTGGAGTGATACTACATGAATGTTGCTTGCTTTGTGCTTTGTGGAACTCCTAGGTGATGGGAGTCAGCTACTAAGTGAATATGTCAAGTCACATGTGACAAAGGTTGGATAATCTGAGAGTGACAGATTTAACTTTACGATGCAACTCTTGTTTGAGTCTAACCGTTTTATGGATGAGTCTGTTACTCGAAGGATTATCTAAGCTTTGTTGCATGTGATTATATTAATGAGGTGAGTGAATGGCATTATGAGGAGTTCTTCAGCAGCTGATGGTAGAGTGAGGCAGGAACCTACGAAATCCTAGGGGTTTCTTTAGTGGGTTATGTTGCACGGGTTAGCGAGTGTTGGCATATGGATTGGGAAGGTGACTAAGAGGATTAGAGAGGATTCTTGAGGAAAGTATGGATAGGTGTGGAAGGTAGTATTGGGCCCGTACTACTAAAAGCACAGGATCCATACTCGAATCAAGAAGGTTCTTGGAGAATCTAGGAAGCCTGTGGGATGAGGATTCTTAGGTATACTTGGATCTTTTGCATGTTGTTTGTGGTATGGTGTTGAGCACTCAGGAATCGGGTTCAGGTTATAGTTCCAACTCAAGTGCAGGTACTAAGTCGATCGATACACAAATGTGGGAGTTCGTCTCATCGAAGATTACTCGCGGTATTCTAGAATGGAACCCAGTGGTCTTGGGTTCGGTCAAGGAAGGGATTTTGGAGCTCTTGGATGATCATCTCGGGGCCTTTTGGGCCGAGATTGTAGTAGGGCGGTTAGGGGCTCATCTGGTGTAACATCTCGTTTAAAATAGAATAATTAAATAATAAACCAGGAACCCTGAGAAGTAATTTTATTATTATTTTAGATTATTATAGACCAAAAACAAATAATAATTATCGGGATGTTAGCTTCGGGGTTAAAGTGTAATTAAGGGACTTACTTTGAAAAGGTTTTGTAAGAGGAGGGGCTATTTGGTATCATTTGGACCTAATATAAAAGAATTTATGGAAACAGGGGTTAAAGAGTAAATATCAAACTAATTTTAAGAAGGATTCTTGAAGCCATGGTAGAAATGGTAAATTTGGGATTTAATTTGAAAGAAGAAGGATAAGGAGGGACTGGAAGTGTCAAGAGGAACAAAGTTTAAGATGGGACGGGTGCGTATAAATGCATTACGCATACATTCTAACCCTAACCCTAGGGCTCCCTCATCAGCTGCAATCACCACCTTATATCTCCCCACCGGCACCGGCACCACCCTTCACTCTCGTATCGTCGTTCCGATCAGCAAAGGCCACCAAGAGAACCGTTGTCAACTGCCAAGAAAACAACCTGCGTGTGTTGTTGCTACCACTGTGCCCCAGTGCCAAAGACATTCAACCGCCGTCCCCTAGACTGTTGATGCAGGAGAACCACCGTTACGGCATCGTCTGTCGGGACGTCACCATTCAGCCATCGCTGCTGTTGCATTTTCCTTCCTCCATGTCGTCTTCTTCTCTTCTCTCTTCTCTATTCCACTACCTCACGCCACCACATGGGTGGATGGGATTGGATGCTTCTTCCGTTCAGAACTCACTGTGGTTAGAAGGGATGCGGGTGTAGGTGTTCGTTTGGCCAAAAAAACCCCGAGAAAAACCACCATGGTTGCCGGCCATGGTGGCTGTCGCAGATGACGCTGTTATTTCCTGCCACTCTGAGTCTCCGCCGCCGCCGTACACCACCAGTTGGGTGGCTGTGCTCCGTTTTCAAGTAGAATACGTGTGGTTTCCTTGGTCGGAATCGCGTGAGGGCCACTACCACCACCGTGAGGTGGTGGCTAACACCTCCGACCACCTCCTGCCGCCATAGTGTGGTTGTATGTGTGTTATTTATGTGTGTAGCTTAGTGTGTGTTTGGATATCATGTTGTAACATTGTAATCGATCGGAATAGTAAGAAAACTCTATACCACCACCGTAAGGTGGTGGCTGCCGCCACCCACCGCCGTGTCGGGCGGTGGTGTGCTTAGTTTGCGTGTTGACTCATTAGTGATTCTTAGACAAAAAGGGCCTGATGAAACCCTAATGGGCCCAATGAAGCCCTAATCGACCAAAAAGCCCAATCATTTGATTAATCGGCTAGTATTTGGGTTGGAAAACCTTAATGCCTTGAAACCCTAATTTTCGGAATTGATCGGGACACACACGAGAATTATTTAATAAACTTAAAATATTAAATTATAATCATTGGCAAATTAACTTAAGGCAATATTGGACTTAATGTATTAAGTCCTTAATGGGTTAAGTAAGAAACACTTAACACTAATCGTCATTTCGTCGCACCCCCAAACCAAGGATGGCGGAAACGTCCGGGGGCGGAGTACTTCATGTATAGTATCACAACAACGAGTATAATAGTGCTCAAAGTAAATACAACCATCATAAATATAATTGAAAAAGTTACACCAAAGTATATGTTTACATGATTCAAATCAATTACATTATGATGACAAAATGAACTGTTTGACGATTTATCGTCCCATCCTCAAACATTGTTGATTTCCTGTTTCACTGATTCCTGAGAATACAAGTTGTTTGAAAAAGTGTCAACACAAAGGTTGGTGAGTTCATAAGTTTTTTTTAGATAAAGAGTTTGGAAACCGTTCTTTGCAATGTGTGGTGTGTTACCAAGAAAAATCCAATATTTTCCTTATAAAGTTATGTGTTCCAAAATGTCGGGACCGAAAATGAACAAGTATTTGTCATACTTAAAGATATAAAAGTGGTTTTAAATTGGCCTAAAACCATTTCTAATTTGAGAAAAATCGCGTAATGAATGGTGTGTAGTCTTAAATACCAAGACTGAAAGTATACAATAATACTTGTAATTATTGTTATAAAAAAGGTAATTTTAAATCGACATAAAACCCCTTTTTGATTTATGAAAATCCCCATAAACTTTATGTGTTGTTAACTCTCTATGTGAGCCGCTATAACCATACTATCACTGAATGAACCTGCCACGACGTTTCTCAGGCGTCGCGAAACTAAAATGACAGTTGTCACCCGTAGACCTACAGGTCCTACTGTAGCTAGCAGTAAGGTGTGGGGTGTCAAACCCAATATAGATCTATACACGACTATCACATTCTCCCTACAAGAGACTCTGGTTATAACTACCAGGAATTTGGATCCCGCACTCGGACGTACGGAAAGAGAATGTCTCACAATTTAAGTAACAAGTTTATGTGTGGTGTGCGTGAGTGTAAAACCTTTTTCTGCGGGAATAAAACCTTCCAAAATGTGTTTGATGTGTTAATGGAAACATAAACCATACCTATTATAATTTATCAAAACGTTTAACTGTAATAGATATAACTTTGTTTATTATGGTTAACTACCGTATTTGTGAAGGTAAAAACCCTTTTTGTTTACCGATATGTATATGTACTTTTTACTAAGGTGAAGCAACATGCATTATAACAACAAATTAATTACCACACTTTTGTAGGTAAAAATCCATTTATTTTCTGATGTATAACTATATACTAAGTCGAAATGTCATCTATTTGTAAGAACATATTTTCACATAAAGATATACACCTTGCTCAACATGTTACAAGGTGAAATGAACTTTATAGCATTTTTCTGTTGTTAACATTTTCTTTGACTGTTCTTAGAAAATTTATAGAAAAATCATCAAAGGTCAAAATCAGAATCCGTAAATTCCGAGAGTTTGGAAAATGAGTCTAGTTTTTTCATAATTTTTATTATGAATTTTAATGACCATTAACTTGTGTAAAAAATTCCATAATCACAGACTGGTCCGGATTGATGTTTGAAATGATAGGCAGTTTTGTAAAAATCACCATAAATTGTAGAAAAATCGTATGGAGATTTTCAAGTAGTAATTTTAAAGCTAAGAACTTGAACTATTTGCACCTAATACAGTTTTAAAAACTAAAATGTTTAAGTTGTCCAAAACAGTCTGTGAATGGAGTCCAACTTTTCTGATGAAAGTTGTTAGCAAAGTTTAGTTATGTTCTTGGTGTTTTAAATTGTATTCCCCCCCCCCCCCCCCCCCCCTTAAAACTTAAGAAAAACATGAAAATACAAGGGTATGAATGATGAGAATTGTTATCGAGAATTTAGAAAAGAAAATATATATTTGAATGATTTAAGATGAAGAACACAGAGAGTAAATATTAATCAGATCTTATATTGATAAAGACTGATTACAAAGTTAAGCAGAAGTGAGTTCTCGCATCGTACTACAACTTCTAGCCTAAGTCCCTATTTATAGGGAACGAACAAAAAATATACTAAGTCTATACATTTTCACTTCGCACAAAAGATGACTTAGTAAAATAACATAAAATGCGAAACTATACAAAACACTCTATTCGACTTTTACAATATACATCAACATTCTCCCCCTTTGTAAACAGTCGATACAATTCAACTCATAAGCTTTTGAATTGCAGAGTGAATTGTCTTTCGCACTTCTCCATACCAGGAGATCACCTTCTTCAAATCTTTCTTGTCTCCTTCGTTATTCTTCTTGCAATTGTTCATACGTACAATGAAGTGCGTATATTGCGAAGAATTATATCTTTCAATCTCTGAGACTTTGAACAAAAATTTCTTTGGGTTGCCTTTTGTGTCTCTGCCAGAAAATACCATGCCAAAAGATTTTAGGCAGATTTCTCCAACAGCATACTTTGACAAAGCAGATTGTGTCAAAGTCTCCTCCCATGGAACTTTCACTTCCCTTCCCACAACATGGGCTAATTCATCATCAGTAAGGGCTAGACAATCGAAGTAATTGTCTATGAAAGTCTTCACATGTGCGAAGCCTGCTTTGAACACATCTGTATCAGAGCCTTTGAGATTGTTTTCTTCCATATGCTTCAAGATCAGTGCTACTTGAATTAAGTCATTGCAGTTCATCAAAGGAAAGTCAGCAACTGTAAAGTCATATTGTTTGTTGTCAGCTCTGATAACAAAGTATCTAAAATTCTGTAGCATTTCTTCAAACATAATATCCTTCTTTATTGTCACCACCTTTTTGATCTTCATTAAAGACCAAACTTCATCAGGATTCTTCCCCAAGACAACATGAAATCTGATTTTCATTTGAGTATAATCGTTCGGATTATCAAATTTCTCACTGATCTTGTATTGTGCATTGATGAACAACATTTCATTTATAGGGAAGTCCAACTGGCAATGATCTGAGTTCGCAATATCATAACTTCTCTTTGGCTTCTTCTCGAACTCATACATCTTCCTACACACAACTTTTGACTCTATGGTTTCATAAGAGTAAAGTTTTGTAGGATCTCCTTTGTTCATGGAGGGAGGATCACTTGCCCGTTGCCTCATAATGCTCTGAACTTGCCTCATTCTCTCCATCTCAGCCTCAGCCTCAGCTTTCAACTCTTCTTTTGATTTTTCATATAATATTCCTTTTCCTCTTCCTACAACATCCTTTTGAGGTGCTGAGCTTGAACCTCCTTCATTTCTTCCGATAACAATACCTTTGGTAATTGTTCTTGTGGTAATTGTTGTTGCAGAAATCGGTTTTGAAGGAATTGGAAGAGTAGCAACAAGCTGAGTTGATATCACCTTTCCCACAGTTTTTGCATCCTCTTCTTTGCTTCGACCTTCTTCTCCCCCTTGCACCCCTGTGGAAACAGGCGGAGCACTCTTCGGAAGTAAAGAAGTGAAATTTGTGAGTGGAGTAAGGGCTTTGTGAATAGCTTGTTCTAAAGTATTAATCTTTAGAGACAAGAATTCAGGAGTAAGGATTTGAGAGGATGAAGAATGCGAAAGAGCTGTTTTAAGATCAGTGACTAACTGGATGAGCTGATCAAATTTGATAATTATTTCTGCTTTATGATCGGCAAGAACAGGAATATTATTGAGCTGTTGAAGCTGAGAAGAAATGTCCACAATTTGCTTTTGAATTTCGTCTTGTGTCATGTGGACATCCTGAAGATCCTTCGCAAGTTCAGACTTCAACTCCTGAATTTTGAAGTTGACGTCCTTACGAACCTTCTTAACATCTTGCACAAAAAGAACATGACGTTCTTTTGTAACTGCGCGAAGATCTTGAACAACAGAAGTAAAATTACTTCCTTGTGACGTAATTTTGAGCTCATTGTTTTTATCGGACTGAGTAATTTTTTCCATGATTCTTTTCTCTGCTCCTTTGATCATGATATCAACCTCCATGGCAGATATTGAAGACATTCGACCAGAATCAGCTTGTGATTGAATAATGGTGTTTAACTTTTGATTCAGTATTTTAAACTGTTTTCCTGTCATCAGCATATGATCAGGAATATCTTCTTCATCTGAATCAAAATGAATATCATCAAGTATCCCACCAAAGGCACCTCCTTCGACTTCTGTATCAGACAACGGTTGCGAAGGTTGAGGCTTTTCAGGTGATTGCAAAGGGAAAAGGGTGGTGAATGGGTTTTGAAGAGCATGATCAAAAATATTTGAAGTGGTAGATAAAGTGGTAACAGGTAATGAAATGGGTAAGGATGTTTGAATTGATGGTGCAACACTCAGGATAGGTGCCCCCGTATCAGATACGTTGACAACCATATCAGAAATAGGAACCTCCTCAGTAACTGATTTGGTAAGAACTATTTCGAGTGGTTTGGTTTGGGAAACAGTGGTAGAAATTTGCGAAGTTGGTATGATGGGTAAAGAAATAGGTACCATAGTGGTGACAGGTGGAGTTTCTGGAACAATTTCTTCTTCAGATGATTCATTGCGAATCACCATCTTCCTTCGTTTAACCATTGTACGTTGCATATTTTTCGCAACGTCTTCAGCTCTTTGTCGCTTCTTGGTTGGAGATACTGGCGCTGGAATATTGCGAATAGTAACACCTTTACTACTCACTTCCGCTTTGCGAATTTGCTTCAGTACCCCAGACTTGGAAGGTAAGAGTTCCTTCTTCGATTTCTTTGAAGGTTCCGCAGTTGGAATGACTTCAGCTTGTACGGTTGGTGAAGATGAACCCTTCGCAGGTTTCTTGCTAACCTTCTTTGTTTTAGATGGAGTAGCAACATCTAATAAAACTCTAGTCTGCTCATATGTATTAACAGTTCGCAAATATCTCACCAAAATTTTGTGGGTGGGAGAAACTTTGCGAAGCATCGCATCTGGAATACGAGCCACATGAGTAAATATCGCTTCATCATCTTTTACAGCTTTGGGGAATTGATAGAAAGAAAATTCAGCAACTTCCACATTGGTCAGCATTGGAATTTCTTCTTTCGCATACACATGTTCAAGAATTAAACTCCAGTATCTTGCACATGAAATTCCCTTCTCCGAATTTGTATTTTCTAGGCTCTTTACAAATTCCTTCCACAGCTGTGTTGCATAATTGACATTAATATCATAGTATATACCCATCACCATGGCATATACTTCCATTCTTTCTCTATCCAACCCGACTACTCTTCCTGTAAGACATCTGAGAAAGATTCCAAAGAGAAAGTTCCACATACATGGCAACCCAGACTTTCATAATCACTGATTTTTGTCAACTCCGGTTGATGCCCCATTTCATTAAACATATGAATAACCTGGGAGTTGACAAGTTTGAGAAATGGAGGGTTGTTTGGAATTTGCAGAATTTCCACAAACAAGTTCTTTGACAGTTTAACTCGTTTGTTGTTGGTTAGGTTGAAAGTAATCACATCCGTCGTGTGATTGTATGAAGCCGTTGAAGCGGCACGCGATAACCATACCATTGGAACCGGAAAAGAACTGAACATGGCAGTTACTAGAGATGAGCGTTTTAGAGCAACAATCAGCATCTTCAACTCTTCTGGATAAGCGGAAACTTTCAGATCAACTTGGTAGTTAGTGCTTTGAATCTTCATCAGGGACTGAGAAAGAACCTCATCAGTGTTTGAAGTAGTGGCTGCCATTGTTAGGGTTTTGAAAAAGAAAGTTGAAGTTTGGATCAAGGTGTAATCTTGGAAGTGTTGTGAGAGTTCTTGTTTGCGTAACCGTACACAGTGTTCTTTAACCCCCTTTTATAGTTTGCTCAAAATTGATTTGAAATTGAAGCGGGATACATTTAATGTTATCCGACGTGGCACCTTGAAAGTCGGATCATGACTGCAAAAGGTAACAACTTTCCAAAAAGTAACTGTCACATCTCCTTAAAAACCGGACAAAATACCAACGATTTTGAGTATACATGTCACACCCCGCTAAAGCGGAAACGCAAGGTATGACAGCGATAACGGTTTCATTGCAAAAGATAAAGATACATCACCATAGCAGTATTTAAAAGTTTACAACCCATAGCTTCAAAAGAACAAAATACAAGTTTTTCAAAATAACATTGTTCAAAATATAGCTTCATAATAGCTTCAACACGATGCAGCATGCTCTATGATGATGAATCTTTACATCCACTTACTAATTATTTCCTGAAAAAGCATGTAAAACGAGCGTCAACTATGAAAATAGTTGGTGAGTATCACAAGTTTATAAAATCGAGCGTACAATAAGGCTTTTCGTAAATACAAGTACATTGCTTCAATGATAAACAAGTTGATTGCTATTAATGAATACAAGTTTATTGCTATAACGAGAAACGAGTTTGTATGTGTATGAGCAAACAATGAGTCTCAACCAAACCTATGACTGAAGCCCTATCGAGATCTATGCTTATCGTTCCATAGATGAATATGGTATCATGCACTCCAGCGATTCGGGCGAGTGAGGAGTTGTCAATTCCTAATAGCGCTATCCATAACGACCATTGGCTCAAAGAGTTAATGGTTAGAGATAAGGGAAGGGCCTTTGTACGATAAGTTCTCATGTTCCGTGTTGCATAGACATACATAAAGAAACATAGCAATACAATAGCAATCATGTTTGATACAATTCAATTTAAGTACAACATGCAAACAATAGTTTTTCTGGACATGCTTTTCCACCCCAAAACATAAAAAACGAAAATAGGGGAGTGCGTGAATACTCACGATGTTTTGTGTAGACACAAGCGGTACTTCGGGATGCACCAACGTCTTACTACCGGGATCCTACGACACCAAACACACGCACTAGTGAGTTTCCATGTCGATATCTAATGCTAATATACTAAACTCTACATATAGGGAAATGCCAATTTGTTTTAGTATTGGATTTATATCATTTTGTTACACTTTTTCTGATGTATTGAAATTTTACAAGTCGTGCGATTAATTACAACCTTGGAAGGTTAATTTTCCAAATTTTAAGTCTCAATAACAACATAAATTCACGAAAAATAGTATTCGAGGGATAAAAATTCTCAAACTTTTTATTTAACTGTTAATACACAACACTAAGCTGGGAAAATTATAAAAATGGATTTCCAAGCTGTTTAATTATATTTTATAATTTTTGAGCATTTATTTCAATAAAAATTGAAATAAATAGTAAACAGTTTCCAAAATTACCCAAACTTTTTATTTAATTGTTATTATACATAAATAGGCTGGGAAAAATATAAATATATATTTTTCAGTGGTTATTTGTATTTTTCCTTGTTTTATTTCTTTAAATAGTCATTAATTAAAGAAATATTATTAAACAGTTAAAATAAATTACCATAAATTTTTGTAACATCATTTACAGTATAAATATCTTGGGAAAAATATCAAAAGTGGTTTTCATAATGTATAAACTGGTTTTGGGTATTTATGTATATTTAAGTGAATTTTAGTGCAATTAACTTTAGAAAATAAGGGAAAAATAGTTTACAGTGGAGAAAAATATTCAAAATTTTTATGTAACCTCCTACTATATAATATGATATCCTGGCAAATTTTCATGAATTTTGGATAATCAGAACTATTTTTCCCATTTTTAAGCCATTATAATTACCAAAAATTGGGAAAAATAGCTAGACATGATGAAAAATCTTGAAATTATTTTCTTGAGTCACCCATCACAAGTAAGGTATGGGAAAATTGTTAGATAAAATTTTCACATCCTAAAAAGTGGTTTTGTAATTTATCATGTCCTAAATAAAAGAAAATTAGAAATCATATGAAACAGTAACAAAAATTGCTGAAATTTGGTGAGGGGTCATTATTCCCCATAAGTATCATCCATGAATTTATTTAGGATTTATTGACCTCTGGAAGTATTTTATATGATTTATGCCCTTGGTTTTAGCAATAATTCTAATAAATCAAATAAATAACAAAAGCTCTTGAAATTTTCCAGATTATCTCATGCATGCAAGGGCTTTCAAAAGTAAAAATGTTAAGAATGTATTCAGAAGAGAAATGAGGGTAATGATTCCAAACAATTTAAGAAAAGTTGCATGCAATAATGCATGAAGTGTAGATGTGGCTGAGGTTCATGAATTTTTGTAGCCCATTCAGTGAGGTTTTAAGCCACGAAAATTTCAACCATAACTCACTAGATATGTTAAGTTTCTAAGGTATTTTTCCTAAGATTTATGGTTGGGTTTAAGACCATTGTTTAAGCAAGATAAAAATAGTGATCACAGAAAAAGAGCTGTATGCGCAACCTTTTTGTAAAATCTGCCAAAAATCGGATATTTAATATTTTACAGTAAGACCAGTTGGGTTTGAAAGTTAACTCGTGGAACTAACCAATACAAAAAGAATATCATGATTTGGTTAAAAAATGACTGAGTTATGACTGTTCAAAGTCGAACAAAATAATCTGGCAGATTGCATGTTTGCTTGTGTGCATTTTTAGGGTATTTCAATAAGAACATCATGCATGTCCTTGGTAAGGCCCGATTTCTAACACATGCATGGAATGAATGAGCATCCAAGATGTACTAGAAATGGTTTAATGCTTTCGTTCATGCATGAACACACAAGAAATGGAGAAGAACATGAAATATTATGTTTTGATGTCACATGATCATATGTGCTTCTTTTCCACTCCTTGCATGGGTTTGATCCCGGATTTTCACCATCTTTAACACATGCATTGTGTTATGGTGAGAATCTACAAACCACAAGGGGAGAATAAAGATTTCTAGCCATGGAAAGGCATAGAATCCGAAAAGTAGAGAAGACTAAGAAGAAAAAGAGGTTTAACCATGAAACTATGGAAGAAGATGTTGTTGTTTACCTTGGTTTTGATCTTGAGAGAAGTAAGAACACTTCAAGGGATTCAAAATCTGGAAATTTTGCAGAGGATTGAGAGGATTTTCGTGAGTTTAGAGAGAAGGAAGAAGAGAGTGAAGTGAGAGAGTGAAGTGGAAGAGGTGGAGTAAGGGTTTAGGCTTGATGATTGTGTTTTGGGGAAGAGAGAGGGCATGGGGAGAGGTGATGGCCGGTTTTTGCATGCCTTTTGGCCTCCTCTCTCCTAAATTTTAAACTTTATAAACTTCCCTCCCATATTTTATATAAAAACATTCATTTTTATAAAATGTTTATTAAGCAATTTGATTTATTTAAAAATCTTGTTTTCAACAAATAATTTATGATTAATACTTGTAATTTATATTTCTAGTTCATTGGTATAATCCATAATTTGATTAATATAATTTGATACTAGGAAGTTTATAGCCAAATTTTATAAAGTTTTTAAGCTTTATATTTTATAACTTTGGATTTTTGGCTCTTTAGGGTTTTTGGAACATTGTTTGGTATTCAACAACATGTTGAAGTATAATTAGAGTGTTTTAATTTATTTTTAGAGTTTTATACCCTATTTCAATTATAACAAAGTTTGAAGCTTATTCTAATTATAGTATTGGCATTTCCTATTGTAGCTAAGCAACTTACTAGAATTGTAAGTATCAAGTATATTAGTCCTAGACCTTAGTTGGATCCTAGTTTATGCAAGATTTTTGACCTAATTTATACTACTAGGTCATGGCATGTTGTGCATGAATGGTTATTATAAAGATGCATGAGTCCAAGAATGACCTGAATTGACAGTTGTCACAGTATCCCCCACTTAAAAAGAATTTCGTCCCGAAATTCATTCTATATCATCGCTTGTCATTGCATGGGAATAGTTGCGGATACTTTTCCTTTATGTAATCCTCGCGCTCCCAGGTGTACTCCGGCCCGCGTTTTGAGTTCCATCGAACTTTCACAATCGGGATCTTACTCCGCTTAAGTTGTTTTACCTCCCTGTCAAGGATTTCTATCGGTTCCTCAACGAAGCTCAGCTTATCATTGATCTTAATTTCCTCCAGGGGTACTATTAATGTTTCGTCGGCTAGACATTTCTTAAGGTTGGAGACGTGGAATGTGTCGTGAATGGCGCTTAACTCTTGGGGCAATTGGAGTTTATACGCTACCGGACCAATCCTTTCAAGGATTTCAAAGGGTCCAACATATCTCGGGCTTAGTTTTCCTTTCTTACCAAAACGCACAAGCCCTTTCCAAGGCGACACTTTTAAAAGTACCTTGTCTCCTACTTGGAATTCTAATGGTTTTCGACGATTATCCGCATAACTTTTCTGACGATCTCTAGCAGCTTTAAGCTTATCTTTGATGATAGTAATCTTGTCAGATGTTTCCTGGATAAGTTCGACTCTAGTCAACTGTCTGTCACCGATTTCTGTCCAGCATAAGGGCGAACGACACTTGCGTCCATACAATGCTTCATATGGAGCACATTGGATACTCGTGTGGTAACTGTTATTGTAGGAAAACTCAATTAGGGGCAAATGAGTATCCCAATTTCCTTTGAACTCAATGACACACGCTCGTAGCATGTCTTCCAATGTTTGTATTGTTCTCTCTGTTTGCCCATCTGTCTGAGGGTGGTAAGCTGTGCTCAAATCTATCTTGGTTCCTAGTGCCCTCTGTAACATCCACCAAAATCGAGATGTAAAACGACTATCTCTATCAGAAATGATAGATAGGGGTACACCATGCAGAGAAACAATTTTGTCGATGTAGATTTGGGCCAATTTTTCCATCTTGAAATCTTCTCGAATAGGGAGAAAGTGAGCGGATTTCGTCAGTCGATCCACTATGACCCAAATTGAGTCGTGACCTCTAGCAGTTCTAGGGAGTTTGGTAACGAAATCCATAGATATTTGCTCCCATTTCCATTGGGGAATTTCAGGTTGTTGCAACAACCCGGAAGGTTTCTGATGTTCAGCTTTGACTATTGAGCATGTCAAACACTTCCCGACGTACAAGGCAATATCCTTTTTCATTCCAGGCCACCAATAGTACTCTTTAAGATCCTTGTACATCTTATCTGCTCCAGGGTGGATGGAGTATTTAGATCGATGAGACTCTTCTAATACCATGTCTCTCAGGTTGTTAACCCTTGGAATCCAGACCCTGTCTTTAAAATAACGAACTCCATCAGGTTTGGTTTCAAATCTTTCTTCCAAACCATGTAAAGTTTCGCCTGGAAGATTTTCCTTGCATAACGCTTTCTCCTGGGCATTAATGATTTGAGATTTCAAGCTTGTCTGAATTACCATTCCCAAAGCTCTCACACGGGAAGGTTTCA
Source organism: Lactuca saligna (assembly GCF_052625555.1). Classification (NCBI taxonomy): domain Eukaryota; kingdom Viridiplantae; phylum Streptophyta; class Magnoliopsida; order Asterales; family Asteraceae; genus Lactuca; species Lactuca saligna. The sequence continues at coordinate 225,430,861 of NC_136424.1, read as the reverse complement.
CTCTTACTTTCCTACTAAGAGCGTCGGCTACTACGTTAGCCTTTCCTGGGTGGTATCGTATCTCACAATCATAATCACTAAACAACTCTACCCATCTTCTCTGCCGCATGTTTAACATTTTCTGATCCAGGATATGCTGAAGGCTTTTGTGATCGGTATAAATGGTGCATTTGGTTCCGTACAAATAATGCCTCCATATCTTAAGGGCGAAAACTATTGCTCCTAGTTCTAGATCATGGGTGGTATAATTCTTCTCGTGCGGTTTGAGTTGTCTGGAAGCATATGCAATGACCCTATCTTTTTGCATTAGCACACATCCTAATCCTTGATGAGACGCATCACAATACACCACAAAGTTCTCTGATCCTTCTGGTAAAGCCAGAATTGGTGCATTGCACAGCTTGTTTTTCAGGATTTGAAACGCCTCTTCGTGTTTCTCTTCCCAGAGAAATTTTCTATCCTTTTGGGTCAAAGATGTTAATGGTTGAGCAATCCTAGAGAAATTCTCAATGAAGCGTCTGTAGTACCCAGCTAATCCTAGGAATTGTCGTATTTCTGTCGGGGTTTTGGGGGCCTCCCATTTCTTGATTGCCTCTATCTTAGCTGGATCTACATGGATTCCTCTTTCACCGATCACATGACCAAGAAAATGTACTTCCCGAATCCAAAATTCACACTTAGTGAACTTGGCATACAATTTTTGTTCCTTCAACAGCTCCAACACTAGCTTTAGATGTCTATTGTGATCTTCTTTGGTCCGCGAGTAAACAAGTATGTCATCGATAAAGACAATTATAAACCTGTCTAGGTATGGTCTACAGACCCTATTCATCAAATCCATGAATACAGCGGGTGCGTTCGTTAGTCCAAAAGGCATGACTAAGAATTCATAATGTCCATAACGGGTTCTAAACGCTGTCTTGTGAATGTCCTCTTCGTGAATTCTTAGCTGATGATACCCTGACCGAAGGTCGATTTTTGAGAAGTAGGAAGCGCCCTGCAACTGATCGAACAAGTCATCTATTCTAGGGAGGGGATATCGATTCTTGATTGTCAACTTGTTCAATTCTCTGTAATCAATGCACATTCGGAACGAACCATCTTTCTTTTTGACGAATAACACTGGGGCTCCCCAAGGTGAAGAACTTGGTCGAATAAACCCTTTGTCTAGAAGTTCTTGAAGTTGTCCGGATAGTTCTTGCATCTCGGATGGTGCAAGGCGATATGGTGCTTTTGCTACCGGTGCCGCTCCGGGAACTAAGTCTATCCGAAATTCGACCTGTCTATAAGGGGGTAGACCGGGCAATTCCTCCGGAAATACTTCGGGATAGTTTTGAACCACTGGAATCTCCTTGAGTTGCTTAGCTTCAGGTTCTCTTTCTAGCACATGGGCCATGCATGCAATACAATTCTTCTTCAGGTACTTGTGAACCTTCACGCTTGATACTATGTTTAAACTTCTTCCTGGCTTCTCACCGTGTATGATAAGGGTTTCTCCATTAGGGAGAGGCACTCTGATGACTTTCTCATAACAACCAATGTCTGCTCTATTTTTGGATAACCAATCCATCCCTACTATCACATCAAAACTACCTAGCTCTATAGGAATTAGGTCAATGCTAAAGAGTTTATCAGCTAAATTCAGAGTACAACCAGGAATTATATCACTAGCCCTAATTTCATACCCATCAGCAAGTTCAATAGCATATGCAATCCTCATCTTTACCGATTTCAAGCCAATTAACGGTCTAAATGCTAAAGAAACAAAACTCCTATCTGCTCCCGCATCGAATATTACTGATGCAAAGTGGTTGTTCAGGAGGAACGTACCTGTTATCACTTCAGGGTTCTGACGAGCTTCTTCTGCACCAATCACAAAGGCTACACCTCTTGGTTGTCTAACTTGATTTCCTTGAAAGTTTTGCCTGGCTTGGCCTTGTCCATGGTTACCAGGTCCATTGTTCAGTTTAGGACATGCTCTACGGAGATGATCAATACTCCCGCACTCGTAACATGTCCTTTTTCCCTCCTTATTCACCTTACAATACTTCGAGTAATGGCCTGTTTGCTTACAGTTTTGGCACACCGGGCAAGCTCCCTTGTGATGGAAGTTACACTTATTGCACTTCGGAAGCGGCCCTGAGTACTGCTTTCGCTCCTGCACTTCTTGTCCTTGAGTTTTCACTGGTTCTTGCTCCTGGGCTCTTACCATAAAGTTTCTTGAGACTTTCTGCTCCCTCCCTGACTTGCCTCCATACTTCTTCTCTCCCTGATTTATTGGCTTCCTCTTGCTACTAGAGCTTTCCTTTGCTGATGTTCCCATCCTTATCACATCATTGGTTAGTCGATTTGCTAGGCTTACTGCACTTTGAATGGTAGTTGGGTTTGCTGAGGTAACCATTCCCCGAATCTCTGGTGCCAGACCCCAGATGTAACGATCTATCCGTTTCTCCTCAGGAGTAACCATGTGAGGTACTAGTTTTGCTAGTTCATGAAATCGGACTGTGTACTTCTCTATTTGTGTTCCAACCATAGAATGGTTCCAGAATTCATATTCAAGTTTCTGAAGTTCATCCTTGGGACAATAATCCTCTATCAGCAGCTTCTTTAGGTCTTCCCAAGTTAGCTGATATGCTGCTGTACGGCCTCGGGTTTGCAATAGAGTATTCCACCAGGTTAATGCCCTATCTTGGAATAGGCAAGATGCATACTCAACTTTGTTGCGCTCGAGGCATTTGCTAATATGAAGGACCGACTCCATGCTGTCAATCCATTTCAGTAACCCAACCGCACCTTCCTTTCCATGGAACTCCTTAGGTTTACAGGCCATAAAGGACTTGTAGTTGCATTCTCTTTCATTGTTTCCCCGGTTTCCTCCACTACTTCCTTGGTTAGCATTAAGTCCTGCAGTTACTTGAGTGACAATGTTTGGGATTGCTTGCATGAGTTGTTGTGCTACCATTTGAGCAACATCGGGCGTTTCGTTCTGTGGGCGCCCGCGATTAGGCCTTCCTGACATGGTTCTATGACACAGGAGAAGAAATACGTATAAATACATAAAATAATGTATAATGTGTATTTCACTACCATTTTGAAAACCGTAAGTGTTGTCAAATTAATGGGTTGCATTAATACTATGCATATAGATTTGAGAAAGGAGAGAAAAGAAAAATCTCTTTTATTCAACCATTTACCAAATAAATTTTAGGGTTTGACCTCATAGTAAAAGTTTTCAAACATAAAATAAAAATTTTCATTACCATTTGAAATAATCTTAAAGCCAAACCAATACGTCAATCTCAAAATAAAGTTTTAAATATTTTTCCCAAAAGACACCCAACATGGGTTTTCATTTCAAAACAAAATAAAACAAAATACTGAAATCAGAACCAAAAGCCAATCGCTATCCCAACAAGAAGCATCAACACCACAATCAGGAACAGCCCACCAAACACATAATATGCTGTCATCGCATGACCTGCCTCTCGTCTAGCAGCACTAGCAGTGTTAGCAGTCTCCATCGAATGCTGATACAGGATTTCCATTCCTGCTAAAACTTCATCCAAAACTTCTCGATGCCCAGCTATCGCAGCGAGACTGTGACGTAGGCCTGCTGCTATCGACTGCAATCTCCGGGACTCCTCCGGGGTCATACCTGGCTGTCGGACAGGTATCCCTATGACTTGCTGAGGTGAGGATGCTCTTGGTCCTGCATCGCTGGGTCCTACCCCGCTAGGTCCTGCCGTGCCATGTCCTGCTGTGCTGGCGGGTATCCTTCCTGGAATGGGGACACTCTTCCTCGCTGTCCTCCGAATGCGAAGTCCATAGAGCGGTGGCTGTGGCAACACCGATGTCGGTGATGCCTCGCGTCGTTGACTCGGGGCGTTGTCATTGCTGATCTCCACCGAGTTCCCAGTATCTTCCGTATCCTCTGATGGGTCTTCTTCTATCGAGGCGGGGGGATTACGTCGAGGGATAACAGTGACGTAGCCGGATTCATCGGCTGAGGCGGTAGCGCGGGAAGATGACGATCTTGACATAGTGGACTGTGACATAGTTTCAATGAGATATGAAATAAATGACAATGCATGCCTATAATATGCAATGCTTACACACACCAAAATTAACCTTTTGAAATTTTTAAATAAGGTTTTCTCAAATATTTTTGTTGAACATATTCCCATTATAATTAGCTCAAGCTTTGTATAAATCTTTTCTTAATTAAACATAGGTGATCAGGCTATGTTTAATCAAGGTCCAATAATACAACTCCCAACCTAATTATACTTGTAATATGTTTGATGTAAAAGGAATTTCTTTGTAAGTTTTAGTTATAGGTTGTGTTTTCTTAAAGAAAAACCGATGTTCTCTATAACTTTAGCTCTGATACCACTTCTGTCACACCCCGCTAAAGCGGAAACGCAAGGTATGACAGCGATAACGGTTTCATTGCAAAAGATAAAGATACATCACCATAGCAGTATTTAAAAGTTTACAACCCATAGCTTCAAAAGAACAAAATACAAGTTTTTCAAAATAACATTGTTCAAAATATAGCTTCATAATAGCTTCAACACGATGCAGCATGCTCTATGATGATGAATCTTTACATCCACTTACTAATTATTTCCTGAAAAAGCATGTAAAACGAGCGTCAACTATGAAAATAGTTGGTGAGTATCACAAGTTTATAAAATCGAGCGTACAATAAGGCTTTTCGTAAATACAAGTACATTGCTTCAATGATAAACAAGTTGATTGCTATTAATGAATACAAGTTTATTGCTATAACGAGAAACGAGTTTGTATGTGTATGAGCAAACAATGAGTCTCAACCAAACCTATGACTGAAGCCCTATCGAGATCTATGCTTATCGTTCCATAGATGAATATGGTATCATGCACTCCAGCGATTCGGGCGAGTGAGGAGTTGTCAATTCCTAATAGCGCTATCCATAACGACCATTGGCTCAAAGAGTTAATGGTTAGAGATAAGGGAAGGGCCTTTGTACGATAAGTTCTCATGTTCCGTGTTGCATAGACATACATAAAGAAACATAGCAATACAATAGCAATCATGTTTGATACAATTCAATTTAAGTACAACATGCAAACAATAGTTTTTCTGGACATGCTTTTCCACCCCAAAACATAAAAAACGAAAATAGGGGAGTGCGTGAATACTCACGATGTTTTGTGTAGACACAAGCGGTACTTCGGGATGCACCAACGTCTTACTACCGGGATCCTACGACACCAAACACACGCACTAGTGAGTTTCCATGTCGATATCTAATGCTAATATACTAAACTCTACATATAGGGAAATGCCAATTTGTTTTAGTATTGGATTTATATCATTTTGTTACACTTTTTCTGATGTATTGAAATTTTACAAGTCGTGCGATTAATTACAACCTTGGAAGGTTAATTTTCCAAATTTTAAGTCTCAATAACAACATAAATTCACGAAAAATAGTATTCGAGGGATAAAAATTCTCAAACTTTTTATTTAACTGTTAATACACAACACTAAGCTGGGAAAATTATAAAAATGGATTTCCAAGCTGTTTAATTATATTTTATAATTTTTGAGCATTTATTTCAATAAAAATTGAAATAAATAGTAAACAGTTTCCAAAATTACCCAAACTTTTTATTTAATTGTTATTATACATAAATAGGCTGGGAAAAATATAAATATATATTTTTCAGTGGTTATTTGTATTTTTCCTTGTTTTATTTCTTTAAATAGTCATTAATTAAAGAAATATTATTAAACAGTTAAAATAAATTACCATAAATTTTTGTAACATCATTTACAGTATAAATATCTTGGGAAAAATATCAAAAGTGGTTTTCATAATGTATAAACTGGTTTTGGGTATTTATGTATATTTAAGTGAATTTTAGTGCAATTAACTTTAGAAAATAAGGGAAAAATAGTTTACAGTGGAGAAAAATATTCAAAATTTTTATGTAACCTCCTACTATATAATATGATATCCTGGCAAATTTTCATGAATTTTGGATAATCAGAACTATTTTTCCCATTTTTAAGCCATTATAATTACCAAAAATTGGGAAAAATAGCTAGACATGATGAAAAATCTTGAAATTATTTTCTTGAGTCACCCATCACAAGTAAGGTATGGGAAAATTGTTAGATAAAATTTTCACATCCTAAAAAGTGGTTTTGTAATTTATCATGTCCTAAATAAAAGAAAATTAGAAATCATATGAAACAGTAACAAAAATTGCTGAAATTTGGTGAGGGGTCATTATTCCCCATAAGTATCATCCATGAATTTATTTAGGATTTATTGACCTCTGGAAGTATTTTATATGATTTATGCCCTTGGTTTTAGCAATAATTCTAATAAATCAAATAAATAACAAAAGCTCTTGAAATTTTCCAGATTATCTCATGCATGCAAGGGCTTTCAAAAGTAAAAATGTTAAGAATGTATTCAGAAGAGAAATGAGGGTAATGATTCCAAACAATTTAAGAAAAGTTGCATGCAATAATGCATGAAGTGTAGATGTGGCTGAGGTTCATGAATTTTTGTAGCCCATTCAGTGAGGTTTTAAGCCACGAAATTTCAACCATAACTCACTAGATATGTTAAGTTTCTAAGGTATTTTTCCTAAGATTTATGGTTGGGTTTAAGACCATTGTTTAAGCAAGATAAAAATAGTGATCACAGAAAAAGAGCTGTATGCGCAACCTTTTTGTAAAATCTGCCAAAAATCGGATATTTAATATTTTACAGTAAGACCAGTTGGGTTTGAAAGTTAACTCGTGGAACTAACCAATACAAAAAGAATATCATGATTTGGTTAAAAAATGACTGAGTTATGACTGTTCAAAGTCGAACAAAATAATCTGGCAGATTGCATGTTTGCTTGTGTGCATTTTTAGGGTATTTCAATAAGAACATCATGCATGTCCTTGGTAAGGCCCGATTTCTAACACATGCATGGAATGAATGAGCATCCAAGATGTACTAGAAATGGTTTAATGCTTTCGTTCATGCATGAACACACAAGAAATGGAGAAGAACATGAAATATTATGTTTTGATGTCACATGATCATATGTGCTTCTTTTCCACTCCTTGCATGGGTTTGATCCCGGATTTTCACCATCTTTAACACATGCATTGTGTTATGGTGAGAATCTACAAACCACAAGGGGAGAATAAAGATTTCTAGCCATGGAAAGGCATAGAATCCGAAAAGTAGAGAAGACTAAGAAGAAAAAGAGGTTTAACCATGAAACTATGGAAGAAGATGTTGTTGTTTACCTTGGTTTTGATCTTGAGAGAAGTAAGAACACTTCAAGGGATTCAAAATCTGGAAATTTTGCAGAGGATTGAGAGGATTTTCGTGAGTTTAGAGAGAAGGAAGAAGAGAGTGAAGTGAGAGAGTGAAGTGGAAGAGGTGGAGTAAGGGTTTAGGCTTGATGATTGTGTTTTGGGGAAGAGAGAGGGCATGGGGAGAGGTGATGGCCGGTTTTTGCATGCCTTTTGGCCTCCTCTCTCCTAAATTTTAAACTTTATAAACTTCCCTCCCATATTTTATATAAAAACATTCATTTTTATAAAATGTTTATTAAGCAATTTGATTTATTTAAAAATCTTGTTTTCAACAAATAATTTATGATTAATACTTGTAATTTATATTTCTAGTTCATTGGTATAATCCATAATTTGATTAATATAATTTGATACTAGGAAGTTTATAGCCAAATTTTATAAAGTTTTTAAGCTTTATATTTTATAACTTTGGATTTTTGGCTCTTTAGGGTTTTTGGAACATTGTTTGGTATTCAACAACATGTTGAAGTATAATTAGAGTGTTTTAATTTATTTTTAGAGTTTTATACCCTATTTCAATTATAACAAAGTTTGAAGCTTATTCTAATTATAGTATTGGCATTTCCTATTGTAGCTAAGCAACTTACTAGAATTGTAAGTATCAAGTATATTAGTCCTAGACCTTAGTTGGATCCTAATTTATGCAAGATTTTTGACCTAATTTATACTACTAGGTCATGGCATGTTGTGCATGAATGGTTATTATAAAGATGCATGAGTCCAAGAATGACCTGAATTGACAGTTGTCACAATACAGCCTGTCAAGTATCCGTTATAGATTTCGAACCGGTAAAACCCTTCGCATGGAAGCAAGGCTCATTCACTTTTGGGATTTAAAGCGAAGTCATATGCCAGACTTGCGAAATCATCAGTCTGAGTTGGTTGTACTCAGAACCTCAAGGATTTCGTGTGTGCATTGTGTCAAACGAAATAAGATAAGAAACAAAGATATTCGGAATGTTGTGATGTCAACAATTCAATTTGACATGAATGCAGTAAAACCCTGGGCAAAGGTTGCTTCGTTAATTTTCAAGAGAGATAATCAACTGCTGGTATAGTTTCCCGTGAATTACAATTGAATACTTGTAGAAAAGTATCAAAGGGCTTCTTTTTAAAAGTCATTTTGGATTTGTTTAAAATTTCATTACATATCAACCTTAACATAAGGTGAGAAATTGTAAATGAAATAACTTGTTTGACCAGTGTAGTCAGTGACAAGTTGGTTTTGGAAAATATTTATCATGACAAGAATTTGCGAATGAAACTTACACTGAAATCATATTCTAAATTTTTTTTTGTTCTGGATCTTGTTGGGTAACAAACATTCTGGGTACGGAATATTTGATCAAGACCACACATGCGAATTGAATATGATTTGAAGTTTCGAAATTTTTGATATGGAAACAAAGGTTTCATAAAAATCTGGAACAAAGTCCCCCATCAATTCCTTAATGTTTATGATTTTTGGGTTTCACTTTCATCACGGACTCATGATGAGAGATCATAAACACAGAGTTGTGATTTGTCTAGGTTTTGATTGGTTTGATCAAAAACCTCAAGCACAAATCTTTTCAAAAAAATCTTTGGAATGAAAGAATTGTTTGGTTTAAAAAGATTGGATAAGAATCGAAGTGTACCTCCGTTATAATGGACAAAACAGAAAACTCTTAACTCATTTGAGAAGAGTAAGGTAGCTCATGTTGACTTATGCGAATATAAGCCTTTTTGGGAAGAAATTATCATGTGATAATGTTATTAAGGATTTCTTTGCACACATAGAGTCGTGTTGAGGCTTTTGGTCTACATACAACATCATGCTTCTAAGGACATCCTAACTAGTCTTAAAAATTTAATACCTTCCCATAGAAACAAAATGTATGACCGCTTTGCATTTTAGCCCTGCATTAAATTCTTAGCACACAATTGAAACAACAAAGAAAAATAAAATCTTTTTGGATTTTTGATTTGTCAAAAGAAAATACAAAAAAAATGAAAATCTTTTTGGATTTTTGATTTTTCAAAAGAAAATAAAGTAATATGTGTAAAACTTACCTAAGTTGATATTACCACAGATGCGAAATGATATGGATGCGAAGCCATGCGAAGCCTCTGAATGAACAGTAACCTCTGAATAACGTGGACGCATCTACTGAACAAAACATTTATTCTTGTGTGGATGAAATTGAATTCGCATTAAGCATCCCCAAACCTGCTAAAATTCTAACAAATGATTTTTCATCAAGAGGTTTTGTAAAAATATCAGCAAGTTGTTTAGTTGTTTTGACAAAATGAATTTCAATATTCCCATCTTCCACATGATCTTTGATAAAATGATATCGAAGAGCAATGTGTTTTGTCTTTGAATGTTGCACTGGATTATGACAAATGCGAATCGCACTTTGTGAGTCACAATACAAAGGAATCTTTTTCATGTTGATTGCATAATCACGAAGTTGACTCTGAATCCATATAATTTGCGAAGTGCAAGCAGCCGCAGAGATGTATTCTGCCTCAGCAGTTGATATAGCCACACAAGTTTGTTTCTTTGATTGCCAGCTCACCAACTTTCCATCCAATAATTGACACCCACCAGTCGTACTTTTCTATCCAATGTACATCCTCCTAAATCAGAATCCGAAAAAGATTGAATGAAAAATCCTGTTTTCGCAGGATACCAAAGTCCTAAAGAAACAGTTCCCTTTAGATATCGAAAGATATTTTTCACTGCCGTCAAATGTGGTTCTCTTGGATTTGCCTGACATCTAGCCCAACAACAAACCGAAAACATAATATCAGGTCTACTCGCTGTTAAGTACAATAAAGACCCTATCATGCTACGATACAATGTTAAATCAATAGCAGGAGTGTCTAACGAAGGAGTTAGTCGTGTTCCTACTGCCATAGGGACTCTGAGCTTCGTGTTATTAAGCATTCCAAACTTTTCAAGCAAGTTCTTTGTATATTTTTCTTGACTGATGAAGATTCCTTGCCTGTTCTGTCTTATGTTTAGACCAAGAAAATTATTAATTTTTCCCATCATGCTCATTTCAAACTGACTTTTCATTAAATTTTCAAATTCAAGTGACAATGCTGGATCAGTTGAACCAAAGATAATATCATCAACATAAATTTGAACAAGCATTAGATGACACCCAACTTTCTTGCAAAATAATGTGGGGTCGACTGATCCTTGTTTAAATTTAGATTGTTTCAAGAAATTTGTAAGTGTTGCGTACCAGGTCCTTGGTGCTTGTTTTAACCCATATACAGCTTTATCTAAAATATAAACATGATCAGGATGTTCAATGTTTATAAATCCTGGTGGTTGTTCAACATACACTGTTTCTTCGAGTTTTCCATTTAAGAATGCACATTTAACATCCATTTGATAAACATCAAAGTCTTTGTGAGCTGCATAAGCTAAAAATATGCGAACTGCTTCAAGTCTTGCAATAGGTGCAAATGTTTCTTCATAATCAATGCCTTCTTGTTGCGAATAACCTTTAACCACTAGTCTTGCTTTATTTCGAATAATATTGCCATCTTTGTCGGTTTTGTTTTTAAAATCCATTTTAATCCAACAATTGAAACATCAGAAGGTTTAGAAACTAATCTCCAAACCTTGTTTCGTTCAAATTCAGCCAATTCAGATTGCATAGCAACAACCCAATCTGAGTGTTCCATAGCATTCTTGACTGTTTTTGGCTCTATTTTCGAAATAAAGACATTAAACATACAAAGTTCTTGGTTAGTATTCAGTACCTCATTTTTCGCACGAATTTGAGCTCTAGTCAACACACCTTCTTGTAAATTACCAATTACTTGTTCTTGTGGATGATTTCTTGTCCATTTCGCAAGTGGTGGATAATTTGGATCATATTCTAATGGTGCATCTTCATGCATATCTTCATTTTCAGATCCTACAACAGAAAAGTTATCATTAAATTCATGAAAGTCTGCATTTTTATCAAGATTATTTGTCTCTGTTTCATCATGCTGTCTCTCAACATGATATGCATTTGGATACTCCCCCTCAAAATTATGTTCATGTTGATTTTGCGAATGCTCCCCCTCAACTTGATGTTCATGTTGATTTTGCGAATGCTCCCCCTCAACTTGATGTTCTTGTTGATTTTGTGAATGCTCCCCCTCAAATTGATGTTCTTTTTGATTTTGTGAATGCTCCCCCTCAAAAGTTGGTATACAATCTTCATGGACACTTGTGTGTTCCTCCTCCATATGACCATTTGGTGTTCTTTCACAATTTATCGATGTTGTAGTTATTGTTGATTGATCAGTATGTTTTGAGGATTATGATGTTTGATTATCATGAGCATTATGTTCTGCATCAATTGCCCTGTCTGGAATTCCAAAAATTAAGTCATAATCAAAATCATTAATTTCAGAATTATCAATTTGAGTATTTGAATCCACAAGTATTGGTTTCTTATCGAATGTACTATCAATTTGTTTGAGATAGTAATCGTCAAACGTTAAATTGAAAGTTTCTTCAATTTTTCTTGTTCGTTTATTAAGCACTCTGTATGCAACTGAATTTTGTGAATATCCTAAGAAGATGCCTTCATCAGCTTTTGCTTGAAACTTTGACAAATTATCTTTGAAATTCATAATAAAGCACCTGCAACCAAAAACATGAAAGAATTTTACATTAGGTTTCCGATTATTGATTATTTCATATGGAGTAACACTGAATCTTCTGTGAATGTATGATCGATTCTGAGTAAAACATGCTGTGGACACAGCTTCTGCCCAAAGATATTGAGGTAGATTCGCATATGTTAGCATGGTTCTGGCAGCTTCGCATAGAGATCGATTTCTTCTTTCAACTACACCATTTTGCTGTGGAGTATATGGTGATGAGAAATTATGCGAAATAGCTTTGTTTGTGATAAAATTGTGAAGAGTTTGATTTTTAAACTCCGAACCATTATCACTTTTAATTTTTCGTACATTCTTCTTCAGACTAATTTCAATCTTTTGATAAAATCAATCATTGTCTAAGCAACTTCAGATTTCAACCTGAGAAAAAATACCCATGTGAATCGAGAGAAATCATCTACAACAACTAAAATATACGGCTTTTTATTTATTGTTGCAACAGTTGATGGTCCACATAGATCAATGTGAAGAAGTTCCAATGGATCTACTATCTTTGAATCTATGACAATCGGATGACCTTTTCGATGTTGTTTTCCTTGTTCGCAAGCTGCACACAAAGAATCATCGTCAAATTTTAATACTGGTAACCCTCGAACTAAATCTTCAGTTACAAGTTTATTTATATTTCGAAAGCTCAAATGTGACAATCTTCTATGCCAAAGCCAGCTGAGATCATTGGATGCTTTTGATAGTAAACACACAGCTGGTTTTCCCACAATTGGTTTGATGTCCAGTGTAAACATATCACCATATCTTTTGGATTTCAGAAGTATTTCATTTGTCTTTGCATTTGAGATGATACTTCCTTCTTCATTAAACACTACTTGATTTCCAGTACCCACAACAAGTTGTGATACACTTATCAAATTGTGTTGAAGTCCTTCAACATAAGCAACTCTGTTTACTGTGAAGTTTCCATTTGTGACTTTTCCATATCCTTTCACTTGACACTTGTGATTATTTCCAAATTTGACAACTCCAGCATTTTCCAAGCTTCGGTAATCTCGCAAATTTTCCTTTCTTCCAGACATATGACGAGAGCAACCACTATCAATATACCATTTTGTATCATATTGCTCATCACATATCACCTGCATTTATTGAAAAAAATTAGGAACCCAAGACTTATTGGGTCCATCATTAGTAGAATTAAACAACTTTTTGGAACTTAAAAACCATGTTTTCACTTTGCTTGTAACAGAATCCATTATATCAGCATCATCAGTTCTAGATATTGAAATATAGTCATTCAATAATTTTGGATTCTCATTGATTGTAATCTTATCCTTCACAACATTCGTATTTTTGATAACTGGTTTCCATTTTTGAACTGGAACTTGCGAATTATGGGATGATGTACTAGCAGTTGAAGAATTATTTGTGAACTTATCAAATGCACTTTTGATTTGTTGTTCTGAAAACTTTGCACTTTGATATTTCTTTCCTTTCCCTTCAAACCAATGATTGATCATACTTACATCAGACTTTCCTTTGATGTATGAAACTTTGGTTTGTGTTGATATTGAAGGATTTGGAAAATTTGGTTGTTGTGGTGAAAATTTTGCTTTGACTTGAGTTGAGTTCTTCAAACTTGATGAATTATTCGTGAATTTGTCAACATTTGGAAACTTTTGATTATTTGCAAATTTTTGCGAATTCTCAAATTTTCTATTGTTGTCATATTTGCGAATATATGGAACTTTGTCAACAGAATTTATTTGTTTATCAAAACTCGAAGTTGTGTGAGTGTTTTTATTTTGAAATTTTGACGATGTTTTTGAAATTTGTTCTTTTTCATTATTCACAACTTGCTAGAATATTGCTTTTTCTTGCTTGTCTTTTTGAAATATTATTTTTAGTTGAATAATTTTCAGCCATCAATTTGAATTCTTGAGAATTTAATTTCACTTCAACCTTTAATTTTTCAGCTTTTTCAAAAGGTTTGTTTGATTTTTCACCTTTAACCACCCATTTTTGTAATGATTTTTGTTTTGAAACACATAAGAATTTTGAGTTAAATTGTTTTCTACTGTGTTTTGATTTGCGAAGAAACCTTCTGGTGTGGACTTTTGATTATCTTTTTCAATCATTTTATTGAACTCAGGATGAACTTTCTCAGCATTTCCAGTAGTGACAAAAACTTGATTTGGAAAAATAGCTTTATCAGTACATACAATATTTGGATATACCACTGTGTTGGTTTCCAAATAATGTGCACCTTTGTCATTTAAAACTTTGTCAAATTCTTTTGTATTTTCAAACACTTGATCAACCACAACCCTTTGATGTGTTTCAGTTGAATTTTTCTTTTCTTCTTTATTTTCATTAGTATCATCAGATTTCCAGCTTTCAACTTCCACATTATCAAACTTACAATGTTGCGAAGTTGAAGATTTATCAACTTTATCCTCTACTATTGAATCAACTATTATTTCTTTACCTTTGATCTTAGATGTGATATTAATGATCGACAATTGAGAACAATCAATCTCTTCTTCTTCTTCTATTTCACTGATTTCACTCACATTATCAGAATTTTCATCAATATCAGCGTAATTGAATTGTGAAGTAAGAGTTGAATTTTCGGTTTTCTTTAAGATTTTCACTTGTTCACTTTTTGTCAAACTTTCATTTACAATGTCAACCAACTCATCAGCATTCAGAAATTCATCAATTTTGACAATACCATATGAATATCTATCATCAGGTATTTTGTCAAACTGAGCAATTGTACTTTCGCAATCATAAGAAACAACATCAACTTTTTCACGCTTATACTCAAGAAAAGGTAAAAGTTTCCTATGTTGTTCTTTGCTAATATCAGAAGAATGATGTAAAGCTGTTAATTTTGCATACAATCGTTTTGCTGAATTACAATATATGTTTCTTTGTGCTAGTAACAATCTAACATCATTAGAAAGATTATTCCTATCACAATCTATATTTTTGACTTGCATTTCTAATTTTTCAACTCTGCTCTTCTTTATTTCTAAATCCCTTCGTGTCTCACTAAGTTGCACATTTAATTTATTAGCTTCATTACTAGCAGACACAATAACAGAATCAAAATAAGTCACAGTATCATCAAACGAAACAATTTCAGCATCATAAGCAGATAAAGGAATATTAAAAGATTCAAGAATTGCACGTACCTTGGTTGTCATGGGAGACTTGTCAGTGGATTTAGACATAAAACATTTCCCTGAAATGTTCTCTTCGGAATCCTCAAAACTTGCGAACATTGCTCCATGTGTGGGATGCCTCATTTCTTCATCATCAGATCCTAAAGACCAGATCTGATAAGTTCCACTTTCTTCTCATCAGATTCTCCCTTAGCAACCAAAGACACTCCTTTGTTCTTTGCACGTAATTCTTCAATCTTTTCATAATAGTAAGCTTAATCTTTGAATTTTTCTTTCTTTTCTTCTTTCTTTCGCAACATGCAATCAGCTGCGAAATGATTCGCACCATTGCAATAGTGACAGTAAATTCCTGAATCACCCTTCAACTTTTTCTCTTCATTCACATTTTTCTGTTTTCCATCTATTTTCTCCATTTTCTTCTTCTCTTCTCCTCCAGTTCTTATTACATCATTTTTCACATCACTATTCTTTCCTTTTGGATTAAAAGGCTTTTTGAAAAACTTTTTAACTCTGTTGTTTGAATAGTATGCTACTGCTTCATCATCAGAGTTCATCAAAAATCCTTCTACATCTGAACCATCTTTTTCATCAGTTTCTGATACTTTTGAAACAAGAGCCAAAGGACCACCAATTGCTTGTTTTGATTCTTCATACATTTCTGTGACCTCACATTCATGTGTTTTCAGTTGATTGTAAAGATCATTCAATGTAGTTTTATCAAAACATTGTTGATTCTTAATCATCATGCTCACACCTCGCCATTCCTTGCGAAGACTCATAATGAAAGTTAAATTGAACTCCATGGTAGATCTAGTAATACCATACCTATTACAGCGAAACATAAGCTCATTCAGACGATCATAACAATTTTCGAGAGTTTCTGTATCCTTTTGTCTGAAATCCTTCAGTTCAACTAGGCATTGCTTCACAGAGTTGATCTTCATCTTTTCACTACCTTGATATTTTTCTTTTAAAGTATTCCAGATCTCTTTTGCTGTTTTACAACTACGAATGTAATTGTAAACCACAGGAGGTAGAGCACCTCTTAGTTCTCTCATGCATCTCTTTTCATTTTTCTTCAATCGATTTCGTTGTTCTTCAACATCAGTAGATGCATTGGATAATCCAATTGATTGAACATTAGCAAGAGCTAGTACTGTTCCATCGATACATTTCCAGAGTTCTTCATCAATTCCATTTAAGTAATCTTCCATTCTATCAGCCCACTGATCATAGTATTCTGGAAAACAACATTGGAATTTTGGTTGAGGAACCAAGCAAGTGAGAGAAAGAAGTCATTGAATTCATGTTGAAGTTCGCCATTGATGAACACAGAAAAATATCTGAATACTTGAAACCTTGATGAATTCAGAATTTATCAAACGAATTGATCACAAATCACTAATCGATTACTTGACTTAACAATTCAAATGCAGAATCAATTCAAATCTGAAGATCAAAAGTGATTTTCAAAACCAAAAATGTGCGGAAAATTTTGAGTATATTTGTAACTCAAAAAACAAATGATTCTTATACGAAAATCAGATCTAAGCAGTTTGAATCCTGCTCTGATACCAATTGATGAGAATTGTTATCGAGAATTTAGAAAAGAAAAGATAGATTTGAATGATTTAAGATGAAGAACACAGAGAGTAAATATTAATCAGATCTTATATTGATAAAGACTGATTACAAAGTTAAGCAGAAGTGAGTTCTCGCATCGTACTACAACTTCTAGCCTAACTCCCTATTTATAGGGAACGAACAAAAAATATACTAAGTCTATACATTTTCACTTCGCACAAAAGATGACTTAGTAAAATAACATAAAATGTGAAACTATACAAAACACTCTATTCGACTTTTACAATATACATCAACAATGAACTCACCTTGAGTGATTTTAGTAGATCTATGATGGAGAAAAGAAATGTTCAACTCAAGAACACTTGAGAGATTGCTTGAAGATGCGAAGATCTAACACCAATAGGATGGAGTTTGTGTAAGATATCTATGATTTGAGTAGAAGGAAGTGAAATAATCATATGGAGGATGTTAATACTTACCAAAAGTAGAAGAAAAGCTTGGAGTATAGCCTTGAATCTCGAATTTTAGAGAGAGAAAATGAGAGAAAATGAAGTTTGTTCTTGATGGAAGAATGAGAGGAAATGAAAGAAAATGTGAGGAGAGAGGATGGATGTTCCATCTCTTAGAACGTGGGAAATGGCTGGTAAATGAGTGGAAAGGACATTAAAGTGACTCAGGTAAGGTGGGGAGGTATGGCTGGTCATAGAGTGGGTGTGGGGGTGGTTGCTTGTGTCATAAGCTAAAGCAAAGTCAATACTCCACCTCTTTGTACTTTACCCACTAGATTTTATTATTTTAATAAACATTTTCATGAAAATATGATTAAATTATGAATATTTAGGGTTTATTATGTTAAAATACGAGTTTGAGTGAAAATCCTGCGTTAAAATCATGAAAACAGGCTTAAAATGTTAAAAATATTGAAAATGGGTGAAAAATGTCAAAAATCCGAAGTCTGGCCGGAGGTTCGGTCTTTGGTCGTTGGAACCGAGAGTAGAAGAGAAGGATCGAGAGGAGATTCAATCTTGGAAGAGTAACCGAGAGGAGGGGAAGGAGGACCGGAAGTGCGAAGGCGGGAAGGGAAGAGGCGAAGCTCGATCTCGGCTCTGGCTGGGAAGCGAGTCTCAGTCTCGGCTGGGACAGCGAGGCTTGGTCTCGGCCGGAGCAGCGAGGCTTGGTTCTTAGGGGGTCTCGGCTGCTAAGGGGTTTCGATTCTTGAGAGGGTTTCAGTTCCTAAGAGGTTTCGGTTCCTAAGGGGGTTTCGGTTCCTAAGAGGGTTTCGGCTCAATAAAGCTGTTTTACTCGTTTTTACTCCGTTTCAAGCCGTTTTTTATTTAGTTAAGGGTTGGGATGGTCCGAAAGACTATAAAAAGTTTAAGGAACTTTTGAGAGAGATTTGGGAGAGATTTCCCATACTTGGAGAGATTTCTCATTCAAGGAGAGATTTGGGAGAGATTTGACATTCATGGAGAGATTTCTCATACAAAAGAGATTTTGGAAGAGATTTCACATTCTTGGAGAGATTTGGGAGAGATTTCACATTCTTGGAGAGATTTGGGAGAGATTCTAAACAGAGAGAGAGATATATATAGAGTAAAAACGATTGAGAGAGGTTTCGTGTGTGACTTTGGTTAATGTCCGGCTTCGCAACGCAAGGTCCGTAAGCCCCGTTAAGCCATGTTTAAGGACCTTACACGCTCCCAATGAGTATGCAACATTGTTTTATCGGCTTGGTTCATTACTTACCATAATTTTAGATTAAGGGAAACTAGATGTACGGACTTTTCGATTGATGATTTCTCATTAGCATAGCGAGCTATATAGTAATTACCTAACGTAAGCCCTAGTACACAAGGGTTAATTGAGTCGATCGGTTTGACTTGTTGACTTTAGTTGAATTTGACTGGACTGGAATTTGGAGGTTGTCACACATTTCATGTGAAAACCCTAATTTCACTTGGGCCTTGGTAGTTGGACTATTGATGGGCTATCCAAGAACAAGTAAATGGACCAAAATAATTGGATGAGTTTTAGGGTAAGGCCCATGTGAAGGACTTGGGATAAATGGGCCTTTATGATTATGAGATATTAGGCTATTGGTATACTAATAGTTTGGACTAGAATTAATGGATGGGCCTTAAGGAAAGACCATGTAGAGGTCTGGGCCCAATTTGGAAAATTGGGCCATATGTTGGGCTTTGGCTAATTACTTGACCATTGGGCATTTAGAGTGTGAGTTGGACCTTGGGCTTGGAACCCAATTATTAATTGGGTATTGTTTAATGTTATTAATTCAGAAATCTGTCAATCAGCAGTTGGAGTTTCATCCGCGATACTTCAGCAGTACCAAGTGAGTTATGTGACATCCCCAAAATCACGGCCAGAAAAGACCGGTTTAATTTATGCTTTTAAAATAATTTCAGAGTAATCCTTTGATTAAAAGAGTTGCGGAATTTGTTCCCAAAACACAATATGATACAATAAAGTTTATCAAATCATTTCTTAAAGAAATGTATTTTCATTATATAACAAACCTTGGGATGTTATGTTCCGATATAGACCAAAAGCATAAAAGACACATTATAAGCCTTACAACAGTTATATACAACTACTCGCCTATAAAAAAAAATATCTTCACAAGGTGCCCAACTTATGCTCTCACGACACTACCTGTAATACAAAGAAACTGAGTGGGTCAGGCTTGGGAGCTTGGTGAGCATATAGGGTTTTCAACCCACAATAAATAATTATTTTAATTTCATCAACCAACAATAATCTGATTACCAATTCTCATTATCCTTACTTTACATCCCTAAAAACAACTACTGCAAAGGGGTTTCCACAACAATAAATGTCCTAAAGGCAACCATGAGGGGGGGGGGGGGATAGAGTATACCGGTGAACACATCGTTCACAACACCTAAAGGTTATGAACCTGACAATGTTCCACTGGACTATCTACAAAGAGTCTGTGGTCGTCATCCATACTCCGCTAGATGACTAGGTCAACAACAAAATTAAGGCCTCTCATCATTTTATCACACATCAACTATCTACCCATGCTTTACCCAACAATTTGTAGATAAAAATATATACATATATACATTCATATACATCTTAAAACTTGTATAACGTATTCATTCAGTACTCATTCCAAATGACAGATAATACATATAATCACATAGCACATATTCTACAGAAGATACTTCATATCTATGTGTTAGAAGAAATGGAATATACACTCACGCAAACATATATTTTAATACATTCAAACAATACTTGTATAAAAATCGTGTTCGTGAAAATGACTATGCACTCACTTGATAAGATGATTATCGGACAACACTACGGCTCTTCAAGTAGTATTCTCTGATGAAACTGGGATATCTTCACACACCGGGCTTCTTGTGGGCAGAGCTTCGGCTAGAAAACTCTTTTCTTCTTGGGATCTTCGGGATTCGGGACTTGCTTCAGGTTTCGGGATGATATCGGGGCTTCGGGGGAACTTCAAGACGACTAGAGAGGGTTTAGGGAGTGAGAGAGTAAGAAAGTAGCAACCAAAATCGGCTGCCCTTCGATTTCTATTTATAGGGTTGATTTTCTGGATTCACATCGTGAATATCAAAAATTCACATTGTGAACTCGATCCTGCATAGGTCATTGCGTTCGTCATCAGGCCACTTGCTCTGGAAGCGTCCATCGCCTGTTCATGTCGTGAACCACTAATGTTCACATCGTGAACTCTGACAAATGTGGAAATTCATGCCCCAAACTTTAGAAATTCATATCTCTCTCATACAAGCTTTGTTTTCGAGGTTCTTTATATCCACGCGTAGGTGAGATTATGCTCTACAACTCTCGTCAGGACTCCATCGCCTAATTTTGATTTGTTTTTATTATATTATTTTTAGTAGGTCGGGATAGGAAACTCCGTTAAAAATTCATAACTTCTTCATCTGACGTCCGTTTTCGTTTGTCTTTTTACCATTGGACTACTATCGACGAGATATTCGATCCTCGTTTAGATTGTTTTGGCTAGAAATCACTCGATCTCATATTCGAATTTTGGGTTGCATACTATAGACTCGAAACTTATAAAAATCATAACTTCCTCATACGAAGTCAGATTTAGACATTCTTTTTATGTACGCTCTCGGTTTAACGTGCTCTACAAATTTCGTTTAGATCACTAAGGCTAAATATCGCTCTATTCTAAATTCACTATTTACGTCACACAGTGTCGTACCGAATCTATCGTGAAACTTCGACAGGTCATAACTTCTTCGTTATAACTCGGATTTCAACATTCTTTATATATTCAGAATCCTTGTCACGACCACTACAACTTCGTTCATAGATATCGGGTTTATCTAACATTTTATTTTATTGCTTATTTTTATCCTTAACTCATTTAAGTCACACAATTAAGCATATAACACATAATACTCAAATAATACATTCTTATTATTTCAAAATGGGTTACAAAGGTTAACCTAGACGATTACATCAATATTAATGTCTAGCCTAGAAACACGGGCATTACAAGTTATCCTCATTATACCAACGGGTCTAAGGCACAAAGGCCGCCCCATTGGATATGATATCCTAGCAGTTGGTAGTATGTTGAGTATAGGTTAGTGTTGCATGCTAGTTGTTATGCCAGTTAGCCAGATTTGTAGGACTACCTATGTTATTATATGATTATCTATATGCGAATTAGTTGTGTTATATGTCGACATATTATGTGGGATGGGTTGAGGTGATACCGCTTCGTGTAGTAACCAACAAACCCGGGAGCATTTCAGATACAAGCTAAGGGCCAGGTGGGGCATGCCAGACTCATGATATGGGCTCAGGAGCATTCCAGATACGAGTTGAGGAAGACTCATACTGTGGACTCAAGAGCATTCTAGATACGAGCTAAGGGAGACTCGTACTGTGGGCTTGGTGGCAATCCAAATGTGAGATGTGGGCCCGGAAGGCAATCCAGACTCACACTATGGGCTCAGGGGTAATCAAGTCAGTAAAGTTGTGGACCCAGTACATATTGTTATTTGTATATGTGTTATTGTAGTATATTGGTATTTCGGGGGAGCTCACTAATCCTTGGGCTTACAGTTTCAGTTTTGGTTTCAGGTACCTCAGATGATAACGGGAAGGCAAAGGTGTGATCGTACAACTCCTCACTTTTTATGACTATGTTTCTGGGATACTCTGATGTATAACTGTTTTGAAAAGAAATTTGTAATAACTGTTGGTTTCTAAATGTTTTAAAAAGTTTAAATTTGGTCTGATTTTTTGTAACGCCCGTAGATCCGGGCTAGTCAATTTAGAGATAATAGGGGTCGAAAATGACTTTTCGACAAAATATTATTTAGAATAAATAATTTGAACCAAGTTGTAGTATATGTCACAAGGTGTCCGTACATATAAAGAACGCCGAAATCCGAGTTATAACGAAGAAGTTATGACTCATCGAAGTTTCGCGACGGAACCAGCACGGCACCGGGAAGCGTAAAAAGTGAATTTATGATAGAGCGAGATTTAGCCTTAGTGATCTAAATGAAAGTCGTAGAATATGTTAAACCGAGAAAATCCATAAAAAGAACGCCCAAATCTGACTTCGTATGAAGAAGTTATGATTTTTCTAAGATTCGGCTTAGCAGTGTACAGCCCGAAACTCGAATTTTAGTTCGAGCGGTTTTTGGCTTATGCGACCTAAATGAGAGTTGAAGATCTCATTAATAGGAACTCAACGGTAAAAAGACAGATGAAAACGGAGTCTGTATGAAGGAGTTACGAATTCTTCATGGTCATTTAACAGTCTAAACGCCTCGTACTGTTAAATTTAAGATCGGTCGAGAATTAGCCGACGGAGTCAAAATGAAAGTTGTATATATTATTTTTACCTACGCGTGGATATAAAGAATGTCAAAACGGAGGTCGTATGTGAAAGTTACGGATTTTAGAAGTCGGAAGTGTGCTGTGCGAAAATGGGTGATGTGGCACAATCTTGGCCATTGCTTTCTCCCCAAGTCTTGCCACTAGATGGTGACATGTGGCACCAAGTTCAGCCATTTTCACCCTATAAATACCACCTCTCCCACCCTCATTTTCTTCACACCTTTCCCATTCTTTCTTCTCTTTACTCTCCCTCTAGAACCTCTCTCTAGCCCCGAAATCCCCCGAAAAGCCTAGGGAACCTGCCTAGCACGAGGCGGAAGCCCCGGAGTACTCGACGGCTCTGAGAAGAAGAGATTTTCAGCTCGGAAACGCTGCTCCAAGCAAAGCCTGGTTTTCTATAAAACCCGCTGTAAGTGAGCTACGCCTACGCTATTTTTAATATAGTTTTTATTTAATTATATTAACGTTATTAAGAACATATAATAAATACTTGGGCTATTATTATGGGTTATATAAGTATTTTTTAACGCTTATATAATAGTAATAATAGCTAGACTATTAATTAGTCTCGGCGAATAATAGACTAAAATCTATTGGTGATAATACTAGGTTTCGTCGAAGGAAATTATTTTAAAGTAAACGAAGCGTTGTCCGAGTACCGAGTCACCACCTTCTCAGGTGAGTGCATGGTCCCTTTCATCTTACACATAGATATGAAGTATTTATTATATAATTTACGTGTTGTGAGTGCATGGTCCCTTTCATCTTACACATAGATATGAAGTATTTATTATATAATTTACGTGTTGTGAGTGCATGGTCCCTTTCATCTTACACATAGATATGAAGTATTTATTATATAATTTACGTGTTGTGAGTGCATAGTCTCTTTCATCTTACACATAGATATGAAGTATTTTAATATAAATTACGTGCTATGTGTACATATTATCTGAATACTTGCTGTCTATGCTGAGTGAAAGATTTTTATACATGTTTTAAATGATGTAAACTGTATACGTATTTTATATCTACAAAACGTGTTGGGAAAAACATGGGTAGATGAAATAGTTGTTTTGTGATAACACGATGGGAGACATCAGTGTTGTCAGTGATCCAGTCATCTAGTGGAGTATAGATGACAACTATGGACGATACTAGACGGTCCAGTGGAACGATAGCAGGTTCGTAACATGTAGGTATTTTTGAACTAGGTGCTTATTAGGTATTTTTGAACTGAGTGTGTTCACTACGTATCTTTGAACTGAGTGTGTTCACTAGGTATTTTGAACTAAGTGTGTTCACTAGTTACTTTTGAACTAAGTGTTTACCAGATGTTTCGGACTACGTGTTCACCAGATATATTCTATAAGCCTTGGTAATGATGGACTTCGTGTCGATTCCTTAGGATGATCCTTAGGACTAAATAAACGAGGAATAGCTGATTCTTAGGGTAGATCCTTAAGACTAAAGAAGATAATGGGGATGGGTAATTGGGTTGATTGTTTGATTGTTTAAACATAATAATTATATTATTGTGGGTTGAAAACCCTATGTACTCACCAGGTTTCCCAACCTGACCCACTCAGTTTATTTATTTCACAGGTGTTGATACGAGGTTGCTTTACACTGATAGATTTAAAGAGATGTAGATCACTAGTGTAAATAAATGTAAGTTATGTTTATGCTTATGTTCCTGTATTGATGATGACATCCCAAACGTTTTAAAATGAATAAAGTACGTTTCTTCAGAAATGTTTTAATAACGTATTTATCATGTTTTTCTGGGAACAAATTCCGCAACATTTTTATTAAAAGAAGAACTCTGATTTTTATAAAGCATAAACAAAAATCGGTCTTTTCTGGCCGTGAAAATGGGGATGTCACATTTTTATAGGTGTTACATCTGGAACCCAAAGCTTGTGGATCCCTAGAATCCTTCAGGAAGGAGGATCCTACTATTAGTTCCTGTCATTGGGATTGGAAAGGAATTTTGCACCATGTCCTCAGGATGGTCAAGGTAACTTAGGAAGAGGTGGTCAGGATTCATTCAGATGTTTTCGAGTATGTTATCTTCTGCTTCTTTAAAGTGGATATCGGGAATTTGTATCAATTTGGATTTTTTATTGAGTTTGAATAAGTTAGATATTGGGTTGGTCCTCTGCTATTTTCTGGGTTATCAAGGATTGTTATATGCCATTATGCATGCCGAGAAGTCTTTAATGAATCTGCAGATGGTCGTATCTTGCGGAATGGGTTCCACGTGTTCTGTTATTGTTCCGGGTCTTTGTTAGGATTTGTTCATGAGTATTGCTTGGAGGATATTTGGTTAGGGTTAGCGAGGTAGTTATCCATTGAAGCTAGGGTTCAGTGATTCTATCATCTGTTTGGGTATGAACGACATTTGGCTATAGAAGAACATGGGAATTTAAGGCACTACTGTTGCTAGGAAAGGAACGATATCAGGAAGATGATGGTGTCAGTTACGTGAGCTGTTGGATCATTGGAGGTGTCAGGGAAATTGTATTTTTGCATGGACTGAAGTCGGTTAGAGTCTAGTGATTTTTTGAGATTGAAAGTTGGGGGTGAAGACTCAGGTGATTTGGATCATCAGATATGTTAAGGTCTCAGGATTATTCTTCCGAATTCCAGGAGTTAGGCTATCTTTGAGATTGGATTGTAATGAAACACTAGTTTTGGTAAGCACAGGTCATGGTCAGTTCATGCCGTAAGAGGTTCGATGGGTTGAGAATCCATCAAACATATGGGATGAAAGAGCTTCGTCAAATCCAAGTGGGGGAGGATCGATCAGATTTTTCGTGAATTGGATCGGGTATGGAACTAGGAAAAGTTTCACATCCTGGTCAGGAATAGAGATTACTCAAGTGGCCGTTTAGTTCGAGGTTTTGTAAGTGGGAGTACAAGGAAATCCCAACAGCTGGTTAACATCTTCTTGTTATGCATAGCAGGTTTGTGGATGGATCTAGATCGAGGGATGTGTTAGAGACTCACTACTTGCTCTTGTCTAATGAGGGTTTAGGAATTCAAGGTATGACTCGAACACCTAGTTGGATGTGGGTTTTGACTCAGATGCATGGGGTTGTGATCGTCAAGGCGTAGAAAGGTCATGGATGGTAACCATTGTTGATTTGAAGTGTTGTAAGATTCCGATGGGATTGTAGCATTCACTAGACTGAAGTAGGCAAGTGTTGGCGATGGTCATAAGGGTATAGGATAAATCAGTTGTGCCTTTGGCATGCTGGCCAGGTCTGTCGAGGTGTATTTCTATGTTTAGGATCGAGGACCATTGGGGTCTGAGGTGGAGCTGGGCCTGTGTGGCCCTAGTTTAGGTGGATCGAGTGGGCGAGGCCCGTGTGATTTTGGCAAATGCATGTGAGACCCTGTCAAGACCATTGATTCAAGGATTTTGATCCTGAGTCACAGGATCAGGTAGTGGTCAGTGTGTGATGCAGGGAGGTTTATAGGTTGGGTAGCCTTGTTATTTAGATTGTTGGGAACCTGGTGGTTAGTCTAGGTGCGAGACTGGTAGTCTCAACGTTGGTTTGGGAACCATGATATCTCAGTCTACTGAGGGGTTGTCGTGAATCAGAAAGTGTTGGGTGAAATATAAGTGCAGACACGTGAATCTTGGGTTATGAGTTGAGTATCTGGTTAGTTTTTAGGGTAAGATCTCAAGTCGCGTATCGCGAGTGTTTTGTGCAGAATTTACGTTTCCTTGAGTTAAGGATTGGGGTATATTTATGCCGAGGGCATTGATCGAAGGTGTAACACCCGGTTCCTGGTACGTAATGTAATTATAAACATTTGCACTTTTGTTCTGGGACTCGGCGAGTTTGAGGCCCCAACTCGCCGAGTAGAGGTTAGAGTTGGACGCAGGAAGGAGAACCTACTCGCCGAGTCGGATGCCCTGACTCGACGAGTAGGTCTGCCTGGATGAAACCTTAATATTTAGAGTTTTCACCCTATTTAAACGTCTTATCTTATCTCAACCTAGCCTCCATCGTCCCTCTTAGTCCAGAAAGCCCTAAATCTAAACCCTAACCTTGTTTGAGTGTTCTTGATCCATTTTTATGTGTTTGTGGTGGTTGTAAAGCTTGAGGAGGAAGAAGGAGCTTGGGAGTTCAAGTGGAAGCTAGTAGATCCAGAGGTTGTGTCCCATTTCAGCTCATTGGAGGTAAAAAGCTCCAACCTTAAACATTTATATCTTATATCTCGAGTTAGGGTTCATTTCCACCTTTTCTAAGCTCTTATAGAGTCATACTCGGGATTTTGTGGTTATAAAGGAGCACGACTTCAGATTTGGAACCATAGAGGGATCTTATGGCATAAAGGTGCCAACTTTATGGCCATAAGCACCCCATGCATCTTATAGACTCCATTTTAGGTCCATTTGAGCCAAATACCCCATGCATAGACGTCAAGTTTGGAACTTTACGTGTATTATGGACCCTAGGAGGTCAGATCTATGTTTTGAATGCATCAAGACCCACTAAAATCGAGTTTATAGTTTTGGACATAGAGGGAATCGACGATTCGAGTCGAGTTTCCCACCAAAACCCTTCTAATAATGGACCATGAGTTGAGTTAGAAGAACACACAGTCAGTTAGACTCATTGAGGACTTGGAAATCATGGGAATCGGGGAGTGTATGAACTAACTCGGAGAGTTCAAGGCTATGTCCAAAGAATATGAATATGGACTCGGTGAGTCAAGGAAGAACTCGGTGAGTTCTGATCTAAGAGCATCACCTTGCATGGAGATGAACTCGACGAGATCATGAAATCTACGAGTCAAGGACTAAACATCCTAACTAGCATGAACATAGGCTCGACAAGTCAAAGGATGAACTCGCCGAGTCTATTGCAAAGGGTCCTGACTTTGTATCATGGAACTCAACGAGTGGGTGGACTTACTCGAAGAGGTGATCAAAAGTGACTTTGACCATGATGTTGACTTTGACTTTGACCTTGACCTAAGTTGACCATGAAATGGTAACTAAGGAAGATGATTTGTGTAAGGTTTGAGAGGAGTTGATCCTGGTGTCACACCCCGAAAATCGAAGGCGGAAACATTTCCGGGGTTGAATCCACGTTGAGTATCAAATCCAATGCACATAGTAAGTAAAGTAAAGCAACCATTACATTACATAATAAAGGTTTTACAGTTGTCTCAAAAGTAAAGTTTGTACAGTTGTGATACATAGTATATATATAAACAAAATGAAACGGGTCTTCATGTACTCAGTCTTCTGATCAAAAAGAAATCTTCGGGTACCTGTTCTAACGCTGACCTGAGAACACAAGCGGTTTGAAAATCAGCATAAAGCTGGTGAGTTCATAAGCGGTTTTTGTTTTGTGAAAATGTTTCGAGTTTCCTTTCTATTTCTGAAATGTTATGTACACCAAGAAAATCCCGTATTTTCTTAAAAGTTGGTTATTGTTTCACAAATGTAAAGTATAGTAAATTTGTACACTGAAAACATGTCTACTCATGTGAAAATGTATAGTTGGTTATCTGACTTGTTAAACTGTTCTGTTTACTTATCATGTGTTACCAGGAAATTCCCATACTTTCCTTATTGTATGTTACCAATTGTAAAAGATGTAATGTTATCCAGTTTGTTACTCTTTTTGATTATGTAAGTGTTACCCAGGAAAGCCCCATGCTTTCCTGCTTGTTGGTTTCTAATGTGAATGATGTTCAAGATGTAAAAGATGTAATGTGATTAGGTTCCATGTTTTCCCCAGGAAAGTCCCGTACTTTCCTGAATGTTAGTTACAGTATGTGAAAGATGTAAAAGATGTATAAAGTGGTTCATTATTACTATAAATAAATCTCTGTTGTCCTAATTGCGAGTTCCATAACCATACAATAGACTAAAACCTGTGGCAATAAGTAGTCCACATGTGGCAGAAAGTCGTCCACATACTTATGACTTTCGTTACCCTTGAACCATTTCGGTTCGGCTGTAGCTAGCAGCCAGGTGTGGGGTAGTCAGCCCCGTATAGATCTATACACTCAAGTCACGCTCTCTAAATACCAGAGATTCTGGTTATGGGTGTAGTCCTCCACTCGCGTATCTCGGTGGAGTGTTCTCCGAGGATGTGTCTCCAATCATACAGGATTAACAAATTTACTAGTAATAATATGATAATCCTCCACTCGCATATAAGTGTGGAGTGTTACCGAGGACAAAACAGTGTACAGGTATTATGTTCAAATGTCTAATGTCATGCTTTTAACTGATAAATCGGGGAAAACCATTTGTGAAATATATATAAAACATAGTAGTTTAAAGACCTATTTCACAAATGTATGTTACGTTTTCTGCATATTCAAATGGTTATCAGTTATGGTAATCAGTAATAAAAGCATATGAAATATGAAACACACATTTGAAAACATGTTTTGAGTACAAGAATTCCCTTGTACTTTGCTTGTGTTCCCCCCCTGAAAACAGTGAAAACAGTGAAAAAGGGTAGGGGTATGAACTCACCGGACTCGGAAACGTGTCGGTTTTGAATGCTAGACGTTGGTTCGGGGTTTGATTACTCGCGATGCCCTATGTAAAATGAAATAATGTCCATATATATACAATTAGGGATACATTCACTAATCATATGGAACATTACACTCCAATGAGGTTAAACACCTCAAAACGAGCGTTTGGAGTGACCCGGGTGACATCTTCGGACGTGTAATGGCACTAGGGACTTGGGACTTGAGTTTACTCCCCAAGAGTAAACATTTTAAAGAGTTTACAGCCATAGAACACACGCATACATGAGTTTACGGCCGTAAACTCATGTGGGTGTGATTTTGGGTGTTTAATGGCTTAAATGGACATGGGGATTGTTAGAATGGATTTCTAAAATGCCTTGGAATTCATTGTATGAAATTATAACACCAAAAAGGGAGTTTACGGCCATACCATAGGAGTTTACGGCCGTAAACTCACCTATGGCCAAGGAAAATTGATTTGAGCTTCAAAGGACAATCACATGTGATTCTAGTTAATTTTCCAAGCTTTGTCATGAATTTAAACATCATTTTGCATACATTTTGGAGTTTACGGCCTAGAGGCATGATCTAAGGCCATAAACTCTATTATACCCAAGAAAAGTTAGTTTTTGATGCTTAAAACAATCACATGTGATTCTAGAAATTTGAACAAGCCATTTGGGGTGGTTTAATGCATCATTTGACCAAGTTTCATGAGTTTACGGCCAAGGGTATGCTCCTAGGCCGTAAAATCTTATAAGTGACATTTTTGTTGTGTTTCAAACCTTTAAACCATTTTTAGATGCATCTAGATTTTACCACAAGGCCATTGGTTGAGTTTCAAGGCATTTGGACAAGTTTTAAGGCTCTAAATCCCCATTTAAGAGGAGTGTACGGCCCAAGAATATGTCTTGGCCGTAAACTCTCTTTTGTCCCCCAAAAATCATGTTTAAGGTGTTTAGATGCTAAAACCAATGTCCCACAAGTCATATCTAAGTCCCAACTATGATTTGGAAGGGTTAATTGGCTCAAAAACCCCTTGGATATGAGTTTACGGCCCAAGAATGTGTCTTGGCCGTAAACTCACTTTTGTCACTTAAAATCAATGTTTTAATTGTTGTAAGTCCCTTCCATTAAGTCATTAAGCCATTACTAATGTCTAACATTGCTTAGGAGGGGGTTTTAGGGCTTAAAAACCCCATTGATAGGAGTTTACGGCCCAAGCTAGTTCCTTGGCCGTAAACTCATGTTCTTGGTCCCAAATCACAAATTAAACACAAAATTGAAGGCTAAAGAGGTTGAATAACAAGTTAGGGGTGTTACCTCTTTGATTTCAAGCCTTAAATCTTTGTTTTGGACCTTGATTTTGGGTAAAGGAGAGAGGTTGTGAGTGTTAAATGAGAAATTGACCAAAGGCTTCAAATGAAGGCTTAAACATGTTTATATAGTGTTTAAGTTTTGGATACGGTGGAATTCTACCCGATACCGACGTTAGACGAGGCTTTTGGTCGTACCCGATTGAGTTACCGTAACCCGATACGGTAATTTCTAGAAATATTCCGATCACTAAAGTTGGGTGTTAAAAATGATTTCTAAATGTATTAAGACACCCATTAATTCATTTTAAATGTGTACCAGATAATGACTTAATTAAACGGAAGATCGGAAATCGAAATCGGAAACGACGATTAGTTGCGCGAATTGTACTACGAAAGAGTTACAATAAACGATACGGAAATTTCGGGTTGTTACATTATCCCCCCGTTAAAGGGAATTTCGTCCCGAAATTCAAAGTTTAAAACACAAGACAAGATAAAAATCATGGATCAGAAAAGAGTTGTGGATAATTCTGTTTCATTGAATCTTCCCGTTCCCAAGTAAATTCCGGTCCCCGCTTGGCATTCCAGCGAACCTTCACTAACGGGATGCGACTTTGTTTTGTACGTTTGACTTCTCGATCCATGATTTCGATCGGTTCCTCCACAAAGTTGAGGTTTTCATTGATCTCGATCTCGTCTAAGGGAATTGTTAGGGTTTCATCGGATAGGCACTTTTTGAGATTTGAAACATGGAAGACAGGATGAATGTTACTGAGTTCGTGAGGTAAATGAAGTTTATAAGCAACTGGACCGATCCTGGAGAGGATCTCAAAGGGTCCAATGTACCTTGGATTAAGTTTCCCACGCTTACCAAAGCGTACAGTGCCTTTCCAGGGCGAGAATTTTAACAGGACACGGTCTCCAACCTGGAATTCTAGTGGTTTCCGACGATTATCAGCGTAACTCTTTTAACGATCACGTGAGGCTTTTAGTCGGTTACGGATTTGAATGATCTTTTCGGTGGTTTCGCGGATGATTTCAGGACCAATGAGAGCACTGTTGGGGACTCGACTCCTGGCTAACTGAGTATCCCCCACCTCGGCCTAGTACAGAGGGGATCTGCACTTACGACCGTATAGGGCTTCGAACGGAGCAGCCCTAATGCTGGTGTGGTAACTGTTGTTGTATGAGAATTCGATCAAGGATAGATGTGTGTCCCACGACTTTCCAAAGTCAATGACACACGCCCTAAGCATGTCCTCCAGGGTTTGGATTGTTCTCTCACTCTGTCCATCGGTCTGAGGATGATACGCCGTGCTCATATCTAGTTTGGTCCCAAGGGCTTTCTGAAGGGATTGCCAGAATCTAGAGGTAAACCTACTATCTCGATCAGAGATAATGGATACAGGTACACCGTGAAGACGTACTACCTCCTGGATGTAGATTCGCGCGAGTCTTTCCATCTTGTATGATTCTTTAATTGGAATGAAGTGAGTGGATTTTGTCAAACGATCGACAATTACCCAAATGGTATCGTACCCACTAGAACACTTGGGTAGTTTGGTGATGAAGTCCATGGTAATCATCTCCCATTTCCACTCGGGAATCTCGGGTTGTTGGAGCAGACCTGAAGGCTTCTGATGTTCGACTTTGACTTTGGCGCAAGTCAGACACTTGCCCACAAATGTAGATATCTCAGCTTTCATGTTTGGCCACCAGTATTGCTTCTTGAGATCCAGGTACATCTTGTCCGAACCCGGGTGAACAGAGTATTTGGTTCTGTGGGCTTCCTCCATGACTATTTCCCTGAATCCACCGAATTTGGGAATCCAGATTCGAACAGGTTTGTTATATGTGTGGAGAAATGGGGCATTTCAAGCGAAACTGCCCAAAAGCAACAACCCCCAACAATGTCAACAACGCTGGGATGGTCTTAACTTTGAAGCAGGAGGAGACAGCCGCTGATCCCTCTAACGTCGCGGGTATATTTCTTTTCGACAATCCTTGTCCTCGCATCCTTTTCGAATTCGGTTTTAAGAAAATTTTATTAACCATTCATTCATTTATTTTGTTAGACATAGTCCTCGTCTAATAACCAAATCAATGATCGTCAAGATAATTATCAGTGAGAACGAGTGCATAAACAACATATCTCTACATTGTGTCCTTACCTTGAGTAATCATTCATTTCTTCATTAACCTGATGTCAGTTTCAGTGAGAGCTTTGATGTTATCTTCATTTATGTATCGATTGAGCCCGACTGTGTTGATACATCTCGTTATAGAAAACCGTTTGTCTCAATCTTCCTTCTGATCAGACCCTCATAATTCATGGTGACAAATTTAGCCCAAACCTTCGCTTCGTTCAATGTGTCAAAATGCGAAAGTTCATGCGAAAGAAGTGTCAAGTATTCCTAGTCCATATGATCAGCGAGAAACAAGGAGTTAAAGACACCGATAGTAAGCTTGATAAGGTATGGAAAACTTAGTCTGTGGTACATTAGACCCTTTTTGATTCCCTTTCAGATTGACTCCTTAGCCTTCAGCTCTGAAATACCTTCAGTAATTAGCAGCGTTCATCCCATACCTTGCACCTCTGTCCTTAATGAATACTTGCCTGATAAAACCACATAAATCCATTCTAGTGTGACCAAGAACCTTAATATACCTAAACCCCCTGGACGAGCAAACTAAGATCATAGACCAAGTAATCAAGCGTTTGAAACCGTGCCGTTAGTGAAGGTTCCAAGCGAGAACCTGAATTCACACGGGAACGCGAAGACCCCATACAGCAGACACATCCACACCACCCCTTTTGTCCATAATTTTGTATCTAAATTCTTGAATTTCGGGACGAAATTCCCTCTAACGGGGGGATAATGTAACAACCCGAAACTTTGCTTCCTCGTCGTAACCGTTCCGTCAAAACTCGTCTTAAACGAATTGTTCCGAATTCGTCCTGAATTAGGTTAATTAAGTCATAAACCTTTATTTTGACTTGGTAAGTATCAAAACATGTTGGAAAAATGTGAAAACGTCCCGAACTAGTAATTTGAAAAATTATAGTTTCGACCATATCGCGTAACGACAACTTAATCGGGTGCGACCAAAAGCCCCGTTTAAGGTCAGTATCGGGTAGAATTCCACCGTGTCCAAGTTTTTGGACCTATATAAACGTGTTTAAGCACCCATTTAAATTTTTTTCTTCCTCTCTCTACTCTCTCTCTAACCTCTCTCCTAAATCCAAAGTTATGGGTCCAAATTATCAATTTAAGGCTCCAAATTTTTGACGTACCTTCCATAACTTGTTGTACAACCTCTCTAGCTTTAGAATTCGAGTTTGAACATTTGATTAGGACCATTATTATGAGTTTACGGCCCTAGAATGGTACTAGGCCGTAAACTCAAGTAAATGGGGTTTTTAGAGCAACAAAACCCTTGCAAACCTCAAATGGACCTTAGACATGGCTAAATGACTTTATGGAATGGACTTAGAATGCCTTAAACTATAACTTGAAGCATTGTATATGAGTTTACGGCCATTGAAGGTGCCTAGGCCGTAAACTCACATTTAAAGGGGTTTTAAGCCCTTAAACCCTCCCTAAACTCAATCAAGCCCTAGTTATGATTTTTAGAAATTATGTAATGGACTTGGAACTCATTAAACATCAATTTTGAGAGGTTTATATGAGTTTACGGCCAAGGCATATGCTTGGGCCGTAAACTCCTCAAACATGGGTATAAAATCACTTCTAAGGTGTTAGAATGCCATCCAACACCACCAAAAGCCTTGGAATAAATTAGGGAACCACCCAAAAATAGTTTAGAAGCCTTAAACACATCATAAACCCTCTAATTGAGAGTTTACGGCCAGAGCATATGCTCCTGGGCCGTAAACTCATAGTTGTATGCCATTTGAAGCCCTAAACTCACCCTAAGCCTTGTAAAAATTAGTTGAATTACATGTGA
Organism: Lactuca saligna; assembly: GCF_052625555.1. Lineage (NCBI taxonomy): Eukaryota > Viridiplantae > Streptophyta > Magnoliopsida > Asterales > Asteraceae > Lactuca > Lactuca saligna. Next base: position 225,396,359 of record NC_136424.1, on the reverse strand, counting down.
TTAATCCTTCGCCTTCAAATTAATTTAGATGGATGTGGGTAAGAGTTTACGGCCGTAAACTCTTTGTTTACAGCCATAAACTCTTCTATTAATCCATATAATGATTTAATCCCTTTCAAATGTCCAAAAGCCAAACCTAGCAACACCCATTTATTGTTTTCAGTTTAATCATTTTCATTATGTATGTTCTAATATCAATAACTGTGTTTATCAAGTAATTCGAATTACGAATTTAGCTTTCAAACTAATCATAGATATCTTGATGAAAATGTTCTAATCTAAACTATGTTTCATAATCTAAGAATAACTTATACTAATTTCCATTTATAACTAATTACGGATATGAATACGAATACGAAGCTATAACTAGGATTAGAACGAATACGAAACTATAATTAGGAACAGAATGAATACGAATACGACTGCGAATACGAATACGAATACGAATAGTATTAGGAGTAGGATTAGGGATAGGAATGCGACTACGAATACGACTGCGAATACGAATACGAATACGAATAGTAATAGGAATAGGAATAAGGAAACGAATACAGTAACGAACACAAATACGAATACGAATAAGTACAAGAATATGTTTAAGAATAAGAACACGAATATGAAGATATGTTTGACATTATTACTATTGATGATATGATTTTTGAAACTTTGTTGTTTTATGGATTTATATGATATCGATGATGTTTTTTGTAAACTGTTTTATGAGTAACATATTTAAAAACAAAATTTTTGTCCATGATATTTGGGGATGTTACAAGTTGGTATCAGAGCCTTGGTTTGAGGGATTCGAGCACACTCTCAGGTGTGTCTGGACTCAAACTAAGGACTTAGTATGAGAATTTTCAAATAAAATCATTTTGTAAAAAGGGATTTTGAAAAGAACTTGAAAAGAGAAAGGAACTTTGAAAAGAACATGGTGTGTGATGCGTGCAATTGGACGAGATCAAGTAAGTTTTCCCCAAGATACCCATACAAGTTATGTTATGTTATTATATGATTATGAGAATCGCATGCTAGATTACGGTTAAGGATCTAGGAAGGATGCCTTTTATGCCTACTGTATGCCTATGAGAATTGCATGCTAGAATAGGGCTAAGGATATAGGAAGATGTCTGTTATGCCTATTGTATATGCTTATTGAATTGAATGATAGCCTGGATAGGATATGTTTGGTTTGGGTTACTCAATACCCGAATGCTGTTTGTTTCATGCTAATAGGAATTCTAGCTACCTTTAGCTAAATAATAAATGAATACATCACGTTACATACTACGAGGACTGAATAATTTTAGAAGGTTAGGTTTAGCCCTATTTCACAACTCTTGTTTGAGTCCAACCGTCATAGGGTAGAACCTCTCATTTGAAGAATTATATGGTCTTAGTGATATGTAATGGTATTCACAAGGTAGTTAGATAAAGGTGGCAGGAACTTCTCATGCAACTGATGGTGGAGAGTGGGTTGGAGAGTTACCCTAGGGTAAGCCTAGGAAGATATTAGCAAAGGGTGCAGTAGTAGTAATAAGGATTTGGTGAAGTCGAAGCAATCCTTGAGGAAAGTACGGATGGATGTGGAAGGTAGTATGGGACCGTACTACTGAAAGCAGAGGATCCGAACTCGAGTCAAGGAGGTCCGAGATAGAACCAGGGAACTTGTAGAGTGGGTAAGGTCTCTCAACATTATGTATGACCCTGACATTTATGTATTTTGTTTTAGAATGGTGATGATTACGCGTCACGGAGCAGGAGGATCGGGATCAGGTTCATGATCAGGATCAGGTTCGGGTTCGGGTCCCGAGCTAGTGGATGAGAGACTACGCGAGTTCATCGCATCAGAGATCACAAAAGGTATCCTTAAGGTGACCTCGGTTATCTTTGGTCGATCAAGGAAGGGATCATAGAGCTGATGGAGGTTCGCCTCAGGGCGTTTAGGAGTGACATGGCATCCAGCCAGTCAGGATCATGCACACTATCCTTCATGGACTTTAGGGGTTGTGGTGCACCAAACTTTCATGGGGTAAAGGACCCCATTGCTGTCAGGAGGTGGATCGAAGACATGGAGTCTACTCAGTTGACTAGCTTCTGCCCGGAGGGGTCGAAGGTTCGTTATGCTACAGGGTGTTTGAGGGATAGGACCAAAGATTGGTGGGACTCGGTTGGTGATTCCTTGGGAGCCTTGGCCATTGAGGCTATGACTTGGTCAGACTTTGTGGCCCGGTTTAGGGCTGAGTTTCGCGCCAGCTGTGGAGTTTCAGCAGATGACCAGAGAATTTCTTGATATGAGGCAGATGATAGAGGCGGTAACGGATATTGCCGCCAAGTTCCGGGAGAGGGCCTTATTGGTGCCTCAGTATGCAGGAGATAAGGAGATGTGGAGGACCCGCTACCATGATATGTTGAGAGCTGATATTCGGGAGCATGTCAACTACTCGACATGCCCGACTCTAGATTCTATGATTTCCAGGGTGAGGGAGAGGGAGATTGATTTGGAGAACATTAGAAAGAGGAAGGCGGAAGAGGGGCAGGTGATTGGGGCTTCGGGGAAGAAGCTCAAGGGATCCAACATTAGGTCGAAGGGCCAGTCAGGCTAGAGCCGATGCAGGAAATACGGCAGGCCACATGAGGGGACATGTAGATTGGGGTCATCGGGCTGCTATAAGTGCGACAAGGTTGGTCACTTTAGCAAGTATTATACTGCCCCTACCCTCACATTCATGACATCCGACCCGATTTGCTTCCATTGCAATCAGAAGGCCCATAAAAAGGCCGATTGCCCAAGATTGACAGCAGCAGCAGTGCCAGTGGCGGCACCATCCCCAGCGACCCTGTGGATTATTGATGGTCGGCAGGGCAAGATAGAGGCTCTAGTAGTGAGGAGCCGAGCCATCCAGTTGATGGCCGAGGAGGCACGCACTGCACCCGATGTGCCGACGTGTATGTTTTCTTCTCCCTAGCTCTTATTGTATGTGTTTATGATATTTATGTATATGTTTCGTGTGTGGTTTAAGATCATTCCATGTGAACGACATCTCGGTACAGGTGTTGTTTGACTCGGGGGCTACCCAATCATTTGTCTCTCTTACCGTTAGCAAGAGATTCCCTGAGTCTTCGGGCATGTTGGATTCCCCTCTGGAGGTCGAGATTGCAGACGACCGATCAGTACGAGCATCAGAGGTTTTTAAAGATTGTGTTCTGAGGCTATATGAGGAGCACTACCTGGTGGACCTGGTTCCCATTCCATTGCATGTGAACAAGGTTATTATAGGAATGGATTGGTTAAGACCCAATAGGCAGTGATCGACTGCGCGTAACAGTTGGTCCGGGTTAGGACCCCAAGTGGGGGAGAGCTGGTGATTCATTGCGAGAGACCATCACGAGGACCAGACCTTTGCTCAGTAGCTAAGGCTAGGCGCTACCTATAACAGGGGTGCATAAGGTATGTCGCCTATGTTATGGATACCCGGGAGGCGGGTAAGGCGACTGTGAGTGATGTACTAGTGGTGCGTGAGTATGTGGATGTATTCCCAGAAGATCAGCCTGGGATACCACTGAGAGACAGGTAGAGTTCAGGATCGAATTAGTCCCTGGTGTGGCTCTGATAGTCAAGGCACCGTATCGGTTGGCTCCTCCCGAGATGCAGGAGTTGTCTACACAGCTACATGAGTTGTTAGATAAGGGATTCATTAGGCCGAGCGGTTCACCCTGGGGAGCCCCAATTCTATTTGTGAAGAAGAAGGATGGGTCGTATCGGATGTGTATAGACTACCGGGAGCTGAACAAGGTAACGGTGAAGAACCGTTACCCACTCCCGAGGATTAATGATATCTTCGACCAGCTTCAGCGGGCATCTTGGTTTTCCAATATAGAACTGTGGTCAAGCTACCATCAAATGAGAGTCAAGGACAATGATGTGCAGAAGACCGTGTTCTGGACTCGCTATGGCCACTACGAGTTCGTGGTAATGCCCTCCGGTATCACTAATGCTCCTGCCACGTTCATGGACCTCATGAACCGCGTATGCAGACGGATGCTGGATCAGTTTGTGATAGTTTTCATTGACAACATCTTGGATTACTCCAAGATGCAAGAGTAGCATGAGGAGCACTTGCGGGAGGTGTTGGATACCCTGTAGATGGAGAGCTTGTATGCCAAGTTCTCCAAGTGCGAGTTTTGATTGCGCGATGTGCAGTTTCTTGGGCACCTTGTCAACCAGAACAAGATTTTGGTTGACCCAGCCAAGGTGGAGGCCATGATGATATGGGAGGTTCCGAAGTCTCCATTTGAGATTCGGTGTTTCCTAGGATTGGCAGGCTATTACCGGAGGTTCATTTAGGACTTCTCCAAGACAGCTGTGCCCTTGACCCGGCTGAAGAAGAAAGCCATTGTATTTTCCTGGGGGCCTGAGCAGCAGATAACGTTTAAGACTTTGAGGTGGAGATTGTGCGAGGAGCCGATTCTAGCCCTGCCAGAGGGCATGGAGGATTTTGTAGTATACTGCGATGCATCCATTTCGGGCTTGGGCGTAGTATTGATTTAGAGAGAGCATGTCATTGCTTACACCTCGAGGCAGCTGAAGCCTCACAAGGCAAATTACCCGACGCATGATTTGGAGTTGGGGCGGTTGTCTTTCCCCTTAAGATTTGGCGACACTACCTCTATGGGGTCCAATGTACCATTTACATGGACCACAAGGGTTTGAGGTACCTCATGGATCAGCCGAATTTGAACATGAGGCAGCGTTGGTGGCTTGATGTGGTAAAGGATTACGATTGTGAGATCCTTTATCACCTGGGGAAAGCCAATGTTATGGTCGACGCGCTCAGTCGCAAGGTAGCCTCGATCAGGGATATTTGTTTGAGGATGACGGTAGTGACTCCACTATTGGAGTAGATCCGAGAGACACAGGTCGAGGGTTTGAAGGAGGATCATCAAAAACGGATCATAGGCCAGGTGGCCTCGTTTAACTATGACAGCCACGGGTTACTGACCTTGTACGGGAGGGTCTGGGTGCCATTCTAGGGCGGGTTGCGGTAGATTTTGATGGATGAGGCCCATAAATCTAGGTTTTCTATTCATCCCGGGGTGACGACAATGTACAGACATTTTCGTCCTGATTACTGGTGGCCCTGCATGAAGTGGTATGTAGCCTGGTACGTTGAGAGGTGCCTGACATGTAGGAAGGTCAAGGCAGAGCACCAGCAGCCTCACGACAAGACACAACCATTGGATATCCCTATGTGGAAATGGGGAGATAATACTATGGATTTCATCACGAAGCTTCCCAGGACCGTACGGGGAGTGGATTCGATATGGGTCACCATGGATCGGTTTACCAAGAGCGCCCATTTCATACCGATCTAGGAGAGCCTTTCAGCCGAGAAGCTGGCCGACATCTACATTCGGGAGGTAGTAGGCCAACCCGGAGTGCGAGTCTCCGTGATTTCTGACAGAGATGTGCGGTTCACTTCCAGATTCTGAAAGAAGTTTCACGACGAGTTGGGTACTCACCTGCATTTTAGCACTACTTTTCACCCGCAGACAGATGGTTAGAGTGAGCGGACCTTTCATACATTGGAGGATATGTTGTGGGCTTGTGTTCTAAACTTCGGTGGTAGCTGGGATACCTACCTTCCCTTGGCAGATTTTTCCTACAATAATAGCTACCACGCGAGTATTGATCGTCCTCCCATCGAGATGTTGTACGGGAGGAAGTGTAGCACGCCGATATGCTAGGGTGTAGTCGGACAGAGGGTCATGGGGAGTAGTGAAGTGGTACTAAAGTCGATAGAGAGGATCCATCAGGTCTGGAGCAGGCTCCAGACTGCTTAGAGTCAGCAGAAAAGTTATGCCAACAAGCGTCATTCGGACTTGGAGTTCCAGGTCGCGGATATGGTCCTCCTGAAGGTGCCACCTTGGAAAGGTGACATCCGGTTTAGGAAGCGGGGCAAGTTGGGCCCCCGATACGTTGGGCATTTCATGTTTGCATCCCGGGTGGGAAGGTGGTGTGTAGGCTGGACCTGCCAACCGAGCTTAGCCAGATTCACAACACCTTTCACGTCTCTCAGCTATGGAAGTTTCTGGTGGAAGACTCAACGATAGTACCACTAGAGGACATTCAGGGGGATGAAAACCTGAACTACATTGAGCGACCAGTGGCTATCCTCGACAGGAAGTCAAAGAATCTGATGAACAAGAGGGTCGAGCTGGTGAAGGTGTTATAACAACACCACAAGGGCTCAGAATGGACTTGGGAGCCGAAGGACAAGATGAGAGAGCACTACCCCGAGCTTTTCCCGGATACAGCAGCAGACTTTGAGGACGAAGTCTGAAATAAGTGGCGGAAATTTGTAACACTTGGTTCCTAGTACGTAATGTAATTATAAACATTTGAACTTTTGTTCTGTGACTCGGCAAGTTGAGGCCCCAACTCGTTGAGTAGAGGTTAAAGTTGGACGTGGGAAGGAGAACCTACTCGCCGAGTCAGATTCCCTGACTCGACGAGTAGGCCTGTTTGGATGAAACCCTAATGTTTAGGATTTGCACCCTATTTAAACGCCTTATCTTGTCCCAACCCAACCTCCATCGTCCATCTCAGTCCAGAAAGCCCTAAATCGAAACCCTAACCTTGTTTGAGTGTTCTTGAGCCATTTTTGTGTGTTTGTGGTGGTTGTGAAGCTTGAGGAGAAAAAGGAGCTTGGGAGTTCAAGTGGAAGCTAGTAGATCTAGAGGTTGTGTCCTATTTCCATCTTATTGGAGGTAAAAAGCTCCAACATTGATCATCTATCTCTTAGATCTTGAGTTACGGTTCATTTCCACCTTTTCTAAGCGCTTATAGAGTCATACTCTGGATTTTGTGGCTATAAAGAAGCATGAGTTCAGATCTGGAAACATAGACGATTCTTATGGCATAAAGGTGCCAACTTTATAGCCATAAGCACCCTATGCATCTTGTAGACTCCATTTTAGGGCCATTTGAGCCAAATAACCCATGCATAGTCGTCAAGTTTGGAACTTTATGTGTATTATGGACCCTAGGAGGTCAGATACATGTTCTGAATGCATAGAAGAACATGCAGTCAGTTGGACTCACTGAAGACCTGGAAATCATGGGACTCGACGAGTGTATGAACTAACTTGGCGAGTTCAAGGCTATATCCTAAGAATATGAAGATGGACTCGGCGAGTCTAGATCTAAGAGCATCACCTTGCATATATATGAACTTAACGAATCAAAGACTAAACGTCCTAACTAGCATGAAGATGGGCTCGGCGAGTCAAAGGATGAACTCGTTGAGTCTATTGTAAAGGGTCCCGAATTTGTATCATGGAACTCGATGAGTTTTGGGACCAAATCGGCGAGCTGATCAAAAGTGACTTTGACCATGATGTTGACTTGGACTTTGACCTTAATCTATTTTGACCATGAAATGGTAACTTAGGAAGATGATTATGTGTAGGGTTTGAGAGGATTTGATCCCGACAGCAAGGACAGTTCAGACACTTCGCTTTACGAGGTGAGTTACCTTCCAGTAGAAGTGGGTCGAAGGTACCAATGCTGGCCCACTAGTAGTTGATTATAGTTGAGATTATTGTCTTGGTGATAATCGTATGGTTTGCTACTACCTGATATGTTGATGTGCTAGCAAGATATGTTATATGTGATAGTGGTAGTAGGAGGGGAATAGTCCCCAAGTTCGGTTGTTTGGACAAAAGGGTAGGTCGGGCACCCCAAATATGCCTGACAATATGTTTAACCTATGTTTTGTGTGGTAGTACTAGGGGGTGAAATAGTCCCCAGAGCCGGTTGGAATAAACTGGAGGGTAGGTCAGCACTCCAAAACTGTATGACATGGGTAGGTCGGGCACCCCATAATCGCCTGGCAGGGTAGTTCAGCACCCCAGAACTGGTTGACATGGGTAGGTCGAGCACCTCAGAATTGCCCAGTAGTATGTTTGATGTATGCAATGTTTTGAAAACTAGACCATACATTGAACCGGTCTCGTTAGCGGGTCGATGGTTCAACTGGTCCAACCGGTCGGACCGGACTAAGAAACCATATATATATATATATATATATATATATATATATATATATATATATATATATATATATATATATATATATATATATATATATATATATATTACGGTTCATATTTTGGTGAGATGGGAGTAAAAGGTTATAATAAATTAATAATCTCTATTATTTATGTGAAGAAAATTCGACTTGTGAATTTGTTATTGCTTTTCTCCATGTTTCCACATCGACTAGATGAAAAGAAACAAAAGAAATTATATCTTAATAAATAGATGGAAAGAAGTAGAAACCAGCAAAGTTATCCCACATCGGCTGTGGATAAAAAGGTTCAAGGTTGATGTCCTTTTAAAAGGAGCCAACGCGTGCACCATGCTTTTAATGGCCTATTAGCTTTAAATTTTGATAAAAACTGGGTTTTGGCTGCTTAAACCGGCACCGGTTTTTCCGGTTTTTCGTGAGCCGTATGATTTTTTCCGGTTCCAAAATAAGCGGTTTTTAGGCCATTTTGAACCGGATTTGTGACCGGTTCCCGGTTTAACCGGTTGAACCGGCTGATCCAGTTCGGTTTTCAAAACAGTGGTTGTATGGTATGTGATATGATCGGGGAATTCACTAAGCTTTGTGCTTACGGTTTTCAGTTTTAGCTTCAGGTACATCTTCGTCGAAAGGGCAAGGTGCCGACACAGTAGTAGCGCATCGCGCACACACACACACACACACACACCTGATTCTGCATTTTTGAGATCCCTGGGATTGTACTCTGACATTATTACTATTGATATGATTTTTAAACTTGTGATTGTTGTTTATTAGTTACAACTCAAGAGTTTTTAACTTATGATTATTAATTAGTAATCACTAATAACTTTTTATTTTCCTTTCTTTTATAAGGTTGTAAAGTTTTGTTCTCTAAGAACATTAATGTATTTGAAGAGATTTGTGATTTAAATATGAAGAGTTAATATAAATGTTGTAATATATGTTTTAGTGTTTTTATGTTATTAAAAGTTATAGTGTTTATTTTTCATATTTTTTATTATTCGCTGTATATATATATATATATATATATATATATATATATATATATATATATATATATATATATATATATATATATATATATGTATATTAATACAAATGTTATAATAAATGTTTTTCTACTTTTATGTTACTAAAAGTTACAGTTCTTATTTTTGTTCATATGTTTTGTTACTCGTTATATTATCATTCATTTGATATATAATTTACAGAATTTTAAACGGTTTATAAAATTATCAAATAATTGTATATATCACAACACTTTAAAATTAAACTATAATGTTTAATAAAACTAATATGTTAACTATATGTTTGCTTTACTACTAAGATTTTATTTCAAAGTAGAAATATTAAATATTAATTTGGTAAAAGTTATTATTTTAACTATATAATTTTATTCTCGCGCAACGTGCGAAAATTCGCCTAGTATATTTATAAAGGTAACATTTTTCCTTGCACCATATTCATTTGAAACTTCCATCTATTATTCATTTCACCACATTCATTTGAAACTCCCATGCCTTTTCAATTTCTTTTTAATAATAATTATAATATGGTTAATTAGATTAAATAAATATTAAACCTAACATGTAATCATATATAAATTAAATTTCAATATTAAAATAATATCTTTACTTCTACTAATAAAGTTATGTTTTTAACACATAACATATTATACTTAATTTATTAGTTTTAATATATTGTTGGATATAACCATTCTCATTGTAAAGATACAATTTTTGAACAATTCGTATAAAATACTTAAATTATTAATTTAAATATAACATTACAGGGCCAACTTAAATATAATTTTTAGTTTTAACTTAAACAACCCAAAGAATATTTTGTAAATAGCTAAAAGTGATAAATTATAGTGTCTTTCCAATAATGATTATAAGTTGGTTAATAAGGTTAAATAAATACCAAACTTAAAGTGTAATCATAAATAAACTAAATTTCAATTTTAAAATAAAATTTCAATTTAAAATAATATATTTACTTCTACTTATAAAGTTATGACTTTAACTTTTAACATATTATACTTAATTTATTACATTCAATATGATGTTAAATGTAAACCATTATCAATTTAAAGTTACAACTTTTGAACAGTTTGGACAAAATACTTAAATTGTGAACACACACACACACACACACACACACACACACATATATATATATATATATATATATATAATATTACAATGTGATAAATTATAGTGATAAATGCAAAAAACTAAATTGTAATCTCAATTTAACTAAAATATTTCCTAATGATATTTTTATAATCATTAAAAGTTTTCAAATAAGTAGTTTAAAACAACTTACAATAACATTAGTTAAAAATAACTCTATATAAATGATTATATTGTTACCTTTAAAATTAAAAATAATGTATGATGTTTTAAATAATTATAATGATAGAAATTAAAACATTAATCAAATAAATTTTAAAACATTAGTTAACAATAACAACAACTATAAATAATATTAAACCAGAAATTATATTTTAATTTTATTCATGTGTAACTCGTCGGTAGAAGTCATTGAAACGATTGAGATTATAAAGTTATAATAGACATATATATTATCATATAATTCAAAATAATCAATATATTATATCAATTTAGTATATGAGTTATTATATCAAATTCAACAACATCGTTATTGTTATATTTTAAAAAAACATATATTTGTAAAGAGTTCAACTATATATGTGTTCTGCGCATTACAATTTCAACTGAAATATAAATTTCAGTTCCACTAAAAAACAAAATAATATTTTGTAAATAGTTAAAAGTAATAAATTATAGTGATAAATGCAAAAAAACTAAATTGTAATATCAAATTAACTCAAAATATTTCCTAAATGTAATCGTTAAAAGCTTCAAAATAAATAGCTTAAAATAACTTACAATAACAATAGTTAAAAATAACTTTATATAAATGATTATATTGTTACCGTTAAAATCAAAAAATACTATGTAATGTTTTAAATAATTATATGAAAGAAATTAAAACATTAAACAAATAAATTTTTAAAAAAATTAATTAAAAATAACAACTAAAACAACATTAAACAATATATTATATTTAATTTTATTCATGTATAACTCGTGGGTAGAAGTCATTCAAACGATTGAGATTATGAAGTTATAATCAGGGGTGGAGTTTCAACATTTGATTCGGAGGGGCCGAAAATATAATATGTATAAAAATTGGTAAGTAGGGGGGCCACAACCAAAGTTTTATATTTTTGGGTCTAAAATGTAGAAAATGTAACTAGAAGGACTATATCTAACCAAAAAATCAGGGAGGGGGGGGGGGGGGGGGGGGGGGACAACCCCCTTGCCTTAATGAAGCTCCGTCAATGGTTATAATAGATGTATATATTATTATATAATTCAAAATAATCAATATATTATATCAATTTAGTATAAAAATTATTATATCAAATTTAACAACAACGTTATTGTTATATTTAAAAAAAACATATATTTGTAAAGACTTTAACTATATAAGTGTTTCTGTGCAACGCATGGATATTCGACTAGTATATATATATATATACTATTCATCCGGTTCGAAGTCTGGTCGGATTTTTAAAACCTTGGTTCTAACATTGCTACAGATACCCACCGCCTTCCTCCTACCCCCTTTATCCCAATCACCTTAGGGGATGTTTGGTTTAACTTTTAGAGGTTAAAAGATTTTTTTGGAAAAGTTACAAAAAAAAAATCAGGTTTTCCTAATTTTTTCAAAAAAATTAATTTTTCTTTTTTTTTTTTCAAAATCGATAATAGCTTTAAGAAGTCTTTTTACAAACATCGCCTAATGATAAATTCTAAAAGGATTAAATTCAAAAACTAAGCCCTAACACCCCCTTAATCTCTTCCCGATTCTTCCACCGCGATATGACCTCCTCCTAGGAGGTATTTCTTCCACACCCACCGATTATTCAAGACGATATCGATGGCGACGACGATGATTTGGATTTCAGGTGCGTCACCATAAGGTTACCACATGAGTTCAACACGTTTGGTTGTGGCTCCACCATCGCATCTTCTTCTCAGCGATTTCGCATATAGTGAAGTAATCTGGTATGCTGTTTTCCCAAAATTATCCACTCTATTACAATCGTTTCACCCATGTTCTTCTCTAATCCTAAATACTATCATGGTATACAATTGCAGATGTAATTGAACCATTTACTCATGAAACCCAACTATTTCGTGTTTCAGAAATTGCTGTAAAGGGAATAAAATACACACTGAGCCAAGAGGTTTGCACTAACTGCAACCGTAATTATGTTGTTTTACTTCAAAAACGCCTTCTTTGTGAAAAAGAAACTAATCTGGGGCTTAGTAGTTTGTTTTTGTTGTTCAAACTTTGCAGATTTGAAGATGCACATCAAGTGTTTGATGAAATGCTTGAAAGAACCGGTAATATTAGTTCTACTCCATCATTGATTACACAACCTTCTTACTCGCAGTCTTACAAATAACCTTTTGGTATAGATTGGGATACCAATGCTATGATTCTAACCAGAGAGTCTGGCAAGTATGGTCAGCTCGAAGATTGTAAGGCTGTTGCAGATAAGGTCATCAAAAAATCTAAAGGTTATGCCTTTATACTCTTCAAACATAGGGTTGGGGCTCAGAAATCTCAATTTAAATTGCCAAAGGGTTTTTGATGGTCCAACAACAAAAGCAACATCACAACCAGAATCAACATCAAAAGTATGGTAGTGGTGGTGATCATTACCTTTCAAAAAAAGGCAAAAACTCCAACTCAGGTGATGGTGTTGGTGGTGTAGGAGAGGGTCATTAGAGGGTGGTTACAACCCTGTTGTTCATCCACCATTGACTCCTGCTTTAGGGCAGACATTAACTACAGTTCTTGCAACTCAGGGAGCTACAATCGGGAATCTTCAATGATGAAAAGCCTAATCACCTTATAAGCCAATGTCTCTGACATATACCCCTCTTATCTCACCATTTGACTTTTATTTAGAACCTATAACCTCATGTTCCATTGTTTAATTTGATGTGAATGTTTACAGAGGTGAAAAGGAGCTAGATAGGAAGTGGTTGTTTTGGTTTTAACTTATAATGCTTTTTGTATTAACTTTTAAACACCATCAAACTTGATTTTTATCACTTTTTTTTTCCTATGAGTGTTTTGATTCAATTGCTTGTTCTTCAAAACATAAAAACTCTATGGATGCTATTGATGTTTATAAACTTTGACGAAACTCTTATGTGTTATATTTCCAGGTGCTTATGAGATAAATTGGAGCTACTGGAAATATGGGATGCATTGTTTAAAAGGGGTTGATCAATCAGTGTATTTTACATGCCTGTGACATTTGGCACTTGATGTCACTTTAAAATTTGTAATCAATCCATGTGAAGAACAAGTTGAATCAAGAGAGACAGACAAAAATAGTAAAAACACACCAACTGGAGAGCTTTAGTAAACACGTTTAGTGTTTTTATTCCAGCTGCATGAATTATAATTCATCCATTCCCGATAAATGTTTCTTTTTTATAGGGATTGTTATTGGAATAATGAGTTTCTTGGTATACTTTTATCAAAAATGCTCACGACAGATTCATGTAATTGATGTTTTTACTTTATGATTTAAATGTAATGTCCGCTTTTTGTATACTTTTGACCATTAACCTTTGGTGTCGCTTTGATGCTAAAAAAACAAAACTCCTCCATTGGTCACTTCCCTAGTTATTTATAAAGTTAATATAATAAAAAAATGTAATACACATTTGTTAAAAACTAATTAATCGAAATGGTACTATTGCCGATCTACATAAATTGTAAAAACGGAATATATTTTGAAATATATTTTTTTTATGTAAAAAAAATGATATATAGCTAATAATGAATCATTATTTCCTCTATTTTTACTTACATAATTTAAAACTTTATAAGGATTATTTTCATAACATTTTTTATCTTCCACATCAATGTTACATTTATTTGTCTCTCGTCCGACTCCGTCCCTAACCCAATTTTTAACCATGAAATTGAGAATTCATAGATTAAAATTGCTACATTCAAGGAATTCTCTCATTGATGGCTTGCACTTTGCGCAATAAAATGTGTATAGACAATGGGCAGCAATTATCCCTACCTCATTTCCACTTAATCCTACCCCTCATAATTACATTTTACTTTTTACTAATGATTACTTAATTATTATGTTTTTTATATTCTTTTAATACATTGTTTGAAGATATTATTTTAATTTACAATCTTTTTAAACTTTTTAATAACATTTTAAATTACAGTTTTTTAAATTTTTTTGCAATTTTTTTTTTATAAACTTTTTTACAAGCCTTTTTAAGCTCCTTTTATAACATATCTTTTTCAAAACATCTTACGTACCCTTTTAACGCTTTTAATGAAGTTCCAAACCATTTAAACTTTTTACTTTTATTTTTCAATATACTTTTGTTGTTTGTAAAAGACAAAATTGCAAGAATGGTCCCTATGGGTAGGTGGAAATTGCCACTTTGGGCCAAACAGGTTTTGACTAGCACTAATGGTCCAAAAGTTTCCATTTTGTTGTGGGTTTGGTCCAAAACGAATTAAAATGATGAATTTGCCCCTTTCTATTTGTTTTTTGCTTTTCCTTTTGTTATTTAATTATTTTCCTAACAAAAAAATAAAAAATAAAAAGAAGAAAGGAATCTCTCTCTCTCTCTCTCTCTCTCTCTCTCTCTCTCTCTCTCTCTTTCCCCAGTTTAAAGAACGTTACCGTCCTCACCCTTCCCCCAACCTTCACTCCTGCTGGGAAGCTTAAACACTACCGCCGGAAAAAGATAAACGACACCATATCGAAGCTCTGGCAGCGAAACCCTAACCCTAAAAGTTTCAGGTGGCGGCATACAGATCGAAACTAAGGTTTCTAGCAGCGGCGGCCTCTAAAAACCCTAAGATTTAAAGAAAAGAGAATGGCGACAACCTCTAAAAACCATAGGGTCTCCTTCTTTCCTTCTTCAAACTCGATTGAAGCTCACCCGAGGGTCATTTGGCATTCTTTCCTTCTTCAAACTCGATTAAAGCTCACCTGAAGGTCTGACGGAGCCAGGAGAGTCGAGAGACGGTGGGGATGGTTGGAAATGGTGGTGAAGAGGGGTGGCAGTAGGTGTTTTCAGGGGTTACCGGTGGTTTGGTCTTCATCGTTGTGCTTCGATCTATAAAGAAGAAGCTCTTTGATTCTTAGGAGGAGGCGGATCTGAAACCCCCATTTACAAACCTTCGTTTCAGAGTTAGAACAACAATTAGGGTTCTCCTCTCTCTCTCTCTCTCATAGAAGCTCGTCTGAAAACCATTAGATCTTGCTGAGATACAGATTAATGGGCAAAGTTGCTTTTGATAATGGAGATTACATTTAGGGATTCTTTTTTCTGCATATCCTTAAGAAGAAGAGGACGATGAAGATATGGGGTCTGCAATGAAGAGAGAGAGAGAGAGAGAGAGAGAGAGAGAGAGAGGGGAGGGGGAGAGAGAGGGATTTTTTTTCTTTTTCTTTTAATTATGAAACTATTTAAATAAATAAATAAACTAAAAAAAATTAAAAAAAGGGCAAAATGGTCATTATAAAAGAATTTAAAGTAAATTGGATTAAAGTGACAAGAAAATGAATACATGTGGACCATGAGTGCTAGTCCAAACATGTTTGGCCCAAAGTGGCAATTTCAACCTATCCATAGGGACTCTTCTTGCAATTTTGTCTTTGTAAAAAGGTTTAAAAAATGTTGCAAGTTAGTTTTAGAAGGTTAGTAAAAAAATTAAAAAAAAAACTTTGTAAAAACGTTTAAAAATGATGTAAAATAAGTTTAAAAATATTTAAAAAAGTTTTGTAAAAAAGTAATAAAAGATTGTAATTTTCTTTTAAAAAGTTGTGAAATAATTTGTACGAAAGTTTGTAAAAATAGTTAATAAAAAACGTGAAGGGGGAATAAAGAAAATATTATTTTTATTTCAATTCCAGCACTCCCATTTTTATTAAGCTTACAATATATATCCTTTTAATCTTAATAATTAGGTTATGATGTGTAAATATTTTTATTCAAATTTTTTTTTAAAAAAAGTTCAAACACGACACAACAATAATAAAATAATATTTTAACGCAACAAATAATAAAAAAAAGTTCAAATATTTCACGGCGGCTTTTGACGATTTACGTTGACCTTCAAGCGAGTTTCACATGTTGACTGAAGCTACATCTCTTTGTCTCCTATCTACGACAATCTACGACAATGATGGCTTAATTTTTTTTTTCACGTTAAAACATGACACACCATTGATCTATTAAAAATATTATAAAAATTGATATTTTTATTTCTATTACTTCATGCTTATGTTTGGAATAACAAAAAAGTTATAAATACGGCAAATTGAATATGATAAGAATAAAAGAGAAACAAAAAATATTTAATATATTTATGTAAAACAGATGGGTAATTATGAACACACAAAAAAACAAAAAATTAAAATAAGAATAGAAGCCACAAATAAGTTTTATGGACGTCAATAAAAAAATAAAAAATTGTGAATAATAGTTCGTCCTTGAATTTTTAATGTCAATGATTAGCCCTAATTTTTAACAAAATCTATAAAAAAAATGTACGTAGCTGGTAAAAAAAATAAATAAATAAAGGACGTTAGGGTCAGATGCATCAATTGGCTCAAAAGTGTATTGTAGTATAGGTGTACAGTAAAGTTACCAAACTTTTAATAAGGGGTTGGCTAAATAGACACCCCATAATCTAAATAGACAACCTATAATAATTATATAATGATTATCTACTTTTGACTTTTTAACAATGATTATTATTTGTTATTTGTAAATAATTATTTTTATTAACCTTTATTTTAAATAATATTTTATACAAAATATTAACTAACATATTTTTTTTAACTTATGTATCGTATGTTTTACTTTTATTTTTTTATACTAAAACAATAATAATATTTTATAACAAAATATTAACTATCATATTTTTTTTAACTTATGTAGGGTATGCTTTACTTTTTGTTTTTTTATACTAAAACAATAATAAACACTAATAACTATTTTTATTAACTTTTATTTTAAATAATATTTTATAACAAAATACTAACGAACATATTTTTTTAACTTATGTACGTATGCTTTACTTGTTTTTTTTTATACTAAAACAATAATAAACACTATGAGATAAACTTTAATCATTCAATAATCAGCTAATTTAAAAATTCTTCAAATACAAGACATAAATAATATTCTTTAACATTCCTCTATAGTTATAAAATCACGATTACAAGGTTTCAGTTGTCTATAAATTTGCAAGACATAAATAATATTCTTTAACAATCCTTTATAGTTATAAAATCACGATTACAAGGTTTCAGTTGTCTATAAATTTGTAGACGTGACAAACATATTTTCCCATCCAGTTGCACACGGGGCTCTGTGACGGATCCATAAAGCCGAAATGGTAGGCATCGGACAATCTTCTTTTAATTGTACCATAACATAATGAGGACCACGTATGAGTGAAATTGTAATAATCCGATGGTCCAAAAATTCTTCCGGGCCTTTCCAAAGAGGAAAGAAAATTAAGGAACCACGATTGGTTAAGAAAGTAAGGATCACACCAAACCTGTTAGCAATCAGGATACCTGTTTCAGGCATAAGCATCCAATGTTCCGTTGGTGCACTCGGTCCGAAGAAATACAATGAATTCCACAATTCATGGATTCCATCTGTGAAAACCGTAGCATATACATCGAATGCACTCTCTAACTCGTGTACTAGTTGTTTTCGAACGTAGAGCCATTGATCTTCGCCATACCCGAGACAAACAGATATTGCTCGAAATCCACAATGTCCATCACCCTCAACATTTTGTATATGTGAGACGTATGGATGAAACACGGGTGGGATGTCATCCATTAATGGATGAATGTAGCATGACTCAGGCTCTTGGTTCAAATCCATAAATTCATTTAAGTCTGGAATTGCTTCATTCAAGTCTGGAATTGCTTCATTCATGTCTGGAATTGCTTCATCAAATTCTGGAATTGCTTCATTCATGTCTGGAATTGCTTCATCAAATTCTGGAATTGCTTCATTCATGTCTGGAATTGCTTCATTCATGTCTGGAATTGCGGTTACATATGAACTATGTCTTGCCGGTTCCTTGTTCATCCATGTTGAATTCAATCCATCATATTTTGATGTGGTTGAATAACTACGTCTTCTGGGAGCTTGATTTGTAGAATCAACTCGTTTTTGTTGTTTTGGTCGTCCACGAGTATTTTTTTGAATTGCGGGTTCCTTAATGCGTGTTTTACTTGGTAGGAAAAGATATCTTAGCCTCCTTATCATACTTTTTTTTTCCTGCTTTTGACTGTTGATAGAAGTTTTCTTTAATCATTTCTAAATCATCCTCACAACGAATATCCTCATTAGCTACATAAATTGACTCTGATAAATCAAGCTTTCTCCAGAATATATCTATCGATTCTAATGGAATATACTCACCTGTATTGAAATACCATTAATATATAAAAATTCAATATATTAATTAAATTAAAAAAAACACTTGTTGAATATACTCACCCGAGTTCAAGTAAACTAATAACATGCAAGCACATGGTAAGCCACAACTATGTTGTAGTTTGCAACCACAGTTTGATGAGTCAGTTTGATTTTCATTCAACCGATAAAGTTCTCCAACTAGTTTATCGAGAGCTTCATGTGACACTGAACCCCACAATAATGTAAAACATGGCAAGTTGTGCTCCCGTTTACGAACAATTCTACTCTTTTCAAGACTATCATGTATCGATGGAAGTTGAGACCTCACAAATTGATCAAGACAACCGATAAATTTATCAAGAGAAGAATTTGTACCATCCAAGTACTTCTTTAGATTTGAATATGCGCTCTCAACTCTATTTGTAGTTCGTTGTCCAAAGTTGAGATGTTGATCGATCCAGACTGAGACAAACATTTCCTTATATTTGTTTAACCAAACTTCATCCAGATAATTTAAAACATCTGCAATTATATAAATGTTATTTATCTATAAAAATAATCTAAAATCATAAATAACTAGTTAGAAAAAAAGAAGATTTGTACCTTGATAATTTCTCAACATCGATTGGAGTGTTTTGTAGTTTTCATTGTACACTATCCATGTTGGAGAGTCAACATGTACAGTCCACATTATACGAAAGGCTTTCCACTCATCGTCTATCTTGAATGTTCTCCTCCAACGCTTTCTAATATTTTCAGTAATGTGCCATCTACAAAGTAACCGAGTGGCACCGGGGAAAACTTGTTGACATGCGTTCATCAGTGCCAATTCCCTGTCTGTGACTATAACACGTGGGTGCATGCACTTCTCTAGTGTTGACTTTAGACACGTTAACACCCAATTATACTTATCCTCCTTTTCATTAACGATAAAGGCAAAAGCTATGCTAAATGTCTTGTTGGTTGAAGTTGTGCCAACAATCTGAACAAAAGGCATACCATATTTGTTGGTCTTGTATGTTGCATCATAATCAAAACATGTGGAAATGCCTTCCATATATTCAACGATCGTGGATGAATGAAGAAAAGATTCTCCAATTCATTTGATATACTGTTTACCGAGAAATCCGTAACAAAATGTTTCTCGTTCAAAATTTCCATTAGAACCTACATTTATATACTGTTAATTAATAAAAAAATTTAATATATAAATTAAATTTAAAATGCTACTTGTTGGATATACTAACCTGCATTGAAGTTTTTCCGTAATTCCGGGACGAGCGAAGCTTGAGACGCTCATTGTATATGGTTTTTAGTGTAGAAACATTATTCTCGTCGTGCTCCTTTATTATCGAGAGTATGTCATGTGGTGTAACATTCAGATTTGTCAAGTCAGCTACCATTTGTTTCTTGTGTTCTTTTAACCGCCTAGCAAAAACATGTCCCTCCATATATTGTGCAGGTGAATGGTTATGTTGATCACATATCACCCTGAGGGTCCAACCGCCATATTGTTTGATATACGAACCTACCAATTGAAAGTTACAATTGATTTTTTTGGTTCCAGAATTTTTAATTGTTGCTTTGCTTTCGTATTCCCGGCCACGGTCACAAATAAGGGTTATATAAGACACCACGCCATTTTTTGCCTTTGATCTTCTCATCACGATGACATAACCAAGAGAGAATGCAATGTTTTGCACCCATTCCATCAACTCATCACGAGATGTAAACACTTATTTTTTTTTTTAAAAAAATTGTTAACAAATTGTAACACAATGATAAAAAATGTTAATCAACATTTGAAATATACCCGCTTGGTAGAAAACGATGATGTCGTCGTCGTGTTCTCAACGCCGTCATTTAAATTATTTCCGTTGGGTCTCTACATTTTTTGCTAAACACTGCAAAATAAAAAATAATTATAAAAAATAAAATTATATATAAACTATTAATCTAAAAACTAATATGTTTTATAAAAAAAAATTAGTGTAAACTAAAAAACGTGAAGCCCATGTTTTAACTTTCAGCCCATTTTTTTTTAGCCCAATGTTTAACCCGTCCACATAAATACAAAAGAAAACCCTAAAATTTGTTAGCCTCCACTCCAAAATCTATAGTATCTCTGTCAATCCACGCTCTACACTCTCATTGAAAGCTACTACTCTCCACCCTTTCTCATCGGATTGATCGTCGCCACCATCAGAAACGACGAACCACCATTGTCGTCGTCTCTTTCCTGTCGACCATTGTCGCCGTCTCTTTACCTCCGCCGTCTTCTCCGATTCTTCCTTCATACCGAATCCTGGTATTCGACCATGGTTACTGACATCGCATATGGCATTGACATCGTCAGAACGACAATTGTAGCATCCGATTTTTGACAGAACTCTCCACTCTCCACTCTTTGTCAATACACATCTGTATACTCGGTATACTCGGTATACCACTGTCGGACCGCCGGTAAAGGTGAAGATGACAACATTGCAATAAATACTTCAAAAGTTTATTTAAGATTTAGAATAGATTATTTACCTAGATTTTGGTCTGTTTACTGTTAATTTGTGTTATTAGCTTATAAACTAAGAATTTTTTTTAACAATCGGTTAGTAGTTGATTTTGAACAAGTTTCAATGTAATCAAATTTAATTCTTATTAAAAACACAGTCTTCAAAAAATGGTTAGTGGTTATTTAATTGAAATTTATGATTGTAAAAAAAAATTACTCTAAAAGAAAAAAAAATTGGATCGTAAGTGGCAGTTTGAAAAATATTTGAAGTATAATGAGTTTAATTTAAAAGCTAAAAATGTTATTTTGCTTTTTATAAGGGGCTATGTTGTAAAATTTTAAAATATACTTTGCTGAAATCTTTATTGAATGTTAAGCAGTCAAACGGAAATTCCAATGCAAAAAGTTATTTAATTTTTAAATTTGGGTGTCTAAAGATGTCTAGCAAGGGTGTCTTAAGGGGGTAATATTATAAAATATGGGGTATTAATAATGTCTCCCATACAATGTACAAGGGGGTCAAAAGAGGGAAGGATACTCAAGACATGTACTCGAGACAGCTTCCTTTCGGACAATAATGAGTGGGTGGGGCGATGTTCCTATCAGTACCGGAGGCGTACATTGGACATCCCCATCCCAGGATCATAGTGATCTTATGACTATAGCATAAAAAGAAAGTTATTATGATATTAAATCATGATAACAATAATTATCTATCATTCACTAAAATTTTAGCAACCATTTGGAATCTTTTTGTTATTAAGATAGCAATAATCCCGTTCTATGAAGATCCCATATATATATATATATATATATATATATATATATATATATATATATATATATATATATATATATATAAATAAATGTTTTCCATATAAAATGTACCAATATGAATTTAGTATTAATTATATGTATATTAAATGTTATCCATACTTATAACTCGTTTTTATGGAAACCAATTAAATTCATCATTAATGTTAATAATAATATTCTTTCAGAATGAATTCATATCTAGAAGAATGAGAGTGTAATCCAACCGAATGAGAGTGTATTATAGTAGAATACACTCTCGTTTTTCATATTTTATGCAACTTTATTGTATTTTAAGTGAGTGAATCCTGAAACAAAATACGA
Organism: Lactuca saligna; assembly: GCF_052625555.1. NCBI lineage: Eukaryota > Viridiplantae > Streptophyta > Magnoliopsida > Asterales > Asteraceae > Lactuca > Lactuca saligna. The sequence goes on along the minus strand of NC_136424.1, from coordinate 225,374,067 downwards.
ACTCATATATAAAAACCTAGATGCAAATTCATTCTGAAAGAATGTTATTGCAGACATTAATGACGGATTTAATTAGTTTCCTTAAAAAGAGAATTATAATTATGGATATCATTTAGTATACATATAATTATGGGAATCATTTAATATCTATATTTATTTAATTAAATAATTATTTAATTTACTAAATTTCTATTGGTGCATTCTAACACACAATAAATGTAAAAAAGAAAATAACCCAGCCCTATATATATATATATATATATATATATATATATATATATATATATATATATATATATATATATATATATTATGTATTTTCTAGTGTTGCACAATGATACCAAATTGACGGAATTATGTTACAACATTTGCATAATGTGTTTTCAATAGTGAATACGACAAAACATAAAAGCCAAAAAGAAGAAGATAGAAACGTAAATGATGCAAAAACACCACAAAATTGTATTTATAGCTGATTGTTACACATAAATAGTTGAACAAAATGATGTAAAAATTATATGTTCATAGGATTTTGTTGTATGTCACCTCTCACAAATCTAATACAATATCACCTATGAATGCAGACGTGCACCATGTCGTTCTTTTGTCCTATGTAAACCATTCTTTTCTACTTAAAAATGTGTATCGATTGTCAGCAATGCTCACGAGCGACTACCTCCTCCCGTCACGTAAAAGTGATTGAGATAAAGGAGCTGCACCAAATAAAAGAGAAAAATGGTGTATTGATGAATGTTGTTTAAAAATATGAAAAAGTGACAACAAACTTGAGGATATAGAAGAAAAAAACGCAAATTTATAAAATGTTAGGACTTATCGGGAAAAGCCATATTTTCCTAGCTTTTCATATTAAGTTCAAACAACACTGACATATACCTTACCGGATTAAGTCATGTCTCTTGGCTAATAAATACTCCAAAATAGTGTATAATTGCTACTTGCTACATCTGATTCACAACCTTTCTAAGATGATTTTCAATAACTGAGAAAAAAAGGAGGACATTCATGTCTTTTTGAACATGTAAGAGATCGAGAGTGATCCCCTGTCCAATTACCTACATTTTGGGTGTGACCAAATATTACAGTTTTTCCATGTGTTCTTGTTCCACCTTTTCTTTGGTTGAGCAAATGTTGCCCTTTTTATCCTATCAACATCTGTCAGTGTCCTAACTTATTCTGCTATTTTGGATGAGATACAAATTACTTCAGTTTTTATCTCATTGATAATGATCGTGTCCCACCTTTTTTGGAGAGAGAAACTATAACCGTTTTTTGTCATATCAACATTGGTCTGTGTGCCACCTTTTTGGTTGAGACAAAATAGTGCATTTTTTGTAATAATGACATCCTATGTTTCCATCTTATTCCATCATTTTGGGTGAGATAAAATATTGTGGCTATCAATATTGGTCCTATAGACATTATCCTATATCCCACCTTATACCACCTTTGTGGGTGGAAAAAATATACTATAGTCTTTGTCCAATTGAGACGAATCCATGTTCCACCTAATTCTACCGACAAAATACTTTAACATCTCATTTAAAACACAATTGTGTCTTGCGTACCAAACAAAGAGCATAAAGAACCCATAATTGAAAAGCAAAAAAGCATACGATATACCTTCAACATTGTTTCGTGGACGTGGACTTGTCAAGGCCGTCCTCTCTGTGAGTTCAGTACAAACAAGGCGAGTCAAGAGTAGACCCGCGATACAGGCACCAATCATCAACATCGCGAAGACCGCATCCCACCCTTTTGTAGAAAGAAATCCAGTCAAAAGCGGACCTAAAGCTGCCCCGATAGAACCAGTGCCATCAATAATAGCGGTCACGGTTGCCAAGGCCCGTGAATCGCCTTTCAAAGAACTATGTGTCCCAAGATCGGCAGACACCGCGGTGGTGATCAGGGCATAAGGCCCATTTATAAACAGGCCCGCAATTATCATCAGGATAATGTTCATGGTCTTTGAGATGTTTCCATAAGTTCTATATAGAAGCATTGATGGGATGGCGGCGTACATAAAAGTTGCGGCGGTGGTGGCACGCGCCTTGAGCCTATCAGAAATATATCCGGCTAAAATTCCACCGAAGATTCCCCCGACATCGAATAAAGTTGACAAGTTTCCAGCCGATTTTACTGATAAACGCTCTCCACCAATCTCTGTAAGCTCACATTCAGTTTAAATGTCATCCAGACAATCCCTAACAACAAATAGCAATTCCATTCTATTGCCTTTACAAGATCTTTTCACGCCATTTGTGCATTAAAGCTTAACAAATTAAACTATACTTCAAATTACATTGGCTACATAGAAAAGTCATATACATTCTAAGAAAATTTGCAAATGACATCTTTTTATAATGGTGTTTCTTTTTAACTAAACCAACATAACACAGTAAGTTGTATGTCTATTTCTTGCAAGGGCTAAATGGAAGAAGTATTGATTTGTTCCTTATAGTATCTTACTTCATAATTGTAGTTTGATAAATCTATTCAATTATAGCAATGTTGGTAAAATAAAAATTAAGCAAATTTCACTAATATAATGTCCTAATTAGCCAAAACTGAAAGTATGATGCTATGAATGGGTAGATGTTAGAACTATAATGCCTTTATACGAAAAATAAATGAAAGTGGGTGCTAGTTTTGTACTTCGCAAAAAAAAAAAAAACATGTACAAACTACCGTACCTGTCTGGCTTAGATAGAAAGGCAACCAAAAGAGAAATGTGTATGCAACAAGTTTTGAGAAGAAAAGGCATAATGAAAACGGAATGACTCCAGGAATGAAACAAGCTCCAACAAAACCAACGCCTCTTCGATTAACAGAATGAATGTGAGGAACGGGGGCCTCCTCGTCATTGGATGTACCCTCTTCCCATATCATATTATCATCATGAATCGATCCTCTCGCATTTGGAGAAGAGTCACTTGGATCCAAGAAACCTACATCTTCTGGATAAGCAGCCAAGAACAAAAACACCATGACTCCGGCTGCCACGATAAAAGCTGCCGGAAGAATAAAGCACCACCCCCAACCGTAATCAAGAACACTGGCGGCAAGAAGAGAACCGCTGATATTGCCGACAGATGTATGAGCATTCCAAATCCCCATTATCAATCCCCTCCGCCTTTTACCAAACCAATTACCGATCACTGCCACCACCGATGGCCAGCCGGTGGCCTGAAACAATCCGGCAACCATTTGCATCCCTAGAAAATACCAAAAATGATGAACATCCCAAAAGTAACCCATCCCGAATAATGCGACAAAGATTCCACTCCCGATCATCCCAGTTGTCAAGAACAATCGAAGATCCAAAGTATCTCCTAAATGACCAGCAACATACATCCCTAATGAATAAACCGCTAGAAATGCAACATCTATTTCCCCTAATTTTGAAGTGCCGTCTTTCCCGTTGAATGGAGCCCATCCATCATCCAAATAAGTATCATTCATTTTGGGGATGAAAAGGTCTCCCATCGGCCATGGCCATGGGGGAACGTTAGTATTGGAGTTGGAGTGATTGCCATGGCGAGGAGGATCCAACACACTTTTTACAATGCTACTAGGTTTTCTCGATGCATGGTATGAAGTGTATGCAACAAATGTAACAAAGAGGGTGAGATATCTATACGTTTTCAAACTCCAATCTTTCCCCCTAATGCTTCTTATCACCAAAATCCCTGCAGGTATCCTTCTCATTATACCCATATTTAAGCTTAATCCGCAGTCGATCGCGTAATATTATTACTAAAATAATAGACCTTAATCACTTTCTGCATAAAGAAGAAGAGGAATAATGTTCAAACCAGGAGCAAAATTTTCCACGAATGAAATTGGTTGAATATGGAAGGTGGGGAATTCGTGTGTGCGTGAGTGTGTGAGGGGAGATTGAGAGCTTTTGGCGTAGTTTAAGTGACCGCGAAGTTGGGGGATGGGCAATTTGATGTGAGGAAGGGCATGTGGCGTGACGTTTAATTGTGGATTCGGTTTCTCTCTCCTTAATATTTGCCAAATGACATGTTTTCTTCCTTTCTCACTCGCAATCGAGTGATACAACGCGACGATTGCAGATTCTCTTTTCTAGCCCCAAATTTCTGTTTGTGGAACGTTGTAATTACATGGGGTTTTGTATAAGTACCCTCCTCCTTTTCCAATTCCACCCCTCCTGATTTGATTTTTTTTTGTCTTTTGTTGTTTTTTTTTCCAATTTTGTTTTTTTGTTTTTAATTATTTTATAATGTATATTATTATTATTATTATTATTATTATTATTATTGTTGTTGTTGTTGTTGTTGTTGTTGTTGTTGTTATAAATTTCGCATAAAATTTTAACATTCGGATGACATTATAAATTCGAACAACTATATAAAATCGGTTTTTAAATATTTTTTATATTTTAATAACAATAATATTATTGTTATTATTATTATAAATTTCGAACAACATTTTATAAATCGGACATTTTATATTCGAACCACTATATAAAATCGAAAAAAGCAAAAGTTGTCCCTATTAATTGCGGATATTAATTGGTACGGTATTACAATTGTGTGGTGCCTTATGCGAATTGAAAACATTTAGTGGAACACTATACAATGTTTTCGGTTTTATATAGCTGTTCAAATTTATAATATCGTCTGAATGTTAAAATTTTGTGCGAAATTTATAATAGCAACAACAACAACAACAACAACAACAACAACAACAACAATAATAATAATAATAATAATAATCATAATAATAATAAAGAATTAAAAAAATAAAATAACAAAATAGGAAAAAAAAACAAAAGAAAAAAAAGAAAAAAATGATGTCAAATCAAATGTCAAAATTCTGATTTGATTGACTTTAAGGGGGTAAATGGGTAAATGTGGCTAAAAGGGGTACTTATAGCACAACCCTTACAAGTATCAAATGTTCACCACTAATCAGCACCAGAGCATAACACTATCAGTTCCAACATCCGGTTCATTATTCCAAAATATAAACTGCAAAGAGGTTGTAAATTGGTACCGAAAGAATAAGGGGTATGGCCGTGTTATAAATTAACATTGAATCTAGTTTGCTTCTGGCTTATCCTCATAAGTTGATCCGAGATAGCTGGTTTGGCTCCATCATACCCTCATACCCTCTCTCATACTTTTCTTAGGATTGGTAGGATGGTGAATCTAGCTAGAAAGGGTTTTGATTAATGAATAAAAGTATTTTAGATGCGTAGAGCTTTTTGTTTATGCAATATTATTTGATTTCCAAATGAGTATGTAAATATTTTAATCTGGGAAAGCTGAATACAGGGACATTTCAAGCCTACTGCCAAAACAAATATTTTTTTCTCATGTGGATGTATAATATTTATTTATGCATAATGGGTTTAGTTTAGCAGGACAAAATTAAGAAATTAACATTCTTGGTTATGGGATGGGACATAAAACTCCAAAAGGCTAGCTGAAAATTTTAATGAAATCTGTATACCATGTTCTTCAAATCCCTTCTCTTTGGTTTGGTTTGGGTACCATCACCATGCATCTTGAGTAACTATCATCTTTTTTATGCAAGAATGTTTCCTCTATATCTGATCTTTGATAAATTGTCTTCACACAAGGTAAGATCATGTTACAGGAAAATGAGGTAAAGTAGAATCCTTAGAAATCGAAGGTAGAAGCATATTAAGACTACTTTGTTGGAAATTTCAGTACAAATATTTATATTTTTACTAACTTTGGACATATATAGATATATACATATGTTGTATATATAATTAACTCTAATTGGGTTTGTGTTCTACTCCGTGAGAACTGATATATCGTATGTCTACAATGGAGTATATGTGAATGAGATATCGATACTTAATGTTGGTATTTTAGAATAAAAGTTAGAAGTGAAGTGGGTGTGGGAATGATTCCCATATTGGTAGAAAGACTAAACTCAAGTGAGTTTATAAGCTTGAATGTATTATAGGCTTACAAGCTTGTGTCTATGGTTTTACTCCAACTCCTACCTTCACGCAGGGGGTGCAAATTTTGGATTTCGAAGGCCAAATTTACCGAACTTGTGCGTGGGCACGACCTACGGACACAAATGCAACTCCAGATAAATCGTGCCCGCGAAACCCTCGTTTTTGCTAAACTTTATAGTTTTGGTCCTTGGTTTGAATTTTGGTTACTGGTGTATTCATTGCCCAACTAATAGCATTTATTGGCACAATCAATTCCTTAATGGCAAATTGATATCTTGTCTTTACAAACCAGTATAAAAGCAGACCACTGCTACCTCATTCTATACAGTTTTGGTCCTTGGTTTGAATTTTGGTTACTGGTGTATTCATTGCGTAACTAATAGCATTTATTGGCCCAATTAAGTCCTTAATGACGAATTGATATCCTGTCTTTACAAACCAGTATAAAAGCAGACCACTGCTACCCCATTCTATACACCGATTCAAGAAATGGAGCACATGAACTAACATACTTTTCCTCTTTATACATGGTATTTGGAATGTTTGTTGTTGTGTTGAAGCTTGCATTGCATGATATGGATTCTACTCTTTATAGTTGTTCTACACTCAAGAAACACAATCAACTGGTGCAGACTACATTAAATGAATTTAGGTGTGGATGTAAGGGTAGGGTGGTGGTGAATGTGGGGATTAGGGTATGGGGTGCAGCCGGAGTGCATGTTGCTGATGTTCTCTGCTTTAGATAATTTTCTTTCAAAATTTATATTTTCTTCTAGACTTAATGCTGCAAAATAGGGTCATCTTTGAGATTAAAGCATTATCCTGCACTTAGTTGACTTGTTATCTAAAGAGTATCTATCTATATATCATCTAAGGTTAATGCCAAGGTAAATTCTTCAATGAACATCCCATTGTTTATCGACACTACAGTTTTGATATGTTTGTATAAGAGAAGTAAAAATAATTAAATACCTCCTACTATTTATATCATGTTTTGTGGCCTAATTTAGTGGGAGAGAGAGAGAAAGAAAAGTACAATTTACCGACCGAGGTATTGTATCACGGTAAGGCCACCGTCGGATAGAAGCTTGTAGCATCCTTTATCGTCTTTTTTCTTGTTGGAATGTTTGTGACCGTTTTTTGATGGTTTTTTTTTCTGAATTTTGAATTTTTTTTAATTTATTTATATTTAAATAACCATTATAAATTTCGTACTCTGTATCACACATTTCACACCACCAACACATTCACTTCATACAAAATCTAGACTCTTATATTTCAAAAATGATTACAAACAACCATCCCTCCAATTTCAACCCATGATCTGGTCGAAACAATCACGTGCAAATCTTCGTCCTCTAGATTCATTAGTTTATCGACCACAACTTGATCCCTTTCAGACTTCCCCGACCCCAACCCTAACAATTCACTACCAACAAATACCACAACAATATTAGATCATGCAATCCCTTAAGCTAACCATGTTAAAAAAAATTCCTCTCTCTCTCCGAATACATTCTGAGAAGCCAACACCTAACACAAAGTAGTTGAATTTTTTTGGGAAATCCAACCTGATCCTGAACTAGTAGTCGACCTCGAACCTGAACCCGATTTTTTTTAGGCACCGATCATTAACATCACGAATACTGCATCCTATCCTTTTGGTAGAAAGAAATCCAGTCAAAAGAGGATACAAATCCACCTCGAAAGAAATTGTGCCATCAATAATAACGGCCACGGTTGCCAAGGCCTGTGAATTGCCTTTCAAAGAACTATGTGTCCCGAGATCAGTCGAAACCGTGATGATGATTCGAGCATAAGGACCGTTTATAAAAGGCCCACAGTTATCATTAGGATAATCTTCATGGTCTTTGAGATGTTTCCATAAGTTCTATATAGAAGCATTGATGGGAAGGTGGCATACATAAAAGTTGCGGCAGTGGTGGCACGCACCTTGAGTCTATCATAAATATATCCGACTAAAATTCCACCGAAGATTCCCTCGACATCGAATAAAGTCGACATGTTTCTAGCCGATTTTACTGATAAACACTCTCCACCGATCTCTGTAACCTCAAAGGGTGATGTCAATAGTTAAATGAACCCAAAGGAGGTAAATACATAATGAAAAGCTGCAGTTATGTGCAAACTTTGAAAATTGATCATCATCAAAGAATTATAAAAATATCTCTATGCGGATGGTACTATGTTTGGTATGCATTAAGTCACAAGAGTGGCATGAACCAAAGTCATTGGGAACAAAAATTGCAACTTTTTCTCCCATCCAAAAAGGTGGAAAAAGTTGGGACATTCACTGGCTCTTGATCTCTTGTTATTACAAAAGATATAAATGTCACTGTAACAGTGATCACCAAAAAAACGTCTTAAAAATCCTATCTAACTTTATCAGATAATCAATTGTATAAAGCTAGAGCTATTTAGTAATTTCATATATATATATATATATATATATATATATATATATATATATATATATATATATATATATATATATATATATATATCAATAATCAGTTTACTACAACTACTAATGTCTAATTTTTATGACTTTGATTATTTTGACCCTAAATAATGAAATTATCGTAAGCATAATCAGTTTATGCACACACAATAAATTGATTGATGCAACTTCAAATCATAACAGTCAGTTTAAATGTCATCCAGACAATCTCTAACATCAAATAGCAATTCCATTCTACTGCCTTTACAAGATCCTTTCATGCTATTTGTGCATTATAGCTTTACAAATTAAACTATACTTCAAATTACATTGGTTACATAGAAAAGTCATATACATTCTAATAAAAACTTGCAAATGACATCTTTTTATAATGGTGTTTCTTTTTAACTAAACCAACATCACACAGTAAGTTGTATGTCTATTTTGTGCAAGGGCTAAATGGAAGAAGTATTGATTTGTTCATAACAGTATCTTGCTTCAAAATTGTAGTTTGATAAATCTCTTCAATTATAGCAATGTTGGTAAAATACAAATAAAGTAAATTTCACTCATATAATGTCCTAATTAGCCAAAACTGAAAGTATGATGCTATGAATGGGTGGATGTTAGAACTATAATGCCTTGATAAGAAAAATAAATGAAAGTAGGGTGCTAGTTTTGTACTCTGCAAAAAAAAAATGCAGATAGTATCGTACCTCTTTGGATTAGATAGAAATGAAACCAAAAGAGAAAGGCGTATGCAACAAGTTTTGAGAAGAAAAAGCATAATGAAAACAGAATGACTCCGGGGATGAAACAAGCTCTAACAAAACCAACGCCTCTTCAATTAACAGAATGGATGTGAGGAACGAGGCACTCATCATCATTGGATGTACCCTCTTACCACATCATATTATCATCATGAATCGATCCTATCGCATTTGGAGAAGATTCACTTGGATCCAGCAAGCCTACATCTTATGGATAAGCAACCAAGAACAAAATCACCATGACTCCGGTTGCCACGATAAAAGCTGCCAGAAGAATAAAGCACCACCCCAACCGTAATCAAGAACACTGGCAGCAAGAAGAGAACCACTGATATTTCCGACAGATGTATGAGCATTCCAAATCCCCATTATCAATCCCCCCACCTTTTACCAAACCAATTCCCGATCATTGCCACCACAGATGGCCATCCGGTCGCCTGAAACAATCCAACAACCATTTGTATCCCCAAAAAATACCAAAAATGATGAACATCCCAAAAGTAACCGATCCCGAATAATGCCACAAAGATTCCACTCCCGATCATCCCAGTTGTCAAGAACAATCGAAGATCCAAAGTATCTCCTAAATGACCAACAACATACATCCCTAATGAATAAACTGCTAGAAATGCAACGTCTATTTCCCCTAATTTTGAAGTGTCGTCTTTCCTGTTGAATGGAGCCCATCCATCATCCGAATAAGTATCATTCATTTTGGGAATGAAAAGGCCTCCCATTGGCCATGGTCATGGGGGTACGTTAGTATTGGAGTTGGAGTGATTGCCATGGCGATGAGGACCCAACACACTTTTTACAATGCTACTAGGTTTTCTCGATGCATGGTATGAAGTGTATTTAACGAATGTAAAAAAGAGGGTGGGATATATATATGTTTTGAAACTCTAATCTTTTCCCCTAATGCTTCTTATCACCAAAATCCCTGATATTTAACCATAATCCGCACGCGATCGCCTAATACTATCAATAAAATAATAGATCTTAATCAATATGTGCCTAACGGAGTAGAGGACGAACATGAAAACCTATAGAAAAATTTTCCACAAATCGAATTAGTTGAATATGGAAGGCGAGTAATCCTTGTGTGCGCGAGTGAGTGTGTGATAGGGGAGATTGAGAGCTTTTTGCGTACAAGAAGTGACCGTGAAGTTAGGGGACGACAATGGATTTGATGTAAGGAAGGACATGTGGCGTTTAACTGTGACTTCGTTTCTCTCTCCCTAATATTTTCCAAATGACCTGTCTTCTACCTTTCTCACTCAATTCAATGAAAGCAATTGAGAGACACCAAGCGACGTTTGCGGATAGTGGTGGCATCCTTCTCTTTTATAGCCCCAAATTTCTGTTTGTGGAACGCTATAATTAGAAGTATCAAATGTACACCACTAATCACCAATAGAGAACCTGCTCTCTAATACTATCAATCCTAACAATTCGGATCATTATTCCAAAATATAAACTGAAAAGTGGTTGTAAATTCGTACCGAAAGAGTAAGGGGTTTGAATTTCTTTAATTAATGATTTTATTTTCGTTATAATTCAGCTTGCATTTGGTTTGCTTTTGGCTTATCCTCATAAGTTGATCCATCATACATTACTCTTTCAGCTTTGAATATGATAACTCTACACACACATTGTTTCTTTAGCTTTGAATTCGCTTTAAGTTGTTGTGAAAATTTTAAATGATTTTCAAACAACCTAGGATAGGATGTTGGCCAAATTGCTTTGGAAGTTTTCTCACCTCACGCTTAGATGCAGACACTTGAGTTTGAAACATGATGCTATGTTAGTAAGATTTTGCTGAAAAGGGATTGGTAGGATGGTGAATCTAGGGGGAAATCATGGAAGACCACTAGAAAGGGTTTTAATTAATGAATGTATGCGGTAGATAATAAAGGTTAATTACCTGAAAAGTAGGGATGAACATACGACCAATGGGACCGGATCGGACCCGTAAAAAGATTGGGACTGGATCGAACCGGATTATCATATTAGTGGGACGGTTTTCGGGTTTGGTTTTTCTCAATAATCGGGTTTCAGGTTTGGACCGGACCGTACCCGAATTAAAGGATTTAACACGGATCGGACCGGAAAACCAAAAGTTATTATTATTATTATTTTTATTGACAAACAGTTACGAGAATTACCAACATAAAAAAAAATGTTGTCCGATTGAATTGATTCAGCCACATTATAGTGTAAATTTTTTTGGTTTTAACCTCTTCTTTTGATCGCATTCTGGTGTCGATTTTTTTTTCACGAAAAGTCAAAAGTTATTTCCTAATACAATTTTTTTAAATAAAAATAGTGTAGTTTTTTTTAATAATGTAATATTTATTAATAAAAAATGTTGTTAAGTGCATTTTTTTTTTATAAAAATAGTGCAGTTATGTTTTATAAAAATAGTGCGTTTTTTTTTTAATTTTATAAAATAGCCATGTTAGGTGTGAATTCTTTTTATACAAAAATAGTGTATTTTTTTTTATAAAAAGTAGTGTATTTTTTTTAATAACATTTGTATTTGTTTGCATAAACATTCTTTTATAAAAATAGTGTAGTTTTTTTTAATAATGTTTGTACCGTTGTATTCATCTTCTTTTGTATTTTTTTAGTTGAATTGTGCAAACAATAAAGATACGAATGATGGATGCTACGTAATAAGATTATAATTTGAAATAGTATGCTAGAGAGTAACATAACAAACAAAATCTAAAACTATAAACAACAAACATACGAAACCCAGTTTGGTACCAGGAACATGATTGGACCAAAACCGTAAACAACACTACCAAAGTCTAATTAGGTCCAAAACCCGAAACCCGGTTTAGTATGCGGAACCAGACCGGAATGGATCGAACCCGGACCCGCTACACCCAAAAACAATTCGGTTTTTGGGTAAGGTAATTCACGATTTTCTGTCTTCGGGTCGGTCCGGTCCGGGTTCGGCTCGTTGCTCATCCATGCTGAAAAGTATTTTAAATGCAATTAGGTGAATGGGGAACATTAGAAATTATTTGATTTCCAAATGAGCATATATATTTTTTTAAATCTCCAAAAAACAAAAGAATTGTCTCATGCATGTTTCTTGTCAGAATATAATATTTATTTTAGGAGGAGACAATTAAGAAATCAACATTCTTGGTGATGGGAATGAGATAATTCACCTCTCTTTCGTGCTCTTCATTTCCTTACTCTTTCTCTTTGGGTACCATCACCATCACCATCACCATCATCATCTTGAGTAGCTATCATTTTCTATGCAAGTCTATTTCATATATATCTGATCTTTGTTATACATGTTTGTTTTTGTGTTGAAGCTTGATATCTATTACTTTGTTTTAAACTCAACAAAATCAATTGTTGTAACATCCCAACCATCAGGTATCATTATTATCCCATTAGATTTCATGTTTTAAGGCCTACTCGATGAGTTGACGCTGTGACTCTTCGAGTAGCAGCGGGTCAGGACACGTCATTTAATGAGTGACTCGACGAGTAGGCATGGGGGACTCGGCGAGTAGTAGATGACAGACGAAACCCTAAATTTCAGGGTTTTTGCACCCTATATATTGGACCATTAGCGCCTCCCTCTGTCCTCTATCACCCCTTATGAGCTAGAAACCCTAATTTCCATGAGTGAGAGCTTGGAGAGTGTTTTGGAGCTTTAGAAAGGGATTTTTGTGAAGGAAACTTGTAGATCAAGAGGCTAGCATCAAGGTTTTCGTATGGATCCATAGTCTACTTCAGTTTGGGCACATTTTGGAGGTAACAAGCTGTTACCTTGACCTCTTTTCTTCTAGAATCTTTCATATGTGAAGTTTAGGGCTTTCTTTAGCTATTCATGAAGGGATTATGGTATGGGAGCTAGATCTAAAGTTGAAACTTCAGATCTGAATCCCTTTTGATCCCTAAGTTCATAAAGTCCTTAATAAGCATAAAGGAACCCTTGTTTATGAGTAAAGTCCCATTTTAAGCTTAGATGTGGAATTTGAGTCATGCAAATACGTAAAGGTAGCAACTTTACGTTGCTAATGCACTCTAGGGACCTAGATCTAATGATTGGAGCAAAGGGGTAGTTCAAAATCGCGTGATCATGAGAGTATGTGTATGGACTCGGCGAGTCTGGGAGATGACTTAGTGAGTCGAGTAGGGTTTTGTCCAAATTAGTCCCGCATGGACTCGGCGAGGTCTGGGAGATGACCTGGCAAGTCAGTTTGGATCCCATGCACTAGATCGGGTATCGACTCGACGAGTCTGCTGGAGACTCAGCGAGTCGAGTTGAGAAATTTTGGAATCAGGAGGGACTCAAGGCAGAGAGAGTTATGTTCAACAAATAGGTCAACATGGACTGTTGACCATTAACCAGTGACTTGTCTTGACTGTGGGATGTCATGTACCTCCCAAGGGTATTTTGGGTATTTTGAGTAATTATTGAGTGGACAACTTATGGGTATAGGCGAGGTGGTTGGAGCTATATCTGGAGGTGTAAGCAGTATCATTTCCGAGCTACTAGCAAGGTGAGTTATCCTCACTATATCAATAGGGTCTAAGGCACCAAGGCCGACCCTTTTAGTTGTTATCTTTGTTATAGTATGCTCCATGTGTTTATGATCAGTTAGATCAGTATCAGGATAGACAGTATGTTGTTATGCTCTTATGATCCGTTAGGATTGGTATGTTAGTGACCTGGTTAGGTCGGTGCTCTGGTTATGAGAGATTACTATGATCGATGATCTGTGATATAGTTATATCTGATATCTATTATACCAGTATATGTTAGTTATGTGCACATTGTTATTTCTTGATGTTTGGGTTGAGGCAATCCTGCTTTGTGCTGAAGGCCAACATACCCTATGAGCAATTCGGATAGAATGTAGACCTGTATGGCGGTCTAGTCATACCGAAGGCTCGGGATAGATCCAGATAGACTGTAGGCCCTGCAGGGCGGTCCAGTCAGACCGAAGGCCCAGTATGCATGTTGTTGATTATCTATTATTGATATGGTATTATCGGTGTGGTATTGGTATTTTGGGAGTAGCTCACTAAGCCCTCTGGCTTACAGTTTCAGTTTATTGTTTCAGGTACTTCCGGAGATCATGGCAAGGCGAAGGCTTGACCGTACCGCTCCTCATCCATATGACTATATTTCTGGGATACTCTGATGAATAATATTTTGAAAACATTTTGTAAAACACTATTTGGTTTCATGGTTGAAAAAGGCTTAAAATTTTTTGTATGTTACAACTGTGTTGTAGTGCATGATTTTGGGTGTGGATGTAATTAGGGTGGGGTGTGGATGTATGGGTGTGGTGGGAGTGTGGGTTTTTGTGTCAATTTTCAAAGAAAAAAAGGCTTATTTGAATTTAGCTCTACTCTCTTTGATTTTACTTCTACTACATATCAATCCTCTCCCCTCTCTTTGTATTTCAATCGGTGTGTCCAAAACAAACCCTATTGCTACATAAAAGGTTATTTGGAAAAGTAACAAATCTTAAACCAAAGAGTTTTTGGAAATATCCTTGATTTAATTCGCATCTTATGTACTACTACTAGGTATAGCTGTAATCCTTATGTTTTTGATTTTGCAATGGAGATGTTCTGCTTCTATTACATGGTGTTTCTATAGAGTATTGGAATCTTGATTCTAAAAGATTGCAACCTAATTTTTTTATCAGGTTAAAAACAACATTATAGACCATCATGGACTCTATTGTTATTGATCTTATTTATAAATTAAAATGACCAAATCACTTTGGACTATTATTTTTCAAATTGACAGAAATTTTAACTCCTGACATGGAGGAAGGGAGGTGCTAATTAATTAATTTGGTTCTTATAAAATCTAATGGTATTTTGTCATGTCACACTATAATTTTACACTAGTGTTGTTCATTGTTTTATGTTGTAAAAAGAAGCAAATTGTTCTTATGAATAAGAAGGAAGGTAAGGGGTGTGATATTTATTAATAAATGACCTTATAAGTTGAAAATGTCTCACAGATTGTGGTGGAGACTTGAGGTGTATATTATGAAGCTGTTAGTCATTTTTGTTAGATCTTTCAATGACTTTAAAATTTGTTAAAATGCTTGCAAGTTGAGATCTTTGGCAGATCCATTCTTATCGCAAGTATACATTATATGTGCTGGGTTCTATAGAAAACAAAATTATACAATGCATAAAACAATTAACAACTAATAGGGTACATACATCCTACAAAAGATCTATATCATACACCTTGATAGCAACATATTATAAACAACTAAACCTAACATAACCCTTGTGCAATTTGAAATTACCAAGTATAAGTTACATACCTTTTGATTTGTTGTAGGTTGTGTTCGGCATGGAGAGTTTGGAAGCGTTTGATAGCTTCTAGCTTTTAGCGTTGACAAAATGCTCTGTTTTGAACAGAAAGCCTCATTTGGCACTACAAGCTTCTAGCATCTAATTTAAACAAAATGCTTCAAATACAAATGGTACTTCATATAGTGTTTAACAAAACGCTACCGGCTACAAGCTACCCGCTACCAACTAGTTTTGTCGAACATGTCCGTAGTAAACAAATCACTTTAATATCCTTGTAGTGTAGGTCTTTGAAAGCTTCGCACCAAAAAGATGATGCCTCTAATGGCTCACACCCTAACCCTAGAACTAGAAGATAAGAGGAGAGAGGGGAGAGGAGATTTTTGGCCAAGGTATCCTTGTGGGAAGAATATCAATGAATTTAAGCGCCCAAGGGGTCCATTTTATAGTTTAGGTAACTTAGGGACAAAGCAAGACTTGAATGATTAAATAATAGATTAAATCTCAATTCAAATCCATGTAAAGGCTCCCAAAACCGTCCACCTTGATGGTCTGTTCTAGAATCGCCTTTCCTTGCTCAACTATAAACAATTACAATTTAGCCCTTGTACCTTTAATTAATTCCAATTAACACCAAATTAATTCCAGGTTAATTCTGATTAATATTTAATTAATTCTAATTGATTGCTTATTATTTTAATAACCTTATAAATTAATAAATCAAATATCTATTTACAATTAATATACTAATTACCTAATATATTAACAAATTATTTCCTCATAATTTCCAATTACTTTATCAATCATATAATAATCTAATAGATTATTCTCTCTCTATAAATGTCATTCTAACCAAGTTCTAGTTATGAGGGCAACCCAAAAGGACTTTGCTTCTAATTACAAGAATATATCAATCTAGTTACTAGCTTAGACACCTTAATCCAACAGTCTCCTACTTGGATAAGTCTGTAACTACAATTGTAAGTATAGATATTGAACTAAACAACATTGAGTGCTTTCCAAAGCCACCGCTGAACTCTAATTCGAATCAAACGTTGGACCTAAAGATAAGTGATCAGTTATTCCTTCATTCTACAATATATCCTATGGACGTGAGACATGAATTAGAATAAATCTTATAATCCTAAATTATGTTTCTCAATTTCCTGATTTATGACAACTGAATTCAGACTGCTTAATTGAAAATATCAATAAATCATCATATATCGACAATAAATCATCGAAGGTCCCAAAGTTAATTAGAAATATTATTTTTTTAATTAAAATTTAATAAAAAATTAATTGGAATTAATTTTAGGATTAGGTGGATTAACTAAAAGTGGGAGGACTAAAGGTGATAATAGTCAAAAGTTGAAGATTAACCAATTCTAGAACCTCCCTAGGAGGGGGACGAAATTCTAGATGGTTATAGGGTTTCGAGAGCTTTTCTTAGGCCCTAAGGAAACTTGGATGCCTTATGGGGGGAAAGCAAAAGGGATAAGGCTTATCCAAGGAAACAACCTTATCCTTAGCCTCCTTATCACCTATATAAACCCTCCTAAGGGTTCATAATTTCGTTTATCCATACTACAAGAGGTAGAAGCGAAAATCCTTCTTCCTCTCCTCTCTCTTCTTGAGCCTCCAATTTTCTAGGGCTTGGGTGTGAGCAATTAAGCGCATGAGACTTCTAGTGCACGCTTTCTAAAGGTATATCAAGAAGTAATCATTGTTAATTTACTACGATAAACATAAGGTAAGTATTTTCTAGTAACATTTTAGTGTTTTCAAAAATAGCATTGTACTTCTAGGGTTCTTGATATTCAATAGTTTTTTTTTGCAAATCATAGTGAGAACATAGATCCTTTAGGGTGCATGTGAACTTAAGGTTTATGTTTTTCCACCAAAAATAGATTTTTTGAAACATATAAAACACATCAATGCTTACATGTCAATAAGGCATAAGTAGTCTCGTATCTTTAAACGTGAGGAAAAAGTGATGTTGGGAGAGTCACATGAGGAGGATGAGGAGGAAGAATTGAAAAAACATGATGTCTAGTTCCACCATTCCCGAAAGAAGAGAATTTTTTTCACCTTTATCAGATTTTGAAAGATCATATTAAGAAGAACGAGGAAAAAAATTTCCAGAAGAACGAGGAAGACCATCATTGTCTTGATTTGACATCTAAAATATGGGAGAAGAGAGAATTCAGGTTAGTTGATTTTAATCCTTAATTATTAACCCATAACTTAAATTAAGGCTAAGATCTATATTTTTTATTCGTCCTTTGAACATGGTTGTTGTAATCAAATTCAAAACTATTTTAGGTAGGTAGAGTTATCTCACCAATTTCAATCACATGAAATCCTAGATATTTGAGATTCATTGAATTTTATCAATGGCATGTTTAATATCGGTTATGCTCTTACTAATTGTGACTGGGATGCCGAGGATCACAATTAAAATGTGCATAACCATGCAAACCTATTTGACAACATCGAGATCATTTATCATCTCGAATTGATGTGTCGGTTAACCATACACACTTCAACAATAATGATTTTTTCGATTTATCCATCACCTCAACTTTATAGTCCCAAATTAGTGTGTCGGTTAGTCACAAACGCTCCACTAACGACATATAAAGAGTGATGTTTGTTTTCATGGCTTAGCATACACTTCACATTTTTTCTAAAGTAACTAGAGTGAGATTTATAAAAGGCTTAGTTACTTTATAATATCATGTTTTTAGAGGTCACATCCTATCAAACTCGTTCGGCTAACGACCCTCCACCATACAAGGGAGCAGTGGGTGAGAGTGGACACCCAATGAGGTTCATCATATAGGTCGTTTCTCTATACCCCCCATAGAGTATTGCTTCGTGAATTAGAGTACTACTGATTTGACTGACTTGTCTTATACATATAATATATTAAATTTCTAATCATATATATTATAAGTTGTATTTTAAATCTTTTCAAAATACAAGGTTTAAATATTAATTATCTAGATTATCATATAATTAATTAATCAATTTAAACATATAATGAATTTAAAATTATCTTTTAATTACATTACAATTAAATTAACTATTAAATTCATAAATGATAATTCAATTTAATATAACTAATTAAAAATTATAAAATAAGGATGTCTCCTAATATTTGGGTTTTAAGGATTATCACACAAGACATTCAAAATTAGGAATCTAACATAATAAATACTGGATAATTACCAAAAATAACACCGCAAATCAGATTAGGAAGATAATTACCGAAAATCTGGAAAATTGTTTTTCCTCGTCGTGGCAGAAGCATTGCCACGTCGTGTAAATATGTTTTTGCAAAAAATAGGTTTTGTTCAGTTCATCTCATATGCAATCAATGTTTTAAAAACCTAAGCTCTGATGCCACTATTGCATTTTATGGAAAACAAAATTATACAATGCAAAACATAATTAACAAGTAATAGGGTACATATATCCTATAAAAGATCTATGTCAAACACCTTGATAGGAACATACAATGAACAACAAAACCTAGCATAACCCTAGTGTAATTTGAAATTACCAAGTATATAGTTACATACCATTTGATTTGTTGTACTAAATAAATCACTTCAATCTCCTTTTAGTGTAGGTCTTGGAAAGCTTAGCACCAAAAGGATGATGCCTCTAATGGCTCACACCCAAATCTTAGAACTAGAAGGCATTAGAAGAGAGGAGATAGGAGATTTTCAGCCAATGTATCATTGTGGGAAGAGTGTCAACGAATTTGAGGTTCCAAGGGGTCCTATTTATAGTTTAGATAACTTAGAAACGAAGCAATACTTGAATAATTAAATAATAGATTTAATCCCAATTCAAATAATTTCCTTATTATCATCCAGGAGGCTTTTGGAAACCCTACACAGGCTCCCAAAACTGTCCACCTTGATGGTTGGTTCTAGAATCACATTTCCTTGCTCAAATATGAACAATTAAAATTCATCACTTGCACATTTAATTAATTCTAATTAATCCTAAAGTGATTCTAGATTAATTCTGATTAATAATTAATTAATTCTAATTAAATTCTTATTAATTTATTCACCTTATAAATTAATAAATCAGTTGTCTATTTATAATTAATATATTAATCACATGATATATTAAGAAATTATTTACTCATAATTTCCAATTAGTTTATCAGTCACATAATAATCTAATAAATTATCCTATCTCTACAGGTGTCATTCTAACCAAGGTCTAATTATGAGGGCAACCCAAAAAGGTTTTTTCTTCTAATTATAAGAATATACCAATTTAGTTACTAGCTTAGACATCTTAATCTAACAATACATAATGATGTTATATAAAGGTTTCTAATTCAACTCAATCCTATCCCATTTTAAATGCATTTTTCCCTTGTGCTATGCTATATGAAATCTAAAACTGAAAACAAATATTGAAAATGTATATTAGGATAGGACATCATGCTCATTAAACCCCCAGAGCTAGAATTCCTCATCTGAAGGATTGAATAGTAAAGTAGTTTGTTCGATGCAACTATAGTCTCCGTGTAAAATCAAATTAAAGAAATATGCCTAGCTCACACCCCCATGGCATGCCTCACTAAAGATACAATCATACACCTTACAAGTCTTGGGATTTTTCTATTTTGAGGGTCAGTAATGTGATCATACCCCACATTCTAAATCATTGTGGAATTAAGAGTATGATGTCCTTGTTGTTGCTTGGTTGGTGGGTGAAGACACAATCCCTTCCTTGTTAACTTCATTGGGTGCCTATTTTAAAAGCTTCGGTACTATTTTACCGAGAATTTTAAATCAATGCGATTCTTTTTTCTTTTGTAGTGTTGATATTAAACTTTTCAAAATTTATATAGTTGATGCTGGAAAATCGGGTTGGTCAACTTTGAGATTCAAGCATTATCCTGCAACACTTAACTTTTTATCAATCTATCATCTAAGTGAAATTCTTCGTTCAACATCCCATGGTTTATTGACACTATAGTTTCAAAGAGAAATAAAAATACGTCCTAATTTATATCAAGTTTTTTAGTCTAATTTAACGAAAACAACTTCAAATTGATATCATAATTAAGCACAAAAGTTTTAATTTACTAAAATAATATTTTTAATAACAAGGTAACAAAGTATGCAAAATTCTAATTAGCAAATGACTTAAAGAAACCTTTTTTTTATATTAACTAGAAAAAAGCTTGGTCATGTTGATTTTTTTTTTTCAATTTTTTTGTATTGTGTTATAAGATTGTCCCAATGATTATCGAAAATATGTAGTGTACAATTCAAAGAAATTTTTTCTTCCATGTAAGCGTAAAATAAATAACATAAATAATGCTTGAGGTATAGTCATATAACATGAGTTGTTAAAAAGAAAATTAATTAATTTGTTGAATATATAAAAACCTAAAACATAAATATCAATTATAAATTGACCACTCTAATATGGTAGTTAGCTTTAAAAACATTATATTATACGCACGGAAAAAAATGCCAGCATAATTGTTTACAAAAGAAATCAATTTTAGGAAAGAATGAAATTATAAAGAATAATAATAACAATACTAACATGACACTTTTATCAACCTTATTTGCTGCCCATGAGCAAGAGAAACTATTACAATAAATGTTGACCCTCTAGAAACTATGCCTATTTATACTAAATTAAAAAAAATGATGTGTACTCGTTTGATATTTATGAGCTTGTAGGGAGAAAAACATAGTAAATGATGATTATTCAAAAAGAAAATTATGAAATAAATAAAATATTACCTTTCTCTTACTTGAAACTCATATTCATAGAAATTGCACAAATTCTCCATGAGAGAATGTAGTTTTAGAATTTGTATCCTAAACATCGGCTCCTGTTGAATCATGAAAAGTGAACCTCTAGTGTTAGGGTGCAAAGTTATTCATGTTTGACTTTTTAATGTGTTAACTTTTGTAAAACCCACTTGCATGTGGTGCATTAACATTTTAACCCATGAGATAGAGAGAGTGAGAGAGAGAGACATATAAACACCTCTATATAAGGTGGGTTTAGTCCACTTGTAGAGGTGTGCTTGAGAGGTGTAAAAGTGAGTGTGTAAGTGTGTGTTATTTATGTAGATGTAGATCTATGTCCTTTTTTGTAACACCATACATATTCAATACATCTCTTGAACACCCAAATCACCATTTTCATTGTGCAATCTTTAATTCCACATGCCAAATCATGTTCTTTATGTCATTACAATTGGTATCAGAGCGGGTCTTCAATGATAAACGTGATTTGTTGAAGAACGAATCTCGGTTTGGCAACATTTGTCACAGTTGGAGCATTTTTGGTGAGTCTCTCTCTCTATGATCTCTCTCAATTTCATTGAAATTGTGCGTTACGTTTTTTATTTTTGATCATTTCGACTCAATTGGACCGAATTTGTTTCAAATCCTATTGATGATCCAATAAATTTTTGTTTAGATCAAGCCCAACCAAAATTCACACCCAAATAATCTTTGATTTATTAATGTTCATCATACCCATATGTACAAGCCCAGTAACTAATATTGATACTGTTTATAAGTGATTAGTAAGCCCAAATAGTAATCGGTTGTTGTTCTTTATGTTTCATATATCGATATTCATTTGGATTGCCAACATCTAAATCGAACAAGCAAAATCAGCATCTAAATCGAGCAAGCAAAATCATATCATTTGTTTTCTTGATCGATTTCACCATTTAAATCGATTTCATCTTGATTTGCTGAATCAATTTTGGAAATGTTAATCTGAAACCGATAGTCAATTTTTAGAGCTTAGTTCATCTGTGATATAGAAATTTAATGGTTACGATTGTAATCGATTTTGAAATGGTGATAGGTGATGAGTTCAAATCGAATGAATTAATTTTCTTTAGAGTCGATTTCAATTGTTAATTTCACTTGATCATGTCTGATTTGAAAAGTCAAAAACAAAACGCTAAAAGTCAAAATTCACACATTTGGAACAGATTACTGTCTTCAAATTTGACTTTGATTTTGGAATGATAATATGACATAGATTTCGAGTATTGATGACCGATTGTATGAAATGTGAGGCCTTGGATTTCATAGTTAAAGTTCGATGTCGACGTCAATGGTTTCACTATCTCATCGAATTTCAGTTCATGATTTAGTTCATATGAGAGTTGTGTTTTAGTTAACTGGTTACAGATCGATATTCGATGGGAAAGAACAGGGCAAAGTTGATTTCGATTTAGGTTGTAAACTGAAAGCGAAGGATGTTGGGTTCGATATCTACTTGTATTGAAGATTTGGGTTATTTGGTATTGAATCAGGTTTCATTTGAGATGATTAAGTTGAGTTTATTTTGAATGATAGTTGGGAAACAATGAGTTTGTATATGGATCGATGTCCAGGGATCTAAGTCGATTTTGGTGTAGATGTGGGTTTTTATCGATTGTTGATCAATTGTTGGTCAAAATTGACTGGGATAAGTTGATATTCAAAGACTGGACTTAGAATTTGTTGACTTGGATTCGTTGTTTATGTGAATCGAAGAAAATGGAAGTGATTTTGGTTTCGAAGGTCTAGAATCGATAGAAGTTGATGTTGAGAACATGAAGATTTGTGTTACAAAGTAAATGGTCGATGATTTGGGAAGACATGGAATAACGAAGAGGATATTGTTCATGGGTAAGGCTTCGTATGCCTTCGATTTCGTTAATCAGTGTGAAAAATTTTCATTAGTTTGGTGCTTTTATTGAATCTAACGAAGGGGAGAGAGAAAGATTTTGTACGAAGGGTTGTGGATTCCTATGAATTGAAGAAGAAACCCAAAGTTTCGTATATGGCCCTTTAAGTTTCGATAGTTTTACAAAGTATAAAACTTTCGTACGAATAGGCAATGTTTCGTTAGTTTTGAAGAAAAATGGAAAATTTTCGAAATCAATCCCCAAACTTTTGAATTTTGGGCGACTTCGACAAATGGATCAACTTTTGACAATTTGACAGTTTTCACCCAATTTCGACAATTGGGTGAAGTTTCGACATTTTGGCAACTTATACCCACCTTCGACAATTGGGGTATTTTTCGAATGTTTGGAGAACAAAAGGTAGAATTGTCGAAATTAGTCCCTAAAGTTTCAAAAAATTTGGCGATTCATACCCAAATTTGAAAAACGACTGATTTTGCTGAGAAATTGAAGATAATGCATTTTAGGCCCTTGTAGTTTATGCAAATTGAAACTTTCTACCCAACTTTGGAAAAAGGGGAGAGTTTTGGATTTTTGGCTGTTTTGAGCGCACCGGGTCACCGCAGAATATTGAAATTGACAATATCTACCCATTTTTGAGAAATTTTGTCAAAGGCGGTCCGTGAACGAAACTAAAAATTGAAGATTTTTTGGGTTTTCTGGATTAAAGCACAAAGTTTATGTCACATGTTAAGGGGGAGTTTTTGTGACAACCCAAAATTTCCATTTGTACGAACATTATCTATTCAATAGAAGCTAGTCCAGTTTCAGTGAGTTTCAGACTTTTCCGTATAAGTTTGCGTACATTAGGGTTTACGTTTAAGGAGATATCAGGAGAGTGGATACTCCTGGGTTTGTGAAATTTGAACATTCCAAGTTTCATAATGTTATAGTCCAACTTCCGGAATAAAAATATTTTCTGTCAAAATATGTCAGGACTATAAATAGATTTCTGAATTTAATTAATTCATTATTCACAATTCCAACTAGAGAAAAGCCATTTTCTCTTTGACGGATCTTCGGGTTTTCATTCCAGATTGTGAGTCTACTTTCCTAGATGTGTTTTATTACTTGTTTTATGCTTTATAACATAGATTACATGTCTAAAGTACAAGATCCGGGAGCTTACGGCCCAAGAACGTTCTTGGGGTGTAAACTCCAAAACAAGGCCTAAAAGCTACCTAGTCTCATTTCCATGTTAGGTATCTAATTAAGGACAATATTGATGGGTTTTGAGCATTCTAACACTTCCTAAGTGTACATGCAACCCTAATAACCTTGAATCTATGTTTTCTCTATATACATGCAAATTTCTTTTTCAAGGTTATTTCCTATCTAGCATGGCATGGGGATTACATAAAACATAAAACTAGTAGAAATACATACCTTGTTGTTGCTTGGATTCCTTCAAGACTTTGTGAGCCTAGCACCCCAAATGTTGTGCCTCAAATGCTTCACACAACACCAAAAAACTTGGAATAACTTGAGAGAATACTTGTAGCACTCAAAAATCGGTTATGCCCTCTCTAGTAACTTCTTAGGTCCGATTTTACTAGCCAAAGGGTTCCTTTTGTAGTGGTGTCACAATTAGGGTTTCATTAAGAAGACCCATAATTATCATTACTCTTCATTTCTCATGACCCATGGGTTTGTAACTCCCATGGACTATCCATGGAGCTCCAAATGGTTACATCCATAACCCATAAACCATGGATCATTAATCCACCATAAAAGAATTTATGATTGTCATAATCAACCCTTACATATTTAATTAGTTTCACTTTGATCACCAAATTAATACTAGATTAATACTTGATCAAATACTAATTAAATAATACTATTATTAATATATTAGAACTTATAATATATTAATAATCATAAGTACCTTATTCTCTCATTTAGTCTATCCAAGTATTGCAATGCCATGCAACCCAAATGGACCATGCCGGGTCGGGTCAAGTTCATACCAAATAAAGTTATGGACTTAGACACTATATCCAATAGTCTCCCACTTGGATAAGTCTAATAACTATATTTGCAAATATGACTTCAAAACCTGACTAGCAATCGTAGCTCTTTCAAAGTCTCTCGGAACTGAGATGATGATGATACGCCATTTAAGATAAGTGATCATATAATCCTCTGCTCTCATGATATCAGCCGGACAAACACATGGAACATGGTCTTACTTATTGTCCAGCATTTGTTTCTCGATCTCCGATTTGTTTCGACATAGAACTAAATTGAACACATCAATTATGTTCTGACCGGGCCCGGTACATGGGTCAAAACCAAATCATCGAGGGGCCCAGATATCGCTTCTATTTCTAGAAGGAACAGATAAACTTCGACTGATATGCTTGTACTAACTACTTGTTGAATTACTCACAAAGGCACGTTTTATAACATCGAGTTACCAATGCGTTTTCGTACAATCAATGAATAACCAACTCATAGTCAACAACTCATATCTCTAGGTTTGAAGATTTATATGATATTACCGTCTCACGATCACTCGAGATAAATTCCATGAAGTGATGCAAGTGAGCGTGGGTTGAATCCAATACTCAGCCCTTATGAGTACTCATGAATGTTGTAGCAACCATTGCATTGTCCAAAGCACTTTAGACAAATCGTACAAGCCAAATTCATGACAGTCTTAAATCAATACTTACTTCCAAAGTTTGACTGACTGTGGATGGTTTGAATAATATGATATATACCATAACATAATTATTCTGGAAGTAAAAACATGCAAAGTTGAAACATAGTAAACAATCAACATAAGATAGTAACACCTTACTCATAAATAAATAACAACTTTTATTTATCATCAAATGTCAATTACATTTTACAAGTTTCAGGAATCTAATTATTGAAACTAATATCATCCTTCAGCCCAATGCACCTTGCATGCTGTAAATGCTTAACCCTGCTCAGTCCCTTCGTGAGGGGATCTGCCGGGTTCTCATTTGATGATACCCTCTTTGCCACGAGGAGTCCTTCTATTCTATGTCTGATGAAATGGTA
The DNA here is from genome assembly GCF_052625555.1 of Lactuca saligna. Lineage (NCBI taxonomy): Eukaryota > Viridiplantae > Streptophyta > Magnoliopsida > Asterales > Asteraceae > Lactuca > Lactuca saligna. The sequence continues at coordinate 225,347,746 of NC_136424.1, read as the reverse complement.
TTTTTTGTCAATGTGCCTAGATCTCCCGTGATCTCTTGGTTCCTTCGCCAAAGCAACCGCACTCTCACTGTCACAGAAAATGTCCATTGGCTCCTTTATAGCTGGTACAACTCCAAGGTATCCGTTGAAGTTCTTTAGCCATATCGCCTATTTTGTTGCCTCGCTTGCTGCTATGTACTTTGATTCACAAGTCGAATCAGCTACTGTTTCCTGCTTGGAACTTTTCCAAGTAATGGCTCCTCCATTTAGGATAAAGACCCAGCCTGACTGAGAGCGAAAATTATCCCTATCAGTTTGAAAGCTAGCATCACTATATCCTTCCACTCTCAAGTCATCACTGCCTCCGAGGGTAAGGACCCAGTCCTTAGTCCTCCGCAAATACTTGAGAATGTTCTTTACCGCTGTCCAGTGTGCCTTGCCAGGGTTCCCTTGATATCTACTGACCATGCTCAAAGCAAATGCCACATCAGGGCGAGTACAAGTCATAGCATACATGATTGAGCCCACAGCGGAAGCATATGGTATCTGACTCATTTCAGCTATCTCAGCCTCTGTACTCGGACTCTGAGTCTTACTTAGCTTGGCATTACTCTGGATTGGTAACTCTCCTTTCTTGGAATCTTGCATACTGAACCTCTTCAGTACCTTATCCACATAAGTACTTTGACTAAGTCCAATTAGTCTCTTACTCCTGTCTCTCAATATCCTTATCCCTAGGATATAGGCAGCTTCCCCAAGGTCCTTCATAGCAAAACACTTCCTAAGCCAGGCCTTAACCTCCTGCAAAGTTGGGATGTCGTTTCCTATGAGAAGTATGTCATCCACATACAACACCAAGAAGCTAACTATGCTCCCACTAGCCCTGACATATACACAAGACTCATCCTCACTTCTAGAAAAGCCAAACTCTTTGACTTTCTCATCAAAGCAAAGATTCCACCTGCGAGATGCTTGTTTCAATCCATAAATGGATTTTTCAAGCTTACACACTCTATTAGGGTACTTTAGATTGACAAAACCCTCTGGCTAATCCATGTAAACATCCTCAGCCAACTTCCCATTAAGGAAAGCGGTTTTGACATCCATTTGCCATATCTCATAGTCATGAAATGCAGCTATGGCTAACAACACTCTAATAGACTTAATCTTGGCCACTGGAGAGAAGGTCTCATCATAGTCAACTCCCGGAGTTTGAGTAAAGCCCTTCGCAACCAGTCGCGCTTTATAAGTGTGTACTTTCCCATCCATGTCGGTCTTCTTCTTGAAGATCCATTTGCACCCAACTGTCTTACGACCTGGTGCAATTACAACCAAGTTCCAAACTTGATTGGCATACATGGACTGAATCTCGCTGTCCATAGCCTCCTTCCTTTTCGCAGACTCAGGGCCTGCCATGGCTTCCTTATAATTATTAGGTTCATCCAAATCTATCAGTGTACTATCACTGATAAATGTATCACCTTCAGTGGTGATATGATAACCATAATAAAACTCAGGTGTGTTCCTCACCCTAGTGGAACGTCTTGGAGGTACAGACTCGTCTATCGGCTCAACAGGATTTTCCTCCTCAGGTTGGCTGACAGTATTTGAGGTTCCTTCACCACTTGACTCTTGAAGCTCTTCAAGGTCAATTTGCCTCCCACTGTCCCCTTGGCTTATTAATTCTCTCTCGCGAAAGACTCCTCTTCTTGCTACAAACACCACATTATCACTGGGTCTGTAGAAGAGGTAACCAAAGGATCTATGTGGGTAGCTGATGAAAATACACCTCTCGCTTCGGGGCTCAAGCTTATCATGAGTCTCACGCCTCACAAAAGCTTCACAACCCCAAATCTTGATGTGGTCCAAATTGGGAACTTTCCCAGTCCACATCTCGTGAGGTGTTTTGGCAACCTTTTTAGTAGGGACTAGATTAAGGATATGGGCGGCAGTCTCTAAGGCATACCCCCAGAAAGAGATTGGTAACGAAGCTCGACTCATCATGGAACAAACCATATCTAGCAGGGTTCGATTGCGCCTCTCAGCCACACCATTTAACTGTGGTGTCCTGGGAGGTGTCAATTGTGAGACAATCCCACATTCCTTAAGATAGTCAAGGAACTCAATGCTAAGATATTCTCCTCCCCGATCGGATCGGAGCATCTTGATGTTCCTGCCCAATTGATTCTCAAAATCCTGCTTAAACTCTTTGAACTTTTCAAAGGTTTCTGACTTATGCTTGATTAAGTATATATATCCATATCTACTGTAATCATCAGTAAAAGTCACATAATAACAATTAGCATCTCTTGTAGCAACTCTGAAGGGCCCACACACATCCGTGTGTACAAGGTCCAACAAACCTTCACCCCTATCACAAGTACATGTGAAGGGTGACTTTGTCATTTTTCCAAGTAAACAAGACTCGCAACTATCATCTGACTTGAGGTCAAAAGATTCAAAGACTCCAATATTTTGGAGTTGGCCTATGCATTTCTTGCTAACATGTCCAAGACGACAATGCCACAAAGATGATTTATCCAAGCTATCAGAAGAATCAATATACAACACATTATTTCCTAGATTATCTACAACATTCACGACTTCATATATACCATCACAAGGTATTGCTTTAAAGTAAAATACATCATTGTAATAAACATTAATAGCACCATTTTTATTATCAAATGAAAATGTAAAACCTTGTTTGTACAAGCCATGAAAGGAAATAATATTTCTCGCCATTTCAGGCGAGTAACAACACTTATTCAAATCTAACATTAACCCATTATTAAGCAATAAAGAATAAACTCCTATCTTGGTAACAGGTGATGCTTTCCTGTTGCCCATGACTAAGTTTATCTTCCCATGCTCCACATGCTCACTTCTTCTTAGTGCCTGCAAATCAGTACAAATGTGAATACCACATCCTGTATCAAGCACCCAAGAATTAGCATTAGATGAGTTGTTAGACAATATTGTGTAAATACCTGCATGGGTGGGTTTAACCTTCCCATCCTTTACATCTTGCAGATATTTGGTGCAGCTTCGCTTGAAGTGTCCCTTATCTTGGCAATAGAAGCACTGTGCTTCCTTTGGGTTCGAAGAAGGAGTAATGGGACCTTTCTTTGTCCCACTTGAAGAGGAACCATCAAGAGTCTTACCCTTGGTACCCTTTGAAGGGCTTTTCCTCTTCTTACTCTTCCCTTGCCCAATTGCAAGAACAGGGGTTGTTAAAGGAGTAGAAGTAACAACCGCTTTACCCTTAAGGCCATTTTCAGCTGTCCTTAAGAGTCCTTGAAGTTTGCTAAGTGTGACTTCCTCCTTATTCATATGATAAGTCAGACAAAACTGATCATAACTTGAAGGTAAGGAATGGAGAATGATGTCAATCGCCAATTCCTCAGGAAAGTCAACATTGAGCTTTTGCAACCGGTCAATGAACCTCTGCATCTTCTGCAACTGACCGGTGATGGGTTCACCATCCTTCATCCTTGCGGTTATCATGGAGGAAATGATTTCATACCTCTCTTGACGCGCGCTCTGATGGTACCTTTCCATCAGATCTAGGTGCATCTCGTAGGGGTAGTAATCTTCATAAGATTTTTGGAGTTCCAGAGTCATTGTGGCCAGCATGATGCAGGACACCTTGGTGGCATCCTTCTCATGTGCAATGAACTCCGCAAGCTCTTCTGGAGTAGCAGTGGCTTCATTAACAACCTTAATCTCCCTATCAAGGATATATTCTTTGTCCTCATAGCGGGTAATCATCCTGATGTTTCTGATCCACTCATTGAAGTTGGATCCATCAAAGATGACCTTACCACACAAGTTCATTAGGGAAAAGGAGCCTGAAGGGTTTGAGCCAGCAGCATTATTGGAAGACATCTGGAATAGAAGGAAGATAAGTTTCATTAGATTAAAAGTCCTTAATAAGTCACCTAAATGAGATATTAAGGCTAGGATCCAACAAACTATTTATAGGTGGAAGAGCGATGCCGTAATCCACATTATAAAATATTTGAAGGTAGGTAAATGACGATTTACCAATTTCCACCACAAGAACAAAATATTTTATTATTAGGTTTTATTGGTTTTTGAAACTCCTAGATCTTTTGAGATACATTGAACTTTTCAATGGCATGTTTGAATCTTGAATGTGCCCTCTCAAGTTTGTGACTGGGATGCCGAGGATCACAAACAAGGTGTGAATAACCATACAAATTGACTTGGTACCCTTAACAATATTACCTAATCGATGGGCCGGTTAACCACACACGCTCCACCGATCTATAATAAAGTCAAGTTACCCTTTGCCACTCTTACTAGTCCATGTTAGTGTGCCGTTTAACCACGCACGCTCCACTAACGACTTGGTAAGGTACAAAGTGTAATTTTATGGGATAGCACCAATTTCACATTTTCCTAAAGTAACTAAGATTGGGAATTTATAATGTATAGTTACTTTATAATTCATTATACTTTTAATGAGAATTTAAAGTCGTATCCTACCCGTTCGGCTAACGACCCTCCACCAATCAAGGAAGCGGTGGGTGAGAGTGGACACCCATTAAGTCACCATTTTATAGGCAACAACCTTATGCCCCTCGTATAGACCGGCTTCGTGAATGAGGCCTACTAACGGTAAGAACGACATATTCTTATACATATCTATATAATAAAATTATAATAATAGTATAAGGGTTGATTTTTAAACCTTTTAAAAATCTAAGGTATAATTTGGAATTAAAGTGTAAGACTTTTCAAATTTCAAATCTTGAGGGCAAGAATTGAAACTATTCCAAGTCTCTTCAATTTTGTAACTTATGAGTTTTATTGGTTCATAAAAATGAAGACTCTTCATTTTATGAAACCTCTTTAGTTCTTTAAACACAAATTAAAGAAGTGACCTTTGGTTATCCATAACTTCAGCACAAGTTATGAACACCATCAATACAATTAAGATCAAGAATTAAACACACATGGTGGTTACACATAATTCCTATGATCTTCTAAAACTCATAAGAACACAAATTCATGTCAAGCAATTTCAAGAAATCATATAAACATATATAATACTTTGAAATTGTTAAAAGTCATGTAAAATGGATTAACATAATCATTATCATTTTGAAAAACAGATTTTACAAGTCCAAAACAGATTGGGATAATGATTCTAATCCATTTCCAGCAACAAAAACTCGAAAAATCTGCCCAGCTCGATCCTACTCGGCGAGTGCATTATCCTACTCGGCGAGTAGGATGAATTTGTTCATGGACTCGACGAGTCCTCCCCATGTACTTGGCGAGTACAGTCATCAGAATGTAGAATTTTCGTTTTTCAAGCAGTTTTGCATCAAGTATATAGAAAACAATCCTAGTCTCTGATACCACTGATGGGTTTTGAGCATTCTAACACTTCCTAAGTGTACATGCAACCCTAATAACCTTGAATCTATGTTTTCTTTATATACATGCAAATTTCTTTTTCAAGGTTATTTCCTATCTAGCATGGCATGGGGATTACATAAAACATAAAACTAGTAGAAATACATACCTTGTTGTTGCTTGGATTCCTTCAAGACTTTGTGAGCCTAGCACCCCAAATGTTGTGCCTCAAATGCTTCACACAACACCACAAAACTTGGAATAACTTGAGAGAATACTTGTAGCACTCAAAAATCGGTTATGCCCTCTCTAGTAACTTCTTAGGTCCGATTTTACTAGCCAAAGGGTTCCTTTTATAGTGGTGTCACAATTAGGGTTTCATTAAGAAGACCCATAATTATCATGACTCTTCATTTCTCATGACCCACGGGTTTGTAACTCCCATGGACTATCCATGGAGCTCCAAATGGTTACATCCATAACCCATAAACCATGGATCATTAATCCACCATAAAAGAATTTATGATTGTCATAATCAACCCTTACATATTTAATTAGTTTCACTTTGATCACCAAATTAATACTAGATTAATACTTGAAAAAATACTAATTAAATAATACTATTATTAATATATTAGAACTTATAATATATTAATAATCATAAGTACCTTATTCTCTCATTTAGTCTATCCAAGTATTGCAATGCCATGCAACCCAAATGGACCATGCCGGGTCGGGTCAAGTTCATACCAAATAAAGTTATGGACTTAGACACTATATCCAACAAATATGTATGAACATTATATGCTAGAAATCAATTAAGAACCACAAGTTATAGGAGTTTACAGCCAAGGATATGCTCTTGGGCCGTAAACCCCTTTTTCAAGGGCTAAGAGTGCCCTAAACACCCCTAAGGCCTTAAGACATATACCCTTTGATACTTGTAACTTGAATGGGGAGAAAATGACATTAAAATCATCCCTTAAAGGGAGTTTACGGCCAACGAACATCTCTTGGGCCGTAAACCCCAAGTAAAGGCACAAATGTGCGCCTAATGTCCCCTTTAGCCTTAAACAAAAACATAGAAGCTATCCTACATGTGCAAGTGACTTAAAAGAATTAAAACCAACACCCCATAGGTGTTTACGGCCATAAACTCTAGGGGATATGGTCCTTTGTCCGTAAACTCCCCAAAGTAGCATTCTAAGGCCTTAAACTACTTCAAGAATTATTCCACAAGTACTTGGCTTATTCTAGGATTTAGATAGCACCTTAAAACACCCAAAACCACCAAGAGTGGAGTTCACGGCCGTAAACTCAAGGAGTTTACGACTGTAAACTCCAAAGGTGGGGTTTGTTGGGTGGTGAACTCTTATACAAGGCCTTGGAAGCTTCAAGCCCTTTTGCCTTGTCTCGTATCAACTTAGATGCAACCATTAGGAGCTTTAACACTTATGCAAAGTGTTTTTCATGTTCCTAAGTGTCCTAACTTATTTTATTAAGTTATAATTTGGCTAATTAGTTATATATATGCTCATTATATGATAACTAGGCTCGTGCATGTGAACAAGTCTCCGTTTGCCACCTAGCACGGTACCGGATACATCAATCCAATCTACTCACCACAAGTGAGTTCATACCCCTTTAATCAACCTTTGAAATGATTTTAAATGTTTTAAATACTTTATGGGGTGGGGGGATACAAGTTAAATACTTATAGTTATTGCATCAATCACATGTGATTGCATTAATCACATGTGATTAATAACTAGAAAATCAATGATTTATTCATTGTTCAAACTATTTATCAAATTGTTTCACTTCAAATCGTTTTTCAAACTCTTTTACTTACCAAATGCTTTTATTAAACTTTAGTTTATTCCTTAAAAAAATTGCATGCCCATATATGTATAGATATATAAGTAATGTTTAAAGGGCTTAGGAAGGCCATCCGCCCTATTTCCTTTTCCTCGATTTGGATGTGGTCTGGTGGGATTTCGGGTGACCATCCGAGGGTCGTTTCAATATTAGTTATATATCATATATACATGTATAGACATAAAAGTACTTCCATATTCATACTTATCAGTACATCAATAGTTAGTTACCATCGGGGTAACACAGAACATATACAACTATACTAGAAACAGAACATATACAACTATACTAGAAACAGAACATATACAACTATACTAGAAACAGAACATATACAACTATACTAGAACGAGAAACATTACATATACATGAACACGTTAACAATTGTGATCCACTGTGTCGGTGCATGCCTTAAATGTCATGGCCCGAGTTGTAGCCAGAATTCTCTTGGAGGGAGAGCGTGAGTTTGTGTATAGATCTATACTGGATTGACTATCCTACACCTTGCTGATAGCTACAGTCAGACCTGCAGGTCTGCGGGTGCCAAACGTTATTCCGTTAATACGACCATTCGTATGTCGTTGTTACCAGTCGATGGTATGGTGCAATTTATCACATGATACCTTAATATAAATCCGGTTTAAGGTAGTTAGTACAGTAGTAGTTCCTATATTACAAAACTACAGTACTACAATGATTTACCCATTACATATTTTAGTGACAACCTCACTTAAACATTAATGTACAAACTATATTTTGTTAAATGATAGTTACAATTGGGAAATTACACACTTTTACAACAAACGAGCATACAAAACAGTTAAGCCTTGGTAGAAGGCTACTTTAATAGAAAGTATAGGTTTTTCTGAGAGATTCAAACTTTTACAAACACTTACAAACCTTTACATACATTTTACAAACTTATATTTGATACATGTTCAAACATTTTTGGAAGACAAATACCGACACTAAAATACTTATGAACTCACCAGCTTAATGCTGATAAACTCTTTCAAAATAACTTGTATTCTCAGGTCATTAGTAGACAGGTACCGAGGCCAGCTTTTGAGAAGATGGAGCGCATCCAAGACTCATCTTATTATTTTGATATACATTATTTTTGGTGTCTATACTGTACAGAACACGCTTGTATTAAAATTATATATTTAATGCAATGGATGATGTTGTTTGCTTATTTACATTTACTGTGTTGTGATACTTTACATGATGTCCTCCGCCCCAGAACGTTTCCGCCGTTCTTGGTTTTGGGGTGTGACAGATTGGTATCAGAGCATTGTTTATAGTGAATCAAGTATATCAACCCATAAAAGATATACTAAACTATAACCCAGTTGGGATTAAAACAGTCTGACCAAGAGTCTATACTTTAAATACTAAGATATTTAATTAAGTATACTAGTCTGCATTCATACTAAAATCAGTGTCACAATGACAAGAATAAAAGTATTACGATTGTCAAATATCACAGGTAAGCTCGGGGGATATATGGTCAGTCCTGGGAATGGCATAGCCTGATCAACTATGCTGGTCCGAGGAGTGATTAGCGTATGCCCTAGAATGGTTGTGATGTGTTAACAAGTCTAAAAACTTACCAACAATACCACAAGAAGATCAGTAGAACCTAAACTTAAAATACTATAGGTGTATTTTGTACTACTAACTACATATATACTATATCTTTATACCCGTACTTTCCAAATGAAGGTAACGCAGGATGGCTCGAAGCGGAGTCTGATGATGAGCACCAAATTCCATTGGATGATCATCAAGCTGAAGGCTTCTCGGATGGATCAGACTCTGAGCCTGAAGTCAACAACCTACCTCCAGTAGGTCAAGCCCCGAACAACAACTCTCGACCAGCTTTTCTAGGTCCCACTCCCTTGTGGGTAGATAACTTGAATCGCTGGAGTGACGAACAGGGTCAAACCTTACCATACATTGGGGACTGAAGCTTTTACAACATCATCGAAGGTGGTTCTGCTGACCGAGCTCTACCCGTCATAATCCGCAGAATAGCTTGTAATGTTGAGCAAGGTTGAGCAGCCATCGACCGGGTAGTGGAGATTGATGCCAACTCTGGTGTCAACACAGTCCGCATTCACCGTCTCGAAGAAGACATGGAACGGACCCAGAGAACCAATGAAACCCTACAACAACATCTGGTTGCCTCTCAAGCAGAAGTCATGGAACTTCGAGCTCGTCAAAGGGCTCATGAGCGACACCTTCAAGAGGTGGTCCGTCAAATGAGAGACCTCAGGGTTCTCCCGAGGAATACTCATCGCCGTTAGATGATTTCTAGTACATCATTATCTTTTGGGTTAAGGATTAGCCTTTAACATCTGTGCTCTAAGTAGCACTTATCTGTAAAATATTCCTAACTTTCAGTACTCTAATTAGGAATCTAAGAACCGTCAAATTTTCCGTATGGTATGATGTAAGACCTACTGTTAGGTCAATTTTCATTGAACTCGTTACATCAGTAATACCAGTATTATTGACAACTACCTACACTGTGGGAAAAATCCTTACACTTGTGTTTTCCTACTAATCTTTCTTGTTATGATCTCAAACACTCATTAAATTGTTGGGCTATGGTTAGTTAGTCCATGTGTCACTCTTACCTTACTTACAAATTGATTCTTACAACTTTTCTCATCTTTATAAATTTATAGCTGAAAGTTGCCTCCTCGCAAATCTCCCCGGAATAACCCTACACCTACACCGCCTCCTCCACCTCCGGTCATCGATACAGCAGCCCTAAATGCTGCCGTAGCTGCAGCAGTGGCAACTGCCATGGCACAATATCACTCTACTGATGCCAGCAGAGGTGGAACCCCTGTAAACTCTATTCCGGTTGAAACTCCTGTGTGCTCGAGAGAGTGCTCTTACAAGGATTTCACCAACTACAAGCCGAAGCCCTTTCATGGGACCGGCGGAGTCATTGCTCTCTCGCAATGGTTCGAGAAGACTGAATCAGTCTTCGAAATTTGTTCATGCCCTGCTGCGAGCAAAGTCAAATATGCTGCATGCACCTTTGAAGGAAAGTTCCTGACGTGGTGGAACGGCCACGTTAAAGCTCTAACTCTTGTCGTGGCCAACGACATAGGCTGGGAAACGATGAAAGACCTCATGATTGAGGAATACTGCCCGAGGGGTGAGATCTAGAAACTAGAGCAGGAGCTTTGGAGCCTGACCATGAAGGGCACCAACATTGTTGCTTATACCGCCGGATTCAGCGAATTGGTGGCCCTCTGCCCTAATATGGTTCCCACTGAAGGGAAAAAGATCGAAGTGCCTTCGTATCAGGGGAATGTCCTATCATCAAACCCCGCTACCTTCGATAGTGCCTAGCGATTGGCACATCCACTCATTGACCATGGAGTCAAAACCCCTACAACCACTACAATCCTAGCCATCCTGGAACCCTCCAAACCCGCTGACACCAAGCGGAAGTTCTGGGATGACAAGAAGAAGCAGCGAGCTGCCAAAAAGCAGCAAATTGTGGCAGTGAATGCCGCGGTAACCCCTGCTGCTGCTACTGCTCCGATGAAGCAGTATGCTGGAAGTTTTCCAAAGTGCAACAAATGTAACTTCCACCACAACGGCCCCTACCGTGAAATGCAGTGCTTTAACTGCAACAAGAAAGGACACACCGTCCGTTTCTGTAAGTTCCCGGCACAACCGATCACACAAGTCCCCGGCTCTGGCTCGAGCCCGACTTGCTATGGATGTGGCGAAGCAGGCCACTTTAAGAGAAACTGCCCTAAGGCGAAGAATGCTGGAGGAGCAGGGAGGGTACTAGCTATAAGCCACGGGGAAGCAATTGCTGACCCGACAGTGGTGACTGGTACGTTCCTCCTCGATAACTCCTATGCATGCATTCTGTTCGATAGTGGAGCGGAGCGAAGCTTTGTGAACCATAAATTTGCTCGCATGCTTAAACAACAACCACACGCACTTAAAGAACAATTCACAGTAGAAATGGCTAATGGAAAAACAGAAAACACCAGTAGCATATACTTAGGATGTACCCTAACTCTAGATAACCATTCGTTCCCAATCGACCTCATGCCGGTCTCAATAAAAAGCTTCGACGTTATCATCGGCATGGATTGGTTGAGTCTTCATCGTGCCGACATCATGTGCTTCGAGAAAGCAGTTCGTTTAAACCTCCCGTCTAACGAAACTCTTATTGTCTACGGTGACAAACCTGGTGCGAGTCTTCGCATTATATCAAGTATTCAAGCACAGAAATATTTGTGCAAAGAATACCATGCATTCCTTGCTCATGTCGTCGACACGAGCCTCGAAACGAAAGAACTAGAGAACATTCCAGTAGTGAGCGATTTCCCCGACATTTTCCCAGAAGAACTACCTGGATTACCTCTGCAACGACAGGTCGAGTTCAGAATCGACTTAGTCCCAGGAGCTACCCCAGTAGCCAAGTTGCCCTACCGCTTAGTACCAACAGAGATGCAGGAATTATCTGGTCAACTTAACGAACTGCTCAGCAAGGGCTTTATAAGACCAAGTTTCTCACCTTGGGGAGCACCGGTCTTGTTCGTTAAGAAGAAAGACGGATCATTCCATATGTGTATCGACTACAGGGAACTCAACAAACTAACGATCAAGAATCGTTACCCTCTGCCTCGCATAGATGATCTATTCGACCAACTGCAAGGGGCGAACTATTTCTCTAAGATTGATTTGAGATCCGGATATCACCAGTTACGAGTGCTCGAGGAGGATGTGACGAAGATAGCCTTTCGAACTCGTTACGGACACTACGAGTTCATGGTGATGCCATTCGGATTTACCAACGCGCCCGCAGTCTTCATGGATCTGATGAATAGAGTATGCCGACCTTACTTGGATCAGTTCGTCATCGTTTTTATTGACGACATCCTGATCTACTCCCGAAGTAAGGAAGAGCATGGCGATCATCTGCGACAAGTTCTAGGAACTTTACGAAAGGAGAAAATTTATGCGAAGTTCTCGAAATGTGAATTTTGGATCCGAAGAGTCGAATTCTTAGGACACGTGGTAAGCGAAGAGGGAATCCACGTGGACCCATCCAAAATTAAAGCCATTGAGAACTGGTCAGCACCCAAAACACCGATAGAAATTCGTCAATTTCTAGGTCTTGCTGGCTACTACCGCAGATTTATTCAGAACTTCTCCCGAATAGCGAAACCTCTTACAACCCTGACCCAGAAAGGCGTTGCCTTTGACTGGGAAGAGAAACAAGAGAGAGCGTTCCAAACGCTCAAGAGAGCCTTGTGCACCACGCCAATACTATCCCTTCCTGAAGGAATAGAAGACTTCGTAGTCTATTGCGATGCATCGAATCAAGGGCTCGGGTGTGTTCTGATGCAGCGAGGTAAGGTCATCGCCTACGCCTCGAGACAATTGAAGACACACAAGGTTAACTACACGACCCACGATCTTGAACTAGGAGCAGTGGTGTTTGCTCTGAAGATCTGGAGACATTATTTGTATGGAACGAAGAGCACTATCTTTACCGACCACAAGAGTTTACAACACATTTTCGATCAGAAGGAGCTAAACATGAGACAACGACGGTGGGTCGAGCTACTCAGTGACTACGAATGCGATATTCGTTATCATCCGGGTAAAGCCAACATAGTAGCAGACACCCTGAGTCGGAAAGAATATTCTGGTCGCAAAGTCAAGTCATTATCAATAACCATCCATTCACACTTGTCTAAGCAAATTCAGGAGGCTCAACTTGAGGCCATGAAACCTGAAAATGTAACGAGTGAATCCCTTAGAGGAATGGACAAGAATTTAGAAGCCAAGGGTGATAGAGCCTTATATTTCATGAACCGGATCTAGACACCGAAGCACAGTGTTTTCCGAGACTTGGTCATGACCGAGGCGCACAACACTCGGTATTCCGTCCACCCAGGTTCAGATAAGATGTATCTGGATCTTAAAAAGCTATACTGGTGGCCTAATATGAAATCAGAGATTGCTACCTTCATAAGTAAATGCCTTACTTGCGCAAAGGTTAAGGTCGAGTACCAGAAGCCCTCCGGTTTACTGCAACAACCAGAGATTCCAGAATGGAAGTTGGAGCGGATCACTATGGATTTCATAACCAAGTTTCCCAAGACAACGGGTGGACTTGATACCATATGGGTCATCATCGATAGATTGACCAAGTCTGCACACTTCCTGCCTATCAAAGAAACCGACAAGATGGAGAAACTTACGAGAACATACATTAGGGAAATCGTACGGCTACATGGTGTGCCTATATCCATTATCTTCGATAGAGATATTAGGTTCACCTCAAGATTCTGGCAATCACTACAACATTCCCTAGGAACAAGGCTAGACATGAGCACAACCTACCATCCATAGACCGACGGACAGAGTGAGAGGACAATCCAGACTTTAGAAGATATGTTGCGTGCTTGTGTAATTGACTTTGGAAAAGCGTGGGATACCCATTTACCCCTCGTCGAATTCTCCTACAACAACAATTATCACACGAGCATAAAGGCAACACCATTTGAAGCCCTCTACGGCCGAAAGTGCAGATCCCCTCTGTGTTGGGCTGAGGTGGGTGATACCCAATTAGCCAGGGGCAAACTTCTGACAGTACTCTCACTAGTCCGGAGATCATTCGGGAAACGACATAGAAAATCGTTCAGATTCGTGAACGATTGAAAGCCTCTAGAGACCGACAGAAGAGCTTCGCTGATAAGCGAAGAAAACCTTTAGAATTTCAGGTGGGAGACCGAGTCCTTCTCAAAGTCTCACCCTGGAAGGGCTTGATACGCTTTGGTAAGCGTGGGAAGCTTAATCAGAGGATCATAGGGCCTTTCGAGAGTCTTGCAAGAGTTGGCCCTGTAGCTTACAAACTCGATCTACCTGACACACTTCGTAACGTACATTCTACATTCCACGTATCTAACCTGAAAAAGTGTCTGTCCGACGAGACTCTTGTAATCCCACTCGACGAGATTGAGATCAACAAGAGCCTCAACTTCGTGGAAGAACCAATGGAGATCATGGACCGTGAGGTCAAGCAGACGAAGCAAAGCCGTATCCCTATCGTGAAGGTTCGCTGGAACGCCAAGCAAGGATCGGAATTCACCTGGGAACGCGAGGATCAGATGAAGCTGAAATACCCTCATCTTTTCGCTTAAATGTTGTAACTTTGTATTTGCTTAAATTCTAATTTCGGGACGAAATTCCTCTAACGGGGGGATGATGTGAAAACCCGAAATTTCCATTTGTACGAACATTATCTATTCAATAGAAGCTAGTCCAGTTTCAGTGAGTTTCAGACTTTTCCGTATAAGTTTGCGTACATTAGGGTTTACGTTTAAGGAGATATCAGGAGAGTGGATACTCGTGGGTTTGTGAAATTTTAACATTCAAAGTTTCATAATGTTATAGTCCAACTTCCGGAATAAAAATATTTTCTGTCAATATATGTCAGGACTATAAATAGATTTCTGAATTTAATTAATTCATTATTCACAATTCCAACTAGAGAAAAGCCATTTTCTCTCTGACGGATCTTCGGGTTTTCATTCCAGATTGTGAGTCTACTTTACTAGATGTTTTTTATTACTTGTTTTATGCTTTATAACATAGATTACATGTCTAAAGTACAAGATCCGGGAGCTTACGTCCCAAGAACGTTCTTGGGGTGTAAACTCCAAAACAAGGCCTAAAAGCTACCTAGTCTCATTTCCATGTTAGGTATCTAATTAAGGACAATATGTATGAACATTAGAGGCTAGAAATCAATTAAGAACCAAAAGTTATAGGATTTTACGGCCAAGGATATGCTCTTGGGCCGTAAACCTCTTTTTCAAGGGCTAAGAGTGCCCTAAACACCCCTAAGGCCTTAAGACAATTACCCTTTGATACTTGTAACTTGAATGGGGGGAAAATGACATCAAAATCATCCCTTAAAGGGAGTTACGGCCAAGGAACATCTCTTGGGCCGTAAAATCCAAGTAAAGGCACAAATGTGTGCCTAATGTCCCCTTTAGCCTTAAACAAAAACATAGAAGCTATCCTACATGTGCAAGTGACTTAAAAGAATTAAAACCAACACCCCATAGGAGTTTACGGCCGTAAACTCTAGGGGATATGGTCTTTTGGCTGTAAACTCGCCAAAGGAGCATTCTAAGGCCTTAAACTACTTCAAGAATTATTCCACAAGTACTAGGCTTATTCTAGGATTTAGATAGCACCTTAAAACACCCAAAACCACCAAGAGTGGAGTTCACGGCCGTAAACTCAAGGAGTTTATGACCGTAAACTCCAAAGGTGGGGTTTGTTGGGTGGTGAACTCTTATACAAGGCCTTGGAAGCTTCAAACCCTTTTGCCTTGTCCCGTATCAACTTAGATGCAACCATTAGGACCTTTAACACTTATGCAAAGTGTTTTTCATGTTCCTAAGTATCCTAACTTATTTTATTAAGTTATAATTTGGCTAATTAGTTATATATATGCTCATTATATGATAACTAGGCTCGTGCGTGTGAAAAAGTCTCCGTTTGCCACCTAGCACGGTACCCGATACATCTATCCAATCTACTCACCACAAGTGAGTTCATACCCCTTTAATCAACCTTTGAAATGATTTTAAATGTTTTAAATACTTTATGGGGGGGGGGGATACAAGTTAAATATTTATAGTTATTGCATCAATCACATGTGATTGCATTAATCACATGTGATTAATAACTAGAAAATCAATGATTTATTCACTGTTCAAACTGTTTATCAAATTGTTTCACTTCAAATCGTTTTTCAAACTCTTTTACTTACCAAATGCTTTTATTAAACTTTAGTTTATTCCTTATCAAAATTGCATGCCCATATATGTATAGATATATAAGTAATGTTTAAAGGGCTTAGGAAGGCCATCCGCCCTATTTCCTTTTCCTCGATTTGGATGTGGTCTGGTGGGATTTCGGGTGACCATCCGAGGGTCGTTTCAATATTATTTATATATCATATATACATGTATAGACATAAAAGTACATCCATATTCATACTTATCAGTACATCAATAGTTAGTTACCATCGGGGTAACACAGAACATATACAACTATACTAGAAACAGAACATATACAACTATACTAGAAACAGAACATATACAACTATACTAGAAATAGAACATATACAACTATACTAGAAACAGAACATATACAACTATATTAGAACAAGAAACATTACATCTACATGAACACGTTAACAATTGTGATCCACTGTGTCGGAGTATGCCTTAAATGTCATGGCCCGAGTTGTAGACGGAATTCTCTTGGAGGGAGAGCGTGAGTTTGCGTATAGATCTATAATGGATTGACTATCCTACACCTTGCTGCTAGCTACAGCCGGACCTGCAGGTCTGCGGGTGCCAAACGTCATTCCGTTAATACGACCATTTGTATGTCGTTGTTACCAGTCGATAGTATGGTGCAATTTATCACATGATACCTTAATATAAATCCGGTTTAAGGTAGTTAGTACAGTAGTAGTTCCTATATTACAAAACTATAGTACTACAATGATTTACCCATTACATATTTTAGTGACAACCTCACTTAAACATTAATGTACAAACTATATTTTGTTAAATGATAGTTACAATTGGGAAATTACACACTTTTACAACAAACGAGCATACAAAACAATTAAGCCTTGGTAGAAGGGTACTTTAATAGAAAATATAGATTTTTCTGAGAGATTCAAACTTTTACAAACACTTACAAACCTTTACATACAGTTTACAATCTTATACTTGATACATGTTCAAACATTTTTGGATGACAAATACAGACACAAAATACTTATGAACTCACCAGCTTAATGCTGATAAACTCTTTCAAAATAACTTGTATTCTCAGGTCATCAGTAGACAGTTACCGAGGCCATCTCTTGAGAAGATGGAGCGCATCCAAGACTCATCTTATTATTTTGATATACATTATTTTTGGTGTCTATACTGTACAGAACACGCTTGTATTAAAATTATATATTTAATGCAATGGATGATGTTGTTTTCTTATTTACATTTACTGTGTTGTGATACTTTACATGACGTCCTCCGCCCCAGAACGTTTCTGCCGTTCTTGGTTTTGGGGTGTGACAGTTTTGACACGAAAAATTCCGAATAGAGCACGTTCTCTTTCCTTGAAGTTTTTATAATCAAATTTCGATTATAAAAAGGGGGAGAAATTTATATGGAAACTTGAACTTGAATTTTTCACATTACGCGGATTTGAAGACCGAAGTGACCTTAAATTTTTGAAGCTTACAAAATGATGCAATTGGAAGTTTGGAAGTGATTTATTTTTGAAATAGGTTTGGTTTTATTGAAGATTTTCGGGGTGTGTTTTTATGCTCAACTTTTGGTGATCGATTTGGAGTTTGAGAAGCTCGTGATCATTCGTTGGTGCTTGGTTTGTATGGTCTCACATCCTAGAGACCAAACTGAAGAATCATGGAAGAATTGAAGATTTGAAGTTCGTTTTGACATGTGTCACCCTTTAGGCTTGGATCGCGTAGTTGCTCAATTTCGGAAGATTTGAAGTTGGTCATTCATTCCTAACTTTGAGGGGAAGAATGTTAGGGTGCAAAGTTATTCATGTTTGACTTTGTAATGTGTTGACTTTTGTAAACCCACTTGCATGTGGTGCATTAGCCTTTTGACCCATGAGTTAGAGGGAGTGAGAGAGAGACATGTAAACACCTTTATATAAGGTGGGTTTAGTCCACTTATAGAGGTGTGCTTGAGATATGTAAAAGTGAGTATGTAAGTGTGTGTTATATATGTAGATATAGATCTATGTCCCTTTTTGTAACACCATACATATTCAATACATCTCTTGAACACCCAAATCATCATGTTCATTGTGCAATCTTTAATTCTGCATGCAAAACCTTATTCTTTATGTCACTACATCTAGCAATCTCAAGCAATCAAGTTCCGATGTCAGCTGAGTCCGAGATAAGATGAAGTTCCAAGATGAAGATTAATTCGAGATGTAAGGCAATTCCGAGATCAGTAGTCTCTTTAAGCATTTAATGCATTTTTGTCTTATTTTTGATGTAACAGTTTATAGGACATTCTTTTATGTATCTTTCAGACATCAGTTTGTCGAACACTGGCTATTAATCTGTCCTTTGAATGTATCTCGGTTTGTACTATGTTCGTCCTTCACTATATAAGGAGTGAATGTTTTGCGATTTTAATGTGTGTAAACAATTCAAGTTATAATCCAAGAATAGAAATTATTCTCTTCACATCATTCTCACTTTACCTTCAAGTCAAAGTTCTTTCGTTACATTCTTCTTGTTCTTAAAATATCTTTGCATTGATTATACTCTATGCTTTCTTTATTTATTACTTGAATACTTTTGTTGAATATCTCCTTCAAGTCTTAACTAGTATTATCAGATTCCACTAGAAACATACATTAAGAGCAGACCTTGATCTTAAAGATTAACTCAAGGTTTGAGTTTTCAAACCTTGTCCTTGCGCATTGATTACTTGTTCCTACAATTGATATCAGAGCTTGAGTGGTCGTCCTTTGAATCAATAAGAACATATTATAGTTGATTTGAAATTACCTTAGTGTTTCAATCATTTCTGTGTTCAGGATAAAAGTTCTTCTATATACCACTTCTTCTCTAATATCTTAACGTCAATGGCTGCTTCTAATTCTCAACAAATGTATTCAATGCATTTAGAAAATAGCATGGGTTGCCCTTCTCGTGCCCTACTACTAGTTGTTAAAGAGTATGATCATTGGAAAGTCAGAGTAGAAAGGTTCTTACTTGGTAAGGAAAAAGGTGAAGAAATATGGAGATCCGGGAAAGAATGTCCTGATGTTCTGGTAAGAAAAACCATAAGAGATGCTGCTGTAACTCTCTTGGGCCAAGATGAACAACGTCAGGAGCCTCTCACTGCTACCGACATAGAGAAACTGCATGTAGATCAAGTTACATTTTCTGAGATGGTGTTTGATGTTCCTCCTTCTCTCTTTGAGCACATTAAGTTGTGCAAATCTTCTAAAGATATTTGGGACACTCTCCAAGACCTATCCGAGGGATCAGAAAACATGGAGGATAAGCGTCTAACCTCGATTGTCAATGAGTTCGATACCTTCACCACAACTCCTGGTGAACCAGTTGCCTCAACTTCTAACATATATCGAACCGTCGTCAACAACATGACAGCTTATGGGATTGTTTGAACTCTGCTAGCATACAATCTCAAGTTCATCAATAGTCTTGGTAAAGGATGGGGAAATGTGAAATCATGTCTTCAGAGTAATGCATCTCTGAAGAAGCTGAAGCTTTACCAACTGTTTGATAAGATTCAAGGACATGAATCAAATGTTGCTCAAACTTTGAGATAACTCTTAGGAGGTCCTCTAGCTCTTGTTAGTACTTTTGATCCTCAAGTCTCAAACCCTTTTGTTTTGGACACTTTCAAATTTTTTATCCCTCCGATTTCATCTGTTCAACCCTCTCCTTCAGTTTTACGTGCTCTTACTAATTCCAACTATTAGTTTGATGGAGACCTCGACCCTGAAGCAATAGACTCCATACTACGCTTTCAACAAGATTTTTCTTTGCTGTCCATGAAATACAAGCGACCGTGGAACTTTACTCAGAAACCATATCACAATAGTTTCCAATATCCTCATCAAAGTAATCTCCAACCATTTCCTAAACCCTCAGAGAACCCACCTACCCACAAGCCAAATATCTCAACACCAAGTCACTCCTTGGAATCTGTGACAACCTGAAATTTATTCCGCCACTGTAACCCATGTCCGTTAATAAAACTCGTCTGTATTTCAATTTTTCCATTAACATTTTGAATTAGGGTAATTGAATTTAGACTTTTATTATGAATTCATGAGTGTCCAAACGCATTAGAAACACGTGAAAACACTCTCAATATTTATTTGGAATATTTTTAGTTATGACCACGTCGGGTTACGACAACTTAATCGGGTACAACCATAAGCCCCGTTTAACGTCAGTATCAGGTAGATTTCCACTGGGCCACAAACTAAAACCCTATATAAGGGTGAGTGGACCTTCATTTGAAGCTTTTTCACTCTCTCTCACTACTCTCTCACTAGAAGCTAAATTTTGATCCAAAACCACCCCTTTCAAGCTCCTAATTGGTAAGTGATCTATCCTAGCTTATAGTTTAACTTGTTTAGCATAAAAATCCGTTTTTAAATCATCAAAAAGTAGAAAAAACTTGTGTTTATGGCCTAGGAACAACCCCAAATCGCAAACACCCATAAATGGGGTTTTGAAGCCCCAAAACCCTTCCAAATCACTTCTGGTGCTTAGCTATGACTTAGGGACTTACATGTACGAGCTTAGAACACCAAAAACTTGTTATTTGGGGGAGTAAACATGAGTTTACGACCCAAGATCATTCTTGGACCGTAAAACCTCCTTCATAGGCCGTAAACACCATTTAAGGTGTTAAATTGCCCCTTAAACACCTCATATGGCTTGGAATAACGTCTAGAACCAACCACCATCGAAGTAGGGACCTTAAACATCAAGGAAACCATGTCCTTAGGAGATCACGATAGCAAAACCTTCCAAGTAATGGTCCATTGGCCGTAAACTCCTCTAAAGAGGTCAAATGGTGCCCTAACTTCCTTCCATGGCTTGTATATTGGACTAGAATCATATGTGCTTAACCTAGGACCATCAAAACACAAAAGGAAAGGGAAAGTAAGAGTTTACCACTGTAAATTCTATGTTTATAGCCATAAACTCCCCAAAATGGTCCATTTGATGATTTAATCACTTCCTATGCCCTCGAATTGAACCTAGCCTAATTCCACAAGTGTTGTAAGACCTTTAAACATCCAAGAACACACCACCCATGAGTTTATGGTCTTAAACTCATGGGGATATGGTATATGGGTCGTAAAATCTTCTAAGATTCTACTCTTGAAGAGAAAAGTCCATATCTAGGCCCTACACCCCCTTAAATGCAACCCGTGTCACTCACAACACTTGGAATAAAGTGTTTTCGCATCTCGGAGTGTATTATCTTACCTAATTAGTAGTTAAAAGTCTAATTAGATACAATTATGTATCTCTTCATATTACATAGTAACCTCGTGCGTGTTCAAGCCCTAAACTGACACTTAGCATCCTAGCCGGCACATTTCTCGACTGGTGAGTTCATACCCCTACACCTTTTTCTGTGTTTTTCATGTTTTCACGGGGGGGGGGGGGGGGGGGGAATACAAGCAAAATTACAAGGAAATATTGTACTCAAACTTATTATTTCGTATGAAATGTTTCATATTCCGTATGCTTTTAACACTGAAAACTGAATTAACCGACCATTTAACTTGCAGAGTTAGTCTTCATAACAATTGTGAAACTCATTATAAAATGTTATATTTTATACTTCACAATTTTTTAATTCGCTCTGCTCTGCTCAACACCGGGATCATGCTCGATGCAAGACTTCTTTCCACATCATTAATGTTAAAAGCATTAATCATAGAACTTTAAATACGTCCTTGATAACACTCCCCTAGATATGAGAGTGAAGGACCAATAACATTAATCATAGAACTTTAAATACATCCTTGATAACACTCCCCCTAGATACGAGAGTGAAGGACCAATAACATTAATCTTAGAACTTTAGACACATCCTTGATAACACTCCCCCTACATACGAGAGAGAAGGACCAATAAAACAAAATTTTCCGTATTATTATTTTTAAATTCATTAATCTTAAGATTGGAGACATGTCCTTTGTAACACTCCCCCTAGATACAAGAGTGTAGGACTACCCCTGTAACCAGAATCTCCTAGAGGGAGAACGTGAATTGAGTGTACAGATTTATACAGGATTGACAACCCCGCACCTGGCTGCTAGCTACAGTGGGATCGACTGGTCTATAGGTGACAAAAGTCATAAACTGATACTGGCCCCGTTACGAGGCTTATCTAGTTTATTGTATGGTTATGGAACTTGCAACTTAGATTATGGAGATTTACTTCAATAATTAGTTTACTACCTACTTATTAGTTTTATATACGTGTTAAAACTAATGTACTTTTCAAGGATAACCAGATTTTCAAGATACTTCACGTAACGCAACAAGTATGGTAGATACTTGTACACTTCATTCCGAATTGATAACCAGCCACCAACCTTTTAGGAAAATAAGGGTTTTTCCTAGGATAACTTAACTTCTCTTAACCAGACTGTGTAATAAATGGATAACTAAACTTTTCTTATAAGAAAATATGGGATTTTCTTGGATATCAACTTTTTCAGAAAAACCAAAGGAAACTTGTTCTTTTACAGAAATAAACCGCTTATGAACTCACCAGCTTTATGATGATATTTTTAAAACTGCTTGTATACTCAGGTTCTCGTTAAACAGGTATCCCACGTTCTTTTGGAGAAGATGGAGCATTTTAGCAGTCTCATCTTTACTTTTGTTATACTGATGTATATATATAAAACATGTATTACTTTGCTTTCAAACAAATGTAAATATTCCTATGTAATGTAATGGTTGTGTTTACTATGCTTGCTATGTACATTGGTTGTGATACTTTACATGACGTCCTCTGCCCCGGAACGTTTCCGCCATCGTTTTTGGGGTGTGACAGAAGCCCGTGATAATCCGAGGTCAGACAAACCAAAGGTCGTTTGTTACAAGTGAGGTCATGGAAATCACTTTTCCAAATACTTTATGGATGAAGCTCTATAGAAACCAAATATCAAAGGCTCTTCATACTATGCTTATTGAGCCCGATAAATGGCTACAAATGAAAAACCGTTTGTCATCACTGTGTCAAGAGATGTGGAAGGATAGTGTTCATTGAAGATGAAGATGATGCGTGTTCTAAAAGAAATATGTGTGTTATGGCTAAACAGACAATCGAATGCGATGAAGGCTACCGGTCTTTTGTATCAGAAGGGGATGATTAAGATGTTGAGCCAAATTTCTTTTACATGGCAACCAATGATCCACCATGTTGAAGCATCTTCAACATGTAAAATCTATGATTGCTGATAATAATTTTGATTTATCTCTTTGTGAGCCATATCTAAGGCAAATCCAATCAGATATGAACATCATCTATAAAGCCTATGAGTTTGCTATAGAAGCGAGTTAGAAGATGGAAAGTGAATTAAGTCGTCTTAAGTTACATTTCGAGGATAAGAAGCTTAAAATAGAGTCGTTAGAATGTGAACTTATACTGTTACAAGATGATTGTATCATTCTTGAAGACAAATGTGAAATCACTTATTTTGAAAGGAATGTTTTAATTTTTGATAACAAACATCTAAATGCCAAAATTGATGCTTTACATCATGCCATAGATATTCTTGAAGCCACTGAACAAATGAATCATAATTTTTGTCATCCTTGATCCAAAGCACCTGGTCATGGAAGCGAGTTTTTGAAACCAATTGCTCATCCCTTGAAGGAGTTAGGAGATCTAACTTTTAAGGGAGACATTACGAACCACACATATTCGGATACCCCTATCTCACCATTGTCACTCCTTCCTGAGACCTCAGATCGGTTTTGTCACACCCCCGAACCAGACGGCGAAAACGTCCGGGGGCTGTCGGGACTCAATTGAATACCATCACAATGAATATACATGAAACATCACATTATACATCACAACCATTTGGAATGATACAACTGGTAGCATTTACATCCATTACATTGTTCCAAAACATTACATTCTCAAAAATAACTGTTCGATACTAAATTAAACCACAGCAAAACGTCATAGAGTACAATTCATCCTTCACTTTATCTGTTACCTGAGAATACAAGTATTTTGAAAAACGTCAACATATGAAATGTTGGTGAGTTCATAAGTAATGTTTGAAATCCAATGTTTGTAATGTGTTGAAAAACCACCAGAAAATCCGATATTTTCTGAAAATAGTATAGTCAAAAAGGTGTGAAGATCCATAGGTATGCTTGTTTGTTTCTATACTTGTAAAAATTGTTCATTTAAAATTGTGTGCATTCCGAATCCGTATGGATTGAAATACCCTAGGAAAACCTGATGTTTTCCTAATTCTTTGAATTACATGAATGTACATTGAAACAATTGCAACGCGTGAAATTATCAGTATCAGGCGACGTTGGATTATTTTTGAGCATGATTATTTGCTACAAACCCACGTTACACAAACGACTAGTCTATAGCAATACTAACGATCCCGTAGGCGTCGTCCGTACTAATCACGTTATCCAACCGCCCTGACTACGTGTAGTCCCACACCCGAAGAGAACGAGGACACGAAGGCCTCGATGACTCCATTAGCCGGTTGGGGATAAAAAGGTACGAGGGGTCCCAGACCCGCCTCGCATGAAAAAGTAGACTCTACTAGCAATACCAAAGGACCCTTGGGGACCAGTAGTATACAAGCCATTGAAAGTCCTTTTACGTTATGTCGGATCGGTAAAACCCAACACTTCGTAAGATAGAGGTCTTCGGGCCTTAAGATCAGGTCATTGGGCTAGCTAGGCTCAACAAACAAGATTTTACACTTTTGGGGCCCAAAGATGGTGCGTAGACGTCTGTGCACACTCGCATGTATATTGAATTCCCAAACGTTATTAGTTATGAATCGTAATGTCGTAGTGTCATAGTGTCGTCGTGTTAGTAGTTTCGGATTTTTATTGGTTCGAGACCGAACCAATTCGTTTAACAACGACTTTTGGTGTTGTAATTGATGGATTTTGAGCATTCTAACACTTCCTAAGTGTACATGCAACCCTAATAACCTTGGATCTATGTTTGTCTAATTGTCATGCAAAGTTGAATTCCAAGGTTATATTCCTATCTAGCATACATGGGGAACAATTTTAACATAAAGTATAGATAGAATAACTTACCTTGTTGTTGTTTGTGTTCCTTGAAACCTTGTGAGCCTAGCACCCCAAGTGTGATGCCTCAAATGCTTCACACAACACCAAATGCTCTTGGAAGAACTTATGAGAGAATACTCACTTCTCAAAATCGGCCAAGCCCTCTTGATTCTTAGTGTAGCTGATTTTGGGTGGAGAACATGTTACTTATATAGTGTTGACACATCTAGGGTTAAACCCTAATGTGTCATGACTCTTCATTTCCATGACCCATGGGT
Source organism: Lactuca saligna (assembly GCF_052625555.1). Taxonomy (NCBI): domain Eukaryota; kingdom Viridiplantae; phylum Streptophyta; class Magnoliopsida; order Asterales; family Asteraceae; genus Lactuca; species Lactuca saligna. The sequence continues at coordinate 225,322,282 of NC_136424.1, read as the reverse complement.
TTGTAACTCCCATGGAGCATCCATGGAGCATCCTATGGGTGGAACCCAACTTGATAGTCCATGGAGCCTTTTAGCCCACTATACAAGATATGGATGATTTACATAATCAACCCATATATTTAATTAGTTATCTTTTGATCACTTAATTAATTCTAAATTAATTCTTGATCAAACTAATCAAATAATATTATTAATATATTAGAACTTATAATATATTAATAATCTCCAAGTGTTATTTCTCTCATTTAGTCTATCCAATTGCATGGTGCCATGCAACCCAAATGGACCATGCCGGGTCGGGTCAAGTACATACCAGAAATAGTTATGGACTTAGAAACCTTATCCAACAGTCTCCCACTTGGATAAGTCTAATAACTATTACTGCAAGTATGACTTCAGGAACCGATCGGCAATCGTAGCTCTTTTCAAGGTTTCTCGAAACTGAGAAAATGATGGTACGCCATTTAAGATAAGTGATCATATAATCCTCTGTTCTAGATATCAGTCGGACAAATACATGGAACAATGTCTTACTTATTGTCCAACAATTTGTTTCCCGATTTCCGATTTGTTTGACAAAGAACTTCATTGAACACATCAATTTAGTTCTGACCGGGCCCGGTACATAGGTCAAAACAAAATCATCGAGGGGCCCAGATATCAGCTTCTAATCCAAGAAGGAACAGATAAACTTCGACTCATATGTTTGTTCTACTACTCATTGAATTACACATAAGAGCGCGATTTTATAACATCGAGTTACCAATGCGTTTTTTGTACAATCAATGCATAACCAACTTGGAAGTAACAAATCATATCTCTAGGTTTAAAGTTTTATATGATATTACCATCTCACGATCACTCGAGATAGAATTCCATGAAGTGATTCCAGTGAGCGTGGGTTGAGTCCAATGCTCAGAACTTATGAGCACTCATGATTGTTGTAGCCTTGTCCCAGACCTCTACAACCAATCATGACAGTCTTGATTCATACCTACTTCCGACATATGACCGAATGTGGAGGTTTGAATAATATGTTATACCAAACAAAATTATTCTGGAAGTCAAAACATGCAAAAGAAATATAGTAAACGATCGACAAGAGATAGCAACACTTTACTCATAAATAAAACACTTTTATTCATCATCAAATGTCAATTACACTTTACAAATTTCGAGGTTATCTAACTACTAAATCTAATATCATCCTTCAGCCCTATGCTCCGAGCATGCTGGAGATGCTTAATCCGAGTCAGTCCCTTCGTGAGGGGATCTGCCGGATTCTCATCTGATGATACCCTCTTTGCCACGAGGAGTCCTTCTTCGATCCGATGTCTGATGAAATGGTATTTTCTATCGATGTGTCTGGATCTCCCGTGATCCCTTGGTTCCTTGGCTAAGGCAACAACACTTTCACTATCACAGAAAATTTCCATTGGCTCTTTAATAGCTGGTACAACTCCAAGGTCTCCAATGAAGTTCCTCAGCCATAACGCCTCCTTTTCCGCTTCGCTAGCTGCAATATACTCTGATTCACAAGTAGAATCTGCCACTGTCTCTTGCTTGGAACTCTTCCAAGAAATTGCTCCTCCATTTAGGGTAAAGACCCAGCCCGACTGAGAGCGGAAGTTATCCCTATCAGTCTGGAAGCTAGCATCACTATACCCTACAACTCTCAAGTCATCACTCCCACCGAGGGTAAGGACCCAGTCCTTAGTCCTTCGTAGGTACTTGAGAATATTCTTTACCGCAGTTTAGTGTGCCTTGCCAGGGTTCCCCTGAAACCTGCTAACCATGCTCAAGGCAAAGGCTACATCAGGTCGAGTACACGTCATAGCATACATGATTGAACCTACAGCCGAAGCATAAGGTACTCGACTCATTTCTGCTATCTCAGCCTCAGTGCTAGGGCTTTGTGTCTTACTCAACTTGGCGCTACTCTGGATGGGCAACTCTCCTTTCTTGGAGTCTTGCATTCTGAATCTCTTCAGAACCTTCTCCAAGTAGGTACTTTGACTAAGTCCAATTAGTCTTTTACTCCGATCTCTCAAGATCCTTATCCCCAAAATATAGGCAGCTTCACCAAGGTCCTTCATAGCGAAACACTTTCCAAGCCAGGACTTTACTTCCTGCAGGGTTAGAATGTCGTTTCCTATGAGTAGTATGTCATCCACATACAATACCAAAAAGCTAACTATACTCCCACTAGCCTTGACATATACACAAGATTCATCTTCACTCCTAGAAAAGCCAAATTCCTTGACCTTTTCATCAAAGCAAAGATTCCATCTGCGAGGCGCTTGCTTTAATCCATAAATGGATTTTTCAAGCTTACACACTCTATTAGGGTACTCGTTACTGACAAAACCCCCTGGCTGACTCATGTAAACATCTTCAGCCAACTTTCCATTAAGGAAAGCGGTTTTGACATCCATTTGCCAAATTTCATAGTCATGAAATGCGGCTATGGCTAACAGAACCCGAATAGACTTAATCTTGGCTACCGGAGAAAAGGTCTCATCATAGTCCACTCCAGGAATTTGAGAGAAGCCCTTTGCAACCAGTCTAGCCTTATAAGTGTGTACTTTACCATCCATGTCGGTCTTCTTTTTGAAGACCCATTTGCACCCTACAGTCTTTCGACCTGGTACATTCTCAACCAAGTTCCAAACTTGATTGTCATACATGGATTGTATCTCGCTATCCATAGCCTCTTTCCATTTAGCAGACTCAGGGCCTGCCATGGCTTCCTCGTAGCTGTTAGGGTCACCTTGACTTACTAGTGTCTCATCACTAATAAGTGTCTCACCTTCTGCAGTAATATGGAATCCATAGTAATGCTCAGGTGCACTCCTAACTCTCGTGGAATGCCTCAGAGGTACAGATTCGTCAATTGGCTCAACAGGAGTTTCCTCCTCAAGTTGAGGGCTAGAGTTTGAAGTTCCTTCACCACTTGACTCTTGAACTTCTTCAAGATCAATTTTCCTCCCACTGTCTCCTTGGCTTATAAACTCTCTTTCTCGAAAGACTCCTCTTCTTGCTACAAAGACCACATTGTCACTAGGTCTGTAGAAGAGGTAACCAAAGGATTGCTGTGGGTAGCCGATGAAAATACACCTCTCGCTTCGGGGTTCGAGCTTATCATGAGTCTCGCGTCTCACGAAAGCCTCGCAACCCCAAATCTTGATGTGGTCTAGTTTAGGTACTTTACCAGTCCACATCTCGTGAGGAGTTTTGGCAACTTTCTTTTTAGGGACTAGATTAAGGATATGGGCGGCAGTCTCTAAGGCATATCCCCAGAATGAGATTGGTAGCGAAGCTCGACTCATCATGGAACGAACCATGTCCAACAAGGTTCGATTACGCCTCTCAGCCACACCATTCAACTGCGGTGTCCTGGGAGGTGTCAATTGTGAGACAATCCCACATTCCTTTAGATAGTCGAGGAACTCTGAACTAAGATACTCACCACCTCAATCGGATCGAAGCATCTTAATGTTCCTGCCCAATTGATTCTCGACTTCCTGTTTAAATTCCTTAAACTTCTCGAAAGTCTCTGACTTATGCTTGATTAAGTAGACATATCCATATCTACTGTAATCATAAGTAAAAGTCAAATAATAACGATTAGCATCTCTTGTGGCATGTTTGAATGGTCCACACACATCCGTGTGTATAAGGTCCAACAAACCTTCACCCCTTTCACACGAGCCTGTGAAGGGTGACTTTGTCATTTTTCCAAGTAAGCATGATTCGCAACTATCATTTGACTTTAGGTCAAACGAATCCAAGACTCCATCCTTTTGGAGTTGGCCTATGCGTTTCTTGCTTATATGTCCAAGACGACAATGCCATAATGATGCTTTATCCAAGTTATTATTATTAGTAGAATCAATACACAAAACATTATTTCCTAAGTTATCTACAATAGATACAGCTTCATACACACCATCACAAGGTAATGCTTTAAAATAAAGTACATTATTAAAGAAAGCATTAATCGAACCAACTTCATTATCAAACGAAAAGGTGAAACCTTGTTTGTACAATGCATGAAAGGAAATAATATTTCTTGCCATTTCTGGCGAATAACAACATTTATTCAAATCTAAATTTAACCCACTACTTAGCGATAAAGTATAAACTCCAATCTTGGTGACAGGTGTAACTTTCCTATTCCCCATGATTAAGTTTATTCTTCCTTGCTCCACATTCTCACTTCTTCCTAGTCCCTGCAAGTCACAACAAATATGAATACCGCAACCGGTATCAAGGACCCAAGATTTCGAATGGGATGAGTTATTAGAAATGATAGTGTAAATACCTGCATGGTTGGGTTTGACTTTCCTATCCTTTACATCCTGCTGGTACTTTGGGCAGTTTCGCTTCCAATGAGCTTTTTCATGGCAATAGAAGCATTCAGCCTCTTTTGGGTCAGAAGAAGGAGTAATGAAACCTTTCTTGGTTCCACTTGAAGAAGAGCCATCAAGGGTCCGAGCCTTGGTACCCTTCGATGATCTCTTTCTCATCCTCCCTCGACTTTGCCCGATTGTCAAGACCGGAGTTGAGTCTGGAGTAGGAGTTATAGCAACCGACTTCCCCTTAAGACCTGTTTCTGCGGTCTTGAGAAGTCCCTGAAGTTTGCTGAGGGTGACCTCTTCCTTGTTCATGTGATATGTCATGCGGAATTGATCATAGCACGATGGTAAGGAGTGCAAAATCATATCTATTGCAAGCTCCTCAGGGAAGTTCACATTGAGCTTCAGCAAACGATCCACATACCTTTGCATTTTCTGCATGTGGCTCGTGACGGACTCTCCGTCCTTCATCATGGTTGTTATCATGGAGCAGATGACTTCGTACCTCTCTTGTCGTGCACTTTGATGGTATCTTTCCATCAAATCTTGGTGCATTTCATAAGGGTAGAAATCTTCATAAGATTTTTGGAGTTCAGCTGTCATGGTGGCCAACATGATGCAAGCCACCTTGGTTGCATCTCTTTCATGAGTATGAAAGTTAGCGATCTCCTGGGGAGTTGCAGTAGACTCGTCAATTTCCTTAAGCTCCTTGTCAAGGACATATTCTTTGTCCTCGTAGCGGGTAATCATCCTGATGTTTCTGATCCATTTGTTGAAGTTGGATCCATCAAAGGTGACTTTCCCACACAAACTCATAAGAGTAAAGGAGCCATTAGGATTCGAGCCAGAAGCATTATTTGAAGACATCTGAAAGAGAAGAACAAGTTTAGTTTAGATTTAAGAGAGTCCTTAATAAAACACCCAAATGTAATATTAAGGCTAGGATCCAATCACAATATAATATATCTTAGAAGAGGTATGCCGTAATGTAAGCTATACCATATTTGAAAGGTAGGTGAATGACGATTCACCAATTTCCACCATGAAAACCGAAATATTAGTTATTTAGTTTTTATTGGTTTTTAGAAATTCCTAGATTCTTTGAGATCCAATGAACTTTTCAAAGGCATGTTTCAATCTCGGGAGTGCCCTCCAGGTTTTGTGACTGGGATGCCGAGGATCACAAAACGAGGTGTGAAGTAACCATGCAAATCACTTGGTACCCTTAAAGTTTATCACTCAATCGATGTGCCGGTAAACCACACACGCTCCACCGATACTATAATAAACCTTAAGTCACCCTTTACCTACCTTGTTAAGTCCAAGTTAGTGTGCCGGTTAACCACACACGCTCCACCAACGACTTAGACAAAGTGTAAAGTGTAATTTCATGGATTAGCACCTTATTCACATTTTTCCTAAAGTAACTAAGATTGGGAATTTAATAAACATTTAGTTACTTTATTATATTCATCATACTTTGAATGAGAATTTATAAGTCCTTGTCTTACCCGTTCGGCTAACGACCCTCCACCAGTCAAGCAAGCGGTGGGTGAGAATATACACCCATTAAGTCACCATTTTATAGGCAACAACCTTATACCCACCTTATAGACCGGCTTCGTGAATGAGGCGTACTAGCGGTAAGACGACTTTATTCTTATACATATATATATAATTATTAAATCATCATAATATAAGTATAAGGGTTGAATTTTAACTTTTAAAATTCTAGGGGTTGGAACTTAAAGTTTTAACTTAACTTTACTTGTTCCAAAACTTGAGGGCAAGTTTTGTAACTTTCAAAACTTTTCATTTCTTGTAACTTATGAGTTTAATAGAGTAATAAAATGAAGACTCTTCATTTTTCTAACTCTTGTGTTTTCTTAATGGTTTTAACTCAAGTGTCTCTTGGTTTTCCATAACTTAAGGATAAGTTATGGACTCCATTAAAACACATTATGATCAAGAATTAAACTACCAAATAGGTTACAAATAATTCCTATGATCATCTAAAACATCATAAGAACAAGAACATGAATATGAACACAATCAAAAATTACATAAAACTTTGTAATTTTGATAACTAGTTGTTGTAAATGAATTAGCAAAGACATTACACCACCAAAAATAAGTTTTCAATTACCAAAACAGTTTAGGGTAATGTTTCTAATTCATTTTCCAGCAACTGAATCGAAATTCTGCACTCATTCGACCCTACTCGCCGAGTGCATAAACTGACTCGCCGAGTTGGTTGAAGATACTCATGGACTCGACGAGTCCCCCCTATAGACTCGACGAGTCCATTCGCAGACAGCAAAATTTCCGATTCTGTTTTCAACTTTTAAGCACAAATAAGAGCAAACAAGCCTAGGCTCTGATACCACTGATGGATTTTGAGCATTCTAACACTTCCTAAGTGTACATGCAACCCTAATAACCTTGGATCTATGTTTGTCTAATTGTCATGCAAAGTTGAATTCCAAGGTTATATTCCTATCTAGCATACATGGGGAACAATTTTAACATAAAGTATAGATAGAATAACTTACCTTGTTGTTGTTTGTGTTCCTTGAAACCTTGTGAGCCTAGCACCCCAAGTGTGATGCCTCAAATGCTTCACACAACACCAAATGCTCTTGGAAGAACTTATGAGAGAATACTCACTTCTCAAAATCGGCCAAGCCCTCTTGATTCTTAGTGTAGCCGATTTTGGGTGGAGAACATGTTACTTATATAGTGTTGACACATCTAGGGTTAAACCCTAATGTGTCATGACTCTTCATTTCCATGACCCATGGGTTTGTAACTCCCATGGAGCATCCATGGAGCATCCTATGGGTGGAACCCAACTTGATAGTCCATGGAGCCTTTTAGCCCACTATACAAGATATGGATGATTTACATAATCAACCCATATATTTAATTAGTTATCTTTTGATCACTTAATTAATTCTAAATTAATTCTTGATCAAACTAATCAAATAATATTATTAATATATTAGAACTTATAATATATTAATAATCTCCAAGTGTTATTTCTCTCATTTAGTCTATCCAATTGCATGGTGCCATGCAACCCAAATGGACCATGCCGGGTCGGGTCAAGTACATACCAGAAATAGTTATGGACTTAGACACCTTATCCAACAGTAATGTATTGTATTTCGTCGATAGTCGTGGTACCATCATTTGGTCAAATTGTATGTATTGAATTAGTCTTGAAAATTTTCTGTTTTCAGCCCCTCCTTGTTTGTAAAAATTTACTTTTTCAACCCTTTATTTAAATACTTTCCGGTTTGGTCCTTAAATCAATTTTTTTGACATTTTAATACCAAAAATTATTGAAATAAATATTTTCCAGCATATTTTTCTTAGAAAACAGCTTAAGTCCCTGAAATTTCAGTTTTCTCGGTTATAACCCTTCTTTTTCGCAAGTTTGACAATTTTGGCCCAAATTGTAAAATTTTGCAACTTTAGTCCCTTTTAAATTTAAAAAGCATTTTAAACCTTTGAAAAGGACTTGGATCATTTATAGTCCACTGTTTTACAGAAAAACACAGTTTTGGCCCTCCAAAACAGAAAATTTCGCATAATGGGCCTCATTGGGCCAAAAATGTCATTTTTAGCCCATTAAGCTTGAAATTCATGTTTTTAATCCTCTAAATGAGTATATTTCCAGAAATTGTTTTATTGAAACTTTTTTGACACAGTTCATCCATCAGAATTCGTGATTTGTCAATTTGGGCCCTTAATTTTTGTATTTTTCACATTTTAGGTCCAAAAATTGTGTTTTTAGTCCAAAGAAATTATTACTAAACCACTTAGCTATTTTTCTAGAGACACTTAGTATGTAGAAATATAGTAGAGGCTAAAATCATTTAACATAAGTTAAATCTCGGTTTTGAGGAGTTTTATGGCTAAATCCAACATTATAACTCACAAAAGCACACATATAAGCATGGAAATCATACAAAGCATACAAAACACATATAGATCTACACTTTCACTTGTATTCCCCCCCCCCCCCCCCCCAAAAAAAAACTCATAAAAACAGAAAATAGGGGGTATGAAGCTCACCTTGAGTTGTATTTTCGGTTTTGAAGAGAGAAAAGAAGAAAATTTCGATCCTAGCAAGTCTCCTTGGTAGATCTCGAGTTTAGTGACTTCTAAGGTGCATGATCACAAGTTGGAATAGATTTAGAAGAGATTTTTGATGAAATGAAGTAGCTAGATCATGGATTAGTCATCAACTTACCTTAGATGATGTGTTTGTGGGAAAAATCTCCTTGCAAAACTCTTGATTCTCGAAACTTTTGAAGAAGGAGGAAGGAGATGTCCTTCAAGACTTAGAGAGAATGAAATGGATTTTTGTGAGTGTGTGTGTGTTGTGTTCGGCTGAGAGCAAGAAGAGAGAGGAGAGGAGGTGACCTTTGAAGTGCTATGCATGGAGATATGGGATGAGTTGCATGGATATCCAAAAGGCAATAATGAAGTGGCAAGACAAAGTCAACTCTCATCTTATCCTTGGGTTTGGGCCTTGGGCCGAGATTTTTGGAAGGAAAAAGGGAAAATTTGGGCTTTAATTCCCACAAGCCCATGTGTATATTAAGTTGGGTGAGTTTTAACCCAAACAAAATTATAATATGATTCTTACACTTTGTTGGGCTAGTTTAGGTTAATCATGGTTCAAAATTTTGAATTTATTTCATTCTAGGCCCAATATAGCCCAAAATGTTGAAACAAATAGATGTGGGTCCAATTAGAGCCCATTTAAGAGTTCTAAACCCAAGATAGTCAAATTGGAAGTTTATTGGTCCATTAGGCCCAATAAGGAAGTTCTAGTCCAAAATGGACCTAAATAAGAACTTCTAGGGTTTCCAATTGCTTGTTGACTATTTGTAATGCTTGTATGGTGTATTTGATTGAAATTTTGTTGTCGCAATCATAGGTGTTACACATGTTCTTAAGCTTTTGATTCACTTTAGCTTGAGTGTATAGTTTACAAGACACAAAATTTCCAGTTGTGATAGGTTTTCATTTATGATTCTTGAATTTCAACATATTGTTGTCAAGTGTCCTGATTCTACACCTCTTCCGCCTTTGATACCCCTAGACCTGAATCAGACCATAGAATCCTTCCATAGCATCACCCATACTATAGTTTAAATTCTGAACTACAATGTGTTGGCTTTTGAGCATTCTAACACTCCTAAGTGTACATGCAACCCTAAATACCCTGGATCTATTTTTTTCTCTATTATACATACAAATATGAACTTCCCAAGGTATTCATCCTAACTAGCATAATAACATGATTCATATGAATACATCAAGTTAGAATTACATACCTCTTTGATGTAGAAAGTCTTCATGAAGCTTGAGTGCCTAGTGGCCCACGTGTGACACCTAAAATGGTTCACACAACACCAAATACACTTGGAATAACTTGAGAGAAACTTGAATACTCCTTGAAATCGTTTAGCCCTCACACTCACACATAGTGCCCGATTTCTTGAGCCATGGGATTCTTTTATATGGTGGCTATTAGGATTACACCATGTAAGTCATGACTTTACCCATTCCTTATGCTCCATGGAATTTAACTCCATGGAGTATCCATGGGTCACCCCATGGACTTAGTCCAACATAAGGAATCTTGGATCACAAGCCCACATATATAAGAATGAATGATTTACACAATCAACCCATATATTTAATTAGTCTCCTTTTGATCACTTAATTAATTCCAAATTAATTCTTGATCAATACTAATTAAATAACCTTATTAATATATTAGAACTTATAATATATTAACAAACCTTAAGTGTTATTTCTCTCATTTTAGTCTATCCAAATGCATGATGCCATGCAACCCAAATGGACCATGTCGGGTCGGGTCATGTCTTACCAATTATAGTTATGGACTTAGACATTAATCCAACAGTCTCCCACTTAGATAAGTCTAAAACTATTATTGTGTATGACTTCAAGAACCGCTTGGCAATCGTAGCTCTCAAAAGCTTCTATCAAACTCTGTCCTTGTAGATGAACTCTGCCCTTTGTCAATGACTTGTCCATTAGATAAGGGATCATATATTCCTCCATTCTAGATATCATATGGACTGAGACATGGATTATAATCATTCTCTCTATCCATTTGTTGTTTCCCGATTTCCGATTTATGACGACTGACGAATTGAACAAATCAAATCAGTCCTGGCCCGGCCGAGCACTTCCATTTGTCATCATCAAATCATCGAGGGGCCCACAGATATCGCTTTTATCCTGAAGCTAAAAGGAATGGATAAACTTTGACTCATATGGCTTGTTCTACTACTTGTTGAATCATAAACAAAGGCACGTTTTATAACATTGATTTACCAATGCGTTTTCGTGCAATCAATGTACAACCAACTCATAGTAACAACTCATATCTCTAGGTTTGAAGAATATAGATATTATCGTCTTATGATCACTCGTGATAAAATCCATGAAGTGATTCCAATGAGCGCGGGTTGAATCCAATACTATGAACTTATGAGCACTCATGAGTGTTGTAGCCCTTTGTCCAACATCTTAGACCTCTACAAGCCAACTCATGACAGTCTTAATTCATATCTACTTCCAACATATGACCGACTGTGGACGGTTTGAATAACTTAGTCATCTAGTACAATGACCTAGTTATTCGGGAAGTTAAAACATGCAAAATGAAACACAATAATAATTGAATCCAATATGGTATCAAAACCTATGAACATAAATAAAACACATTTTATTTATCACCTTATGATTACACATTATTCATTGTATATTGTTTTAGCTATCAAATTTATTCTTGAATTTAAAACAATAGTTGTACCATGCTCCAAGCATGTACACTATGTTTTCTAAACACTAGTCATGCCTACACCAAGTATGCATACTATGTTTGTCTATGATCTTTACCCTGTGAACTAGATCGATTGAACATAACTTCAACGATTCTATTTTCACACTCCCAAATCCTTACTGCAAATGCAAGAATTCCAAATTCATGCCATTTACTGAAATCTATTAGATTCTAAACTTATATGCATTGATCCTCTTGTAATGATTATGCACAAAGTCAGAAAGACTTGACAACAACCATTACAGAGCATTCCAAAGGAGATCAACTCCTTGGAAACATCCTTCTTGCATTAAGTTTTCTAATCTTACACAAATTGTATAATTTCTAACTTTGAAACATTTCCAAATTCCATTTTGACTATCACTTCTGAACAAGAGTTGCCTCCTTACAGATTATGTCTATATGGTCCTTCCAGAATTAACACTATACTTCCAACTGTCCTTGAGCACCCAACCTTTGGTAAACCTTATATTGTCCTCGACAATTGTTTAATCCTTTTAGTCATATCCAATTCTAGACCTTTTCCCTTCTTAATGCCCTAGGCATTTGGAAAATTTTAGAACGGATGAATATAGCACATGTATTCGATCCTATATCCGAAGCATATGGGACACGATTCATGATGTCTCACATAAAGACTAAACCAGTTTTTTGCTATAATATTTCCGTTTCAATTTGCCAAGTTCTCATAATTCAGATGCCGTAATCATAATCGAATTTTAGAACGCAAATAATGGACCCATATACAAAATTTCCTTATGTTGAGCCATTCCAACATGAAATTCATATATATATATATATATATATATACACACACACACATATATATATATATACATGAAATTCATATATATATATATATATATATATATATATATATATATATATATATATATATATATATATCCTTGACTAAATATGATTAAAACCTCAATCTAAGCTTTTAGATTTGAGATGAAGTATAATTTCCTCTACCTTAATTATAGCAAAACAACTCTTTTCCAATTGAAACTTTTTTGTTTTCTATAACTAATATTGCTAACTTGCAATACTTATCATAATTATCATGCTCCCACTAACATGATGATTATTATAATAACACTTATGCTCCCACTAGCTTTGACATGTATTCAGAAATCAGCTAGACTTCTAGAAATCAATACATTATTGACTTTCTTACCAAAGTTTAGATTTCTGATACTAGATTGCTTTGATAAAACTTTATCAATATCATACACCTTATCTTAGATAGCTCATAGGTGTGTCTAAACTATTTTAAGAACTATGAAAAGGGATGTCGTAATCATAGTATCGATTATTTAGACCTTTTCCACTTCTTACAAGTCCATGTTAGTGTGTCGGTTAGCCACACACGCTCCACTAACGACTTTGAGAATGCAAATATCACAATTGCTATCTAGCTAAAATCTACTTAGTGAAAGTGTTTCCTCACCATCATTTTCATGATTCGGAGAGAAACCTTATGACACTTAGATTTAATGGTGTATGTGTTCTTACCCATGTGAATTGTCAAAACCATAGTCTCAAGACAAGGATAATAACAAATCCAAACTCATATGGATTGAACTCAATCTTAATTTCTTGCCATCTGGCAGCTCAAGGGCCTTCCATTGCTTCCAAGTTATTGTGCAACCAATTAAGAACTCTAAGAACTCATATGCAAAGCCAAATTTAATTGGAATGGGCACAGAATATGTCAACACAATAGGGTATAAACCTCAAGTCATGTGCTAGTGAAGAACTTCAGGTTTTATTCTTGATTTGTTCTTGAGACTTTCAAGACCTTTAAGACTCCCACTGTCCTCTTGACATATAAGACTCTCTTGTCAAATATTCAAGAGATAGTGTGGATTCTAATCGAGACAAACACTTCACACAATTGGCCTTAGTTGGTCTTTGTTTTATCCAAAACATCACAACTTACCAATTTCAAATGTACAAGAGTAGGATACTTTTACTCTTACATTTGACAAGTGTTTTAAACCTTCTTTAAGACATGTCACTCAAGTTACAATTTTAGAGTATAACTCTAAGAATTGTTTTTTGGAACGAAGTATGAATCATCTTCTTGATTTAACCACTTCAACAATTCATAACTCCTCTTCTTAATTATCAGAATCCACTTAGAAGATGAATTGTGATAAGGTCTCTTAATCATTAAGATGATCATATAACATGATACTAAAGTACTCTCCCATCTTCTCAGATTTGAGAAACTTTTATCCTTCTGCGTAATTTGATTCTTCTTATTCGCTCTGTCATACATTGGAACCTTTTCCAATGTCTCAGAATTACACTTAAGCTTGTAAGTATAACCATATTTACTGAGCTATAGTAAATTATGATGAATAGTCTTATCTATGTTTTGTGGTGGACTTAGCCAGTGCACAAGAATGTGTACTCAATCCCTTAGTCCTTCACTTGACTCATACATCCATTTGAACAAGTAGTTAGTCTTAAATTTTACAATGCTCGAAAGTTCTCATTCATCATGCTATACAACTTGCGTGATTCCAAGTTTCTATCCAACTGAAACTTGGGTGACGAGAATCTTTCCTTATTTGGTAAAGTTAGACATTATCACAAATGAGAGAATCAAATTCACTTTCCAATATTGCTATCAGTGGAATCTTATAAGCAACAATTTTCCACAAACGCCATTGTAAGGATACATAAAATAAATAAAATAAAAAATTTCCTTCTATATTAAAACTTCACGGAAAAACTTATCCTTACAATCCATATGAAAACTTTTTGTTATCTATTCCTAAGCAATATCTCATAACTCCTAAGAAGTAGCTCAAGAATCCGATCTTCAAAGTATGCGATAGAAATCCATCTACGCGATCGAATTCAGCATATTCTTTCTTTAAGTTCCTTCACTTTTCTATAATTTTTAAAACATCACCATGTGACCCAGTCACATCATGTATCAAGAATATCAGAATAGAAATTTAGCAGAGTTAGATAGTGGACTTTACCTGAAGTAGATTCAAACCTATTGACTTTAACACCCTTAGGTAAATTGGCAGCTTCGTAACCAATGCCCCTTCCTTTGGAAATTTAACATATGGACACTTTGGTAATGGAACATGGGACTATCACAGACTCAGCCCTTCTCTTTACCATTTGGTCAACTGAGTTGACTATCGCCGATCCCTTTCCATTGGGAAGAGAGAGCTTTACTGGATGTCAAATGTCATTATTGTCAATGTCCACAAGTTTTAGGAAGATGATCTTAGCAAATAGATAAGATCATTAAGGTTCTTGTCATAGTCTATTTCATAGGAGTCCCAAAGGAACTCACTATGTGACTTAGAAAGTGATTGAACCACCAACTTTCTCAAGACTTTGACACCCAACTCTCCCGACTTGTCAATATCTGACTACATCTCCAAGATGTGACTACACATAGACCTTTGCTTGCCAATAGGGCTTGAGTGACCTTAAACTTTTCAAGAACTTGTGGGTTAGGGAGAATAATTTGGAGGAGGTGAAAGAACTATGATTTCCATGGGAAATCATTTTCATTTAGGAAAGCTTGTTTCAAGAGATTGTGGAAGATCATAAATGTCTAAACCAGACATCTTTTTGGGAGATATTCAAGATAATTGATTTAAAGTCCTTAATATAACACCCAATATGAAATATTAAGGCTAGGACCCAACACAATACTTTTATAACTTGGAAGTGGGATGTCGTAATCCAAGCTATAAAATATTTGAAGGTAGGTGAATGACGATTCACCAATTTCCACCATGAAAAAACGAAATAAATTTATTAGGTTTTTTAATTGGATTTGAAACTCCTAGATCTTTTGAGATTCATTGAACTGTTCAATGGCATGTTTCAATCTCGAGTGTGCCCTTTAGGTTTTGTGATTGGGATACCGAGGATCACAAAACAAGGTGTGAATAACCATGCAAATATACTTGGTCCCCTTAAGTGAATACCCCTCAATCGATGTGCCGGTTAACCACACACGCTCCATTGATACTATGATAAACATTAAGTTACCCTTTGCCTACCTTGTTAAATACGAGTTAGTGTGTCGGTTAACCACACGCGCTCCACTGACCGACTTAAACAAAGTGCAAAGTGTAATTTCATGGATTAGCACATTATTCACATTTTCCTAAGTAACTAAGATTGGGTATTTATAAAAGGTTTAGTTACTTAGTATTTATCATTAATACTTTTAAGGAAGGGAGAATTATAGTCCTTGTCCTACCCGTTCAGCTAATGACCCTCCAGCAGTCAAGGAAGCGGTGAGTGAGAGTGGACACCCATTAAACTACCATTTTATAGGCAGTAACCTTATACCCCCTTATAGACCGACTTCGTGAATGAGACCTACTAACGGTAAGACTGACTTTACTCTTATACATATATATATATATATATATATATATATATATATATATATATAAATATTATTAACTTATAATATTATAAAGTATAAGGGTTGAATTTTAACTTTTAAAATTCTAAGGGCTTAACTTGGAATTAAAGTATTCATGGGGAAAACTTCACAAATTCCAAAACTTGAGGGAAAGTTTTGAAACTATTCAAAACTCTTGGATTTTCATAACTTATGAGTTTAATTAAAGTTTTAAAAACTTTAATGAAGAGACTCTTGAACATCTATAACTTGAAGACAAGTTATGGAGTCATAAAACAATTTAATGAGGAAAAAGACTTTTCATTTTGTAACCTATGTTAACTTTTATGAGTTTTAAGATTCATAAATGTGACTTTTAAGTTACATAAACACATTTTATGAACTTATTTTGGATTAACACCAACTATCACATAATTTTTTTTCATTAATCTAAGTTCACTCATAAAACAAAGTAACACAAAAAACTTTTGGTGATCCATAACTTATTCTTAAGTTATGGAATTCTTTAAAACATTAACACCAAATTTTGTAACTCCATAAAAACTTTGAATCAATTTTTTTTAAAACCTTTTCATATCCATAACTTATGGGGGATTCAAAAAATAAAACTGTTTAGATCAAACTTTTTAAAATAATAAAATAATCATATAATTTTATCTTTTACTAAATTTGACCTAATTCAACGCATATAGCAAATCATTCAATTTTTACAAATAATTAGTTTTTCACAAGAACAAGTAATCATCTTAAAATTTGACAAACTTCATGTTTTTTTTCTTTTTTTTTTTCAACTTTGAAAATAAAATATTTGCATCAATATAACAGAAAACAACCTGGCTCTGATACCAATGTTGGGTTTTGAGCATTCTAACACTCCTAAGTGTACATGCAACCCTAAATACCTTGGATCTATGTTTTCTCTATTATACATACAAATATGAACTTTCCAAGGTATTCATCCTAACTAACATAATAACATGATTCATATGAATATATCAAGTTAGAATTACATACCTCTTTGATGTAGAAAGTCTTCATGAAGCTTGAGTACCTAGTGCCTCAAGTGTGACACCTCAAATGGTTCACACAACACCAAATACACTTGGAATAACTTGAGAGAAACTTGAACATTCCTTGAAATCGTTTAGCCCTCACACTCACACATAGTGCCCGATTTCTTGAGCCATGGGATTCTTTTATATGGTGGCTATTAGGGTTACACCATGTAAGTCATGACTTTACCCTTTCCTTATGCTCCATGGAGTATCCATGGGTCACCCCATGGACTTAGTCCAACATAAGGAACCTTGGATCACAAGCCCACATATATAAGAATGAATGATTTACACAATCAACCCATATATTTAATTAGCCTCCTTTTGATCACTTAATTAGTTCCAAATTAATTCTTGATCAATACTAATTAAATAACTTTATTAATATATTAGAACTTATAATATATTAACAAACCTTAAGTGTTATTTCTCTCATTTTAGTCTATCCAAATGCATGATGCCATGCAACCCAAATGGACCATGTCGGGTCGGGTCAAGTCTTACCAATTATAGTTATGGACTTAGACATTAATCCAACATAATGCTCCTAACGACTATGTTGTTAAGGAAATTATTTCGGAGACTACTGGACCTGACTCAGATAAATCAGATTTCGTCTGCTCATCTTTTTATAGTGACGTAGAAGAAGAAATCTCAATAGATTATTCATATGACTCTTGTGTTTCTAATTCTCAAGTGATTTCAAAAACAACCTTAGTGCCAATCAACCCTACGTTTAACAACCCATCTGCTGGCCAATCATCAAAGTCATCATCTGACTCCAGGAAGAAACTTCGTTAAATAGGAAAGATGTTGTCAATCCTAAGATAGAAGCCAAAACTACTCTCAAAAAGGAAATTTTGTCAAGAAATGAGTCCAGATTCATTGAAAATTATAAGAAGAAAATGTCTTAGACTGTGAGCCCATCCAGTAGGAACCACAACACATTTGTGCCTGTTAAGATTCTTAAGAGGCCTTCTAATCCTCCTAGTTCTGTAGCTTAAAACAAGGCTATCAGTCCCATTTTGAAAAATACCTTTGTTTATACTTATCCCACCAATAGTAACTCTTCTCAGACAGATTCCGCTGTGTTCATTGTTAAATTTGATGGTACGATTTTCAAACTACAACAGTTTTCAAAACCAAATGTGCCATCAAAAGTAGCAAACAAAGAACGAGTTGCCAAAAACACTGTTACTCAAAAAATTTCAAAAGATTCAAACCAAAAATTTGAGTAGAAAGTTAAAAATGCCAAAAAAGAAACTACAACTCGGAGTGACATTGTGATTCCTACAGCTCCACAATCTGTTGGTCCAAGAAAAGTTGTTCCCAAACAACCTATTGTTGAATATATTTTTGTTGGATTAGTGTCTAAGTCCATAACTATTTTGGTATGTACTTGATCCGATGGTGCATGGTCCTTTTGGGTTTCCTTCACCAAAGCAACTTGATAGGATGAGTTATGGAGAGAAAGGATTAATTATGATTTATTAATATATTATGAGAATAATATATTAAAGGAGAAATCATATTGTTTAATTAATATTAGTCAAGAATTAATAAGAATTAAGTTTGTGGCTAAAAGACATTAATTAAACTTAAGGGATTAGAACTGTCAATTGTGTGATAGTTGAATTTAGAGCTAATGGACTCCATATTAAAGGGGTGGACGAATTCTATGGGGAAACCCATTAGAAATCATCCAAAGGCCTTTAAGAAATGGGTTCATGGGTTTCTTAGGGCCTAAGCATCCAAATTAGGGTTTCCTTGTTAGATAACCCAAATAGCCTCAATATTTAAGGAACCCTTAAGCCCCAAAAACCTATAGAAGTTGTTCTCTAGGGTTTCCACACGTTTTGGGCAGCCTCCACTCTCCTTATTGTTCATCCTCTTGCTCTTGGTGTTTGTGAACCATTAGAGGAGTGACATTTGTGACTCTAAGCTTTCTAAAGTCAATACAAGAAGGATTTGAGATTGTTATTGCTACATAACAATCAAGGTATGATCTAAACCCTAATTCATATGTTATATTGATTATCATATATTAGATCTAGGGTTTATAGTCTTGGATGAATTGCATGTACAATAGAGAAACCTAGATCTAAGCATTAGGGTTTGTATGAGCACATATGTGACAACCCGAAATTTTCATTTGTACGAACATCATTTATTCAATAGAAGCTAGTCCAATTTCTGTAAATTTCAGATTTGTCCGAACAAGTATGGGTACATTAGGGTTTACGTTTCTGGACATATCCGGAGAATGGATGCTCCTATGATCATGAAACTTGAACATTGTAAGTTTCACAATGTTATAGTCTGACTTCTGGAATAAAAATATTTTCTGTCAAAATATTCCAGGACTATAAATAGTTTTCTGAACTAAATTAATTCATTATTTACAATTCCAACTAGAGAAAAGCCAATTCTCTCTGACGGATCTTCGGGTTTTCATCCCGGATTGTGAGTCTGCTTTCCTAAACATGTTTTAATACTTGCTATGTGCTTTATAACATCATTTATATGTCCAAAAACACAAGATTAGAGGAGTTGACGGCCAAAGAACTCTTAGGCCGTAAACTCCTTTCAAATGGGCAAACATGCCCTAACTTGTCTCCTCGAGCCTTGAGACTTTAACCACTAGTTCTTGTGCTTGTTTTGGACTTGAAAACACTTCCAAATGATAGAGTTTTAGGAGTTTACGGCCAAGGAAAGGATCTTGGGCCGTAAACCCCCCTCTCTTATGTAAAAATCATTCCAAGCACACCTAAGGCCTTAAGACAATTTACCTTGCATACTTGGGACTAGAATGGAGAGTAGAACACATCAAAACCACTCCTTGAAAGGAGTTTACGGCCAATGAACATATCTTGGGCCGTAAACTCCAAGTGATGCCCTAAATGTGTTCATCTTTTCCCCATTAGCCTTAGATAAATTCATGGAAGCCATCCTTGATGTTTAAGAGCCTCAAATCAATTAAAATCCAAGAGATTACGGCCGTAAACTCTAGGGTGAGAGGTCTTTGGGCCAAAAACTCCATTAAGGAGTATACTAGAGCCTTAAACTACTTCATGTGTTATTCCAACAAAGCTAGGAGTGTTCTAGGATCAAGATAGCACCCTAAAACAACCAAAACCACCCTTTGAGGAGTTCACGGCCATAAACCCATGAGTTTACGACCGTAAACTCCAAGGTGTGGGGTTTCTTGGGTGGTTAACTCCTATGCAAGGCCATTTGATGTTTCAAACCATTTTGCCTTGTCCCGTAGCAACTCAGATGCAACCATTTGAACCTTAAACACTCATAAGAGTGTTTACATGTTCCTAATTGTATTAACTTACTTTGTTAAGTTATTATGTGGCTAATTAGTTATATATATGCTTATTATATGATAACTAGGCTCAAACGTGTGAACAAGTCTCCGTTTGACACTTAGCACGGTACCTGATACATCAATTCAAACGACTCACCACAAGTGAGTTCATACCCCTTGAATCAACCTTTGAAATGATTTTAAATGTTTTAAATACTTTATGGGGGGGGGGGATACAAGTCAAATACTTATAGTTATTGCTTCAATCACATGTGATTGCATTTAATCACATGTGATTAATAACTAGGAAAACAACGATTTTTACTACTGTTCAAACTGTTTTATCAAATGCTTGCAGCTCTGAACGCTGCCGTAGCTGCAGCAGTGGCAACTGCCATGGCTCAGTATCACTCATCAGATGCTTGCAGAGGTGGAACCCCGGTTAACTCCATTCCGGTTGAAACTCCTGTGCGCTCGAGAGAGTGCTCTTACAAGGATTTCACCAACTGTAAGCCGAAACCCTTTCATGGGACCGGCGAAGTCATTGCTCTTACGCAATGGTTCGAGAAGACTGAATCTGTCTTTGAAATTTGTTCTTGCCCTGCTGCGTGCAAAGTCAAATATGCCGCATGCACCTTCGAAGGGAAGGCACTGACGTGGTGGAACAGCCACGTTAAATCTCTAACTCTCGTCGTGGCCAACGACATAGGCTGGGATACGATGAAGGACCTCATGATTGAGGAATACTGCCCGAGGGGCGAGATCCAGAAATTGGAACAGGAGCTTTGGAGCCTGACCATGAAGGGCACCAACATTATCGCTTACACTGCCCGGTTTAGCGAACTGGTGGCCCTCTTCCCTAACATGGTTCCCACTGAAGGGAAGAAGATTGAAAGGTATGTATGGGGGCTAGTGCCTCCTTACCAGGGGAATGTCTTAGCATCCAACCCTGCTACCTTCGACAGTGCCAAGCGACTGACACAGCGGCTCATTGACCATGGTGTCAAAACCCCTACAACCACAACAACCCTAGCCATCTCAGAACCATCCAAACCCGCTGACTCCAAGCGGAAGTTCTGGGATGACAAGAAAAGGCAGCGAGCTGCCAAGAAGCAGCAAATTGTGGCTGTACATGCCGCAGTAACCCCTGCTGCTACTGTACCGACGAAGCAGTATGCTGGAAGTTTGCCGAAGTGCAACAAATGCAACTTCCACCACAACGTCCCCTGCCGTGAAATGCAGTGCTCAAACTGCAACAGGAAAGGACACACCGTCCGTTTCTGTAAATTCCCGGCGCAACCGATCACGCAAGTCCCTGGCTCTGGCGCGAGCCCAACTTGCTATGGATGTGGCGAAACAGGCCACTATAAGAGGGACTGCCCTAAAGCGAGAAATGCTGGAGGAGCAGGGAGGGTACTAGCTATAGGCGACGGGGAAGCAGTCGCTGACCCGACAGTGGTGACTGGTACGTTCCTCCTCGATAACTCCTATGCATGCATTCTATTCGATAGTGGAGCGGAGCGAAGCTTCGTGAATCACAAATTTGCTCGCATGCTTAAACCACAACCACACGCACTTAAAGAACAATTCACAGTAGAAATGGCTAACGGCAAAACAGAAAACACCAGTAGCATATACTTAGGATGTATCCTAACCCTAGATAACCATTCATTCCCAATCGACCTCATGCCGGTCTCAATAAAAAGTTTCGACGTCATCATCGGCATGGATTGGTTGAGCGTTCATCGCGCCGACATCATGTGCTTCGAGAGAGCAGTCCGACTAAACCTTCCGTCTAACGAAACTCTTATAGTCTACGGCGACAAACCTGGTGCGAGTTTTCGAATTATATCAAGTATTCAAGCACAGAAATATCTGCGCAAAGAATACCACGCATTCCTTGCTCACGTCGTCGACACAAACCTCGAAACGAAAGAACTCAAGAACATTCCAGTAGTGAGCGACTTTCCCGACATTTTCCCAGAAGAACTACCTGGATTACCTCCGCAACGACAGGTCGAGTTCCGTATCGACTTAGTTCCAGGAGCTACCCCAGTAGCCAAGTCGCCCTACCGATTAGCACCAGCAGAGATGCAGGAATTATCGGGTCAACTTAACGAACTACTCAGCAAGGGCTTCATAAGACCAAGCTTCTCACCTTGGGGAGCACCGGTCTTGTTCGTTAAGAAGAAAGACGGATCATTCCGTATGTGTATCGACTACAGAGAACTCAACAAACTGACGGTCAAAAATCGTTATCCTCTACCTCGCATAGACGATCTATTTGACCAACTGCAAGGGGCGAACTATTTCTCCAAAATTGATCTAAGATCCGGATATCAGCAGTTACGAGTGCTAGAGGAGGATGTTCCAAAGACAGCCTTCCGAACTCATTACGGACACTACGAGTTCGTGGTGATGCCATTCGGATTGACCAACGCGCCAGCAGTTTTCATGGACCTGATGAACAGAGTATGCCGACCTTACTTGGATCAGTTCGTCATCGTTTTCATTGACGACATCCTGATCTACTCCCGAAGTAAGGAAGAGCATGGCGATCACCTTCGACTAGTTTTAGGAACTTTACGAATGGAGAAACTCTATGCGAAGTTCTCGAAATGTGAATTTTGGATCCGAAGAGTCGAATTCTTAGGACACGTGGTAAGCGAAGAGGGAATCCACGTGGACCCATCCAAAATTAAAGCCATTGAGAACTGGTCAGCACCGAAGACGCCGACAGAAATTCGTCAATTTCTAGGTCTTGCTGGTTACTACTGCAGATTCATTCAAAACTTCTCCCGAATAGCGAAACCTCTTACAACCTTGACCCAGAAAGGCGTGGCCTTTGATTGGGAAGAGAAACAAGAAAGAGTGTTCCAAACGCTCAAACGAGCCTTGTGCACCGCGCCAATACTATCTCTCCCCGAAGGGATAGAAGACTTCGTGGTCTATTGTGATGCATCGAACCAAGGGCTCGGGTGTGTTCTGATGCAACGAGGTAAGGTCATCGCCTACGCCTCCTGACAGTTGAAGACACACGAAGTTAACTATACGACACACGATCTTGAACAGGGAGCAGTGGTGTTTGCTCTGAAGATCTGGAGACTTTACTTGTATGGAACGAAGAGCACTATCTTTACCGACCACAAGAGTTTACAACACATATTCGATCAGAAGGAGCTCAACATGAGACAACGACGATGGGTCGAGCTACTCAGTGATTACGAGTGTGATATTCGTTATCATCCGGGTAAAGCCAACGTAGTAGCAGACGCCCTGAGTCGGAAAGAATATTCTGGTCGCAAGGTCAAGTCATTATCAATAACCATCCATTCACACTTGTCTAACCAAATTCAGGTGGCCCAACTTGAAGCCATGAAACCTGAAAATGTGACGAGTGAATCCCTTAGGGGAATGGACAAGAGTTTAGAAGCCAAGGGTGATGGAGCCTTATACTTCATGGATCGGATCTGGACACTGAAACACGGTGGTTTCCGAGACTTAGTCATGACCGAGGCGCACAACACTCGGTATTCCGTCCACCCAGGTTCAGATAAGATGTATCTGGATCTTAAAAAGCTATACTAGTGGCCTAATATGAAAGCAGAGATTGCTACCTTCGTAAGTAAATGCCTTACTTGCGCAAAGGTAAAGGTCGAATACCAGAAGCCCTCTGGTTTACTGCAACAACCAGAGATTCCAGAATGGAAGTGGGAGCGGATCACTATGGATTTCATAACCAAGTTGCCCAAGACAACGGGTGGACTTGATACCATATGGGTCATCGTTGATAGATTGACCAAGTCTGCACACTTCCTGCCTATCAAAGAAACCGACAAGATGGAGAAACTTACGAGAACATACATTAGGGAAATTGTACGACTACATGGTGTACCTATATCCATTATCTCCGATCGAGATAGTAGGTTCACCTCAAGATTTTGGCAATCACTACAACATTCCCTAGGAACAAGGCTGGACATGAGCACAGCCTACCATCCACAGACTGACGGACAGAGTGAGAGGACAATCCAGACTTTAGAAGATATGTTGCGTGCTTGTGTAATTGACTTTGGAAAAGCGTGGGATACTCATTTACCCCTCGTCGAATTTTCCTACAACAACAGTTATCACACAAGCATAAAAGCAGCACCATTTGAAGCTCTCTACGGCCGAAAGTGCAGATCCCCTCTGTGCTGGGCTGAGGTGGGTGATACCCAATTAGCGAGAGGGCAAGCTTCCGACAGTATCTCACTGGTCCGGAAATCATTCGGGAAACGACAGAGAAGATCGTTCAGATTCGTGAACGATTGAAAGCCTCTAGAGACCGACAAAAGAGCTACGCTGATAAACGCAGAAAACCTTTGGAATTTCAGGTGGGAGACCGAGTCCTTCTCAAGGTCTCACCCTGGAAGGGCTTGATACGCTTCGGTAAGCGTGGGAAGCTTAATCCTAGGTACATAGGGCCTTTCTAGATTCTCTCAAGAGTCGGCCCCGAAGCTTACAAACTTGATCTACCCGACACACTTTGTAACGTACATTCTACATTCATCGTATCTAACTTGAAAAAGTGTCTGTCCGACGAGACTCTCGTAATCCCACTCGACGAGATCGAGATCAACAAGAGCCTGAACTTCGTGGAAGAACCTGTAGAGATCATGGACCGTGAGGTCAAGCAGACGAAGCAAAGCCGTATCCCTATCGTGAAGGTTCGCTGGAACGCCAAGCGAGGACCAGAATTCACTTGGGAACGCGAGGATCAGATGAGACTGAAACATCCTCATCTCTTCGCTTAGTTATTTGTAACTTCTTATTTGCTTAAAATCTAATTTCGGGACGAAATTCCTTCTAATGGGGGGATGATGTGACAACCCGAAATTTTCATTTGTACGAACATCATCTATTCAATAGAAGCTAGTCCAATTTCTGTAAATTTCAGACTTGTCCGAACAAGTTTGGGTACATTAGGGTTTACGTTTCTGGACATATCCGGAGAATGGATGCTCCTATGATCGTGAAACTTGAACATTGTAAGTTTCACAGTGTTATAGTCCGACTTCTGGAATAAAAACATTTTCTGTCAAAATATTCCTGGACTATAAATAGTTTTCTGAACTAAATTAATTCATTATTTACAATTCCAACTAGAGAAAAGCCAATTCTCTCTGACGGATCTTCGGGTTTTCATCCCGGATTGTGAGTCTGCTTTCCTAAACATGTTTTAATACTTCCTATGTGCTTTATAACATCATTTATATGTCCAAAAACACAAGATTATAGGAGTTTACGGCCAAAGAACTCTTAGGCCGTAAACCCCTTTCAAATAGGCAAACATGCCCTAACTTGCCTCCTTGAGCCTTGAGACTTTAACCACTAGTTCTTGTGCTTGTTTTGGACTTGAAAACACTTCCAAATGATAGAGTTTTAGGAGTTTACGGCCAAGGAAAGGATCTTGGGCCGTAAACCCCCCTCTCTTATGTAAAAATCATTCCAAGCACACCTAAGGCCTTAAGACAATTTACCTTGCATACTTGGGACTAGAATGGAGAGTAGAACACATCAAAACCACTCCTTGAAAGGAGTTTATGGCCAATGAACATATCTTGGGCCGTAAACTCCAAGTGATGCCCTAAATGTGTGCATCTTGTCTCCATTAGCCTTAGATAAATTCATGGAAGCCATCCTTGATGTTTAAGAGCCTCAAATCAATTAAAATTCAAGAGATTACGGCCGTAAACTCTAGGGTGAGAGGTCTTTGCGCCGAAAACTCCATTAAGGAGTATACTAGAGCCTTAAACTACTTCATGTGTTATTCCAACAAAGCTAGGAGTGTTCTAGGATCAAGATAGCACCCTAAAACAACCAAAACCACCCTTTGAGGAGTTCACGGCCATAAACCCATGAGTTTACGGCCGTAAACTCCAAGGTGTGGGGTTTCTTGGGTGGTGAGCTCCTATGCAAGGCCATTTGATGTTTCAAACCCTTTTGCCTTGTCCCGTAGCAACTCAGATGCAACCATTTGAACCTTAAACACTCATAAGAGTGTTTACATGTTCCTAATTGTATTAACTTACTTTCTTAAGTTATTATGTGGCTAATTAGTTATATATATGCTTATTATATAATAACTAGGCTCAAACGTGTGAACAAGTCTCCGTTTGACACTTAGCACGGTACCCGATACATCAATTCAAACGACTCACCACAAGTGAGTTCATACCCCTTGAATCAACCTTTGAAATGATTTTAAATGTTTTAAATACTTTATGGGGGGGGGGGGGGGATACAAGTCAAATACTTATAGTTATTGCTTCAATCACATGTGATTGCATTTAATCACATGTGATTAATAACTAGGAAAACAACGATTTTTACTACTGTTCAAACTGTTTTATCAAACTGTTTCACTTCAAATGTTTTACAAACTCTTTCTACTTATCAAATACTTTTATTAAACTTTGTTTTACTTCTTATAAATTGCATGCCCATATATGTATATATATATAAGTAATGCTTAAAAGGCTTAGGAAGGCCATCCGCCCTATTTCCGTTTCGCGCACTGAGATGTGGTCTGGTGGGACTTCGGGTGACCATCCGAAGGTCGTTTCAACATTAGTTATATATCATATATACATGTATAGACATAAAAGTACTTCCATGTTCATATTTATCAGTACATCAATAGTTAGTTACCATCGGGGTAACACAATACATATACATATACTAGAAACAATACATATACATATACTAGAAACAATACATATACAATGATGCTAGAAACAATACATATACATATACATATACTAGAAACAATACATATACAATGATGCTAGAAACAATACATATACATATGCTAGAAACAATACATATACAATGATGCTAGAAACAATACATATACATATACATATACTAGAAACAATACATATACAATGATGCTAGAAACAATACATATACATATGCTAGAAACAATACATATACAATGATGCTAGAAACAATACATATACAATGATGCTAGAAACAATACATATACAATGATGCTAGAAACAATACATATACATATACTAGAACAAGAAGCAGTACATATACATGAATACTTTATTATTGTGATTTAAATCGGAGCATGACTTAACTGTCATGGCTCGAGTTGTAGCCAGAATTCTCTTGAAGGGAGAGCGTGTGTTTGCGTATAGATCTATACTGGATTGACAATCCTACACCTTGCTGCTAGCTACAGCCGGACCTGCAGGTCTGCGGGTGCCAAACGTCATTTCATTATTACGACTATTCATTTGTCGTTGTTACTAGTCGATAGTATGGTGCAATTTATCACGTAATGCCTTAATATAAATCCGGTTTAAGGTAGTTAGTACCACAATAGTTCTTATAATACAAGGCTACAGTACTACATTAATTTACCCATTACATATTTTTAGTGATAACCTCACTTAAACGTTTATGTACAAACTATATTTTGTTAAATGATAGTTACATTTGGGAAATTACACACTGTTACATCAAACGAACATACCAAAACAGTTAAGCCTTGGTAGAAGGCTTCTTTAATAGAAAATATAGGTTTTTCTGAGAGATTCAAACTTTTACAAACAATTGCAAACTTTTACATACATTTTACAAACTTATACTTGATACATGTTCAAACATTTTTGAATGACAAATACAGACACTAAAATACTTATGAACTCACCAGCTTAATGCTGATAAACTCTTTCAAAATAACTTGTATTCTCAGGTCGTCAGTAGACAGGTACCGAGTCCAGCTTTTGAGAAGATGGAGCGCATTCAAGACTCATCTTATTATTTTGATATACGTTATTTTTGGTGTCTACAATGTACAGAACACACTTGTATTAAAATTATATATTTAATGCAATGGATGATGTTGTTTGCTTATTTACATTTACTGTGTTGTGATACTTACATGACGTCCTCCGCCCCAGAACGTTTCCGCCATTCTTGGTTTTAGGGTGTGACAGATTGGTATCAGAGCATTGTTTATAGTGAATCAAGTATATCAACCCATAAAAGATATACTAAACTATAAACCCATTTGGGATTAAAACACTCTGACCAAGAGCCTATACTTAAAATACTAAAATATTTAATTAAGTATACTAGTCTACATTCATACAAAAACCAGTGTCACAACGACAAGAACAGAAGTATTACGATTGTTAAATATCACAGGTAAGCTCGGGGATATATGGTCAGTCCTGGGAATGGCATAGCCTGATCAACTATGCTGGTCCGAGGAGTGATTAGCATATGCCCTAGAATGGTTGTGATGTGTTAACAAGTCTAAAAACTTACCACCAATACCACAAGAAGATTCAATAGAACCTAAACTTAAAATACTATAGGTGTATTTTGTACTACCAACTACTTGTATACCATATCTTTATACCTCTCTTCTCGCGTAGATTTAGATGGCTGGATTCCATCACGGCGACCCATACTTTCCAAATGAAGGCAACGCAGGATGGCTCGAAGCAGAGTCTGACGATGAACACCCAATTCCATTGGATGATCATCAAGTTGAAGGCTTCTCAGATGGATCAGACTCTGAGCCTGAAGTCAACAACCTACCTCCCGTAGGTCAAGCCCCGAACAACAACCCTTGACCAGCTTTTCTAGGTCCCACTCCCTTGTGGGTAGATAACTTGAATCGCTGGAGTGGCGAACAGGGTCAACCCTTACCATACTTTGGGGACCGAACCTTTTACAACGTCAGCGATGGCGGCTCTGCTGACCGAGCTCTACCTATCCTTATCTGTAGGATATCTCGTAATGTCGAGCAAGGTCGAGCAGCCATCGACTAGGTCGTGGAGATTGATGCCAACTCTGGTGTCAACACAGTCCGCATTCACCGTCTCGAAGAAGATATGGAACGGAACCGGAGAACCAATGAAACTCTGCAACAACGTCTGGTTGCCTCTCAAGCTGAGGTCATGGAACTTCGAGCTCGTCAAAGGGCTCATGAACGACACCTTCAAGAGGTGGTACATCAAATGAGAGACCTCATGGTTCTCCCGAGGAACACTCATCGCCGTTAGATGATGTCTAGTACATCATCATCTTTTGGGTTAAGGATTAGTCTTTTAACATCTGTGCTCTAAGTAGCACTTATCTGTAAAATATTCCTAACTTTCAGTACTCTAATTAGGAATCTAGGAACTGTCAAACTTTCCGTATGGTATGATGTAAGACCTACTGTTAGGTCAATTTTCATTGAACTCGTTACATCAGTAATACCAGTATTATTGACAACTACCTACTCTGTGGGATAAATCTTTACATTTGGATTTCCCTACACATCTTTCTAGTTGTGAACACAAACACTTATTCAATTGTTGGGCTATGGTTAGTTAGTCCATGTGTCATTCGCACATTACTCATAAATTGATTCTTACCACTTTTCTCATCTTTATAAACTTATAGTTGAAAGATGCCTCCTCGTAAATCTCCCAGGACTAGGAATAATCCTGTACCTCCACCGCCTCCTCCACCTGCGGTCATCGATACTGCAGCTCTGAACGCTGCCGTAGCTGCAGCAGTGGCAACTGCCATGGCTCAGTATCACTCATCAGATGCTAGCTGAGGTGGAACCCCGGTTAACTCCATTCCGGTTGAAACTCCTGTGCGCTCGAGAGAGTGCTCTTACAAGGATTTCACCAACTGTAAGCCGAAACCCTTTCATGGGACCGGCGGAGTCATTGCTCTTACGCAATGGTTCGAGAAGACTGAATCTGTCTTTGAAATTTGTTCTTGCCCTGCTACGTGCAAAGTCAAATATGCCGCATGCACCTTCGAAGGGAAGGCACTGACGTGGTGGAACAGCCACGTTAAATCTCTAACTCTCGTCGTGGCCAACGACATAGGCTGGGATACGATGAAGGACCTCATGATTGAGGAATACTGCCCGAGGGGCGAGATCCAGAAATTGGAACAGGAGCTTTGGAGCCTGACCATGAAGGGCACCAACATTATCGCTTACACTGCCCGGTTTAGCGAACTGGTGGCCCTCTGCCCTAACATGGTTCCCACTGAAGGGAAGAAGATTGAAAGGTATGTATGGGGGCTAGTGCCTCCTTACCAGGGGAATGTCTTAGCATCCAACCCTGCTACCTTCGACAGTGCCAAGCGACTGGCACAACGGCTCATTGACCATGGTGTCAAAACCCCTACAACCACAACAACCCTAGCCATCTCAGAACCATCCAAACCCGCTGACTCCAAGCGGAAGTTCTGGGATGACAAGAAAAGGCAGCGAGCTGCCAAGAAGCAGCAAATTGTGGCTGTACATGCCGCCTGATGAACTTGGCGAGTACCACAGTGTACTCGGCGAGTAGGCCTCAACTCGGCGAGTCCAGTGTGGTACTCGGCGAGTTCGAGCGTCAGATGGAGCTTTTTCGGGATTTCTTGCTAATTTACTCATGGATAATTGCCTTATTTGTTCTAAGTCATTAAAATTCGATTTTATTCATATTTGTGAGTATATCCTTGATTAAACAAAAGATAATTACCAATTGATTAGATAATAACTTCCTTATTTGATAAAGTTTGATTATTTGTATTAATTGGGTAACTTATTTTGCAAGAAATTGAAATTAGGTCAAATATAGATAATGATAAAATTAATTGTTTAATTTATATTATTTGTTATTTGATCCTTGTGTTGTGAAAAAGTTTCAATTTTTCCCCTTTAGGTTTTATAGTTTAAATTTAAACTTAAAAGTTTTGTTTTTGAAATTTAAATAGTTGAAACACTAATGTTTTGAAATGTTTCAAAAACTTGCCCTCAAGTTTTTGGAATTTAAATGTTGATTAAAAGTTTAATTTAGAAATGTTAAATTCTAAAACCCTAGTATTGTTTTGAAAAGTTCAAATCACACCCTTATGGTTTTATTAATTAATTAAGGTGTATAATTAAAAGAGATTTAATAAATCCATAAAGTTTTTGGTTTACAATTTAATTGAATTAAAAGTATAATTGTTAAATTTGACCACATAGTATTTTAAAAGTGTAAAATACATCCTATACTATATATAAAATTAGAAGTCTAACATTATATATATGTATGAGTAAAAGTCAATCTTAGTTACTTTAGGAAAAAGTGAATTGATGCAATTCCATGAAATTACACTTTGTGCCCTTGCGAAGACGTTAGTGGAGCGTGTGTGGTTAACCGGCACACTAAATGGTGCTAAGCAAAGGTAGCAAAGGGTGACTCAATGTTTGTCATAGTTCGGTGGAGCGTGTGTGGTTAACCGACACATCGAATAGGTGATTGTAACATGTGGGGGCACCCTGTAGATTTGCATGGTAATTCACACCCGCTTTGTGATCCTCGGCATCGCAGTCACAAACTAGAGGGGCATATCGAGATTTAAACATGCCATTGAAAAGGTTCAATGAATCTCAAAGGATCTAGGAGTTTTCATAGATTTAAAACTTAAATTTATTTTTCGTTTTTCATGGTGGAAATTAGTGAATCGTCATTCACTTACCTTCAAATATTCTGCAACTAGATTACGGCATCCCTTTTCTAGGTTGTAGCATATTGTGTTGGGTCCTAGCTTTAATATCTCATTTGGGTGATTTATTAAGGACTCAATCGATCAACTAACTTGAATTTGTTTTCTCCCACTTTGTAGTTGTAAAAGTACGACAACTATGGTCTTCCCAAATCCCGGGGAACAAGAATTCCACATAAAGATGATATTCCACGATTCGATCGAGGAACAAGAAATCATGCTTCACTTCCTCCTCCTCCTCCCGTTGTTCTCACTAACCCACAAGATCGAATAATTGAAAGGTTCAATGTCACTAAAGCCCTATTGGAAATGAAACATGAAGATGGTAAACCCGTGTGTGCCCACGTTCTAGGAATGAAATCACACATCGATAGGTTGATAATGTTGGGTGCGTCTTTCCCGGATAAGTTGGCTGTGAACTGGGTTCTGCAGTCACTTCCCGAATCCTATAATGAGTTCAAAAGAAAGTGTTATATGATGGGTCATGAAGAAAACCTCATTGACCTAACTTACATGCTCATTGCTGTTGAATCAGAAATGACTTGGCAAAGCAATGGAGCGTATTTGTTGGGAAAGTCAACCAACCATGCTTCCGAGGACGTTATAGGAGAACCGACCTGCGTTTGCTGCCAAGAGAAAGGGCGTTGGATACAAGTCTTCCCTAAGAGCCTGAAGAGTCCAGAAGATGGGAGAGTCAAAGAGTATGGCTGTGCTTCAGGTTAAATCCACTATCTAACTTCATTAAGTTCCTATTCATTGATTCTTAATACATAATGTGATAAGATTGCATTTGAATGTTTTGAAAGATCAGTGAAAAGAGAGGAAACTTGATGAAAGAGCAAGATGAGTCTAATCACGAAGAAATGGATCTCGATCGCATGAATTCAAAGATTAGATTTTGAGCTTAGAAAGTTATGATAGAGTTGTCAGGAATATTTAATACATAGTTTTTCAATTGATTTTTGCATTGTAAGGACAAAATGTTTTCCGCTGCTTTATGAATGAAATAAATTTTGATTTGACTCGTTTATTTATTTCCTTGCAATGAAATCGTTATAAAGAATTGATGTTTGCATATTTCTACAACAAACGAATGAGATTCTTAATTATGTTATTTATGGAAATGTCATGAGTTTACCAAATAGGGAGAGTTTCTCATCGCCCAAGGTTCAATTGGACAGAAACTTGGAATCATGCAACATGGTTGCACGATGAATGAGAAATTTCATATTTGGAAATTAGACTAAGTCATTGACAAAGTGTTAAGTGAAGGACTAGGAGATCGAGTACACAAAGTTGTGTGTTGATCAAGTCCACCGCAAAAGTAACATAGATATTCGTCATGATTTACTATAGGTTTGGTAAATATGATTACACTTATAAGATAAATTGTAATTCTGAATTGATTGAAAAGGTTTAAATCAATAGCGGAACGAATAAGAAGAATCAAGTAGACAGAAAGATAAAAATTTCTCTATTCTAAGAAAGGAGAGTACCTTTTATTATGATTGGTCTTAATGATTAAGAACCATATCTCAGTTGATCCTCTAAGTGAGTCTTAGCGCAATTATATGTCTAAGAAGAGGAATCGAGAATTGAAGAAATGATTAAATCAAGAAGTCAATCATACATCGTTCCAAAACAAGTCTTAAAGTTAAGATTGTGACATTGAGTGACAAGTCTTAAGAAGGTTTATAACATTCATCAAATGTAGAATTTAGAAAAGGGTTTTTCTTATTCTTGCACATTTAAAATTGGAAAGTTGTGATGTCTTGGATAAGACAAAGACCAACTAGAACCAATTTATGAAGTGTTTTGTCTTGATAAAAGCTACACTAACTCTTGAGTATTTGTTTGTCAAGAAATGTTTATTGACAAGAGAATCTTATATGTCAAGGAGTCAGTGGGAGTCTTAATGGTCTTGAAAGGTTTCAAGAACAAATCAAGAATAAACCTTATCGATCATCACTAGCACACGAGTTGAGGTTTACAACATATCGTGTTGACATTATCTTGTTTCTGTGTCGTTCCAATTGAGTTAATGCATAAAAGGCAAGGACCTTGATCAATGAAATGTACATTGATAGGAAAGGGTGAGCTGCTTAACTAGTTGGAAGACATAGTGGGCAGCCGTGTTACCATAAGGCAAGAGATCAATATTAAGAAAGCTCGGTCCATATGAGTTTGAATTTGTCGCAAACCTTGGTTTGGACAAATTCACATGGATAGGAACACATACACCCTTAAAATCTAAGTGTCATAAGATTCCCTCCTTCATGAAAAATGACTGTGAGGAAATGTTTTCACTAAAAGAGATTTCAAGAAGATAGTGATTGTTAAATTGTATTCTTGAATTCGATTATGGTTACGGTATCCCTTTCCATGATTCGAATTGTGAGATTTGGCAATTAGTCTTAATTTTTTAGACACACATATGAGTTATCTAAAGGAAAGGTGTATAAGCTTAGATAAAGGATTATCAAAGCATTGGGTATTAGAAATATGAACTTAAAGAAATTCAATAAGCATTGTTTTTCTGAAAGTTAAGTTGTTTCTGAATACATGTCAAAGCTAGTGGGAGCATAAGCGTTATGTTTAAAATAATCATCATGATAGTGGGAGCATAAATGTTATGATTGTATGATTATTAAAGCAAGTGTTGCAAGTTGGCAATATTGAATATAGAAAACAGGAGTCATACTTTGCAAAGTTGTAAGGGTTGAATAATTGTTTTTCTATAATTAAGGGAGAGAATATTATGCTTCATTTCAAATCTAAAGGCTTAGGTTGTCGAATGTTAATAAATTTAGTCAAGGATACATAGTGAGTTCTTAAATTTTGATTATGATTACGACATTCCTCTTCATAATTCGAATCATAAGAACATGACACATAAAATATTATGGCAGAAGATTGATAAAGTATCAAATCTTTAAGTAAGACATTATGCATCGTGTCCCATACGCTTCGGGTATAGGATCGATCGTAAATGCTGTACAATTTGACCATTCTAAAATTTTCCAAATGTCTAGTGCATTTAGAGGGAAAAGTTTTGGATAAGGTGTCTAAGTCCATAACTTATTTGGTATATACTTGACCCGACCGGCATGGTCCATTTGGGTTGCATCTCATCCAAACTATTATGGATAATTTTATGAGAGTTATACACATATGTTTATTAATATATTATGAGTTATAATATATTAATATGAAGTTACGTTATTTAATTAGTTTTAGTCTTAAATTAATTATGAATTAATTTAGAGATTAAAAGGAAGACTAATTAGATTATGGGCTATTTGTTTTATATAGTGTGGGCTAATACTCATTTGTTAATGGGCTAGGCTTATGTGGAAGTCCATGGATGATCCATGGAGCTTTTAACCCATGGATCCTTGGAAAGGAAAAGACATGGGTTATTAGGGTTTCACCCTAACCATGCACACTATATAAGCATGCTTATGGAGCATGAAATGGAGCCTAAGAGAAAACTAGTGAACTAGTGTGTGTGTGCATGTGTGTGGCCGATTTTATACAAGGGTGTATACTCTCTCTAAGTTTTCCAAGAGTTTGTGGTGTTTGTGATTCCATTTGAGGCATTCACACTATTGGTGCTTGGCCCTCAAACTCCTTAGAACCAAACTCACCAAAAGGTATGTAATCTCTTCTAACTCTTTTATGTTGAAATGTTCCCCATGCCATGTTAGATAGGTTATAAACCTTGGAAAATTATTATTTTGCATGTATTTAGACAAACATAGATCCAAGGTTTATTAGGGTTGCATGCACACTTAGGAAGTGTTAGATTGCTCAAAACCCAACAGTGGTATCAGAGCCTAGGCTTGCTTGTTTGATACTTGATGCAAAATAGTGAAAAAAAGTCGAAATCGTTGCTGTCTGCATGGTGGACTCGCCGAGTCCATTGGGGGGACTCGACGAGTCCAAGGCAAACTTCAACCTACTCGACGAGTCAGTTCATGCACTCGACGAGTAGGATCGAGAGAGTGCAGTTTTTCGACTTTTGCTGCTGGAAATGGACTAGAAACATTACCCTAAACTGTTTTGATGTTATAAAACTTATTTTAGTTGGTGTAATGGTTGTTCTAATCCATTTACAATAGCATATATCAAAATTCCATGATTTTATGTGTTCATATAATTCTTGAATTTTTGATGATCATGTTCATGTTCTTATGAATTTAGAAAATGATAGGAATTATTTGCTGAATTGTTTAGAATTAATTCTTGATCATTTATGTGTCTTAATGGAGTCCATAATTTGACCTCAAGTTATGGATTTCCAAAGGTCACTCTTATTTAACACACACTTATTACATATAAGTTACATGAAAATGAAGAGTCTTCATTTTTATGAACCTTTAATTCATAAGTTATGAAATGAAGAGTTTTGCAAAGTTACAAAACTTGCCCTCAAGTTTTGGAATTTGTAAAGTTTGACACACTTTAATAAACTTTAATTCCAACCCTTAGAGTTTTAATAGTTAAAATTCAACCCTTATACTATTTATAACATTAATGGTTAATTATTATATATATGTATAAGAATAAGTCGTTTTACCGTTAGTAGGCCTCATTCACGAAGCCTGTCTATAAGGTGGGTATAAGGTTGTTGCCTATAAAATGGCGACTTAATGGGTGTATACTCTCACCCACCGCTTGCTTGACCGGTGGAGGGTCGTTAGCAGAACGGGTAGAACAATGACTTTAAATCCTCATTAAAGTATAATGAATATTATAAAATAACTAAACTCTTTTAATTCCTAATCTTAGTTATTTTAGGAAAATGTGAACATGGTGCTAGTCCATGGAATTCACACTTTGTACCTTACCAAGTCGTTGGTGGTGTTGGATAAGGTGTCTAAGTCCATAACTTATTTGGTATATACTTGACCCGACCGGCATGGTCCATTTGGGTTGCATCTCATCAAAACTATTATGGATAATTTTATGAGAGTTATACACATATGTTTATTAATATATTATGAGTTATAATATATTAATATGAAGTTACGTTATTTAATTAGTTTTAGTCTTAAATTAATTATGAATTAATTTAGAGATTAAAAGAAAGACCAATTAGATTATGGGCTATTTGTTTTATATAGTGTGGGCTAATACTCATTTGTTAATGGGTTAGGCTTATGTGGAAGTCCATGGATGATCCATGGAGCTTTTAACCCATGGATCCTTGGAAAGGAAAAGACATGGGTTATTAGGGTTTCACCCTAACCATGCACACTATATAAGCATGCTTATGGAGCATGAAATGGAGCCAAAAAAGAGAAAACTAGTGAACTAGTGTGTGTGTGCATGTGTGTGGCCGATTTTATACAAGGTGTATACTCTCTCAAAGTTTTCCAAGAGTTTGTGGTGTTTGTGATTCCATTTGAGGCATTCACACTATTGGTGCTTGGCCCTCAAACTCCTTAGAACCAAACTCACCAAAAGGTATGTAATCTCTTCTAACTCATTTATGTTGAAATGTTTCCCATGCCATGTTAGATTGGTTATAAACCTTGGAAAATTATTATTTTGCATGTATTTAGACAAACATAGATCCAAGGTTTATTAGGGTTGCATGCACACTTAGGAAGTGTTAGATTGCTCAAAACCCAACAGTGGTATCAGAGCCAGGTTTGCTTGTTTGATACTTGATGCAAAATAGTGAAAAAATTCGAAATCGTTGCTGTCAGTATGGTGGACTCGCCGAGTCCATTGGGGGGACTCGACGAGTCCAAGGCAAACTTCAACCTACTCGACGAGTCAGTTCATGCACTCGACGAGTAGGATCGAAAGAGTGCAGATTCTCGACTTTTGCTGCTGGAAATGGACTAGAAACATTACCCTAAATTGTTTTGGTGTTATAAAACTTATTTTAGTTGGTGTAATGGTTGTTCTAATCCATTTACAATAGCATATATCAAAATTCCATGATTTTATGTGTTCATATAATTCGTGAATTTTTGATGATGATGTTCATGTTCTTATGAATTTAGAAAATGATAGGAATTATTTGCTGAATTGTTTAGAATTAATTCTTGATCATTTATGTGTTTTAATGGGATTCATAATTTGTCCTCAAGTTATGGATTACCAAAGGTCACTTTTATTTAACACACACTTAAAACACATAAGTTAAATGAAAATGAAGAGTCTTCATTTTTATGAACCTTTAATTCATAAGTTATGAAATGAAGAGTTTTGCAAAGTTACAAAACTTGCCCTCATGTTTTGGAATTTGTAAAGTTTCACACACGTTAATAAACTTTAATTCCAAACCTTAGAGTTTTAATAGTTCAAATTCAACCCTTATACTATTTAGAACATTAATGGTTAATTATTATATATATATGTATAAGAATAAGTCGTTTTACCGTTAGTAGGCCTCATTCACGAAGTCGGTCTATAAGGTGGGTATAAGGTTGTTGCCTATAAAATGGCGACTTAATGGGTGTATACTCTCACCCACCGCTTGCTTGATCGGTGGAGGGTCGTTAGCCGAACGGGTAGAACAATGACTTTAAATCCTCATTAAAAGTATAATGAATATTATAAAATAACTAAACTCTTTTAATTCCCAATCTTAGTTATTTTAGGAAAATGTGAACATGGTGCTAGTCCATGGAATTCACACTTTGTACCTTACCAAGTCATTGGTGGAGCGTGTGTGGTTAACCGGCACACTAACTAGGACTAGTAAGGATCACGAAGGGTGACTTAATGTTTTTCATAGATCAATGGATCGTGTGTGGTTAACCAGCACATTGATTAGGTGATAATATTAAGGGTACCAAGTGAATTAGCAAGGTTATTCACACCTTGTTTTGTGATCCTCGGCATCCCAGTCACAAAACTTGAAGGGCACAATCGAGATTGAAACATGCCATTGAAAAGTTCAATGAATCTCAAAAGAATCTAGGAATTTCAAATCCAATTAAACCTAATAAATCATTTCGTTTTCATGGTGGAAATTGGTGAATCGTCATTCACCTACCTTTCAAATATATTATTACTTTGATTACGACATCCCTCTTCTAAGTGTAATTTATTGTGATTGGATCCTAGCCTTAATATTACATTTGGGTGTCTTATTAAGGATCCTAAATATCTAATCTAAACTTACTTTCTTCTTTCAGATGTCTTCTAACACTAATGCTTCAGGCTCTAACCCAACTGGTTCTTTCTCTCTCATGAATCTTTGTGGGAGGGTCATCTTTGATGGTTCCAACTTCATGGATTAGATTAGGAACATCAGGATGGTTACTCGTTACGAGGACAAGGAATATGTCCTCGATAAGGAGTTAAAAGAACTTGATGAGTCTACTGCTACTCCTGAGGAGATCGCTAAATTCAGGACTCATGAGAGAGATGCTACTAAGGTGGCATGTATCATGATGGCCACGATGACAGCCGAGCTCCAAAAGTCGTATGAAGATTTCTACCCTTTTGAGATGCACCAAGACCTGATGGAAAGGTACCATCAGAGTGCTCGTCAGGAGCGGTATGAAATAATCTCCTCCATAATAACTACCCGCATGAAGGACGGTGAATCCGTCACGGGCCACATGCAAAAGATGCAAAGGTATGTGGACCGTTTGCTAAAGCTGAATGTTAACATCCCCGAGGAGTTGGTAATTGACATCATTTTGCACTCCTTGCCTTCTTGTTATGATCATTTTCGAATGACATATCATATGAACAAGGAGGAAGTTACCCTCAGCAAGCTTCAACGAATTTTGAAGACCGCAGAATCCGGTCTTAAGGGTAAGGCGGTTGTTACCTCTACTACTCCTACTCCAACATCTACCCCTGTTTTAGCTATTGGGCAAGGCAAAGGGAAAAAGAGGAAGCACCCTTCGAAGGGTACCAAGGGAAAGTCTCTTGAAGGCTCGTCATTAAAGACCAAGTGCGGTTCTGCCACTCCTTCTGCCATTCCCAAGAATGCTGAATGCTTTTATTGCCATGAAAAGGCACTCTGGAAGCGAAACTGCCCTAAGTACTTGCAGGATCTAAAGGATAGGAAAGTGAAACCCACCCATGCAGGTATTTACAGTATATTGTCTAATTACTCAACATATTCTAACTCTTGGGTGCTTGATACAGGATGTGGTATTCACATATGTTCTGATTTGCAGGGCCCAAGAAGAAGTAAGGATGTGGAGCACGGGAAGATAAACTTAATCATGGGGAATAAGAAGGCTTCACCTGTTTCCAAGATTGGAGTTTATACTTTGTTGCTTAATAATGGGTTAAAATTAGATTTGAATAAATGTGTGTACTCGTCTGAAATGGCGAGGAATATTATTTCTTTTCATGCTTTGTACAAACAAGGTTTTACCTTTTCGTTTGATAATGAATGTGGTGGTATTAATGCTTTCTTTAATAATGTGTTTTATTTTAAAGCGTTACCTTGTGATGGTGTCTACGAAACTGTGTCGATTGTAGACAACTTAGGAAATAATGTGTTGTATATTGATTCTTCTACTAGCGTATATAAAGCATCATTGTGGCATTGTCGTCTTGGACATGTAAACAAGAAACACATTGGCCAACTCCAAAAGAGTGGAGTCTTGGAATCATTTGACCTTAAATCGGATGATAATTGTGAATCTTGTCTACTTTGAAAGATGAGAAAATCACCCTTCACTGGAACTTGTGAGAGGCGTGAGGGTTTGTTGGACCTAATACATACTGATGTATGTGGGCCATTCAAAACCGCCACAAGGGACGCTAATCGGTATTATGTGACTTTTATTGATGATTTTAGTAGATATGGGTATGTCTACTTAATCAAACATAAGTCCGAAACCTTTGAAAGGTTTAAGGAATTCAAACAGGAAGTAGAAAATCAATTGGGCAGGAACATTAAGATGCTTCGATCCGATCGAGGTGGTGAGTGTCTTAGTACCGAGTTCCTTGACTATCTTAAGGAGTGTGGGATTGTCTCACAATTGACTCCTCCCAGGACACCACAGCTGAATGGTGTAGCTGAGAGGCGTAATCGAACTTTGTTGGACATGGTTCGCTCTACGATGAGTCGGGTTTCATTACCAATCTCTTTTTGGGGGTATGCCTTAGAGACTACCGTCCATATCCTTAATCTAGTTCCTACAAAGAAGGTTACCAAAACACCTCATGAGATGTGGACTGGGAAGGTTCCAAATTTGGACCACATCAAAATTTGGGGTTGCGAAGCCTTCGTGAGGCGTGAAACTGATGATAAGCTTGAACCCCGAAGTGAAAGGTGTATTTTCATCGGCTACCCACAGAAATCCTTCGGTTACCTCTTCTACAGACCCAGTGAGAATGTGGTCTTTGTAGCACGTAGGGGGATCTTTCGCGAGAAAGAATTTATAAGCCAAGGAGACACTGGGAGGCAGATTGATCTTGAAGAAATTCAAGAATCAATTGGTGAAGGAACCTCAGACACTAGCAATCAACCTGAGGAGGAAACTCCTGTTGATCCAGCTGACGAGTCTGTACCTCCGAGGCGTTCCACACGGGTTAGGAACACACCTTCGTTTTATTATGGTTTTCATATTACTACGGAAGGTGATACGTTTATTAGTGATAGTACACTGGTAAATTTGGATGAACCTAGCAGTGTTAAGGAAGCCATGGCAGGCTCGGAGTCTGCTAAATGGAAGGAGGCTATGGATAGCGAGATACAGTCCATGTATGGCAATGAAGTTTGGAACTTGGTTGACCATGTACCAGGACGTAAAACAGTCGGGTGCAAATGGATCTTCAAGAAGAAGACAGACATGGAAGGAAAAGTGCATACTTATAAGGCTCGACTGGTTGCGAAGGGTTTTACTCAAACTCAAGGTATTGATTATGATGAAACCTTCTCGCCGGTAGCAAAGATTAAGTCTATTAGGGTTATGTTAGCCATTTCAGCATTTCATGATTATGAAATATGGCAAATGGATGTCAAAACCGCTTTCCTTAACGGAAAGTTGGCTGAGGATGTGTACATGAATTAGCCAGAGGGTTTTGTCAGTGCAGAGTATCCTAATAGAGTATGCAAGCTTGAGAAATCCATTTATGGATTAAAACAAGCATCTCATAGTTGGAATCTTTGTTTGAGAAGGTAAAAGAGTTTGGCTTCTCGAGAAGCGAAGATGAGTCTTGCGTGTATGTCAGAGCTAGTGGGAGTATAGTTAGCTTCTTGGTACTGTATGTGGATGACATACTACTCATAGGAAATGACATCCCAACCTTGCAGGAGGTTAAGTCCTGGCTTGGGAAGTGCTTTGCTATGAAGGACCTAGGGGAGGCTACCTATATCCTATGGATAAGGATATTAAGAGAAAGGAGTAGAAGACTAATTGGACTTAGTCAGAGTATCTACTTGGATAAGGTGTTGAAAAGGTTCAACATGGAGAATTCCAAGAAAGAAGATTTACTGATCCAAAGCAATACCAAACTGAGTAAGACTTAGAGTCCGAGTACAGAGGCAGAGATAGCTGAGATGAGCCAATTACCGTATGCTTCCGCAGTTGGCTCGATCATGTATGCTATAACTTGTACCCGTCCTGATGTGGCATTTGCTTTGAGCATGGTCAGCAGGTATCAGGGGAACCCTGGCAAGGCTCATTGGACCGCGGTAAAGAACATTCTCAAGTACCTGCGGAGGACTAAGGATTGGATCCTTACCCTTGGTGGCAGTGATGACTTGAAAGTATTAGGGTATAGTGATGCTGGTTTTCAGACTGATAGGGATAATTTCCGCTCTCAGTCGGGCTGGATCTTTACCTTATATGGAGGGGCAATTTCATGGAAGAGTTCCAAACAGGAGACGGTGGATGATTCGACTTGTGAATCAGAGTATATAGCAGCGAGTGAAGCAGCGAATGAGGCGACATGGCTAAAGAACTTCATCGGAGACCTTGGAGTTGTACCAGCTATTAAGGAACCTATAGAGATTTTCTGTGACAACAATGGTGCGGTTACCTTAGCCAAGGAACCAAGAGATCATGGCAGATCCCAACACATTGACAGAAAATATCACTTCATAAGACACAAGATTGAAGAAGGACTCCTTGTGACAAGGTGGATATCTTCGGATGAGAATCCTGCAGATCCCCTTGCGAAGGGACTGACGAGGGTTAAGCATTTTCAGCATGCGAGACGCATCGGGCTGAGGGACGATATTAGTTTTACAGATTAGATAGTTTTCCTGAAACTTGTAAAATGTAATCGACATTTGATGATGAATAAAATTTGTGATTTACTTATGAGTAAAGTGTTACTATCATTGTCAATTATTTACTCTTGTTTCAGTTTTGCATGTTTTGACTTCCAGAATAATTAATTTATTCAAACCTCCACAATCGATCATACGTCGGAGGTAGGTATGAATCAAGATTGTCATGAATTGGGTTTGTAGATGCCTTAAAGTTGTTTAGACATGGCAATGGTTGCTGCAACATTCATGAGTACTCATAAGTTATGAG
This sequence comes from Lactuca saligna, assembly GCF_052625555.1. Classification (NCBI taxonomy): domain Eukaryota; kingdom Viridiplantae; phylum Streptophyta; class Magnoliopsida; order Asterales; family Asteraceae; genus Lactuca; species Lactuca saligna. The sequence continues at coordinate 225,279,205 of NC_136424.1, read as the reverse complement.
TATTGGTATAAACCCACGCTCACCTGTATCACTTCATGGAATTTATCTCGAGTGATCGTGAGACGATAATATCATATAAATCTTTAAACCTAGAGATATGAGTTGTTACCTATGAGTTGGTTGTGCATTGATTGCACGTAAACACATCAGTAACTTGATGTTATAAAACGTGCCTTTGTGTACAATTCAATAAGTAGTAGAACAAGCATATCAGTCGAAGTTTATCTGTTCCTTCTAGAAATAGAAGCGATATCTGGGCCCCTCGATGATTTTGTGTTGACCCATGTACCAGGCCGGGTCAGAACTAAACCGATGTGTTCAGTGAAGTTCTTCGTCAAACAAATTGCAAAATCGAGAAACAACTGCTAGACAATAAGCAAGACATAGTTCCATGTGTTTGTCCGGCTGATATCATGAGAACAGAGGATTATGTGATCACTTATCTAAAATGGCACTTCATAATTCAACAAAGTCTTCATAGTTCGAGGGAGTTTTCGAGAGCTACGATTGCTGGTTGGTTCCTGAAGTTATAGGCAAATATAGTTATTAGACTTATCCAAGTGGGAGTCTGTTGGATAAGGTGTCTAAGTCCATAACTTATTTGGTATGTACTTGACCCGATCGGCAAGGTCCATTTGGGTTGCATCTCATCCAAACTATTATGGATAATTTTATGAGAGTTATACACATATGTTTATTAATATATTATGAGTTATAATATATTAATATGAAGTTACGTTATTTAATTAGTTTTAGTCTTAAATTAATTATGAATTAATTTAGAGATTAAAAGAAAGACTAATTAGATTATGGGCTATTTGTTTTATATAGTGTGGGCTAATACTCATTTGTTAATGGGCTAGGCTTATGTGGAAGTCCATGGATGATCCATGGAGCTTTTAACCCATGGATCCTTGGAAAGGAAAAGACATGGGTTATTAGGGTTTCACCCTAACCATGCACACTATATAAGCATGCTTATGGAGCATGAAATGGAGCCTAAGAGAAAACTAGTGAACTAGTGTGTGTGTGCATGTGTGTGGCCGATTTTATACAAGGGTGTATACTCTCTCAAAGTTTTCCAAGAGTTTGTGGCGTTTGTGATTCCATTTGAGGCATTCACACTATTGGTGCTTGGCCCTCAAACTCCTTAGAACCAAACTCACCAAAAGGTATGTAATCTCTTCTAACTCATTCATGTTGAAATGTTCCCCATGACATGTTAGATAGGTTATAAACCTTGGAAAATTATTATTTTGCATGTATTTCGACAAACATAGATCCAAGGTTTATTAGGGTTGCATGCACACTTAGGAAGTGTTAGATTACTCAAAACCCAACAGGTGGAGCGTGTGTGGTTAACCGGCACACTAACTAGGACTAGTAAGGATCACGAAGGGTGACTTAATGTTTGTCATAGATCAATGGAGCGTGTGTGGTTAACCGGCACATTGATTAGGTGATAATATTAAGGGTACCAAGTGAATTAGCATGGTTATTCACACCTTGTTTTGTGATCCTCGGCATCCCAGTCACAAAACTTGAAGGGCACAATCGAGATTGAAACATGCCATTGAAAAGTTCAATGAATCTCAAAAGAATCTAGGAATTTCAAATCCAATTAAACCTAATAAATCATTTCGTTTTCATGGTGGAAATTGGTGAATCGTCATTCACCTACCTTTCAAATATATTATTACTTTGATTACGACATCCCTCTTCTAAGTGTAATATATTGTGATTGGATCCTAGCCTTAGTATTACATTTGGGTGTCTTATTAAGGATTCTATATATCTAATCTAAACTTACTCTCTTCTTTCAGATGTCTTCCAACACTAATGCTTCAGGCTCTAACCCAACTGGTTCTTTCTCTCTCATGAATCTTTGTGGGAGGGTCATCTTTAATGGTTCCAACTTCATGGATTGGATTAGGAACATCAGGATGGTTACTCGTTACGAGGACAAGGAATATGTCCTCGATAAGGAGTTAAAAGAACTTGATGAGTCTACTGCTACTCCTGAGGAGATCGCTGAATTCAGGACTCGTGAGAGAGATGCTACTAAGGTGGCATGTATCATGATGGCCACGATGACAGCCGAGCTCCAAAAGTCATATGAAGATTTCTACCCTTTTGAGATGCTCCAAGACCTGATGGAAAGGTACCATCAGAGTGCTCGTCAGGAGCGGTATGAAATAATCTCCTCCATAATAACTACCCGCATGAAGGACGGTGAATCCGTCACGGGCCACATGCAAAAGATGCAAAGGTATGTGGACCGTTTGCTAAAGCTGAATGTTAACATCCCCGAGGAGTTGGTAATTGACATCATTTTGCACTCCTTTCCTTCTTGTTATGATCATTTTCGAATGACATATCATATGAACAAGGTGGAAGTTACCCTCCGCAAGCTTCAACGACTTTTGAAGACCGCAGAATCCGGTCTTAAGGGTAAGGCGGTTGTTACCTCTACTACTCCTACTCCAACATCTACCCCAGTTTTAGCTGTTGGGCAAGGCAAAGGGAAAAAGAGGAAGCACCCTTCGAAGGGTACCAAGGGAAAGTCTCTTGAAGGCTCGTCATTAAAGACCAAGTGCGGTTCTGCCACTCCTTCTGCCATTCCCAAGGATGCTGAATGCTTTTATTGCCATGAAAAGGCACTCTGGAAGTGAAACTGCCCTAAGTACTTGCAGGATCTAAAGGATAGGAAAGTGAAACCCACCCATGCAGGTATTTACACTATATTGTCTAATTACTCAACATATTCTAACTCTTGGGTGCTTGATACAGGATGTGGTATTCACATATGTTCTGATTTGCAGGGCCCAAGAAGAAGTAAGGATGTGGAGCACGGGAAGATAAACTTAATCATGGGGAATAAGAAGGCTTCACCTGTTTCCAAGATTGGAGTTTATACTTTGTTGCTTAATAATGGGTTAAAATTAGATTTGAATAAATGTGTGTACTCATCTGAAATGGCGAGGAATATTATTTCTTTTCATGCTTTGTACAAACAAGGTTTTACCTTTTCGTTTGATAATGAATGTGGTGGTATTAATGCTTTCTTTAATAATGTGTTTTATTTTAAAGCGTTACCTTGTGATGGTGTCTACGAAACTGTGTCGATTGTAGACAACTTAGGAAATAATGTGTTGTATATTGATTCTTCAACTAGCGTATATAAAGCATCATTGTGGCATTGTCGTCTTGGACATGTAAACAAGAAACACATTGGCCAACTCCAAAAGAGTGGAGTCTTGGAATCATTTGACCTTAAATCGGATGATAATTGTGAATCTTGTCTACTTTGAAAGATGAGAAAATCACCCTTCACTGGAACTTGTGAGAGGGGTGAGGGTTTGTTGGACCTAATACATACTGATGTATGTGGGCCATTCAAAACCGCCACAAGGGACGCTAATCGGTATTATGTGACTTTTATTGATGATTTTAGTAGATATGGGTATGTCTACTTAATCAAACATAAGTCCGAAACCTTTGAAAGGTTTAAGGAATTCAAACAGGAAGTAGAAAATCAATTGGGCAGGAACATTAAGATGCTTCGATCCGATCGAGGTGGTGAGTGTCTTAGTACCGAGTTCCTTGACTATCTTAAGGAGTGTGGGATTGTCTCACAATTGACTCCTCCCAGGACACCACAGCTGAATGGTGTAGCTGAGAGGCGTAATCGAACTTTGTTGGACATGGTTCGCTCTACGATGAGTCGGGTTTCGTTACCAATCTCTTTTTGGGGGTATGCCTTAGAGACTGCCGTCCATATCCTTAATCTAGTTCCTACAAAGAAGGTTACCAAAACACCTCATGAGATGTGGACTGGGAAGGTTCCAAATTTGGACCACATCAAAATTTGGGGTTGCGAAGCCTTCGTGAGGCGTGAAACTCATGATAAGCTTGAACCCCGAAGTGAAAGGTGTATTTTCATCGGCTACCCACAGAAATCCTTCGGTTACCTCTTCTACAGACCCAGTGAGAATGTGGTCTTTGTAGCACGTAGGGGGATCTTTCGCGAGAAAGAATTTATAAGCCAAGGAGACACTGGGAGGCAGATTGATCTTGAAGAAATTCAAGAATCAATTGGTGAAGGAACCTCAGACACTAGCAATCAACCTGAGGAGGAAACTCCTGTTGATCCAGCTGACGAGTTTGTACCTCCGAGGCGTTCCACACGGGTTAGGAACACACCTTCGTTTTATTATGGTTTTCATATTACTACGGAAGGTGATACGTTTATTAGTGATAGTACACTGGTAAATTTGGATGAACCTAGCAGTGTTAAGGAAGCCATGGCAGGCTCGGAGTCTGCTAAATGGAAGGAGGCTATGGACAGCGAGATACAGTCCATGTATGGCAATCAAGTTTGGAACTTGGTTGACCATGTACCAGGACGTAAAACAGTCGGGTGCAAATGGATCTTCAAGAAGAAGACAGACATGGAAGGAAAAGTGCATACTTATAAGGCTCGACTGGTTGCGAAGGGTTTTACTCAAACTCAAGGTATTGATTATGATGAAACCTTCTCGCCGGTAGCAAAGATTAAGTCTATTAGGGTTATGTTAGCCATTGCAGCATTTCATGATTATTAAATATGGCAAATGGATGTCAAAACCGCTTTCCTCAATGGAAAGTTGGCTGAGGATGTGTACATGAATCAGCCAGAGGGTTTTGTCAGTGTAGAGTACCCTAATAGAGTATGCAAGCTTGAGAAATCCATTTATGGATTAAAACACGCGTCTCGTAGCTGGAATCTTTGTTTTGATGAGAAAGTAAAAGAGTTTGGCTTCTCGAGAAGCGAAGATGAGTCTTGCGTGTATGTCAGAGCTAGTGGGAGAATAGTTAGCTTCTTGGTACTGTATGTGGATGACGTACTACTCATAGGAAATGACATCCCAACCTTGCAGGAGGTTAAGTCCTGGCTTGGGAAGTGCTTTGCTATGAAGGATCTAGGGGAGGCTACCTATATCCTAGGGATAAGGATATTAAGAGAAAGGAGTAGAAGACTAATTGGACTTAGTCAGAGTATCTACTTGGATAAGGTGTTGAAAAGGTTCAACATGGAGAATTCCAAGAAAGAAGATTTACCCATCCAAAGCAATACCAAACTGAGTAAGACTCAAAGTCCGAGTACAGAGGCAGAGATAGCTGAGATGAGCCAATTACCGTATGCTTCCGCAGTTGGCTTGATCATGTATGCTATGACTTGTACCCGTCCTGATGTGGCATTTGCTTTGAGCATGGTCAGCAGGTATCAGGGGAACCCTGGCAAGGCTCATTGGACCGCGATAAAGAACATTCTCAAGTACCTGCGGAGGACTAAGGATTGGATCCTTACCCTTGGTGGCAGTGATGACTTGAAAGTATTAGGGTATAGTGATGCTGGTTTTCAGACTGATAGGGATAATTTCCGCTCTCAGTCGGGCTGGATCTTTACCTTAAATGGAGGGGCAATTTCTTGGAAGAGTTCCAAGCAGGAGACGGTGGCTGATTCGACTTGTGAATCAGAGTATATAGCAGCGAGTGAAGCAGCGAAGGAGGCGATATAGCTAAAGAACTTCATCGGAGACCTTGGAGTTGTACCAGCTATTAAGGAACCTATAGAGATTTTCTGTGACAACAATGGTGCGGTTATCTTAGCCAAGGAACCAAGAGATCATGGCAGATCCCGACACATTGACATAAAATATCACTTCATAAGACAAAAGATTGAAGAAGGACTCCTTGTGACAAGGAGGATATCGTCGGATGAGAATCCTGCAGATCCCCTTACGAAGGGACTGACGAGGGTTAAGCATTTTCAGCATGCGAGACGCATCGGGCTAGGGACGATATTAGTTTTACAGATTAGATAGTTTTCCTGAAACTTGTAAAATGTAATCGACATTTGATGATGAATAAAATTTGTGATTTACTTATGAGTAAAGTGTTACTATCATTGTCAATTATTTACTCTTGTTTCAGTTTTGCATGTTTTGACTTCTAGAATAATTAATTTATTCAAACCTCCACAATCGATCATACGTCGGAGGTAGGTATGAATCAAGATTGTCATGAATTGGGTTTGTAGATGCCTTAAAGGTGTTTAGACATGGCAATGGTTGCTGCAACATTCATGAGTACTCATAAGTTATGAGTATTGTATAAACCCACGCTCACTTGTATCACTTCATGGAATTTATCTCGAGTGATCGTGAGACGATAATATCATATAAATCTTTAAACCTAGAGATATGAGTTGTTACCTATGAGTTGGTTGTGCATTGATTGCACGTAAACACATCAGTAACTTGATGTTATAAAACGTGCCTTTGTGTACAATTCAATAAGTAGTAGAACAAGCATATCAGTCGAAGTTTATCTATTCCTTCTAGAAATAGAAGCGATATCTGGGCCCCTCGATGATTTTGTGTTGACCCATGTACCAGGCCTGGTCAGAACTAAACCGATGTGTTCAGTGAAGTTCTTCGTCAAACAAATCGGAAAAAAGAGAAACAACTGCTAGACAATAAGCAAGACATAGTTCCATGTGTTTGTCCAGCTGATATCATGAGAACAGAGGATTATGTGATCACTTATCTAAAATGGCGCTTCATAGTTCGACAGAGTCTTCATAGTTCTAGGGAGTTTTCGAGAGCTACGATTGCTGGTTGGTTCCTGAAGTTATAGGCAAATACAGTTATTAGACTTATCCAAGTGGGAGTCTGTTCGATAAGGTGTCTAAGTCCATAACTTATTTGGTATATACTTGACCCGACCGGCAAGGTCCATTTGGGTTGCATCTCATCCAAACTATTATGGATAATTTTATGAGAGTTATACACATATTTTTATTAGTATATTATGAGTTATAATATATTAATATGAAGTTACGTTATTTAATTAGTTTTAGTCTTAAATTAATTATGAATTAATTTAGAGATTAAAGAAAGACTAATTAGATTATGGGCTATTTGTTTTATATAGTGTGGGATAATACTCATTTGTTAATGGGCTAGGCTTATGTGGAAGTCCATGGATGATCCATGGAGCTTTTAACCCATGGATCCTTGGAAAAGAAAAGACATGGGTTATTAGGGTTTCACCCTAACCATGCACACTATATAAGCATGCTTATGGAGCATGAAATGGAGCCTAAGAGAAAACTAGTGAACTAGTGTGTGTGTGCATGTGTGTGGCCGATTTTATACAAGGGTGTATACTCTCTCAAATTTTTCCAAGAGTTTGTGGTGTTTGTGATTCCATTTGAGGCATTCAGACTATTGGTGCTTGGCCCTCAAACTCCTTAGAACCAAACTCACCAAAAGGTATGTAATCTCTTCTAACTCTTTTATGTTGAAATGTTCCCCATGCCATGTTAGATAGGTTATAAACCTTGGAAAATTATTATTTTGCATGTATTTAGATAGGTTATAAACCTTGAAATGTGCTTGGTCGCTTGTGAGTAGTTGGAAGTATACTATTGGATGGAGCATATTGACATAATTATGGATAGATAAGATTGTATTAAGAATGATTTGTCATATGGTAAGTATGGAATGGTTTTCATATTGGGAGTTGGATATTGAGAATCAATGTCTAGATTAGAAACTTTTATGCAAGAAGGATGTTCAAAGGAATGTACTTTGAGTGAGAGACATCACATCTATGGAATTATCTTGTAACAATTTTGGATAGAGAGCTTTATAATTCATTGTCAATAGTCATTGTGACATTAGTGCAATGACATTACAAAAAAAAAAATCATTGCATAAAATGTTAGAATCTAACATATTCTACAAGTGGCAAGAATTTGATATTCTTATACTTATGATAAGGATTGGGAGTTGTGAAATGAGTATGATTGGTAATGTGTTCATTTGATCTATTTCACAAAGTAAGAACCATAGGTAAACATTGAGTGCATGCTAAGAGCATGGGACAAGTGTGGTAATAATTCAAGTAAGAAGTTAATTACCCAAAATGACAATTAATGGGTAATCGATATGGTGATAAATAAAAGGTGTTTTATTTATACTCAAAGGTTTGAGGCCATATGGGATTAGTATTATCCTTGTATTTCACTTTGCATGTTTTGACTTCCTGAATAATTTAATTGGTTGAGAACAGTCAAATTATTCGAATGGGCCACAGTCGTTCATATGTTGGAAGTAGGTATGAATGAAGACTGTCGTGAATTGGTGTGTGGATTCTCTAAAGAGTATTAGACATAAGCAAATGTTTGCTGCAATGTTCATGAGTGCTTATGAATATGATTTGAGCATTGGATTAAACCCACGCTCACTTGGATCACTTAATGGATTTTTATCACGAGTGATTAGTGAGACGATAACATCTTATATTCTTGAAACTGAGATGTGTGAGTTGTATCTTGCGAGTCGGTTGCACATTGATAATATGTAAACGCACTAGTAACTTGGTGTTATAAAACATATTGTTGTGTGTGATTTGGTGAGTGAGTGCAAGCGAGCATTGAGTCAAAGTTTATCCGTTCCGTTTATCCAAAGTAGGATGAGAGCGATATCTGTGGGCCCCTCGATGATTTATTGATGGCACCTAAGCGCTTGGCCAAACCGGGACTAAATTGATGTGTTCAATTGTAGTCTGTTGTCAGTCGTCATAAATCTGAATTCGGGAAACAGCACATAGACAGAGAGAATGATTTAGATCCATGTCTCAGTCTATACGATATCTAGAATGAAGGAATATATGATCCCTTATCTAAGGACACGCGTATTTGATAAGATCAGAGTTAACAACGGCTTTGGAAAGCTACGATTGCAGATCAGGATCTGAAGTCATTCGCAGAATAGTTATTAGACTTATCCAAGTGGGAGACTGTTGGATTAGTGTCTAAGTCCATAACTATTTTGGTATGTACAACTATTTTGGTATGTACTTGACCCGATGGTGCATGGTCGTTTTGGGTTGCCTTCACCAAAGCAACTTGATAGGATGAATTATGGAGAGAAAGGATTAATTATGATTTATTAATATATTATGAGAATAATATATTAAAGGAGAAATCATATTATTTAATTAATATTAGTCAAGAATTAATAAGAATTAAGTTTGTGGCTAAAAGACATTAATTAAACTTAAGGGACTACAACTCTTAATTGTGTGATAGTTGAATTTTGAGCTAATGGACTCCATATTAAAGGGGTGGACGAATTCTATGGGGAAACCCATTAGAAATCATCCAAAGGCCTTTAAGAAAAGGGTTCATGGGTTGCTTAGGGCCTAAGCATCCAAATTAGGGTTTCCTTATTACATAGCCCTAATAGCCTCACTATTTAAGGAACCCTTAAGCCCCAAAAACGTGTAGAAGTTGTTCTTGTTGGAATAGTATCTAAGGCTGCAACTATATTAGGCAAGTATTTGACCCGATTGTGCATGGTCATTTTGGGTTACCTTCACCATAGCAACTTGATAGGATGATTTATTAAGAGAGAGTAAATATTATTAGTATATTATGAGAATAATATAAAGAATAATATATTGTTATTTGATTAATATAAGTCATAGAATTAATTGGAGTTAATTTGGTGACTTAAAGATATTAATTAAATAAGAGGGTATAAACTGTCAATTATTTGATAGTTACACTTTAGACTGTAAATCCTTATGGAAGATAGGTTGGACGATTTCTAGGGCTTGGATAAGCCAAAATCGTCCAAAGGATATCTAATATAAGGATATGGATTAACTTAAAGTCTAAGTCATCCAATTAGGGTTTAAGTTGTAACCCTTAAGGAGTCTACAAGTATAAATAGACCCTATGGGATAGAGAATTCCGTACCCATCTAAAGAAAAGATACTCTGGCCGAATTCCTCCCCTCTCCTCTCTCTCAAATCATCCTTTTTGCTAGTTAGTGTTTGTAAGCCATTAGAGGAGTGACAATTGTGACTCTAGAAGCTCCAAGACAACAAGATCAACAAGGAATCCAAAGGTATGATTCTAGATCTGTTTCAATATTGTTATTACACCTAAATAGTCATTAGAAGTCTTGGATTGGAAGCATGTTTGATTAGAAAGCCTAGATCCGAGCATTAGGGTTTTGCATGCGCACATAGGAAAGTTCTTATGGCTAAAACCCATCAGTGGTATCAGAGCCTAGCTTGGTTTTCATTGAATTGTTGCTTGATTGTATGAAACTAAACTGAAAAATTCGAATTTTATGTTTTTGAGTCATGGACTCAGCGAGTTCCAAAGTGGACTCGGCGAGTAGGCCTGACTCGGCGAGTCCCTTTGTGTACTCGGTGAGTCCGAGCGTCAGGATTAGCCAAAAACGGGATTTTTTCATATTTATCTTATGGAAACATACCTTAATCATATTAGATCAAACCTAATCCGATTTTGTGATATATATGACTATATTTTTGATCTAATTGAAGATAATTATCAATTAATAAAATATTTAATTTCCTTATATGATGATTATTAATCAAATATAGATAATTATGTGATTTAGATTATTCGTTATTTGATCCTTTATGTTTTAAATGTTTAAACCTTGTCCTCAAGTTTTGAAATTTATGATTTGTGATTAAAAGTTTAATTTAGACAATTTAAATTTCAAACCCTAGAATTTTACAAGTTTTAAAATACAACCCTATACTAATATAATATTACAAGATTAATATATATATATATATATATATATATATATATATATATATATATATATATATATATATATATATATATATATATATGTATAACTTAAATGCTAGTCTTACCGTTAGTAGGCCTCATTCACGAAGCCGGTCTATAAGGTGGGTATAAGGTTGCGGCCTATAAAATGGCGCTTAATGGGTGTACACTCACACCCACCGCTCGCTTGATTTGTCACACCCCCAAACCAGAATGGCGGAAACATTCGGGGGTGGATGACTTCACGTAGTATCACAACAATTGAGTATTGTAAAGAAAGTAACACAACCATCATATATATAAAATGAAAACGTATATTGTTGCGTTATACATGTTATCAAAAGAATATTACAATATGATGTTAAATGTTCAATAATAAAAACATCCTTAGTGTTCCTTCTCCTAAAAGCTGGTAGTTACCTGTATCACTGATTCCCTAACAAAATACAAGTGGTTTTGAAAAGTGTCAACAATTAAGTTGGTGAGTTCATGAGTGTTTCGAGTTGAAAAGTATATCCTTTTTGGTAGTAAATTGGTAAACGAGGTTTTCAGAAAATCCAATATTTTCTTGTAAGTGATTCAAAAAGTTTCCAAAGTTGGAATGTGTTGGTATCTTTTATACTTGAATGATTAGAAACAACTTTGTATGAAAACTAATGTAGAAAGCTGCAATGCACATATGAATCTCGTAAATCAATCTTGTTTTATACTTTTATGTGAGTTTTATAACCATGCTATTGACACTGACGGCCTGTATCAACATTCTTCAGGTGTTGCAGTGTTATGACATTTGTCACCCCAGACCTGCCAGTCTAACTATAGCTAGTAGTTTAGGTGCGGGATTGTCAATCCCGTATAGATCTATACACAAGTATTACGCTCTCCCTCCAAGAGATTATGGTATATAATACAGGACTTGAAAAGCATACAAAAAAGTACGTTGAAGTTTGGATATCTCACATTGCCTAATATAAATAGATTTACAATGAAATGACCTTACTTCTTTTGAAAGTGTTTCGTTTTTCAAGATGTATATGTAAAATGTAGGACTGACTTGTTAACTATACCCATTATAGTTTGTCAGATAGTATGTTTCATTTAGTAGAAATAACTTAGTGACATAATAGCTCTTGTATACATAAGTTGTTTGTATCGATATTCGAAGATAGAAATTTCATTTATGTTTATAAAACGGTACTTTAACGTGTAATGTACTTGTATTCCCCCCCTAAAACATGAAAAAGAATTGAAAAGTAGGGGTATGAAATCACTCGTTAAGTTTGAAGAGAGAGACTAGAGTTAAGTAGAACTTCGATCACGGATAATTGCGTCGTCGGGCTCTTCGGGGATCTTTGCAACGTAAATCTTTCGTCGGGGGCTCGAGTGCGGAAACCGAGGTGAGGGGAGGGTCTCTAGAGATTAGAAGTATGAGAGAATGACTGAGGATTTGTGAATGGTGTGCAAAAACTAGAGCTTATGCCATCTATTTATAGGGCTGGAAACCCCCGTACGCGGCGCGTACCTACGGAGTACGCTGGGTGTACGCAGTACGCGGGGCGTACCTCGGTTACTCGGGGCGTAACAATGCGTCATGGCTTACGACTCCTGGCTAGCTAAGCGTAGAGTGGGCGGGCCGATGGGACTCAACTCTCGGTCTAGTATGCGGGGCGTACTCCTAGAGTACGCGGGGCGTAATCTGGTCTGTCCTCTTCTAAATTCCGTAACTTTCGCGTACGAGCTTCGTTTTTCGTGTTCTTTATATCCACGCGTAGGTGAGATTATGCTCTACAACTTTCCTTTAGACTCCGTCGGCTAGTTTTGAATTTATTTTTAATGACATAAGTTTAAATAGGCCGGGCCTCCTAAAGTTCGTTAAAGATTTATAGGTTCTTTATTCGGCGTCGGTTTCCGTTTGTCTTTTTATCAATTTGTTCCTATTGCGGAGGTCCTCAACTCTCATTTAGATTGCGTTAGCTAATTTACACTCGATCTTCAATTCGAGTTTTTAGCCCTCTACTACTGTTCCGAAACTTTGAAAATTCGTAACTTCTTCATACGAGGTCCAATTTGGGCGATCTTTTTATGCACGCTCACCTTTCGACGAGATCTACGATTTTTGTTTAGATACTTAAGGCTAAAATGCACATTATTGAGATTTTACTTTTTACGTCAAATAATGTTTTAACGACGTGTCGTAAATATACAAGTGGTTATAATTTCTTCAATATAACCCGGTTTTGAGCGTTCTTTATGTTTTCGGAAACCTTGACAGGTTATCTAATATTTGATGCATCCCAACTTAGATATTTGAACACTTTATTTTCAAGGTTAATTTAGTTTTATTTGACTTGTGAGCGTTACAATGCTTTTGGAAAAATATAGGGTTGTCACATCATCCCCCTGTTAAGGGAATTTCGTCCCGAAATTTAATCTAAGATAGAGTTTACAGTTTAGGAAAAAGATGCAGGTACTTTTGTTTCATCTGATCCTCTCGTTCCCAGGTGTATTCAGGTCCTCGCTTGGCGTTCTAGCGGACCTTTACGATAGGTATGCGGCTTTGTTTAGTCCTTTTGACTTACCGATCCATGATCTCTACTGGTTCCTCTACAAATTGGAGGTTTTCATTTATTGCAATTTCGTCTAGAGGGACGACAAGGGTTTCATCGGATAAGCACTTCTTTAGGTTTGATACGTGAAAGGTAGGGTGTACGTTGTGGAGTTCTTGAGGTAGTCTAAGTTTGTAAGCCACTGGACCGATCCTGGCAAGGATCTCGAATGGTCCGATGTATCTGGGGTTCAGTTTCCCACGTTTTCCGAAGCGTATTAATCCTTTCCAAGGCGAGACTTTAAGTAGGACACGGTCTCCAACTTGGAATTCCAAGCGTATTAATCCCTTGATGCCTTTAGACGTTCTCGGATTTGAACAATCTTCTCCATAGTTTCCCTTATGATCTCTGGTCCAGTGAGCGTGCTATCAGTTGCTTGTCCTCTTGCTAGTTGTATGTCCCCCACTTCGGCCCAGCATAAAGGTGACCTACACTTGCGGCCACAGAGGGCTTCGAACGGGGCAGCTTTGATACTGGTGTGGTAGCTATTGTTGTACGAGAACTCAACCAAGGGTAGATGTGTGTCCCATGCTTAGCCAAAATCGACTACGCAAGCTCTTAGCATGTCTTCTAGGGTTTTTTTGGTTCTCTCGCTCTGGCCGTCGGTTTGTGGGTGATAAGCGGTACTCATGTCTAGTCTTATCCCCAAAGCTTTTTGTAGCGACTGCCAGAACCTTGAGGTGAATCTACTATCTCGGTCCGAGATAATGGATACAGGCACACTATGCAGTCGTACAATTTCTCTGAGGTATGTCCTTGTTAACTTCTCCAATTTATCTGTCTCTTTGATCGGTAGGAAATGTGCTGATTTAGTTAACCTGTCGACAATTACCCAAATAGTGTCGAGTCCGCTTGTTGTTTTGGGTAACTTGGTTATGAAATCCATGGTTATCCGCTCCCACTTCCATTCGGGTATTTCTGGTTGTTGTAATAAACCCGAAGGCTTTTGGTATTCTATTTTGACCTTAGCGCACGTCAGACATTTACTCACGTAGGTAGCAATTTCGGCTTTCATGTTCGGCCACCAGTACAACTTCTTGAGGTCGAGATACATCTTGTCGGAGCCGGGATGTATGGAGTATCGTGTTTTATGGGCTTCGTCTATGATGATTTCTCTGAATCCACCAAACTTCGGTGTCCATATTCGATCCATGAAATAACGAACTCCGTCGCTCTTGGTTTCAAGGTTCTTATCCATTCCTCTTAGGGCTTCTCCTGCCACATTTTCGGATTTCAAGGCTTCCATTTGGGCTTCCTTGATTTGCGTGGACAGGTGTGAATGGATCGTCATAGTTAGGGACTTCACTTGGCGACCTGAGTACTCCTTCTGACTGAGTGCATCTGCCACTACAGTAGCCTTTCCGGGGTGATATCGAATTTCGCATTCGTAATCACTTAGTAGTTCTACCCACCGTCTTTGTCTCATGTTGAGTTCTTTCTGGTTGAGGATATGTTGGAGGCTTTTATGGTCAGTGAAGATCGTACATTTCGTGCCGTAGAGGTAGTGTCTCCATATCTTTAGAGCGAAGATGACTGCTCCTAGCTCAAGATCGTGCATGGTGTAGTTCACTTCATGCGTCTTTAGTTTTCTTGAGGCATAGGCGATGACCTTCCCTCGTTGCATCAGGACACAACCGAGTCCTTGGTTTGATGCATCACAATAGACCATGAAGTCCTTTGTCCCTTCTGGCAGGGTTAGGATGGGTGCACTACATAATGCTCGCTTTAGCGTTTGAAACGCGGCGTCTTGTTTTTCTCCCCAGTCGAAGGTCACATTCTTTTGAGTTAGTGTGGTGAGTGGCTTGGCAATCTTGGAGAAATTTTGTATGAACCTTCGGTAATACCCGGCGAGTCCCAAAAATTGTCGGATCTCTGTAGGGGTTCTTGGAATTGTCCAACTCTCTATTGCCCTGATCTTCGAGGGATCCACGTGTATTCCTTCCTTGCTTACTACGTGTCCTAGGAAATCCACCTCCCGAATCCAAAATTCGCACTTTGAAAATTTTGCATACAGTTTCTCTGTCCTCAGTGTTTCCAAAACCTGGTGGAGATGTTGGCTGTGTTCTTCCTGGCTTCTAGAATAGATGAGTATATCATCTATGAACATGATCACGAATTTGTCCAGGAAGGGACGACATACTCGGTTCATCAAATCCATGAACACCGCTGGAGCGTTTGTCAATCCGAAGGGCATTACTACAAACTCGTAGTGACCATATCGTGTTCGGAAAGCCGTTTTGGGGATGTCTCCTTCCAGTACTCGCAGTTGGTGATAACCAGATCTTAAGTCGATCTTTGAGAAGTAGCTCGCTCCCTGTAGTTGGTCGAACAGATCGTCTATGCGTGGTAATGGATATCGGTTCTTGATTGTCAGTTTGTTCAGCTCTCGATAATCGATACACATGCGAAAAGACCCGTCCTTCTTTTTCATGAATAGGACTGGTGCTCCCCATGGTGAGAAGCTTGGTCTAATGAATCCCTTGCTCAACAGCTCGTTCAATTGACTGGACAGTTCCTGCATCTCGGCTGGAGCTAAATGGTAAGGTGACTTTGCTACTGGGGTAGCTCCGGGGATTAAGTCGATTCTAAATTCAACTTGACGTTCCAGTGGAATTCCTGGAGGATCTTCTGGGAAAATGTCTGGGAAGTTGCAGACTTCCGGAATGTCTTTAATGTTCTTTGGTTCTTGTTTCTGGTCTACTACGTGGGCTAGAAAGGCATGGTATTCCTTGCGAAGATATTTTCTTGCTTTAATACAGGAGATGATTTGCAAATTTGAACTAGGTTTGTCTCCATATATGATAAGATTTTCACCGTTGGGCAGATTGAGACGAACGGCCTTTTCATGGCAAAGAATGCCGGCATGGTGAAGACTCAACCAGTCCATACCGATGATTATATCAAAACTTCTTATCGAAATGGGCATAAGGTCGATTTGAAATAAGTGTTCGTTTAAATTTAATGTGCACCCTACGTACATATCACTTGTGCTTTCTGTTTTTCCATTAGCCATTTCTACAGTGAATATTTTATTAAGTGGTTGGGGTCTTTGGTTAAGTAGGTGTTTGAATTTATGACTCACAAAACTTCTCTCCGCACCGCAGTCAAAGAGTATGCATGCATAAATGTTGTCGAGGAGAAACGTACCCATAACTACTGTTGGATCAGTTATTGCTTCATTTTGACCTATCGCCAGCACTCTCCCAATACCACCAACATTCCTTGTTTTGGGGCAGTCCCTCTTGAAATGCCTAGTTTCTCCACATCCATAACATGCTTGGCTTACTCCTGTACTAGGAATTTGAGTGATTGGCCGCGCTGGCGCTTTAAAGAAACGGGCAGTGTGCCCTTTCCTGTCGCAGTTCTTACAGTACATCTCGCGTCAATTACCGTGGTGATGGTAGTTGCATTTGCTGCACTCGGGCAAGTAACCTGCATATTGTTTTGTTGGCGCCGGGGTTGTAGGAGTTGTGGCGGGAGCAGTAGCAGCATGAACCGCCACCATTTGTTTCTTTGAAGGTTCTTGCGAGGTTTGCCCCTTTCTCTTGTTCCAGAATTTCTTCTTGCTGTTGTTGTGGGCATTGTTATTGTTGTCGTTGTGCCCTTTGGTTGGTTCAGCTACGATAGTCATGACTCCTTGGCAGACGCCATGATCAACGAGAGATTGCGCCAGTTCCTTGGCGCTGTCGAAGGTCATGGGCTTGGAAGCTAACACACTTCCTCGCAGTTGGGGTGATAATCCCTAGATGTACCTCTCCACTTTTTGGCTTTCTAGAATCAACATCCCTGGACAAAGTGTTATCAAATCGCTGAACCTGTTGGTGTAGCTTGCGATGTCTGAGCCTACCATCGAAAGGTTCCACTATTCTTGTTCAAGCTTCTGAATCTCGCCTCTTGGGCAGTATTCCCGAAGGAGCATTCGCTTCAAGTTTTCCCAACCCATGGAGTTCGCCACCACTAGAGTTAGTGTCTTGACGTGGCCGTTCCACCATGTCAAGGCGCGTTCAGAGAATGTACAGGCAGCAAATTTTACTTTGCTTTCTTCAGGGCATGCACAAATTTCAAATACGGCTTCCGTTTTCTCTATCCATTGGGACAGAGCCAATACTCCCCTAGTCCCATAAAAGGGAATAGGTTTTCCATTGGTGAAGTCTTTGTAAGTGCAGACTCCGGAAAGGCCTTGGCTTGGGTGTGACAACCCGAAATTTCCATTTGTACGAACATTATCTATTCAATAGGAGCTAGTCCAATTTCTATAAATTTCAGACTATCCGAACAAGTTTGTGTACATTAGGGTTTACGTTTCTGGACGTATCCGGAGAATGGATGCTCCTGTAATCGTGAAACTTGAACATTGTAAGTTTCACAATGTGATAGTCCGACTTCCGGAATAAAAATATATTCTGTCAAAATATTCCAGGACTATAAATAGTTTTCTGAACTAAATGAATTCATTATTTACAAATCCAACTAAAGAAAAGCCAATTCTCTCTGACGGATCTTCGGGTTTTCACCCCGGATTGTGAGTCTACTTTCCTAAACATGTTTTAATACTTGCTATATGCTTTATAACATCATTTATATGTCCAAAATCAACAAGTTAGAGGAGTTTACGGCCAAAGAACTCTTAGGCCGTAAACCCCTTTTTAATCGACAAACATGCCCTAACTTGCCTCCTTGAGCCTTAGGACTTTAACCACTAGTACATGTGCTTGTTTTGGACTTGAAAACACTTCAAAATGATAGACTTTTAGGAGTTTACGGCCAAGGAAAGGATCTTGGGCCGTAAACCCCTCTTTCTTAAGTAAAAATCATTCCAAGCACACCTAAGGCCTTAAGACAATTTACCTTGCATACTTGGGACTAGAATGGAGAGTAGAACACATCAAAACCACTCCATGAAAGGAGTTTACGGCCAATGAACATATCTTGGGCCGTAAACTCCAAGTGATGCCCCAAAAGTGTGCCTCTTGTCCCCATTAGCCTTAGATAAATTCATGGAAGCCATCCTTGATGTTTAAGAGCCTCAAAACAATTAAAAGCCATCACCCCATAGGAGTTTACGGCCGTAAACTCTAGGGTGAGAGGACTTTGGGCCGAAAACTCCACCATGGAGTATTCTAGAGCCTTAAACTACGTCATATGTTATTCCAACAAAGCTAGGAGTGTTCTAGGACCAAGATAGAACCACAAAACACCCAAAACCAACCTTTGAGGAGTTCACGGCCATAAACCCATGAGTTTACGGCCGTAAACTCCAAGGTGTGGGGTTTGTTGGGTGGTGAACTCCTATGCAAGGCCATTTGATGTTTCAAACCCTTTTGCCTTGTCCCGTAGCAACTTAGATGCAACCATTTGAACCTTAAACATTCATAAGAGTGTTTACATGTTCCTAATTGTATTAACTTACTTTGTTAGGTTATTATGTGGCTAATTAGTTACATATATGCTTATTATATGATAACTAGGCTCGAACATGTGAACAAGTCTCCGTTTGACAATTAGCACGGTACCCGATACCTCAATTCAAGCGACTCACCACAAGTGTGTTCATACCCCTTGAATCAACCTTTGAAATGATTTTAAATGTTTTAAATACTTTATGGGGGGGGGGGGGAATACAAGTCAAATACTTATAGTTATTGCTTCAATCACATGTGATTGCATTTAATCACATGTGATTAATAACTAGGAAAACAACGATTTTTACTACTGTTCAAACTATTTTATCAAACTGTTTCACTTCTAATGTTTTACAAACTCTTTCTACTCATCAAATACTTTTATTAAACTTTGTTTTACTTCTTATAAATTGCATGCCCATATATGTATATATATATATATATATATATATATATATATATATATATATAAGTAATGCTTAAAAGGCTTAGGAAGACCATCCGCCCTATTTCCTTTTCGCGCACTGAGATGTAGTCTGGTGGGACTTCGGGTGACCATCCGAAGGTCGTTTCAACATTAGTTATATATCATATATACATGTATAGACATAAAAGTACTTCCATGTTCATATTTATCAGTACATCAATAGTTAGTTACCATCGGGGTAACACAATACATATACAATGATACTAGAAACAATACATATACATATACTAGAAACAATACATATACATATACTAGAAACAATACATATACATATACTAGAAACAATACATATACATATGCTAGAAACAATACATATACAATGATGCTAGAAACAATACATATACAATGATGCTAGAAACAATACATATACATATACTAGAACAAGAAGCAGTACATATACATGAATACTTTATTATTGTGATTTAAATCGGAGCATGACTTAACTGTCATGGCTCGAGTTGTAGCCAAAATTCTCTTGAAGGGAGAGCGTGAGTTTGCGTATAGATCTATACTGGATTGACAATCCTACACCTTGCTGCTAGCTACAGCCGGACCTGCAGGTCTGTGGGTGCCAAAAGTCATTCCGTTATTACGACCATTCATTTGTCGTTGTTACTAGTCGATAGTATGGTGCAATTTATCACGTAATGCCTTAATATAAATCCGGTTTAAGGTAGTTAGTACCACAGTAGTTCTTATAATACAAGGCTACAGTACTACATTAATTTACCCATTACATATTTTTAGTGATAACCTCACTTAAACATTTATGTACAAACTATATTTTGTTAAATGATAGTTACATTTGGGAAATTACACACTTTTACATCAAACGAACATACCAAAACAGTTAAGCCTTGGTAGAAGGCTTCTTTAATAGAAAATATAGGTTTTTCTGAGAGATTCAAACTTTTACAAACAATTGCAAACTTTTACATACATTTTATAAACTTATACTTGACACATATTCAAACATTTTTGAGTGAAAAATACAGACACTAAAATACTTATGAACTCACTAGCTTAATGCTGATAAACTCTTTCAAAATAACTTGTATTCTCAGGTCGTCAGTAGACAGGTACCGAGGCCAGCTTTTGAGAAGATGGAGCGCATTCAAGACTCATCTTATTATTTTGATATACATTATTTTTGGTGTCTACAATGTACAGAACACACTTGTATTAAAATTATATATTTAATGCAATGGATGATGTTGTTTGCTTATTTATATTTACTGTGTTGTGATACATACATGACGTCCGCCGCCCCAGAACGTTTCCGCCGTTCTTGGTTTTGGGTTGTGACAGATTGGTATCAGAGCATTGTTTATAGTGAATCAAGTATATCAACCCATAAAAGATATACTAAACTATAAACCCATTTGGGATTAAAACACTCTGACCAAGTGTCTATACTTAAAATACTAAAATATTTAATTAAGTATACTAGTCTACATTCATACTAAAACCAGTGTCACAACGACAAGAACAGAAGTATTACGATTGTTAAATATCACAGGTAAGCTCGGGGATATATGGTCAGTCCTGGGAATGGCATAGCCTGATCAACTATGCTGGTCCGAGGAGTGATTAGCATATGCCCTAGAATGGTTGTGATGTGTTAACAAGTCTAAAAACTTACCAACAATACCACAAGAAGATTCAATAGAACCTAAACTTAAAATACTATAGGTGTATTCTGTACTACCAACTACTTGTATACTATATCTTTATACCTCTCTTCTCGTGTAGATTTAAATGGCTGGATTCCATCACGGCGACCCGTACTTTCGAAATGAAGGCAACGCAGGATGGCTCGAAGCAGAGTCTGATGATGAACACCCAATCCCGTTGGATGATCATCAAGCTGAAGGCTTCTCAGATGGATCAGACTCTGAGCCTGAAGTCAACAACCTACCTCCCGTAGGTCAAACCCCGAACAACAACCCTCGACCAGATTTTCTAGGTCCCACTCCCTTGTGGGTAGATAACTTGAATCGCTGGAGTGACGAACAGGGTCAACCCTTACCATGCTTTGGGGACTGAACCTTTTACAACGTCAGCGATGGCGGCTCTGCTGACCGAGCTCTACCTGTCCTTATCCGTAGGATATCTCGTAATGTCGAGCAAGGTCGAGCAGCCATCGACCGGGTCATGGAGATTGATGCCAACTCTAGTGTCAACACAGTCCGCATTCTCCGTCTCGAAGAAGATGTGGAACGGACCCGGAGAACCAATGAAACTCTGCAACAACGTCTGGTTGCCTCTCAAGCTGAGGTCATGGAACTTCGAGCTCGTCAAAGGGCTCATGAACGACACCTTCAAGAGGTGGTACATCAAATGAGAGACCTCATGGTTCTCCCGAGGAACACTCATCGCCGTTAGATGATGTCTAGTACATCATCATCTTTTGGGTTAAGGATTAGTCTTTTAACATCTGTGCTCTAAGTAGCACTTATCTGTAAAATATTCCTAACTTTCAGTATTCTAATTAGGAATCTAGGAACTGTCAAACTTTCCGTATGGTATGATGTAAGACCTACTGTTAGGTTAATTTTCATTAAACTCGTTACATCAGTAATACCAGTATTATTGACAACTACCTACTCTGTGGGATAAATCTTTACATTTGGATTTCCCTACACATCTTTCTAGTTGTGAACACAAACACTTATTCAATTGTTGGGCTATGGTTAGTTAGTCCATTTGTCATTCGCACATTACTCACAAATTGATTCTTACCACTTTTCTCATCTTTATAAACTTATAGTTGAAAGATGCCTCCTCGTAAATCTCCCAGGACTAGGAATAATCCTGTACCTCCACCGCCTCCTCCGCCTGCGGTCATCGATACTGCAGCTCTGAACGCTGCCGTAGCTGCAGCAGTGGCAACTGCCATGGCTCAGTATCACTCATCAGATGCTAGTAGAGGTGGAACCCCGGTTAACTCCATTCCGGTTGAAACTCCTGTGCGCTCGAGAGAGTGCTCTTACAAGGATTTCACCAACTGTAAGCCGAAACCCTTTCATGGGACCGGCGGAGTCATTGCTCTTTCGCAATGGTTCGAGAAGACTGAATCGGTCTTCAAAATTTGTTCTTGCCCTGCTGCGTGCAAAGTCAAATATGCCACATGCACCTTCGAAGGGAAGGCACTGATGTGGTGGAACAGCCACGTTAAATCTCTAACTCTCGTCGTGGCCAACGACATAGGCTGGGATACGATGAAAGACCTCATGATTGAGGAATACTACCCGAGGGGCGAGATCCAGAAATTGGAACAGGAGCTTTGGAGCCTGACCATGAAGGGCACCAACATTATCGCTTACACTGCCCGGTTTAGCGAACTGGTGGCCCTCTGCCCTAACATGGTTCCCACTGAAGGGAAGAAGATTGAAAGGTATGTATGGGGGCTAGTGCCTCCTTACCAGGGGAATGTCTTAGCATCCAACCCTGCTACCTTCGACAGTGCCAAGCGACTGGCACAGCAGCTCATTGACCATGGTGTCAAAACCCCTACAACCACAACAACCCTAGACATCTCAGAACCATCCAAACCCGCTGACTCCAAGCGGAAGTTCTGGGATGACAAGAAAAGGCAGCGAGCTGCCAAGAAGCAGCAAATTGTGGCTGTACATGCCGCAGTAACCCCTGCTGCTACTGCACCAACGAAGCAGTATGCTGGAAGTTTGCCAAAGTGCAACAAATGCAACTTCCACCACAACGGCCCCTGCCGTGAAATGCAGTGCTCAAACTGCAACAGGAAAGGACACACCGTCCGTTTCTGTAAATTCCCGGCGCAACCGATCACGCAAGTCCCTGGCTCTGGCGCGAGCCCAACTTGCTATGGATGTGGCGAAACAGGCCACTATAAGAGGGACTGCCCTAAAGCGAGAAATGCTGGAGGAGCAGGGAGGGTACTAGCTATAGGCCACGGGGAAGCAGTCGCTGACCCGACAATGGTGACTGGTACGTTCCTCCTCGATAACTCCTATGCATGCATTCTATTCGATAGTGGAGCGGAGCGAAGCTTCGTGAACCACAAATTTGCTTGCATGCTTAAACCACAACCACACGCACTTAAAGAACAATTCACAGTAGAAATGGCTAACGGCAAAACAGAAAACACCAGTAGCATATACTTAGGATGTATCCTAACCCTAGATAACCATTCATTCCCAATCGACCTCATGCCGGTCTCAATAAAAAGTTTCGACGTCATCATCGGCATGGATTGGTTGAGCCTTCATCACGCCGACATCATGTGCTTCGAGAGAGCAGTCCGACTAAACCTTCCGTCTAACGAAACTCTTATAGTCTACGGCGACAAACCTGGTGCGAGTCTTCGAATTATATCAAGTATTCAAGCACAGAAATATATTCGCAAAGAATACCACGCATTCCTTGCTCACGTCGTCGACACAAACCTCGAAACGAAAGAACTCAAGAACATTCCAGTAGTGAGCGACTTTCCCGACATTTTCCCAGAAGAACTACCTGGATTACCTCCGCAACGACAGGTCGAGTTCCGTATCGACTTAGTTCCAGGAGCTACCCCAGTAGCCAAGTCGCCCTACCGATTAGCACCAGCAGAGATGCAGGAATTATCGGGTCAACTTAACGAACTACTCAGCAAGGGCTTCATAAGACCAAGCTTCTCACCTTGGGGAGCACCGGTCTTGTTCGTTAAGAAGAAAGACGGATCATTACGTATGTGTATCGACTACAGAGAACTCAACAAACTGACGGTCAAAAATCGTTATCCTCTACCTCGCATAGACGATCTATTTGACCAACTGCAAGGGGCGAACTACTTCTCCAAAATTGATCTAAGATCCGGATATCACCAGTTACGAGTGCTAGAGGAGGATGTTCCAAAGACAGCCTTCCGAACTCGTTACGGACACTACGAGTTCGTGGTGATGCCATTCGGATTGACCAACGCGCCAACAGTTTTCATGGACCTGATGAACAGAGTATGCCGACCTTACTTGGATCAGTTCGTCATCGTTTTCATTGACGACATCCTGATCTACTCCCGAAGTAAGGAAGAGCATGGTGATCACCTCCGACTAGTTTTAGGAACTTTACGAATGGAGAAACTCTATGCGAAGTTCTCGAAATGTGAATTTTGGATCCGAAGAGTCGAATTCTTAGGACACGTGGTAAGCGAAGAGGGAATCCACGTGGACCCATCCAAAATTAAAGCCATTGAGAACTGGTCAGCACCGAAGACGCCGACAGAAATTCGTCAATTTCTAGGTCTTGCTGGTTACTACCGCAGATTCATTCAAAACTTCTCCCGAATAGCGAAACCTCTTACAACCCTGACCCAGAAAGGTGTGGCCTTTGACTGGGAAGAGAAACAAGAAAGAGCATTCCAAACGCTCGAACGAGCCTTATGCACCGCGCCAATACTATCTCTCCCTGAAGGGATAGAAGACTTTGTGGTCTATTGCGATGCATCGAACCAAGGGCTCGGGTGTGTTCTGATGCAACGAGGTAAGTTCATCGCCTACGCCTCCCGACAGTTGAAGACACACAAAGTTAACTATACGACACACGATCTTGAACTGGGAGCAGTGGTGTTTGCTCTGAAGATCTGGAGACATTACTTGTATGGAACGAAGAGCACTATCTTTACCGACCACAAGATTTTACAACACATATTCGATCAGAAGGAGCTCAACATGAGACAACGACGGTGGGTCGAGCTACTCAGTGATTACGAATGCGATATTCGTTATCATCCGGGTAAAGCCAACGTAGTAGCAGACGCCCTGAGTCGGAAAGAATATTCTGGTCGCAAGGTCAAGTCATTATCAATAACCATCCATTCACACTTGTCTAACCAAATTCAGGCGGCCCAACTTGAAGCCATGAAACCTGAAAATGTGACGAGTGAATCCCTTAGAGGAATGGACAAGAGTTTAGAAGCCAAGGGTGACGGAGCCTTATACTTCATGGATCGGATCTGGACACCGAAACACGGTGGTTTCCGAGACTTAGTCATGACCGAGGTGCACAACACTCGGTATTCCGTCCACCCAGGTTCAGATAAGATGTATCTGGATCTTAAAAAGCTATACTGGTGGCCTAATATGAAAGCAGAGATTGCTACCTTCGTAAGTAAATGCCTTACTTGCGCGAAGGTAAAGGTCGAGTACCAGAAGCCCTCTGGTTTACTACAACAACCAGAGATTCCAGAATGGAAGTGGGAGCGGATCACTATGGATTTCATAACCAAGTTGCCCAAGACAACGGGTGGACTTGATACCATATGGGTCATCGTTGATAGATTGACCAAGTCTGCACACTTCCTGCCTATCAAAGAAACCGACAAGATGGAGAAACTAACGAGAACATATATTAGGGAAATCGTACGACTACATGGTGTACCTATATCCATTATCTCCGATCGAGATAGTAGGTTCACCTCAAGATTTTGGCAATCACTGCAACATTCCCTAGGAAGAAGGCTGGACATGAGCACAGCCTACCATCCACAGACTGACGGACAGAGTGAGAGGACGATCCAAACTTTAGAAGATATGTTGCGTGCTTGTGTAATTGACTTTGGAAAAGCGTGGGATACTCATTTACCCCTTGTCGAATTTTCCTACAACAACAGTTATCACACGAGCATAAAAGCAGCACCATTTGAAGCTCTCTACGGCCGAAAGTGCAGATCCCCTCTGTGCTGGGCTGAGATGGGTGATACCCAATTAGCTAGAGGGCAAGCTTCCGACAGTACTCTCACTGGTCCGGAAATCATTCGGGAAACGACAGAGAAGATCGTTCAGATTCATGAACGGTTGAAAGCCTCTAGAGACCGACAAAAGAGCTACGCTAATAAACGCAGAAAACCTTTGGAATTTCAGGTGGGAGACCGAGTCCTTCTCAAAGTCTCACCCTGGAAAGGCTTGATACGCTTCGGTAAGCGTGGGAAGCTTAATCCTAGGTACATAGGGCCTTTCGAGATTCTCGCAAGAGTCGGCCCTGTAGCTTACAAACTTGATCTACCCGACACACTTCGTAACGTACATCCTACATTCCACGTATCTAACTTGAAAAAGTGTCTGTCCGACGAGACTCTCGTAATCCCACTCGACGAGATCGAGATCAACGAGAGCCTCAACTTCGTGGAAGAACCTGTAGAGATCATGGACCGTGAGGTCAAGCAGACGAAGCAAAGCCGTATCCCTATCGTGAAGGTTCGCTGGAACGCCAAGCGAGGACCAGAATTCACTTGGGAACGCGAGGATCAGATGAAACTGAAATATCCTCATCTTTTCGCTTAGTTATTTGTAACTTCTTATTTGCTTAAATTCTAATTTCGGGACGAAATTCCTTCTAACGGGGGGATGATGTGACAACCCGAAATTTCCATTTGTACGAACATTATCTATTCAATAGGAGCTAGTCCAATTTCTATAAATTTCAGACTTGTCCGAACAAGTTTGTGTACATTAGGGTTTACATTTCTGGACGTATCCGGAGAATGGATGCTCCTGTAATCGTGAAACTTGAACATTGTAAGTTTCACAATGTGATAGTCCGACTTCCGGAATAAAAATATATTCTGTCAAAATATTCCAGGACTATAAATAGTTTTCTGAACTAAATTAATTCATTATTTACAAATCCAACTAGAGAAAAGCCAATTCTCTCTGACGGATCTTCGGGTTTTCACCCTGGATTGTGAGTCTACTTTCCTAAACATGTTTTAATACTTGCTATATGCTTTATAACATCATTTATATGTCCAAAATCAACAAGTTAGAGGAGTTTACGGCCAAAGAACTCTTAGGCCGTAAACCCCTTTTTAATGGACAAACATGCCCTAACTTGCCTCCTTGAGCCTTGGGACTTTAACCACTAGTACTTGTGCTTGTTTTGGACTTGAAAACACTTCAAAATGATAGACTTTTAGGAGTTTACAGCCAAGGAAAGGATCTTGGGCCGTAAACCCCTCTTTCTTAAGTAAAAATCATTCCAAGCACACCTAAGGCATTAAGACAATTTACCTTGCATACTTGGGACTAGAATGGAGAGTAGAACACATCAAAACCACTCCTTGAAAGGAGTTTACGGCCAATGAACATATCTTGGGCCGTAAACTCCAAGTGATGCCCCAAAAGTGTGCCTCTTGTCCCCATTAGCCTTAGATAAATTCATGGAAGCCATCCTTGATGTTTAAGAGCCTCAAAACAATTAAAAGCCATCACCCCATAGGAGTTTATGGCCGTAAACTCTAGGGTGAGAGGACTTTGGGCCGAAAACTCCACCATGGAGTATTCTAGAGCCTTAAACTACTTCATATGTTATTCCAACAAAGCTAGGAGTGTTCTAGGACCAAGATAGAACCACAAAACACCCAAAACCAACCTTTGAGGAGTTCACGGCCATAAACCCATGAGTTTACGGCCGTAAACTCCAAGGTGTGGGGTTTTTTGGGTGGTGAACTCCTATGCAAGGCCAGTTGATGTTTCAAACCCTTTTACCTTGTCCCGTAGCAATTTAGATGCAACCATTTGAACCTTAAACACTCATAAGAGTGTTTACATGTTCCTAATTGTATTAACTTACTTTGTTAAGTTATTATGTGGCTAATTAGTTATATATATGCTTATTATATGATAACTAGGCTCGAACGTGTGAACAAGTCTCCGTTTGACACTTAGCACGGTACCCGATACCTCAATTCAACCGACTCACCACAAGTGAGTTCATACCCCTTGAATCAACCTTTGAAATGATTTTAAATGTTTTAAATACTTTATGGGGGGGGGGGGGATACAAGTCAAATACTTATAGTTATTGCTTCAATCACATGTGATTGCATTTAATCACATGTGATTAATAACTAGGAAAACAACGATTTTTACTACTGTTCAAACTGTTTTATCAAACTGTTTCACTTCTAATGTTTTACAAACTCTTTCTACTAATCAAATAATTTTATTAAACTTTGTTTTACTTCTTATAAATTGCATGCCCATATATGTATATATATAAGTAATGCTTAAAAGGCTTAGGAAGACCATCCGCTCTATTTCCTTTTCGCGCACTAAGATGTGGTCTGGTGGGACTTCGGGTGACCATCCGAAGGTCGTTTCAACATTAGTTATATATCATATATACATGTATAGACATAAAAGTACTTCCATGTTCATATTTATCAGTACATCAATAGTTAGTTACCATCGGGGTAACACAATACATATACAATGATACTAGAAACAATACATATACATATACTAGAAACAATACATATACATATACTAGAAACAATACATATACATATACTAGAAACAATACATATACATATGCTAGAAACATTACATATACAATGATGCTAGAAACAATACATATACATATACTAGAACAAGAAGCAGTACATATACATGAATACTTTATTATTGTGATTTAAATCGGAGCATGACTTAACTGTCATGGCTCGAGTTGTAGCCAAAATTCTCTTGAAGGGAGAGCGTGAGTTTGCGTATAGATCTATACTGGATTGACAATCCTACACCTTGCTGCTAGCTACAGCCGGACCTGCAGGTCTGCGGGTGCCAAACGTCATTCCGTTATTACGACCATTCATTTGTCATTGTTACTAGTCGATAGTATGGTGCAATTTATCACGTAATGCCTTAATATAAATCCGGTTTAAGGTAGTTAGTACCACAATAGTTCTTATAATACAAGGCTACAGTACTACATTAATTTACCCATTACATATTTTTAGTGATAACCTCACTTAAACGTTTATGTACAAACTATATTTTGTTAAATGATAGTTACATTTGGGAAATTACACACTTTTACATCAAACGAACATACCAAAACAGTTAAGCCTTGGTAGAAGGCTTCTTTAATAGAAAATATAGGTTTTTCTGAGAGATTCAAACTTTTACAAACAATTGCAAACTTTTACATACATTTTATAAACTTATACTTGACACATATTCAAACATTTTTGAATGACAAATACAGACACGAAAATACTTATGAACTCACCAGCTTAATGCTGATAAACTCTTTCAAAATAACTTGTATTCTCAGGTCGTCAGTAGACAGGTACCGAGGCCAGCTTTGAGAAGATGGAGCGCATTCAAGACTCATCTTATTATTTTGATATATGTTATTTTTGGTGTCTACAATGTACAGAACACAATTGTATTAAAATTATATATTTAATGCAATGGATGATGTTGTTTGCTTATTTACATTTACTGTGTTGTGATACTTACATGATGTCCTCCGCCCCAGAACGTTTCCGCCGTTCTTGGTTTTGGGGTGTGACATTGGGCCATTTGTAAAGTTGTTTATTCCTCCTCCTGACCCATTGTTGCTCATTTGAACCATCGCCGCGGTTACAGTGGCTGTTATAACAGTTTGGAACATAGTTGCATCCATAGTTGGAGGGGGTGGTGGAGGTGGTGCTGGAGTTGAGTTTCTGCGTGTTGATCTACGAGGAGGCATGTTCTGGTAGAGAAAATAAGAATGAATACTATAAGTTTCTAATGTTTTGACAATCGTGTATTTGAGGGTTAGTCATATCTTGTAATTTGTTTTGACTTTTGTTTTTGGTTTCAAATTAGATACAACAATTTAGTTAACTTCATAGGTTTCGAGGGGTATATAAAGAAGTACTTCATATTTATATATATGTCACACCTAAGGTGTGTTACATTATGTTTCTAGTTTTAGGAAAATTTGACCTATCTAGAGGTCTCCGTTTACAGATACAAAAGAAAAAAAGGGAAAAACTATATCCGAGGTCCTAGTCTATATCAAAATTGTTGGAGCTTGAACAAGCTCTACTTGTGGTGTTTGGAGCTGGATTCAGCATCTGACCGTTTGACTCCCATTGGTCGCCTCTCGAGATCTGCTTGTTGTTCTTTCATCTCTCTTATTTCATCTAGAGCCGTTATCATTTGGTTCTGAAGTGTCCCCGTGTAGATTTGGGTATTCTCCTGTAGTCCTTCCAAACGGCGGATGTCAGCGACGTTACCTTGGGTAGCAGCATTGATCTCGCGAACTCTGGCTGCTTGTTGGTCTGCTTGGTAGTTTTGGTTAGCTATAGCGTTCACAACAACAGGTAGTGCTCGATCAGCTGAGCCTCCCCCACTGACATTGTAAAAATCCCGACACATGCCGAATGGAGGGCGTACACCTTGCTGACGGCTCCAGTAGTAGAGGTGGCTTCCCCAGATGGGGATGGGTCCCGGTTGATATGGTCTGATTACGGGAGGATGGGGGATGGGAGGGTCGATGACTTCCGGTTCGGAGTCTGTTCCGCTGGAAATTTCCACGATCTCCTCGTCGACTTCGTATTCTTCTCTGACTTCGATTTCGAATTCTTCTTCGACCTCTTCTTCGATTTCCTCTGGGTCTTCCTCCGGGTCTTCTTCTATCCAACCGCCGTTACCTTGGTTTAGGTAGTAGGGGTCTCCCGGTAAAGAAAATCCGGCCATTTGTCTGTACTGGGATAGAGGTATGAGATTTTTATAAGAAAAGAAATTTCTATTTAACGACTTCCTATGCCTATCTATATTTTTACGGAGCGCAAATATTTTATCGTTCAATTATTTTTAACAATAGACTTATAGTATTTCAATTTAGCGAATCCAGATTTTATAAGTTTTTGGCTTGTTGACTACTCCGATCATTCCTCGACGTACATTGGTCGAATCTAGGATAAATATAGTTGATCAGGCTATATTTATTCTCGATTTGATTACGTACCCCAAGGCCCAATCGTGGTATCGCAACTTGTCTTACCACTTTTTAGAAAAACATGTCATGATACGAGACTGATACATGCGGGTAAAAACGTATATCTTTAAAGAAAATATATTTCTATGAAAATGTTTTGTCAGAGGGTTTTTGGTTCCCGTTGTATTTATAGTTTGTATATCTTATGTGGTTTGATATACTTAGTTCACTATAAACAATGCTCTGATACCAATTTGTCACACCCCCAAACCAGAATGGCGGAAACATTCGGGGGTGGATGACTTCACGTAGTATCACAACAATTGAGTATTGTAAAGAAAGTAACACAACCATCATATATAAAAAATGAAAACATATATTGTTGCGTTATACATGTTATCAAAAGAATATTACAATATGATGTTAAATGTTCAATAATAAAAACATCCTTAGTGTTCCTTCTCCCAAAAGCTGGTAGTTACCTGTATCACTGATTCCCTGAGAAATACAAGTGGTTTTCAAAAGTGTCAACAATTAAGTTGGTGAGTTCAAGAGTGTTTCGAGTTGAAAAGTATATCCTTTTTGGTAGTAAATTGGTAAACGACGTTTTTAGAAAATCTAATATTTTCTTGTAAGTGATTCAAAAAGTTTCCAAAGTTGGAATGTGTTGGTATCTTTTATACTTGAATGATTAGAAACAACTTTGTATGAAAACTAATGTAGAAAGCTGCAATGCACATATGAATCTCATAAATCAATCTTGTTTTATACTTTTATGTGAGTTTTATAACGATGCTATTGACACTGACGGCCTGTATCAACATTCTTCAGGTGTTGCAGTGTTATGACATTTGTCACCCCAGACCTGCCGGTCTAACTATAGCTAGTAGTTTAGGTGCGGGATTGTCAATCCCGTATAGATCTATACACAAGTATCACGCTCTCCCTCCAAGAGATTATGGTATATAATACAGGACTTGAAAAGCATACAAAAAAGTATGTTGAAGTTTGGATATCTCACATTGCCTAGTATAAATAGATTTACAATGAAATGACCTTACTTCTTTTGAAAGTGTTTCGTTTTTCAAGATGTATATGTAAAATGTAGGACTGACTTGTTAACTATACCCATTATAGTTTGTCAGATAGTATGTTTCATTTAGTAGAAATAACTTAGTGACATAATAGCTCTTGTATACATAAGTTGTTTGTATCGATATTCGAAGATAGAAATTTCATTTATGTTTATAAAACGGTACTTTAACGTGTAATGTACTTGTATTCCCCCCCTAAAACATGAAAAAGAATTGAAAAGTAGGGGTATGAAATCACTCGTTAAGTTTGAAGAGAGAGACTAGAGTTAAGTAGAACTTCGATCACGGATAATTGCGTCGTCGGGCTCTTCGGGGATCTTTGCAACGTAAATCTTTCGTCGGGGGCTCGAGTGCGGAAACCGAGGTGAGGGGAGGGTCTCTAGAGATTAGAAGTATGAGAGAATGACTGAGGAATTGTGAATGGTGTGCAAAAACTCGAGCTTATGCCATCTATTTATAGGGCTGGAAACGCCCGTACGCGGCGCATACCTACGGAGGACGCTGGGCGTACGCAGTACGCGGGGCGTACCTAGGTTACACGGGGCGTAACAACGCATCATGGCTTACGACTCCTAGCTAGCTAAGCGTAGAGTGGGCGGGCCGATGGGACTCGACTCTGGGTCTAGTACGCGGGGCGTACTCCCAGAGTACGCGGGGCGTAATCTGGACTGTCCTCTTCTAAATTCCGTAACTTTCGCGTACGAGCTCCGTTTTTCGTGTTCTTTACATCCACGCGTAGGTGAGATTATGCTCTACAACTTTCCTTTAGACTCCGTCGGCTAGTTTTGACTTTATTTTTAATGACATAAGTTTAAATAGGCCGGGCCTCCTAAAGTTCGTTAAAGATTTATAGGTTCTTTATTCGGCGTCGGTTTCCGTTTGTGTTTTTATCAATTTGCTCCTATTGCGGAGGTCTTCAACTCTCATTTAGATTGTGTTAGCTAATTTACACTCGATCTTCAATTCGAGTTTTTAGCCCTCTACTACTGTTCCGAAACTTTGAAAATTCGTAACTTCTTCATACGAGGTCCAATTTGGGCGATCTTTTTATGCACACTCACCTTTCGACGAGATCTACGATTTTTGTTTAGATACTTAAGGCTAAAATGCACATTACTGAGATTTTACTTTTTACGTCAAATAATGTTTTAACGTCATGTCGTAAATATACGAGTGGTTATAATTTCTTCAATATAACCCGGTTTTGAGCGTTCTTTATGTTTTCGGAAACCTTGACAGGTTATCTAATATTTGATGCATCCCAACTTAGATATTTGAACACTTTATTTTTCAAGGTTAATTTAGTTTTATTTGACTTGTGAGCGTTACAATGCTTTTGGAAAATAGAGGGTTGTCACATGATTGGTGGAGGGTCGTTAGCCGAATGGGTAGGATAGGGCAACCTCATCCTCTCATTAAAAGTATAATAAGAAATACAAAGTAACTACATGTTTTATTAAAATTTCCCAATCTTAGTTAGTTTAGGAAACGTGAATTGATGCAATCCCATGAAATTACACTTCGCACCTTGCTAAGAAGTTAGTGGAGCGTGTGTGGTTTACCGGCACACTTCTAAGCGAAGGTGGCAAAGGGTGATTCATTGTTTATCATAGTTCAATGGAGCGTGTGTGGTTTACCGGCACATCGAATAGGTGATCGTTACAATGAAGGCACCATGTGAATTTGCATGGTAATTCACACCCGCTTTGTGATCCTCGGTATCCCAATCACAAACAAGAGGGGCATATCGAGATTTAAACATGCCATTGAGAAGTTTCAACGAATCTCAACCGAACCTAGGAAGTCTCAATACATTTAGGACTTAAAGTTATGGTGGAGAATTAGTGAATCGTCATTCACTTACCTTCAAATTGTGTAACAACACGAAATTCATATCCTTGATTGTAACCCTTTTCGCGACTCGTTCCGATCATCAAATCGCCGTTTCCGATTTTGTTTCCGTTTCCGACCTTTTATTAAGTCGTTAATGTGAATTTTATTTTATGACTTAATAAGTGTCTTAATACCCTTAGAACTCATTCTAACGTCTCATATTAATGATCGGAACATTTTTAGAACCAACCATATCGGGTTACGGCAAATTGGCCGGGTGCGACCAAAAGCCCCGTATAACGCCGGTATCGGGTAGAATTCTACCATGTCCCGAACTTGGACACTATTTAAAGTGACTCAAGTCTCCATTTTGAAGCTTTTGCTCCATTTTACAACTATCACTCCAACCTCTCTCCTCAAACTAGATTTTAGGGTCAAAATCTCAAGTTTAAGGCTTCAAATCACCAAGGTACCTTCCCTAATTTGTTATGCAACATCTTTAGCCCTCAAATTCGAGTTCAAACCATGGAATAGGACCATTTTCATGAGTTTACGGCCCTAGAACAGTCCTAGGCCGTAAACTCACATAAAGAGGGTTTTTGGAGCAACAAAACCCTTACAAACCTCAATTGGACTTTAGATGTGGCTAAGGGACTTCAAGATATGGGCTTAGAACATTTAAAACATGAATTTTGAAGACTTTGAAGGAGTTTACGGCCAAGGCACAAGCTTGGGCCGTAAACTCATATTTAAGGGGTTTTCTTGACCTTAAACCCTTCCAAATCACTAATATGACTTAGATATGATTTTTAGAATATTGGAATTGGACTTAGAACACTTCAAACATAAATTTTGAGAGGTTTACATGAGTTTACGGGCAAGGCATGTGCTTGGGCCGTAAACTCCTAAAAAAGGGGTATAAATTCAATTCTAAGGTGTTAGAAAGCCATCCAACACCACCAAAAGCCTTGGAATAAATCAAAGGACCAACCAAAAATAGTTTTAAGGCTTTACAAACATCAAAACCCCACACTTGAGAGTTTACGGCCATAGATCATGTCTCATGGCCGTAAACTCATAAAAAGGTGTCAAATGGTGCCTTAAACTCATTTCTAGGCTTGTGGGAATTTTTAGAATCACATGTGATTGATTTTAACACCTTAAAAACACTAAATCTTGGAGATTTGAGAGTTTACGGCCAAAGACCCCATGCCTAGGCCGTACACTCCCTTTTGTATTGTAAATGATGTTTTTAATTCAATCCAAGCCTTAAGAAAAATTAATCCAAGCATTTCCAAGTGTCCATATCCATTTATGACTCAATTTTGCCCATATTTGACCCCACCATGAGTTTACGGCCGTAAACTCATGGGGAATGGGTCTTGTGGCCGTAAACTCCCTAAAGGGGGTGTTCCTTTGAAATCCCAACTCATTTCCTAAGTCCCTCACCTCATTCATGTCCCTAAACGCCATCCGGGTCCCTCCAAACACTTGTATCGGAGTGTTATCGCGACCTGAAGCATTTGTCCCTATCCAACAATCAATTTAAGTCCTAATTAGATTCAAATGTGTATCTTTACCTTATAATTAGGAACCTCGTGTGTTTACAAGTCCCGGATCAACTCTTAGCATCCAAACCGTCTCATATCTCGTCCGGTGAGTTCATACCCCTACCATTTTTCAATGTTTTCAGGGGGGGGGGGGAATACAAGCAAAAGTACAAGTATATTTTATACTTAACCACATGATTTCAATTAAATGGCTTCATAATTGTACGATTTAAGAATTGAAAACCTTTTTAAACAAACTGTTTTAATCTGCAGAGTTGTTTGTTTCTAACCCGATTTTCAATTCTTATTATACACTGTTATATTGTGTACTTTGCATTTGATTGTTCACATTTAAACTGATAGAATACACAAACCATTGTAATGTCTGTAATAAAACACTAAGGTTCGAGTGTAAAAGACAGACTCCATTAGAAAACATGAAACATCTATATGTCCTTAACAATACACTTAGGCTCGAGTGTGATAGATAAATACCATCATAACGCACAAACCACTGTAATGTCCTTAATAATACACCTAGGGTCGAGTGTAAAAGGACAGCCATCATTAAATAACACCTAGGCTCGAGCGTAATGTCCTTAATAATACACCTAGGGTCGAGTGTAAAAGGACAGCCATCATTAAACAACACCTAGGCTCGAGTGTAATGTCCTTAATAATACACCTAGGGTCGAGTATAAAAGGACAACCATCATTAAATAACACCTAGGCTCGAGTGTAATGTCCTTAATAAAACACCTAGGCTCAAGTGTAAAGGACAGGTACGTAGAATATAGTCAGTCGTAAATACTACTTTCCTAGTCGAAAAGTAAAGAGTAATCTTAATGATTGGAGACACGTCCTCGTAACACTTCCATGGTACGAGATAGTGGGGGACTAACCCTGTAACCAAAATCTCCATTCGTAGGAGAGCGTGGCTTGAGTGTATAGATCTATACGGGACTGACAATCCCACACCTGGCTGCTAGCTACAGCCGAACCGAATGGTTCAAGGGTGACAAAAGTCATAAAAAGGATACTGACCATGGTCCGAGTCATATCCAGTCTAAGTATGGTTAAGGACTCGCAATCTAGATTATTAACGTTTCAGACTCTTTTACTGGCTTTATGTACGTAGTAAAGCTAATGTACATTTAGGGATTGCAGATACACACACAGTCAGGGAAACATGGGGTTTTCCTGGGAAGAACACTGAACATAACCAAAACCGGTAAAGATATACACACAGTTAGGGAAACATGGGGTTTTCCTGGGAAGGACACCGAATATAGTCAAAAACTAGTAACAGTTCACACACACACAGTCAGGGAAACATGGGGTTTTCCTGGGAAGGACACCGAACATAGTCAAAAACTAGTAACAGTTCACACACACAAGTCAGGGAAACATGGGGTTTTCCTGGGAAGGACACCGATCATAGTAAAAAACTAGTAACAGTTCACACACACACAGTCAGGGAAACATGGGGTTTTCCTGGGAAGGACACCGAACATAGTCAGAAACTAGTAACAGTTCACACACACACAGTTAGGAGAACATGGGGTTCTTCCTGAGTAATAGTAGTACAAAATTAGAGAAGTGTAATAAGTTAAACAATTGAATTACATTTCACAAGAACAATGATGTTTTAATTAAACATCGTTTACTTTACTTTCGGATTTGGAAACTAACTTTACATAAGAAAATATTGGATTTTCTTGGATAACCACTTTTCAGGAAAACAAAGGAACTCGTACATTTTCAGAAAACTAATCACTTATGAACTCACCAGCTTTATGCTGATTTTCAAACCGCTTGTATTCTCAGGTCCATGTTAGACAGGTACCCGAAGATCCTTTTGTGTGAAGATGAAGTTCTCAGAAGACTCATTCTGTATTATTCATATTTACTATGTATCACTTGTATAACTTATGCTTTTGAAACAAATTTATAACTTTCATATATGTAATGTAATGGTTGATTTACTTTACTTACTATGTACATTGGATTTGATACTCTACGTGGAGTCAACCCCGGAAATGTTTTCGCCTTCGGTTTTCGGGGTGTGACAGATTGGTATCAGAGCCCTTGTTTATAGTGAATAAAGTATACCAAACCTTACATGGTATAAAACTATAAACATTAAAGGGCCTCAGTGCTCTGAATTAAAAGTATCTTCAAAACTATAAGTATTTTCAAAAGTATACAAGTATACCGACCCGTCGAAATCCGTAACTACAAGTAGAACAAAACATAACTAAATGGATGTTGTACACTGCGGTTAAACCTGGGCAGTTACGTAGTCGTGTCTAGGATCAATATAGCCTGGCCAACTATATTCATTCGAGACACAGCCAACATGTGCTTGGGAGTGACTGTAGTACGCAGCATGCCTAAAACTTACCTAATATCTCAAACAACGAATCGTCGCTGCAGTGAACCATGAAATACTATGGGAGTATTTCTCGAGCCAATTCTTCGTAGAAAATCCTCGTACATGCGATGTTACTTGAACATTCCTCTAGCGATAAAATGTTTTGTCTTGATAACTCTTTCCTACTTTATCGCTTAGTATGATGCTATATCTGCCTTGATGAGATATCCCATGTTCCATATCTCTTGATTCAATTCAGAGGACTTATGATCCTCTCTTTCCTGATCTTTTTAGATCAAGATGCCTCCCCGAAAGAGACCCAGCTCGAAGAACAACGACAATCCTCCTCCGCCATCACCTCCTCCTCAGTTTGACCTAGCATCACTCCAGACAGTCATGACAGCTGCAATGGTGGCAGCCATGTCACAAATGAACCCTAGCGGTTCAGGAGGTAGTCCTCAATCCCAAAACCCAGAAGATAGCCAGGGACGCCGGAAAGAGGGTTCCTATAAGGATTTCATGAACGCCAAACCCACGTCTTTTGATGGCACTGGAGGTGTCATTTCCCTTACCCGATGGTTCGAGAAGATCGAATCTATCTTTGAAATCTGCGCTTGTTCAGATTCAGACAAGGTGAAGTTTGCCGCCTGCACCTTTCTTGACAAAGCCTTGACTTGGTGGAATGGCCGAGTCAAATCCCTAACCTTACCTGTAGCCAACGCCATGGGTTGGGAAGCCATGAAGGAACTTCTGCTGGCTGAGTACTGCCATCGGGGAGAAATGCAGAAGTTAGAACATGAACTGTGGAACCTGAAGATGAAAGGTTCCGACATTGCTGCTTATACTTCCAGGTTCGACGACTTGGCACTACTTTGTCCGGGAATGGTTACCCCAGAAAGTAAGAAGATAGAGAGATTTATCTGGGGACTGAATCAACCAACGAAAGGAAATGTCATAGCTGCGAGGCTGGATACGTACGACAGCGCCAAATGTTTAGCACAAATCCTAATCGATCATAGTGATGACCTTGAAGAGGCAGTTACCACTACTGAACCGACGGTGAGGAGTGGCGAGAAAAGAAAACTTGGGAAGAAAGAGAAAAGCCAAACATCACACGAGTCTTCAAAGAGACAGCAAACGGTGGCAATTCACGCTGTCACTTCCTCTGCAATTGTTTCTGTTGATGGGTCCTCAACCCGAAAATCTATTAATAGGTATGCTGGAACCCTTCCTAGTTGTGGCAAGTGCAACTATCATCATCTTTCGTCCGGTCCATGTATAGAGGTAATTTGCAACAAATGTGGCATAAAGGGTCACATGGCGAAGAACTGTAAGACGCCAACTCAATCAACGAGTCAACCTTCCAGAGCGGGCATCGGTTGGGCCTGCTATGGTTGTGGAGAAGTGGGACATCTCAAGCGAAACTATCCTAAGACTGTAAAACCTGGTAACATTGGAAGAGTTCTAGCGATAGGACAAGTAGAGACAGCCACCGATCCCACCATTGCCACATGTATATTTTCCCTCGTTAAATTTATATGCCTGTGATTCTTTTCGATTCTAGCACCGAAAAAAATTCGTTAACCATCCATTTGAACATTTTCTAAACCCCATCGTTTACGAGTAACCGAAAATGTATGTCTTTGAAATGGTTATCACATAAAAAAAAAAAGAGAACGCTTGTGTCGTATTCGTAGATTGTTTTCTCAATCCGAGTGATTATTCTTTTCCATTCGATCTATTGGTAAACTTTTATGAAATGCTTTGATGTCACCCTTAGCATGTAATGACTGAGCCTCATTCATGCTGTCTTTCTTAGATTCAAGAAAGCCATTTGTTCTAATCTTCCTCCAATTCGACTCTCATGATCTTCGTACATCAAAGCTTAAAAAGTTTACCCGTGTATATCTCGTCCAAGTGATTATCGAGAAACGAGAAGTCGACGATCCTTTCCCGATGACTGTTTCTAAAGAATTCTTGAGAATTCTTTCTGAACGTGTAGTCTAGTCTCGCATCGATCTAATCCCGGGAATTTCCTCGTAACCGAACCTCAGTAAGCACAATGTGTGCAAGTCAGCAATCAGGGCATGATACGATCACTACGAGGAGGTAGTGACGCCCTTCGGTCGAACCATTTTCTTGTTCATGTAGATAAGCAAAGCAGTCATACTCGTAGATCCTTTCAAAAACTAAGGCAATAAAGAATTAGTCGACACCGAGAGCACCCATGGGACCTGTCGATCTTTGGGTCCCGTCGGCTACGATCGTAGACTCACGTAGAAGTTCCCCTTAGAACCATTGGACCTTTAGTTACTTTGACATGTGAAAGCGTAACCACTTGTTGAAGGTTTTAACCTGGAAAGACATAGTACATCTTGGAAAGTGTGGAAAACTTAACTTGTGGAACCTTAGACCCTTCGAGATCTTCGTTAGGAATTGATTCCATAGCCCTCTCCGAGCTATCTTAAGGACTCAGTAGCAATCACCTGGTATTCCGCATCTTTATTCGTAAGGCTTGCCGACCTGACGAAACCCTAGTAAATTCCTTTGAGGAAATAAAAATCCAAATTTTCATGTATGAATCAATTGAGATCGTAGATTGAGAGATTAATCATGCGTAACAAAGCCACATCCTGACAGTGAGGGTTCGCTAGAATGTTAAGCAGAGACCCGAATGCAATAAATTCATCCCCATATATCTTTCCACTTCATGAGCTGTGTTCGAATCTTTGAATTTCGGGACGAATTCCCTCTAACGGGGGGATAATGTAACAACCCGAAATTCATATCCTTGATTGTAACCCTTTTCGCGACTCGTTCCGATCATCAAATCGCCGTTTCCGATTTTGTTTCCGTTTCCGACCTTTTATTAAGTCGTTAATGTGAATTTTATTTTATGACTTAATAAGTGTCTTAATACCCTTAGAACTCATTCTAACGTCTCATATTAATGATCGGAACATTTTTAGAACCAACCATATCGGGTTACGGCAAATTGGCCGGGTGCGACCAAAAGCCCCGTCTAACGCCGGTATCGGGTAGAATTCTACCATGTCCCGAACTTGGACACTATTTAAAGTGACTCAAGTCTCCATTTTGAAGCTTTTGCTCCATTTTACAACTATCACTCCAACCTCTCTCCTCAAACTAGATTTTAGGGTCAAAATCTCAAATTTAAGGCTTCAAATCACCAAGGTACCTTCCCTAATTTGTTATGCAACATCTTTAGCCCTCAAATTCGAGTTCAAACCATGGAATAGGACCATGTTCATGAGTTTACGGCCCTAGAACAGTCCTAGGCCGTAAACTCACATAAAGAGGGTTTTTGGAGCAACAAAACCCTTCCAAACCTCAATTGGACTTTAGATATGGCTAAGGGACTTCAAGATATGGGCTTAGAACATTTAAAACATGAATTTTGAAGACTTTGAAGGAGTTTATGGCCAAGGCACAAGCTTGGGCCGTAAACTCATATTTAAGGGGTTTTCTTGACCTTAAACCCTTCCAAATCACTAGTATGACTTAGATATGATTTTTAGAATATTGGAATTGGACTTAGAACACTTCAAACATAAACTTTGAGAGGTTTACATGAGTTTACGGCCAAGGCATGTGCTTGGGCCGTAAAATCCTCAAAAAGGGGTATAAATTCAATTCTAAGGTGTTAGAAAGCCATCCAACACCACCAAAAGCCTTGGAATAAATCAAAGGACTAACCAAAAATAGTTTTAAGGCTTTACAAACATCAAAACCCCACACTTGAGAGTTTACGACCATAGAACATGTCTCATGGCCGTAAACTCATAAAAAGGTGTTAAATGGTGCCTTAAACTCATTTCTAGGCTTGTGGTAATTTTTAGAATCACATGTGATTGATTTTAACACCTTAAAAACACTAAATCTTGGAGATTTGAGAGTTTACGGCCAAAGATCCCATGCCTAGGCCGTAAACTCCCTTTTGTATTGTAAATGATGTTTTTAATTCAATCCAAGCCTTAAGAAAAATTAATCCAAGCATTTCCAAGTGTCCATACCCATTTATGACTCAATTTTGCCCATATTTGACCCCACCATGAGTTTACGGCCGTAAACTCATGGGGAATGGGTCTTGTGGCCGTAAACTTGTGATAACTGCCAATTCAGGTCATTCTTGGACTCATGCATCTTTATAATAACCATTCATGCACAACATGCCATGACCTAGTAGTATAAATTAGGTCAAAAATCTTGCATAAACTAGGATCCAACTAAGGTCTAGGACTAATATACTTGATACTTACAATTCTAGTAAGTTGCTTAGCTACAATAGGAAATGCCAATACTATAATTAGAATAAAGCTTCAAGCATTGTTATAATTGAAATAGGGTATAAAACTCTAAAAATAAATTAAAACATTCTAATTATACTTCAACATGTTGTTGAATATCAAACAATATTCCAAAAACCCTAAAGAGCCAAAAATCCAAAGTTATAAATTATAAAGCTTAAAAACTTTATAAAATTTGGCTATAAACTTCCTAATATCAAATTTTATTAATCAAATTATGGATTATACCAATGAACTAGAAATATAAATTACAAGTATTAATCATAAATTATTTGTTGAAAACAAGATTTTTAAATAAATCAAATTGCTTAATAAACATTTTATAAAAATGAATGTTTTTATATAAAATATAGGAGGGAAGTTTATAAAGTTTAAAATTTAGGAGAGAGGAGGCCAAAATGCATGCAAAAACCGGCCATCACCTCTCCCCATGCCCTCTCTCTTCCCCAAAACACAATCATTAAGCTTAAACCCTTACTCCACCTCTTCCCTCTTCACTCTCTCACTTCACTCTCTTCTTCCCTCTCTATAAACTCACGAAAATCCTCTCATTTCTCTGCAAAATTTCGAGATTGTGAAGCCCTTGAAGTGTTCTTACTTCTCTCAAGGTCAAAACCAAGGTAAACAACAACATCTTCTTCCATAGTTTCATGGTTAAACGTCTTTTTCTTCTTAGTCTTCTCTACTTTTCGGATTCTATGCCTTTCCATGGCTAGAAATCTTTATTCTCCCCTTGTGGTTTGTAGATTCTCACCATAACACAATGCATGTGTTAGAGATGGTGAAAATCCGGGATCAAACCCATGCAAGGAGTGGAAAAGATGCACATATGATCATGTGACATCAAAACCTAATATTTCATGTTCTTCTCCATTTCTTTTGTGTTCATGCATGAACAAAAGCATTTAAACCATTTCTAGTACATCTTGGATGCTCATTCATTCCATGCATGTGTTAGAAATCGGGCCTTACCAAAGACATGCATGATGTTCTTGTTGAAATACCCTAATAATGCACACAAGCAAACATGCAATCTGCCAGATTACTTTGTTCTACTTTGAACAGTCATAACTCAGTCATTTCTTAACCAAATCATGATATTCTTTTTGTATTGGTTAGTTCCACGAGTTAACTTTCAAACCCAACTGGTCTCACTATAAAATATTAAATATCCGATTTTTAGCAGATTTTACAAAAAGGTTGCGCATACAGCTCTTTTTCTGTGATCACTATTTTTATCTTGCTTAAACAATGGCCTTAAACCCAATCATAAATCCGAGGAAAAATACCTTAGAAACTTAACATATCTAGTGAATTATGGTTGAAATTTTGTGGCTTAAAACCTCACTGAATGAGTTACACAAATTCATGAACTTCAGCCACATTTACATTTCATGCATTATTGCATGCAACCTTTCTTAAATTGTTTGAAATCATTACCCTCATTTCTCTTCTGAATACATTTTTTTTACATTTTTCCTTTTGAAAGCCCTTGCATGCATGAGATAATCTGGAAAATTTCAAGAGCTTTTGTTATTTCTTTGATTTATTAGAATTATTGCTAAAACCAAGGGCATAAATCATATAAAATACTTCCGGAGGTCAATAAATCCTAAATAAATTCATGGATGATCCTTATGGGGAATAATGACTCCTCA
Organism: Lactuca saligna; assembly: GCF_052625555.1. Classification (NCBI taxonomy): domain Eukaryota; kingdom Viridiplantae; phylum Streptophyta; class Magnoliopsida; order Asterales; family Asteraceae; genus Lactuca; species Lactuca saligna. The sequence goes on along the minus strand of NC_136424.1, from coordinate 225,235,480 downwards.
CCAAATTTCAACAATTTTTGTTACTGTTTCATATGATTTTTAATTTTCTTTTATTTAGGACATGATAAATTACACAACCACTTTATAGGATGTGAAAATTGTATCTAACAATTTTCGCATACCTTACCTGTGATGGGTGACTTCAGAAAATAATTTCAAGATTTTCCATCATGTTTTACTATTTTTCCCAATTTTTGGTAATTATAATGGTCTAAAAATGGGAGAAATAGTTCTGTTTATCCAAAATTCATGAAAATTTACCAGGATATAATATTATAGAGTAGGAGGTTACATAAAAATTTTGAATATTTTTCTCTACTGTAAACTATTTTTCTCTTATTTTCTAAAGTTAATTGCACTAAAATACACTTAAATATACATAAATACCCAAAACCAGTTTATACATTATGAAAACCACTTTTGATAATTTTCCCAGGATATTTATACTGTAAATGATGTTACAAAAATTTATGGTGATTTATTTTAACTGTTTAATATTATTTCTTTAATTAATGACTATTTAAAGGAATAAAGCAAGGAAAAATAGAAATACCCACTGAAAAATATCTTTTATATTTTTCTCAGCCTATTTATGTATAATAACAATTAAATAAAAAGTTTGGGTAATTTTGGAAACTGTTTTCTATTTATTTCAATTTTTATTGAAATAAATGCTCAAAAATCATAAAATATAATTAAACAGCTTGGAAATCCATTTTTATAATTTTCCCAGCTTAGTATTGTGTAATAACAGTTAAATAAAAAGTTTGAGAATTTTTATCCCTCGAATGCTATTTTCGTGAATTTATGTTGTAATAAGGACTTAAAAATTTGGAAAGTTTATATTCCAAGGTTGTAATTAATCGCCCGATATATAGAATTTCATTACTTCAGAAAAAGTGTAACTAATTGATATAAAATCCAATACTAAAACATAAATTGGCATTTCCCTATATGTAGAGTTTAGTATATTAACATTAGATATCGACATGGAAACTCACTAGTGCGTGTGTTTGATGTCGTAGGATCCCGGTAGTAAGACGTTGGTGCATCCCGAAGTACCGCTTGTGTCTACACAAAACATCATGAGTATTCACGCACTCCCCTATTTTCGGTTTTTATGTTTTGGGGTGGAAAAGCATGTCCAGAAAAACTAGTGTTTGCATGTTGTATTTAAATTGAATTGTATCAAACATGATTGCTATTGTATTGCTATGTTTCTTTATGTATGTCTATGCAACACGGAACATGAGAACTTATTGTACTAAGGCCCTTCCCTTATCTCTAACCATTAACTCTTTGAGCCAATGGTCGTTATGGATAGCGCTATTAGGAATTGACAACTCCTCACTCGCCCGAATTGCTGGAGTGCATGATACCATATTCATCTATGGAGCGATAAGCATAGATCTCGATAGGGCTTCAGTCATAGGTTTGGTTGAGACTCATTGTTTGCTCATACACATACAAACTCGTTTCTCGTTATAGCAATAAACTTGCATTCATTAATAGAAATCAACTTGTTTATCATTGAAGCAATGTACTTGTATTTACGAAAAGCCTTATTGTACGCTCGATTTTTAAAAACTTGTGATACTCACCAACTATTTTCATAGTTGACGCTCATTTTACATGCTTTTTCAGGAAGTAATTAGTAAGTGGATGTAAAGATTCATCATCATAGAGCATGCTGCATCGTGTTGAAGCTATTATGAAGCTATATTTTGAACAATGTTATTTTGAAAAACTTGTATTTTGTTTCTTTTGAAGCTATGGGTTGTAAACTTTTAAATACTGCTATGGTGATGTATCTTTATCTTTTGCATTGAAACCGTTATCGCTGTCATACCTTGCGTTTCCGCTTTAGCGGGGTGTGACAAAACTCCCTAAAGGGGGTGTTCCTTTGAAATCCCAACTCATTTCCTAAGTCCCTCACCTCATTCATGTCCCTAAACGCCATCCGGGTCCCTCCAAACACTTGTATCGGAGTGTTATCGCGACCTGAAGCATTTGTCCCTATCCAACAATCAATTTAAGTCCTAATTAGATTCAAATGTGTATCTTTACCTTATAATTAGGAACCTCGTGTGTTTACAAGTCCCGGATCAACTCTTAGCATCCAAACCGTCTCATATCTCGTCCGGTGAGTTCATACCCCTACCCTTTTTCAATGGTTTTTCAATGTTTTCAGGGGGGGGGGGGGGAATACAAGCAAAAGTACAAGTATATTTTATACTTAACCACATGATTTCAATTAAATGGCTTCATAATTGTACGATTTAAGAATTGAAAACCTTTTTAAACAAACTGTTTTAATCTGCAGAGTTGTTTGTTTCTAACCCGATTTTCAATTCTTATTATACACTGTTATATTGTGTACTTTGCATTTGATTGTTCACATTTAAACTGATAGAATACACAAACCATTGTAATGTCTGTAATAAAACACTAAGGTTCGAGTGTAAAAGACAGACTCCATTAGAAAACATGAAACATCTATATGTCCTTAACAATACACCTAGGCTCGAGTGTGATAGATAAATACCATCATAACGCACAAACCACTGTAATGTCCTTAATAATACACCTAGGGTCGAGTGTAAAAGGACAGCCATCATTAAATAACACCTAGGCTCGAGCGTAATGTCCTTAATAATACACCTAGGGTCGAGTGTAAAAGGACAGCCATCATTAAATAACACCTAGGCTCGAGTGTAATGTCCTTAATAATACACCTAGGGTCGAGTATAAAAGGACAACCATCATTAAATAACACCTAGGCTCGAGTGTAATGTCCTTAATAAAACACCTAGGCTCAAGTGTAAAGGACAGGTACGTAGAATATAGTCAGTCGTAAATACTACTTTCCTAGTCGAAAAGTAAAGAGTAATCTTAATGATTGGAGACACGTCCTCGTAACACTTCCATGGTACGAGATAGTGGGGGACTAACCCTGTAACCAAAATCTCCATTCGTAGGAGAGCGTGGCTTGAGTGTATAGATCTATACGGGACTGACAATCCCACACCTGGCTGCTAGCTACAGCCGAACCGAATGGTTCAAGGGTGACAAAAGTCATAAAAAGGATACTGACCATGGTCCGAGTCATATCCAGTCTAAGTATGGTTAAGGACTCGCAATCTAGATTATTAACATTTCAGACTCTTTTACTGGCTTTATGTACGTAGTAAAGCTAATGTACATTTAGGGATTGCAGATACACACACAGTCAGGGAAACATGAACACTGAACATAACCAAAACCGGTAAAGATATACACACAGTTAGGGAAACATGGGGTTTTCCTGGGAAGGACACCGAACATAGTCAAAAACTAGTAATAGTTCACACACACACAGTCAGGGAAACATGGGGTTTTCCTGGGAAGGACACCGAACATAGTAAAAAACTAGTAACAGTTCACACACACAGTCAGGGAAACATGGGGTTTTCCTGGGAAGGACACCGAACATAGTCAGAAACTAGTAACAGTTCACACACACAGTCAGGAGAACATGGGGTTCTTCCTGAGTAATAGTAGTACAAAATTAGAGAAGTGTAATAAGTTAAACAATTGAATTACATTTCACAAGAACAATCATGTTTTAATTAAACATCGTTTACTTTACTTTCGGATTTGGAAACTAACTTTACATAAGAAAATATGGGATTTTCTTGGATAACCACTTTTCAGGAAAACAAAGGAACTCGTACATTTTCAGAAAAACTAATCACTTATGAACTCACCAGCTTTATGCTGATTTTCAAACCGCTTGTATTCTCAGGTCCATGTTAGACAGGTACCCGAAGATCCTTTTGTGTGAAGACGAAGTTCTCAGAAGACTCATTTTGTATTATTCATATTTACTATGTATCACTTGTATAACTTATGCTTTTGAAACAAATGTAAAACTTTCATATATGTAATGTAATGGTTGATTTACTTTACTTACTATGTACATTGGATTTGATACTCTACGTGGAGTCAACCCCGGAAATGTTTCCGCCTTCGGTTTTCGGGGTCTGAAAAACTGTTTGCATGTTAAATTACGGCATCCCTTTTCTAATGTGTAAATATTGTTGTTGGATCCTAGCCCTAATTTCTTATTGGGTGAACATTAGGGAATCATATTCTAATCTATCTTTGTCCTTTCTATTTGTAGTTGTCGAACGCTAACAATGCTGCTGCGAGTTCTTTCACTTTGATGAGCCTTTGTCAAAAGGTCACCTTTGATGGAACGAACTTTAGTGAATGGATAAGATACATTCACACGATTGCTTGCTATGAGGATAAGGAGTATGTCCTCGATGAGAAGCTTGAGAAAATCAACCCCGAAATCGCTACTCCCTCCGAAATCACCGCTTTCGAAACTCACGAGCGTGATGCAACGAAAGTGCATTGCATCATGATCGCGACTATGAACTCCGAATTCCAAAAGTCCTACGAGGACACGTATCCGTACGAAATGCATCAAGACTTATTGGAGCGATACCATCAAAACGCGAGAGAAGAGCGTTATGAGATTTTCACAAACATGAATTCCTCTAAGATGGGTCATGGAGAATCTCTTACCGTGCACTTGCAAAAGATGCAAAGGTATGTCGACCGCGTTCGCAAGTTAAATGTTGAATTTGGGGAAGACTTGGCGATCGACATGGTGCTTCACTCTTTGCCTCCAAGCTACAATAAATTTAGGATGACCTATCACATGAACAAAGAAGAGGTCACCCTAAGCAGAATCCAAGGTCTCTTGAGGGTCGCTGAGAACAACTTCAAGGACAAGTCTGTTGCACCAACTCCCAATCCGCCCGTTGCTCCTGTCTTGGCAATTGGACAAGGAAAAGGAAAGAAGAGGAAGGCTTCGTCAAAGAACCATCACAAGGTGAAAGCCCGAGATGGTGCCTCTTTGTCACAACTGGAAATTTTGTATCTTGTAAACTATACACTCAAGCTAAAGTGAATCAAAAGCTTAAAAACATGCGTAACACCTATTATTGTGACAACAGATTTTCAATCAAATACACCATACAAGCATTACAAATAGCCAACAAGCAATTGGAAACCCTAGAAGTTCTTATTTAGGTCCACTTTGGACTAGAACTTCCTTATTGGGCCTAATGGACCAATAAACTTCCAATTTGACTATCTTGGGTTTAGAACTCTTAAATGGGCTCTAATTGGACCCACATCTATTTGTTTCAACATTTTGGGCTATGTTGGACCTAGAATGAAATGAATTAAAAGCCTTGATACATGAATGACCTAAACTGGTCCAATAAAAATATAAAAATCCTACCACATTCCCTTAGACTTAAAACATACTCAAGATTAACACTAACATTGGGCTTAGGGGCAAAGGCCCAAATTTTTCCTCTTCCCTTCCAAATTCTCGGCCCAATGCACAAGCCCAAGAGGAAATGGAAGAGTTGACTTTACCATTTCCACATCATTGTTATCCATAGGACATCCATGCAACTCATCTCATTCTTCCATGCAAACATCACTTCAAAATCACTCTCTTCTCTCCTCCCTCTCACTCTCAGCCGAGCAACACACACACACATTCACAAAAATCTCTCAACTCTCTCAAGAACACTCCTTCCTCCCCACTCCAAAAATCTCGAAATTTAGGAGCTTTCAAGAGGATCTTGCAAGTTAATCATCATCTTAGGTAAGTTTTTACTTATATCCATGATCTAGCTACTTCACTCCATCAAAAACCTCTTCTAAATCTATTCCAACTTGTGATCATGCACCTTAGAAGTCATCAAACTCGAGATCTACCAAGGAAAGGTGCTAAGGCCGAAAATCACCAAACTTTCTTCCATCTTTTCTTCCAAAAACCGAAAGCTTCAAACAAGGTGAGCTTCATACCCCCTATTTTCGGTTTTTATAAGTTTTTTTTTTTTGGGGGGGGGGGGAATGCAAGTGAAAGTGTAGATCTATATGTGTTTTGTATGCTTTGTATGATTCCATGCTTATATGTGTGCTTTTGTGTGTTATAATGTTGGATCTAGCCATAAAACCCCTCAAAACCGAGATATACCTTATGTTAAAAGACTCTAGCATCAAATATATTTCTACATACAAAGTATTTTTAGAAAAATGGCTAAATGGTTTAGTAACAATTTCTTTGGGCTAAAAATACCATTTTTGGACTTAAAATGCGAAAAATACAAACTTTAAGGGCCTAAATTGACAAATCACGAATTCTGAGGGTTGAACTATGTCAAAACAGTTTCAATAAAACAATTTCTGGAAATATATTCATTTAGAGGATTAAAAACATAAATTTCAAGCTTAATGGGCTAAAAATGACATTTTCGGCCCAATGAGGCCCATTATGCGAAATTTTCTGTTTTGGAGGGCCAAAACTGTGTTTTTCTATAAAACAGTAGACTATAAGTGATCTAAGTCCTTTTCAAAGGTTAAAAATGCTTTTTAAATTTAGAAAGGACCAAAGTTGCAAAAATTTTACAATTTGGGCCAAAATTGTCAAACTTTCGAAAAAGAAAGGTTATAACCGAGAAAAACTGAAATTCAGGGACTTAAGCTGTTTTCTATGAAAAATATGCTGGAAAATACTTATTTCAATAATTTTTGGTATTAAAATGTCAAGAAAATTGATTTAAGGACCAAACCAGAAAGTTTTTAAATAAAGGGTTGAAAAAGTAAATTTTTACAAATAAGGAGGAGCTGAAAACAGAAAAATCCTCAAGACTAGTTCAATACATGCAATTTGATCAAATGATGATACCACGACTATCGACGAAATACAATACATTACAACACCAAAAGTCGTTGTCAAACGAATTGGTTCGGTCTCGAACCAATAAAAATCCGAAACTACTAACACGACGACACTATGACATTACGACATTATGATAACGATTGGGAAGTCACTATACATGCGAGTGTGCATAGACGTCTACGCACCACCTTTGGGCCCCAAAAGTGTAAAATCTTGTTCGTTGAGCCTAGCTAGCCCAATGACCTGATCTTAAGGCCCGAAGACCTCTCTCTTACGAAGTGTTGGGTTTTACCGATCCGACATAACGTAAAAGGACTTTCAATGGCTTGTATACTACTGGTCCCCAAGGGTCCTTTGGTATTGCTAGTAAAGTCTACATTTTCATGCGAGGCGGGTCTGGGACCCCTCGTACCTTTTATCCCAAACCGGCTAATGGAGTTACCGAGGCCTTCGTGTCCTCGTTCTCTTCGGGTGTGGGACTACACGTAGTCAGGGCGGTTGGATAACGTGATTAGTACGGACGACGCCTACAGGATCGTTAGTATTGCTATAGACTAGTCGTTTGTGTAACGTGTGTTTGTAGCAAATAATCATGCTCAAAAATAATCCAACGTCGCCTGGTACCGATAACTTCACACGTTGCAATTATTTCAATGTACGTTCATGTAATTCAAAGAATTAGGAAAACATCGGGTTTTCCTAGGGTATTTCAATACATACGGATTCGGAATGCACACAAATTTTAAATGAACAATATTTACAAGTATAGAAACAAACAAGCATACCTATGGATCTTCACACATTCTTGACTTTACTATTTTCAGAAAATATCGGATTTTCTGGTGTTTTTCAAAACATTACAAACATTGGATTTCAAACATTACTTATGAACTCACCAACATTTCATATGTTGACGTTTTTCAAAATACTTGTATTCTCAGGTAACAGATAAAGTGAAGGATGAATTGTACTCTATGACGTTTTGTTGTGGTTTAATTTAGTATCAAACAGTTACTTTTGAGAATGTAATAATTTGGGAACAATGTAATGGATGTAAACGCTACCAGTTGTATCATTCCGAATGTTGGTGATGTATAATGTTATGTTTCATGTATATTCATTGTGATGGTATTCAATTGAGTCACGACAGCCCTCAGACGTTTCCGCCGTCTGGTTCGGGGGTGTGACAGGTTGGTATCAGAGCTTTGTTTATAGTGAACTAGCATATCTAGCCACACATGGATATGCAACTATAAACCAAAAAGAGGGACTAACATAACTTTGAACAAAACAAGTAAATAAAACACCCTTGCTTGCACTAGGAATAGGAACATAACGACGAACCAAACAAAAATAATACTAGTGTCTCGGTTAATTCGGGACTGTTCTTAGTAATACCAAGGAGTGAATGTAGCCTGATCAACTACATTCTCTCCAAAGTAAAACTAACACACGCCCTGATGAGATCGGGATTTCTAGGGAATCTAAAACTATACCCCTACCACCGAAAAGAGAGCGCCTACTTGATCTATGCGATAATTGTAGCACCCTAGGAATAACGTTAGCATAATTACGCACTCTCGCAGACCGCATGGCTGGTTTTCATCACCCTGGAGACCCCTACTTCCCTAACCAGGGGAACAACGAATGGCTAGAGGAGGAGCCCGAGGAGGAGCCCGAGGAAGAGCCTGAGGAAGACCTCGAAGAGGAATCTGACGGGGGACCGGAGGCCGAAGTTGATGGCGAGGCTGCCGAATCAGAGGAAGATGAAGGAAGCCTCGAGGAGGATGCTGATGATGGTGAAGGGGGTGATTCGGATGCGGAGTCCGAAGTCATCAACCCCCCTTACCCAATCAGAGTACCTGCCTATCGCGTAGGCCCCACTGGTCCTACACCGCCCTGGGGTATTGATCTTTGGAGATGGAGCAGACAGCAGGGACAGCGACCCCCGTACGGCATGTCGCGCGAGTTCTTTAACCTGAGAGACAGAGGACCGGCCGATCGAGCCCTTCCAGTCATGGTGAAACGGTTGCGGAATACGGGCGACCTTGCCCAGGACACTGCTGATCAGGTGCAACAGTTAAGGACTAGGGTCGAGCATGCGGAGCAGGAGACGCGTGACGTCCTTCGAGAGTTTCACATGAGGCAGGTTCGGTGGGAGTCTCGACTCCGGGATGCGGAACGCTTGGTGGCTCGTCTTCAGGGAGCATCCACGTCCTCAGCACCACCTCCGGACGCAGCTCATTGCGGTTAGGGATAGACTTGTCATAGTAGGTCGTTAGGAAATATGCTATGTACTCCGACTCTATGTTTAAGTGACTACACTACTCATAGAGTCGTTATGCTGTCGAACTAGTATCACTCATGTATGCTCCTACGAGCAAATTTTCATGTATCAAATGCGGATAATATTAATAAATTTTTACGTATTTTATTACAATATTGCAAATTGCTATGTGTTGAGAAATTATTATTGATTGGTCAATGGTAGTAGTGTTTAAGTTCGTACCATGCACCTAGTCAGTAGGATCACGACCTCACAGAAACAACATACCCTCAACATCTTTCCGTATTGTGACAGAAAGATGCCTCCCCGACCTGCTCGCGGAAACCCAGGACCAACCCCACCTGAAGTTGACTCAGCCGCTTTCCAGGCAGCTGTATTTGCAGCAGTCACTGCAGCGATTGCGCAAATTCAACAAGGGAACAATGGAGGAGTCAATGGGCAAGGAGCCGGAAGTTCGAACAACGGAATGAATCAAGGACCCACCAAGACATGTACCTACAAGGACTTCACAAACGCCAAACCACGAACTTTTAATGGCACTGGAGGGGTGATCACTCTGAAGCGATGGATCGAAAAGGTGGAGTCGGTATTCGAGATATGCGACTGCCCTGAGCACATGAAGGTGAAGTTCGCGGCCTGCACTTTTGTGGATCAAGCACTCACCTGGTGGAACGGACATGTAGAATCCATGACACTCCCTGTAGCCAACTCTATGCCGTGGACAGAGATGAAAGAAATGTTAATGGCTGAGTACTGCCTACGAGGCGAAATACAGAAGATGGAGCAAGAGCTATGGAACCTCACTGTGCAGAACGCGAATATCGATGCCTACATATCGAGATTTAGCGAACTATCTCTGCTGTGCCCGGGTATGATCGCCTCGGAAGGAAAGAAGATTGAGCGATTCATCTGGGGACTCACATCACCAATTCAAGGGAATGTGATAGCTGCAAACCCCGAAACATTTGACAGTGCGAAAAGATTGGAAAAAAGGTTATATGACCATAACAACAAGAAGGGAGAGAAGCCAGTGGAGACTGAGAAGACGAAGGAAAGTGATGGCAAGAGGGGAAAGAACAATAAGAGGAAGGGGCGCCAGGGCCCCGACACCTACAAGAAGCAGCAGACAGTGGCGGTTAATGCTGTTATCGCACCGGTTCCAGCCACACCACATGCTCCAACCTCAGCCACTTCAAATGCTTCCAGACCTTATTCCGGTAATCTTCCCAAATGCAACAAGTGCGGTTTCCATCACTATGGAGAATGCAAGGATTTTCAGTGCACCAGTTGCAATCGAAGGGGTCACACTGCAAAGTACTGCAAGGATTACCCTCCCCATAACCAAAATCAGGGAACCAACAGCAACAACCCTCGCAACAACAACAACAACCATGCCAGCGGCAATAATGCAGGGCCTAGCTACACCTGCTTCGGATGTGGGAAGACTGGACACATCCGCCGAGACTGTCCTAACAACAACAATTTAAGAAATGGAGGAACAGGAAGGATGTTGACCATGGGTCAGAGTGAGGCCCTTCAAGACCCCTCTGTTGTTACCGGTACGTTTCCCTTAAACCACGCTTATGCATGCATCTTATTTGACACCGGAGCGGAACGAAGCTTCGTAAGCAATAAGTTTAAGCATCTATTAAGACAACTACCCCAAAAGCTAAATGAAACCTATACGGTGGAAATGGCCAATGGGAAAACCGAATCCACTGGGGAAATCTACACCGGATGTACCCTAACTCTTAATCAACACGTCTTTCGAATAGATCTAAGGCCAGTGTCAATTAGGAGTTTCGATGTGATCATCGGCATGGACTGGTTAAGCCCCCACCATGCCGAAATTATGTGCCATGAGAAGGCCGTTCGTCTTCGCCTCCCAAATCACGAAACTCTGGTAATTTACGGAGACAAATCTAGCATGAACCGTCGCCTCGTTTCGTGCATCAAGGAACAGAAATATCTAAGAAGGAACAATCTGGCGTTCCTAGCTCACGTGGTGGACAAAACCAAGGAGGAGATTAACGTTCGAGACATTCCCGTAGCATGTGAATTTCCGGACGTGTTTCCTGAAGATCTCTCGGGAGTACCCCTAGAGAGACAGGTTGAGTTTCGAATCTACCTTATTCCAGGAGCAACTCCTCTCGCTAAATCACCCTACCGGTTGGCTCCTGCCGAGATGCAGGAATTATCCAGCCAACTCAGCGAACTTTTGGACAAGGGATTTATTCGACCTAGTTACTCGCCATGGGGAGCTCCGGTGCTCTTTGTCAAAAAGAAAGACGGATCTTTTAGAATGTGCATCGATTACAGGGAATTAAATAAACTCACAATCAAGAACCGCTACCCACTCCCACGAATCGATGATCTATTTGACCAGCTCCAAGGAGCTAGTTATTTTTCTAAAATAGATCTACGGTCCGGATACCACCAACTCAAAGTCCGGGAAGAGGATATTCCAAAAACCGCTTTCCGAACTCGCTACGGACATTATGAATTTGTCGTAATGCCCTTTGGTCTAACGAATGCCCCTGCCGCATTTATGGACCTAATGAATCGAATCTGCCGACTGTTCCTCGACAACTTTGTCATTGTTTTTATCGATGACATCCTCGTCTATTCTCGAAGCAAGGAAGAGCATGGCCAACATCTCCGACAAGTCTTAGAAAACTCTGCGATCAGAAAAACTTTACGCCAAACTCTCTAAGTGTGAGTTCTGGCTGCGAAGTGTGAATTTCCTAGGTCATGTAGTCAGCCAAGATGGAATCCATGTGGATCCCTCTAAGGTCAAAGCTGTAGAAGGATGGGCCATCCCGACAACGCCCACAGAAATTCGTCAATTCTTGGGATTAGCAGGCTACTATAGGAGATTCATTCAAAATTTCTCTAAGATCGCCAAGCCACTTACCTCGCTTACGCAAAAGGGCGTACCATTCAAATGGACAGACAAACAAGAGATTGCGTTTCGAACCTTGAAACAAGCTCTCTGTAGCGCACCTGTACTATCTCTGCCTGAAGGAACGGAAGATTTTGTAGTCTACTGCGACGCGTCAAATCAGGGCTTAGGTTGCGTTCTCATGCAACGTGGGAGAGTGATAGCCTACGCATCCCGCCAACTAAAAACGCATGAAGTAAACTACACGACCCATGACCTAGAGTTGGGAGCTGTAGTCTTTGCCCTAAAGATTTGGAGGCATTAGCTTTACGGTACAAAGTGCACCGTCTTCACGGATCACAAGAGTCTCCAACACATCTTAAACCAAAAGGAGTTGAACATGAGGCAACGAAGATGGGTTGAATTGTTAAACGATTATGAGTGTGAGATTAAGTACCACCCAGGCAAGGCCAACGTGGTAGCTGATGCCTTAAGTCAGAAGGAGTACTCTAATCGTTGTACGAAGACTCTCTCGATAACCATTCAATCGCACCTGGCCACTCAAATTGCAGTAGCCCAGTCGGAAGCCATGAAGACGGAAAATAGAGCAAGCAAAGCATTGCGCGGAATGGAAAAGAACCTGGAAGCAAAGGAGAATGGAGTATACTATTTCATGAACCGTATTTGGGTCCCTAAATTTGGAGGGTTCAGAGATGTTGTCATGAAGGAAGCCCACAAGACGCGATACTCCATTCATCCCGGTTCCGATAAGATGTATTTGGATATTAAACAACACTATTGGTGGCCTAACATGAAGGTGGAAATCGCGACCTACGTCAGTAAGTGCCTTACGTGCGCCAAAGTAAAGGTGGAATACCAAAAACCCTCAGGATTGTTACAGCAACCGGCAATTCCTGAGTGGAAATGGGAAGGGATTTCTATGGATTTCGTGACCAAGCTACCCAAAACGTCGGATGGATTAGACACCATATGGGTAATAATTGACCGACTGATGAAATCTGCCCATTTCCTGCCAATTAAGGAATCGTACAAGATGGAGAGATTGATGCGTTTATACATTCGAGAGATCGTGAGACTTCACAGAATACCAACATCTATCATCTCGGATAGGGACAGTAGGTTCACGTCCCGGTTTTGGCAATCACTCCATAAGGCGATGGGAACAAACCTCGATATGAGCACCGCTTATCATCCACAAACGGATGGTCAAAGCGAGCAAACCATCCAAACGCTCGAAGATATGCTCCGTGCATGCGTGATAGACTTTGGAAAGTCTTGGGACACCCACCTACCCTTAATCGAATTCTCATACAACAATAGTTACCATTCGAGCATCAAGGTGGCTCCTTTCGAAGCACTGTACGGGCATAAATGTAGATCACCGTTATGTTGGGTTGAAGTAGGTGACACCCAGCTAGCGAAAACACACATGTCGGACAAAGCACTAACGGGACCGGAGATCATCCGTGAAACCACGGAAAAGATCGTTCAAATCAAAGCTCGGTTGCAAGCATCGCGTGACCGACAAAAGAGCTATGCTGATAAATGCCGAAAGCCCTTAGAATTTCAGGTCGGTGATCGAGTACTGTTAAAAGTCTCGCCCTGGAAAGGAGTCATTCGTTTTGGGAAGCGGGGAAAACTAAATCCACGGTACATTGGACCTTTCGAAATCGTCGCCCGAATTGGTCCAGTAGCATACAGACTGCAACTACCTGCAGAGCTAAACAGTGTACACCCCGTGTTCCATGTCTCTAACCTAAAGAAGTGCCTATCAGACGAAACCCTTGTCATTCCTCTTAACGAAATCAAAATCAATGAGAATCTCCTGTTCGTCGAAGAACCAATGGAAATTATGGACAGAGAGGTGAAGCGTACAAAACAGAGCCGCATCCCGATCGTGAAGGTACGGTGGAACGCAAAGCGTGGGCCAGAATTCACTTGGGAATGCGAAGATCAAATGAAGCAAAAGTACCCTCACCTATTCTAGCATTCTCAAATCTAGCTTTCAAACAGAATTTCGGGACGAAATTCCCTCTAACAGGGGGATGATGTCACAACTGGAAATTTTGTATCTTGTAAACTATACACTCAAGCTAAAGTGAATCAAAAGCTTAAGAACATGCGTAACACCTATTATTGTGACAACAGAATTTCAATCAAATACACCATACAAGCATTACAAATAGCCAACAAGCAATTGGAAACCCTAGAAGTTCTTATTTAGGTCCACTTTGGACTAGAACTTCCTTATTGGGCCTAATGGACCAATAAACTTCCAATTTGACTATCTTGGGTTTAGAACTCTTAAATGGGCTCTAATTGGACACACATCTATTTGTTTCAACATTTTGGGCTATGTTGGACCTAGAATGAAATGAATTAAAAGCCTTGATACATGAATGACCTAAACTAGTCCAATAAAAATATAAAAATCCTACCACATTCCCTTAGACTTAAAACATACTCAAGATTAACACTAACATTGGGCTTAGGGGCAAAGGCCCAAATTTTTCCTCTTCCCTTCCAAATTCTCGGCCCAATGCACAAGCCCAAGAGGAAATGGAAGAGTTGACTTTACCATTGCCACATCATTGTTATCCATAGGACATCCATGCAACTCATCTCATTCTTCCATGCAAACATCACTTCAAAATCACTCTCTTCTCTCCTCCCTCTCACTCTCGGCCGAGCAACACACACACATTCACAAAAATCTCTTAACTCTCTCAAGAACACTCCTTCCTCCCCACTCCAAAAATCTCGAAATTTAGGAGCTTTCAAGAGGATCTTGCAAGTTAATCATCATCTTAGGTAAGTTTTTACTTATATCCATGATCTAGCTACTTCACTCCATCAAAAAACTCTTCTAAATCTATTCCAACTTGTGATCATGCACCTTAGAAGTCATCAAACTCGAGATCTACCAAGGAAAGGTGCTAAGGCCGAAAATCACCAAACTTTCTTCCATCTTTTCTTCCAAAAACCGAAAGCTTCAAAGAAGGTGAGCTTCATACCCCCTATTTTCGGTTTTTATAAGTTTTTTTTTTTTTGGGGGAGGGGGGGGGGGGGGGGAATGCAAGTGAAAGTGTAGATCTATATGTGTTTTGTATGCTTTGTATGATTCCATGCTTATATGTGTGCTTTTGTGTGTTATAATGTTGGATCTAGCCATAAAACCCCTCATAACCGAGATATACCTTATGTTAAAAGATTCTAGCATCAAATATATTTCTACATACAAAGTATTTTTAGAAAAATGGCTAAATGGTTTAGTAACAATTTCTTTGGGCTAAAAATACCATTTTTGGACTTAAAGTGCGAACAATACAAACTTTAAGGGCCTAAATTGACAAATCACGAATTCTGAGGGTTGAACTATGTCAAAACAGTTTCAATAAAACAATTTCTGGAAATATACTCATTTAGAGGATTAAAAACATAAATTTCAAGCTTAATGGGCTAAAAATGACATTTTCGGCCCAATGAGGCCCATTATGCGAAATTTTCTGTTTTGGAGGGCCAAAACTGTGTTTTTCTATAAAACAGTGGACTATAAGTGATCCAAGTCCTTTTCAAAGGTTAAAAATGCTTTTTAAATTTAAAAAGGACCAAAGTTGCAAAAAATTTACAATTTGGGCCAAATTTGTCAAACTTTCGAAAAAGAAAGGTTATAACCGAGAAAAACTGAAATTCAGGGACTTAAGCTGTTTTCTATGAAAAATATGCTGGAAAATACTTATTTCAATAATTTTTGGTATTAAAATGTCAAGAAAATTGATTTAAGGACCAAACCGGAAAGTTTTTAAATAAAGGGTTGAAAAAGTAAATTTTTACAAATAAGGAGGGGCTGAAAACAGAAAAATCCTCAAGACTAGTTCAATACATGCAATTTGATCAAATGATGATACCACGACTATCGACGAAATACAATACATTACAACACCAAAAGTTGTTGTCAAACGAATTGGTTCGGTCTCGAACCAATAAAAATCCGAAACTACTAACACGACGACACTATGACATTACGACATTACGATAACGATTGGGAAGTCACTATACATGCGAGTGTGCACAGACGTCTACGCACCACCTTTGGGCCCCAAAAGTGTAAAATCTTGTTCGTTGAGCCTAGCTAGCCCAATGACCTGATCTTAAGGCCCGAAGACCTCTCTCTTACGAAGTGTTGGGTTTTACCGATCCGACATAACGTAAAAGGACTTTCAATGGCTTGTATACTACTGGTCCCTAAGGGTCCTTTGGTATTGCTAGTAAAGTCTACCTTTTCATGCGAGGCGGGTCTGGGACCCCTCGTACCTTTTATCCCAAACCGGCTAATGGAGTTACCGAGGCCTTCGTGTCCTCGTTCTCTTCGGGTGTGGGACTACACGTAGTCAGGGCGGTTGGATAACGTGATTAGTACGGACGACGCCTACGGGATCGTTAGTATTGCTATAGACTAGTCGTTTGTGTAACGTGTGTTTGTAGCAAATAATCATGCTCAAAAATAATCCAACGTCGCCTGGTACCGATAACTTCACACGTTGCAATTGTTTCAATGTACGTTCATGTAATTCAAAGAATTAGGAAAATATCGGGTTTTCCTAGGGTATTTCAATACATACGGATTCGGAATGCACACAAATTTTAAATGAATAATTTTTACAATTATAGAAACAAACAAGCATACCTATGGATCTTCACACATTCTTGACTTTACTATTTTCAGAAAATATCGGATTTTCTGGTGTTTTTCAAAACATTACAAACATTGGATTTCAAACATTACTTATGAACTCACCAACATTTCATATGTTGACATTTTTCAAAATACTTATATTCTCAGGTAACAGATAAAGTGAAGGATGAATTGTACTCTATGACGTTTTGCTGTGGTTTAATTTAGTATCAAACAGTTACTTTTGAGAATGTAATAATCTGGGAACAATGTAATGGATGTAAACGCTACCAGTTGTATCATTCCGAATGTTGGTGATGTATAATGTTATGTTTCATGTATATTCATTGTGATGGTATTCAATTGAGTCACGACAGCCCTCGGACGTTTCCGCCGTCTGGTTCGGGGGTGTGACACTCTTCTAGTGGGACCAAAGTTGATCCCGCTAAGCCCTGCTCTAATCCGAAGGAGGCAGAGTGCCACCACTGCCACAAGATAGGACATTGGAAGAGAAGCTACCAGGAATACCTGCAAGCCATGAAGGAAGGAAAGATCAAGCCATCTTTCGCAAGTATATATACAATTAAATCTAATGATTCCCACAATACTTCTTGGGTTCTTGATACCGGTTATGGTTATCACATTTGTTCTAATGTGCAGGGACTAAGAAGAAGTAGAGACGTGGAGCTTGGAAGAATAAATCTAATCATGGGGAACAGAAGATCGTCGCCTGTGACCAAGATATGAGTGTATTCTTTAGTGCTTAGGAATAGTTTATCTTTAGATTTGAACAATTGTTGCTATTCGCCAGAAATGGATAGAAACATCATTTCTTTTAATGGTTTGTTTAGACAAGGTTTTAGATTTTCTTTTAATAATGAGAATGGTTCTATTTTAGCTTATCTAAATGTTGTCTTTTACTTTGAAGCTATACCATGTAATGGAATTTTTGAAACTGTGATGATTGTTGATAACTTAGGAAATGATGTTTTGTACTTGGATTCTTCCAATAGTATGGATAAGGCATCCTTATGGCATTATCGTCTTAGACATGTCAACAAGAAACGCATAGCCCAACTCCAAAAGGATGGAGTGTTGGAGTCATTTGACCTTAGGGAAGATGACACATGCGAGTCTTGTTTACTTGGAAAGATGACTAAGTCACCCTTCACTGGTACGTACGAAAGGGGTGAGGGTCTATTGGACCTCATACATACCGATGTATGTGGACCGTTTAGATCTTCCACAAAGGATGGAAACCGCTTCTACGTGACTTTTACTGATGACTATAGTAGGTATGGGTATATCTACTTAATCAAGCAAAAGTCAGAAACTTTTGAAAAGTTCAAAGAGTTTAAGAATGAAGTGGAGAATCAATTGGGCATGAAGATCAAGTTGCTTCGATCCGATCGAGGAGGAGAGTACCTAAGTCTTGAATTCCACGATTATCTCAAGGAGTGTGGAATAATTTCACAATTGAAGCCACCTAGGACACCACAATTGAATGGTGTGGCAGAAAGGCATAATCGAACTTTGTTGGACATGGTTCGCTCTATGATGAGTCGTGCTTCGCTATCTATCTCTTTTTGGGGGTATGCCTTAGAGATTGCCGCCCATATCCTTAACCGAGTCCCTACTAAGAAGGTTACCAAAACACCTCACGAGATGTGGAAGGGGAAAGCTCCTTCGTTAGCACATATCAAGGTTTGGGGTTGCGAGGATTTCGTAAGGCGAGATACTCATAACAAGCTCGAACCTCGTAGTGAGCGATGTATTTTCATCGGCTACCCGCAGAAATCCTTTGGATATCTCTTCTATAGACCGAAGGACAATGTTGTCTTTGTTGCAAGGAGAGGAGTTTTCCGAGAGCGAGAACTCATAGGTCAATGAGACAGTAGGAGGCAAATCGATCTTGAAGAGATTCAATAGTCGATGGATGAAGGAACCTCAACCGCTGGCACTCAACCCGAGGAGGAAACTCCGGTTGAACCGATTGACATATCATTACCTCTTAGACGTTCCGAAAGAGTTAGGTTTCAATCCCATTTATATGGTTTTCATATTACTACCGAAGGGGACACGTATATTAGTGATAGTATACTAATAAATCTTGATGAACCTAATAGCTATAAGGAAGCCATGGCAGGCCCGGAGTCTGCGAAATGGAAAGAAGCAATGGATAGCGAGATCCAATCCATGTATGATAACCAAGTTTGGAATTTGGTTGATAATGTGCCTGGACGTAAGACCATTGGGTGCAAATGGATCTTCAAGAAGAAGACCGACGTGGATGGAAAAGTACACACGTTTAAAGCGCGACTAGTTGCGAAGGGCTTTACTCAAACTCCCGGAGTTGACTATGAAGAAACCTTCTCACCAGTTGCGAAGATAAAATCTATTAGAGTGATGCTAGCTATTGCCGCATTTCATGATTATGAGATTTGGCAAATGGATGTCAAGACCGCTTTCCTTAACGGAGTTGGCTGAGGATGTTTACATGGCTCATCCAGACGGGTTTGTGGATCCGAAGCATCCGAATAGAGTGTGTAAGCTTGAGAAGTCCATTTATGGACTAAAGCAAGCGTCTCGCAGATGGAATCTTTGCTTCGATGAGAAAGTCAAAGAATTTGGATTTGTACGAAGTGAAGATGAATCATGTGTATATGTCAAAGCAAGTGGGAGTGTAGTAAGCTTTCTCGTTCTATATGTCGATGACATATTACTCATGGGAAATGACGTCCCGACTTTGTAGGAGGTTATGTCCTGGATTGGGAAGTGCTTCGCTATGAAGGACCTCGAAGAGGCTTCCTACATTTTGGAAATAAGGTTAGTAAGAGAGAGAAGTAAGAGACTAATTGGACTAAGTCAGAACACTTACTTAGAGAAGGTACTAAAACGTTTTAGTATGGAAAACTCGAAAAAGGGAGAATTACCGATACAAAGCAATGCCAAGTTGAGTAATACTCAAAGTCCGAGTACCGAAGCCGAGATAGCTAAAATGAGCCGAGTTCCATACGCTTCCGCAGTTGGCTTAATCATGTACGCTATGACTTGTACTCGCCCTGATGTAGCCTTTGCTTTGAGCATGGTTAGTAGATATCAAGGGAATCTAGGCAGAGCCCATTGGGTTGCGGTGAAGAATATCCTTAAGTACCTTCGGAGGATGAAGGAATGGTTCTTAGTCCTTGGGGGGAGTGATGACTTAAGGTGCGAGGATATAGTGACGCTAGTTTTCAGACCGACAGGGACAACTACCGTTCGCAGTCGGGCTGGGTCTTTACCCTGAACGGAGGAGCAGTAACTTGGAAAAGTTCCAAGCAGGAAATCGTAGCTGATTCAACGTGAGAATCAGAGTACATCGCAGCGAGCGAAGCGTCGAAGGAGGCAATATGGCTAAAGAACTTCATCGGTGATCTTGGAGTTGTACCTGCTATAAAGGAGCCCATGGAGATTTTCTGTGATAATGAGGGAGCGGTTGCCTTGACCAAGGAACCGAGAGATCATGGTAGATCACGACATATCGACAGAAAATATCATTTTATTAGACATCGTGTAGAAGAAGGACAACTCGTAGTTAAGAGAATATCATCGGAAGATAACCCAGCAGATCCGCTTACGAATGGACTGAGTAGGGTTAAGCATATGCAGCATGCTAGGAGTATTGGGTTGAAAGATGATATTAGCATAGATTAGATAGTATTAGAAACGTGTAATAGATAAATGTAATTAACATTTGATGATTAAAATAAAGGAGTTTTATTTATAAGTAATGTTATTGTCTTATGTTAATTGTTTAACTATTGTTTCACTTTGCATGTTTTGACTTCCAGAATAATTAAGTTTATTAAGAATAATCGAATTGTTCAAATAGTCCACAATCGTTCATATATCGGAAGTAGATATGAATGAAGATTGTCATGAATAGGTGTGTAGAGTGTCTAAATGGTGTTAGACATAGCAAAAGATTGTTGCAACGTTCATGAGTGCTTATGAACTAGGTTTGAGCATTGGAACAAACCCGCGCTTGCTGGAATCACCTTATGGAATGTGATAGTGAATGGGTGATCGCAAGACGATAATATCATATAGTCTTAAAACCTAGATATATGGTTTGTTATTCGTTAATTGATTGTACATTAATAATGCGAAAACGCATTGGTAACTCGATGTTATAAAACGCATTGTTGTGTGTAATTGGTTAATGAATAAGTAAATGCATATAAGTCGAATTTTATCTGTAACTTTTATCCTAAGAAGGGAAAAGTGATATCTCGGCCGCTTGATGATTTGATTTGACTTATGTGCCGTGCCCGGTCAGAACTGAATTGATGTGTTCTATTAAGTTCTATGTCAAATAAATCGGAGATCGAGAACCAAATGCAAGACTAACTATTCCATAGTATTGTTAGCATGATATCTAACAGAGGACTGTACGATCCCTTATCTAAAGGACAAGATTGATTAGATCAGAGTTTGATAGTGTCTTTGAGAGCTACGATTGCAAATCAGAGTGTACCTGCGCATATAGTTACTAGACTTATCCAAGTGGGAGACTGTTGGAATAGTGTCTAAGGCTGCAACTATATTAGGTAAGTATTTGACCCGATTGTGCATGGTCCTTTTGGGTTGCCTTCACCATAGCAACTTGATAGGATGATTTATTAAGAGAGAGTATATATTATTAGTATATTATGAGAATAATATAAAGAATAATATACTATTATTTGATTAATATAAGTCATAGAATTAATTGGAGTTAATTTGGTGACTTAAAGAGATTAATTCAATAAGAGGGTATATACTGTCAATTGTTTGATAGTTACACTTTAGACTGTAAATCCTTATGGAAGATAGGTTGGACGATTTCTAGGGCTTGGATAAGCCAAAATCGTCCAAAGGATATCTAAAGGATATCTAATATAAGGATATGCATTAACTTAAAGTCTAAGTTATCCAATTAGGGTTTACGCTGTAACCCTTAAGGAGTCTACAAGTATAAATAGACCCTATGGGATAGAGAATTCGGTACCCATCTAAAGCAAAGATACTCTGGCCGATTTCCTCCCCTCTTCTCTCTCTCAAATCATCCTCTTTGCTAGTTGCTGTTTGTAAGCCATTAGAGGAGTGGCAATTGTGACTCTAGAAGCTCCAAGACAACAAGATCAACAAGGAATCCAAAGGTATGATTCTAGATCTGTTTCAATATTGTTATTACACCTAAATAGTCATTAGAAGTCTTGGATTGGAAACATGTTTGATTAGAAAGCCTAGATCCGAGCATTAGGGTTTTGCATGCGCACATAGGAAAGTTCTTATGGCTAAAAGCCATCAGTTCTCTAGGGTTTCCACACGTTTTGGGCAGCCTCCACTCTCCTTATTGTTCATCCTCTTGCTCTTGGTGTTTGTGAACCATTAGAGGAGTGACATTTGTGACTCTAAGCTTTCTAAAGTCAATGTAAGAAGGATTTGAGATTGTTATTACTACATAACAATCAAGGTATGATCTAAACCCTAATTCATATGTTATATTGATTATCATATATTAGATCTAGGGTTTATAGTCTTGGATGAATTGTATGTACAATAGAGAAACCTAGATCCAAGCATTAGGGTTTGTATGAGCACATAGGATGTTCTTATGGCTAAAACCCATCAATTTTCTGGATCAATGAAAAGACCATGGCTTTCTGCTGCTTTCCAAAAGGATCTCGGAACAAACCCTTCGAGACATTTGTTGGTCAAAACTTACAACATAAGTCCAAATCCCATGCCTAAGTCCCAAATCCTAACTCGGAGTCCAAAAACTCCAAAATTCACTAACTTTTCCATGTGCATGAAGGGTTAGAAAATTTTTCTGTGTGATCTCAAACTCTCACCAAATGATGTCTATGTACCGTATGGAAACAACTCTAACTCTCAGATCCGAGGTTATTTCATCCTCATTAATGGCAATTTCTTTGTCTCAAATATGGAATATGTAACTAACCTGAAGCAAAATTTAATAAGTGTGGCTCAACTCACTAACTCCAGCCGGCAATTTGAGTTCTACAAAACACATCGTTATGTCATGACATAAGACCTGAAGGAATGTCTCATCAAATCAAATTTCAACAAGAATATGTATCCTCTTGATATCAACATGATCATCAGCAAACCTAAACTTTTTCTACTCTCAAAAGCCGTTCCTGATGTCAGTTGGTTATGGAATCGAAGGCTTTCTCACTTAAACTTCTAATACATGAATGATCTTGTTTCCGGTGAAATGGTCAAAGTTTGCCACTCCTCAAGTTTGAGAACGATCATATGTGTGTTGCGTGTGAATATAGGATGCAATCCAAGAAAAGTCATCCTATTATTATTGAAAAATCAATTTTAGAACCATTAGAACTCCTTCATATAGATCTTTGTAGACCTTCCACTGTAGAAAGTCTGCATCATAAAAATAACATTCTTGTGATTGTGGATGATTTTGCAAGGTTCACTTAGGTCTTTTTCATCTAACTGAAATTAGAGACAGCCTTGGAACTTATCAACTTTATCAAAAGGACTGAAGTTCTCTTCAAATTACATGTAAGGCGATCTGAAGTGATAAAGGATTGGAATTCACCAATGTCACAATTGAGAAATTCCTCTCTAATAAAGGCATTGACCATGATTTCTCAACTCCCTACACTCCTCAACAAAATGGTGTGGTTGAAAGAAGAAACAAAATTCTCGTTGAAGCTTCTCTATGGATGCTGAACTTTACACATCTTCCACTTTATCTTTGGGATGAAGTTGTATCCACTTCCTGCTTCACTCAAAATCGAAGCATCATCAATTAATGCCTCAACATGAAACTGTATGAAGCCATGAATAGTTTTAAGCCAAGTATCACATTTCGACATGTCTTCGGCAGCCGGTGCTTTATAAAAAATAATCTTAATCAACTCACAAAATTTCAGGCTAAAGCCAATGAAGCAATCTTCGTTGGATACTCAGAAAAATCAAAAGCTTACCAAGTTCTAAATCATCAGACTCGTGTTCTTGAAGAAAGATTTGATGTCACCTTCGAAGATAACTATGTTCGGAATTATGGTCCAAACCATGTCACAACCCACATCATGGAGTTTGATGCTCCAACACCGGGATGTCCAAATCCTCAATTATTCATGAAATTGATTTTGAAACCCTATTCGGACAATCAAAAACAAATCTTGATTCGGAATCTCAATCAAGACTGTCCTCAACTACAACTTAAATTTCCCAAAATGTTTCTGGTTCGACCCACACTTTTCCTTTATTTGATTCCGAACCAATTCAACCTTCTCAGGTTGAGAGGGATAATGTTCTTCCCTCTCTTGAATCAAATGTTGAAGGATTCCAAGAAGCACCGGATCAATTTGCTGAATTCAATCCTATTACGAACAATAATGACGACAATGCTAACTTCTTTGACTTTCTGTATGAAGACGACGTTGATAGCTCTGGTTTAGAAGTTCAGGGGGAGCATCATCATCAAATTCAAACTGTTCAAGGGGAGCAACATAACTCATTGTTGATATCGGATCATCAGCTGCACAAGAGCTTCCAAGATTACATATCTAGACAAATGATCATCTTCCAAACCAACTTATATGAAATCTCAATGCCGGCGCACAAACTCGCTATGTTACTAACATCCAAAATAAATGTCATTTCTCGGCATTTATCTCAATTGTTGAACCAAAATCCATCAAGAAAACATTAGAACATGCTAACTATATTACATCCATGCAAGAGGAGTTAGTAGAATTTGAAAAAAATGAGGTGTGGACTCTCATCCCTCCTCCTCAGGATCAACCTATTGTTGGTACAATATGAGTTTTCTGAAACAAGCTAGACGACACTGGAGTAATCATTGGAAACAAAGCAAGATTGGTGGCCCAATGATTTACTCAGATTGAAGGACTTGACTATGATGAGACCTTTGCTCATGTTGCCCTTGTTGAAGCGATCATTATGTTTCTTTCTTATGCAGCTCATAAAGGTTTCAAAGTTTACCAAATGGACGTAAAAATTGTTTTTGTTAATGGTGAACTAGATACTGAAGTGTATCTTCAACAACCTCCCCGTTTTGCCAACCCTTCTTTTCGGAACTATAGCTATAAACTCCAAAAAGTTTCTTATGGCTTCAAGCAAGATCCTCGCGCCTGGTATGAGACTCTTACCGACTTTATCAGGTGTTCCGGTTTTCAAAGGGGAATTCTCGATCCTACCTTATTCTGAAGATCAAATGGAAAACAACTCATGCTAGTCCAAATCTACATTGATGATATCATTTTGGATCCATGAATTGAGCAATGGTTGTTAATTTTGCCAAGTTAATGATTAGTGGATTCCAAATGAGCATGAATCATGAACTAAGTCTCTTCCTCGGTCTCCAAGTAAAGCAAACCAACAGAGGAATCTTTATTCACCAAGAAAAATACATTTCGAGCTTCTCAAGAAATATTCAATGGGCACTTGTTCCTCTGCAATGGTTCCTATGGGTTCGGACATAAGATTTTCTCGGGCCCATCGGGTGTTGTTGTTGATGAAACGAAGTATAGGGAATGATTGGCTCGCTAGTCTATCTAATATCAAGTCATCTGTACATCATGTTTTCTACACGTTTATGTGCTAGATTTCAGGTCAATCCAAAGATGTCTCATCTTTTGGCGGTTAAGCAAATATTCTGATACCTCAAAGGTACAAAGAGTCTTGGAATCTGGTATCCAGCAAATGAGAGTTTCCTCCTACAAGCTTACTCCCATTCAAACTATGGTGGTCCATAATTGGACAGAAAAACCACCTCTGGTGGCTGTCAATTTTCAGGTGGTAGATTGGTTAGTTGGTCATCTAAGAAACAAAATTTTATTAATCTTTCAATAATCGAAGCGGAATACATTGTTGCAGCTAGTTGCACTGCTCAAGTTCTTTGGATGAAATAACAGCTTCTTGACTATGGCTATCGATATCAATAGGTTCCAATATATTGTGACTCACAAAGGGCCATTGCGATTTCTCACAATCCAATTCAACACTCCATGACGAAGCACATTGATATTTGGTACCATTTTATTAAAGATCATGTTTTAAAAGGAAACACTGAACTCATATTAGTTCCATATGATGATGAAAATGCTGATGTCTTTACTAAGGCATTAGAAGAAACCAAATTCAATAGGTTTCTCAACAAAATGGGTATGGTCTGACTCTTAATTCATCCAAGAGGCGTGTATTCTCTAATGGAAACATAAGAAAGTAAATTAATTCTGAATTCAAATCTTTTTCATCTCGGAATCATTTTCTCTCAGAATAAATAGGATTATTTTACGTGTCTTTTTGTTTAACCTTTTCTTCTAGTTCAAGTTGTACAACTCACTCAATCTTTTGAAGTTCATATGACCAATATATTTTCATTAGTATTTTACTTTGATATTTCCTTGGTATCTATCTCAAAAGGATGTTATGAAGTTTACCTCGGAATTCAAGCCCGAAATGGTAATGAGCCTTCACCTCTAACCCCCATCTAAGCTCTGACTCTTCTCACCTCGGAATATCAAAATCTTATTAAAATATGTCCTCTAAGGTATTTTTTCATTTTAACTCTGATATTCAGTCTGAGTCTATGTAATCTCGAACTCTATATCGTGTACAAGTGTTTTCATTTTCACATCGGAAGCATCTTATGACAATCTGTTTCGGAACATCCTCGTTCAGAGATCCACAGTTTCAAAAGAAGTTCAAAAAGGTTCTTCATTATTTTTTTCTGAAACATTCTCTTTAATGACTTAAACGATTATTTTTTTAATGACTATCTTTTAACCCTAAATGATCGTAATTTTTTTACACTTCTTGATAAAGTGCACATCCTTTCAACTAAAACAACAATTTTCCATTTCACACGTATTGCATCGTATCTTTCATTATTGCAGGTCAAACACATGCCAATTTTGGCAACACATTGAATGTGATCCATTTGTAAATCGGATATCATCATTACACCATTTTCTCAACCCGCCTGATTTTCCAAACTATAAAAGGTTTCCAAAACCCATTTGATCTCTTTTATGCTCTTATCATCTTCTCCGAAAATTCTCTCTGCAAACCTATTTTTCAAGCTCTCATCCTGCAACAATGGCGTCATCCCAAAATGCTCCTCAAATCTCAAAACTATATCATAGAAGAAATCTTCCAAAGGCTTTGCTTCGTCTTCTTCAAGAGAGCCCTTCCTTTGTGAAACTACATAACTTTTCTGCATTGATCCTATGGACTATGACGAATCCATCAAGGTAATGATTGAGTTCATACCTCGTCATCCCATTGCTATTCCACTCACAGAAAACCCAAATCCCACAATTCCACTTCAAATTCTTCACACCGCTTTTGACAGAATCTGTAACAACAGTCAAAATAGGTAAATAATAATCACATGTGATTATGCCAATCATGTAATGTGATTTTGTTAAAATAGTAATGTGATAAACTTACTATGTAGTTCATTATAAATTCTAATACAAATATGAAATTCCATACCTACTTTATGATACAACTCAAAGTATACTTCCATACGTTTCCAAAAATATAGAGAATGTCTAAATCTGACTTCGCGTGAAGAAGTTATGATAAACCCTAACACTATAAATCTTTATAATAAGAGGAATATAAAATAGACTTAGAATTAGCTATTGGAGTCTAAAAGAAGGTTATAGTACTCGTAAATACCTATGTGTGGATATAAATAACATTAAAACGGAGTTCGTATGCAAAAGCTACGACCTTCCAAAGATAGAACTGTCTGAGAGCGTGATACTTGTTAGAAACCCTAATCTGATTGAGCTCACGAAGTGAGTGTAGATGTTCATGACGTGAGGAGTCAAAACGCCACATTTTAGAGCTAGAAGATGCATGGAAAGTCTACCGAGTGATAAGTAAAAAGCTCAGGATGAGAGCAAGGATTTTCACACGTCACGAGGAGTTAAAGGGACACCATCCGAAGCTAGAGACCAAATGGAGGGTCTATGAGGTGAGCAAGCATGGCTCACGACGTGAGCATCCTCGTATGTTATATGTTGTTATTATTGGTTTTATGCTAAGATAAAACCAAGTTTTTTCTCTAGTTATAGCTGTTGTACTGCCCAAAGTATTATGAACTTAGGAGTAATGTTTAAAAGTATAGTCTAGTAACTTAGGGTTTTAGACACGAAATGCTTTTGTTGTTTTAACTATAGGAAGCCTACAAAGTCTACATGAGTTATCGTATTCATCAACTAAGATTAGGGATCTTAGTGAAAGTCCTCTGGCCTGTAAACGTTAATCCCGTGTGAGCGAGGAAGTCATGTATGAATAATATACGGGTTGACAACCCCACTCGTGGTTGCTAGCTACAACCCGACACAAGCGAGTGACGAACTGTCCTTTTATTTTTTTTTATTTTTCCGGCATCGATTAAGCTTACGGTATTGTGTATATGTTGTGGAAATCCTCTTGGAAATTATAAGTGGGTTGTCCTCATGAAAAGCATGAGTGGGATCTATTAGAGGCTTTGTATGTCATAGCAGCGGTTACAAACTCATGGTAGCAAATTGTTAGAAGCATTCTAATTTGTCATTAGGTTAAAGTCATCTCAACGTCCGGCATTAAAGACCGGTTATGTTAAAGTCATCTTAACAGCCGACATTAAGATCAAAAGCAAGTGCGAGGCACCCATCCGATCCAACAAGAAATGGGTTAAACCCGACTACAAATGGGTACCAAAGGTTCAATCTCCCAAATCAATTAATGATTCTAATATTTCTACATCTTTTGTTTGTGATAAGCAGGATATGTCATGGGAGAGAGTATCGTATGTTGATGACAAAGGTTGGCCCAGTTTCAAAATAGAATGGGTTCCAAAGACCAACTGATCCCGCTCTGTGTCGGAGCAACTATGGAGGCATAGCATCAGACTTTGGTTTGTTGGTAGTGGTTGTTCCAGGAACATGATAGGAGGCATCTCTCAACTGTACAACATTTAGAACTTTGTTCGAGAGTATGTGTCCTTTGCGGGAAAGGAAATAAGGGAAGAAAGGAAGGGATCACATGGGGTTAGTGCTTAATGACGTAAAGAATTTTCGGATCTTATCTGATATTATGCATGCTGTTCTCTGACCTTTTGGATGAAAATTCAATCGGTGAATTACGGTTTGCGTTTTCTTCTCTATACTCCTGAGTTTATCTTACTAAGATTCGTTTTAAAGATAATTTTTTATTTTCTAAATAGTTTTTCGTTAGTAGTTATTATTAGGAAATGATATTTTCAAGTGATAACGGGCAATCTGAATCTGCGTAACGTACCAAAATTGAATTGTCTACACTGCTAGGGAGAGTTGAACTTAAGGAATTCAAGGACTTAACAAACATTGATCTAGTTAGATCCATTTACCATGACATTATGATGCTCAGATAGGTTGAGCATGGAGATATACATGAGAATCTACCGGTCACATTAAAAGAACCTGTATCTAGAACTGTAGATTAACTTTTCCTCGATGTGCGGATTCTAAACTTAATTCTGGTTTTGATGGGGTGACTGGGGAATTCTGATAAACTAGGTCTGTAGAAGGTTATTTTCTTGCTTTCTGTCTGTTAGTCATAAGTTGCCTCTTCTGCGTGATCGAGAGATCCGACCTGGACTGTAACATATGCAATTCTATCTCTCAACATCTTCTCTTTATGTAATTTTTTCTATCTGTTAGCCACATACTGTCTCCTCTGCGTGACTGATAATCCGACCTGGTACACAGTGTATGCATCATTCTCTTCTCAATCCCTCTAAAACATCAATCAGTAATATGTTTCATCCTCTGCGTGATTGGAAGAGATACGAACTGGATGTATAGCATATGCATTCTAATTCTATCTTCTCTCTTAATAATTGTCTGCTCACCCGATGTAAGGAGTATTTTGGAAGTCCTTGATGGATGCAGCATATCAGGAAGAGGGAAACACTTTCTAGTACAATTAAGAATTAAACACATACATATTGTCTGTAGATCTCGCTGCTCAATTTAGGTGGACAACAATATCCCTAGTTGTAGTTAGTTAAATGGTCCCAAGGAAATTTATTTAAGAATAAAGGCTAAAAAATGTCATGTCATTCGTAAATTGTCTAAATTCTGTCACAAATGTTTCGTGCTTAAGTGGACACCAATATTCACGATCGATCAGATGAAGACATGAAAATAAGGGTACCGACAAGTGGACTAGGGCTGTCTCACAACTTTGATCCCAAATATTTTTCTGTTTGTTAAATTTGTTCATAGTTTTCCTCTATGCACAAATTTAGGGGAGAATTAAAAAAAATTCAAAAATCAAAGAAAAATCAGAAAATTCAAAATCAAAAAATAGTCTTATATTCTGTTTTATTTCTTGTTTCTGTTTTATTTTTTTAATTATGAAAAAAAAATTATTGTGTGCTACATTTCCTTTTAGTTTAGTTTTGTCTTGAAAAGTGAATTCTGGTAAAGATGAAAGTCATGGAGTTTGTATCGAAGATTTCTAAGTCAAGGCTTCATCCGTGATCATCGAAGAATTCTCATTCGAAGGAGAAAGAAATGAAGATTATTCTTTCAACATTCAATCCTTCAACCCCAGTAGCAAGGTGTGACATCCCCACTTTCACGACCAGAAAAGACCGATTATGTTTATGCTTTATAAAAATCAGAGTACATCTTTTAATAAAAATGTTGCGGAATATGTTCCCAGTAAAACATGATAAATACGTTATCAAAGCATTTCCGAAGAAAAGTATTTTTCATTCGTTTTAAAACATTTGGGATGTCATCGTCAGTACAGAAACATAAGCATAAACAGAACTTGCATTTATTTACACCAGTGATCTACATCTCTTTAATCTCTCAGTGTAATGTGACTTCATCTCAACACCTGTAATATAAATAAACTGAGTGGGTCAGGTTGGGAAACCTGGTGAGTACATAGGGTTTTCAACCCACAATAATATAACTATTGTGTTTAAACAATCAAACAATCAACCCAATAACCCATCCCCATTATCTTCCTTACTCTTAAGAGTATACCGTAAGAGTCATCTATCCTACATTCGTTCATTCTGAAGTCCTTCGCTTCTAGGGTTATAGGACTGGCACTAAATCCATAGCTGCTACTGCTCATTAGTAAAGCACTAATTCCATAGGGTTATAATGACTCCATAATTTATCTCTTCATACATGGTAATAATTATAACTTTTATATTCCTTCGAGTCTATCTCTTAGACTTATTGACTGTAAGCAGTACTCGATCGTGCATCTGCTTTCTATCTCAAGTTAGACTCCAAATTATGACCTACCATCATGTGATGTACGTTTAGACTCAGGTCTCTTATAGTTATCTTCTAAAACAGACTATACCTTCCTTCATGTTCTAATGTGATATAAGCACATTTTAAAAGGTAGCATTTCTAGCTACAAGCAACTTTTCGTGATACCTCTACTGATCGCTTTTTATTCCAATATTCCGTCTTAAGTCAGATGCTACATCGAACTTGATTTCTAAACCACATAGCATACTCAGCGTAGTCGGATTCAATTCTATATGACCACTAGGGTCGGAATATCAACAATCTTTTTAGTCATTACCGAAATGATGGTAACGACATACTTGAATAAAACGGTATCAATTACTAGCTTCTTGGTAACCTTGTCACTTTCCCTGATCCAAGCGTGAGTCCTGTGCTTCCGGTAGTATATGCATCTACTACCTTTCACACCTACTCATACTCGTCCCAAGTATTGTCGCACAGTCCCCAATTCCTAAAATCACGAAACAATGTAACATATACGAGTGTGTCCAAATAATCATAAAAATTTCCCTAGACTCTACTTGGACTTCTTCCATGCATAACTTCAGTCATCAATTCTACTTCAACTCGGTTGGTGATGGATATTCTAGATGATAAGAAAACTTTAGGAATTACATCAATCGTTCTATCATCCCGCCAATCAATTGTGTAGATTCATATGTACCCTACTTCTATAGACGTACTGATATTTCATCAGACGTATTCTAAAGGCAAGATGCCTCTCTTAATATATCTTATGATGGGTATTATTCAGTACCGTAAGCCATCTCTTTTCCTCTATTTTCTCAGTTTATCATGGTTCGCATCACTTCCTGAACTTCTGCCATTGTGATAGGTTCGGGTGCAGGCGCAACGACCGATGCATTGCCCATCACATTCTTAGGCTCAGGTTGTCATCTTCCTCTTGTTTTGTACACCCAAGCAGACGTTCGATGTCTCGAGATGAAAATTTAAGATATGAAAGATCTTATTTATGAAAGACGTATAAATCTCCTTATTACTCTGAAACATTACATGCTAGTTCTGATATCGTAATCATACGCTTAGAATCGTGAACACATAAGGTTTCCAAATCCGGTCAGCAATAGACTGTAGATCCGAACAATTAACAGCATATAAGACATTTTTATAGGTGTAACATAAATCATTTAGCACATTAAATTTTTAGGCATTTTCCTAAAATCAACTAGTGCTCGCATCTAAATTATAGCAGACACTCATCTCACAATCATCGCTTAACATTCTAAGTTTAAGTATAAATCCTTATTCCTAGTTCACTTAAACTAATACTCTGATACCAACTGTGACATCCCTATTTTCACGGCCAGAAAAGACCGATTTTGTTTATGCTTTATAAATATCATAGTACATCTTTTAATAAATATGTTGCGGAATATGTTCACAGTAAAACATGATAAATACGTTATCAAAGCATTTCCGAAGAAAAGTATTTTTAATTCGTTTTAAAACATTTGGGATGTCATCGTCAGTACAGAAACATAAGCATAAACAGAACTTGCATTATTTACACTAGTGATCTACATCTCTTTAATCTCTCAGTGTAATGTGACTTCGTCTCAACACCTGTAATATAAATAAACTGAGTGGGTCAGGTTGGGAAACCTGGTGAGTACATAAGGTTTTCAACCCACAATAATATAATTATTGTGTTTAAACAATCAAACAATCAACCCAATAACCCATCCCCTTTATCTTCCTTACTCTTAAGAGTATACCGTAAGAGTCATCTATCCTGCATTCGTTCATTCTGAAGTCCTTCGCTTCTAGGGTTATAGGACTGGCACTAAATCCATAGCTGCTACTGCTCGTTCGTAAAGCACTAATTCCATAGCTGTTGGGTACTAAATCCATAGCTGCTATTGTTTATCTAATACGTACTAAGTCCATAGCTACCAATTCCTAACAGGTACTAAGTCCATAGTTACCAATGTTTGTCCAATAGCCACTAAGTCCATAGCTGTCGATGTTATTTGTTAGGCACTAAGTCTATAGCTGCCAATGTTTACTCACATCATCTTTTATCTCTCATCATTCATCTACCCATCTCATACCCAACATACTTGTATATTTAAAATAAGCATAGAGTTCAAATCATTTAAAACATGTATAAAAAAACGTTCATCCAGCATAGACAGCAAGTATTCAGATAATATGCACAGATAGCACGTAGTTTAAATAAAATACTTCATATCTATGTGTAAGATGAAAGTAACTATGAACTCACCTGAGAAGGTGATGACTCGGTACTCGGACAACGCTTCGTTTACTTTAAAATAATTTCCTTCAACGAAACCTAGTATTATTACCACTAGATTTTAGTCTAATATTTACCGTGACTAATTATTAGTCTTATTATTATTATTATTATTATTATTATTATTATTATTATTATTATTATTATTATTATTATATAAGCGTTTATAAAATACTTTCCAACCACTATGTACAGACAGAGGCCATACATAAAACACCGGAGGGTAGGACCATTTTGGCATATAGCACTTCTGAAATCCAACAACCCTATGCAGACCTTTAAACCGGATTCGCCGTACCGCGAGTAGTTAAAAAGATATTATAACGACACTTATATCAGTCATAATAATAGCTCAAATATTTATTGTAAGTTCATAATAACAATATTAATTTTAAATATAAGCTATATTAAAATAGGGTAAGCATAACTTACTTACAAGGGGATTTTAGCTAGGAGTCGGGCTCTGCAGTGGCAGAACTTCGTCGCTGAATCTTTCTAAGAAAGATTCATGCAGCGCTTCAGCGCTCACCTTATTATACTAAAACTACAGAAAGAGAAGTCGAATCACGAAGGACCGAAATGCTCGGGGGATAAGGAGAGAAAGACTCTTGAATCAAGAGAATGGTGCAAGAAATATGAGAGCCTAAGCCTCTTATTTATAGTAATTGAATTTACAAAGACTACCCTCCATAATTACTTAATGACCTTATAGTTATATAAACAACCAAACACCCCTTTATAATACTATTTTAAATAGATTTAACGATATTTGTACTAAAATAATGTCGAAAGAACTCAATATTAGTCTTATAATGACCGCATCAACGATACCTTTCTAATGATATATATATATATATATATATATATATATATATATATATATATGTATATATATGTGTACGTATATATGATTTATACTTTATTTTAATACGCAAATATGCTATTATATTTTGTAACTTGTTCATATGTACTCCATTATTGACATTATTTATATCCACGCGTAGGTGGAGGCGTACTCTACAACTTTTGTTTAGACTTCGTCGGCTAATTTTGAATTTATTTTTAAAGTTATATTTTTAATAGGCTGGGACAGGATTGGTCCGTTAAAATCTCATAAATTCTTCATCTGATGTCCATTTTCGTCTGTCTTTTTATCGTTATGCTACTAATAATGAGATCTTCGATTCTCGTTTAGCTTGTGTTGGCTAAAAAGCGCTTGATCTAATACTCGAACTTCGTGCTATACACCGCTATGCCGAAACTTCGAAAAATCATAACTTCCTCATACAAAGTCAGATTTGGGTGTTCTTTTTATGGACGCTCTCAGGTTAACATATTCTATGACTTTCATTTAGATTACTAAGGCTAACAAAAGCTCTATCGTAATTTTACTATTTAAGCTTTCCCGGTATCGTGTCGATTCCGTCGCGAAACTTCAACGGGTCATATCTTCTTCGTTATAACTCGGATTTAGGCGGTCTTTATATATATGGAAACCTTGTAACATATACTACAACTTGGTTAAGATTATTTATTCTAAATAATATTTTTCCAAAAAGTCATTTTCGACACTTATTGCCTTTAAATTGACTAGCCTGGATCTACGGGCGTTATAATTATCTCCCCGTTAGGATGATTACGTCCCGGAATCATCAACGAAATAGGGTTCGTATAATGACTCCATAATTTATCTCTTCATACTTGGTAATAATTATAACTTTTATATTCCTTCGAGTCTATCTCTTAGACTTATTGACTGTAAGCAGTACTCGATCGTGCATCCGCTTTCTATCTCAAGTTAGACTCCAAATTATGACCTACCATCATGTGATGTACGTTTAGACTCAGGTCTCTTATAGTTATATTCTAAAACAGACTATACCTTCCTTCATGTTCTAATGTGATATAAGCACATTTTAAAAGGTAGCATTTCTAGCTACAAGCAACTTTTCGTGATACCTCTACTGATCGCTTTTTATTCCAATATTCCGTCTTAAGTCAGATGCTACATCGAACTTGATTTCTAAACCACATAGCATACTCAGCGTAGTCGGATTCAATTCTATATGACCACTAGGGTCGGAATATCAACAATCTTTTTAGTCATTACCGAAATGATGGTAACGACATACTTGAATAAAACGGTATCAATTACTAGCTTCTTGGTAACCTTGTCACTTTCCCTGATCCAAGCGTGAGTCCTGTGCTTCCGGTAGTATATGCATCTACTACCTTTCACACCTACTCATACTCGTCCCAAGTATTGTCGCACAGTCCCCAATTCCTAAAATCACGAAACAATGTAACATATACGAGTGTGTCCAAATAATCATAAAAATTTCCCTAGACTCTACTTGG
The DNA here is from genome assembly GCF_052625555.1 of Lactuca saligna. NCBI lineage: Eukaryota > Viridiplantae > Streptophyta > Magnoliopsida > Asterales > Asteraceae > Lactuca > Lactuca saligna. The sequence goes on along the minus strand of NC_136424.1, from coordinate 225,199,869 downwards.
ACTTCTTCCATGCATAACTTCAGTCATCAATTCTACTTCAACTCGGTTGGTGATGGATATTCTAGATGATAAGAAAACTTTAGGAATTACATCAATTGTTCTATCATCCCGCCAATCAAATGTGTAGATTCATATGTACCCTACTTCTATAGACGTACTGATATTTCATCAGACGTATTCTAAAGGCAAGATGCCTCTCTTAATATATCTTATGAAGGGTATTATTCAGTACCGTAAGCCATCTCTTTTCCTCTATTTTCTCAGTTTATCATGATTTGCATCACTTCCTGAACTTCTGCCATTGTGATAGGTTCGGGTGCAGGCGCAACGACCGATGCATTGCCCATCACATTCTTAGGCTCAGGTTGTCATCTTCCTCTTGTTTTGTACACCCAAGCAGACGTTCGGTGTCTCGAGATGAAAATTTAAGATATGAAAGATCTTATTTATGAAAGACGTATAAATCTCCTTATTACTCTGAAACGTTACATGCTAGTTCTGATATCGTAATCATACGCTTAGAATCGTGAACACATAAGGTTTCCAAATCCGGTCAACAATAGACTGTAGATCCGAACAATTAACAGCATATAAGACATTTTTATAGGTGTAACATAAATCATTTAGCACATTAAATTTTTTAGGCATTTTCCTAAAATCAACTAGTGCTCGCATCTAAATTATAGCAGACACTCATCTCACAATCATCGCTTAACATTCTAAGTTTAAGTATAAATCCTTATTCCTAGTTCACTTAAACTAATACTCTGATACCAACTGTGACATCCCTATTTTCATGGCCAGAAAAGACCGATTTTGTTTATGCTTTATAAATATCATAGTACATCTTTTAATAAATATGTTGCGGAATATGTTCACAGTAAAACATGATAAATAAGTTATCAAAGCATTTCCGAAGAAAAGTATTTTTAATTCGTTTTAAAACATTTGGGATGTCATCGTCAGTACAGAAACATAAGCATAAACAGAACTTGCATTATTTACACTAGTGATCTACATCTCTTTAATCTCTCAGTGTAATGTGACTTCATCTCAACACCTGTAATATAAATAAACTGAGTGGGTCAGGTTGGGAAACCTGGTGAGTACATAAGGTTTTCAACCCACAATAATATAACTATTGTGTTTAAACAATCAAACAATCAACCCAATAACCCATCCCCTTTATCTTCCTTACTCTTAAGAGTATACCGTAAGAGTCATCTATCCTGCATTTGTTCATTCTGAAGTCCTTCACTTCTAGGGTTATAGGACTGGCACTAAATCCATAGCTGCTACTGCTCGTTCGTAAAGCACTAATTCCATAGTTGTTGGGTACTAAATCCATAGCTGCTAGTGTTTATCTAATACGTACTAAGTCCATAGCTACCAATTCCTAACAGGTACTAAGTCCATAGTTACCAATGTTTGTCCAATAGCCACTAAGTCTATAGCTGTCGATGTTATTTGTTAGGCACTAAGTCTATAGCTGCCAATGTTTACTCACATCATCTTTTATCTCTCATCATTCATCTACCCATCTCATACCCAACATACTTGTATATTTAAAATAAGCATAGAGTTCAAATCATTTAAAACATGTATAAAAAAACGTTCATCCAGCATAGACAGCAAGTATTCAGATAATATGCACAGATAGCACGTAGTTTAAATAAAATACTTCATATCTATGTGTAAGATGAAAGTAACTATGAACTCACCTGAGAAGGTGATGACTCGGTACTCGGACAACGCTTCGTTTACTTTAAAATAATTTCCTTCAACGAGACCTAGTATTATCACCACTAGATTTTAGTCTAATATTTACCGTGACTAATTATTAGTCTTATTATTATTATTATTATTATTATTATTATTATTATTATTATTATTATTATTATTATTATTATTATATAAGCGTTTATACAATATTTTGCAACCACTATGTACAGACAGAGGCCATACATAAAACACCGGAGGGTAGGATCATTTTGGCATATAGCACTTCTGAAATCCAACAACACTATGCGGCCCTTTAAACCGGATTCGCCGTACCGCGAGTAGTTAAAAAGATATTATAACGACACTTATATCAGTCATAATAATAGCTCAAATATTTATTATAAGTTCATAATAACAATATTAATTTTAAATATAAGCTATATTAAAATAGGGTAAGCATAACTTACTTACAAGGAGATTTTAGCTAGGAGTCGGGCTCTGCAGTGGCAGAACTTCGTCGCTGAATCTTTCTAAGAAAGATTCGTGCAGCGCTTCATCGCTCACCTTATTATACTAAAACTACAGAAAGAGAAGTCGAATCACGAAGGACCGAAATACTCGGGGGATAAGGAGAGAAACACTCTTGAATCAAGAGAAGGGTGCAAGAAATATGAGAGCCTAAGCCTCTTATTTATAGTAATTGAATTTACAAAGACTACCCTCCATAATTACTTAATGACCTTATAGTTATATAAACAACTAAACACCCCTTTATAATACTATTTTAAATAGATTTAAGGATATTTGTACTAAACTAATGTCGAAAGAACTCAACATTAGTCATATAATGACCGCATCGACGATACCTTTCTAATGATATATACATATGTATATATATGTGTACGTATATATGATTTATACTTTATTTTAATACACAAATATGCTATTATAATTTGTAACTTGTTCATAGGAACTTCGTGTTTGACGTTATTTATATCCACGCGTAGGTGGAGGCGTACTCTACAACTTTTGTTTAGACCCCGTCGGCTAATTTTGACTTTATTTTTAAAGTTATATTTTTAATAGGCCGGGACACGATTGGTCCATTAAAATCTCATAAATTCTTCATCCGATGTCCATTTTTGTCTGTCTTTGTATCGTTATTCTCCTAATAACGAGATCTTCGATTCTCATTTAGGTTGTGTCGGCTAAAAACTGCTTGATCTAATACTCGAACTTCGGGCTGTACACCGCTAAGCCGAAACTTCGAAAAATCATAACTTCCTTATATAAAGTCAGATTTGGGTGTTATTTTTATGGACGCTCTCAGGTTAACATATTCTATGACGTTCATTTAGATTACTAAGGCTAACAGTCGCTCTATCGTAAATTTACTATTTAAGCTTTCCCAGGTATCGTGTCGGTTTTGTCGCGAAACTTCGACGGGTCATAACTTCTTCGTTATAACTCGGATTTTGGCGGTCTTTATATGTATGGAAACCTTGTAACATATACTACAACTTGGTTAAGATTATTTATTCTAAATAATATTTTGCCGAAAAGTCATTTTCGACACTTATTGCCTTTAAATTTACTAGCTCGGATCTACGCGCGTTACACAAGGTGAAGTTGTTCTTGAAGATTATGTGACAAATTATATTGAAGCCTCCTCAATCAGTCTGCTGCTATCATTGCTCCTGCTAAAGTGATCCATAAGATTTGTTCTCTGAAGATTCTCAAGCTGAAAGCGTTATCTTTCAAGAATCAGTACATTAAGCATCCTCACCAAATGTGTGTTCAATGTCAAATTCTGAAGAAAAGCTCAAGGGCTCAAGATGAAGTCATTCATGGAAGATTCATATGTTTATCTTGATGCTGTGAAGAAATCGAAGGTTAAAGCTGAAGCCTCCATTGAAGATTGACAAGAAGAGCCAACTACTTTTTAAGGGGAGCTTGTGGGGTCAATTAAGAAAAGAAAGATATAAACCAAGGGGGAGATTGTTGGGTCAAAATATGGTTTATACATTTCTTTTCTAGGAAATTGTATATTTATGTAATGTTTATGAGTTTACGGTCAGATGGTCTGTTTACGGCCGTAAACCCATTTACGACCGTAAACCCATTAGTGCCCATATTCTCCATGTATAAATATAGGTGTAAGGGGTGAGGAGTAGATTGATGAACAGAAAAGGAGTGTATGGCCTAGAGAGAGAGAAAAGAGTGTGTGTTAGTGTGTGTGAATCTTGTATCTGTATCTACATTCTAATCATCAAATAATACAAGATTCATCTTCTTCTTCTTCTCATTCTCTTTCTATTTGATCTGACATCATCCGTTTGATTGGGATTCTGCACCATCAAACGGATCTGATTGATACACAAGCATATTAGGACCTTACAATATCATCGATGAAGACTATCACAGATCAGTCCAACATCAGTTTGCACACATGATTCATGAGGACCATGAACGCGGCAGGAGCGTTGGTGACCAAAACGACATCACCACAAACTCATAGTGACCATAGCGAGTCCTAAAAGCTGTTTTCTGCACGTCGTCGTCTTTGACTCGCATCTGGTGATAACCCGATCACAGATCAATCTTGGAAAACCAAGATGCACCCTATAACTGGTCAAACAAATCATCAAACCTCGGGAGGGGTTAGCATTTCTTCATCGTTACCTTATTCGGCTCCAGGTAGTCTAGACGCATGTGATGTGACCCATCCTAAATGCTGTCTTTTGCACGTCGTCGTCTTTGACTCGCATCTGGTGATAACCATATCGCAGATCGATCTTGGAAAACCAAGATGCACCCTATATCATGTCAAACAAATCATCAATCCTCGGGAAGGTATTACATTTCTTCATCGTTACCTTATTCGGCTCCCGGTAGTCTATACACATGCGATGTGATGCTTCATAAAAGTTGTCTTCTGCACGTTGTCGTCTTTGACTCACATATGTGACAACTCGATCATAGATCGATCTTGGAAAACCAAGATGCACCCTATAGCTGGTCAAACAAAGCATCAATCCTCGATAGGGGATAACGTTTCTTCATCGTTACCTTATTCGGCTCCCCGGTAGTCTATACGCATACAATGTGACCCATCCTTCTTCTTCACAAATAGGATCGGCTCCCCATGGTGAGCTGCTCGGCCTGATAAATCCCTTGTCTAACAGCTCTTGCAGCTATATAGACAAATCATGTATTTCAGGAGGAGTCGACCGATATGGTGCCTTAGTTATCGGAGCCGCACCAGGGACTAGGTCAATCCTGAACTCAACTTGTCTCTCTGGAGGTATCCCAGGCAAATCCTCTGGGAATATATCCAGGTATTTTTACACGATCAGTACATCCTCCAATGTTACCTTACCCTTATCTTGGGTATCCATGACTGTAACAGCCGGATTTTATCAAGTATCTTGTTTGTTGTATTTTGTTGTTTTGTGAGGGGGGACTCGGCGAGTTGGAGCTCAGACTCGCCGAGTAGGGACGCGGATTTGGACGCAGGATCGCGCCTGGACTCGACGAGTCCAGGATATGGACTCGACGAGTCAGCGCTGTGTAATGAAACCCTAATTTCTCGGGTTTGAGACTTATTTAAAGGGCCTAATGGCCGTCATTTGTGCTCACCAGCCCCTTGAGTGAAACCCTAATCGAGTGTGAGCATTGGAACTAAGTAGGAGGCCATTATTGACCTTGGAGGTGCCATTTTTGCAAGGAAAGGAGAAGAGCTAGCCAAGGGAAAGCAAGAAGGAGCAACTTCTATGGGTTTGGAGTCCAGAGCATCACTTTTGTGGTAATAAATCCGAGTTACCTTCTTGTTGTTGTTGCTTATCTAGATTTAGGGTTTGTTGAACCCTTTTATGGCAAGATTTGGTGTTCTTTTGGTCCCTTATGAGGTTGGAGCCATAGATCTGGACCCTTAGAGGTCCAGAGTGTCCCTTTACCCAAGCTTTTGGGGATCAATGGAGGCTTTGGATTGGAATCCTCATGCCTTGGGTCAAAAACGCCATTATTGAGTTATAGGGTGTGTTATGAGCACCAAGATAGGAGCTTTACGTGATGAATCAGTCGAGGGAGGCCAGATCTATAGTTTTTGGAAGCAGATCTGACCTTAGAAGCGAGTTGGAGTGGTTACATGGCATGGACTCGCCGAGTCTGTTCATCCGACTCGGCGAGTAGCTTGAAGATTGCCTTGGGACTGCTCAGCGAGTGGTCCAATCGAGTCATGGGTAGACTCAATGAGTCAGGGTGAGTTGGAGAGGGATGACGAGTGGACTAAGTCAAACCTGGACTCGCCGAGTTGTCCTTGAGACTCGGCGAGTTGAGTCGGGGTGGCCCCGCGATTCATTCAGGTGAAACTCGTCGAGTAAAGGGGGGGGGATACTCGACGTGTAGTAAGAGGATTTTAGAGGGTTGATAAAAACGTCTAGACTCGCCGAGTCGCCTTGGTACTCGCCGAGTCCGGTCAGAGTTGACCGTTGACCGTTGACTAGAGTTGACCTGTGTTGACTCCTTATAGATAGTCAACCTTAGAGATATAAAGTGTTAATTAGAAGCATATAATGTTATAGGAGGATTAGAGCTCGAAGGATCGAGCACGAGGGATTTCCAGGATTCGTGAGATACCGAGATACGCGAGGTGAGTCTTCTCACTATACTATATTACCTTAAGTAGGTAACCTGAGTTATGTGATAGAGTATTGTATGCTATGCATGTTATGTGTTGTACTGCATTATTTCTATGTGATTTATGTAGTGCATGTTTATCAGAGCTAGAACCTGAGGGTTCACAGAGTTTGGGTGCACGGACCCACAGAGTTATAGCCTCGAGTGGCTATTATGTGTTATATGTGGTATTTTGGGGAACTCACTAAGCCTTGTACTTACAGTGTTTGATGTTATTGTTTCAGGTACTAGTGACGATCGCGGGAAGGCGCCGGCTTGATCCGTACACACACACACTCGAAGTTTTTACATTGTGATCTTGGGATTTTGTATTGACCTATTTTGGATAATTAATATGGTTGTTGATGAATATTGATGGAATTATGTTTTATAAAAATTGAAAAAATTTGTTATGAAATTTACGGTGTTACAAATTGGTATCAGAGCCTTGGTTTGAGGGATTCGGGTACACCTTCGGGAGTATTTGAACTCAAACTGAGGAATTGGAAAGATATTTTCAAAAGAAAACCAAAATTTTCTAAGAGTAAAAGACTTTCTTGAAAAAGAAACAAATTCCAGGAAGAAACGTGTGTACGATCAGTCAGCGCCCGAACGGTGAATTCCCAAAATACCTTTATATTACGTGATATTAATATTAATATGATGTATTTGCATGCTAGAGTAGGCTAGGTATTGCTAATAGGACTAGAGTGGCCTGATTTGTGATGCCTTAGCCTAGGGAGGGGTGAGCTGCTATGAGATGCTGAGAGTGAGTAGGTAGCAGCAAAGGGTTTATGAGAGATCTGTTAGAAAGTGGTTTACGCATGATAGAGTACTTGGGAATTGGGATCCGAAGAGGAAGGTTTGGGGTGTGTACTGAGACGGTGTGGACAGTAGTATTGGGCCCGTACTACTGAAAGCACCGGGGCAGTACACAGTCCAAATAAGAATCTTGGGATACCAAGAATCAAGGAGGGGTGGATTGTCGGGTGTAAGAGTGTTCGAGTGAATTCTAATTTATCGCATGTTGTATTTCAGAGGTTGATCATGGTGAGGACACATCATATGCCGGAGGATGCCGGAGCTAGTGATGAGGAGATTCGACGGATCATTCATGAGGAGGTGGTTGCGGTCATCAGAGCTGAGATACCAGAGATGTTCGGGTCTATTAAGACCGCGCTGATTGAGACATTTGACGAGCGTTATGCCGCTCTTTCTGAAGCTGCTGTTGCAGCGGCTACCGCTGCGATCGCCGTGGTGAGACCCCAGGGAGGTGATGCGTCACTGTTTCGGGAGTTCAGCAACACCAAACCACTAGAGTTTGATGGTACACAGGATCCGGTGGCAGCTATGAGGTGGATATCTGATTTGGAGGGGTGCTTCTTCACTTGCTCATCCCCTGAGCATTTGAAGGTTCGGTTCGCGTTGAACCAGCTTCGCTTGGGAGCGAAGGACTGGTGGAAGTTTGTGACGGCGCACTTCACGCCTACTGAGCTTTCGGCAGTGACCTAGGAGAGGTTCACTACCATGTTCCGAGATGAGTACGTTCCCCAGGTGGAGAGGGAGCGTCTGGCACAGGAGTTTCTGACCCTCAAGCAGGGTACTGAGTCAGTTACAGCGATCACGAGGATGTTTCATGAGAGGGCGATGTTCTGCCCTGAGCACGTGTCCACTGAGCAGGCACGTATGAGCCGCTACCTGAGCATTTTGAGACGGGATATTCGGGAGTTCGCTGCGAACTCCTCGTATCGGACATTTGCTGAGCTTCAAGCAAATGCCCGGAAGAGGGAGATTGAGCTTGAGACTCAGGCCAGGGAGGAGGCGGAGTCTCTAGGGAGGGATCGGCGGCCGACACAGCTTCAGCCGGCAGCCAAGCGGGCCAAGCCCGCTGATCCCAAACCCGGGAGCCAGAAGGGCCGCACTTGTGGGAAGTGCGGCAAGGGTCACGATGGAGTCTGTCGAGCAGGGTCTTGCTACAAATGTGGCAAGGAGGGGCATATGGCCAAGGACTACCCCAAGGGGTTTGTAGTGTGTTTTCACTGCAACCAGATCGGACACCGGAAGGCGGAGTGTCCGCTGCTGCGTGGAGCGTCTTAGGGATCTGCTCCCGCCGCCATCAGAGCTACAGAGAGTCGGCCCGTGAAGGCCGAGGCACCGAGAGCTCGAGGGAGAGTCTTTCAGCTGACTGCGGAAGAGGTCCGCGCTGCACCCGACGTTATGGCTGGTACGTTTCCTTTTATATATTTATTTTGGTGTTGAGATATTATGCTTATATTATGCTATGTATAGGTACCTTCCTTGTGAACTCTGTGCCTGCTTTAGTGTTATTTGACTCGGGTGTGAGTCGGTCTTTTGTATCTTTGGCCTTTAGTCAGCATATCAGTGTTAGTAGTGAGGCATTGAGTCGGCCTCTGCGGGTTTCCATAGCCGCCGACAGAGTAATTTGTGCCACGGAGGTCCTCTGGGGATGTGTGTTAGAGATTTTTGGGGTCGAGTTTCCGATCGATCTGGTTCCTATTGCGATGGGTGATGTCTGTGTCATAGTGGGCATGGACTGGTTGAGCCGATTCGGCGCAGTTATTGACTGCGAGCGTCAGCTGGTGACCATACGAGATCCTAGTGGGGGAGTTCTTTCGGTATACAGCGAGGGTACACGTTCTGGATCAGCCTTTTGTTCGGCCGCTAGGGCGAGGCAGTATTTACAGCAGGGCTATAAGGGTTTCGTGGCGTATGTGATGGATACGCGAGTGATCTCCGAGAGACCGAGCTCAGTGGATGAAGTTCCGGTGGTACGTGAGTTTCCAAATGTTTTTCCCGAAGAGTTACCAGGTGTGCCTCCCGTGAGGCAAGTGGAGTTCGGTATAGATTTGGTTCCGGGAGCCACGCCTATCGCTAAGGTGCCTTATCGCCTTGCACCTCCAGAGATGCAAGAGTTATCCTCGCAGCTTCAGGAGCTACTGGGGAAGGGGTTTATTCGGCCGAGTAGCTTGCCATGGGGAGCACCCATTCTGTTTGTGAAGAAGAAGGACGGCTCGCATCGAATGTGTATTGATTACCGAGAATTGAATAAGCTGACGGTCAAGAACCGTTACCCGTTGCCGAGGATCGACGATTTATTCGATCAGTTGCAGGGAGCATCTTGGTTCTCCAAGATCGATTTGAGGTCGGGCTATCATCAGGTGAGAGTGCGGGACGAGGACGTCCAGAAGACAGCATTCAAGACGCGTTATGGGCATAATGAGTTTGTGGTGATGCCTTTTGGGCTCACCAATGCCCCGGCTGTGTTCATGGACCTCATGAACAGGGTATGCAGACCGATGTTGGATCGGTCGGTGATTGTGTTTATCGATGATATTCTGGTATATTCGAGATCTAGAGAGCAACATGAGGAGCATTTGAGGGAGGTTCTTGGAGTTTTGAGATCGGAGAAACTTTATGCAAAGTTTTCCAAGTGCGATTTCTGGTTGCGGGAGGTCCAGTTTCTGGGGCACCTCGTTAATCAGAAAGGGATATTGGTCGATCCGGCCAAGGTTGACGCGGTGATAAGGTGGGAAGTGCCAAAGTCACCTTCTGAGATCAGGAGCTTCCTTGGGCTGGCAGGGTACTATCGGAGGTTTATCAAGGATTTCTCCAAGATTGCAGTGCCACTCACCAGATTGACCCGGAAGGGTGTTACATTTTTATAGGGTCCCGAGCAGCAGACCTCCTTTGAGACGCTTCACCAAAGGTTGTGCGAAGCTCCGGTATTAGCTCTTCCGGAAGGGATGGAAGATTTTGTGGTATTCTGTGATGCATCGATTTTAGGGCTGGGAGCGGTGCTGATGCAGAAGGTGTTGGATAAGGTGTCTAAGTCCATAACTTATTTGGTATATACTTGACCCGACCGGCATGGTCCATTTGGGTTGCATCTCATCCAAACTATTATGGATAATTTTATGAGAGTTATACACATATGTTTATTAATATATTATGAGTTATAATATATTAATATGAAGTTACGTTATTTAATTAGTTTTAGTCTTAAATTAATTATGAATTAATTTAGAGATTAAAAGGAATACTAATTAAATTATGGGCTATTTGTTTTATATAGTGTGGGCTAATACTCATTTGTTAATGGGCTAGGCTTATGTGGAAGTCCATGGATGATCCATGGAGCTTTTAACCCATGGATCCTTGGAAAAGGAAAAGACATGGGTTATTAGGGTTTCACCCTAACCATGCACACTATATAAGCATGCTTATGGAGCATGAAATGAAGCCTAAGAGAAAACTAGTGAACTAGTGTGTGTGTGCATGTGTGTGGCCGATTTTATACAAGGTGTATACTCTCTCAAAGTTTTCCAAGAGTTTGTGGTGTTTGTGATTCCATTTGAGGCATTCACACTATTGGTGCTTGGCCCTCAAACTCCTTAGAACCAAACTCACCAAAAGGTATGTAATCTCTTCTAACTCTTTTATGTTGAAATGTTCCCCATGCCATGTTAGATAGGTTATAAACCTTGGAAAATTATTATTTTGCATGTATTTAGACAAACATAGATCCAAGGTTTATTAGGGTTGCATGCACACTTAGGAAGTGTTACATTGCTCAAAACCCAACAGTGGTATCAGAGCCTAGGCTTGCTTGTTTGATACTTGATGCAAAATAGTGAAAAAAGTTGAAATCGTTGCTGTCTGCATGGTGGAGTCGCCGAGTCCATTGGGGGGACTCGACGAGTCCAAGGCAAAATTCAACCTACTCGACGAGTCAGTTCATGCACTCGACGAGTAGGATCGAAAGAGTGCAGATTCTCGACTTTTGCTGCTGGAAATGGACTAGAAACATTACCCTAAACTGTTTTGGTGTTATAAAACTTATTTTAGTTGGTGTAATGGTTGTTCTAATCCATTTGCAATAGCATATATCAAAATTCCATGATTTTATGTGTTCATATAATTCTTGAATTTTTGATGATCATGTTCATGTTCTTATGAATTTAGAAAATGATAGGAATTATTTGCTGAATTGTTTAGGATTAATTCTTTATCATTTATGTGTTTTAATGGAGTCCATAATTTGTCCTCAAGTTATGGATTACCAAAGGTCACTTTCATTTAACACACACTTAAAACACATAAGTTACATGAAAATGAAGAGTCTTCATTTTTATGAACCCTTAATTCATAAGTTATGAAATGAAGAGTTTTGCAAAGTTACAAAACTTGCCCTCAAGTTTTGGAATTTGTAAATTTTCACACACTTTAATAAACTTTAATTCCAAACCTTAGAGTTTTAATAGTTAAAATTCAACCCTTATACTATTTATAACATTAATGGTTAATTATTATATATATGTATAAGAATAAGTCGTTTTACCGTTAGTAGGCCTCATTCACGAAGCCGGTCTATAAGGTGGGTATAAGGTTGTTGCCTATAAAATGGCGACTTAATGGGTGTATACTCTCACCCACCGCTTGCTTGATCGGTGGAGGGTCGTTAGCCGAACGGGTAGAACAATGACTTTAAATCCTCATTAAAAGTATAATGAATGTTATAAAGTAACTAAACCTTTTTAATTCCCAATCTTAGTTATTTTAGGAAAAATGTGAACATGGTACTAGTCCATGGAATTCACACTTTGTACCTTACCAAGTCGTTGGTGGAGCGTGTGTGGTTAACCGGCACACTAACTAGGACTAGTAAGGATCACGAAGGGTGACTTAATGTTTGTCATAGATCAATGGAGCGTGTGTGGTTAACCGGCACATTGATTAGGTGATAATATTAAGAGTACCAAGTGAGTTAGCATGGTTATTCACACCTTGTTTTGTGATCCTCGGCATCCCAGTCACAAAACTTGAAGGGCACAATCGAGATTGAAACATGCCATTGAAAAGTTCAATGAATCTCAAAAGAATCTAGGAATTTCAAATCCAATTAAACCTAATAAATCATTTCGTTTTCATGGTGGAAATTGGTGAATCGTCATTCACCTACCTTTCAAATATATTATTACTTAGATTACGGCATCCCTCTTCTAAGTGTAATATATTGTGATTGGATCCTAGACTTAATATTACATTTGGGTGTCTTATTAAGGATCCTAAATATCTAATCTAAACTTACTTTCTTCTTTCAGATGTCTTCCAACACTAATGCTTCAGGCTCTAACCCAATTGGTTCTTTCTCTCTCATGAATCTTTGTGGGAGGGTCATCTTTGATGGTTCCAACTTCATGGATTGGATTAGGAACATCAGGATGGTTACTCGTTACGAGGACAAGGAATATGTCCTCGATAAGGAGTTAAAAGAACTTGATGAGTCTACTGCTACTCCTGAGGAGATCGCTGAATTCAGGACTCATGAGAGAGATGCTACTAAGGTGGCATGTATCATGATGGCCACGATGACAGCCGAGCTCCAAAAGTCGTATGAAGATTTCTACCCTTTTGAGATGCACCAAGACCTGATGGAAAGGTACCATCAGAGTGCTTGTCAGGAGCGGTATGAAATAATCTCCTCCATAATAACTACCCGCATGAAGGATGGTGAATCCGTCACGGGCCACATGCAAAAGATGCAAAGGTATGTGGACCGTTTGCTGAAGCTGAATGTTAACATCCCCGAGGAGTTGGCAATTGACATCATTTTGCACTCCTTGCCTTCTTGTTATGATCATTTTCGAATGACATATCATATGAACAAAGAGGAAGTTACCCTCAGCAAGCTTCAAGGACTCTTGAAGACCGCTGAAACCGGTCTTAAGGGTAAAGCGGTTGTTACCTCTACTACTCCTACTCCAACTTCTACCCCTGTTTTAGCTATTGGGCAAGGAAAAGGGAAAATGAGGAAGCACCCTTCCAAGGGTACCAAGGGAAAGTCTCTTGAAGGCTCCTCATCAAAGACTAAGAACGGTTCTGTCACTCCTTCTGCCATTCCCAAGGATGCTGAATGCTTTTATTGCCATGAAAAGGCACACTAGAAGCGAAACTGCCCTAAGTACTTGCAGGATCTAAAGGATGGGAAAGTGAAACCCACCTATGCAGGTATTTACACTATATTGTCTAATTACTCAACATATTCTAACTCTTGGGTGCTTGATACAGGATGTGGTATTCACATATGTTCTGATTTGCAGGGCCTAAGAAGAAGTGAGGATGTGGAGCACGGGAAGATAAACCTAATCATGGGGAATAGGAAGACTTCACCTGTTTCCAAGATTGGAGTTTATACTTTGTTGCTTAATAATGGGTTAAAATTAGATTTGAATAAATGTGTGTACTCGTCTGAAATGGCGAGGAATATTATTTCTTTTCATGCTTTGTACAAACAAGGTTTTACCTTTTCGTTTGATAATGAATGTGGTGGTATTAATGCTTTCTTTAATAATGTGTTTTATTTTAAAGCATTACCTTGTGATGGCGTGTATGAAACTGTGTCGATTGTAGACAACTTAGGAAATAATGTGTTGTATATTGATTCTTCTACTAGCCTAGATAAAGCATCATTGTGGCATTGCCGTCTTGGACATGTAAACAAGAAACGCATAGGCCAACTCCAAAAGAGTGGAGTCTTGGAATCATTTGACCTTAAATCAGATGATAGTTGTGAATCTTGTCTACTTGGAAAAATGACAAAATCACCCTTCACTGGAACTTGTGAGAGGGGTGAGGGTTTGTTGGACCTAATACATACTGATGTATGTGGGCCATTCAAAACCGCCACAAGGGATGCTAATCGGTATTATGTGACTTTTATTGATGATTTTAGTAGATATGGGTATGTCTACTTAATCAAAAATAAGTCTGAAACCTTTGAAAGGTTTAAGGAATTCAAGCAGGAAGTAGAAAATCAATTGGGCAGGAACATTAAGATGCTTCGATCCGATCGAGGTGGTGAGTATCTTAGCACCGAGTTCCTTGACTATCTTAAGGAGTGTGGGATTGTCTCACAATTGACTCCTCCCAGGACACCACAGCTGAATGGTGTAGCTGAGAGGCGTAATCGAACCTTGTTGGACATGGTTCGCTCTATGATGAGTCGAGTTTCGTTACCAATCTCTTTTTGGGGGTATGCCTTAGAGACTACCGCCCATATCCTTAATCTAGTCCCTACAAAGAAGGTTACCAAAACACCTCATGAGATGTGGACTGGGAAGGTTCCCAATTTGGACCACATCAAAATTTGGGGTTGCGAAGCCTTCGTGAGGCGCGAAACTCATGATAAGCTTGAACCCCGAAGTGAAAGGTGTATTTTCATCGGCTACCCACAGAAATCCTTCGGTTACCTCTTCTACAGACCCAGTGAGAATGTGGTCTTTGTAGCACGAAGAGGGATCTTTCGCGAGAAAGAATTTATAAGCCAAGGAGACAGTGGGAGGCAGATTGATCTTGAAGAAATTCAAGAATCAATTGGTGAAGGAACCTCAGACACTAGCAATCAACCTGAGGAGGAAACTCCTGTTGATCCAGCTGACGAGTCTGTACCTCCGAGGCGTTCCACACGGGTTAGGAACACACCTTCGTTTTATTATGGTTTTCATATTACTACAGAAGGTGATACGTTTATTAGTGATAGTACACTAGTAAATTTGGATGAACCTAGCAGTGTTAAGGAAGCCATGGCAGGCCCGGAGTCTGCTAAATGGAAGGAGGCTATGGACAGCGAGATACAGTCCATGTATGACAATCAAGTTTGGAACTTGGTTGACAATGTACCAGGCCGTAAAACAGTCGGGTGCAAATGGATCTTCAAGAAGAAGACAGACATGGAAGGAAAAGTGCATACTTATAAGGCTCGACTGGTTGCGAAGGGTTTTACTCAAACTCAAGGTATTGATTACGATGAAACCTTTTCGCCGGTAGCAAAGATTAAGTCTATTAGGGTTATGTTAGCCATTGCAGCATTTCATGATTATGAAATATGGCAAATGGATGTCAAAACCGCTTTCCTTAATGGAAAGTTGGCTGGGGATGTGTACATGAATCAGCCAGAGGGTTTTGTCAATGCAGAGTACCCTAATAGAGTATGCAAGCTTGAGAAATCCATTTATGGATTTAACAAACATCTCGTAGCTGGAATCTTTGTTTTGATGAGAAGGTAAAAGAGTTTGGCTTCTTGAGAAGCGAAGATGAGTCTTGCGTGTATGTCAGAGCTAGTGGGAGTATAGTTAGCTTCTTGGTACTGTATGTGGATGACATACTACTCATAGGAAATGACATCCCAACCTTGCAGGAGGTTAAGTCCTGGCTTGGGAAGTGCTTTGCTATGAAGGACCTAGGGGAGGCTACCTATATCCTAGGGATAAGGATATTAAGAGAAAGGAGTAGAAGACTAATTGGACTTAGTCAGAGTATCTACTTGGATAAGGTGTTGAAAAGGTTCAACATGGAGAATTCCAAGAAAGGAGATTTACCGATCCAAAGCAATACCAAACTGAGTAAGACTCAGAGTCCGAGTACAGAGGCAGAGATAGCTGAGATGTGCCAATTACCATATGCTTCCGCAGTTGGCTCGATCATGTATGCTATGACTTGTACCCGTCCTGATGTGGCATTTGCTTTGAGCATGGTCAGCAGGTTTCAAGGGAACCCTGGCAAGGCTCATTGGACCGCGGTAAAGAACATTCTCAAGTACCTGCGGAGGACTAAGGATTGGATCCTTACCCTTGGTGGCAGTGATGACTTGAGAATATTAGGGTATAGTGATGCTGGTTTTCAGACTGATAGGGATAATTTCCGCTCTCAGTCGGGCTGGATCTTTACCTTAAATGGAGGGGCAATTTCTTGGAAGAGTTCCAAGCAGGAGACGGTGGCTGATTCGACTTGTGAATCAGAGTATATAGCAGCGAGTGAAGCAGCGAAGGAGGCGATATGGCTAAAGAACTTCATCGGAGACCTTGGAGTTGTACCAGCTATTAAGGAACCTATAGAGATTTTCTGTGACAACAATAGTGCGGTTACCTTAGCCAAGGAACCAAGAGATCATGGCAGATCCCGACACATTAACAGAAAATATCACTTCATAAGACACAAGATTGAAGAAGGACTCCTTGTGACAAGGAGGATATCGTCGGATGAGAATCCTGCAGATCCCCTTACGAAGGGACTGACGAGGGTTAAGCATTTTCAGCATGCGAGACGCATCGGGCTGAGGGACGATATTAGTTTTACAGATTAGATAGTTTTCCTGAAACTTGTAAAATGTAATCGACGTTTGATGATGAATAAAATTTGTGATTTATTTATGAGTAAAGTGTTACTATCATTGTCAATTATTTACTATTGTTTCAGTTTTGCATGTTTTGACTTCCAGAATAATTAATTTATTCAAACCTCCACAATCGATCATACGTCGGAAGTAGGTATGAATCAAGATTGTCATGAATTGGGTTTGTAGATGCCTTAAAGGTGTTTAGACATGGCAATGGTTGCTGCAACATTCATGAGTGCTCATAAGTTATGAGTATTGGTATAAACCCACGCTCACTTGTATCACTTCATGGAATTTATCTCGAGTGATCGTGAGACGATAACATCATATAAATCTTTAAACCTAGAGATATGAGTTGTTACCTATGAGTTGGTTGTGCATTGATTGCACGTAAACGCATCAGTAACTTGATGTTATAAAACGTGCCTTTGTGTACAATTCAATAAGTAGTAGAACAAGCATATCAGTCGAAGTTTATCTGTTCCTTCTAGAAATAGAAGCGATATCTGGGCCCCTCAATGATTTTGTGTTGACCCATGTACCAGGCCTGGTCAGAACTAAACCGATGTGTTCAGTGAAGTTCTTCGTCAAACAAATCGGAAAATCGAGAAACAACTGCTAGACAATAAGCAAGACATAGTTCCATGTGTTTGTCCGGCTGATATCATGAGAACAGAGGATTATGTGATCACTTATCTAAAATGGCGCTTCATAGTTCGACAGAGTCTTCATTGTTTGAGTGAGTTTTCGAGAGCTACGATTGTTGGCTGGTTCCTGAAGTTATAGGCAAATATAGTTATTAGACTTATCCAAGTGGGAGTCTGTTGGATAACGTGTCTAAGTCCATAACTTATTTGGTATATACTTGACCCGACCGGCATGGTCCATTTGGGTTGCATCTCATCCAAACTATTATGGATAATTTTATGAGAGTTATACACATATGTTTATTAATATATTATGAGTTATAATATATTAATATGAAGTTACATTATTTAATTAGTTTTAGTCTTAAATTAATTATGAATTAATTTAGAGATTAAAAGGAATACTAATTAAATTATGGGCTATTTGTTTTATATAGTGTGGGCTAATACTCATTTGTTAATGGGCTAGGCTTATGTGGAAGTCCATGGATGATCCATGGAGCTTTTAACCCATGGATCCTTGGAAAAGGAAAAGACATGGGTTATTAGGGTTTCACCCTAACCATGCACACTATATAAGCATGCTTATGGAGCATGAAATGAAGCCTAAGAGAAAACTAGTGAACTAGTGTGTGTGTGCATGTGTGTGGCCGATTTTATACAAGGTGTATACTCTCTCAAAGTTTTCCAAGAGTTTGTGGTGTTTGTGATTCCATTTGAGGCATTCACACTATTGGTGCTTGGCCCTCAAACTCCTTAGAACCAAACTCACCAAAAGGTATGTAATCTCTTCTAACTCTTTTATGTTGAAATGTTCCCCATGCCATGTTAGATAGATTATAAACCTTGGAAAATTATTATTTTGCATGTATTTAGACAAACATAGATCCAAGGTTTATTAGGGTTGCATGCACACTTAGGAAGTGTTACATTGCTCAAAACCCAACAGAAAGGACATGTGATAGCATATGCATCGAGGCAGTTGAAGCCTCATGAGACGAGATATCCCACACATGATTTAGAGCTGGGGGCAGTGGTATTCGCTCCCAAGATTTGGCGGCACTACTTGTATGGGGTTCGTTGTACGATATACACGGACCATAAGAGCTTGAAGTACTTGATGGATCAGCCTAACCTAAATATGAGGCAGAGGAGGTGGTTAGATGTAGTCAAGGATTATGATTGCGAGATCTTGTATCACCCGGGCAAGGCTAATGTGGTAGCCGACGCATTGAGTCACAGGGCGGAGAGTACTCCACTGCAAAATGTATGTTTGAGACTGACCGTGATAGCTCCAGTTCTGGACGCCATTCGTGGGGCACAGGCCGAGGCTGTGCATCCGGAAATGCAGAAAAGAGAACGGGTCGTTGGGTTGGTTTCTGATTTCGTGTCGGATAGTCGAGGGCTTATGACTTTTCAGGGCCGGATTTGGGTACCGTTTGTGGGCGGTACGCGTACTACATTGATGGAGGAGGCTCATAGATCGAAATTTTCGATCCATCCCGGGGCTACAAAAATGTATTTGGATTTGAGGAAAGAGTATTGGTGGCCTTGTATGAAGAGGGACGTCGCATGGTTTGTCGAGAGGTGTTTGACCTGTCGAAGGGTGAAGGCCGAGCACCAGAGACCGCATGGCAAGTTGCAGCCATTGGAGGTTCCTGAGTGGAAGTGGGAACATATCACTATGGATTTCATCACCAAATTGCCGAGGACTACCAGAGGAGTCGATGCAATTTGGGTGATTGTGGATAGGTTGACAAAGAGCGCTCACTTTCTTGCCATCAGTGAGAGTTCTTCGGCGGAGAAATTGGCGGAGATTTATGTGAGGGAAGTTGTATCTCGGCATGGGGTGCCGATCTCGATTGTTTCGGACCGTGATGTGCGCTTCAGTTCCCGATTCTGGAAGAAATTTCATGAGGAGTTGGGTACTAAGCTGCATTTTAGTACCACGTACCACCCCCAGACAGACGGCCAGAGTGAGCGGACGATTCAGACGCTTGAGGACATGCTTCGAGCATGTGTATTGGATTTTGGGGGTAGCTGGGATACGTATTTACCCTTGGCAGAGTTTTCCTACAATAACAGCCATCATTCGAGCATCGGTATGCCGCCCTTTGAGCTGTTGTATGGTAGGAGGTGTTGGACTCCCATTTGTTGGGGAGAGGTTGGGTAGAGGGTAATGGGCAGTACAGAGATCGTGATTCAGACGACAGAGCAAATATAGCAGGTCAGGCAGAGGTTATTGACCACCCAGAGCCGACAAAAGAGTTATGCGGACAGACGCCGATCCGAGCTTGAATTTCAGGTCGGCGACTTCGTTCTCCTGAAGGTTTCTCCTTGGAAAGGGGTGATCCGGTTCAGGAAGAGGGGCAAGTTGGGGCCCCGGTTTATAGGTCCATTTCGTGTGATTGCAAGGGTAGGCCGGGTAGCCTATCGGTTGGAGTTGCCAGCAGAGTCGGGACAGATTCACAATACTTTTCATGTATCGCAGTTGAGGAAGTGTATAGCCGATGAATCGGCAGTGGTTCCGTTAGAGGATATTCAGGTAGATGCAAGCCTGAATTATACCGAGAGACCAGTGGCCATCAGGGATCGGAAGATCAAGGTTTTGAGAAACAAGGAGGTACCTCTGGTGTTGGTTCAGTGGCAACATCGGAGGGGATCAGAGATGACCTGGGAGACAGAGCGTATGATGCAGGAGCAGCACCCGGAGCTGTTTTTAGAGCGAGACTTCGAGGGCGAAGTCTAGTCCAAGTGGGGGAGAGTTGTAACAGCCGGATTTTATCAGGTATCTTGTTTGTTGTATTTTGTTGTTTTGTGAGGGGGGACTCGGTGAGTTGGAGCTTAGACTCGCCGAGTAAGGACGCGGATTTGGACGCAGGATCGTGCCTGGACTCGACGAGTCCAACATATGGACTCGGCGAGTCAGCGCTGTGTAATGAAACCCTAATTTCTCGGGTTTGAGACTTATTTAAAGGGCCTAATGGCTGTCATTTGTGCTCACCAGCCCCTTGAGTGAAACCCTAATCGAGTGTGAGCATTGGAGCTAAGTAGGAGGCCATTATTGACCTTGGAGGTGCCATTTTTGCAAGGAAAGGAGAAGAGCTAGCCAAGGGAAAGCAAGAAGGAGCAACTTCTGTGGGTTTGGAGTCCAGAGCATCACTTTTGTGGTAATAAATCCGAGTTACCTTCTTGTTGTTGTTGCTTATCTAGATTTAGGGTTTGTTGAACCCTTTTATGGCAAGATTTGGTGTTCTTTTGGTCCCTTATGAGGTTGGAGCCATAGATCTGGACCCTTAGAGGTCCAGAGTGTCCCTTTACCCAAGCTTTTGGGGATCAATGGAGGCTTTGGATTGGAATCCTCATGCCTTGGGTCAAAAACGCCATTATTGAGTTATAGGGTGTGTTATGAGCACCAAGATAGGAGCTTTACGTGATGAATCAGTCGAGGGAGGCCAGATCTATAGTTTTTGGAAGCAGATCTGACCTTAGAAGCGAGTTGGAGTGGTTGCATGGCATGGACTCGCCGAGTCTGTTCATCCGACTCGGCGAGTAGCTTGAAGATTTCCTTGGGACTGCTCAGCGAGTGGTCCAATCGAGTTATGGGTAGACTCAATGAGTCAGGGTGAGTTGGAGAGGGATGACGATTGGACTGAGTCAAACCTGGACTCGCCGAGTTGTCCTTGAGACTCGGCGAGTTGAGTCGGGGTGGCCCCGCGATTCATTCAGGTGAAACTCGTCGAGTAAAGGGGGGGATACTCGACGTGTAGTAAGAGGATTTTAGAGGGTTGATAAAAACGTCTAGACTCGCCGAGTCGCCGAGTCCGGTCAGAGTTGACCATTGACCGTTGACTAGAGTTGACCTATGTTGACTCCTTATAGATAGTCAACCTTAGAGATATAAAGCGTTAATTAGAAGCATATAATGTTATAGGAGGATTAGAGCTCGAAGGATCGAGCACGAGGGATTTCCAGGATTCGTGAGATACCGAGATACGCGAGGTGAGTCTTCTCAATATACTATATTACCTTGAGTAGGTAACCTGAGTTATGTGATAGAGTATTGTATGCTATGCATGTTATGTGTTGTACTGCATTATTTCTATGTGATTTATGTAGTGCATGTTTATCAAAGCTAGAACCTGAGGGTTCACAGAGTTTGGGTGCACGGACCCACAGAGTTATAGCCTCGAGTGGCTATTATGTGTTATATGTGGTATTTTGGGGAACTCACTAAGCCTTGTGCTTACAGTGTTTGATGTTATTGTTTCAGGTACTAGTGACGATCGCGGGAAGGCGCCGGCTTGATCCGTACACACACACACTCGGAGTTTTTACATTGTGATCTTGGGATTTTGTATTGACCTATTTTGGATAATTAATATGGTTGTTGATGAATATTGATGGAATTATGTTTTATAAAAATTGAAAAAAATTGTTATGAAATTTACGGTGTTACAATGACATAAGTGACATAACCTGTGCAACCCTGCTAAATGAAATGCCTAACCCTCGTTGCTGAACACAAAGTTGGTCCACATTGCGTCCTCTCACCCTGAATCGCTAGCCTGCCCCCATTAGGAGTCCGAACTCTCATTATTTGCTGCTCGCAGTCGATCACTACCCCATTGGGGATCAACCGGTCCATACCAACTATAACCTTATTTCCTTATAGAGGAATACGGACTAGATCCACAATGTTGGTCCACAAATAAGTGACACAACTTGCGTAACCCTGCTGAAGGTAACGCCTAGCCCTCGCTACTGAATACAAAGTTGGTCCACATTACGTCTTCTCATCAAACAACTTCATTGTACATCCTCGATGAACCTTCGCAACCCAAACGGTCGTTTCATCTGCTATCTCTACATCTAGTGGACAACCCACCTCCCCTGGAGCTCCGAGAAACCGCTTCCTCAGCATGAGCAACACAAAAGATCGGGTAGCCCCCAAATCAAATAGTACCAGAGCTGATATACCATTCACTAAGAATGGTCCTATAACAAAACACATAAACATAAGCAATAACCAATATAAATAAAGAGATAAGGAGAAGATACATACTCGTCACCAAGTTGGGAGTTGCATATGCTTCCTCTGCTGTCAACTGAAAGGCCCTGCTCTTCGCCATATGTGCCTCTACCTGAACCCGATGTCCATATGTAATCCTCAACGTAGCAGGAGCGGGGCTGCCACCTGCCCTGCTACTGCTAAACTTGGGCACTAAGACCACTTGTGTCCCCTCTAATTACACTAAAAGAAAATAAGATCTGATACTGTGGTGGTGGTTATGGTGGTGGTTGTACAATCTCTGCTCACATGACTAATTCGGTCACACTTAAAGCAATCTAAAATAGGGGTGGCAACTCTCGACCCAACCCGTAACCCGAAACTCACCCAACCCGAAAATAGACGGGTTTGGGTTGACATTTTTGACCCGCCAACCCACCAACCCGTTTACTTCATGGGTTGGGTTAGTTTATCTATTTGGGTTCACGGGTCAACCCGCCAACCCATATATATATATATATATATATATATATATATATATATATATATATATATATATATATATATATATATATATATATATATATATATATATATATATATATATATTACATTTAAAAAATGATATATTTAATTATTAATGAAATTTGATTTCCATCCGTATTCGTAATATTTCGTATCATAGTATTCCTTCCGTATTTGTATGTGACTAATATGCGTTTGTGGTTCGTTAATTAAAAAAAATACATGTCGTTATTTTTAGATACTCACAAGTCATTAATGAAGAATACATCCACTTTCAATGAATGTTTTCATTTTTCATTTTTATTTGGATGTTATTGGCTTTATGAATTATTGTTGAATACCTTTTTTTTTATGGTAATTACTTTAATCATTTTATGAATTTATGTTGAAAAAACCTCATTTTTTAAATTGCATTGCTTATTTATTAAACGGGTTATATGAGTTGGGTTTCAACCATTAACTTGTGAACCCGCAAACCGATATACTTAAACGGGTATATGGGTTGGGTTGGGTTGAGATTTCCAACCCACCAACCCGTGACCCGCCAACCCATCAACCCATATATTATATGGGTTGGGTTGAGTCTATCTTTTCTGACCCGCCTACCCGAACCCAACCCAATTGCCAAGCCTAATCTAAACTCTCTACCTTACACGTCCCCTCGTGCAACTTGCCGCATTTTCCACAACGGCTATGGACCTGCTGGCTCCTAGATCTGTTGTCTGACACCTTGGGATATATATATATATATATATATATATATATATATATATATATATATATATATATATATATATGCAATCATGTCTTCCAATGTCTTACAGCTGGATCGGCTTACAAACTGGTGAATATTATTCTGCAACATCTCATGGTATCAGACCTTTTTCATCTCCTCGTCTGCCAAGTACTGCGGAATGAGAAGGGCCCTCTCCCTGAACATGGCGATGATCTCAGTCACTATCTTAGTCGTCTGCTGGAGATCCTGGAACTCCCTAGCAAGTTGTTGCACCTTTATCATAGTTGAAAACTCCGCTCTAAACCAAGCCAAGAAGTCACTCCAAGTCATAGTGTCAAGGGCAGCGTCACCAATAGCATGCCCAACCTCCTCCCACCAGTCGCGTGCCCTATCCTTCAGGAAACAGAAAGCAAGTTGGACCTTATTCCCATCGGGACATCGGCTGGTACGAAAGGCATGGGCAACATCCGCCAACCACCTGCTACTAGTAATGGGGTTCCTAACCCCATGGTAGTATGGAGCTCCACAAGCTCCAAACTCCCTGAAAGTTATCGTAAGCGCCCCTAACATGGTCGCCATCTCAGTGCGGAAATCTCTCAACCTCTATTCAAGAATCTCCAGGATACTCTCCATGAATGTGTTGAAGATCACAAGAGTCTGGTCCAAAATACTACGCGTGATGTCAGATGAAATGAACTCCCTCATCTGGTCATCTAGCTTCCCGGCTCCAGAGCCCGAGCCTGATCCTTCGCCGGCACCTGAAATGACGACTAGTTTAGTGCGTAGTGTAACCATACTGAAAAACACAGCATAACAAACATCATAATACTCTTCATATCTTGAGGGATCATGTCACACCCCAAAACCTGAACGGTGGAAACATTCGGGGGCGGATGATGTCATGTCAAGTATCACAACATATGCAGTATAGTAATCAAAGTACAACAACCATTGCATTAATTGTAATAGTTTTACATGGTATACATTACATAGAAACATCAAAGTAATACAAGTAATAGTGTAGATGCAGCTTGGTACTAAGCGGTCTTCATTAAAAGCGCCTGAGATGTACCTGTCTATTTCTGACCTGAGAATACAAGTTATTTGAAAGCGAGTATCAGCATTTTTACAAATGCTGGTGAGTTCATAAGTATTTAGTGTCATTTTATCCAAATAACTTTATATAAGTAGTAGTTTTAGAGTATACAGTGAATTAGAGTCATTTCTAGAAAATCCTATATTTTCTAATTTAAAAGCAGTCTTCTACCAAGACTGGACGGAGTTATGTGGTAAAAAGTAATTTTTCCTTAACACTATCATTATCAAAATGTGGTATTGATTTTGAAAGAAAGTAGGAGAATATCCGGGAAAATAACATATGCCTCAGCAGTGAAGACTGCTGAATAAGGAAAAAGAAATCATAGACTCCAGGAGAGTATCGAATGAACGACGCACCTGGATCAGTCTAACGAGAGAAAACACAGACCCCATCCAATATCAAATGAATGATATGTCTAGCAAGGTCTAAAAACAGTGAACACAGACCCCAGACAGTATCAAATGAATGAAAAGTCAAGCAAGGTCTAAAACAAAGAGTGAATGTGAACTTGTGTGTATCCATGCTGATCGACAATAGAGTATCCGATAACCCTCTAGGTCACGCATAGTGGTAGTGGTAGTAGTAGTGACAGTAGTAGTAGTGGCTTCATGTCACCCATGGGCCTTACCGGTTCAGACTGTAGCTAGTAGTCAGGGTGTGGGAGTGTCGGTCCTGTATATATCTATACACATGATGTTCGCTCTCCTTCCCGGAGACTCTGGTTACACGGCATTGGCGCAATGAAGCGCCGTAGTGAGTAGTAGTGTGTCACATTCTAAAGTAAGAGAGAGATAGAGAGAGTGATAGTATGAGAGATAGGGTGAGAGATAGAGTCCCTTAACTATTCTTATAATAGTTACTAGTGTCTCTGATCTATGAATGACAAGTGGGAGGATGCCCTTGCTACCCAAGGGAAGTGAACCGATCGATGTAATCCTATATGTCTATCCTTGTATACATAATATATAACTAATGATCAAAAGACCTTCGGACGGATATCCGATCCCACCAGACCACATAAGAAGAAAAGGAAATACGGAGAACAAGCCTTCCTAAGTCCTTTAAACATTATTTATATAACTATACAAGCACAGACATACATTTAACTAAGTAAAAGCATTAACAGAGTAGAAGTGTTTTTAGAAGTAGAAGCGTTTCTCAAAGTAGAAGTGCTACTAAGGTATAAGTGTTTACGAAGTAGTAGCATTAACGAAGTAGGAGTGGTTCGTGAAGTAGTAGCATTAATAAAGTAGTAGTGGTTCGCGAAGTAGTAGCATTAATAAAGTAGGAGTGATGCGTGAAGTAGTAGCATTAATAAAGTAGTAGTGGTTCGTGAAGTAGTAGCATAAATTAAGAAGGTGTGTAACTAAGTGGGAGCGTATTGTGAAGTAGAAGCGTTAACAAAATAGTAGTATTTAACTAAGTAGGAGCATTAACTAGGTAGAAGTATAACAAAGCAGTAGTGTCTAACAAAGTAGTAGTATAAAAACATGGAATAAAACTTTGATGAAAACTTTGGAAAACCTTTATACTTAAGAAAATCATTCATAAACAGGTTTTGGTTGTAACCTTGATAAAGTAGAGAAAACCTTTGTTTAATAATGTTGCTGTAACAGAGTTTGAAATTAAACATACAACAAAAGAGGCAATTTGAGAAAAACTTTGAACACATAAAGACATTTTAGAAAACCACTTACAATATCATACTTGGTAAAACAGTTGACAGTGTAATGAATCCTTGTGCATGCGGGTTATCAATCACATTTGATTGATATGATAACTGGCATGTTTAACTTGTATTCCCCCCTAAAAGCATGTAAAAACATTTAAAAGGTTAATTCAGGGGTATGAACTCACCTGATGTAAGCGGATCTGACAAAGGTGCCGATTGGGTGCTCGGTGTCAAGTAAAGACTTGAACACACTTAGTGACCTATTAACATATGATAACATACGTTTACATACAATTAGTAAATATAACACTAATTAAACACGTATACGCATCCTAAAGTGCAGAAAAGACTTTGATTAAGCGTTTGGAGTGTCCCGGGTAACATATAAGGGTGTGTATGGTTTAGATAGGGAGTTTACTCTTCAAGAATAAACTCTATATAGAGTTCACGGCCCTGGGACTAACTCCCCATGAGTTTACAGCCGTAAACTCATTGTGAGGGTGTTCTAGGATGCCTAAATGTCTCATATCATTTGTAGATTTATGCTAGGTCCAAATATAAGGCACGTGAGTGGATTTAAGGCATCTAAATGGACCAAATAGGAGTTTACGGCCCTAAGCTCCTATGTACATATTCCTTTGGTGTTTTAAGGGCTTAAATGATAGAGAATAATATCCTATGCATTTTTCTAAGTCAAATGGGGAGTTTAGGGCACGATTTGGGCATTTTCTAGGAGTTCACGGCCCATGGACCTTTCCTAGGGGGGTTTACGGCCGTAAACTCCCATGTCCTTGGATGTATTGAAGTTTAATGCCTTTACATTGATGGGATTGCTTCTAGACATTTTTTCAAGGCCATAGGAAGTGTTTGTGGGCATTTCTAACACATAAAACTGAATTTACTCCCCATGAAGAGGTGTTTACGGCCCAAACATGTTCTTGGGCAGTAAACTCATGTTTACTCTCCAAAAACTAATTTAAAGGTGTTCTAAGTCCGAGTGTGTAAGCCTACAAGTCATATCTAAGCCTTAGGGGCAATTTGGAGGGGTTTTGGGGCTTAAAAACCCCATTTAGGGGTGTTCACGGTCCAAGATAGTTCTTGGTCCGTAAACAAATGTATTGGCCCCTAATTCATGTTTTAAACACGAATTTGCATGTTAGTTAAGCTATACAACATGTTAGGATAGAGTTCTTACTAGTTTGGGGCTCGAAACGGGTGTTTTTGGCTCGAAAACGAGTTGTAGAGAGAGAGACTGGAGAGAGAGTGAAAAAGTCTCTAATGGACTCCACTCAACCTTATATAGGGGTTTTAGTTGGGGCTCAGTGGGAATCTACCCGATACTGCTGTTAAACGGGGCTTTTGGTCGCACCCGATTTAGTGGTTGAATTTTTGACTTGGTTGAAACTAAACATTTTTAAGGGTATTTTGTGGATGTTTCTAATTTCTTTCAACCCTTACCAAGTCAATATAAAAGTCCCACATTAATTAACTAGTCCAAAAGTTAATGGACAGTTAAATAAGATGAGTCTTATTAACGGAAAAGGTGTTAAAATGACGGAATAAATTTCGGGTTGTCACATCATCCCCCCGTTAGAGGGAATTTCGTCCCGAAATTCAGGTTTAGGCAAGGAAGTTGGTATGAATGACCGAGTAAAGCAGGAGGTTACATCCTATTCAGTTTGCGCTGCACTCCCAAGTGATCTCTGGCCTGTGTCTGTCATTCCAACAAACCTTCGCCTATAGGATGCGGATTTCGTCTCGTGTAGTTAGCGATTTCCTACAAGTATATCTACGAAGTTAGGATTCTCAGTGGTTTCTATCAGGATGTGTGGGATACGAAGACTGACATCGGGAAAGAACTTATCAAGTCTAAGAAGTGGATCGATCTAGGATGACGTTTGTGGAATATCCGAAAGTAGTAGTGGTCTGCTGAGGGTTGGACCAATCTCCATAAAGGATCTCGGATGGTCCAAAGCTCTCGGAAGGGTAGAGCTTTTCAGTACTTAGAACATAGTGTACTTCTATGGCAAGATCATCACTGGCGTGATCGCCATTCCGAAGTTCCTAACGTTCTCTCTCATACTTGAAGTGTAGTCCTTCAGCTTGTTTCTAGATCATTGGATGGATTACGTGTCTACGGGTGCTTGTTTTTTTGCAGAGTGTCTATCTCAATCTTGTGCAAAATGAATCTGCACTTCTGATTCATGAGATATTTCCAATGGAAACCTCAGAGTCGAGGAGACAGGGTTTCACCAGACGAGTGTTGGACTATCCCGGGAGGTGGTTCTACTATTTCTGTGCGAGATAGTATTCGGGAACACCTAATAGTCCAATGAATCTTGTAAGACATGCCCTAATTTCCAAGGCGTTGGTTTATTTTAGTGCGGAAAGCGCATGCTCTTGTATAACCCATCGACTAACACCTCGACTGGTGTCAAGTCTATAATCTCTTTGGGATTTGGGTTATAAGGCTTAACGTAACTACTTTCGCACTTTGATCCAGCATTCTTGGCTGTGAAGGTTATCCTGTGGTTCTTGGTATTCTAGTGTTTGCTTCGGAGAATGCACTCTATCACCTACAAGGCGGCGGTGACTTCCTCCATGCGAGGGGGCGGAGGATCCTAGGCACTACTTGTCTGTAACGGGGTGGACAAAGTGCCTGAGTAGTGCGAACACCTTCTGTAACTACTCTTCCGAAGGTTCTGAGTTTTATCGATCTAGGTCAAATCTAGTGAATATAGGGTTCCATCACTTGGAACTTTAATCTCCTCATCCACTCTTCTCAGGGTTTAGCCTATCTCAGTTTCTGGATATCCATGATATCCGCTGAGATGCTTAATTTGTGGATTTAGCGTGAATGGATGGTTGTAGTCAATGTCCTTACTCTTACGACTCAGATTTCTTTATCAACTGAGGGTATTAGCTACTATGTTGCCTTAACAGGGATGACAACAAACTTCGGATTTGTGGTCATTAGTAGCTCAACCCGCAGGGGTTCTCTTGACTGTAGCTCCCGTTCCATGGGATAGGATGAAGGGTCTTTCTGAGGGATCTACGAGGTATGCTTCGGGTGGTTATCGTCTTCTGGAATACCTACAATGTCTTTCTCTTCGGTTTCAATCTGTCTAACAAGGGTTTGTTAACAGCGCGCGGTACCTTCCCCCAGGTACTTCGGGAGGTTTGAAATAAGAGTGATGACTGACGGATCGCATCAGTCTTTATTATTTTTATTTTTATTTGGGTTCGGAAGAACCTTTGTTTGCCGAAATGGCTACGGAGAAAGTTCTTTTTACACAACACTAGGGAGTTACACATGGTTGCACTAAGTCAAACCATGATCGATAGAGGCGTCGAAGTTGGCATACATCAACATGATATAGAATGAGGGTCAATAGAGTCATGTGCCGAACAGGTACACCAGTTCTTGGCGTCTCGGGTTTCGTCCCGTGAATCACTGTCGCGGATACTTGGACCGATAGAATCGACGCGAAACTATAGAGGGTCCTGAGTGTTTCTGAGTAAAGTACCTTTTCATGAATGGATTCTCACGAGGCATTTCTATAATTGCCTCGCATATACTAGTCATGTATAATTAAGGTGGGGAGGAATGTTGACTGAGCAACTCCGCCTTAAATGCACAACCAAACGAGGAACAGGAAATGAGGCGGCATTCACTCACTCTAGGTCTAACCATCTCAATTATACATGGCCGTAATGTATATATCTAGCCATTATAGTTTTACCTGATGAAATTTTAAATTTTATAACAGTGCTGCGACTTTCACCTTAATGGGGAAGTACCTACATTTAGAGTTATCCTTTTAGTGTTTTCGGTTAGTTATCTGAGATTGAGAGACGTACCAAAATCTACCAGGTTCCTTGATGCTTCTCCCTAAGCATTAGGGTCAGACTCCTCCTGAGTCTTTGTTGTTTCCTTCAGTTTGAATAGTTCTTCTTGAAATGTCCATCCTTATCACATATGCGGTAAACTGGGTTGTCTGCCACATTGGTGGTTGATGTAATAAACTCAACCGGGGTTCTGCAGACGCGATCAATATGCTCCTTCATGAGGCACCTAGAACAATAGAGCTCCCGGCATATACCATGATGATGGTAGTTGCACTTGCTGCAATGGGGAAGGCTTCCTAAGTATGGTCTTGTAGGTGTTGGGATGGAGGGGTTGGCAAGGGTATTGACTGCCTCAGCTCGTTTCCCTTCGAAAGGTCCTTGAGCCGAGGTACCTCCCTCCTCGATCTTGATCTTTCTCTTCAGTGGAGTTGGTTGAGGTTCTTGGGTGGTTGCGTACATAGGGGTTGGTTGCTGCTGTCCACCACTAGGATCGGAATTCCTTATAGGGTTCTTGCTAACATTAGCGTTGTTAGCATTTAGTTGAGCCATGGCAGCTGTAATGGCTGCCGAGACTGCAGCCTGGAACGTAGCTTCATCTAGTAGGAGAGTAGGTTTCTTGCTAGTGGATTGGTTACGCTTGCTCGGAGGCATGGTTTTTCCTTATATGGAAAGGAACTCAAGCGGATGAGAGACGATGGTTAACCCTGGACATATTTGTCCTTATTGTATTAGGCATATATTTTTCCCGTGCCTCGTATATTGGTTGTCTGAGTGTCGACCTACATCCCTATGATGTAGTCCTGGTGTACAAGGTAGGAGTGTGAGTATCGGAAAAAGCCATAATATGGGAATCGTTCCTACTAAGTTACCTTCATACTGGGAAAGGTTTCACTCTCCGGCCTGGAAAGATTTGGGAATAGTTCAGAATGAAGTCCGCAGGAAGAAAAGCTCACGAAGACTTATGGTTAAATGTCCTCAATAGAGGTGTTGGGATCCGCTCTAATCGTGTTACTAGCATCGGGAAATGGCGATTTACCTAACACATAGTGTGAGTAGTGTAACCACTAACTCACTAAATTGTATTATTTTATGGGTGTATTAGCGTGACGAACACAAGGAAAAGACACTTCTCGGGTTCCATGTGCTGGCTCCGTCTGTCTACCTCGTATCTTTGACTGGGACCGACGTTGGTTTCCTTCGGGTAGTTACCTAGGGTTCTCTCCTCGTATGGACATATTGAATCTCTAGTCCACTTTCCTTCTGATTCCGACTCTGAGTGTCATTGCTTCAGGATGGATAACTGGAAATCTTGGAATTTTAGACGAATTTCCCACCATGTCCCTAAAAAGATATAGGCACTTGGTGATTCCAATAGTCTCGTCTTGGTTTATTTATTTCCTAACTGGAAATCCTCTCAATGAACCTCTTGTGGGTCTGCATCACCTCTTCTTCGAGTAATAAAGTGGATAGGGTTTTCTACAGGGTTCGTGCGAGAATGGAAATGTCTAAAGAATCTTAAGAGATTATTAACATTTCACTGGGTGATCCATATCGAGTCCTGCTATGATTACGTAGGGTATACAAATCATATATAGCTTAGATCCGATAGGCCTTCGAATATGTGATACTACTCTATATCCACATCCCAACGAGGAAAAGGAAGTAGGGCGAAACCACACATTCTTAGCCTATGGGATCCTTATTATATATAACCTTGGGAGTATATCCTCTGTAATTGTAGGTATATCAATAAGGATCTTTTTAGTTTTTCACACAAGGTTATTTTATGGATCCTAAAATACCCCTATGGTATTTTAATCGCTTGTTTGTTTCTTATCTTCTGAATATGATTCTGGGATTAGTGTCAGTCTTTTAGTATTCCAAAATACTCCTATAGTATTTTTAAACTTTATGTTTGGCTCTAGCATTCCTAGTTGGTAAGTTTCAGACCTGTTGCAACACCAATATCACTCCCAAGCACACGTTCATCGCATCTCGAATAAATGTAGTTGATCAGGTTACATTTATTCCAGCTTACGATTACATAACTGCCCAGGTTTGACTGTAGTGCTCAACATCGGAAGACTCTTATTCTTGTTCTTCTTGTGATACTTGTGTTCGAGTGTTTAGATTCTGAATGTTCTTATACTTTGATAAAATATGGTTATCTTTTAAAGTATAATTCTTGGTCAGAATGTTTTATCCCTATGTATTTATAGGTTGTATATCTTTTATGAATTGATATACTTAGGTCACTATAAACAATGCTCTGATACCAATCTGTCACACCCCAAAACTGGAACAGTGGAAACGTTCTGGGGTGGATGACGTCATGTCAAGTATAACAACATATGCAGTATAGTAATCAAAGTACAACAACCATTGCATTAATAGTAATAGTTTTACATGGTATACATTACATAGAAACGTTTAAGTAATCCAAGTAATAGTGTAGATGCAGCTTGGTACTAAGCGGTCTTCACCAAAAGCGCCTGAGATGTACCTGTCTATTTCTGACCTGAGAATACAAGTTATTTGAAAGCGAGTATCAGCATTTTTACAAATGCTGGTGAGTTCATAAATATTTAGTGTCATTTTATCCAAATAACTTTATATAAGTAGTAGTTTTAGAGTATACAGTGAATTAGAGCCCTTTCCAGAAAATCCTATATTTTCTAATTTAAAAGCAGTCTTCTACGAACACTGGACGGATTTATGTGGTAAAAAGTAATTTTTCCTTAACACTATCATTATCAAAATGTGGTATTGATTTTGAAAGAAAGTAGGAGAATATCAGGGAAAATAACATATGCCTCAGCAGTGAAGACTGCTGAATAAGGCAAAAGAAATCATAGACTCCAGAAGAGTATCAAATGAACGACGCGCCTGGCTCAGTCTAACGAGAGAAAACACAGACCCCAGCCAATATCAAATGAATGATATGTCTAGCAAGGTCTAAAAACAGTGAACACAGACCCCAGACAGTATCAAATGAATGAAAAGTCTAGCAAGGTCTAAAACAAATAGTGAATGTGAACTTGTGTGTAACCATGTTGATCGACAATAGTGTATCCGATGACCCTCCAGGTCACGCGTAGTGGTAGTGGCTTCATGTCACCCATGGGCCTTACCGGCGCAGACTGTAGCTAGTAATAGGGGTGAGCAAAAACTGAACCGATTAAAGAAAAACTGACAAAACCGCAACCGAAAAACCGAAACCGATGCAAAAACCAATGGTGAGGATTTAATTTTTGCAAAAACCGAAGGTCAACGGTGCGGTGCGGTTTCTATCCTAAAAACCGGTCCATCAAAACCGAACCGCACCGCAAACATGTATAGTAATAAATCAATCAATGTATATTATATACATTCTATTTAAAATAGTTATAAACGATAATATATTTATTATATGTTTATTTTGTGTTTGTATAAAACTATATGGGGTGCAAAAGAAATGTTCTATTGTTAGCCAAACGTACTAATCGATTACATGTAATAAACTTGTAACAAATTAAGTCAAAATCAACCAACCTTCAATCATTTATTAGATTGTGAGAGTGGTCGCAAGTTGTATTTTAAGCGACTTACAATTTTTGATTATTTAAATTTGTTTTGAGCTGAAAATGAATGTATTAAAAAAACAACACAATACAAGGTGATATGCACATGGTTTTCAGCTCTTACAGTTTTAAAAAAACGCACAAAAAAACATAAAAAAAACTGCACCAAATTCTTAACACGGTTTAAAAACCGAAACCGCACCGATACAAACCGAAACCGCATTTAAAAACCGAAAAACCGAACCATTGCAAAACCGCACCCAACGGTTTTAAGAATGCAAAAACCGCACCATGCGGTTTGCGGTTCGGTTTGGTCTGAAAACCGCACCAAACTGCACCATGCTCACCCTAGCTAGTAATCAGGATGTGGGAGTGTCAGTCCTATATAGATCTATACACATGATGTTCGCTCTCCTTCCCGGAGACTCTGGTTACACGACATTGGTGCAATGTAACGCCGTAGTTTGTAGTAGTGTGTCACATTCTAAAGTAAGAGAGAGATAGAGAGAGTGATAGTATGAGAGATAGGGTGAGAGATAGAGTCCCTTAACTATTCTTATAATAGTTACTAGTGTCTCTGATCTACGAATTACAAGTGGGAGGATGCCCTTGCTACCCAAGGGAAGTGAACCGATCGATGTAATCCTATATGTCTATCCTTGTATACATAATATATAACTAATGATCAAACGACCTTCGGACGGATATCCGATCCCACCAGACCACATAAGAAGAAAAGGAAATACGGCGAACAAGCCTTCCTAAGTCCTTTAAACATTATTTATATAACTATACAAGCACAGGCATACATTTAACTAAGTAAAAGCATTAACAAAGTAGAAGTATTTTAAGAAGTAGAAGCGTTTCTCAAAATAGAAGTGCTACTAAGGTATAAGCGTGTCACACCCCGCTAAAGCGGAAACGCAAGGTATGACAGCAATAACGGTTTCATTGCAAAAGATAAAGATACATCACCATAGCAGTATTTAAATTTTACAACCCATAGCTTCAAAAGAAACAAAATACAAATTTTTCAAAATAACATTGTTCAAAATATAACTTCATAATAGCTTCAACACGATGCAGCATGCTCTATGATGATGAATCTTTACATCCACTTACTAATTATTTCCTGAAAAAACATGTAAAACGAGCATCAACTATGAAAATAGTTGGTGAGTTCACAAGTTTATAAAATCGAGCGTACAATAAGGCTTTTCGTAAATACAAGTACATTGCTTTAATGATAAACAAGTTGATTGCTATTAATGAATACAAGTTTATTGCTATAACGAGACACGAGTTTGTATGTGTAAGAGCAAACAATGAGTCTCAACCAAACCTATGACTGAAGCCCTATCGAGATCTATGTTTACCGTTCCATAGATGAATATGGTATCATGCACTCCAGCGATTCGAGCGAGTGAGGAGTTGTCAATTCCTAATAGTGCTATCCATAATGACCATTGGCTCAAAGAGTTAATAGTTAGAGATAAGGGAAGGGCCTTAGTACGATAAGTTCTCGTGTTCCGTGTTGCATAAACATACATAAAGATACATAGCAATACAATAGCAATCAAGTTTGATAATAACAATTTAAATACATCATGCAAACAATAGTTTTTCTGGACATGCTTTTCCACCCTAAAACATAGAAACTGAAAATAGGGGAGTGCATGAATACTCACGGTATTTCGTGTAGGCACAAGCGGTACTTCGAGATGCACCAATGTCTTACTACCGGGATCCTACGACATCAAACACACACACACTAGTGAGTTTCCATGTCGATATCTAACGCTAATATACTAAACTCTACATATAGGGAAATGCCAATTTATGTTTTTGTATTGGATTTTATATCAATTGATTACACTTTTTCTGAAATATTGAAATTTTACAAGTCGTGCGATTAATTACAACTTTGGAACGTTAATTTTCCAAATTTTAAGTCTCTATAACAACATAAATTCACGAAAAATAGCATTCGAGGGATAAAAATTCTCAAACTTTTTATTTAACTATTATTACACAATACTAAGCTGGGAAAAATATAAAAATGGATTTTCAAGCTGT
The DNA here is from genome assembly GCF_052625555.1 of Lactuca saligna. Classification (NCBI taxonomy): domain Eukaryota; kingdom Viridiplantae; phylum Streptophyta; class Magnoliopsida; order Asterales; family Asteraceae; genus Lactuca; species Lactuca saligna. Next base: position 225,164,100 of record NC_136424.1, on the reverse strand, counting down.
TTAATTGTATTTTATGATTTATGGGCATTTATTCCAATAAAAATTGAAATAAATAGAAAACAGTTTCCAAAATTACCCAAACTTTTTATTTAATTGTTATTATATATAGCTAGGCTGAGAAAAATATAAAAGATATTTTTCAGTGGGTATTTCTATTTTTCCTTGTTTTATTCCTTTAAATAGTCATTAATTAAAGAAATAATATTAAATAGTTAAAATAAATCACCATAAATTTTTATAACATCATTTACAGTATAAGTAACCTGGGGAAAATATCAAAAGTGGTTTTCATAATGTATAAACTGGTTTTGGGTATTTATGTGTATTTAAGTGTATTTTAGTGCAATTAGCTTTAGAAAATATGAGAAAAATAGTTTACAGTAGAGAAAAATCCTCAAAATTTTTATGTAACCTCCTAAGGTATAATATGATATCCTGGTAAATGTTCATGAATTTTGGATAATCAGAACTATTTTTCTCATTTTTAAACCATTATAATTACCAAAAATTGGGAAAAACAGCTAGACATGATTAAAAATCTTGAAATTATTTTTTGGAGTCACCCATCACAGATAAGGTATGCGAAAATTGTTAGATATAATTTTCACATCGTCTAAATTGGTTTTGTAATTTATCATGCCCTAAACAAAATAAAATTAGAAATCATTTGAAACAGTAACAAAAATTGCTGAGATTTGGTGAGGGGTCATTATTCCTCGTAAAGATCATCCGTGAATTTATTTAGGATTTATTGACCTCTGGAAGTATTTTATATGATTTATGCCCTTGGTTTTAGCAATAATTCTAATAAATCAAAGAAATAACAAAAGCTTTTGAAATTTTCCAGATTATCTCATGCATGCAAGGGCTTTCAAAAGTAAAAATGTTAAGAATGTATTCAGAAGAGAAATGTGGGTAATGATTCCAAACAATTTAAGAAAAGTTGCATGCAATAATGCATGAAGTGTAAATGTGGCTGAAGTTCATGAATTTGTGTAGCCCATTCAGTGAGGTTTTTAAGCCATGAAATTTCAACCATCATTCACTAGATATGTTAAGTTTCTAAGGTATTTTTCCTCAGATTTATGGTTGGGTTTAAGGCCATTGTTTAAGCAAGATAAAAATAGTGATCACAGAAAAAGAGCTGTATGCGCAACCGTTTTGTAAAATCTGCCAAAACTCCGATATTTAATATTTTACAGTGAGACCAGTTGGGTTTGAAAGTTAACTCGTGGAACTAACCAATACAAAAAGAATATCATGATTTGGTTAAGAAATGACTGAGTTATGGCCTTTCAAAGTCGAACAAAGTAATTTGGAAGATTGCATGTTTGTTTGTGTGCATTATTAGGGTATTTCAACAAGAACATCATGCATGCCTTTGGTAAAGTCCGATTTCTAACACATGCATGGAATGAATGAGCATCCAAGATGTACTAGAAATGGTTTAAATGCTTTTTGTCATGCATGAACACAAAAGAAATGGAGAAGAACATGAAATATTAGATTTTGATGTCACATGATCATATGTGCATCTTTTTCACTCCTTGCATGGGTTTGATCCAGGATTTTCACCATTTCAAACACATGCATTGTGTTATGGTGAGAATCTACAAACCACAAGGGGAGAATAAAGATTTCTAGCCATGGAAAGGCATAGAATCCGAAAAGTAGAGAAGACTAAGAATAAGAAGAAGTTTAACCATGAAACTATGGAAGAAGATGTTGTTGTTTACCTTGGTTTTGACCTTGAGAGATGTAAGAACACTTCAAGGTCTTCAAAATCTGGAAATTTTGCAGAGGATTGAGAGGATTTTCATGAGTTTAGAGAGAGGGAAGAAGAGAGTGAAGTGTGTGAAGGGTGGAGTGTAAGAGAGCGAAGAGAGAAGAGGTGGAGTGAGGGTTTTGGCTTAATGATTGAGTTTTGGGGAAGAGAGAGGGCATGGGGAGAGGTGATGGCTGGTTTATTTGCATGCATTAAGCCTCCTCTCTCCAATTTTTAAACTTTATAAAAATTCCCTCCTATATTTTATAAAAACCCAAATTTTATAAAAGTGCTTATTAAGTAATTTTTGGATTTATTTAAAATCTTGTTTTCAACAATTAAATTATGATTAATACTTGGTAATTTAGTTTCTATTTCATTGACTATAATTCTTAATTTGATTAATAACAATTTGATATTAGGAAGTTTATAGCCAAATTTTATAAAGTTTTTAAGCTTTAGGATTTATAAATTTGGATTTTTGGCTCTTTAGGGTTTTTGGAATATTGTTTTGATATTCAACAACATGTTGAAGTATAATTAGAATATTTTAATTTATTTTTAGAGTTTTATACCCTATTTCAATTATAACAAAATTTGAAGCTTTATTCTAATTACAGTATTGGCATTTCCTATTGTAGCTAAGCAACTTACTAGAATTGTAAGTATCAAGTATATTAGTCCTAAACCTTAGTTAGATCCTAGTTTATGCAAGATTTTTGACCTAATTTATACTACTAGGTCATGGCATGTTGTGCATGAATGGTTTTTTTAAAGATGCATCAGTCCGAGAATGACCTGAATTCACAGTTGTCACAAACCGTTTACGAAGTAGTAGCATTAATGAAGTAGGAGTGGTTCGTGAAGTAGTAGCATTAATAAAGTAGTAGTGGTTCATGAAGTAGTAGCATTAATAAAGTAGCAGTGATTCATGAAGTAGTAGCATTAATAAAGTAGTAGTGGTTCGTGAAGTAGTAGCACAAATAAAGTTGGAGTGTAATTAAGTGGGAGCGTATCGTGAAGTAGAAGCGTTAACAAAATAGTAGTATTTAACTAAGTAGGAGCATTAACTAGGTAGAAGTATAACGAAGCAGTAGTATCTAACAAACTTGTAGTATAAAAACATGGAAAAAAAATTTTGATGAAAACTTTGGAAAACCTTTATACTTAAGAAAATCATTCATAAACAGGTTTTGATTGTAACCTTGATAAAGTAGAGAAAACCTTTGTTTAAAAATGTTGCTATAACAGAGTTTGAAATAAAACATACAACAGAAGAGGCAATTTGAGAAAAGCTTTGAACATGTAAAGACATTTTAGAAAACCATTTACAGTATCATACTTGGTAAAATAGTTGATAGTGTAATGAATCCTTGTGCATGCGGGTTATCAGTCACATGTGATTGATATGATAATTGGCATGTTTAACTTGTATTCCCCCCCTAAAAGCATGTAAAAACATTTAAAATGTTAATTCAGGGGTATGAACTCACCTGATGTAAGCGGATCCGATGAAGGTGCCGATTGGGTGCTCGGTGTCAAGTAAAGAATTGAACACACTTAGTGACCTTTTAACATATGATAACATATGTTTACATAAAATTAGTCAATATAATACTAATTAAAAACGTATACGCATCCTAAAGTGTGGAAAACACTTTGATGAAGTGTTTGGAGTGTCCCGGGTAACATCTAAGGGTGTGTATGGTTTAGATAGGGAGTTTACTCTTCAAGAGTAAACTCTATATAGAGTTCACGGCCCTGGGACTAACTCCCCATGAGTTTACGGTCGTAAACTCATGGTGAGGGTGTTCTAGGATGCCTAAATGTCTCATATCATTTGTAGATTTATGCTAGGTCCAAATATAAGGCACATGAGTGGATTTAAGGCATCTAAATTGACCAAATAGGAGTTTACGACCCTAAACAAGGAGTTTACGGCCGTAAGCTCCTATGTACATATTCCTTTGGTGTTTTAAGGGCTTAAATGATAAAGAATAATATCCTATGCATTTTTCTAAGTCAAATGGGGATTTTAGGGCACCATTTGGGCATTTTCTAGGAGTTTACGGCCCATGGGCCTTTCCTAGGGGGGTTTACGGCCGTAAATTCCCATGTCCTTGGATTTATTGAAGTTTAATGCCTTTACATCGATGGGATTGCTTCTAGACATTTTTCCAAGGCCATAGGAAGTGTTTGTGGGCATTTCTAACACATAAAATTAAGTTTACTCCCCATGAAGAGGATTTTACGGCCCAAGCATGTTCTTGGGAAGTAAACTCATGTTTACACTCCAAAAACTCGTTTCAAGGTGTTCTAAGTCCGAGTGTGTAAGCCTACAAGTCATATCTAAGCCTTAGGGGCAATTTGGAGGGGTTTGGGGGCTTAAAAACCCCATTTAGGGGTGTTCACAGTTCAAGACAGTTCTTGGGCCATAAACACCTGTATTGGCCCCTAATTCATGTTTTAAACACGAATTTGCATGTTAGTTAAGCTATACAACAAGTTAGGATAGAGTTCTTACTAGTTTGGGGCTCGAAACGGGTGTTTTTGGCTCGAAAACGAGTTGTAGAGAGAGAGAGTGGAGAGAGAGTGAAAAAGTCTCTAATGGACTCCACTCACCCTTATATAGGGGTTTGAGTTGGAGCTCAGTGGGAATCTACCCGATACTGCTGTTAAACGGGGCTTTTGGTCGCACCCGATTTAGTGGTTGAATTTTTGACTTGGTTGCAACTAAACATTTTTAAGGGTATTTTGTGGATGTTTCTAATTTGTTTCAACCCTTACCAAGTCATTATAAAAGTCCCACATTAATTAACAAATGCAAAAGTTAACGGACAATTAAATAAAACGAGGCTTATTAACAGAAAAAGGGGTTAAAAATGACAGAATAAATTTAGGGTTGTCACATATCACATAGACCACAAGTTCCCTGGATTCATGTCAGCCTTCCTTCATTTGAGTACGAATACTTTGTTTTTGGTAGTACGGGCACATACTACCTTCCACATATATCTGTACTTTCCTTAAAAACTGCCTTGACTCCACTAAGTCCCTTCTACTTCTATTGCTTCACATGCTAACCTCATCCTAGGCTTGCCCTAGGGTAATCACCATCCCACTCTGCACCATCAGTTGCATAAGAATTCCCTGCTATCTCCCTTAACTAGCTCATGAATACCATTACGTATCACTAAGACTAGATAATTCTTCAAATGATAGGTTCTACCCAACAACGGTTAGACTCAAACGAGAGCTTCAAAATAAGGCATAATCTAACCTTCTTGAATAATTTAGTCCTTACAATATGTAAGTTAGCATATTCTTTTACTAGTTAGTACAATACAAGTAGAACTCCTAAAAGCACAAAGCAAGCAACATTCGAGCATTGAGTGAACATAATCTAACATATCCTAATAAGGCCATCATATCATCGATTAACCAGTACTAGCATGCAGTTCATAAAGCTCATACACATATAACAAGCACATAAGGCATCCTTCCTGGATCCTTAGCCCTAGTCTAGCATGAAGTTCTCATATGCATATCATAACATAAACTTGTATGGGTAATTTGGTAGAACTTACTTGAGCTTGACTGATTTCCTGCACCACACCATTTTCTCTTTTCAAAATCCTTTTTGTAAAAATGGTTTTTTATTAAATTTTTTATACTAAGTCCTCAGTTTGAGTTCAGACACACCGGAGAGTGTGCCTGAATCCCTCAAACCAAGGATATGATACCAACTTGAAACATCCCAAAAATGCAGTCTAAAAATTTCGTTTTAAATCATTAATGAAACCATAAATATCATTCATCATATAAAAATCATAAGTCGTGTATCTCAAAAATGTCATAAACATCTGTCAATATATCAAAATCATATGTCAAAACATCAGTGGAAATCATCCCAGGCTAAATGTTGTGGTGTGTGCCATGCAGTCATCTCGAGCTCTTCCCCTTACTAGCGGAAGTACCTAAAAGAAAAACTGAAAACTGTAAGCACGAAGCTTAGCGAGTCTCCCCAAACTACCACATACCATACACGCAATCACATAAACACATAACATATAACTTGGTCCTAGCCCACTACATCGGGCCCCACCGGCATCAGACCGAAGTTCGGCATGGAGCCCCTCCCAGCATCGAGCAAAGTGCGGTAGACATAATCATATCAACAAAAACATATAAGCATAAACACATAACAAAACATATAAACATTATTTGGGCCCTGCCCCGTATTGGACCAAAATTCAGAAGCATATAAACATTCCTCGGACTTGCCTCGACATCGGACCGAAGTCCGGAAACATAGAAACAGACACATGGAAGAATCATGAAGACATCAAGCATAAAAACATTCGTCAAGTTTCCCCGACATTGGACCGAAGTTTGAAAACATATAAACCTACATCGGGCACACCCCAACATCGGATCTTAGTCCAGAAAACATACATAAACGGGCCAGCATCGGTGCCTTCGACCCGTTCCTACTAAAGGAAAACTCACCTCAAATGTCGGGTGAAATAGTTGCACGTCTCTGTTCCTACAACTGGCTCTACTCACGCCCTATACAAAAACAACCCCTTAGATACCATTCCTTTCTCAAGACCCCTTCAAGGGTCAACCTTGGTCAAAATCAAAGTTAATGCTCCGAGTTAACTCAACTCATCGTGTCAACCTTCGGACTTGCCGATTTCCTTTTCTACTCATAGTCGTGATAATGCGAGTCAACTCATCGAGTCCCTCCTTAAACTAGTCGAGTTCCTCTATGGACTCGATGAGTTCCTCGGTCTGTTTGGACCATATTAATGGATTAAGCCCCTACTCTTCAGAGCTAAGCTTCATACTTCTCATATACACTGAAAATGTCCTTTTAAGGGTAAAGTTTCCAACTTTACTCATTAATACCTCTACTTAATGGGTTTAGCTCAAACCCTAACTCTTTAGGAACTAGATCTTGTTCCTAAAGCCATCAATACTCTAAACCAAGGCATATAAACAAAGATCTAGACCCTAGACACTACATGAACATGTAAAGCTTCCACTTTTCCCTCCATGCATGGCCTTTTGGAGCTTAAAAGGCCAAAATGACATCCTATAGCTTGCATGGGGCTTCCATGGCCATAAAGTCGGCACCTTTATGCCATGAAGGCCCCCATGGTTCTAGATCTGATAGTACATTCACATGGGATGTCCATATCCTAATGATCAAGCTTCTTAGACCAAAACTCAATAAAAGGATAATAAAGAGATCTAAGAAGTTACTAAGAAAGTTTGAGACTAGCTTACCAGAAAATGATGATAATGAAATGGAGTCTCTGGATCTAATAGCTTCTCTTTGAATCCCCAAGCTTCTCCTTCCTTCATAAGCTTCAACACACACAAGGTTTTACTTAAAAATGGCTCACAAGCTCACATTTGCATTAAGGTTTCTGAATCTAGGGTTTAGGACTTGGAGGTTGGAAATAAGGCCATCATGTGGGGATTAGGATGCTCAAATAGGGTGCAAAACCCTGAAATTAGGGTTTCACCCCTGCTAACCTACTCGTCGAGGTTAGGCTCTCAACTCGTCGACTAGGTTGCTTAAAACCCGCATTCCTTTTGGTCTCTACTCGACGAGTTTAGAGCTTCCAACTGGTCAAGTTGCTCTACCAAAACGAATATATTTTAATTAAATTGCTTACCAAGAACCAAGCGATACAATTTCACAGCTTAAAACACTCAATTCACAATTTTGTACACAAAATTCACAACTTCATTTATAACTTTACTGTTTAATGCAAAAAAATTATACAATCACTTAAAACTTATATTTATACCTTAATATCTATAGGCTAGTGCTTCCTTCAAAGATTATTTACATAAATATTCATAGTTTAAATTTTACATACTATATTCAAAATTAGATAAAATCATATTTGTGTACAATGTCTTTCGTCTTATATTTCAGAAGCAAAAAAGAAAAATCACAAAAAAATTAACAACTTAATACAGTTAGTGTACTGCTTAATATATTTAATTCACAGTTTAACACAGTCAAATCATAGTTCAATAAAATTAATTTATAGAATACACGAAATTCACAGCTTAATATAATAAATTCACAGTTTAATACACAAAAAATATGCGTTCAAAACTCGTCTTCTCAACTTAAAACTTACATTTCAAGAATTTCATTAATTGTTTAATAAAGCGTAAAGCAGTTTAGGACTCTCATTCATAGTATTCACAGCTTAAAAACACATATGATTTGTTGAAACATTTTCATAATACACCTAATGTGCACCACACAATTCACTTTTTAATAAAACATTTGAGGGCTCTCAATTAAAGTTTAATCAAACGCCAATTAGAGTTTAATCAAGCGACTTGTGTGCTCTATAAAAAAAATATTCATATTGATTTAAAAAACAACTTTAAATTTATAAAAAATACGTATTCCCAAATTAAGTTAATACAAAGTCATGTATTCACAATATAAAACTTATTTTTTTTTATTAATAATAGTTAAAACTAACATTAAAATAACTAAACAATTTATGAAACATTAAAACATCACAACGCACACCTTAAAAAAAACTATATTCACATTATTTGATTAGAAATATACATAATAACATATTCTAAATATAGTTTACAAAATAAAAATCAAAAAACCTAAAATATCCACAACAATTCTATTAAAATATTATAACAAATAAGAAAAGAAATTTGATTCACAACTTAAAACTTATAAAAAATTATTTATTTACAGCTTAAAAATTATCTTTTTATTAATAACGATTAAAAATAACTTTAATAGAATTGAACAATAATAAAAAGATCACAATTCATAGTTTTAAAATACTTTAAATACACTTATTTTAAAAAAAAACAACTTAAAATTTATATTTTCTAGTAGGGCAAGTTGTTTATTGTTTAATCGAGCAGTCCATTTATGATTTTTAGGAGCCTACAATGAATTAAAGATCTCCATCAAGTATTGTGTGTGGGTTGTGGAATAGACGCAACAAAATAACAAAAGTACATCACATTTTCATTTTTATTAGGCGGACATGACCTAGTCACCTAGGGAGGATACGACGCCTTATTTGTGTGTTATCTTTTTTTTTTCTTTTTTTTATTCTTGGAACATATATCACAATATTATCATTGATAATTTTAGCATGATTTTAATAGTAGTTAAACTCTTAAATTCAAAGCTTAACGAAAGAAAAAAAGAAAAAATCATAAAAATAGACATACCTGATGCATAGATCTGGTGGTGTTTCACCGGAGATCAGAAAGAGATAGAGATGGAGACGAGTTAGTGGTGTTTCACCGTAGCAAGCAACAACGGTGGGGAGGTTGAAGGAGATTTTAGATTTGGTTACTCAATGTCACTGAAACTATTAAATATGAAGGCATAAATAGTAGATCTGGATGCGGAAACCATAGATCTACCACCATAAATCTCAGATCTATCACCGGAGAACGTAAATCTAGATCGAAACACGTCATATCTAAAAGCCTCATCATTAATAAAGTCGTAGTTATTAATAATGCTCGTCAGATGAGGATGAAGACAGTAAAAAGCTAGGAGGACAACATAAATATAACCTAAAACACATCAACTTTACATCAGTTTTGGAGGTGTTTCGTCGGATATCAGAGAGGAAGATATATATGCAATAAAAGCGACAGAAGCTATAGATATGGTGGTTTCGTAGAATATTGGAGAAAAACAGATGCAAATTTGGTGTTAGGCAGCATGTAAGGTGGTGGTTCATGTATAATGTAAAAATGACATCAGTTGGTCGACGACGACAAGCCTAAGTGGTAGTAGAGCACATCAGTAAGAGTGATCATGGCGGTGGCGGTGTCATTGGCGGTGGCAACGATGGCTGTAAGAGGTGGCTGTCGGTGGTAGAAGGAAGGAGGGAAGATAGACTTAGTTTCATCTTTGCACATTATGAAAAAAAATGATAGGTATGTGTTAGATTTCGTTTTTAGATATGATATACTTGTTTATAAAACTAGGCTAAAAGATGGTTTTATTTATGATAATGTCACTCATTTTTTAGTAATTGATTGACAGAAATGCCCTTTTATACGATATATATATATATATATATATATATATATATATATATATATATATATATATATATATATATATATATATATATATATATATATATATATATATATATATATATATTAAAAAATGATATCTATTGATTACTTAAAATTAGTGTTTCTTATGGTTCTTAACTTTTACTAATTCTTATTTTATCTTTTACATATATATATATATATATATATATATATATATATATATATATATAGAGAGAGAGAGAGAGAGAGAGAGAGGACCATTTGAGAGCTCAAAGTTTCCCGAGAACCTGAGAACCAAATGAGTACCGTTAGATCAAACTAATTGAAGGATAGGATGCTTTGCGGCATTTTTGTAAATACCTAGTTGAAAAAATACACGGGGGAATCTTTTCGAAATCAATCAGGGACACTTTAGGGATATCATTATCCATACCCCTTTATTAGATTGAATCGCGTCACCCTACCCTCTCTCTCCTCATATCGTCTCTCTCTTCCTTTCATCCCACCCCGACCATCCACACTCTCTAAACTCTAAGTCGACGATTATAAATAAAAGAAACAACATATTGAAAATATGATTTGGATCGACAAATTGATCGGAAGTATTGTTATGCAATTGATAGGTGATGAAGAAGCTGTTGAAATCGATGATAGATCAAGAAGTGTTGTAATGCAATCGAGAGATGATGATGAAACTATTGAAATTTATGAGTTTTGCACCTGTGTTGTTTTTATGAGAATGTGTCACGATCCTGGAGTATTACCAATTTCAATTACATCTAATCTGATGTGGAGGATTTCCTAATTCAATCACTCCACGCTCCTTTATTGGATGTCTATCTTCTTCCTCCGGTCGTCGTGCATTCATCATGTGGATCTCCATATCTCTCCTACATCGATCCGGTTTGATAACCAGTTCTTCTATTTCCTCCACATTAAATGCTTGTAAGAGTTTATCTTAAATTTGTATATGTTTTCAACTTTTTCTGTTTCAAATCAGATTTTAGTTAATTTAGCTTGTATTTTTCTTAGCTAAGGTATTTGTTTATTGATTTATGATTTCAATTTGTTTTGAGTTTTTGATCTCATTAAGGTATGTGTTCATGAGTCTATTATAGAATATATTGCCATGTATTAAAGTGAACCAGAAGTTATTTCTTGACAATATTGTTATTCTAATTTCTAAATCTAATGAACGACTAAAGATGTCAACTATTCAAAATGTGTTATGTAATCAGACTATTCTTGTTTCCTTTTTCAGTTTCTTTTCATCTACAAGGGTAAAAAATCTAGTCAACGATGTCAAGGCAACTTCAAATTCCACCTCGGTGGCCAATCTCAAAGACAAATTTGCCAAATTATGATCCTAGCAATCAGTCATGGCTGCAGGAAACTGTATCAAAAAGCTTGGTTTTGGGAGAACAACTAGGCCAGCTAGATGATCTGTTAGGTGATTATGAACCAGGTTTAAAATTGAAGTCTGATCATAGGGCATCTAGTGATTCTGGAACTGTTTTGGATGGACTAGTTGAGTTTGAAAAAGATGATAAAAATGGAAGTCCTTCTTTTTCTTCTTGTTCATTGGAGCCTGGTTGCATATATAAACCTATCTCACCTAGGAGCAAGGACAAGGTATCATCCATTCAAGAAACTGATGAACTTAGTATGTAGGCTAAACAATTTAAAAGGTTAGAATCATTACTTTGTGAATTCTTTTTTTATTATCATAGCAAATTATTTAAACTGTTAAGCTAAGTTTCTGGTAAAGATTCTTTTAGGCACTCTACGTAAAGGTCACGAGTACATAAACTCCTGTATATAGCATAACTAGAAAGAATTGTTACAAAAATTCAGGTAAAAGTAAAACCAACATTTATACTCTATTTTCTTACAATGTTTTTATATTTATCTTATAATATGTTATGATGCAGAATATTATGTCAGAATTGGGTATTAGAGTTGATTATCTTGTAAAACAACATGTCTATTTGTCAGTGGAGAACAAGCAACTAAAGCATAATTTTTCCAGAGTGCAACAAAAGAAATTTCCCATGGAACATAAGTTGTTCATCTTTCATAATTCATGTTTCATCAATTCATCCTTCATATTTTGTTATGTACATTTTTTCCACATATCATGTACAATTTGACTTCTGTTCAGTGGAATTTCCATTCTTTCATATTCTAAAGCAAAAAAAATCTACACATTTCGAATTTGGTTTTGAGTCCTCACGTTTATAGTTGTTAGTGGCACTATGTACATTCATATTATTACTTTTTACTCTACTATACGGGATGACCCAAACTACCATTTTCGTGAGGTATTTATTATTTAACTTGTGTTTTATTTACTTTATTTGTTACTAAATAATCATCTAAATATTTAAAAATACAATCAAATTGAGTATTAATTTCACTCATATGGTTGAAATTTTATTACACAATTTCAGGGTTCAAGTGATGCAACATTGCCTCGCCCAAATAATCTTCTTGAAGTTTTTGTAATTAGTAAGTTTTATTGAAACATCCCAAAAATACGATTCAAAAATTTTATTTTTAAATCATTAATAAAACCATAAAAACTGTCATCATATAAAAATCATAAACCATGTATCTAAAAAATATAATAACAACTGTCAACGTATCAAAATCTCATACCAAACATCAGAGTGAAATATCCCATGCTAAAAGCGGTGGTGTGTACCATGCAGTCATCCCGAGCTCTTCACCTTGCTACCGGAAGTACTTAAAACCAAAACTGAAAACTATAAGCACGAAGCTTAGTGAGTCTCCCCAAACTACCACATACCATACACATAATAACATACTTTGGTTCTTTCCCACTGCATCAGGCCTCGCCCGACATCAGACGAGTCCGACATCGGGCCCCGCTCGGCATTGGAATGAAGTCCGACATCGGGCCCTACCCAGCATCGAACTAAAGTCCAGTATACATATAACATAAAAACAAGCATAACACATCAACATATAAAACTTCCTCAGGCTTGCCCCGACATCGGACTGAAGTCTGGAACACATTACACATGACATATAAGCTAAACCTTCATTGTTTTGGCCCCAACATCAGACCGAAGTCCAGAACATATAACACATAAAATGTAAACTAAACCTTCATCGGGATTGCCCCAGCATCGGACCGGAATCCGGAACACATAAGCAAGTACATGCAAGAATACAAACATTCCTCGGGCTTGCCCGACATCGAACCGAAGTCCGACATATACTGACATACATAAACGGGACAACATTGGTGCCTTCGACCCGTTCCTACTAGAGGAAAACTCACCTCTCAAACTGGTTGTTGATATCTTAAGTGACGAATCTTTGATGGTTGCTCCAACGACTTACTGACTATAAATTCACAAGAATATTAATCAAAAACTGGAAATCCTTCCAAGGGTAAAATGACCATTTTACCCCTGGTCACAGTCAACGCTCTGGTCAAAGTCAACATTTTGGGTTGACCAACTCGCCGAGTCAACCTATCGACTCACTGAGATCTTTATCTCAGAAATCCTGGAATCGTGACCCAACTCGCCGAGTTGTTTTTCCGACTCGTCAAGTCCTAACGACCTACTCATAGTCGCGACTTAGCGAATCAACCCGTCGAGTCCATCTACAGAATCACCGAGTTCTACATTAACTAGAATCGGACAACACGACCCGACTCGCCGAGTTCCCATATGGACGCGATGAGTCCCTTGTTTGGCCATCTTAACAAATTAAGCCCCTATTCTCTAGATCCAAAGTCCATACTTCGTTTGTTCACTGGAAATGATTTTTTTAAGGGTAAGGTTTCCAAATTTACCCGTGGATATCCCTTCTTAAAGGATTTAGCTAAAACCCTAATTCTTTTAGGACATAGATACTTGTTCGAAAAGCCTTAATATCCCAAAAAGCATAAAAACCTAGATCTAGGTCCTAGATACCAGTTAAACATGTAAAGTCTCGAGCTTGCTTCCATGCATGGCCTTTTGGGCTCAAAAAGCCATAATAACGTCCTTAGAGTTTGCATAGGGGTTCTAATGACTTAAAGTTTGAACCTTTATGCCATACCAGCCCTTTAAGGTCTTAGATCTGGAAGATTGCCCTCTTGGGTCGATCCTTCTCCAAAAGCTATCATTCTTTAACCAAATTCCCACATGAAGAGAACATAAGGAGATCTAATGAACTATTAGCCAAGATAGAAGCTTGATTACTAGAAAATGTAGCAAATGGAGTGTATTTCCTGGATCTACTCTTCCCCTCTTGAGCCCTCTATCTTCTTCTTCTTCTATAAGCTTCAAAAGTACACCAAGATCACTCAAAATGCCTCACACTCTCAAAGAAAACTCTAAGGTTTCGTGGGTTGGGATTTGGGATAATGAGGCTGGAAATGAGGCCAAGGGGTGTGGGTTAAGGAGCTTAAATAGGGTGCAAAACGCCGAATTTAGGGTTCACTCTGGCCAAGCTACTCGTCGAGTAGATAAATCAAACCCCATGCATAATCTTCCCTTTACTTGACGAGTTAGGGCCACCAACTCGTCGAATCCCTCTTTCAAAATAAATAAATAAATGAGTTAAATTCGTACTAGGAACCAGGCGTTACAATTGTCCCCCACTTGTCTTAGACTTCGTCTTCAAAGTTTGCTTTGTTTGAAAGCAACTCCGGGTAGTGCTCCCTCAAAACCCTTGTGGTGCCGCCGCTGCACCTTCACTAACTGAACAACCTAGTTCCTCAAGGTTTTCGTCTTGCGATGCAGAATCGCCACTGGTCTCTCATTGTAATTCTGGCTGTCATCCACCTGAATATCCTCTAAGGGTACCATCGTTGAATCATCCACTAAGCACTTCCGCAACTAGGAAACATGGAAAGTATTGTGGATCTTGCTGAGCTCTGCTGGAAGATCCAATCGATATGTCACCTTGCACACTCAGGCTATGACCCTGAAAGGACCAATGTATATGGGACCCAGCTTGCCCCGCTTCTGGAATCTGATGACACCTTTCTAAGGCAACACCTTCAGGAGGACCATATCACTTATCTAAAACTCCAAGTCTAAATGCCACTTGTCAGCGTAACTCTTCTGCCGACTCTGGGTAGTTTGGAGCCTGCTCCGGACTTGCTGGATCCGCTATGTAGTCTTGATTACTACCTCAGTACTCCCCATGAATCTCTGACCGACCTCGCCCCAACTGACTGGGATCCTACACTTCCTCCCGTAGAGCATCTTGAAGGGAGGTCGGTCTATACCGGCATGGCATCGTCCTCTCGCTCTGTCCGTCTGTCTGGGGGTGGAAAGTGGTGCTGAAATGGAGACGAGTACCCATCTCATCATGGAAGCGCTTCCAGAACCTGGAAGTAAAATAGACATCTCGATCTGATACTACCAAAACAGGCACTCCATGACGTGCCACTATTTCACGCACATAAATCTCGACTAGCTTCTCAGCCGATATGCTCTCCTGGATCCGGATAAAGTGGGAAATTTTGGTCAACCGATCCATGATGACCCAAATCGAATTAACTACATGTGCAGTCCTGGGAAGCTTAGTGATGAAATTCATAGTAATGTCCTCCCACTTCCACACAGGAATGTCCAAATACTGCATCTTATCGTGATGCCTCTGGTGCTCTACCTTGACCTTCCTGCAGGTCAGGCATCTCTCAATGTACCAGGCTACGTTTCGCTTTATGCAGGGCCATCAGTAATTGGCTTGAAGATCTCTATACATCTTCATTGCCCCGGAATGGATGGAGAACCTGGACATATGGGCCTTGTCCATCAATATATGTCGTACTTCGCCCCAGTACGGTGCCCAGACCCTCCCATGTAGGGTCAACAATCCACGGTTGTCGTAATCGAAGGAGACCACCTGGCCTATGATCCGCTCGCACTTACGGCGCTCCTCCTTCAGGCCCTCAACCTGCGCCTCTCAGATCTGCTCCAACGAAGTAATCATCATCATCGTTAGATAGATGTCTCGAATCGGGGTTGCTACCGTCTTGTGGCTCAGGGCATCAACCACAACATTAGCCTTACCCAGATGGTAGAGGATCTCACAATCATAGTCCTTCACCATATCTAACCACTGACGTTGCCTCATCTTTAGATTCGACTGATCCATGAGGTGCCTCAAAATCTTGTGGTCCGTGTATATGGTACAACGGACCCTATAGAGGTAATACTGCCAAATATTGAGGGCAAAAACCACGAACCCCAACTCTAAATCATGTGTTAGATAGTTAGCCTTGTGAGGCTTAACCTGCCTTGAAGCATCAGCTATCACGTGACCCCGCTGCATCAAAACCGCACCCATGCCCGTGATAGAAGCGTCACAGTAAACCACGAAGTCATTGACTCCCTATGGCAAAGTCAGGATCGGTGCCTTGCATAATCGTTGTCTGAGAGTCTCAAAGATTTCCAGATGCTCAGACCCCCAGTGAAAGGTCATTGACTTCTAGATTAGTCAGGTCAAAGGAACTCCAATCTTGGAGAAGTCCTGAATAAATCTCTAGTAATAACCCGCTAGACCTAGGAAGATCTGAATCTTAGTTGTAAACCTCGGAATCTCCCACTTCATCATGGCCTCTATCTTGGACGGATCGACCAGAATAGCCTTCTGGTTGACAAGGTGCCCCACAAATTGCACCTTGCGCAACCAGAACTCACACTTACAGAACTTTACGAAAAGTCTCTCCCTCCTCAACGTCTCTAGCACCTTCCTCAGGTGCTCCTCATGCTACTCCTGAGTCTTGGAGTAAACCATGATGTCATAAATGAAGACTATTACAGACCGATCCAACATCGGTCTGCACACGCGGTTCAAGAGCTCCATGAACGCGGTTGGAGCATTGGTGAGCCCAAACGACATCACCAAAAACTCATAATGACCATAGCGAGTCCTAAAAGTTGTCTTCTGCACGTCCTCATCCCTGACTCACATCTAGTGATAATCCAACTGTAGATCAATCTTGGAGAACCAAGATGAGACCTGTAGCTGGTCAAACAAATCATCGATCCTCGAGAGGGGATAATGGTTCTTCACCGTTATCTTATTCAACTCCCAGTAGTCTATATACATGCGATGTGACCCATCCTTCTTCTTCATAAAAAGGATCGGGGCTCCCCATGGAGAACTACCCGACCTGATAAATCCCTTATCTACCGATACATCATCAGTAGTCGTCGTACCCTTATCCCGGGTATCCATGACATAAGCGACGTAACCCGCGCAACCCTGCTGGAGATAGCACCTTGCCCTCACTGCTAAACATAGGGTCAATCCACCTTGTGGCCTCTCGCCCTGAATCACTATCCCTCCCCTACTATGAGTGCAAACCATCACTAGCTGTTGTTCGTAGTCAATCACTGCCCCATTGGGGCTCAACCAATCCATACCCACTATAACCTTATTTCCTCGCAGGGAATAGGAACCAGATCCACTGAAAATTGCTCATCAAATAACTGTAGTGTACATCCTCTATGAACCCTTACAACCCTGATGGTCCTGTCATCTACTATCTCAACATCCAATGGGCAATCCAGCTCCCCTGGAGCTCCTACGAATCGCTTGATGAGCGCGAACGACAAAAAAGATCGGGTGGCACCGGAATCAACAGTACCATAGCTAATATATCGTTCTCTAAGAACAACCCTATAATAATACATATAAACATAAGCAATAATCAATATCAATAAAGAGATAAGGGAATGATACATACCCTTCAATCACGTCGGGATCTGCTCGTGCCTCCTCGGTGTTCAACTGAAAGGACCTGATCTTTGGCGCCTCACCCTAGCCCTGACGGTCGTCTGTAATCCTCAAGGTAGCAGAGGTGGGTGCTACCACCAGCCCTGCAGCTGCTAAACTCGGGCACTAGTACTGCTTGTGCCCCCTCTGATTGCACTGGAAGTAAATCAGATCTGATACTGTCGTGGTGGTGGTAGTAGCTGTATAATCTCTGCTCATATACCCAGTTCGGTTGCACTTAAAGCAGCTTGAACTCCCTGCCATGCACGCCCCATCGTACATCCTGCCGTATTTGCCACAACGTTTGCGGCCCTGTTGGCTCCTAGGTCTATGGTCTGATACCTTGGGCTTCTTACCCGAACTCCTTGACTTAACCCCCTTGGGTTTCCTCTTCCTGTCCATCTCCAAATCCAACTCTCTCTCTCTCTCTCTCTCTCTCTCTCTCTCTCTCTCTCTTGGTCCCTAGCAATCATGTCCTTCAGCTTCTTATAGTTGGAGTGGCTCACAAACTGGCAAATATCACTCTGCAACATCTCATGATATCGGGCATTTTTCATCTCCTCATCTCCCACATACTGCGAAATGAGAAGGGCCCTCTCCCTGAACATCATGGTGATCTCAGTCACCGTCTCGGTTATCTGCTGGAGATCCTGGAACTTCCTAGCAAGTTGTTGCACCTCTATAACGGGTGCAAACTTGGCCCTGAACCTGGCCGTAAAATCACTCCAAGTCATAGCATCAAGAGCCACATCATCATAAATGGTATGTCCGACCTTCTCCCACCAATCATGTGTCATGTCCTTCAAAGACAGGACGTAAGTTGAACCTTTTCGCCCTCGAGACATCTGCTAGTGCGGAATGCGTTGGCACCATCCGCCAACCATTTTCTGCTTGTAATGGGGTCCCGAGCCCCATGGTAATCGGGAGCTCCAAAAGCTCTGAACCGCCTGAAAGTCAATGTGTGTGACCCCATCATGGTTGCCAACTCAGCACGGAAAGCAGTCAACCTCTCATTTTAAAGCTCTAAAATACCCACCTTGATCATTCCAAAGATCACATGAGTCTGATCCACGATACTACACATGATCTCAGAGGAGATGAACTCCCTAGTCTGGTCGTCTAGCTGCCTGGCTCCTGAGCCTGAGCCTGAGCCTGATCTCTCACCGGTGCCTGAACTGCTAACTGGTCTAGTGTGTAAAACCACCATTCTAAAAAACACATCATAACAAACATCAGAATACTAATCTATTGTCGAGGGATCACATATACTAAAAGTTCCTTGGATTCATCTCAGCCTTCCTTGACTCGAGTACAGATCCTCTGCTTTTAGTAGTACAGGCCCATACTACCTTCCACATCTATCCGTACTTTTCTCAAGAACTGCCTTGACCTCACCATGTCCCTTCTACTACTAATGCTTCACATGCTACAATCACCCTAGGCCTGCCCTAACGTAATCACCATCCCACTCTCTACCATCAGCTACATAAGAAGTCCCTGCTATCTCCCCCGAACTAGCTCACAAATTTCATTACATATCACTAAGAATAGATCATTCTTTGAATGAGAGATCCTACCCTACAATGGTTGGACTCAAACAAGAGCTGTGGAATAGAGCTAGACCTAACCTTCTGAAATTATTTAGTCCTCTCAATATGTAACTTAACATATTCGTTTACTACTTAGTAAAAAGTTACTAGCACTCCTAAAAGCACAAAGCAACCAGCATTCGAGCATTCAGTAAACATAATCAACCATGTACTAATAAGGCTATCATATTGACTAATATGTACTAGCATGCAGTTCATAAAGCTGATACACATATAAAAGGCATATAAGGCATCCTTCCTAGATCCTTAGTCCTAATTTAGCATGCAGTTCTCATAAAGCGGATAAATAGATAATAACATAAACTTGTATGAGTAATTTAGGAGTACTTACTTGAGCTCGGCTGATTGGATGCACCACACCCTTTTTCTCTTTTTCAAAGTTCTTTTCGCTTTCTAAAATTCTTTTCTTTTCTCGAAATCCTTTTATAAAAATGGTTTTTCTTTTGAAAAATTATATGCCAATTCCTTAGTTTGAGTTCAGGCACACTCGAAAGTGTGTCCGGATCCCTCAAACCAAGGCTCTGATACCAACTTGTAATATCCTAAAAATACGGTCCAAATAACTTGTTTTTAAATCATTAATAAAACCATAAATATCGTCATCATACAAAAATCATAAAACATGTATCTCAAAAATATCATAACAATTATCGATGTATCAAAATCTCATATCAAATATCATAGTGAAATATCGCAAGCTAAAAGCGGTGGTGTGTGCCATGCAGTCATCCTGAGCTCTTCCCCTTGTTGGGTATTTAGTCTTGCCTCATGGGCTCATTTTTATATATCGTGATTTTAGATTAGGGTTACGTTATTTATAGTACATGCATGTATGCCTTAGAAACTACGGTCATTATTATTGTCATTATTGCTTTGTAACCCTAAACACCTCTACAGTCAAAGTTCTTAATCGAGCTCTTCTGAGATGTTAAAGTTTAATCATTCGACACCAGTTAAACCATTCCAGTCTTCTTTATTGTGTTACCTATTACGTTTTCATTCTTTATTCTATTTGAATCTATTGATCTTTAAGGAATATAATTCCAACAATTGGTATCAGAGCAGGATATTGTGTTACTCATACGCATTCCTTCTGTGTGAAGAATTCTTTTGGGTATCCTCTTTTGTTAAATATATTAAATTCGTCTTCTTCTTGTTGATGGTATTTCTAGTGGCTGATAAAACCCTAATCTCAAGTTTACAAGTCTGATTCTAGCAGATACAAGGGATAAGCTCATCATGTCACATGAAGATTCTCAAACCAATCCCATTAACATCTCAAACAACATTGGATCCACTACAAGGGTTCTTATTCTCTACACCCAAGACTACGAAGTATAGGTGCATCACTTTGAAGATTAGATTATTGGATCTGAAGATAATGGTTATCTCGTCTGGGAAGCTATCATGGTCGGTGCATTTTTTCATGCTGGAACAAACCGGACAGTGAAGACTCAAAAAGAGTCTAATCAGGTTTTGGTGGACGTAGATAAGATACCACAAGACGAAAAATATAAGTTGTTGTGTAATCTCAAAGCCTTGAGGGTGATCAGATTTGCTTTACAAGCCAATACTTTCCATCTGGTCAATTCATGCACTACCGCTAAAGAGATATGGCACAGGCTGAAAGAACTATATTCAACTGACGAGGATCTAGAGCATTTGATCCAAACCCTATTGCTCTCTGATTTTGGAGCATTTTCACAACAACCTGAAGAGACACTACTTCAGACGTTTGATCATTACAATCATCTGCTGAGAAAAATGATGAAGCATGGTATTGAAAGGAAGGAGATCAAATAGAAAGTAACATTCTTGAATGGTTTGAGAGCTGAGTGGATGGCACTGGTCTCAACAGTTAAGGCTCATGAACAATTTAAATCATACTCGCTAGGGAAACTGATGGGTATCCTAAAATCACATGAAAGCACAGTTACTAAAGAAGTGAAGGTTGTGTCAGGTGTAGGTTCCCTGGCTCTGCTTTCAAATAACAAAAATGTTTTTGAAGAACAAGAAGAAGAATATAACATGTCAGAATTTGATCTAACCAATGTGGAGTCGCATTAATGGGGTCAAACCCAAAGAAGTTTGCTCGAAAGAAGTTTCCAGCCAATAAGAACCGAAACTGGCAAGGAAGCTATAGTTATGAAAAGGTGAAGGAAGAGACAAAGAGCAATTCTCAAAAGGAAGATGAAAAGAAAGAAAACAAGCTTATAGGAGATTCAGGGTATGATTATAACTATTGTAATGGAAAGAACCACTTTCCCAAGGACTGTATGTTGAGAAAGATGGCTGAGAAAAGGGATGGTGAAGATGATGAAGCTTATTACATGCGAAAGTTGGATGAAATAAAGAAAAAGAAGGCAACTAATGTTTCAATGAATGCCCTGATTGTGCAGGAAGATGTGGATGAAGATGAGTTCAGTGGCGTTGAAGTCTGGTCAACCGATTCTGAGGATGAAGAAGTGAGAAAACCCTCACATGGAAGAGCATACGTGGCAAGAGAGGAGGCTACCAATTCGGCTGGGAAATGTCTAATGGTTATTGCTGGAAGATCATCAGAGATGAGTATAAGGAGCCAAACCTGACTGAGGATAAGTGTTTTGCATCCAAGCCCGTGAGTGAAAGGATCAGCGACTGCAACCGGTTGATAAAAAAGGTACAAATGATCCTTCAATCACTTAAAGATCCTGTTACTAATTATGAAGAAGAACTAAACAAACTAAAATTTAAATTTTCCAACTTAAGTGGTAGTCTCATACAAACTCGCCTAGGGAATTCTAACCTAATTGACCAACTCAACAGAGAATCTTCCCAGAGTGAGGAAAGGAGGGCATGGATACAGTTGAATGAGCAGGAGTTAGTTAGAACTAGGGATGAGATTATTTATTTACAATGAGACATCTTAAAGTTTTTGAAACAATGAAATGTTTTTGTTTGATTTCAAAACGCTTATATACCAATATAACTCAGCTACACTTAGATTGTGAAATAGGGAAATAGATTCATAAGGCGATTTTACCCTTCCTTGAATTTAAGGAGGATGAAGTCATTACTGAATGTGAATCATTAATGTCCTCAGATGAGATTTCGGTCACTTACAAATATGGACTAGACAAGATTGAGACCTTTATTGACTCCAAGGAGCACAAATGTATGCTTAAAAATCTTTTGGATGAAAATGATAGGTTTAAAATTAAGTCCGAGACCATACAAACATTTGACTCGTCAAATGCCAAATTATGTTCAGAACATAAAATAAATGTAGAAAACGCATCTGAATTTGATAAGGAAAGTGAGATGAGTGATATCTCAATGGATGATGTGGTTGATTGTTCTAAGTTTTTAAAGAGCGAAACCGAGACTCAAAAACCACTCATATCTGAAAACTCGGTTGAGTATGGTCGCTTATCTAATGACAAATCAAAGAAACTTAAAGAGAAAGCAATGGTCTATCAAAAGGTTCAAACGGTGCAAAATCAAGTGTACGCTGTTAAAGGTGTCACCGAAAAACAAACAACAGAATTCAAAATTTTGGTTGACACAGACAATGCTGAATGGTGCGACAATTACTTCTGGTCCGCCCCTATCGATAATGCAGACGAAACCATCGGCTTATCAGAGCGAACATCGTGGAGGGTAAGGGGAAGGTATGTTGCTGAACCCATCAACAAACCCTCAAGTTTTGATAAACCAAGCTCAAGTGGAACAAAAGAGATACCAGAAGAATCAAAGAAAGCATCCAATGTAACCACCAAGACAACCGAAACTCACAAGGAGAAGCCAAAGTGAAGCTTCAATATTCATAAATCTCAAAAGCAGTTGGCTGAACAGAAACGAGAGAGAAATCAGAGATACATGAATAATATGCATGAACGGAAACGATTTTGGCAGTCTCAAAACTCTAACTATGTTCCTTCCAAGAAAGAAACAAATGTCAAAGGAAATGACATGTCAAAGAACAACCGACAGTTCAGTTTCGGTCCAAACTCTTACTATTCTCGGAACCGAAAGCCCAGTCCCAGTCCCAATTTATCACAGAATCGAACGTCTAGTCTCGGTTCCAATCCCAAATCTGAGAACCGAGCATCTTTTTGTGTATAATGGTTAACGTGAATTACTTTGGTTCACACCATAACAACTTTCTATCATTTGAATTACATGTGATTCACATGTAAATCACATTTAATTCGCGTGTAATCAGATATGAATTATATGTGATCACATGTAAATCACATACAATTCACATGTAAATCACAAGTAAATCACATATGAATTACAAGTAATTCACATGTAAATCACAAGTGAATCACATATGAATTACAAATGAATCACATATGAATTACAAGTGAATCACATATGAGTTACATGAAAATGCATTAAAATTTAGTACATTTTTTATTTTTATATTTTATTTTGTATCGAATAAAATATTTGTACTATTATGGTTATTGATTAGTAAATCAAAAAGAGTATTTTTTTTTTTTTAGTTTTACTTACAAATATTATAGTATAAGAAATATGCATATATGCACTTGAAAAAAATATGCATATATATACCTAAAATATGGATTTTTTGGTTAAAAAATTATAGTCTTTTTCTGTTTAAATATTCAAGTTTTTATATTTATTTTTATTTTTTACTGATTTTTAAAAAAAATATGTATTTAAAACATTGCAGTTATTTAAAAAAAAAAGTCTATTTTTTTAAATTCATTTTTTCTGAAAAAAAAAAAATAAAAAAAAAGTATGTTATCTTTTAGACCGTTTTATTAATATTTTCAGTAACACAATAAATTTAACATTAAATGATATTGGTAAGATGATGATCATACCCTTAATGATTTAATTTTGATCTAACGTTTCACCTTTAGTTTTCGGGCTCTCTGGAAACTATGAGTTCTCAATACCAACAATAAATCTTCTCTAATAAATAAAGATCTTTTTGTCATATGTCATACTCTCATTCATTTTGTCATATGTAATTTTGTGGTAATTTTAAATTAATTTTTATTCCACATGTCATTTTATGATTTTTCCATTTTATTAAATTCCACATAATATTAAATGTACTAATAAATGCATATCAATAAACTTTCTTTATATTCAAAATTATCAAGTTAAAGTTTTATTAATTTCTTTTATTTTCTTATATAAATTATTTGTTTTTAAAAGATAAAAAACACTTATAATTTTTATAATTCAATATTTTTTTCAATTTTCTTATAAATTCAAACTACTTAAATGTTTAGAATTTTATATTTAATTTGTTTTAAATAAACTCATATAATACATTAGTCTCACCTAGTATTTTAAATAAACTCATATATTCGCATCTAGTTTACTTTGATATAATAATTGTATTTGTTAAACAAGTCCACGATGTACATTTTTACATACTTCGAAAACCGACAATCATAATCTCCAATTGTGAAATCGAATGATGGTTTATATATAATTAATAAAGAAATATTTTAAAAGGTCTAAATTAATTTTTGTTCCGGTAATTATTATTTCGAAGCAAGATTAATCATTCTATAAATAGATTTAATGAAACCATATCAGGCCCGACCCAAGATTTTTTAGAGTGACCGGCTGCACTGGACCTAAAATAATTATGACCCATTTAAAAGAATTAGCGGAATGATTAGCATAATTCGATTCCAGTTATGCCTTTTTTTATTAAAATTTTATCTTAATTAACTAATCTTTTTTTCTCCATTGAACATATAAATACATTAGGGCTGAAGTTTAGCATTTTTATCATTTTTTTTCCACAGGCCCCTACATTATTAGGGTCGGCTACGGACCATATTAAAGGTTAAAAGGATATCTGGGATAATGGGTGGCCGATGGCTCTTTGATTTTGGGAGAGTAATGGTAATACTTTTCAATTACCATTACAAAAACCACGTGAACATATGAGAATTTAGATACACCACGTAATTGACCGAACTAGATATCCTATATTATATATATTATAACAAAGTGACATGCATCTATCTTATATCTCTCCACATAAACCAAAAAACAACACTCACCATGGTTAAAGCAATTAGAGTTCATGAAAACGGTGGCCCAGAGGTCATCAATCACCTTCTTTACTTGTTTCTCTCATTTTTTGAAACGTGACTAATGGTGTTGATATCTTTTACAGGTGTTAAAATGGGAAGATGTTGAAGTCCGAGACCCAAAAGAGGGGGAAATCAGGTTAAAGCAGAAGGCAATTGGTCTAAACTACCTAGACGTGTATATGCGTGAAGGTCGATACAATTTATCTCCACCTTTGCCATATACTCCAGGTATGGAAGGAGCAGGTGTTGTAACCGCAGTCGGTGCCGGAGTAACCAGCTGCAAAGTTGGAGATGTTGTGGCTTACGCTAGCCCAGATGTGGGCTCTTACGCCCAAGAGAGAATACTTCCGGCAAGTTTAGCGGTGCATGTTCCTTCTTCTGTTGATGTCGTTGAAGCAGCTGCGGTCATCTTTAAGGGACTCACTGCACATTTATTGATCCATAAAGCCTTTAAGGTGACACAGATCTTAATTTATTAAGTCTCTAATGAATATATGATGCGGTTGTACGTAATAAAACAATGATTTCCATAGGTTGAACGTGGACATACAATCCTTTTACATGCTGCGGCAGGTGGAGTCGGATGTTTGGTTTCTCAATGGGCAAGTGCAATTGGAGCCACGGTCATTGGAACAGTGTCGACCAATGAGAAGGCTGTGCAGGCCAAAGAAGATGGTTGTCGCCATGTCATTCTTTACAAAGATGAGAACATTGTTGATCGTGTTATGGAGATAACATCCGGCAAAGGAGTTGATGTAGTCTACGACTCCGTCGGGAAAGACACGTTTAATGTAAGAAATTAATACAGTATCTTGCTTAAAGAAACGACGACAATTTGACAACCCTGTGTGTTTTAAAATGAAGGAATCACTATCTTGCTTAAAGAAACGTGGATACATGGTGATCTTCGGGATGGCATCAGGTGAACCAGACCCGATACGTGTTGTTCAAATGGCATCGAAATCCATTTACTATATGTTTTCATCACTCAGGAATGAAGATGATCAAGAGTGGCTGCATGTAGCTGCTGATGAGTTGTTTTCTAAAATTGCAAAAGGAATGTTGAGGGTTCGTGTTAATCATAAGTATCCTCTGTCTCATGCAAGCGTAGCTCATACTGCTATGGAGAGTCGAAAAACAACGGGGTCGGTTGTTTTGATCCCAGACGAGGAGTGATGTCATGTTTTATGCCTACGCATCTTTCTTGTTTCAATTCCGTCCCAATAAATAATAATTTTCTTATTTTTGTTAAACTTGAAAACCTCCCTTTTGGAGCAGTGTTAAAGTGGATACAGTACGTGTACGTGATAATAAAAGTATGCTGTGTTTCTTTGAATTGTATTTGATTTTACTAAATATGTAAGTGGGACTGGTAGGGATAACATGTAAGATCATTTGGAACGTATGTCTGAAAGTCATTCTTTACCACAACTTTCAGAAAATGGTTTCTAAATTACACGGTAAAAAACTCACCATCTAACAACGATTACCTTGTACTGTATAAAGATAAAAACTTGATATAATGCAAAAGATAAAAAATATCGACTAAAACTCTCTCTATATTACGTTATTACAACTAATGAATACAAACACAAACTGTGTATCAATAATGAAATAAAAAAAAATAGAAAATATTGAGATAACAAAACCCTTGCGCTGATGTAAATAAATTTATATTCTATTTAATTTATAGGAATTATTTTTGACTTTGCCCCTCAGAGTCTCCCTACATCTTCAAGAATTCTCTTTTGACAATGGAGTCACTCAAGTTTAAAGCAACAAAGTTTTCATTTTTAGAGAATCTGGTTATAGATTTAGTCCCTACGGTAAACATAATAATTTTGAACCACATATAAATTGTATTTAAGAAGTTAAGGTTAAGGGTGTTGCTATTAAGCCATCTTTTAAACCTCTTATAGGGATTTTTATCAAAAATCAACCTATAGGTAACCTTTTTTAATCATCTTTTTCCAAAAAATAATACAATTTTAATCAATAAAAATACTTTTAAAATTATAATGGAGTGTCCATTTAGCCAATCCCTAAGATTAAAGTCTAATTTTTTTTATCTTTTAATATTCTCCCTCAACCTAAAAGAAAGCATTATATATATATATATATATATATATATATATATATATATATATATATATATATATATATATATATATATATATATATATATATATATATATATATATATATATATTGAAGAACCCAATTAATGGTTTGGTCTAAGCTTTGCATTGTAATAGTAGTTTTGTGTTGATAGAGTATTTTGGTAGGTTTACTGGATGTTTACGGGTCTCTAATGAGTTCACGACCGTAAACACCTTACGGCCGTAAACTCTGTTTCGGTCGTGGTTCCATATATATAGAGGGTTAGTCAGTCGTGTTTTAGTTGTTGATGCCTAGTAGTTCACGGTCGTATATCGAGTTGTATCAGACGTTTTTAGTAATAGAACGTGTGCAAGATCGATTTCTTTTCTTTTCTACGCTTATTCTATTTTCTGTGATTGTGTTTGTTGTTGATCACTGGTTAAATCCATTCCCAAGACCTTACAATTGGTATCAGAGCATAACCAGCATCAAAGGCACTCTACAATTAATCTTGGAGCGAGTTTTCATCTGTTTGCGACTAAAGTTGGTGATTTCTGCAAAAGGGTTTTCAGTTTCGTCGAAAATATGCAAGTTTAACAGCTTACGGCCTTAGCTTACAGCCGTAATCTCAGTTTACGGCCGCGAACTCGTCAAAGTTCTTGCACCGTAAATTGTATTTTTGAGCCGTGAATAAGGAATATTCATAGACCGGAAACTTATTGTTCTTGGACCGTGAATTTAGAATGTGAACGCTTTTTGACCGTAATCTCGGAGTCACGGCAATAAAGAGTATTTTGACTGTGTTTGACCAGAAGATTAATTTAATCATAAATAATTTAGTTTATGTCTCATATTAATTAAATAAAAATAATGGATTCTCAAGGTCAAACAAACCATCACGAGTTGGATTCATTTATGGGCACAAACACCCGAATTCCTAGACTTTTATCCGCTGAAGGCTTCCTAGAATGGAAGTATAGAATTGAGCAGTACATAAAAATGAAGGACTTCAAAATATGGAGAAGCATAATCAAAGATCCATTCAGAATAACCACTACAGTTGCAGGGCAAGTGGTTGACAAGAAGATGGAAAACTACACTGATGAAGACTTCGAGAAAGTTGAAGAGCAAGAGAAGGCTTTGGCCACCTTGACCATGGCACTGTCTCCAGACATTGATCAAGGTTTCAGGGAGTATACTGCTGCTAAGGCCTTGTGGGAAGCCCTAATTGAGGTCTACGAAGGGAACGAAGATATGAGGGAGAGTCGCCAAGATATGTTGCGACAACATTTCAATATGTTCAACTATGTTCCTGGAGAGACTCTTGAGGCACAGCTGTAGCGGTTCAGACCTCTTAACACTGAAATGACTGTAGCCGGGATTTTCTACACAAAGTCGGAGATAAGCAAGAAGATACTGAATGCTCTCCTAAAGTCTTGGGACATGAATGTAGTTGTCATCAAGAAGACCAAGGATCTTAGCCGTCTCTCTCTTGCTGAAGTTATGGCTGTCATCAAGGCCTGTGATATTGATGAGAAACAACGAGATATCAACCATGTGAACTTATACTCAGCTGCGAACCTTGGAATCTCTACTAACAATGCTCTTTCATCTTTTTCCTTTCCTTTTGCAGGTCAATCATTTGCTACTCAGCAAGCTCAAATTCAGACTTTTTCCACACCATCAGCTTCCTCTGCATCAGCCATGCCTTTCTCACAGAACCAATCGTTCGTGGCTACTCAAGCTACTTCATCCTCAAATGTGGCTTCTTCTTCAAGAGGAAAGGAGGGTGATGAAAATCTCGCGCTTGCTATAGGGCTTGTAAATTGCTACAATGCACTCGTAGCCGGGGATCTTCCACCCCAACTATCATTTGCCGATCTTGATCAGATTCACCCTGAAGATAGGGGTGTCAATTTATGACACGACACGACAAAAATACACGACACGAAACGAAATCAAAATTCGAATTCAAATTCGTTTTCGTGTCCTGTTCGTGTTCGTGTCAAGTATAAAAAACACGATGTCGTGTCGTGTCGTGTTCGTGTTTACAAATTCACACAAAATTGACACGATTGAGCATGTGTTTGTCGTGTTTTTCATGTTTGTCGTTTTTATCGTGTTATATATGATTAAATATGAATTAAATAAAATAATAATTATGTAATACTATCTTTTCCGTGTCGTGTCGTGTTGTCGTTTTTTAATTGATTCGTTTTCGTGTTGGTGAAAAAAACACGACATCGTGTCGTGTCGTGTTCGTGTTACGAAAAACATTGTCGTGTCGTGTCGTGTCAGACAAAAACACGACACGATGGCCCGATTTGACAGGCCTACCTAAAGACGTTGAAAAGATGGATATTACATGCCAAATTGCCATGACAGTTTTTAGGGGGAAACAATTTTCCAAAAAGACTGGAAAGAAAAACCGGGGGATGAGTGCTAACAAGAAAGTTGGGTTTAGCAAGGGAAAGTTGTGATGTTTCAACTGCCACGAGCCAGGGCATTTTGCTCATGATTGCCCACAACCAGACAGAAGATTAAATAATGATAGGACAATAGTTGTAGTTGGGAACAATCAAAGCGATGCTCAAGTAAACAGCAAGAAGGCTATGATTTCACAATCGTTCGACTGGGAAGATCATATGCAGGCCCTGAACTTATCTGGACCTGAAAATGCCCACCTGGCACAGGTCAGTGATGATGCTCCGGCAGAGATTGTTACAGCTGAAGATAAAATGATGGAGCTGCAGTTTGCATTGATGGTATCTTCTTCTCATGAACCTAATACAATCGAGGTAAGTCTACCCTCGTGTTCTCAAGCCTGTATTGATTATGTTAAAATTATGCATGAGAAAATGGAGACATTAGGTAGTGAAGTAGAAAACCTTCAAATTCTCCGTGAACTTAACGACTCACTAAAAAGGGAAGTAGAAGACCTTAGATATGAAGGTTATCAACTCAGAAAACGTCAAAAACCTCTTAAAGCCCAGTTAGAATCGAAAATAAAGGACTTTAGGAGACTTCAGGAAGACTACAGTAATAAATGCAAAAATTATGACTGTATAATGAAACAGAATACTGAACTAGTGGCTGAAATTGATTCATTAAAGGGCAAATTTGAAACTGCTGATTTTGACTTTAGAAAATATGATGTATCGAGTGAGGTAGTTGTCAATATGATAGACCAATGCATCTAATTTAAACGTAATCAATTAAAGGTTCTAGGTTATAATCACGTGCCTCCTCCTTTCAATCATTCATATCAGCTTAATCCCCTGTCCAAAGAAGAGATTGCCAATGAACCATTCATGGTTTATGGCAAGCCATCTGGTTTGTTTCGGGAGGATTTATTAATGTTGAAAGTACTAATATTTCTACTTCGCCTGCAGATCAATCCTTGAATCAGTCAAAGCACGAAGTTGAAGGATCTGTTTCTGAAAATAAAACCAAGTCTAAACCTGAAGTTTTAGTTTTGAATAAAGATGATATTTTTTCTGATGTTTCAAATGACAATGTTTTTTATGGTGGTGTTTTTATTACTTCTGATACTATTTTGAATGGTTTGAAAGTGTCTAGTTTGAAAAATTTGGTTGATAATTCTGATGTGTGTGATAATAATTTTGAAGAACCACCAGTTTCACAAACCTCTCCATATGATGTACCCTCACTTGCCTCACAACCTAATTCTTGTTCATGTTCTTGTGAGAGAAGCATGGGTGTTAGTATAGAAAACAAATTTGATCAATGTAGCACAAGTTATAACAATAATAAACAAATTTGTTTCAATTGTGGTGTTGGTGGTCATATAGCTAGAAATTGTCAAAATCGTATGTTTGTACATTTCGAATTTCCAAGAGGAGAGAACGAATTCAGAGGAAGGTATTTAACTAGAAAGGCCTCTAGAAATCGCTCTCGGTATGATGATTAGATAAATGATCAGAGTAGAAAAAGGGTTTTTATGTCAAAAACATAAAAGGGTTTTCTATAACAAAGTCCCAAACAGTTTGCCAAAACCGAGCACGGCCAAGCCAAGGTCAGTTTCGTCAAGAAACAACAGTGGGTCTTCAACTAATCCTAGTAGAAAACCCAAATGCTCCAAGAAAACTGATAAACATTCGATTTCTAAACCACATGGGACTGTTATAAAACCTAATTATCAATGGTTGCCCAAATTAGTTTCCAATTCATCATATGTGTACTCTGAAAAATCCAAAAATAATAAATCTGAGAAGGCATCGAGACCACCCAGGAAAAGGTGGCAACATCACTCAAAGAGGAACTATCACAAATGGGCTGTTAAGCTTCGAGAATGTTAATTTTGCTCCCGAACTGAAGCATAGT
The DNA here is from genome assembly GCF_052625555.1 of Lactuca saligna. NCBI lineage: Eukaryota > Viridiplantae > Streptophyta > Magnoliopsida > Asterales > Asteraceae > Lactuca > Lactuca saligna. Next base: position 225,132,352 of record NC_136424.1, on the reverse strand, counting down.
TTGTTGAGTGTATCTCAGATCCTGTGATAAGGGCTATTCTACGCATTTCACTGATAAGGAATGCATGATTCTCAAGCCAAGCTTTGTCATTACAGAAGAGTGGATACTTGTAAAATCTAAAAGGGGTGGGAATTCCTATATCATTGATATGAATAACAATCTTCCAGAACCAGTTACATGCCTTTTCTCCAAGATCTCTGAACAAACTACAATGTTGTGGCACAAAAGACTTGGTCATGCTAACGCCAAGAATTTGAATCGTCTTGCGAAAAATTAGAAGGTCCGTTGATTGCTTGTCAAAGAATTCATCACGTTCGAAAAGTGTGTGTCATGTTCCCAAGGAAAGCATCATAGAAAACAACACTTGCCAAAACAGGTCAACTCAATTAGCCAAGTGCTTCAATTGCTACATATGGATTTGTTCGAACCAGTAAACGTTCTCAGCATCAACATAAATTCTTATTGTCTGGTTGTGATTGCTAATTTCTCTCGGTTTACGTGGGTTTTCTTTCTATCCAACAAAGCTGGAGTTGCTGATTTGATTTAGAAATTCATTGTATTAATTGAGAACCAAACTAACAATCGGGTGAAGGCGCTTCGTACCGACAACGGAACAGAGTTCAAGAATTCTGTACCCGATCACTTTTGCGTAGTAAAGGGTATCATGCATCAATATAGCTCTGCTCACACACCCCAACAAAATGGTGTTGCTGAAAGGAGAAACAAAACGTTAAAAGACGCCGCAAGGACGATGCTGTGTGATTCAAAACTGCCAATCTTCTTTTGGGCCGAGGTGATAAACACTGCTTGCTACGTTCAGAATTGCTTGTTGATCAACAAAGCTCAGATGAAGACCCCGTACGAGATTTCATATGGTCACAAGCCATCAGTTAGTCATTTCTGTGTGTTTGACTGTCCTTGCACCCTTCCTCACTTAGATAGCAACCCGAAGTTTAATGCCAAGGCCGATGACTGTTACTTGATGGGGTATGTTGCTCGCACTGCCTATAGGGTCTACAATAAGAAGATAAAACAGATTGTGGAATCTTATGACGTGCTTTGGTTGGAAGAAAATGAGATGGATGCTAGAGTGGGTCCGGATTGGTTGTTTGATTACACATCGTTGTTCAAATCAATAAATGTGTCTTCGAGTGGCTCATCTGGATGAAGACAAAGAAGTTGTCTATAGACCTCCATCTGCATCTAAAGGGAAGTCCTCTGCTTCACCTGAAGGGGAGTCCTCTGCTATGCCTGAGGGGGAGTCCTTTGCTATGCCTAAGGGGGAGTCCTCTGCTATACCGGAGGGGGAGTCATCTGTGCAACATGATAGTCCTAAATCTCCAGCCCAAAATGATACTTCTGATGCTAAAACTGCGCCACTTACTCTTATAGAAAGAGAGTTCATGCCTAATGATGCTTCCGCTGCCTCTTCAACTTTTATGGAACTACTCTTTCTTGAACTTATCTCAAATGAGTTTGTAGCAGAGCCGTCTGGAGCAGCTCAATCAGCAAATGAAGGAGGTATCAACATTCACACTCTTCCTGTCTCTCTCAATGATATCAGCCAAGAGATACCTTCAAGGATTCAACGCGATCGTCCAATCGATAACATCATTGGTACGTTGGGCGACGGTGTTAAAACCAGAAGTCAGAGTGGAGATGTTAATACTTGTCTTTACTCTTGCTTTATCTCTCAAATAGAGCCCAAGAATGTTGAAATGGCTCTGAATGAGCCCAGCTGAGTAGATGTAATGAATGAGGAACTCCATCAATTTGAAAAACTCAGTGTTTGGAAGTTAGTTGAATTACCAAAGGGCAAGAAGTCTCTTGACACACGATGGGTTTATCGCAATAAGCAGGACAATTCAGGGGTTATTGTGCGAATTAAAGTTTGATTGGTGGTTCGCGGATTTCGATAAGTCGAGGGTCTTGATTACACTGAAGTTTATCCTCCAGTAGCTCGCCTGGAGGCCATTCGTATCTTCCTAGCATATGCTTCTTACATGAACTTTACCGTGAATCAAATGGACGTCAAGACCGCCTTCTTGTATGGCAAGGTGAAGGAAGAAATCTATGTTGATCAACCTCCTGGGTTCGTTGACTCAAAAATCATGTCTACAAGTTGGACAAGGCATTGTATGGGTTACATCAAGCTCCTCGAGCGTGGTATGAAACTCTAACAAAGAATTTGCTCGAGAATGGTTACTCTTGTGGCACTATTGATCATACTTTGTTTATCAAGCATGTCGGCAATGATCAGATACTTGTGCAAATATATGTTGACGACATTATCTTTGGGTCGACTAGTCCGCAGCTCTGCAAAGAATTTGAAGGTGTAATGAAGAAGCGGTTCGAAATGAGTTCGTTGGGAGAAATGACCATGTTTTGGGGGCTTCAGGTTAAACAAAATTCAACCAGAATCCTGCTACATCAAGCCAAGTATGTGGAGGATATTCTTGAGAAGTTCGGGTTTCACGACGCTAAATCTGCTTCAACACCAATGGCTGAAACACCTCTTCTGACTCCAGATCCTGATAGCGTATCCGTAGATCAGACTCACTATCGATCGATGATCGGATCGCAGATGTATCTTAATGCAAGCCGACTTGACATCATGTTTGTAGTTTGTCAATGCGCACGTTATCAAGCTAATCATAAACTGTCACATCTTATTGCTTTCAAACGAATTTTTCAATATATCAAAGACAACCCAAAATTGGGTCTTTGGTATCCGAAGAATTTTGAATTTGATCTATATGCTTTTGCTGACAGTAATTATGGAAGTTGTGAGCTTGACAGGAAATCAACCTCAGGAGGGTGTCAATACCTAGGTGACAGACTAGTTTCGTGACAAAGCAAGAAGCAACACACTATCTCAACTTCCACAACGGAGGCGAAATACGTTGTTGCATCGGCCTGCTGTTCTCATGTTATCTAGATCCAACATCAGCTGTTGGATTACGGTTTGAATTATTTAGAAACCCCCATTTACTGTGATAATAAGGTTGCCATTCAAATTGCCAAAAATCCAATCCAACACTCTAAAACCAAGCACATCGACATTAAAATCCATTTTATCAGAGACTGGTAGAGCGTTCACTAATCCAGCTGGAACAGGTCCCTACTGCTAATAATGTAGCGGATTTGTTCACAAAGCCATTTAACAAAGCTCGTTTTGATGTGCTTGTGGTTTTCTGAAAATAATTTGTTTTGAGGATTAAGTTTTTTATTTTATTTTATTTTATTTCTTTTCTTAATTCTTCAATTTTTTAAAGTTTTTTTTGGGTAGGATAGATTAAATTTGCGCATTTTATTTTTATTTTATTTTATTCAATTCTCACCCATGCACAAATTTAGGGGGAGAAATGATCAAAAATCCAAAAACAATAAAAATCAAAAATCAAAAAACAATAAAAAATTTAAAAAAAAATCCAAAAACATTAAAAAATCTAGAAAATTAAAAATATTGTTGTTAGTCTTGTTTGCAAGTATTGTGAAGGGAAATGAAATTAGCAAGTGATAACAGGCAATCTGAATCTACGTAACGTACCTAAGTTCAATCGTCTACGCTTTGTGCTCGATGCGCTGGTACGCACGAAAAAATTTAAATGGACTTGACTCGGGAAAGTTGAACCTAATGAATTTAAGGAGTTGACAAACTTTGACCTATTTAGATCCGTTTAGCCTGACATCATGACGCTCGGATAGATTAAGCAGGGAGATATACTGGGAATCTATCAGTCACATTAAATAACCCGTATCTAGAACTGTGGATTCACTTTTCCTCGATGTGTGGATTCTGTCCTTAATTCTGGTTGGATGGGGTGACTGGTGAATTCCGATAAACTAGGTCTGTAGAAGGTTATTTTCTTTTTTTCTATCTGTTAGTCATATGTTGCCTCCTTTGCGTGATTGGAAGAGATCCAACCTGGACTGTAGCATATGCAACTCTATATCTCTACATCTTCTATCTATGCAATTCTTTCCATCTGTTAGCCATATAATGTCTCCTCTGCATGACTCAAAATCCGACCTGGTACACAGTATATGAAACGTTCTCTTCTCAATCCCTCTAAAACTTCAGTTAGTCATATGTTTCATCCTTTGCGTGATTGGAAGAGATCCGACCTAGATGTACAACATGTGCATTCTAAATATATCTTCTCTTTTAATAATTGTCTGCTCACCCGGTGTAAGGAGTATTTTGGAAGTCCTTGATGGTTGGGGCATGCTAGGAAGTGGGAAACACGTTCTAGTACAATTAAAATTGAACACATATATGTTGTTTGTAGATCTCGCTGCTCAATTTAGGTGGACAACAATATCACTGGTCGTAGTTAGTTAAATGGTCATAAGAAAATTTTATTTAAGAATTAGGGCAAATCATGATAATAAAATTATAATCATCTATATGGGTGTGTATCATGTCATTGGTAAATTGTTCAAATATTGTCACAAATTTTTCGTGTTTAAGTGACCACAATACTGGCGATTGATCAGACGAAGATGTGAAGATAAGGGTATCGACAAGTGGAATAAGGTTGTCCAACAACTTTGATCGCAGCGTCACAAATTCATTCTCAGTAATTAAACTTTAAAATGTATATTTTAGTTGGAGTTAAATTAATTTTATTTTAACATTATTTTTAATTTTAATTTTATTTTTATTTTTTATTAACTGTTAAAAATTTATCAATTATTTTTAATTTTACATTTTGCAAAGTTAATTTTATTTTATTTTTAATTTTTAATTTTCGTTTTAATATTAATCCTCAAAAGGAATTCTTTTTAAATTTTTGAAAAATATTGGACTGTATTGGACCCTGCCTTATACTGTGTGGTTATCAGGTAAATGAAAATTTGGTATAATAGAGAGTTTACCGCTGGAATCTTCATCATATTCTTGATTCCGACCGCAAACACTCTCTCATACTCTCTCTCCTTGAAATTTTTTTCATCAAATCTTGCTAAATTAATATGGTAATCTTGAAGGTAATGAGTTTTCGACCAGGAATATGCATCTTGTTACGTGATTCATCGTGTTTTTAAGGCTGAAATCGACAAAAGGGTTTTCGGTGTTTACGGTTGAAGCTTACGGCCGTAAACTCCTCAAATGAACATTAGTACACGGTCAAGGGTTTACGGCCGTAAACCCTTGTTGACCGCAAATTCTCTTGTTGACCACAAACTCTGTTGTTGACCGCAAACTCTAATGTTGACTTCAAATTTTGACTTTGACCTAATTTTAAATTTTTGTTTCATTTTGGGGTCAAAATTAAATCATTTAAATTTTTTATTGCTCGTTTGGCTCTCTTGTCTTACTTGGCATGCTTAGTGCAAATCAATGGCAAACCTAAAATTTGCATACATGCATAATCTGGAGATTGTTTTGGCGGATCCTCCAGTTGCACACTCTGACTTCAAGTTGATGATCCACAGACTCTGGGAATGTTGCCTTGCATCAGCCATAACTGTGAATCCAGTTATCTACCAGAATTTGATCAGAGAGTTCTGGATGACTACTAAGATGGAAATGGATGATGCTGGTATTGTTGCTATTAAAGCTATCGTAATAGGACGCAAGATTGTGATCACTGAGAACTTTGTCAGAGAAGCGTTGCTGATTGACGATCAACCAAGTTTTCCCACGGAGATTGGGATTGAGGATGCTCAGAAAATTCTAAAGAGGATGAGATATGAAGGCACTTCTCCTCCAACTTTGAAGAAGCTCTTACCTCCATACTGGAGATTTTTGGCACATGTGTTCGTTAGCTGCATTTCAGGAAGAAGATCAGGAGCTGATGAAATTTCTCTGAGGAATACTGGAGCGATTGTTTCTCTTGCTGCTAGAATAAAGTTCAACTTTTCAAGATTTATCTTGGATGAGTTTGTGGTAAACATCAGAGCCTCAACCCGAGATACTTTCTTATTGTATCCTAGGTTCATTCAATTGTTTATCAATACTCAGTTTCCGGATATGGTGAAAGAAGGCGATACTCTTGATATGAAATCTCTGGGTCCTCATACTGTAGGGCTCATCAAGCAGAACCGTAAAGGAAAAATTATATTTCAAAAAAAGTATCCTCTGGAGAAGTTTGGAAAGTTTGTTGAACTAAATGAGTCCTTGGAATCTTTTGGATCCTCTAACAAAGCATCTGCTGAGCGTGTATCTTCTGAAAAATTATCTCCAAATGACGATGTTATTACAGTATCTGATGATGAGAATACCGAAGAAGAAGAGACTCCGACTCCTAAAGCTAATGTGGCGGAAGAACATGGTTTAATGTCTGCTCATGCTCAAGGTGATTATGGAGGAAGGACTGTGGAAACTGAGACGGAAGTTGAAGAAGATAAAAACGATTCTTTTGATGATCTTGACCTTACTGGATTTGACAATGATGATATTGTTGCGTCTCTTGCAAGTAGTTCTAATTTTGTGACAAATGAGAACCTTGACTCAATTTTCAACAATATCGATGAAGTTGTTCCTCCAACAACAGAGACAACGAAACATGATGAAGTTCTTGAAACTAGACCTCCTACCTCAAATCAAATGGCGGCTACTTCCATTCCAATGGAGACAGTTATTGGATTTCCTCCTCCTGTTTCTGTTCCTCCTACTATAGAGCCATTTGTGAGTGATCTTACAACAAATCAGATTGTTCAACCCCCATTGAAAGAAGAAAAAGGGATCCAAGACAGAGTGTTTTAATTGCAAATCTTATTAGTGGCCTTCCAGTACCACCTACCACTACTCCTAATCTTAATACAACCAAGATCTTTACTGAAGTTGGTGGATCTTCTTTTCCACTGGGGTTTTCTCTCCCTAGGCCTGATCACGATGCTGCTTCCACAAGGTTAGCCATGCATTTGGCTGAAGAGCAACTCTTAACGTCTCCCTCTCGTGGTAAAGGTATTTCTATTGGAGACGGTAGTTTTGGAGAAGAAAATTTCACTATCCCTGGGTTGCAGAAGTAAATCTCAGTACTCAGTCAGATGAAAATTTCACTATCCCTGGGTTGCAGAAGAAAATTTCACTATCCCTGGGTTGCAGAAGTAAAGGTATTTCGTGTTTCAGATCTTCAAGTGGAAAATGCAAAGCTCAATGTTCAAGTCTTTGGACTTCAAGCAGACAATTCAAAGCTCGGTGTTCAAGTAGTTGATCTTCTTGAAGACAAAGATTTAAAGTCAAAGCAGATTTCTGATCTTCAAGACCATTTCAATCTTTTGACTTCAAGTTATTTTGAGCTAAAGAAGAAGCTTGAGGAAGATTTTGGTGAAAATATCAAACGTCTACTGATGAATATAAAATTAATCTACATACTCAAGCCTTTCCGGTTTCCATGCCAACTGCTCAGACATCAAGGGTTGATAATTGCTTTGAGGAGGAGCCTCCCCAAGCTCCTCATATTTCAGCAAGAATATGTGATGCGCAGGAAAAAGCTACTAATATGGGGTAACTTTTGTTTAAAAGAAACCCTAACCAGAATGCTTCTTGGGATGAACCAACAATTACTGTTACTGATCTTGAGATTGTTCGGTTTAGAGATACTTTTGGTGATAGATCTGGGATTGTTTCCTAGGGATATCATGATCCTCTTAAGATGTGGATTGTGCTAAGAAAGAGTGGAAACTCTGAGCTTTACAAATATAGTCATAATTTCAACTCATGGACTAGGGTGGATTTAACAGAATTTTCGCAAGCTCCTTTTTCGAATCTCACAGATAATCCACAGGCGACCCAGTTCAAGCACTTTCTTGAGGATCAGGTAAAAAAGGGATTTCTAGCCATGAAGACTGCTGAGTCTATTATGTTGGAGCATACTGATATTCTTGATCCTAAGACTGACAAACCTCTTCAAGTAGTGATGTGGCCAACAACTAAACAGGTTAAACAATTCCCTGTGTTTCAAAAATATCAAGATGGATCTCTAGGCTCAATGGAGTGTTGGGTTTTCGATGAGATTACATCAGCTGCGGTAACAAGCTTAAGAATGGATGCATCCATCTCTATGACCAAAGAGACTTGTTGCAATTTTGAAAATGGGACATTCATCACCTGAGCAATTTTCAGATATTGGTTGCAGAGGATATTTTTGAGGATGCTACGAAAGTGTATACGACCATGGTTGCTGAGATTCTCAATAAGCGCATGTGGAATGGGGCGATGGGGCAAGCAGATGTTATGCTTGTCAACAAAGGTTAACTTCAATCTAGCACCAAACATAGGGGGGATTGAAGGGCCCAATTAGTGGTTTGGTATAGGCTTTGCATTGTAGTAGTGGTTTTGTGTTGATAGAGTATTTTGGTAGGTTTACTGGATGTTTACGGGTCTGTAATGAGTTTACGGCCGTAAACACCTTATGGCCGTAAACTCTATTTACAGTCGTGGTCCCCTATATATGGAGGGTTAGTCAGTCGTGTTTTAGTTGTTGATGCCTAGCAGTTCACAGTCGTATATCGAGTTGTATCAGACGTTTTCAGTAGTAGAACGTGTGCAAGCTCAATTTCTTTTCTTTTCTACGCTTATTCTATTTTTTGTGATTGTGTTTGTTGTTGATCACTGGTTATATATATATATATATATATATATATATATATATATATATATATATATATATATATATATATATATATATATATATTAGAAAATTCGGACAATAACCAAAAAAAAGATGTTGGTTTGAAAAAAATAAGCAAGGAAAAACATATTTTGGAAAATGACCAAAGGATCCGTAGATCACCCTCTGCGGATCCATTAGTTACTCTGCGGATCCAATACACCTCTGCGGAATTACTGTTTTTTGATTTTTTTTTTAATTTTTTTATCGTTTTTTCATTTTTTTCATTCATTTTTGTTTATTAATATTAATTTTTTTATAATACACTAATACCTTATGTGATTATGTAAATAGTTTGACAAAAAATTGTTAAAAATAATGAACTTATGTTTGATATCAGTCTACCTGTTTGGGAATCCATAGAACTATTATCAGCGGATCAGTATACATCTCTACGAATCAGTGTACACCTCTACGAATCAGTGTATAAATTATCATATTTGGAATACTTGCTTTTGATTGGGTTATTTACATATAGCTACACCTATTTTACACCTATTAAAACAAAACAAACATGAGATATCCAACAATCAGAACAACTACCGACAACTTGTACATACGTATGCTCTTCTTGGAATCACACATCCCCTTCTCCATGCTTGCCACTAGATTCTTCTCCTTACTTAGGAGAAACTCCAACTCAACATTCTTAGTCCTTAATTTTTTTTATGATACCAAGATCCTATTTGGAATCCAACTGTTGCTTCATGGAATAGATGAGGTTTTTGTATTAACCATCTTCAAGTGCAACGTGTCTCCCTTCAAAGTAATCACATTTCCTCGGTCTTGTCTATATCAAAACCACATGAATAAAACATCAAAACACAATGACTAATCACCCAAGATGTATTTTAAACAATCACGATTATACATGTATTTTTAGAAACGAAGCTTACTAAGCTGTTGTTGCAGTTCCAAAAACGTCGGTCGGGGTTATTGAGTTTCCAACATGTTCGTTCCTTAGCTGGAACATCACAATCACAATTGTTAATCTTCTTTAACAAACACACGAGCAACTTGGAGGCGGTTTCTTGCATTGGACGAGATCATAGACATTATGTTGAAGAATTGAATTGGTAAGAAAGAAATGAATGAGGTTCAAATTGGGGTTTTTGACACATCACTTAAGAACTATTTTATGCGGATCATTGCACACCTCTGCGGATCAGTGCACACCTCTAAGGAGTAGTGCACACCTCTACGGATTTGTGTACACCTCTTCGGATTACCAAACAACTCTGCAGAATAAGTAATATAAAATCACTTTACCATGTGTATCCTTTCATTGATTCTATACCATTTCTTCTTGATTTCATTTTTTTTAAATTAACCCTTATATTTTCTCCATAATGGCTTCCATACCATGGAGCGTTGAGGATAACCTTCATCTAAATCGTGCATATATTAATATCCACGTGACCACCAGGGTGAATGATCCAAGATATTTGACGCGTTTAACTTATGCCTTCAACGCTGACCCTCAAACTTCCCCAGAAAACTACCGCAACACCATTGACATCACAACAAAATGGTATGAATTGAAAAAAGAAGCCTTGGTTTTCAACAATCTTTATACCAAAATTGATGATGCTTGTCCGAATGAAAATGAGGAAGTCATCCTGGACGCGGCTAAAGCGGAATACATATACATTAGTGGCGGGTTAGAATTCGAGTTTGAAGGCCCTTCGAATCTATTAAAAGATCTCTCGTATTTTTAATTAGTATTGCGTTTGTAGAAAGATATTTTAATGTAGTTTGTTTTTATTAGGTTATTTATATGCACTGGTTTATATTACATTATTTATATGTATTTGGTTTGTATTAGGTTATTTATGAAACCAGTTAAGTTAACTTCTACTTTCTTCCATAGAACATAAAATACAAAACAGTACAAATACATTGAAAACATACATCAGTAGCAAACATATTACATAAAACATTTCACATAAAAAACCCTTCTACATGAAATACTGGTGGTTCTTAACTAGATTCCAAGCGTCCACATACTCGAAGTCTTTTCCCTCATGCTCAGAAATGTAATGATCTAAAATCATTTCTACAAGAGCTTCCTCGTTTGAGTAATAATAATTACTACTATTTTTAAGATGATGATACCATCGATTGACCATGTGATTTCGTTCTTTAACTCCATCCATTTACTAAGAATATCTACTTGTACTCGATATTCTCCTTGTCCAAATGAAAGGTTGAACATATCTGTTATGCGGGTCCATTCATCACCTCCAAGGTAATCAGGGGTAACCATTGTTGTTTCACCTTTAAAAATGTTCAACCAACATCGTATTATAACCATCACCTCTTTTGTCGTCCATGGACGTGGAGTATCGACGACGATGTTGCATTTGTAGAAGTTTGTGCATAGGAGGTCATTTCTATATTTTTCAATACCGGGGTGAGTTGATATAATATTTAACCAGTATGAAAATTTATACACTAATCCGTAGAGGTGTACACTGATTCGCAAAGGTGTGCACTGATCCGCTGATAACAGTTCTATGGATTCCTAAACAGTTATGTGGACTGATATCAAACATAAGTTCATTATTTTTAACCTTTTTTTTGTCAAATTATTTACATAATCACATAAGGTATTAGTGTATTTTAAAAAAATAATACTAATGAACGAAAAAAACGAGAAAACGAAAAAATCAAAAAACAACAATTATGCATAGGTGTAGCGGATCTGCAGAGCATCTAATTGATCCGCAGAGAGTGCTCTATGGATCCTTTGTTCATTTTCCAAAATATGTTTTTCCTTGGTTATTTTCTTCAAACCATCCCCCTTTATTGGTTATTGTTCGAATTTTATCATATATAATCATAATTGAGCCGAAGAATCTCCGATCATTTTTAGGGATATCAACAAACTGCTATAAATTATCTAACTTAACCTTCTTAATAACACCTTGATATTTTTATCCTTTACAAAATAGATTCCGATTTCGATGCGTTTTGTTCTCAAGAAACACACGGTTAGAGTATAACAAAACTACACACATGTTATCATAAAAACCTAATTAACAAGTAAGGAATGTTTAAGTTGAAATATGTCCAAAACTTTCACCTGAAAGCCCGCTAACTTATATTATGTAAGATGCAGGGGTGATTCAACCAATTTGGGGCTCTAAGCAATCAAAAAAAGTGAGACCCTTTATGTAAGCAAACAATTTCAAACTTGAAACCTTTAGTTTTTTAAACCAGTGCTTTTAGCACCGATCCAAGCTCATACTTGTCTTTGTAACCCAAGATATATATATATATATATATATATATATATATATATATATATATATATACATATACATATCTATATATATATATATATATACATACATATATATATATATATATATATACATATATATACATATATATATATATATATATGACAGAATAAGTGTAACATCTCGTTTAAATCGACTAAATAAATAATAAACTCTAAAGCCCCGAGATGTAATTTTTATTATTATATTATAGCCAAATCAATAATATTTAGTGGGGTGTTGGTTTCGAGGAGCCAAATGTATTAAATTGGATTTTCGGGGGTTAAAGCATAATTTTCGGGATTTATTTTGTAAAGATTTTCAGAAGTCAGGGGCTATTTAATACGATTTGGACTTAAAATGAAATAATTTTGAAATGATGAGGCTGAACGGTAACTTAGGGAGCTGTTTTAAAAATATTTTGAGTGGGAGGGACCGAATGTGTCAAAATCATATGGAGTTTGTGTGGGACACAATATAGAACAAGTGACTTCTTTTCCCTCTCTTCGCCCTAACCCTAACGTATCCCTTGCAGCCGCCACCAAGAGAGCCTCTTCAGCTGCCACCCTTGTCGTTGTTCGCTTCCGATCACACAAGACCGCCAAGCGGCTACCTCGCCAATGGAACACCACCACAACAGCCCTACTGCCGGCAACGATGCATGTAGCCTTAGAGCCGCTGAAAATTGGTGAGTGAAGCCGTGAACGGTGTCGCGCGGGCTGTGAGCGGCCTGGAGGCTCTCAGTAATGTCAGTCGCATCTCGCACTCTTGATCCTTTTCTAAGGGTTCAAAGTCAAGTAAGTCCTTGCTGTTAACGATGGTTCATTTTGGCCGCTATTTTCATTTCTCTGGCAATGTCAGCCACTTAAATGGTGGCTGGAAGTTTGTATGCTTAAGTATATATGCTAGTTAATATGTCCTTGGGGTTGAATTAACAATATTTTGACAGGAAAGCAACTGCCACCACCTTACGGTGGTGGTTGCCATCTCTTTTGCCTCCATCATCCACCGTGGGGGGGAGGGGTGTTTGTGTGCGTGATTTGGTGTGTTGTGAGCCTAGTTCGTGAGTTTAATGTGGTATGGATATTCTTGGAAAGGAAAAAAAAGAGAACTCGTCACTGCCACCTGTTGTCACCGTTCACTGCTAGCCACCATTTCAGGTGGCTGTGGGATTTCAGGTGTGTTTGGATTCATGTTTGGAGTGCTTTTGGTGTTGTGTTAGCCGAAGAACATAACGACCACCACCGTGAGGTGGTGGTTGCCGCCGTGAACCACAGTCAACCACCACTACCCCAGGTGGTAGTGGGTTGTATTTGATTAGACTTTAATTAATGTAAAATTTCAATTATTGGATTAATTGGTTTTGATTTTGATGAAACCCTAATTAGGTTTAGAAAACCCTAATTTTGGGAATATGTATTTTGGATTTGTCGGGATCCGCTTAGGACCATTGGTTTGGAATTTTGAACTATACCCAACTAAGTTGGTCTGGTAGAGTAATGGACTTAATGAATTAAATCCTTAATGGGTTAAGTAGGAATACTCAACCCTAATCATCATTTTATGTGAAAACCCCTAATTGGGTTTGGGTTCTTATAGGGCCATTTATTGGACTAAGTTGTTGTGGGCCTTAGTGGGCCAATTGGGAACATATGTATGGACTAAGGAAATTATTGGGCTTTAGGATAAGACCCATTAGAGAGGCTTGGGTCCAATTTGGAAAATTAGGCCAAAAGTGGGCCATAATCGGGCCTTGAGGATTATTAGCTATTCGGCCATCAGAATGCCAAGCGTTTGGACTAGAATAAATGGTTGGGCTTGAAGTTAAGCCCATGTACAGATTTGGGCCCAATTTCGAGAATTGGGCCATATATTGGGCCTTGGTTGATTATTTGGGTTTTTGGGCCTTCGAGTGTGAGTTCGCGCCTTGGTTTTGAACCAACCTAGGTTAGGGGTAAAATGGTCCTTTTACCCCAAGCATGGATTTATGGTTATGTATTGGAACCCAATTATTAATTGGGTGTCATTTTGATGTTGACAATTCGGGAATCTGTCAACCAGTACTGCGAGTTTTATCAGTGGGACTTCGGTCGTGCCAAGTGAGTCTCCTCACCATACCAATGGGTCGAAGGCACGAAATCAGGCTCATTTCGTGTTATGTGGTACACTAGTTGATGTAGTGATATGTGGTATGCCAGTTGGTTATATGCTATATGCTATGTTATTTGTTTATGTGATATTTGCATGAAAGACCATGTGGGGGAGCCCATGGATTTTCAGGTAAAGACCATGGGGGAGCCCATGGGACTTGGATGTAAGACCATGTGGGGGAGCCCATGGCTTTTTAGGTAAAGACCATGGGGGAGCCCATGGCACATAAATGTAAGACCATGTGAGGGAGCCCATGACACCCTGGAGTAAGACCCTGGGATGAGCCCACGACATCCTTATATGTGATGTGTGGTATATTAGTGGTTTATGTGATGTGCGATATGATATTTGTCATTGTGATACTCACGTGAAAGACCATGGGGGATCCCATGGCACTTACGTGTAAGACCATGTGGAGGAGCCTATGACATCCTAGACTAAGACCCCAGGAGGAGCCCACTGCATCCTTATCTGCTTATGTGATTGATATGCCTTATATGACTGATATGGCTTATGTGATTTATATGGTTTATGTAGCTGTTATAGCTAGTATGGAGTATGTGGTTATGTAGATTGTGTGGGGTATGCTCTGGGGAACTCACTAAGCTTCATGCTTACAGTTTTGTTTATTGTTTCAGGTATCATCGATTTAGAAAAGAAGGACTCGGTTTGATCATAGTGCACACACCTATGATTTCCGCAACAAGTGGTTTTGGGACGAACTCTGATAAATGTTTTAATTAATGATGTTTTGGAATGTTTGGGTCACCTTTTGGAAGCACCAAGGGAAGTGGTCTACTATGGAGGCTTGGTTTGGGCATCGGTCATTTGGATTCTGTAACGACAAAAATTTTCAACCAATTAATATATTTCGTGAAAATCATAAGTGTATCAATGTCAACATAAATTCTCAACAAAAGTCAATTCCCAAAACCCTCAACATAATCTCAAACAGGTGTGTACAATCATGTCGGTGCCTTCCCGCGATCCTCGGATGTACCTGAAACACGTAACATATAACACAGTAAGCATAAAGCTTAGTGAATTCCTCAAAATACCACTCACAAATAATTCGCCACTCGAGGCTATAGCTCTGGAAGACCATCCGATCAATGTGTCTCAGTGGGACCCTCCAGTCCTACAGCTCATTGGACCCTTTGGTCTGGTCTGGTTGAGAACACTCCGGTCTCATAGTTCATTCGACCCTCAGATCCAGTCTAAGTAACACATAATATAGCATACAATACATATCACACAAACATGCATAACTCAAGCAAGCACATAAGGCCCTCTGGTCATACATAGTTACCACTCTAGATAAAGTATAATGAGAAGAATCACCTCGAAGTAAGCAAGCTAATACACCTCATACACGAATCACCGAATCAGCCTCCGCCTAATACATATGGTGATTATCTCTAATTAGACCAATTATACTAATAAGCTCCTACTAACCCCTATCTAACTCTTGGTAAGGGTAAAAGACTATTCTACCCCTTCATGGTCTCCATTACTCATAGTTGGTCCTATCTCCGAAAGTCAACAGAAGTCAACTTGAGTCAACAATCCATGTTGACTCAACTCGTCGATTGTACCGGGAGGACTAGTCGATTTCCCTCATTCCCTTAAAGACCTTATGAAAACCAACTCTACTTGACGAGTTAACTCGTCTAATTAACGAGTTGCAGCGTGTTCAGACTTTATCGGGTAAACCCTAATCGACTTGTTGAGTCTGCTCATCGACTCGGTGATTTTATCCAGTCCATACTCCCATTTAGATGTTTTATGGCATATCTATCACTCCAAACACTAGATCTAGGCTCCCTAGGCTCGAATGTCACGTAAAGCTTCGATCTTTACGTTCATGCATGGCATAAATGCTCCATAATGCGATTACAAGCTCCAAGGAAGGTTAAATGCATGTGGACCTGCCTCTAACTCAATAAAGTTCGAATCTCTAGACTCTCAAGGCCTTCTCTATTCCAGATCTGAGGTTCTAACCTCAAACCATGCACAAATAACTTAAGAACACAATATGGTTTGGGAGAAATCCCTAAGAACTCCCAAAAATGAGATTTAATGAATATGTGTCCAAGATGAGAGCTTTTTACCTCTGAATAGTAGCTAATGATAGAAAAATGCAAGATCCAAAGCTTTCCCTTATTTAGATCCACCAAGCTCTTCCAATCCTTCCTCCAAAATGCACAAGAATGCTCCAAATAGTCTCTCTCTCTCTCTATCTACACAACGAAAGGGGCTGGTTAGGGTTTTTATCTATGAAGTGTGGCCGCCCAAGGAAGCTATAAGTGCCTTTAAATAGGTCTCAAACACGGGGATTTAGGGTTTCTCATTCCAGCACCTACTTGGCGAGTAGCCTCTTGGACTCGTCGAGTAGGTCGTTAAACGCTTGTGACCACACACGACTCGACTCGACGAGTCATAGAATCAACTTTTTGAGTCGCTCTATAAACTTCAAAAATAAATTTTCAAAATGATGTACCTGGGATTCTAGATGTTACAGATTCCAATATAAAAGTGTGGCATCATTTCAAGGCATCTGAGGTTATTAGTTTCGCTAGGATTCGGGAAGTGTTCGTCTGATCCTTAGGAGTTGTGTGGTCTTTTTGGGGTATGGGCCAGTAATAGAACACTAGCACGGGTAAGCAGCAGGTTGTCAGTAGTGGGTTATTAAAGAGTAAGAAGGATTGGGAATCCTTCAAATCTCAAGTATTGCGAAGACTTAGTCGAATCTAAGTGGGGGACAATCACACAAGTATCCAGGACAGGATCAGGTATCAGACTTGGATAAGTTTCGCATCCCTGTTACAGAGAAAGGAGGCCCACGTGGTTGTTTGGTGTAAGCGTTGTGTAAGTTGGGAGTTCGGTAAAACTCCACGGTGTGTGAATCGCGTCTTCTTGAGGCTTGATAGCAGAATCCGGTTGGGGCTCCAGTCATGAATTGAGTTCAGTTTGGGTGTTCGGTCGAGTACGTGGTCAACTTTGTATATATTTTGATTTGATAGATTAGGGGTAAAGCATTGGGCTATGAATGTGTTAGGTTGAAAGTGTTGTAAGACTACGGGGGAGCCTTAGCATTCACTAATGGTCAGTTGGGGTGAAAGTGTTGTAAGACTACACGGGAGTCGTAGCATTCACTAATGGTCAGTTGGGGTGAAAGTGTTGTAAGACTACGAGGGAGCCTTAGCATTCACTATTGGTCGGTTGGGGTGAAAGTGTTGTAAGACTACAGGGGAGCCGTAACATTCAATATTGGTATGTTAGGATGAAAGTTTTGTAAGACTACAGGGCCGCCGTAGCATTCACTAATGGTCAGTTAGGATGAAAGTGTTATAAGAGTATGGGGGAGATGTAGCATTCATTCATGGTCAACATGGTGAAAGTGTTGTAAGACTACGGGGGAGCCGTAACATTCACTAGTAGTCAGATAGTGTGGAGAGTGTTGTAAGACTGTGGGGGATCCATAGCATTCACAAGCGGTCAGATAGTGCCAGAAGTGTAGAAAGACTGTAGGGTACCTGTACCATTCATGATTCCATTTGGATGACTTAAGCCAGTGTGGGCCAGTTCGGAAGGTTGTGAGTAGGTCACAACATAATTAGAATCAAGGAACGGTAGGTCGAAGGAGACCGGGTCTGATGTAAGACTACAATTATGGGATCAGGTCGTTTGTCATATAAGGCTACCATTGGTCAGGTAGCAATCACTTTTATCCTTAGATTAGTGACGTTAGGATTCGATGCATGGACCCACTCGGCTGGATCAAGAGGTCGTTAGAGCTATAGTGATAAGATAATTAGTGGTAATTATTGACAAAAGAGGACTTTGTTCGAAAGACGTGTGAGGAAACTATGTGGGAGTCCTTTGGCTCTGCAGCTGGACCGGAACCCAATATTCAGATGATTGGCAAATGAATTGAGACCGGGGAGGTCTCGGTAGATTTTGTAAAGCAGCAATGTGGCAACATGCTATTTTAGGCGGTTCAATGCTTCGGGCAATTTCAGTGTTTTGGCAGTAGTAGTATTTGTGATTTAGGTTGCAAGTACGGACGAAATAGCTGATGGATTGGGAAGTGACAAGTAACTCACTACGGGATTAATAATCTCAAAATAGTCGATTTGATCCTTTTGTGTAGCTCTCATCTGAGTCTAACCATTGTAGGTATGGATCTTCAACTCGAAAGATTATTTGAGCCATCTTTCAAGAATAAGTGTAATGGATTCAACAACAATGATTGAGTATGGTCGGTCTGTCAGGGAGACAAATCATCTCAAAACTTCACATTTCAAATAGAGCAGATGTGATCAGGTTGCAAGTAATTCGTGAACCTCTGGTTTTTAGAACCCTGCAAGGGATGGTCTTGGGTGCCCTGGGAAGGCTGGGTATGCTTGTGGTGGTAGCTATGTTACTCAAGTAATTTGGCGGGCCAGGAGGGGTAAGGAATGATTTCGAGGACGAAATCTAATTTATGTCGGGGAGAGTTGTAACATCCCATTTAAATCGACTAAATAAATAATAAACTCTAAAGCCCCGATATGTAATTATTATTATTATTTTATAGCTAAATGAATAATATTTAGCGGGGTATTGGTTTTGGGGAGCCAAATGTATTAAATTGGATTTTCAGGGGTTAAAGTGTAATTTTCAGGATGTATTTTATAAAGATTTTCAGAAGTCAGGGGTTGTTTGGTAAGATTGGAAATTAAAATGAAAGGATTTTGAATTGATGAGGGCTGAATAGTAACTTAGGGAGTTGTTTTGAAAAGATTTATAGTGGGAGGGACCGAATGTGTCAAAATCGTATGGAGTTTGTATGGGACACGATATAGAACAGTGACATCTTTTCCCTCTCGTTGCCCTAACGCTAACGTATCCCTTGCAGGTGCCACCACGAGATCCTTTTCAACCGCCACCCTCGTCTTCGTTCGCTTCCGATAAAACAAGACCGCCAAGCGGCTACCGCACCAATAAAATGTTATCGCAATAGCCCTACTACTGGCGACGATGCGTACGGCCTTAGAGTCACTGAGGACCAATGAGTGAAGCCGTGAATGGTGTCGCACGGGCCGTGAGCGGGCAGGAGGCTCTCGGTAATGTCAGTCGTGTCTCGTACTCTTGTTCCTTTCCTAAGGGTTCGACGTCAGGTAAGTCCTTGCTGCTGACGATGGTTCTTTTTGGCCGTTGTTTCCATGTCTCTGACAACGTCATCCACTTAGATGGTGGCTGGGCATTTGTATTCTTAAGTATATATGCTGGTTAATATGTCCTTGGGGTTAGATGAACAATATTTTGGCCGGAAAGCAACTGTCACCACCGTGAGGTGGTGGCTGCCATCTCTTTTGCCTCCACCAACTACCATGGGGGGGTGGTTGTGTGCATGATTTGGTGTGTTCTGAACCTTGTTCATGAGTTTAATGTCGTATAGATATTATTGGATAGGAAAAACGAAGAGAACTCGTCACTGCCACTTTTTGTCGCCGTTCTACCACTGCTAGCCACCATCTCAGGTGGCTGTGGGATTTCGGGTGCGTTTGGATTGATCTTTGGAGTGTTTTTGGTGTTGTGTTGGCCCAAGAACATAACCACCACCACAGTGAGGTGGTGGCTACCACTGTGAACCTCCGCCAACCACCACTACCCAAGGTGGTAATGGGTGCTACCTAATTTGATTAGACTTTAATTAATGTAAAATTTTAATTATTGGTGTAACAACCCAATTTTTCCAAAGAAAATTTTTCATTTTTAATTAACCAAAATATTTTACAAACCAAGAGGTTTCTAAATACAATTATTTCCAAAATTCATAACCAGTATAATTTATTTGAAATCATCATTGTCCCATAAAATGCCTGAGAGAGTGAGAGAGTGCACGCCGCGCCATCAAACCTTGTCCTTGCCCTTGGGCTCAGATGTACCTAAAACAAATCTACAAACTATATGCTAATGCTTAGTGAGTTCCGCAAAGCATACCCCACACAAGATTCACATAACACATATCATATTAGCTATAAAAGTTATCTCTACCACATAATACATGCATACAAACATATAAGGATGTCGTGGGTTCCTCCCAAGGTCTTACTCTAGGATGTCATGGGCTCCCCACATGGTCTTACATCCAAGTGTCATGGGATCCCCCTATGGTCTTTTCTTGAAAAGCCATGGGATCCCCCACATGGGCTTACATCCAAGTGTCATGGGCTACCCCATGGTCTTTCCATGCAAGTATCACATATATAGCTAACATATTACAAAACATATCTAACTATCATACCACATATATCTATAACAAGCATATCACATATCTCTACACAACAAGTATATCATATATCATAAATGGGTTAGCCTTGGTGACCTAGACCCATTGGCATGGTGAGAACACTCACCTCTCGTGAATGTAGAACTAATAGGCTAAGATTAGCTAATCCCCCACGTACTGCTCTAAATCAACCGCCTATAATCATCATGTGTTTAACTCGTCAAATCCCATAGACACCCTCGAAGTAAACCCTGGTCAATAGTCAAAGTCAACAATCCATGTTGACCTCTACTCGTCGAGTGCATCCAGCAACTCATCGAGTTTTCTAAGTAATTCATCCACTCACCGAGTTACCTGTGTAACTCACAGAGTCCCCCCAAAACTCGTGAATGTAGAACTGCGGCTAAGATTAGCTAATCTCCCACATGCTGCTCCAAATCAACTGCCTATAATCATCATGTGATTAACTCATCAAATCCCGTAGACACCCTCAAAGTCAACCTTGGTCAACAGTCAAGGTCAACAGTCCATGTTGACCTATACTCGTCAAGTGCATCTAGCAACTAATCGATTTTTCTAATTAATTCATCCTCTTGCTAAGTTCATGTGTAACTCGCTGAGTCCCCCCAAAAACTCATGAATATTAAACCGAAAACTCTACTCAGGCCGAAAACTCATACCGGAAACTCATTTGGCCGAAATCCCAGTATTCCACCGAAAACACCCTGGACCCTAAAAACCGGAAAACCCCACTTGACTCGCCGAGTCTATAAGGAACTCGATCAGTTACATCAGTCCCTCTCATGTTTAGCCCTTTTCGGTGGGATCAAAGGTCCAAAACTCCAGATCCAAGCTCTCCTAGTGTAGATACCATGTAAATTTGCAAACTTTACATGCATGCCACGTCCTCCAAGGCTATATTTTCAAAAGTAGGATTCTTACAAGGTTTTTGTGCATGGAAAATGGCTAGACTACACAAAGTTTGAACTCCCTTTTTCCCCAAAAAATGCTCTTTTACTTGAAAGAGAAGGGATCTAATCAACTAAAGCTCAAGGTGATAGCTTTATACCTCAAGATGATTGCTAATACAAAGTAAATGTTGGATCTACTATTCCTCTCCTTTCTCATTCCTCTTTAAGCTTGAAATTCTTCACAAATATCCCAAAATGGCTCACACACACTTAAGGAAGCTCAACAAGCAGCTAGGGTTTCTTTTTGGGTTACAAGAATGCTAAGGGAGGATAAAAATGAGTCATAATTCCTTTAGTTAGGGAGCAAACCCTTGAAAATTAGGGTTTCTCTTTACATCTCCTACTCGCCGAGTCGGGGCCTTCCAACTCGTCGAGTAGGTCCCGATCCCGTGTCCATAATTAATACCTCTACTCAATGAGTTGGACTCCCAACTCACCGAGTCCATGCACTAAAACCCTAAAATTAAATAAATCAAGTAATACCTGGAACAAGTGTTACAAGTCTCCCCCACTTGAGATAGACTTCCTCCTCGAAGTTTATTGATCCAAAATTATCTGGGTAGGGATCTCGCATCTCGTCCTCCGGCTCCCATGTCCACTCGGAGCCCCTGCGATGCTACCATTGCACATTTACCAACTTCACTTGTTCTGCAGAACCTTAGTCTTCTTATCTAAGATGGGAACTAGCCTCTCAATGTAGGTCCAGCTTTCATCCACCTGAATGTCATCCAACGAAACGACTATAGCCTCCTCAGTGACACACTTCCGGAGCTGTGACACGTGGAAGGTATTGTGGATCTTGCTAAGCTCACCGGCAGATCCAAACGATATGCCACCTTGCCCACCCGGGTCGTGATCCTAAATGGGCCTATATATCGGGGTCCTAGCTTACCCCGCTTACGAAACTAGATGACCCATTTCCATGGTGACACTTTTAGTAGCACAAAGTCCCCCACCTGGAACTCGAGGTCCGATTGCCACCGGTCAGCATAACATTTCTGATGGATCTGTGCGACCCGCAACCATTCGTGCACCTGTTAAATCAGCTCGATAGTCTTGAGCACTATTTCGGTGCTCTCCATGACCTAGTGCCCAACCTCGCCCCAACAAACTGGGGTCGTACATCTCCTACCATACAACATCTCGAATGGTGGTCGGTCAATACTGGCATGGTAGTTGTTGTTGTATGAAACTCTGGAAATGGGAGGTATGTATCCCAACTCTCTCCAAAATCCAACACACATGCTCAAAGCATATCCTCAAGTGCCTGGATCGTCCTCTCACTCTGTCCATCTAATTGGGGTTGGTACATCGTGCTGAAATGCAGCTGAATGCCTAGTTCCTCGTGGAACTTCTTCCAGAGCCTAGATGTAATCCGAACATCCCTGTTAGAGACTACCAACACTGGCACCCCATGTCTAGCCACCACCTTTTGCACATAAATATCTACCAACTTCTCAATGGATATATTCTCAGATATCGGAATAAAGTGGGCACTCTTCGTCAATCTGTCCACAATCACCCATATGGCATCCACATCCCTCGCTGCCCTCGGTAACTTCGTGATGAATTCCATAGTAATATCTTCCCACATCCACATAGCGGTTGAACCTTCCCATGAGGTTGATGTACTCGGCCTTGACCTTCCTATAGGCCAAGCACCTTTCCACGTACCAGGCGATCTCCCGCTTCATGAAGGGCCACCAATAACTCTGTCTCAAATCTCTATACATTTTCGTAGCTTCTGGGTGTTTAGAGAAATTGGACTTGTGTGCCTCCTCCAATATCTTCTGCCTCACCCCTCAAATCACCGGTACCCACACCCGGTCACACTATGTCAGAAGACCTCGGCTATGTTTAAAAAACAAAATGTATTGTCCCCGAATTCGCTCAATCTTCCAATTTTCCTTCTGCACACCCTCGAACTGGGCCTCCTTGATCATGTCAAGCAAGGGAATGATCACCTTCATCCTCAGAAAAATGCTCCCAACCAAGGAACCTGCCGCCTTGCGCATCAAAGTATCAGCCACCACGTTGGCTTTCCCAGGATGGTACAAGATCTCACAGTCGTAATCTTTCAGTACATCCAACCACCTCCTCTGCTACATGTTAAGGTTCTGTTGATCCATCAAGTACTTCAAACTTATGTGATCAGTATAAATGGTGCACCACACACCACACAGATAATGCCTCCAACTCTTGAGGGCAAACACTGTTGGGTTACGAGCATTCTAACACTCCTAAGTGTACATGCAACCCTAAATACCTTGGATCTATGTTTTCTCTATTATACATGCAAATATGAACATCCAAGGTATTATCCTAATCTAGCATACAAAATAATGGATATAACAAGATAGAATACATACCTCTTTGATAGTGCTTGTCTTCATGAAGCTTGAGTGCCTAGTGCCCCAAGTGTGACACCTCAAATGGTTCACACAACACCATAAGCACTTGGAATAACTTAGAGAGAAATTAGAACACTTCATGAAATCGTCTAGCCCTCATACATACACATAGTGTAGTCAGTCACGATTTCTTGATCCATGGGTTTCTTTTATATGGTAGCTATTAGGGTTACACCATGTAACTCATGACTTTACCCATTCCTTATGCTCCATGGATTTTAACCTCCATGGAGTATCCATGGGTCACCCCATGGACTTAGTCCAACATAAGGAATCTTGGATCACAAGCCCACATATATAAGAATGAATGATTTACACAATCAACCCATATATTTAATTAGTCTTCTTTTGATCACTTAATTAATTCCAAATTAATTCTTGATCAATACTAATTAAATAATCTTATTATTCTTATTATTAATATACTAGAACTTATAATATATTAATAACCATAAGTGTCTTATTTCTCTCATTATAGTCTATCCAAGTGCATGATGCCATGCAACCCAAATGGACCATGCCGGGTCGGGTCAAGTCTTACCAATTATAGTTATGGACTTAGACATTAATCCAACAGTCTCCCACTTGGATAAGTCTAAAACTATTATTGCGTATGACTTTAGGAACCAACTAGCAATCGTAGCTCTCAAAAGCTTCTGTCGAACTCTGACCTTGTAGATGAACTCTGATCTTTGTCAACGACTTGTCCATTAGATAAGGGATCATATATTCCTCCATTCTAGATATCATATGGACTGAGACATGGATTATAATCATTCTCTCTGTCCATTAGTTGTTTCCCGATTTCCGATTTATGATGACTGACTAATTGAACAAATCAAATCAGTCCTAGCCCGGCCGAGCACTTCCATTTGTCATCATCAAATCATCAAGGGGCCCACAGATATCGCTTTCATCCCGAAGGTAAAAGGAATGGATAAACTTCGACTCATATGGCTTGTTCTACTACTTGTTGAATCATACACAAAGACACGTTTTATAACATCGAGTTACCAATGCGTTTCGTGTAATCAATGTACTATCAACTCATAGTAACAACTCATATCTCTAGGTTTGAAGAATATAAGATATTATCATCTCATGATCACTCGTGATAAAATCCATGAAGTGATTCCAATGAGCACGGGTTGAATCCAATACTCAGAACTTATGAGCACTCATGAGTGTTGTAGCCCTTTGTCCAACATCTTAGACCTCTACAAGCCAACCCATGATAGTCTTAATTCATATCTACTTCCAACATATGACCGACTGTGGATGGTTTGAATAACTTAGTCATTCCGGAAGAATAACCTAGTTTATTCGGGAAGTCAAAACATGCAAAGTGAAACACAATAATAATTGAATCCAATATGGTCTCAGAACTTATGAATATAAATAAAACACTTTTTATTTATCACCATATGATTACACACTATTTATTTTATATTGTTTCAGCTATCAACATTATTCTTGAATTTAAAACAATAGTTGTCCCATGCTCCAAGCATGTACACTATGTTTTCTAAACACTAGTCATGCCATACACCAAGTATGCATACTATGTTTGTCTATGATCTTTACTTTGTGAACTAGATCAATTGAACATGACTTCAATGATTCTCTTTTCACACTCCCAAATCCTTACTGCAAATGCAAGAATTCCAAATTCATGCCATTTACTGAATCTGTTAGATTCTAAACTTATATGCATTGATCCTCTTGTAATGATTATGCACAAAGTCAGAAAGACTTGGCAACAATCATTACAGAGTATTCCAAAGGAGATCAGCTCCTTAGAAACATCCTTCTTGCATTAAGTTTCCTAATCTTAAACAGATTGGAAAAATTCTAACTTTGAAACATTTCCAGATTCCATTTTGACTATCACTTCTGAACAAGAGTTGCCTCCTTACAGATTATGTCAATATGGTCCTTCCAGAATTATCACTATACTTCCAATTGTCCTTGAGAAACCAGTCTTTGGTAAACCTTAGATTGTCCTCGACAATTGTTTAATCCTTTTAGTCATATCCAGTTCTAAACCTTTTCCCTTCTTAATGCCCCAGGCATTTGGAAATTTTTTAGAAAGGATGAATATAGCACATGTAATCGATCCTATATCCGAAGCATATGGGACACGATTCATGATGTCTCACATAAAGACTAAACCAGTCTTTTGCTATAACATTTCCATTTCAATTTGCCAAGTTCTCATAATTCAGATTATGAAAAGGGATGCCGTAATCATAATCAAATTTAAGAACGCAAATAATGGACCCATATACAGAATTTCCTTATGTTGAGCCATTCCAACATGAAATTCATATATATCCTTGACTAAATGATTAAAACCTCACGATCTAAGCTTATAGATTTGAGATGAAGTATAATTTCCTCTCCCTTAATTATAGCAAAACACCTTTTTCCCAATTGAAACCTTTTGTTTTCTATAATTAACATTGCTAGCTTGCAATACTTATCGTAATTATCATGCTCCCACTAACATGATGATTATTAGCATAACACTTATGCTCCCACTAGCTTTGACATATACTCAGAAAGCTCAACTTCTAGAAATCAATACTTTATTGACTTTCTTACCAAAGTTCAGATTTCTGATACTAGATTGTTTTGATAAGACTTTATCAAAAACATACACCTTCCCTTAGATAGCTCATGGGTGTGTCAAAACAATTTTAAGAACTATGAAAAGGGATGCCGTAATCATAGTCTTGATCGTTTTGACCTTTGCCATTTCTCACAAGTCCAAGTTAGTGTGCCGGTAAACCACACACGCTCCACTAACGACTTTGAGAATGCAAATATCACAATTGCTATCTAACTAAAATCTACTTAGTGGAAGTGTTTCCTCACCATCATTTTCATGAATCGGAGAGAAACCTTATGACACTTAGATTTAATGGTGTATGTGTTCTTATCCATGTGAATTGTCAAAATCATAGTCACAAGACAAGGATAATGACAAATCCAAACTCATATGGACTGAACTCAATCTTAATTTCTTGCCACCTGGTAGCTCAAGGGCCTACCATTGCTTCCAAGTTGTTGTGCAACACATTGAGAACTCTAAGAACTCATATGCAAAGTCAACTTTAACTGGAATGGGCACAGAATATGTCAACACGATAGGTTATAAACCTTATGTCGTGTGCTAGTGAAGAACTTTAGGTTTCATTCTTGATTAGTTCTTGACACTTTCAAGACCTTTAAGACTCCCACTGTCCTCTTGACCTATAAGACTCCCTTGTCAAACATCCAAGAGATAGTGTGGATTCTAACCAAGACAAACACTTCACACAATTGGCCTAAGTTGGTCTTTGTTTTATCCAAAACATCACAACTTACCAATTTCAAATGTACAAGAGTAGAAAACTTTTACTCTTACATTTGATAAGTGTTTTAAACCTTCTTAAAGACATGTCACTCAAGTCACAATCTTGGAGTATGACTCTAAGACTTGTATTGGAACGAAGTATGACTCACCTTCTTGATTTAACCATTTCAACAATTCAAGATCCCTTCTTCTTAGTCATAAGAATGAACTAAGACTTCCTTAGAGAACTAATTTTGATATGGTTTCTTAATCATTAAGATGATCACAAAACTGATACTAAAGTACTCTCCCATCTTTTCAGATTTGAGAAACTTTTATCCTTCTGCCTAATTTGATTCTTCTTATTCGCTCTGCCTTACATTGGAACCTTTTCCAATGTCTCAGAGTTACACTTAAGCTTGTAAGTATAATCATATTTACTGAGCTTTAGTAAACTATGATGAATAGTCTTATTAATCTTTTGTGGTGGACTTAATCAGTGCACATGACTATGTACTCGATCCCTTAGTCCATTACTTGACTCACACATCCATGTGAATAAGTAATTAGTCTTAATTTTCCAATACTTGAAAGTTCTCATTCATCATGCTATACAACTTGCATGATTCCAAGTTCCGGTCCAATTGAGACTTGGGTGATGAGAATCTTTCCTTATTTGGTAAATTTAGACATTACCACAAATGAAAGAATCAATTTCATATTTCCACTCTTGCTATTAATGGAATCATATAAGCAACAATTTTTCCTCAAATGCCATTGTAAGGATATTTTAAAATAACTAAAATAAAAATTTTCTTTTATTTTAAAACTATGCGGAAAAACTTATCCTTACAATCCATATGAAAACTTGTTGTTTTCTATTCCTTAGCAATATCTCATAACTCATAAGAAGTAGCTCAAGAATCCGATTTTTCAAACTACGCGATAGAAATCCATCTATGCGATCAGATTCAGCATATTCTTTCTTTAAGTTCCTTTACTTTTCTTTGATTCTTAAAACATTACCATGTGACCCAGTCACATCATGTATCAGGAGTCTCAGAATAGAAACTTAACAAAGTTAGAGTAGTGGATTTTACCTGAAGTAGAGTCAACCTTATTGACTTTAACATCCTCAGGTAAATTTGGCAGCTTCGCAAATAATGACCCTTACTTTGGCAATATAAACATATGGACCCTTTGATAATGGTACATGGGACTATCACAGACTTAGCTTTTCTCTTTACCATTTGTTCAACCGAGTTGACTATGGCCGATCCCTTTCCATTGGGAAGAGAATGCTATCCTGGATTTCCTGTGTCACTATTGTCAATGTCCATAAAGTTTCAGGAAGTTGATCTTAACAATAGATAAGATCATTAAGGGTCTTGTCATAGTCTATTTCATAGGTGTTCCAAAAGAACTCACTATGTGACTTAGAAAGTGATTGAACCACCAACTTTCTCAAGACTTTGACACCCTTCTCTCCCGGCTTGTCAACATGTGACTACATCTCCAAGATGTGACCACACCAAGACCTTTACTTGCCAATAGGGCTCGAGTGACTTTAAACTTTTAAAGAACTTGTGGGGTAGGGAGAATAATTTGGAGGAGGTGACAGAAGTACGATTTCCATGGGACATCATCTTCATTTAGGAAAGCTTGTTTCAAGAGATTTGGGAAGATCATAAATGTCTAAACCAAACATCTTTTGGGAGATTATTCAAGATAGTTGATTTTAAAGTCCTTAATATGACACCCAATATGAAATATTAAGGCTAGGACCCAACAAACTATTTTATAACTTAGAAGAGGTATGCCGTAATCCAAGCTATAAAACAATTTGAAGGTAGGTGAATGACGATTCACCAATTTCCACCAAGATAAACGAAATGTATTATTAGGTTTTAATTGGATTTGAAACTCCTAGATCTTTTGAGATTCATTGAACTGTTCAATGGCATGTTTCAATCTCGAGTGTGCCCTTCAGGTTTTTGTGACTGGGATGCCGAGGATCACAAAACAAGGTGTGAAGTAACCATGCAAATTACTGGGTACCCTTAAGTGTTTACCCCTCAATCGATGTGCCGGTTAACCACACACGCTCCATCGATACTATGATAAACATTAAGTTACCCTTTGCCTACCTTGTTAAATACGAGTTAGTGTGCCGGTTAACCACACACGCTCCACTAACCGACTTAAACAAAGTGCAAAGTGTAATTTCATGGATTAGCACCTTATTCACATTTTCCTAAGTAACTAAGATTGGGTATTATTTAGAGTTTAGTTACTTAGTATTTATCATTAATACTTTTAATGAAGGGAGAATTATAGTCATGTCAAACCCGTTCGGCTAACGACCCTCCACCAGTCAAGCAAGCGGTGGGTGAGAGTGGACACCCATTAAGTTGCCATTTTATAGGCAACAACCTTATACCCACCTTATAGACCGGCTTCGTGAATGAGGCGTACTAGCGGTAAGACCGACTTTACTCTTATACATATATATATTATTAACTTATAATATTATAAAGTATAAGGGTTGAATTTTAACTTTTAAAATTCTAAGGGCTAACTTGGAATTAAAGTATTCATAAGAGAAAACTTTATGAATTCCAAAACTTGAGGGCAAGTTTTTGAAACTATTCAAAACTAATTAATTCCATAACTTATGTATTTAAAGTAGTTTTAATCCAAAAACTCTTCAAGTTCCATAACTTGTGGACAAATTATGGAAGACTTTAAACTAATAAAGAATTAATCTTTTCTTTATTTTATAACTTATGGAATTAATTAAGGTTACATATTTTATTTATTTATTTATTAATGAAGTGACTCTTGAACCTTCATAACTTAAGGACAAGACTCTTCATCTTTTGTAACCATTGCCATCTTTTATGAGTTTTTATGAAACTTAAATGTGACTTTTCATATAACTTGAGGACAAGTTACAAAAACACATTTTAGAATCAACTCTTAGATTAATTTGGATTGAAAACAACTTTTTCACTCAACTTTTCTATTAATCTAAGCAACTCATAAGAACAAGATAATTCAAATCAAACTTTTTCATGTAATTAGTCTAACCTTTAAACTAATACAAAACATGAATCTATTGACAATTATCTTTGAAAATGGATTAGCATGAACATTACCACATTAAAAAACAAGTTTATAAGTTCAAAACAACTTAGGGTAATGTTCCTAGTCCATTTCTAGCCAAAAACCTCGAAGATATGCTGTCTGGGGTCCAACTCGTCGAGTGCATGAACTCAACTCGGCGAGTTGGATGCATTTTGCCTTGGACTCGTCGAGTCCCTTCATGGACTCGGCGAGTCAGCTGGGCTGACAGCATCAAAACTCGAATTTTCAGCTTCTATTGCAGGTATAACAAGAAAACAAGCCTAGGCTCTGATACCACTGTTGGGTTACGAGCATTCTAACACTCCTAAGTGTACATGCAACCCTAAATACCTTGGATCTATGTTTTCTCTATTATACATGCAAATATGAACATCCAAGGTATTATCATAATCTAGCATACAAAATAATGGATATAACAAGATAGAATACATACCTCTTTGATAGTGCTTGTCTTCATGAAGCTTGAGTGCCTAGTGCCCCAAGTGTGACACCTCAAATGGTTCACACAACACCATAAGCACTTGGAATAACTTAGAGAGAAATTAGAACACTTCATGAAATCGTCTAGCCCTCATACATACACATAGTGTAGTCAGTCACGATTTCTTGAGCCATGGGTTTCTTTTATATGGTGGCTATTAGGGTTACACCATGTAACTCATGACTTTACCCATTCCTTATGCTCCATGGATTTTAACCTCCATGGAGTATCCATGGGTCACCCCATGGACTTAGTCCAACATAAGGAATCTTGGATCACAAGCCCACATATATAAGAATGAATGATTTACACAATCAACCCATATATTTAATTAGTCTTCTTTTGATCACTTAATTAATTCCAAATTAATTCTTGATCAATACTAATTAAATAATCTTATTATTCTTATTATTAATATACTAGAACTTATAATATATTAATAACCATAAGTGTCTTATTTCTCTCATTATATTCTATCCAAGTGCATGATGCCATGCAACCCAAATGGACCATGCCGGGTCGGGTCAAGTCTTACCAATTATAGTTAGACATTAATCCAACAAACACCACTACTCCCAATTCCAGGTTTTGAGTGGGGTAATTCGCCTTGTGAGGCTTTAATTGCCTCGAGGAGTAAGCTATCACATGCCCTCTCTGCATCAGCACCGCGCCTCACCCTGAAATAGATGCATCACAATACACCACCAAATCATCTAACCCCTCAAGCAGTACTAGAATCAGAGCCTCACATAGTCTCTGTCTAAGGGTCTTAAACGCCATCTACGGATCCGTATCCCACTGAAATATCACATTCTTCTTGGTCAAGCGGGTCAGAGACACCGTAATCTTGGAAAATCCTAGATGAAATGAACCTCTGATAATAGCCCGCTAAAACCAAAAAGCTACGGATATCGGATGCCTCCTTCGGTACTTCCCACCGCATCACAGCCTCAACCTTCTTCGGATCAACTGAAATGCCCTCCTGATTAATGATGTGCCCCAAAAATAGTACTTCTTGTAGCAAGAAATCACACTTAGAGAACTTGGCATACAACCTCTCTGCCCTCAGAGTCTCTAATACCTCCCTCAGATGTTGCTGATGCTGCTCCTTGGTCTTAAAATAGACCATGATATCATCAATAAACACGATCACCGATTGATCCAACATCAGTCTATACACTCCGTTTATGAGGTCCATGAACGCTGCTGGGGCATTGGTGAGACCAAATGGCATCACCACAAACTCATAGTGCCCATACCGAGTCCTGAAAGCTGTATTCAGTATATCTTTATCCTGAATTCTCATCTGATGGTATCCCGATAGAAGATCAATCTTGGAAAACCAAGATGCGCACTGCAGTTGATCGAACAAATCATCGATCCTCGGTAACGGGTAACGGTTCTTCACTGTTAGTTTTTGACAACCTGATACTTTACCAATCAACAAAATTCAATTTATGTTAAATAAAATTTTGAATTTTCTTTATTCTGTTAAGT
Source organism: Lactuca saligna (assembly GCF_052625555.1). Classification (NCBI taxonomy): domain Eukaryota; kingdom Viridiplantae; phylum Streptophyta; class Magnoliopsida; order Asterales; family Asteraceae; genus Lactuca; species Lactuca saligna. The sequence goes on along the minus strand of NC_136424.1, from coordinate 225,100,175 downwards.
TCGTAAGGGTTAGAAAACCATTTAAATTATACAAATATATATATATATATATATATATATATATATATATATATATATATATATATATATATATATATATATAAGTTTCGAAACCAAAAACACTAGAAAAATCAAGTTTTTCCCTCAAAAAATAGCAAAACTCGTTCAGCTATGTGTTTTCGGCCGAAAACCCTCGTTCCGAAAACAACTTTCCGCCGAGAACCCATCTCCAACCGAAAACCCAACTAGTATACATGTTTTCATTTAAAAAACCTTCATTTCCCACTCTCTTCATCCGAAAACTCTTCCATTTTAATCCAAGGATCATCCAAGAACATTCTTATCTTCAAGAAGAAATCGTCAAATCTTCATAATTTTCTCAAGAACACCAAGAAGAACCTTCATATCTTCAAAGGGCCAAAAACAACAGCAGAACCAAAAACACGATTTCGGTTGAAAACCAGTGTTCGGCCGAAAACCAGTTTCTAGCCGAAAAGTCATCAGACTGAGAACCGGATTTTCGAATTAAGCTTTGACCGAAAACCCTTCATTTTCACTTCAAACACTCTTGGTAGCTATTCCCAACATAAAAACAAGTGTTTTCTAACAATTTAAATTAATAGTTTCGCTAATTTAAATACCATTATGTGTTTAATCATCATTACGATTTTGTTAATCCCGCGTACATCAACTCGAAGGTCATCGTTCCAGTCTCACTATCTAACACGTGCGCCAACAACTATGAGTTCATACCCCTACATTTTCATTATTTTTAATGTTTTCGGGTGGGAATACATGTAAAACACAAGGATTTTTGTGTTTTTATGCAAACGATTTCGAATAGATTAAAAACTTTTGCAATTGATACAAATCGAGAAAGCACTACATTTTATAAAAATATTCATATATTTTTATCCCTTTTGTAACATGTTGAGCATAAGGGTAGTTTTCAATATACAACTATAATTGCCAAGTTTTCAGTACAACATATAACATACAATCAAACTATATGCGATATAGTTTAGGAACATTACAGAACTTTTACAAAATTCAATACAAGAGACAAGAACATACAAGCAAACTATAATAGGTATAGTTTGGGATACATTACAAGGTTTTACTAATACAAGAGCACTATATAGAAACGAACACTGATAAACTATGGTAGATATAGTTTATGATATACAATACTATTTTTCGAATACAAGAGTACATTACTAAATAATTATTGAAGTATAATTATTTTTACTCTACAAGTTATACATACGATTTCGAGTACAGGGGAACACGACAACACTACACGTAAACTAGTTAATACAGGGTTGTGAGACACTACTTTAGTTGTACCCTCCGAGGTGTGGAACTAAATCCAACCACAGTATAACCAGAGTCTCCTGGAGGGAGAGCGTGAGATTTATGTATAGATTTATACGGGACTGACAATCCCACGCCTAAACTGCCATCTACAGTTAGGCCGGCATGGCTTGGGTGACAAATATCATACCATCCGATGCCTGAAGAACGTCGTAGAGGTCACTAGGTTATATCAAACATGGTTATACCAAATCACAACAGTATAAACTAACCTTTGTTTATGGGATTTCAATTCTTCAAATAGTTTTATTTTAATTAATAGAACTACCATACGCTACAACTATAGGATTCCAGGGAGTACAAACACGTGGTTTTATTTTAACTAATAAAACAACTATACATTACTGGTGGAAACCAGGGTTTTCATACAGAACATTCTATACATTACAGGTGGTAACCAGGGTTTTCATACAGAACATACTATATATTACTGGCGGTAACCAGGGTTTTCATATAGAACATACTATACATTACTGGTGGTAGCCAGGGTTTTCATACAGAACATACCATACATACTGGTGGTAGCAAGGGCTTTTATGCAGAACATACTATACATACTAGTGGGAGCCAGGGTTTTTCATACAGAACAATACTATAAATTACTGGTGGTAGCCAAGGTTTTCATACAATACATTACTATACATTACCGGTGGTAGCCAGGGTTTTCATATAATATATTACTATACATAACTACTGGTGGTATCCAGGGATTTCATACAAGAGTTTTCACCCAAAGCAATGCAATACAATACAATACAATATAGTTGGTGGTAACCAGGCATACATACCAATACTTTCATACACAACTACAGAATATAGTAACGAACATACATTTTGGGTCTTAGGGTTTAAGACTACATTACATTACTAAAGAAAATATTGGATTTTCTTGAGAAACATACAAGCATTTTCATAGATTCACTGACAATTTTTCATTATAAAAACATTCTTATGAACTCACTAACTTAAATGTTGATACACTTTCAAAACCTCTTGTATTCTCAGGGACCTAGTAGATCGGTACACCCGCAAGTTTTGAGAAGATGGAGCTTTTAGAGTCGCGTCTTTTATACTTTGGTTATACATTTTGTTGACATACAAAGTATGTATCGAACAGATGTAAATACTTTGATTATTAAATGTAATAGTTGTATGACTTTGATTACTATGATGCAATTGTTGTGATATTGTACATGATGTCCCCCGCCCCCGAACGTTTCCGTCATTCCAGCTTATGGGTGTGACATACTTTGTTTAGTTACTGGTAATCAATGCACATCCGGTGCGATCCATCCTTCTTTTTCAGGAAAAGGATCGGAGCTCCCCATGGGGAACTGCTTAGGTGGATAAATCCTCGATCTAGCATTTCTTGGAGCTACGAAGATAGCTCCCGCATCTCACGCGGTGCTAGCCTGTACAGTGCCTTTGCTATCGGATCAGCACCCGACATCAAGTAAATAAAAAGCTCCACTTGCCTCTCCAAAGGCACTCCCGGTAACTCCTCAGGAAAGACATCTCGAAACTCTTGTACAACCAGCATACTGCAACATATGTCGTGGTCTCGGTCTTGGTATCCGAGACATATGCCAGAAATCCCATATAAACCTGCTGCATAAATCTTCGAGCCCTTGTTGCCAAACACAGGTTCGGTCCGTACAAGGCCCTCTCTCAATGAATATCCAGTTCTCCTCCACTTGGGGTTCGAACCATTACTAACTGGCTCTTGCAATCGATCATGGCCCCGTTGGCCCCCAAGTCCATTCCGACAATCACCTTTAGCCCTCGTAATGGTATCGGGACTAGATAAACCCGAAATATTTCTCCAAACATGTTTAGGATACAGTCCTGATACACCCTCGTACACATTCTTCACCATATACATGCCTTCCTTAAGTCCATCCACTATGTCATTGATCACGTGACTTTAGGAATTAAGCTAGCACTTTATTAAGCTTTTGTTGAAGCTAATAAGCTGCTATTTAAGGACTTTCCATAGTAATTTCATGATGGCTTAATCATAGCTAAATGCAAAGGTAATTCTACAAATATCATAAACACAAAACCCATTAAGCTCTTTGTTAGATATAAAATCCAAAAGAAATAGACTTTGTTTGTTTACTACTCAAATATCACGACAGAAAGAAGAAAACAAGAAAAGAACTTTTCTAACTTTACATTAAACAGAAAGCAAGGACAAAAGACACTCTAATCATTTCCATTCATTTAGAAAATAGGACTATATGTGGCCTTATTATATCACGTGGGAACAAAGAAAGAAAACAATAAGATACTAGATAACCTAAAGAACTAGTAAAGGTATCAACTATTCCCAACATGCCCCTTGCAAGTCTCCAACGTACACAATTTTATGAACCGTTCAAACCCCTCTACCCACTCTTATTTATTTAATTTCCAAAATTTATAAATAAAAGAAAATTAAATACATATTAATTCTAGCCATGCATATAATCATTTAACTACCAAAATGATTAAACCAACAATCACCCCTTAATCGATTTGTTTTTCCTACTACATCACAACAATGCTGACTCCTCTTCGATGAAATTTGTATCTTGCTTTTCCCAATTACGACAATCAATTATATTGTGACCATACTCACCATATTTGGAACATTTAATGTGACTTTTATCCCAGACACATTCATTACCATCTCGACTGTTCCTAGACCCCCAACCTTTTCCGTGACCACGTCCAAAGTCATCTCGATTTGAACCTCCATAGTCACAATGTTTACAACCATGCGGTTTTTCTTGACTGGCCAATAGCAACCCACTTTAAGCGTCTTCCATTTTCTCGCTTCCTTTTATTCATTCCTCGTACTTCAACCTTCCAACGGCCCCATCGAACAACAAAGAATCTAGCTCGAAACATTGCTCAACTGATGCCATGATTTTGGAGAAACGATCTTGGTATCGAGTCAAGTATTATTTTAACCAAGTATTATTTTAACCAACTCCACCTATTCAAGCTCATCAAGGATAGAGGTTGCATCTCTCTTTCTATCAAAAGAAACTTAGACCCACTTCAATAGAACCTAGGGCTCTAATACCAAGTGTTAGATGTAAAAGCCAAAAGAAACAGATTGTGTTTGCTTACTCTTCAAATATCACGAAAAATAATAATAATAATAATAATAATAATAATAATAATAATAATAATAATAATAATAATAATAATAATAATAATAATAACATTGCTAACTATAAATTAAACAGAAAGCAAGGACAAAAGAAACTCTAATAATTTTCATTCATTTAGAAAAGAGGCCTATATATAGCATTAGTACATCATGTGGGAATAAATAAAGAAAACAATAAAATACCAGCTAACCTAAAGAACCGGTAAAGGTACCAAATATTCCCAACACGCCCCTTGAAATTCTCCAACGTACATAATTTTATGATCCATTCAAACCCATCTATCCACTCTTATTTATTTAATCTCTAAAATCTCTAACTAAAGGAGGACTTGTCATGAGGATATGGTTCCAGATTCCATGGATATAAAGTTGCCCACTTTTCCCAGTTTAAGCACTTTTCCATGCACTAAACCTTGTAGGAACCTTAGTTTTAGTGTTTTATCCATGTGAGACCTTGCATGCACATAAAGTTTGCAAGTTTATGTGGTAACTACTCTATAAGGGGTTGGATATGTAGTTTGGAGCCTTAAATTCCACTGGAAAGGACTAAACACAAAAAGGGCTAAATGGACTCGACGAGTTGCTTAGCCAACTCGATGAGTCGGGTCGGGTTTACCCATTTTTAAGATTCTTAGTGGTTTCGGTGAAGGATTAAGGTTTTCGGTCTACATGAGTTTTCAGTCTTCTGGATATTAAGGAACTCGACGAGTTACTCGTGTAACTCGGCGAGTTAATGAATTATTTAGGTAACCCGGAGAGTTGCTGGATGCACTTGACTAGTTAGGGGTCAACATGGACTATTGACCTTGATGGTTAACTTGGACTTTGACCAGGGTTGACTAAGTTTGACTTGAAGGGTATTTATGGTATTTTGGGATTTTGAAAAGTTGATCACATGATGGTTATAGGAAGTTGAGTTAGAACTACGTGTTGGGACTTATCTGATTCTATTTTATCAGTTCAGCATTCTTGAGAGGTGAGTCTCCTCACCATACCAACGGGTCGAAGGAACCAAGGCCAGACCATGTTATGATATGTGGTATACTAGCTGAAGTTGTATTATACGACATGATAGTTGGTTATGTGCTAGGAAGTATGCTAGTTGTATATGTGGTATGATTTTATGGAACCTTGATGTAATACCATGAGGAGAGCCCATGGCTTTCCTATTAAATACCATGGGAGAGCCCATGATACTTAGGTGTAAGACAATGTGGGGATCTCATGGCATCCTGGAATAAGACCCTGGGGACGAGCCCATGACATCCCTGTATGTTTGATGATGTGGCATGTACTCTCTCTCAAGAATATGTATGGGAAACTCTGATGTTTGGAATAATGTTGTTGATGTTATGAATCTGAAAACAAATGTACTTGAGATTTTATGGTTTATTGGAAATGTTTTCGGTTATTTATAAATGAAAATTTTCTTTTGAAAATTGGGTCGTTACAAGTTGGTATCAGAGCCTTGGTTTGAGGGATTCGGGCACACTCTCAAGTGTGTCAGGACTCAAACTATGGAAATGCTAAAATTGTTTTCAAAAATAAATGTTAGAACCTTTTTAAAATGGAAAAAAGAGGAGAGTGCAATACGTATGCTTTCAAAATTGTACATGGTTAGGATCTTATAGCCTCAAAATGATTGATTTGGCCTTATTTCCTGTTCCTTGTATGGTTGTGGTCCTAGGGAAGGGTCAGTTATTCAAAAGTGTATTTGATAATGTTTTGTGCATAATTTGCATGAATAAGGCAATATTTTATGATTGAGTTCTATTGATATGGGTGGAGGAAAGCTTAGGACAACCTAGGATTTGAGCTATGTAGTAGTTGTGAGATATTATTTGTTTTGGGATGAATTAGAGTTATCAGGTAGAGCCTTGGGGAAGGTACACGTAGGTATGGAAGGTAGTATTGGGCCCGTACTGCTGAAAGCATAGGACCAATACCCAAACCAATGTCAGATCTGGAAGCTCTAAATAGGACCGGTGTGGGAGGATCCCTTCTTTGGACATCCTTATCATTATGTTTTGTGGTATTGCAGTACAGTATGGTGGTAACACGGTTTGGAGCAGGGGGATCAAGATCTAGTTCTAGGTTGGGTGACACTATATGGCCCATTGATGACAGGTTGCACGAGCTTATTGCATTCAAGGTGATGCGGGGCATCCTTGACAGTACCCCAGTGATTTTTGGGATGGTCAAGGAAGGTGTGATGGAGATCATGGAGGAGAGGCTCAAGGCATTCAAATCTGAGATTGTTGTGGGCCAGGTCGGGGTCCCAAACTCCCTCGTGCTGAGAGTTCAAGGCATGCGGGGCGCCCGAGTTTTTTGGGGTCATGGACCCCATAGTTATCCAACGATGTGTGGCGAACATAGAAAATGCCTAGCACACGAGTTCTAGCCCTGATGCGGTAATGGTGGGGTTTGCATCATGTATGTTTAAGGACTGAGCCCGAGATTGGTGGGAGAGAGGTGACTAGCTAGGTGGGCGCAGGCGGTGTGGTTGAGATGACGTGGATAAAGTTCGTGAGGCGATTCGATTTGGAGTTTGCACCACCTATCGAGGTACCATGGCTAGTAAAGGAGCTTCATGAAATCCAACGGACCACCGAGACTATGGCAGATATCACCACTAAGTTTCGGGAATGAGCACTATTGATCCCACAATATGCTCCAGACGAGGATACGAGGAGGATAAGGTATCATTCCATGCTGAGGGATGATATCCGAGAGTTTGTGAGCTTTACAGGGTGAAAAACCCCAAATGAGATGGTGGAGAAGTCCCGCGAGCAGGAGATGGAGTTGGACTTCCACACTTAGCGGTAGCAGGAGCAGGCGCATACAACAGTAGGTCAGGCTAAAAAGCCTAAGAACTCGGATTCTTCTAGTAGGGGCCATCAGGGCTGTTACCAGTGTGCCAAGTGCGCTAATCCGCACAGTGGGGCGTGTCGGATGGCAGGCTCAGGATGCTACTCATGTGTCCGGTCGGGCCATGTGACCATGGATTGCCCAAAGAAGGTCCCTATTTGTTTCTACTGCAACCAGACCGTACACAAAAGAGACGACTATCCTAGGTTGCAGGGTAGGGGAGGAGCAGTGGCGGCGCCTGCACCCGTCACAATGAGGATCACTGATGGACGCCCTGCTAAGGCAGATGCTCCAGTGGTGAAGAGACGTGCATTTCAGTTGCCTATCGGGGAGGCTTGGGCAGTGCCAGACGTCATGGCTGGTATGTATTTGTCTTCCTACTTTATATTGATTTGCATTGATTATGTGTATGTGATTGTGCTCATGTATAGGCACATTTTTGGTCAATGGTATGTCAGCCTACATTTTATTCGACTCAGGTGCTACTCGACCATTTGTATCTCTTGTGCTTACCAAGGAGTTCCAGGATACTTCGAGCACTCTGGGTTCCTTCCTTCAGGTTGAGATTTCGGACAACCGCACTGTAAGTGCTATGAGGGTGTATCGGGACTGTGTCCTGAGTGTGCTTGGGAGAGGCTTCGTGTTAATATTTTCCCAATACCATTGTGAGAGCTGAAGGTGATAGTAAGGATGGAATGGTTGGGGGCCAATGGGTCAATGATCGGTTGTGGGCGCTAGTTGGTGAGAGTTCGAACCCCAAGTGGGGGAGAATTGGTTATTCATGGAGAGAGGTCCTCACAAGGGCTAACCCTCTGTTCAACCACGAGAGCTAGGAGACTTCTTTATCAGGTTGTTCGAGAGTTTTGGCATCTATATCGGATACGGGGGTTGAGACCACGATAGATTTGGGTAGTGTACCGATTGTGCAAGAGTTTTGGGATGTCTTTTCCGAGGAGCTGCATGGAGTGCCTCCGGAGAGTCAGGTAGAGTTTTTCAATGATTTAGTATCGGGTGCCACTCCGATAGCTAAGGCACCATACCAGCTAGCTCTGCCTGAGATGCATGAGCTATCTATGCAGCTTCATGAGTTGCTAGACCGAGGGTTTATCCGTCCAAGCAGTTGACCGTGGGGAGCACCGATCCTGTTCTTTAAAAACAAGGACGGGTCACACAAGATGTGTATTGATTATCGAGAGCTAAACAAATTAGCGGTGAAAAATCATTATCCACTATTGAGGATCGATGATTTGTTCGACCAACTACAGGGTGCATCTTGATTTTACAAGATTGATCTTCGCTCAGGCTACCATCAGATGATAATACGAGATGAGGATATACTGAAGACATATTTCAGGACTCGGTATGGGCACTATAAGTTTGTGGTGATTCCATTCGGGATCACCCACGTCCCAACAACATTCATGGATCTCATGAATAGAGTGTGTAGACCGATACTAGATCGGTCAGTAATCAATTTTATTGATGATATCCTGGTCTATTCGAATAACAAGGAGCAGCACGAGCAGTATCTGAGGGAGGTATTGGAGACACTGAGGACGGAAAGGCTATATCCTAAGTTCTCAAAGTGTGATTTCTGGTTGCGAGAGGTGCAGTTTTTGGGGAACATCATCAACTAGGAGGGTATTTCGGTTGATCCGACCAAGGTTGAGGTCATGATGCGGTGGGAAGTGTCCAAGAATGCATCTGAGATCTGTAGCTTCTTGGGTTTAACAGACTATTATCAGAGATTCATTTAGGATTTCTCCAAGATCGTTGTGCCATTGACCAGTTTGACCAAGAAGAATGTGACTTTCTATTGGGGTTCGGACCAACAGTTAGTTTTTTAGACCTTGAGCTAGAGGTTGTGTGAGGCTCCGATCTTAGTACTACCTGATGGGATGGATGAGTTGGCAGTGTATTGTGACGTATCGATCTCCGGGTTAGACGTTATACTGATGTAGAGAGGGCATGTAATCGCATACGCTTTGAGACAGTTGAAGCCTTACGAGGAGAACTACCCCACTCACGACCTGGAATTGGGGGCAGTGGTGTTTGCCCTCAAGATTTGGAGGCACTACTTACATGGAGTGCGGTACACTATTTATACTGATCATAAGATTTTGAAGTATTTTATGGATCAATAGAACCTCAACATGCGACATAGGAGGTGCTTGGATGTACTAAAATATTATGACTGTGAGATCTTATACCCTCCAGGGAAGGCCAACGTGGTGGCCAATGCTTTAAGTTGCAAGACGGTAGGTTCCTCGATTGGGAACGTTTTTGAGATGACAGTTATCTCTCCATTGTTGGATATGATCAAGGAGGCTCAAGTGGAGGGTTTGAAGAGAGAAAATTGGAAATTAGATTGGATACGGGGTCCGATTCCTTTGTTTCCCAGGATGGTCGGGGTCTCTTGACCCAGTGTGGCCGAGTCTGGATCCCGCATCTGGAGGAGTAAGGTAGAAAATATTAGAAGAGGCACACAAGTCCAAGTTCCCTATACATCCATGGGCAAAAAAAGTGTATAGAGATATTAGATTGGCCAATTGGTGGCCCTACATGAAGCGGGAGATCGCTTGGTTTGTGAAGTGGTGCTTGACCTGCAGGAAGGTCAAGGCCGAACATCAGCGTCTGTATGGAAAGGTTCAGCCATTGCCCATTCCTATGTGGAAATGGAAGGAGATTACCATGGACTTCATAACAAAGTTACCGAGCACAGCGAGGGGTGTTGATGTCATATGGGTTATTGTGGATAGATTAACGAAGAGTGCCCACTTTATTCCAATCTTATAGAGCATCTCCGCTGAAAAATTAGCCAATATTTACGTGTGAGAGGTGGTGGTTAGTCATGGGGTGCCAATGTCGGTAGTCTCCGACCGAGATGTTCGATTCACATATAGATTCTGGAAGAAGTTCCACGAGGAACTGGGCACTCAATTGCATTTTAGCATGGCGTACCACCCCAAACAGATAGTGTTGGATAAGGTGTCTAAATCCATAACTTATTTGGTATATACTTGACCCGACCCGGCATGGTCCATTTGGGTTGCATTTCATCCAAACTATTTATGGATAATTTTATGAGAGTTATACACATATGATTATTAATATATTATAAGTTATAATATATTAATATGAAGTCATGTTATTTAATTAGTCTTAGTCTTAAATTAATTATGAATTAATTTAGAGATTAAAAGGAAGACTAATTAGATTGTGGACTATTGGTTTTATATGGTGTGGGCTAACACTCATTTGTTAATGGGTTAGGCTTGTATGGAAGTCCATGGATGATCCATGGAGATTTTAACCCATGGATCCTTGGAAAAGGAAAGGTCATGGGTTATTAGGGTTTCACCCTAATCATATACACTATATAAGCATGCTTATGTTGCATTAAATACCCACTAGTGTGACTAGAGTATGTGTGTTTGTGTGTGGCCGATTTTATAAGTGTGTATACACTCTCTCAAAGTTTTCCAAGAGTTTGTGGTGATTTGAGATTCCATTTGAGGCATTCACACTATTGGTGCTTGACCCTTAAACTCCTTAGGAATCAAACTCATCATCAAAAGGTATGCAATCTCATCTAATTCTTTTATGTTTAAAAGTACCCCATGCCATGTTAGATAGGTTATGAACCTTGGAAAAATTATTATTTTGCATGTATTTAGACAAACATAGATCCAAGGTTTATTAGGGTTGCATGCACACTTAGGAAGTGTTAGATTGCTCAAAACCCAACAGTGGTATAAGAGCCTAGGCTTGCTTGTTTGATACTTGATGCAAAATAGTGAAAAAAGTCAAAATTTGTAACATCCTAAAAACACAGTCTGAAAATTTCGTTTAATTTAATGATAAAACCATAGTCAATAAACCTCATATAGAAATCATAAGCAATGTAACTCAAAATATTATAAAAACTATCAAATATATCAGAGTATAAACATCCCAGGCTGAACAAATGGTGTGTGCACTGCAATCTTCCCGAGCTCCTCTTTTGAAAACTTAGTACCTAAAACCAAAACTGAAACTTTAAACACGAACCTTAGTGAGCTCCCCCAAACTACCACATACCATACAATAACATATAAACACATATTGGGCCTTGCCCACTGCATCGGGCCGAAGCCCGAAAAACTGCATCGGACCGAAGTCCGGAACTGACTGGGACCTTGTCCCCTGCATCGTACCGAAGTCCGAAACTAACTAGGACCTTGTCCCCTGCATCGGACCGAAGTCCGGAACTAACTGCATCGGACCGAAGTCCGGAACTGACTGGGACCTTGTCCCCCGCATCAGACCGAAGTCCGGAACTAACTGCATCGGACCGAAATCCGGAATTGACTGGGCATAGCATAGCATAGCAAAACACATATCAAATAGCACTTAACACATAAATCCTGTCTGAGCCACGAAGGCATCAAACAACTAACAATTGTATCGAACCAAAGTCCGGAAACTACTGCTACTAAACGGTTCGGCATTGTGGCCTTAGACCCGTTCCTACTGGAAGGAAACTCACCTCACACTACTGAAGTCCCGCAGACACAATCCCACACTGCTGAAGTCCCGCAGACTCCACCCCAGTTGCTGGCTGACAGATTCCCGAACTGTCAACACCAAATAACACCCTATTAATAATTGGGTTCTAACACATAACTAAAAATACATGCTTTAGATAATTACTACATTACCCCTAGCTTGGCTTACCCAAGCCCAAGGCCCAATCCATAGGCCCAAAGTCAACTAGGGATCAAAGTCCAACATATGGCCCAATTGATCAGTCCAGTCCAACATGTATCATTCTAGGGCCCAATATCATACAACCATCTAGGCCCCAACTATGGCCCATCTATGGCCCAATTTTCCAAATTGGGCCCAATCCTTCATATGGGCCTTACCCGAAAGCCCAACTAATTACTCTAGTCCATTTGATTATTCTCGGATGGCCCAACACAAAGCCGAAGTGAAATTAGGGTTTCACATCAAATGATAATTAGGGTTAAGTGTTTCTTACTTAACCCACTAGGGTCTTAATCCATTAAGTCCATTATTGCTTAGATTAATTTATGCCAATGATTATTATTTAATATTTCACTTATTAAATAATTCTCATGTGTCCTGATAAATTCCCAAATATTAATATTTTCTCAATTATCTCATTAAGGACTTAGTCCATTAAGTTCTTTACTCTACTAGATAAATGGCATGGAATAGTTTGGCTTAATTCACAATCCAATTCCAATGGCAAAAAAATGGGTCCAAATAAGTCCAAGGCCCAATTACTCATAATTAGGGTTTACCACCCAAACATGGCCTAATAGGCCCAAAACTAATCTCTCAGCCCATTAGGGTTTGCTAGAGGGGCACCACCCACTACCACCTCGGGTAGTGGCGGTCCAAGGCGGGTTACGATGGTGGTTATTATTATTATTTTCATTATTCCATGCTAATTACAATTACAGGGCTTTAATCCAAAATACACACACTAACTATTACACACATACACCCAACCCCACCATGGTGGTCGGCGGTGGCTCGAGGCGGCAGCCAGCAGCGAAACGGTAGCAAAAGGATAGAAAACGGTGGCAACAGGTGGTGGTGATGAGTCCCTTCCATTTCCTGGCTAAACAAAGAATTACACAACGTTATCTTTCCGAATATAGTCATACCCACCAGAAATCACGCACACAGCCACAACCGCATAGTGGCTGGTGGCGGCAGAAAGAGACAACAGCTCCCAACCACCGACTAGGTGGCTAAGGAGGCTAGAACAACCAGAAATGACGGCTATAAGGCCACTGGTGGTTACAATCAATGCTCTTGACTTCTATCCACCAAGAAAAACGAAAGAGGAGAGAAACGGTGGCAGAAAAACCTTACCCGGAGATTCTCGGTTTCTCACGACCACCTAGCAGCGAACAAGATCTGTTCTTCAACCTCCGTCGGTTATGCGAGTTGCGTACAGCGCCTCCGGTAGCGGCACCATGGCGGCGGCAGCCAATGGGAAGGAAGCGGCTATGCTAGACGACCTCAACGACCCACAGGTTTAACCTCAATGAGAGGCTCTTCATTGTTGTCGGTTGAAATGTCGACGATTGTCTTGGGTCGGAGACATTGGTGGGCTAAGTTGTTGTGGTGGCCGGACTCAACCAAGCAGGTGATGACGAGCACTTCTTCATCAATGGTGGTTGAAGGAAAATCGCATGGTGATGGCGGCTGGAGTAAAGAAATGGTCTCTTAGGTTTAGGGTTGAAGGAAATAGCGTGGGGAAGGGATACGGGTATATCCCGTATCTCATTTCAAACATATTATATGATTATTCAACTTCAGCCCCTCCACCCTTATTTGTTTACCTTTTAAACCCTAACTTTCAAAACTCTTTACAATGAAGTCCAAAATTACCATTTAACCCTTGCTTCTCATAATCTATCCATCTTAAGTCTCGATAATTTACCACGTGGTCCTTACCTTCATAAATACTTATAAGACTAATCCAGAACTGATAATTTTAATCTCCGACTTCTAAAATTCTTCACAAATTAGTCCGAGACTTATATTTATTAATTTATTTAAATAAACGGAGCGTTACAAAATTTTTGCTGTCTGCATGATGGACTCGCCGAGTCCAAGGCAAAATTCATCCTACTCGCCGAGTAGGTTCGTGCACTCGGCGAGTAGAAGGTTCAGAATGCAGATTTTCGACTTTTGCTGCTGGAAATGGACTAGAAACTTTACCCTAAACTGTTTTGATGTTTTAAAACTTATTTTAGTTGGTGTAATGGTTGTTCTAATTCATTTACAATAGCATATATCAAAATTTCATGCTTTGTATGTGTTCATATAATTCTTGAAACTTTGATAATCATGTTCATGTTCTTATGAATTTAGAAGATGATAGGAATTATTTGCTGAATTGTTTTGGATTAATTCTTGATCATTTATGTGTTTTAGTGGAGTCCATAATTTGTCTTCAAGTTATGGATGTCCAAAGGTCACTTTTCTTTAACACACATTAAAAACACATAAGTTACATAAAATGAAGAGTCTTCATTTTATGAACCATTAATTCATAAGTTATGAAATGAAAAGTTTTGAAGAGTTACAAAACTTGCCCTCAAGTTTTGGAATTTGGAAAAGTTTCGCACACTTTAATAAACTTTAATTCCAACACTTAGAATTTTAAAAGTTCAAATTCAACACTTATACTATTTATAACATTAATGGTTAATTATGTATAAGAACAAGTCGTTTTACCATTAGTAGGCCTCATTCACGAAGTCGGTCTATAAGGTGGGTATAAGGTTGTTGCCTATAAAATGGTGACTTAATGGGTGCCCACTCTCACCCACCGCTTGCTTGATCGGTGGAGGGTCGTTAGCCGAACGGGTAGGACAATGACTTTAAATTCTCATTAAAAGTATAATGATTATTATAAAGTAACTAAATATTTTTATTTAATTCCCAATCTTAGTTACTTTAGGAAAAATGTGAATTTGGTGCTAGCCCATGGAATTCACACTTTGTACCTTACCAAGTCGTTGGTGGAGCGTGTGTGGTTAACCGGCACACTAACTTGGACTAGTAAGGACCACGAAGGGTGACTTAATGTTTTTCATAGATCAATGGAGCGTGTGTGGTTAACCGGCACATTGATTAGGTGATAATATTAAGGGTACCAAGTGAATTAGTATGGTTATTCACACCTTGTTTTGTGATCCTCGGCATCCCAGTTACAAAATTTGATAGGGCACACTCGAGATTGAAACATGCCATTGAAAAGTTCAATGAATCTTAAAAGATCTACGAATTTTAAATCCAATTAAAACCTAATAAATTATTTCGTTTTTTCATGGTAGAGATTGGTGAATCGTCATTCACCTACCTTCAAATATTTTATAGCTTGGATTACGGCATCCCTCTTCCAAATTATAAAATATTGTGTTGGGTCCTAGCCTTAATATTTCATATTGGGTGTTATATTAAGGACTTTGAATCGACTAACTTGATTTTCTCCCATTATAGATGTCTAGTTCAGACAACTATGATCTTCCCAAATCTCTTGAAGATGGTGTCCCTCAACATCATGTTTCACTTCCTCCACCTCCTCCAATTATTCTCCCTCACCCACAAGTTCTTGAAAAGTTTAAAGTCACTCAATCCCTATTGGCAAGCATAGTCTATGTGTGCTCACATCTTGGAGATAAAGTCACATATTGACAAGCCGGGAGAGTTGGGTGTCAAAGTCTCGTGAAAGTTGGATGTTCAATCAATTTCTTAGTAACATAGTGAGTCTCTTTCGGACTACTATGAGACAGACTATGACACGAGCCTTGATGATCTTATCTATTTGCTCAGTGCTGTAGATTCAGCAATGATTCGGAACACTAGTAAAGAAAATTTTATTAGAAGATCAACTTCCCAAATCTTAAATGGACATTGGCAATGGTAGCATTGGATATCTAGAAAAGCATTTCTCTTCCCAATGGAAAGGGATCGGCCATAGTCAACTCGGTTGACCAAATGGTAAAGAGAAAGGCTAAGTCTGAGATAGTCTCATGTGCCATTACCAAAGGGTCTATATGTTTTATTGCCAAAGGGAGGGACACTGATTGCGAAGCTACCATATTTACCTGAAAAGATCATGAGATTGATCAAGTCAAAAAGTTTGACTCTACTTCAGTTAAAGTCCACTAACTAACTCTATTAAGTTTCTATTTGGAGATTCTTATTACATAATGTGAATAGGTCACATGTTGATGTTTTTAAGAATCAAAGAAAAGATAGGAAGCTTAAAGTAAGTATATGTTGATTCTGATTGCGAAGGTGGGTTTCGACCGCATGGTTCGGCAATCAGAATTTTGAGTTGTTGCTTAAGAGTTATAATATATTGCTAATGAATAGATAAAAAAGGTTTTCATGTGGATTGTAAGGATAAGTTTTTCCGCAAAGTTTTAAAATAAAAGAAAAAAGGGTTTTAATTTTATTTATTTTAAAATATCCTTACAATGGTATCTGTGGAAAATTATTGCTTATATGTTTCCAGTAATAGCAATATTGGAAAGTGGATTTGATTCTTTCATTTGTGGTAGTGTCTGAATTTACCAAATGAAGAAAGTTTTTCATCACCCAAGTTTCAATTGGACAGAAACTTGGAATTATACAAGTTGTATTGTATGATGAATGAGAATTTTCATCTTTGAAATTAAGACTAATTCTTTGATCACATGTATATGTGAGTCAATTAAAGGACTAAGGAATTAGGTACACTGGGTGTGCGCTGGTCAAGGTCCACCACAAAGATTGATTTGTCATGATTTAATAAAGATTAGTAAATATGATTATACTTATAAGGTTAAGTATAATTCTATAACATTGGAAAGGTTACAATGTATGACAAAACAAATGAGAATAATCAAATTAGGCAGAAAGATAAAAGTTTCTCAAATCTGAAAGGATGGGAGAGTACTTTAGTATCATATTTCATGATCATCTTAATGATTATGAAACCATATCACAAATTCATACTCTAAGGACATCTTGGTGCTTTGTTATGGCTAAGAAGAGAGGTCATGAATTGTTGGATTGGTTAAAATCAAGAAGATGAGGCATACTTCGTTCCAAAACAATTCTTAGAGTCATACTACAAGATTGTAACCTTGAGTGACATAAAGGAAGATTTATTAACACTAGTCAAATGTAAGAGTAAAATGTTTTCTACTCTTCTACATTTGAGATTGGTAAGTTGTGATGTCTTGGATGAGACAAAGACCAACTAAGACCAATTGTGTGAAGTGTTAGTCTTGATAAGAATCCGCACTATCCCTTGAATATTTGTTTTGTCAAGGAATGGTTCTTGACTAGGGAAACTTATATGTCAAGGGGACAGTGGGGGCCTTAAAGATCCTGAAAGAGTTTCAAGATTTAATCAAGAGTAAAACCTTTAATTTATCACTAGCACACGACTTAAGGTTTGCAACCTATCGTGTTGACATAATTCTTATTTATGTACCTACTTCGAATAAGTTGAATTTGCATGTGAGTTGTCAGAGTTCAACTTGGAAGCATTGGTGGGCCTCGTGCTACCAAGTTGACAAGAAATTAAGATTGAACAAGTTTAATCCATGTAAGGCTGAATTTGTCACTAACCTTATCTTATGATTATGGTTTTGACAAATTCACATGGATAGGAACTCATACACTATAAAATCTAAGTGTCATAAGGTTTCCCTCCGATTCATGAAAATGATGGTGAGGAAACGCTTTCACTAAGTAGATTTTAAGTAGATAGCAATTGTGTTATTTGCATTTTCAAAAGTCGTTAGTGGAGCGCGTGTGGTTAACCGGCACACTAACATGGACTTGTGAGAAATGGCAAATGCCTACGCAATTGAGACTATGATTACGGCATCCCTTTTCATAGTTCTGAAAATTGTTTAGACACACATGTGAGCTATCTAAGAAAGGGTGTATGAATCTAAATTTCAGAAGTCCAGCAGATTTCTGGAAATATGTCAGAGCTAGTGGGAGCATAATTGTTATGCTGATAATCATCATGTTAGGGGGAGCATGATTATTACGTTTAGTGTTGCAAGTTAGCAATATTAATTATAGAAAACAAAGTTTCAATTCGTGAAGTTGTAGGGGTTGAAAAGTCGTTTTGCTATAATTAAGGTAGAGAAAATTATACTTCATTTCAATTCTAGAAGCTTAGATTGAGATTTTAATCATCTTTAGTCACGGACATATATATGAATTTTATGTCGGAATGGTTCGACTTAAGGAAATTCTATATATACTGCGTTCTCAAAATTCAATTATGACTACGGCATCCCTCTTCATAGTTAAATTTTGAAAACATGGCAAATAAAAATATTGTAGCAAAAGACTAGTCTAGTATCATGTCTTTATGTGAGACATCATGAATCGTGTTCCATATGCTTCGGATATAAGATCGATTTCATGTGCTATAATATTCATCCTTTCTAAATTTTCCAAATGCTCAGGGCATTTAGAAGGGAAAAGTCTAGAACTGGATATGACTAAAGTGATTAAGAAATTGTCGAGGACAATCTAAGGTTTTCCAAAGATTGGTTGCTCATGGACATTTGGAAGTATAGTGTTAATTTTGGTAGGACCATATTGAAATTTTCTAAAAAGAGGTAATTCTTGTTTAGAAGTGATAGTCAAAATGGGACTATGGAAATTACTCCATAGGTGGAAGTTATTCAATCTGTGTAAGATTAGAAAACCTTAATGCAAGAAGGATGTTCAAAGCAGTGTACTTTGAATATGAGACTTCGGTTCCATAGAAGTTGACCTTCTTTGGAATACTCTATAATGACTGGTGACAAGGTTTTGGTGACTTTGTGAATAATCATTACAAGAGGAACATTGCATAAAAGTTTAAAATCTAACAGATTTTTGGTAAATGATAGGAATCGGGGATTCTCACATTTACAATAAGGATTTGGTATTGTGAAATGAGTATCATTGGAATCATATTCAATTGATCTACATCACAATGTAAGGATCATAGACATTCATAGTGTGGATACTTGGAGTATGGCATAACTATTGTTTAGAAAAACAAAGTGTACATGCCAGGAGCATGGGACGACTGTTGTTTTTATTCAAGTCTTGAGTTGATTGTTTGAAACATTATACAATGAATAATGTGTAATCAATATGGTGATAAATAAAAGGTGGTTCTATTTATATTCAAAAAGGGTTCTAAGACCATATTGGATTCGATTATTATTGTGTTTCACTTTGCATGTTTTGACTTCCAAAATAGATAGGTTATTCTTTCCGAATGACTAAGTTATTTAAACACTCCACAGTCGTTCATATGTTGGAAGTAGGTATGAATCAAGACTGTCATGAATCGAGTTTGTAGATGGCTAAATGGGTTTAGTCATAGCAATGGTTGCTACAACATTCATGAGTGCTCATAAGTTATGAGTATTGGAATAAACCCACGCTCACTTGTATCACTTCATGGAATTTATCTCGAGTGATCGTGAGACGGTAATATCATATAAATCTTCAAACCTAGAGATATGAGTTGTTTCCTATGAGTTGGTTGTGCATTGATTGCACGTAAATGCATCAGTAACTTGATGTTATAAAACGTGCCTTTGTGTACAATTCAACAAGTAGTAGAACAAGTATATGAGTCGAAGTTTATCTGTTCCTTCTAGAAATAGAAGCGATATCTGGGCCCCTTGATGATTTTGTTGTGACCTATGTACCGGCCGGTCAGAACTAAATTGATGTGTTCGATTAAGTTCTTTGTCAAACAAATCGAAAATCGGGAAACAAACTGTTGGACAATAAGTAAGACATAATTCCATGTATTTGTCCGGCTGATATCATGAGAACGGAGGATTATATGATCACTTATCTAAAATGGCGCTTCATAGTTCAACAGAGTTTTCGAGAGCTACGATTGCTGGTTGGTTCCTGAAGTAACATACGCAAATATAGTTATTAGACTTATCCAAGTGGGAGTCTATTGGATAAGGTGTCTAAGTCCATAACTTATTTGGTATATACTTGACCCGGCCCGGCATGGTCCATTTGGGTTGCATTTCATCCAAACTATTTATGGATAATTTTATGAGAGTTATACACATATGATTATTAATATATTATAAGTTATAATATATTAATATGACGTCATATTATTTAATTAGTCTTAGTCTTAAATTAATTATGAATTAATTTAGAGATTAAAAGGAAGACTAATTAGATTGTGGACTATTGGTTTTATATGGTGTGGGCTAACACTCATTTGTTAATGGGTTAGGTTTGTATGGAAGTCCATGGATGATCCATGGAGCTTTTAACCCATGGATCCTTGGAAAAGGAAAGGTCATGGGTTACTAGGGTTTCACCCTAATCATGTACACTATATAAGTATGCTTATGTTGCATTAAATAGCCACTAGTGTGACTAGAGTATGTGTGTTTGTGTGTGGCCAATTTTATAAGTGTGTATACACTCTCTCAAAGTTTTCCAAGAGTTTGTGGTGATTTGTGATTCCATTTGAGGCATTCACACTATTGGTGCTTGGCCCTCAAACTCCTTAGGAATCAAACTCATCATCAAAAGGTATGTAATCTCATCTAATTCTTTTATGTTTAAAAGTACCCCATGACATGTTAGATAGGTTATGAACCTTGGAAAAATTATTATTTTGCATGTATTTAGACAAACATAGATCCAAGGTTTATTAGGGTTGCATGCACACTTAGGAAGTGTTAGATTGCTCAAAACCCAACAGATAGCCAGAGCGAGAGGATGATCCAAACACTAGAAGATATGCTTCGGGCATGCGTGTTGGATTTTAGAGGAAGTTGGGATACATACCTCCCATTGGCAGAGTTTTTGTACAACAATAGTTATCATGACAGTATTGATCGACCTCTGTTTGAGATGCTGTATTGTCAGAGATGTAGGACCCTAGTTTATTGGGGTGAGGTTAGACATCAAGTCATGGGAAGCACCGCGGTAGTGCTCAAGCCTACCGGTTTGATCTAACAAGTACGCGACCGACTACGAGTTGCACAAAGCTATCAGAAAATATATGTTGATCGGTGCCAATCGAACCTTGAGTTTCAGGTGGGGTTTTCGTCTTGCTGAAAGTGTTACTGTGGAAGGGTGTCATTAGGTTCTGGAAGAGGGGCAAGCTAGGGCCCCGATATCCTAGACCGCTCAGGATTACTGCCCAGGTAAGCAAGGTGTCCTATCTCTTGGATCTTTCGGACTAGCTTAGTCAAATACATAACAACTTCCATGTGTCCCAGCTTCAGAAGTGTGTCACAGACAAGGCCGTAGTCGTTTCTCTGGACGACATTCAGGTGGACGAGAGCCTGAACTACATTGAGAGGTCTGTTGCGATTTTGGATAGGAAGACTAAGGTTCTTCGGAACAAGGAGGTGATGTTAGTAAAGGTGCAATGGCAGCACCGAAGGGGCTCCGATTGGACATGGGAACCGGAAGAGGAGATGCGAGACTGCTATCCAGAATTGTTCACATCAGCAGACTTTGAGGACGAAGTCTAGTTCAAGTTAGGGATATTTGTAACGCCTTATCCCGGTATCAATTTAATTTCTAATTAATTTAGGGTTTTAGACTGGAACTCAATGAGTTAGAGAGCTCCAAATCATTGAGTAGAGGTCATTTATGGGATGCGAAATTTTGGATCTACTTGACGAGTTGGAAGGCCCAACTCGACGAGTAGACTCTGTAAAGATAAACCCTAATTTTTAGGGATTTGTACCCCATTTAAAGAACTTATGGCTCATTTGTAGCCTCTTTCATCATTCTTACAGCTCAGAGAAACCCTAGGTCGAGCCTTATACCTTTTTTAGTGTGATAAAGAGCTTTTGAGAGTGATTTTGGTGTGGTTGTGATGGATTTTGAAGCTTGAAGAAGAAGGAGTAAAGAGAGAAGCAGTAGATCTGACATCTACTCTGTATTGGCAACCATCTTGAGGTATAAAGTTGCTACCTTGACCTCTATTTTTTTTAAATCTCATTTTATGAAAGAATATGGTCACTTTTGGGGCAAAATGGTGTCATACTCGGATTTCGACTTGTCATGAGGATATGGTTCCAAATCTAGACACCTATAGACCTCCATGGACATAAAGTTGCCCATTGTATCCGTTTTAAGCCGTTCTCAATGCACTAAACCTTGTAGGAACCTTAGTTTTAGTATTTTAGCCTTGTGAGATATTGCATGCACGTAAAGTTTGCAATTTTACGTGGTAACTACTCTATAAGAGGTTGGATATGTAGTTTGGAGCCTTTGATTCCACTAGAAAGGAATGAACACAAAAAGGGATGAAGAGACTCAATGAGTTACTCAACCAACTCGATGATCAAGTCGGGTTTACCCGTTTTTCAGACTCTGAGTGGTTTCGGTGAAGGATTAGGGTTTTCGGTCTACATAAGTTTTTGGTCTTTTGGACATTAAGGAACTCGAAGAGTTACTCATGTAACTCTGCGAGTTAACGAAGAATAATACAAAAAAAAAACCTAGATCTAAGCACATGGAGTCAAAAAGCTTAGGACTTGAGGACTTACAAGAGTCCAGAGAATGTGCACAAAGTGGATGAGGAGAGTTGCTTGCTGAAACAAAGATTCAAAGTCCATCCTCTTCTTCTTCAAGACACTACGAAGCACCATAAAATCTCAAAAGTTAACAATGGTGGCCAGGGTTTGCTTTGGACGATAAGGGAGAGTGATAGAGGCTACAGGTGGGCAACCCTCGCCATCCCGTCCCTTAAATATGGGCACAAACCTCAGAATTAGGGTTTGACATTAAACAGCTACCACATCGTGGCCAAAATATTGCCACGCCATGACACCTACTAAAGATGCACGTATTCTCAGACCATTGCCACGTAGTGGGAACTCATTCCCCATGTCATGGCCACCAAAAATCCAAACTCTAAAATTTAATTCCTTAAGAAGAACATACCAGAAACTTGGTGTTACAATTTAATTACTATTATTAGTATTAGTTATAAATTAGTTTTTACTTTTATAATTCAAATAATATAACAATTTACTAAATAATTCAGTTATTTTAATTAATATAATATTATTATTTTTATTATTAATTATAAATAAGAATAATAAATTCTCATACAGCTCAATACCCTTTCTTATCATTAATAACTATATATTTATTTTAATTACTAATTAATATTATATTTTTGTTATTACATATAATTATTTACCAAACAACTTAATTCTTCTTCTAATTATTAATTACTATTTATTTATAATAATAATAATAATAATAATAATAATAATAATAATTAGTTACAAAAATTACAATAATAACAATACAAATAATAATAATAATAATAATAATAATAATAATAATAATAATAATAATAATAATTATAAAAAACAATAATAATAAAAATACACTAATAATAATAATAATAATAATAATAATATAAGTAGTAAAAATAATAATATTAATAATAAGTAATAAGTAATAATAAAAATAATAACAATGTATGGTGCTCAAAAACTTGAAAATTAGAATTGAAACATCATTTGTGATAGAGTACACAGATGTGCGTACGTTTATATGTAACAACCCGTTATTTCAGATCATTGAAGATCGAGCCTTGTAACCTCTTTGAAAAAGGGATTAGAATATCATCGAAAAATGAAGTATTCAAAAACTCTATTCGGAGTATGATATGTAGTAAATATCGTCTCAAGGTTTTCATACATATAAAGAACACAAAAATCCGAGTTATAACGAAGAAGTTGTGACCATTCTAAGTTTCCGACAAAAACCGGCAATACGAAGCTACGTAAAAACGCAAAGTTTCAATAAAACACTTTTTGACCTTAGGTGTCTAAATGAAAGTCATGGATATCGTTAAACTACAAACGTGCATAAAAAGAACGCTCAAATCGGACATCGTATGAAAAAGTTATGAATTTTTTTAAAGTAATTCCTTAATCACGTCATTTTAATAAATAAATAATAAAAATAATTTCGGAATTTGCCAACGGAATCTAAACGAAAGTTGTAGATCTTAGTCTCATCTACGCGTGGATATAAAGAACGTCGAAAACGGAGTTCGTATCAAGGAGATATGAATTTTTGAAGTTTGATAAATAATTAATATATATTTTTATTAAAAACTTCGGTATTATCCGAAGTCTGAGTACGCAAGTACGCCCTGCGTACACGAGTACGCCCAGCGTACTCAAGGCCTTGGTCTCGGATCGTCCACGTCGCCCCTATGCGAGCCTACCCCCCCCCCCCCCGTCCCATCCGAAGTCCGAGACAGTCGAGGACTCGATCATGCATGAGGCGGTTCCAGCCTCCTATAAATAGGATGCGAGGGTTCCCGGAAAAATTGCTGATTCTCTCTCACTTTTCTTGCGTTTTAAATCGTTTTCCGTGCTCGCACTACCCCGAAGCCCTTGTCATTTTGTGCAAGTCCCGAAGGTCGATTTTACTCCCGAGAAATCCCGAGAAAATCCGCTCTTTCAAGCCAAAGTTCCGCTCGATTTTCATCACACCTTCTTCAAACTATCAAGTGAGTCCATACCCCTTCAAACACTTTAAATACATTTTAAATGCTCTTATACTCTTTTAGGGGGGGGGGGGGGTACAAGTAAACATACAATTATTATCGTGTATTTTATAAAGTTTCACTTCATCTGTTTTATCGAATAAATCACTTGGAATTTATTACTACTATGGAAAACTCTTGTCATACTTTGCGTGCATTAGACTTATACAAAGTATATAGTGATTTCAAAGTACCTTTCGTTGCTAAGTCGTTTTATACATTCTAAAAACTTATGATTTATGCTTTGTCAAACATTGTGAAAAAATGATAAACTTTGCATACAAAACTATCACTTTAATACAGACTTAGTTGAGAATCCATGAGACATGTATATCTTCAAACACTAATTTCTTATTAGAAAGTAATGTTGCAAGTCCTGTCTATAACTAGAGTCTCCCGTTAGGAGAACGTGTCAAATGTGTATAGATCTATACGGGAAGTCATGATCCCGCGCCCTGACTGTTAGCTACAGTCCATCATTTGGGGTGACAGTTGTCATAACGCTGTGACGCCTGAAGAACGTCGCTACAGGCATATTATGTTTAGTATGGTTATAAAACTCATCGGATATACAATTATTATGGTATTATGCTTTTATGAGCGAGTAGCTATTAAAACTATTCTTCATCTAACAAATGCGATCTTCGTATAGCTTTATTATATAAAACTATGACACGACTTTTAAGAACGTCGGTTGCTTGTGATTTTCGGTCTTAGAGACTGCCAGTTATGTTAGGAAAATAAGGGTTTTTCCTGTATACAAACCAAACAACTAATAGGAAAATAAGGGATTTTCCTGGTACAATTATTTACAACTTGTAACACGAACATTCATATGCATTTCATACTTTTATAAGAAAATAAGGGTTTTTCTTGGAAAAAAAACAACAATTCATATCTCAACCATTAGGGAAAATATGGGATTTTCTGGATCTAATACATTCATTTTCAACACAACAAATCATAACTTTTTACATTTGAAATACTGCGTTTTCTGGAAAACATACATGAACTTTTGAATGGCGTACATTTTCTCAAAACAATACTCATGAACTCACCAACTTAATTGTTGACACTTTCTCTTTGAAATAACTTGTATTCTCAGGGAACCGCTAAGCAGATTGGAAATCAACTTTTGGGGATTAACGTACTGACGTTAATCACTTCTTTTGAAAGATGTTTATGTATTTAACTTTTGAACATGTAACGAATACAATTATGTAAACATTTTGGAAACTTTAATATTATGGTGGTGTGTACTTTCCTTTCTATGAACTGTTATGATACTGAATATGACGTCCTCCGCCCCCGAACGTTTCCGCCGTTCTGGTTTGGGGGTGTGACATTATATAGTAGCTATAATTTGATTAATATATGGTAATTGATGTATAATATATGTGTGAGGAAAATAAAGCGGAAAAAATAACCTTTGGTTCTCCAAATCATGAAAACTAGAACAATTCGGTCGGAGATTCGTCGGTAACAGTCGACATAGTAGTGACATATATTCAGAAGCCGTTGATAATCGCCGTCAGATTTTCGACATAACAATTCTAGATATCAAGTTTTTGACAACTATACATCTTCTTTTCTAATTTTTTTTCGTGCACATATATTACACATAAATTACTTTGTATTGAAAAAATTATACCTAATATAATAAACCCGTGTACACCATTAGAATCGATGTTTCAATTCTCATTTTCATTTTTTCGAGCAATGCACAACATTTTTTTTTTGTTTTATTTTTCGCACACCCTAATTATAAATTAATTACTAAATATTTACCAAGTTACAACTAATATGTACATGTGAACGCCTGTGCATACCCATCGGAGCACGCTACTCATCTTATGCTTTACATTAAAATGCATATTACGGTCGTATGTACTTTATTATCTATAATTTGTTCCATATATAGTAATTGATGTAAAATAAATGTTTGAGAAAAAACAAAAGAGGAAAACAAATGACGTATGGTGCTCAAAAACTTAAAAATTAGAATTGAAACGTCAGTTCCAAATTGAATACATTGGTGTACGTATGTGTATATTAGATATAATATGGTCTATATATTGTAATTGGTTTATAATATATGTTTGAGAATAATAAAGAAGAAAAAAATGACATATGGTACTCCAACACTTCAAAATAAGAATTGTTGCGTCCGAAATCCATCGGTAATTACCGATGTATTAGCGTCGAATATTCAGAATCTATCTCCAATCCATTGGGGAATTACTATATATTAACAAAGTTATAACTAATATATACATACGTACACCCTCATACACCATGAACTGACGTTTCAATTTTCATTTTCATTTTTTCGAGCATTAAATGTTGTATTTTCCACTTTATTTTTCTCACATCTTTATTATACATCAATTATAAAATGATTTGTTCCAAGCCTCAATCCTTTTTTCGAGATTTTCCAATATTGAATCAATCAAATGCACTTCTAATGCCTATTCCACTTTTGGAAAACCTTGTGTTATATCACCAAATCTTGATTTTTCATATATAAATGTAACTAATGTATCATTTATTGACCACATTATAGCTAATATACTATGACATCTTCTAATTTTCAGAACCAAAAACAACTTTTTTACGCTTAAAAAATCATAATACTTTATTTGTGGAAAATCCCAATATATTAAAATCTTTTGGGTACAAATTATTGTCTCAAATAAAATCCTAAGGATGTCATAAATCGATACAATACATATGCTAAAACATAAAGGCCAAATGGTTTTAAACATTATTGCAGGTCTTTTCTTGATTCACTCATCATCATATTTCAGTCTTTAGCAGTCTAGACACTTCTACATGTGATACATGTAAAATGAGTGGGTCAGGTTAGGAAACCTAGTAAGATAGATAGAGTTTTCAATCCCATAATGTTATTTTATACATATATATATATATATATATATATATATATGTATGTATGTATGTATGTATGTATGTATGTATGTATGTATGTATCTGAAACCTACAAAACCAACTGTTACCAAACAATATATAGTTATATCTCTAACTTAAATATCTATCAAACCTTACACCCATACATACCCATCCCAAATAATGAATCATTTAGGATAAGGGTTTGACTACACAACTAGCGACTTCCTTGGTCAGTGTAAGTCATTAAGGAACTCGAGCCATCAAAGTATTTGATAAATATGGTATCCCATTTCATCTATGTATGTGGGTTATGAGCCCATACTAGCAATATAATTCACAAGACTGTCTAGAATGATCGAGTGTTATCATCTTACTCTGGGAGATGATCAGAATTTTTTTTACAATTGTGTGATCTAGACCTACAATTTCTGGTCATCCAAAAGGAATACAATATTACACTCTGGTACGTAATTCATACCATTAACACATGAAAGTGTCAAGGAACATAACTTTACTCTCCATTCCTATCTTACACACATTCTCAAAATGACATTACCTAATATCAAAACTTAATTAAACTAGGCATCTGTAATAAGTCTTGCCTCATTAATAGGAAAAACTACAAGGATCATAATCAACTTCCAATACCAACTTTGTTTAGGCAATAATATCCTAATTTAGTGTATATATTTATTACAAATCATTTTAGGTATTAATATACTTTTATCTTTCTCGCTGATAATAATATTTCTATTATTATTATTATTATCATGTAATAGTATCATTTATGCATCTTAGCATATATATATATATATATATATATATATATATATATATATATATATATATATATATATATGTTAAGATGCATAAATAACGATATTTGGTTCGTACATAGTACATCATCAATATACATCTAACACATATTCCAGGTAATAAGAATATATTTCACATACAACTTTAAACATATCTTTAATACTTTAATTAATATTTGTACTATAATCATGTTCATGAAAGTGACTATGCACTCACTTGAGTTAAGTGAATGGCTGGTGATTTAGGCAGCGCTTCACCACTAGCTTTAGTTTATCCTTTCAAAAGACAAAAATTTCTAGCAAAAAAACCTAGAATTCGCGGGCAGAACTCCAACCTAAAAGCTATTATTTTCTGGGCTCGTAGGTACCTCAGATCCTTGCTAAAGTATCCCAAGAATGCATAAAAGTTGGACTAGATTGTGAAATAAATTCTCCAGAGGAATGAAGAGAATAGGTGTGAGCAAATGAGGCTTGGAATGCCTCTATTTATAGGGTTTCACAGAGTGCGTCGCCCGCTTATCCTGAGGTGAGCTTTTTGGCTACGTATAATCTACCGAATCATGCCATGTATTGAGCATGCACTGGTCCGCGTCATCGCTTTATATAAGTTGTGTGTTGCATGCCTTTGCTTGTCGCCCGAATTTTCAATTTCTTTCTAAAAATCATATACTTCTCATACAAGCTCCATTTTTGACATTCTTTATATCCACATGTATCTATCAACGAGTACTACAACTTTCATTTAGACTCCGTTGGCTAATTCTAAATTTATTGTTACATTACATATTTTTATAGCTTAGACTGTTAAAGCATGTATAAAAAATAATAATTATTATACTTTATTCATCTAGCCCTACCTTATGGGCATTATAGTTACCTCCCCTTTAGGACGATTAATTCCCAGATTCATCAGCGAAACAAGGTTGTATGATGATCCCGCAAGTCACTTTTCGATCCTAAGCTATAATCGTAACTTATATGCCTTAATTATCAAGCTATTGAACTTCTTAGCTACTGGTGGTGCTCAAACTTGCTCCTTCTTTGCATTGTCCAAAATGTTTCTTTCTATATCCTTTACACAATTTCGGCCCGTCGTTATGACTGTGCTTCTTACCTTTGGGGATAGTCTTTGAAACTCTACTCTTTTTATTGGATTTTGAGGATCCCTCATTCTTCCTCTTCTCCCCAACTTCAATTTGGTCAGTAGTTCACCCTTTAATTATGTCTTCAAGAGATTTGGAAACTCTAATGGTTGCTTCCAAAGTAGTTTCTACTTTCACCTTAGGACCGAAATTCATTTATAGACCATTAGAAAATATTTGTATCTTGGAGAGTTCAGTAGGAACCAGGTAGCAAGGAACTAACTTCATTTTCTCAATAAAGGCCACAACATACACACTGACGCTCATCTTTCCTTTCTTCAGATTTTAGAAATCCTTGCTTACTTCTGAAAGGTCTCTTTCTGAGTAGTATTCCCTTTTTAACTGCACAAGGAAATCTTCCCATTACATTTTTCTTGTTTCTCCCTTAGGCATAATGTTAACTAATCATTTCCACCACAATAGCACTCCGGTTTGTAGTTGTCTGGCTGTGAAGATTTCCTTATGTCTGTTGTTATAGTCACAACTCTCAAATGCAATATCCATTTCATAAATCCAATCCATAACTGCCACTGGTGTAGGTTTTCCAGAAAGTGTTGGGGGTGGGATGCCATGAAATCCTCATACTTGCATCCATTTATGTTAATCTCTTCTTCGGTGTTGTTCCTTATAACCCTTCATGATTCAGCCTCATCTACAATCTTACTGTAGCTTTCCTCTTGCGAGTGACCTTCATTTATGTTTAGACACATAATCCTCCTTATTGGCATGAAACATTATATGTCATTTCTAATACATTAACTATATGTCTAAAATCCTGAACACATAATGCCAGTTCTAATACATTAATTAATTATATCTTAACGCTTTGAAAAAGTTTTCTCTCAATAGAAACTATTTAAGGAATGATTAGTGTTGTATTAATCATATTAACCCAGTTTGTTATTATATCACTGGTATTTATGAACATTGTTAGGATATTTGTCATATTTAATTTTTAAAAATTTAACATATTAACAATTAATGGTCCCCGATTAATCTCCGCCTAACCGATTAATCCCTTAACACCAATTCACCGACTAGCTAATGTTGAGCATTTTTGACAACATTGATATATATATATATATATATATATATATATATATATATATATATATATATATATATATATATATATATATATATATATATATATATATATAGGGCTAGGTTATAACGTGGATGGACAACTACTGTGTGGACGATGCTATTTTATGAAAATTACTAAGAGAATATGTTGTTTAGTAATGTGAATACGTTCAATCTCACAGAACTATTGTTATTTTAATGAATTCTCACAAATTCTAATTCATTTTTGTTCTCATACATCGTTTTTTATTTGTTTTAATTCTTACAGAATACGACTCAATAAACATCTTGATATAATTCTGACAGAATGAGAATAATTAAAAAAAAATGTATAATAACCTTATAAACGATTTAATTTGTGAAAATACTTAATAATTAAAATAATTATATAAAATTGAACGTATTCATATTATCAAACAATATATTTCTTTGTAATTCTCACAGAATAGCATTATCCACATGTCCACACAATAGATATCAATCCACATTTGAACCTCTATATATATATATATATATATATATATATATATATATATATATATATATATATATATATATATATATATATATATATATATATATATATATATATATATATATATATAGACCGTTTTGTATTTTTCTTATTTTGAGGGTCAAATGTTGTGTTTTTTGTTCACTCACCCAAAACTACAAGGAACATTTGTTTAACTTACTCTAATAATATTGATAAAATAAATCTCCATTAAAATCTCATTATTTTTATGCAAACTTATAAATAAGTTTGAAACTAAAATTTGTTTATGAATAAACATGAAGTATTAGTAAAAATAACGATTTGATATTTTTATCCGGTTTACCCGTTTCATTGTTGACTAGGACACATAGTGATTAAAAGAACCGAGGAAAATCTTCATTAATGTTCTATTATTTTATCCTAATTTATAAACAGGTCTCAAACTATTGTTTTTACGAAAAACATGAATTACCGGTACAAGTAATGACGTGGTCATGCTCTCCCTGTAATATACATTTTACCTATTTATTGCTAATCTGGATGCCTACTTTCTAAATGAGCAGATTAGATGAATATGATAGTTTATATAATGTTATGTTTACCATAAAACTTGATATTTTGTTGTATTTTATATTTTTTATTATATGAAAAACATCGAACAAAGACTACAATAATTACAAAAACTAGCAACAACTTTATTACTTTTAAAGATTATAAGAAAATTGAAATTGTATATCTAGTTTAATTTAACTTAGTATATCCATCTCATAACCTTATTTTCTGTTGGTTTTTCCCAGTAACACACATTTTTCTGCTTCCATTGTGACATGGATACCTAGTCATTAAGTGAGATGGTGAGATAGATACCAAGTTTTACGGTAGACATATCATTATATAACAATCATATCTATCTCATCAACTCATTTAATGACTAGACGTTCGTGTCAGCAATAAAACTAATATAATTTGTGTTATACGGAGAATTTTTTTAAAAAATTCATTACTTTTATCAGTAATTCATATTTTTCATAAACAGTTTTAGTTTAGAATTTTTTTCGTAAATTATAATAAAATAATATGATTTTAATGGAGATTTCACTAATAATAATAATGATAATAATAAATAAATAATACTAATAATAAAACATAATAATTTAAATAATTATAATATTAGTTACATAATCCTAATATGTATAAGAAGAATAGATAAATATAAATTATATAAGTTTTTGTAGCATAATTGTAAGACTTCAATGAATATTTTAATCTTCTCTTTATGCTCGTCGGTAAGGTAAGTTGTAGGACATAATCTTTATGCTCGTCGGTAAGTTGTAGGACATAGTCCGAATGTATAACTCCAATGTAGTCTTGCTTACCCTAAAAATATTTCTAGATTTAAGGTAGTGTTTGGAATTTCTTATTTAACTAAATAAGCATTTTTTTTTTTGACAAAAATACTTATTACCTTATGTGGAGGTAAAAAGATTTTTTTTAAAAATGTTTTGTTTAGCTTATCTTTACCCTAATAAATGAAAATGTTATTGCCACTTGTCATTCTCTCATTTATTTGGTCATATGTCATTTTGTCATAATTTTGAAATATATTTATTTTCCACTTGTCAATTACTTCATTATTCATTTCCACTATATCATTAATTTAATTTCTATAAATTAAATCTACTATAATAACTATTAATTTCAAATTTCAAATTTCAATTCAAATTTCAATTCAAATTTCAATTTCAAATAAATTTACACTTTAAACATTTGTATTTAACATTTTATTATAATAAATCGTTTAGTACATGGGTCTAGCAATTAAACACATAATTTTAATTAATTTATTTTTTGCATGTTTTTTTTCTTCATAATTTTCACTTATTTCATATTTCAAATTCAAATAAACTTTTCATTTAATTTGCTATATATCATTTTGTCATAATTTAGAGATATATTTATTTTCCACTTGTCATTTATTTCATTTTTCATTTCTAATATATTATTAATTAGTTTCCATAAATTAGACCTACCATAATGATATTAATTTCAAATTTTAAATTTTCAATTTCAATTTCAAATAAATTGACAGTTTAAACGTTTGTGTTTAACATTTTTTTATAATTAATCTATTTAGTATACGGGTCTGATAACTAAATAATAATTTTAAT
Source organism: Lactuca saligna (assembly GCF_052625555.1). Classification (NCBI taxonomy): domain Eukaryota; kingdom Viridiplantae; phylum Streptophyta; class Magnoliopsida; order Asterales; family Asteraceae; genus Lactuca; species Lactuca saligna. Next base: position 225,067,028 of record NC_136424.1, on the reverse strand, counting down.
TTATTTATTTTTTTGCATGTTTTTTTTCTCATAATTTTTATTTATTTCAAATTTCGAATTCAAATAAACTTCTCATTTAATTGTTTGTATTTAACATTTTGTTTTAATCAACCCGTATAATATACGTGTTTCACAACTAGTCCTTACTAATAAATGAAGGTTTTTTTTGCTACTTGTCATATTCTCCTTCATTTTGACACATGTCATTTTTCTAAGATTTTTAAAATTATTTTTTTCCACTTGTCATTTTTTGAGAATTTCACATTTCTTAAACTAAAATTTTTATAAATTCTAATGGGTTATATATATGTAAAGTTATCATTCTATTAATTTGATAATATATTCTCATAAATGCTCCAAACAATTTGATTTCTTTCATAAATGCTCCAAAAGATTACATTTTGTATGGAAAAGCATTATTTTATAAAATATTTAATGTTTATATATTTTAGTATTAAAATTTTACTTATAATAAACCCGTATAATATACGGGTATGGGTGAGCATTGTGCGGTTTGGTACGGTTTTCAGACCAAACTGAACTGCAAACCGCATTGTGCAGTTTTTGCATTCTTAAAACCGTTGGGTGCGGTTTTGCAATGGTTCGGTTTTTCGGTTTTTAAATGCGGTTTTGGTTTGTATCGGTTCGGTTTCGGTTTTTAAACCGTGTTAAGAATTTGGTGCAGCTTTTTTTATGTTTTTTGGTGCGGTTTTTTAAAACTGTAAGAACTGATAACCATGTGCATATAAGCTTGTATTATATTGTTTTTTTCAATACATTCATTTTCAGCTCAAAACAAAATTACATAATCAAAAATTGTAAGTCGCTTAAAATATACCTTGTGACCACTCTCACAAACTAATTAATAATTGAAGGTTGATTGATTTTGACTTAATTTGTTACAAGCTTATTACATGTAATCGATTAGTACATTTGGCTAACAATAGAACATTTCTTTTGCACCCCATATAGTCTTATACAAACACAAAATAAACATATAATAAATATATTATCGTTTATAACTATTTTAAATAGCATGTATATAATATATATTGATTGATTTATTACTATACACGCTTGCGGTGCGGTTCGGTTTTGGTGGGTCGGTTTTTAGGATAGAAACCGCACCGCACCGTTGACCTTCGGTTTTTGCAAAAAATTAAATCCGCACCATTGGTTTTTGCATAGGTTTCGGTTTTCCAGTTGCGGTTTACTGCGCTTTTGTCGGTTTTTCTTTAGTTGGTTCGGTTTTTGCTCACCCCTATATACGGGTCTCACACCTAGTGTGTTATAAAAAAAACTATAAATTTATAAGTTGTTTTTTAAATTGTATTCGGATCAATTTATATATAATAATAGACATGCTTACATAATATTTTTAGATAGTTCATGAAACAGACAAGTTTATTTAAGACGTGAATGAGAGAATCCTAGGTTTGGATAGTAGTATTGTCTTTTTAGAGTAATAAACTATAACCTTTTTTTAAAAATTCAGGAAAAATTAAATTTTTAAAAATGAATTTTTGAAGGCTTTTTGTGGTAATGAAAAGCTAATTTGAAAAGCGCTTATTTGCTAGTCAAACACTTCTATAGACTAATTGTTTTTGTTTTAAAGTCAATAAGTCAATAATCACTTTGCATACTTAATCCTAAACGCCCCCTAAAATTTTCCAGCTTACTATTTGTAACGCCCGCAAATCCGGGCTAGTCAATTTAGAGGCAATAGAGGTCGAAAATGACTTTTCGACAAAAGATTATTTAGAATAAATAGTCTTAACCAAGTTTTAGAATATGTCACAAGCTTTCCGTACATATAAAGAACGCCAAAATCCGAGTTATAACGAAGAAGTTATGGCCCGCCGAAGTTTTACGGCAAAACCGGCACGGCACCGGGAGACGTAAATAGTGAATTTATGATAGAAGACTTTTTAGCCTTAGCAATCTAAACAGAAGTCGTAGAATATGTTAAAATAAGAACATCGATAAAAAGAACGCCCAAATCTGACTTCGTATGAAGAAGTTATGATTTTTCTAAGATTCGGCTTAGCAGTGTACAGCCCGAAACTCGAATTTTAGTTCGAGCGGTTTTTGGCTTACGCGACCTAAATGAGAGTTGAAGATCTCATTAATAGGAACTCGACGGTAAAAAGACAGACGAAAACGGAGTCCGTATGAAGGAGTTATGAACTCTTCGCGGTCATTTAACAGTCTAAACGCCTCCTACTGTTAAATTTGAGATCGGTCGAGAACTAGTCGACGGATCTAAACGAAAGTTGTAGATCTTGATTTTACCTACGCGTGGATATAAAGAACGTCGAAAACGGAGCTCGCATGCGAAAGTTATGATTTTTCTAAGTTTGAGGGCTGATACGCGATAGGGGTGACGTGGCACCACCAGAATTGGACACGTGGCACCACCAGAAGGCCACCACATGGACCAACTCGACGAGTCATGACTCAGACTCGGCGAGTCCACCAGTCAGGCCTCCTATAAATAGAGGTGCCGGGCATTCACTTCTCTTCACACCTCTCCAACATTCTTTCTCTCTCTAGTTTCTCTCTCTAGCCTCCCAAACCCTCCCTAAAGCCTAGGTAAACCCCCTAGCACCCGAAGGAAGCCCCAAGGCTCCCGGAGTCCTGAGAAAAAGGGTCTTTCGGCTCGGAAACGCTACTCCATTTGCAAAAAACCCGCTGTAAGTGAATTATGCCTACACTATCTTTAGTATAACTTATGTTTTAATATAGTAACATTATTAGGAACTTATAATGAGTATTTGGGCTATCATTATGAGTTATATTGAGTGTTATTTAACGCTTATATAATAATAACAATAATAATAGTCAGACTATTAATTAGTCACGGTTATCGTTAGACTAAACCCTAGTGGTACTGGTACTAGGTTTTATCGAAGGAATATCGTTTTGAGAGTATCGAAGTGCTGTCCGAGTGCTGAGTCACCACCTATTCAGGTGAGTGCATGGTCCCTTTCATCTTACACATAAATATGAAGTATTTATTATATAATTTACGTGTTGTGAGTGTATAGTCCCTTTCATCTTACACATAGATATGAAGTATTTTAATATAAATTACGTGCTATGTGTACATATTGTCTGGATACTTGCTGTCTATGTTGAGTGAAAGATTTTTATACATGTTTTAAATGATTTAAACTGTATACGTATTTTATATCTACAAAACGTGTTGGGAAAAACATGGGTAGATGAAATAGTTGTTTTGTGATAACACGATGGGAGACATCAATGTTGTCAGTGATCTAGTCATCTAGTGGAGTATAGATGACGACTATGGACGGTACTAGACGGTCCAGTGGAACGATAGCAGTTTCGTAACATGTAAGTATTTTTGAACTACGTGCTCATTAGGTATTTTTGAACTGAGTGTGTTCACTACGTATCTTTGAACTGAGTGTGTTCACTAGGTATTTTGAACTAAGTGTGTTCACTAGTTACTTTTGAACTAAGTGTTTACCAGATGTTTCGGACTATGTGTTCACCAGATATATTCTATAAGCCTTGGTAATGATGGACTTCGTGTCGATTCCTTAGCATGATCCTTAGGAATAAATAAACGAGGAATAGCTGATTCTTAGGGTAGATCCTTAAGACTAAAGAAGATAATGAGGATGGGTAATTGGGTTGATTGTTTAAATTGTTTAAACATAATAATTATATTATTGTGGGTTGAAAACCCTATGTACTCACCAGGTTTCCCAACCTGACCCACTCAGTTTATTTATATCACAGGTATTGATATGAAGTCACTTTACACTGAGAGATTTAAAGAGACGTAGATCACTAGTGTAAATAAATGTAAGTTCTGTTTATGCTTATGTTTCTGTATTAACGATGACATCCCAAACGTTTTAAAATGAAATAAATACGTTTCTTCGAAAATGTTTTAATAACGTATTTACCATGTTTTTCTGGGAACAAATTCCGCAACATTTTTATAAAATGAAGTACTCTGATTTTTATAAAGCATAAACAAAATCGGTCTTTTCTGGCTGTGATTTTGGGAATGTCACACTATTGCCTCCCTCGTATTTGTTCCTCCAACTAATGCTTCTTTAATATTTGTCCCTTTCGATCAACTGTACATTCTCCATCTTCCCACACAAACACATGGTAACGCTTGATTTTCCATCACCATCTTCGACGATCTACATGTTTAGTCAAATGTGAAGGCAACTCCCTTCTTTAGCTTTAGATTGACATTAGTAAGACATTCCTCTCGTGAAGCCTAGCCCCGACCCTCCGTCGATGATACCACCTCGGTAAAAGCCTTTTGTCGTCGTTCTGTCAACCCCCAGTCGGCGACAGTAAGACATTCCTCTCGTGAAGCCTAGCCCCGACCCTCCGTCGATGATACCACCTCGGTAAAAGCCTTTTGGCGTCGTTCTGTCAACCCCCAGTCGGCGGCGGAAACGTCGGACTGTTCGACATAGTAATGGATCACGATTATTGAACATACATTGAACAATACAAAAATAACACTACAAAATACATTCTTCCAATAATACTGAATATAAATTACAATGTCTTTATTCTTCGAGTACATGAAAACCAAATTACGATATGTGTCTTAATATTCAAGCATAAACATAAAACGAAAATTGATAAGTAGTTCCTTGATTATTTATGAGGATGAAACTCAGTCTTCTTACGTCCCTAAGAATACATGGGTTTTGAAGATACGGCAACAATAATGTTTGTGAGTTCCATAGGTTGACACAATTTACTTTAATAACCAGAAGTGTTTTTATATAATTTTGATTGGTTGACTAGTTTATATAAAAAGTGTTTTTTTTTTTCGAACCAAAAAGTATAAAATTTGAGATTATAAGTATTTATCCTACTTATGTAATTATGTGATTCCTTTCATTTTGATAATTTTGATTATAAGTTCTTACTTAACTTATCAAACATAAACCTACTTGTAAATTCATGCAAGTACTCAATATATCAACTTAAGTCCTATTTCAACTTAATTAATTGTTATTAGTGTGTACTACTGGGCTATTATGAGCCAATAACCGATCTAAACGATTGATTCAGGCTCTGTAATGCACTACACAGGGGCCGTGTCGAGAACATCACCAACGCTTTATCAACATCGTGAAAGAGATTAGAGAATAAATATTAACACCCGTTTAGACTCGCCAGGCAAGGGTTGTAACTGACAACCACAAGTAGGGGTGTCAACTCATATATATCTATACATAACGTTCATCACTTATTTAAGATTAATAGTTATAGCACAGAGGGATTTACTAATTTTTTATTCTTAGTTGATGAAAAGATAAACTCATATAGTAGTCCCGAGTTAAACAGTTCTAAAAGTGTGTGATTACGTGTCATAAACTTTAAGTTATAAAGTTTCTAGACTTGTTGTTCATTTGTTAAGTTTAAACCGTTCTGTACGTGTGATTTCATGTCCTAAACTTTAAGTTGTAAAGTTTCTAGACCTATAGTTAGTTCGTCGTATAAAACCATATAAGTTTTCTAAAAAAATTTGGGTAGCGTAACACCTATATTTTGATCAAAGCTAGGTTTTACCCAAAATAACACCAACAATTTCAAGTATGCGAAGAAACCTAAACAGATTTATAATTACTGTTTTTAACAATATGAAAACTATTTAACAAATATTCACCACATGATTTAACGATTTTTGTCATTTCTAATCATAGTCTATATAAGAGTATAAAAATCTTTATAAACATCGTATAAATGCATCTAGTTTGAACAAAAACAATTGAGTCCATTAAAAAATAGTTTTTATCAAACTATAAGTAACCGTTTTTATAAAATCCTATACATATTGTGTAACATCCGGATCATCTAAGTATGAATTTTAAAAGTAAATTGTGAATTTTGGCTGGCCACAACGTGGTGGAGGTATCATCACGACATGTCAAGGCTCATATGAGACGTGCAACTTAAGTGTGTTCCATGACGTGGCAATATATTGCCCGCAATGTGGCAACAATTTTATGCTAAACCCTAATTCTAAGATGTGTGCCCTTATTTATAGGATGTCATGGATAGGGTTTTCACAACCTCAATCTCTGTCACCTCTCTCTCACTCTCATAGAAGCCCTAGCCTCCATTGTTGAATATCTTGAGCTTTTGTTGGCATTTTGGTGTTTTGAAGGAGAAGGAATCACACTTGATGTATAGATCTAGCTTCCAAGCCTTATCATCATCTTCTATCTTATATTATGGACCTTTGTAAGTGCTCAAGATCCAAACTCTATTGTTCTATGTCTCTAGATCTATGTTTTTGTCCATTTTTTTCAAAGATGAGCTAGTTGGAATTGCAGGATTCCATAAATTTAGAAACTTTATAGATCCTTGAGAACCTTTGTTAAACATAAGGTTCAGATATGAAGTGTGTTGGTGTTTTGAGCTCCATGCATGAGATTTTGGTGTTATTCTCCATTTTTCACCTACCTTGATCTCTAGACTTGGATTGGACATGCATGAATGAAAATCATCGATCTTTAGGTTGTAATGGATGTTAGGAAGCCTTATGGAAGGAATCAATGAAGGACTTAATGGATTGAGAGCTAAATCCATTAAGTTGAGAAAGTCCAGTTCCCACGACGTGACAACCTGCATGCCACGACATGGCGAATGGGGATTTCATGACTGTTTTGGACGGACCCTTCCACGACGTGGTAGCATGATTTCCAAGGCGTGGAAATGGATTTTTTTATGATGGACTTAAGTTGTTACTTAGATTTTGATAGGGGTTTTGTTCACCAGCCACGATGTGCTCATGGATTGGCCATGACGTGGAAGCCTGCTGAAGTCCATGTTTACCGTTGACTTTGACCATTGAATTTTCGAGCCTGTTGACTTTTGGTTAAATTGATAGTTGTAGAGTGTAAACTAAGGTGTGAACTTGTGTGATTCGATAGGAGGATTGTAGCACCTGTTTCATGATGTTAAGTTGGGAATTTTCTGACTTTGTGAGAGATGTAAGTCTTCTCACTATACTTATAGGATGCTAGTTGTCTTTTTGACTCTTGCATTGTATATTGGGTAGAGCCCATTTGTATGTTGGACGGTGATCGTTTGTATGCTAGGTGGTGCCGGTTATTTGGTGGAGCCCTTTATGTGGGTGAGGACCGTTACGATGAACGGGCCCAATGTTATGTATGGTGTGTGGTATTTTGGGGAACTCACTAAGCTTTATGCTTACGGTTTTTGGTTTAAAGATTTCAGGCAATTCTGGATCCAAAGGTAAGGGCCCGACGTGATCGCACAACATTCCCTTGATTTTTATTTGACACTGTTATTTGGATTTACTCTAATGTTGAGAATATTTATATTGTGTTTGGTTTTGGAACGATTGGTTGTATCTTTTTGGGTGTTTTGAAAATGAAATTTTTATCATTATTTTTTTGGATGTTACATAATGGACCAAACATGTTTAAAAAATAAAGATGATTGTTTTGCATGTATTCTCCCCAGAAAAACATTAAGATCTTAAAAGGGTCGTAGAACTCAGTTTCGATGCGTGCTTTAAACAATTGGTGCGTTTGTTTCAGAAACTGGATCCAGAAACCGAGATTCAAACCGTGACCCGAGATTTCACGAATGACACCTCTTTGTCACCAAAAAACACTTGAAGGTTGTAGATAGGGAAAAAGCGAGTTCGAAAAACAATTTGAATTCACCGAAAAAGTTATTTCAACTGGAAAGCAAGATTCATCTTACGATTTGTGACTTTTCTCCAGGAACACTTTTGGAGCAAAAAAACACTTGAAAGTAAAGTCGAGAACATCTACTGTAGAAGTAGTCTTATGAGCTTCATCGGAAGTCTTGAGAGCCATATTAGTTTCTTCATCAGATGGAAAGGTGAAAGGAAGACAAGTTCGGAGAGCACGTTGATGCATACAAATAAGTGTATATTCAACTTGTTCTCTGGTGAGCTCCAATTGTCTTGTATGATCCCTACCAACAAAATCAGACCAGTCGTTGTAAAAAATACCTGATCATCCTTTACCAAAAGCAGGTATTAGACCAATTGTGTCTTTCAAAGTAGGAGGGACTACTCCAGCTTTGGAAAGCTTAGAATCAGAGATAGGTTCCCCTGATTCTGCTTGTGTAGAACCGAGAGGGATTTCAAAAATGAGTCATGAGTGTGTCCCAGTAGGCTTTAAGGGACATTGTTCAATACATGCACCATTTTCTTGAGAAGATGGGGGTAGATTATATGTAGACTCCCTGTGAGTGTGTGAGTGTGTGTGTGTGTGTGCACGATATTGAAACTCTGAAGGGTACTTCGGAAGAGTGGATGGGATGGGTAAGCTCCTTTTGAGATGATTCATTAGCTTAGTTTCTCTTTTTGGCTCAAACTTTTGAGGGTGATTGCTTTCGTTTGGCCATCTTCTTCTTACATCCTCCTGAAGAGGTTGATTTGTTCACATCTGCGGCTGGATAATCTGAGATTGGGGTAGATTGTGTTGGTTTGAACACAACCAAAATATCAAGATGACGTTTTAGATATTGTGAGTCGGATGGAACTATAACTAACATGTGTACTGGAAAATGTCTGATAAGTCCGAAATCAAATTGGTTAGGTGACCTATAAGTATTTATAGCTTTAAAAAAACAAGTTATGAATTTTTTAACGGACTTTACCTATCCCGACATGTTAAAATATAATTTGAAAAAAGTTAAAATTAGCCAATAGATTCTAAACTAAAGTTGTAGAGTACATCTACATATACATGTGGATATAAAGAACTTCTAAAATGGAGCACGTATGCGAAAGTTACAGAATTCATAAGTTGGAAGAGTTTGGTGCGAGGGGGAGTATGCCCCACGTAATTAATGAGTATGCATCGCGGTCTCGCAAACTTGGCCCAAAAGAACCCACGCCACCCTATTCAAAGTTTGCCACGTGCCCCTCGTACGCGCAGTGTACACTTGAACACCCTACATATCGAATTATCCCAGCGTAGTCCGAGGTTGAGGCCTATATAAAGGATGCGAGGCTCACTCCCAAAAGTTACACCATAACCCTTATCTCTCTCTCTCTAACTTCTCTCTAAACCTCTCCCAACCTCTAGTACTTCCCGAGTCCTAAGAGGCGAGTCCCAGAGTGCCAGAAGGCTCCGAGAAGAAGAGCTTTTCGGATCGGAAGTTCTGCCCCTGTAGATCCCGGTTACTAGCCAAACCCCTGGTAAGTGGGATATGTTTTCCCTACTCTAAGTATAACTTATGTTTAAGTTTATTATTTTTATTATGAACTTATAAACAATATATATATATATATATATATATATATATATATATATATATATATATATATGAAATATAAAAAGTGTTATTATAACATCTGTTAACTACATGTAGTACGGGGAATCTGGTTTGAAGGGTCACATAGGGTTGTTGGATTTCAGAAGTATTGTAATGCCAAAAGGGTCTTGCCCTCCAATGTTTCATGTATGGCCCCTATCGTACATAGTGGTTGAAAATTATTGTTTAACATTTATAAAACAATGTCGCTCATAAATAGTTGCTAAAAATATTATAGTAAAATGTAGTGGTAATGATAAAATGTTTCTTCGAAGGAAAATAGAATTGTTAGAAGCGAAGTATTGCCCGAGTTGGGAATCATCACTTTAACAAGTGAGTGCATAGTTACTTTCATCATACACATAGATATGAGTATTTAATATATATTACGTGCTATGTATGCATATTATTTGTATTCTTAATATCAATGATGGATGAACTGAATATACATGTTTTATTTAATGTAAAATATATATGTATTTTATACCTATAAAAATATTGGGTAAAGATCGGTAGATGAATGACGAAGGATGAAAGCTTATATAGATGAACATTGGCAGTTATATACTTAGTCTCGTATAGATGAACATTGGCAGCTGTGCCACAACCTGTTGATGTTTTCGAACTATGATGTACCCTAAACATCCTAGCAAATGCGCCTAAAGGATAATATCGGTTGCAGCACCTAATAGAGAACGTCATATCCCTAGTAGTTGTGCCTAAATGATAATATTGGTAGGCGTGCCTAATATATAACATTGGCAGGTGTGCCATTGGCAGCGATGGACTTCGCGCCAATTCTTTAGGACGACCCTTAGGAATGAACGAGTGAATGATAGATGATTCTTAAGGTACATCCTTAAGAAATAAAGGGGATAATGGGGATGGGTAATTGGGTTAATTGTTTGATGATGAAATATATTAACTTTATTATTGTGGGTTGAAACCCCTATGTACTCACCAGGTTTCCCAACTTGACCCACTCAGTTTATTCGTATCACAGGTGTCGATATGAAGCTACATTACATCGATAGATTAAAGGAGATGTAAATCACTAGTGTAAATGAATGTAAGTTCTGTTTATGTTTATGTTTCTGTATTGACGAAGACATCCCAAAGTTTTTATATAAACAAAATACATTTCTTAGGAAATGCTCTGATAATATATTTATCATGTTTTCTGGGAACATATTCTAAAAATATTATTCTTTATAATGAATACTCTGATTTTCAAATAAGCATAAATAAAATTTTAGAAATGACCGTGAATTTGGGGAAGTCACAGTGGATTCCTTTGAATATTTTTTCTTCGATGAAGGTTTGGAAGCTTTGGGAGTATTTTGAGAAGACGCCATTGTTGAAGGTTGAAATCTTGAAGAAGAGAGTACAGAGAGAAAGATCTAGGAAGAATATAGCTAAAATGAAAAGTGGGAACACTTAGGATTCGGCATCCTTTTATAGGTTTGATATTTTGGGTCGGGTCCAAGAATGGAATGATGACACCTGAACACGAAATGGATCGTATTAAATGCATTGACTAAAAAGGCTTCCTAAATGACTATTTCGAATGAAAGATGGGACGTTTGTTTATTCAAAAGAGAAAATTGTCGATTCAACTCAGATATCACTCATTGCTTTATTGGAACGTGTCAAAACTTTAATGAGTGAAATAATTGATGTCAATGTGCTTGGTCATTTAGGAAGCCTTTTTAGTCAATGCATTTAATACGTGATATCGGAAAATTTTATGATATCACTCATTGCTTTATTCCAAGACCATGATCTTTAATAAAATGGTACCGAATGTCAATGTGCCTGGTCATGGAATGTTGAATTGGATTGTGAGAAATCGCAATTGCACTTTGAGAGTCATAATTGATGTGAATCTATTGAAATCGATAACCATAGTCCAAAAGTTGGGATTCCAATCAAAGAACTTGCAAAATGCAGCTTGCAGCAACAATGTATTCTGCTTCGGCTGCTGAAAGAGCAATAGAGTTATGTTTCTTGGATAACTAACTAACCAATCTTCCACCCAAAAATTAACAACCACTAGATGTGTTTTTTCTATCCAGTTGAAAGCCTTCATAGTTTGAGTTAGAATAGGATTGAAAAAGGAAACTTTCATTTGTCAGATAACAAACTCCGAGGTTCTTTGTTCCTTTAATATATCGGAAAATTTTCTTGATGGTCAGAATATGAGACATCTTCAGATTCACCTAACATCTAGCACACAGACATGTAGAGAACATAATGTATGGACGACTTGTAGTGAGGTAGAGTAGCAATATGATCATTCCCGTATACTTATTCAGATCAACAGCAACACTTGATAGGTCCGAGAAGATCTTGTGTCTAAGATTATTGGAACCTCTGTAGAGGCACATGTGTCCATTGAATAATTTTTCAGAAGTTCGAAAATGTATTTTTCATGATTAATAAAGATTCCTTTGTTGGTCTGATTAATTTCTAGACTGAGGGAGAAACATAATTCATGATTGAAGCTCATTTGCAATCGACTAACCATTAATTTTTAAAAATGAGCAACCATCGTTAAATACGTTGATCCAAAGATGATGTCATCAAAATATATTTGAAATAACATGAGATGGTTTCTATTCGATGTTTGGAATAATGTAGGATCAAGAACTCCTCTTTGAAAATTGGAAAACTTCAAAAAATCAGTGAGAGTTTCGTACTAGGCACGTGGAGATTGCTGGAGACCATAAACAACTTTTTGAAGTTTTTAACAATAGTTTGGATATGAATGATGTACGAATCCAAGGGTTGTTGAAGATACACTTCGGTATCAAGTTCACCATTGAGAAAGACACTTTTGACGTCCATTTGTTAAACTTTAAAGCCTTTTTGAGCAACATAAGTAAGAATGATTTGGATGGCTTCAAGACGAGCAACATGAGTAAAGGTCACGACGTAGTCGACTCCTTCGATATGAGTAAATCCTTTAGCCACCAATATCACTTTGCTTCTGATTATAACTTAATTGCCATCGAGTTTGTATCGGAAGACCCATCTTGTACCAACAATAATGTATTCCTGAGGAGGAGGGACAAGAGTCCACACTTGATTTTTGTCAAATTCTAATAGCTCTTCTTGCATGGATGTAATCCAATCAGAACGTTCTAAAGCCTCCTTAAGGATTTTGGTTCAACCGTTGATATGAATGCCGAGAAGTGAGATGCATTTTGAATGTTGATAGTAGAGCGATTTTGAACTCCAGCATTGAGATTTCAAGTAACTTGATTCGGAGGATGACCCTTTGTCTAGATATGCAGTCTCGGAAGTTCTTGTGTTGCGGATGATCCAATATCAATAATTGGGTTATGTTTTCCCCCCTAAAAAATTTGAGGATGATGCTGTCACACCCCAAAACCACGAACGGCGGAAACGTTCAGGGGTGGAGGACGTCATGTACAGTATCACAACAGTGTAATATAATAAACAAGCAACAACATCATCCATTGCATTATAAGTAAAGTTTTAATACATGTGTGTTTCTTTCATTGTAGTAAGACACCAAAAATATACAATCAAAATAAAAGACGAGACTTGTCTGCTCCGTCTTCTCAAAAACCTGGCCTCCGTACCTGTCTACTGATGACCTGAGAATACAAGTTATTTTGAAAGAGAGTATCAGCTTTAAAGCTGGTGAATTCATAAGTATATAAGTGTCATTGCCTTGTTTGTGAAAATCTGTTATAAAGGCCATGTAAATCGTTAAATGAAGATGTTGATGTACGTATGAAAACCCTAGAAAAAAAACCCTTATTTTCTATAAGTATGAAATGTAGTCTTCTACCAAGATCCGAATGTTCTGTATGTATGAAGTGTAGTCTTCTACCAAGACCCGAATGTTTTGTAAGTAAACTGATAGTTTTCCTTTCTATTGTTTAGTACTGAAGTACTTAGTCTAACTCATCGTTTATGTGAAAGAATCACAAAATAAAGTAAATAGGAAAAATATAATCATGTAAGTGTTAACCCTGGGTGACCAGGATTACCACGACATCGCCGAAGCGAAAGGTATACCCGATGAACATCCGAAGATTGTCCACTCACCCTCTGTAGCAGCAGCAGGGTGGAGGGAGGGTTAATCCCATAAAAACATTAACCTAATGATCATCCGAAGATTCTCATCTCATCCCCTGTTGCAACAGGAGATGGAGGAATGGTTAGTTCCGTAACTGATTCCTAATATAAGTAATAACCCAAGGCATTCGTAGATGTTCATCACCCACTGTTGCTAACAGATGGGTTCCGGAATGGTTAGTCCCGTACGTATATCCCGAGGTACTGTGGGATAGAGGCCCATCTAGGTATCCCGAGGTACTGGGGATAGGGTCCAGTCTAGATATCCCGAGGTACTAGGGATATGCAGGAAGATTTAAACAGAAAGTACTAATAAATCATCCTCGCAATTCGAGATACAAGTATTCATGTTAATGTACATAATTAAGTGTATCTACGTAAAGGTACTCATGTAATGCGTTCATGTACACGTATTCATGTATCATGTAAGTATATGTAAACGTACTCATGTATCATGTAATCAAATGTAAAGGTACTCATGTATCAGGTAATGTACTGGTATAGACTCATGAATGAACTGACTCTTGTGTGATTCCTTGTAATAGGAATTATGTTTGATATCTCCAAATTATCCCTATGATAATTTTCTGGAAGGTAATTGGTTGTTTAAGTAGGTTTATACCCTCTTACTACTCAAGGGTGTGAGAAGCTAAATGAAAACTGTAAACTATAACATCAATACGTATATGGGAACATAAGTGTACATGCATAGTTTAGTTTAATAATGAAAGATGGTTTTATAAGACACCTTAGGGGGTTTGAAACCAAAATTAACAATGACTTGATGTCATTTTTGATATACATTTCAAATGTAAAACAATTGATAACAATACGTTATTAAGATTTAAAACCATTTCTTGCATCACATTTTGTAGTATGTGAAATCCGTTAAATGACAAACACAGTTATAAGATACATAACAATGATTTAACAACATGTTTGTTTCTACTTGTATTCCCCCCCCCTTTAAAGCATTTAAAATCATTTAAAACATTGATTAGGGGTATGAACTCACATGTAGTTGGTGATTGGGATGAAATGAACGGTATCGGATTGCTAGGTGTCAAGCGAGAACTTGTGAACACACTACGATCCTAATGAACATATAATCACACATATATGCACTCAATTAGACATAATTGACTAATTGATAATGTTTAAGACATCCTAGGCATATAAACACTTTATATAAGTATTTTAAGCCATAAGGATTGCATCTAAGCCATTGTGGGACAGGGTACTTGTGTTTAGGGTTACCAAAGGACCCCATATGAGAGTGTACTCTCTCTAAACCATCACACATGGAGTTTACAGTTGTAAACTATTGAGTTTACAGCCGTAAACTCCCAAACATGTGTGTTTGGTGTGTTTTGAAGTCCCAAATGCTTTCTAGAATTGTTCTAACTTAGTGGCTAAGTCCTTGGAAGAGTTTAAGGTCTAGAAGTACTCCAATTAGGAGTTTATGGCCTCAAGGCTAATACCCTTAGAGTTTACGGCCGTAAACTCTAAGTATGGTGGGTTTTAGTTGTTTTCAAGCCTCTTGCACTTGTGAGATATGTTCTAGACAATTGTTCAAAGCAAATGAGAACCCTAGGCACACTTTGGTGCCATCCTTTTGAGTTTACGGCCCAAGAACATTGTCTTGGCCGTAAACTCACTTTGAAGAGTGATTTTTATGTATTTAGGTTACTCATTTTTGTAGGAAACAATTCCATGAAGGGGTTTAGGGCTTTAGGTGTCTTGAAACCACACTTTTGTCCATCCTTATGGAGTTTACGGCCTAAGCTTCTCTTGGGCCATAAACTCACTTTGTTTTGTGTCATTTGATGTGTTTAAGACCTTGTTCTACTTGGGGAAATAGCCTAGATACAAGTCCTAACGTCCTAGTGTCCTCAAAACACCATGTTATGTTACAATATGGAGTTTACGGCCTAAGAGAGTTCTGGGCCGTAAACTCCCAATCTTGGGTGGCTTTTGGCTTGTTTTTTCGTCCCTAACATGCATACATAAACCTCTAAGGCCTTATCATAACACATGTGTTGGTTTTGACTTCGTTTTGGGAGTTTACCGCTCAAGAACACCTCGAGGTGTAAACTCCTAGATTTCATGTTTTAGCCTTCTAAAACATGTTATAGACACGTATAAAGCTTTCTAACAATACTATAAAGAGTTACTCACGTTTTGGTATAAAAACCCAAAGATCCGTCAGAGAGAAAATGGCTTTTCTCTAGTCGGAAATGTGAATAATGAATGATTTTGGTTTAGAAATCTATTTATAGTCCTGAGATATTTTGGCAGAAAATATTTTTATTCCTGAAATGATCCCTAATAAATTAGAGTGTTGGAATAACAGTGTTGCACCAAACCCTAGTGCACCCACTCTCCTGATATTTCCTGAAGTGTAAACCCTGAATTTCTCAATCTTACGCGAAAAGTCTGAAAATTAACTGTGACTGCTACAACTTCTATTGAAGTGATATAGTTTGTACAGAATGGAAATTTCGGGTTGTCACAGATGCTCCCCCTGAACTTCAGAACCAGATATGTCAACGTCGTGATCGTTCGTAAAGTCAAATAGTCATCATCGTTGTTGTTTAGTCAAATTCAGCGAATTGATCTGTTGCATCTTGAAATCTATCAACATTTGATTTAAGTGTTGGATGACTATACTGTTGGAATAGTGTCTAAGGCTATAACTATATTCGGTGGTGCATGGTCCTTTTGGGTTGCCTTCACCATAGCAACTGGAAGGATGATTTGTTAAGAGAGAGTAAATATTATAAGGAATAATATTTGACTATTTGATTAATATAAGTCATAAATTAATTGGTATTAATTTGGTGACTTAAAGAGATTAATTAAATAAGAGGGTATAAACTGTCAATTGTTTGATAGTTAGACTTTAGACTATAAATCCATTAGGGTACACCTTGGATGGATTCTAAGAGCTTTAGGATAGCTTAAAATCGTCCATATGGTTATCTATGGAATGGATTTGGATAGCCTTAAGAGAAGATTATCTAATTAGGGTTTAAGGTGAAACCTTAAGGAGTCTAAAGGTATAAATAGGCCCTTGGGATGGGGAATTCATGTACAACTTTGTAAAATCTGAAAAAGGGAACCTCTGGTCGAATTCCATCCCCTCTCCTCTCTCCTAAATCATCTTGCTTGCTATTGGTGTTTGTAAGCCATTAGAGGAGTGACAATTGTGACTCTAGAAGCTCCAAGACAAACAAGATCAACAAGGGATTCAAAGGTATGATTCTAGATATGTTTTAATATTGTTGTTTAACCTAATTAGTCATTAGAAGTCTTGGATTCAAAAGCATGTTTATTAGAAAGCCTAGATCCAAGCAATAGGGTTTTGCATGCGCACATAGGAAAGTTCTTATGGCTAAAACCCAACAGTGGTATCAGAGCCTAGATTGGTTTTCTTTAAATTGTTGCTTGAATAACTGAAACAAACCTGCAAAATTCGATTTTTTGGGTTTTGAGTCACTGACTCGGCGAGTTCCAAGGTGGACTCGTCGAGTAGGCCTGACTCGGCGAGTCCCCTTGTGCACTCGGCGAGTCCAGGCGTCAGGAATGGCCAGATTCGGGATTTTTTCATAATTATCTTATGGAAACTTACCTTAATCATATTAGATCAATGTAAATCCGATTTTTTGATAAATATGACTATTATCTTGATCTAATTAAAGATATTTATCATCTAATAAAAATATTTAATTTCCTTATATGATAATGGTTAATTATTTTGGTAATTATCTTCAAAGAAATCAAAATAAATCAAATAAAGATAATTAGAATATTAATTGTTAATTGGAATTATTTGTTATTTGATCCTTCATGTTTTAAATGTTTAAAACCTACCCTAAAGCTTTGAAATTTATATTTGTGATTAAAAGTTTTAATTTAGACAACTTAAATTTCAAACCCTAGATTTTGAAAAGTTTAAAATACAACCCTATACTTATATGATATTACTAGAATAATATATATATATATATATATATATATATATATATATATATATATATATATATATATATGTATAACTAAATGCTAGTCTTACCGCTAGTAGGACTCATTCGCGAAGCCGATCTATAAGGTGGGTATAAGGTTGCGGCCTATAAAATGGCGCTTAATGGGTGTACACTCACACCCACCGCTTGCTTGATTGGTGGAGGGTCGTTAGCCGAACGGGTAGGATAGGGCAACCTCATCCTCTCATTAAAAGTATAATAAGAAATACGAAGTAACTAAATTTTTTTTAAAATTTCCCAATCTTAGTTACTTTAGGAAAAGTGAATTGATGCAATCCCATGAAATTACACTTTGCACCTTGCTAAGATGTTAGTGGAGCATGTGTGGTTTACCGGCACACTAATTGGTTCTAAGCGAAGGTGGCAAAGGGTGATTCATTGTTTATCATAGTTCGATGGAGCGTGTGTGGTTTACCGGCACACCGAATAGGTGATCGTTACAATGAAGGCACCATGTGAATTTGCATGGTAATTCACACCCGCTTTGTGATCCTCGGCATCCCAGTCACAAACAAGAGGGGCATATCGAGATTTAAACATGCCATTGAATAGTTCAATGAATCTCATTCGAACCTAGGAATTCTCAAAAACACTAAGAACTAATAGTTTAAGTTTTGTGATGGAGAATTAGTGAATCGTCATTCACTTACCTTCAATTTATTTGCATGTTAGATTACGGCATCCCTTTTCTAGTATGTAAATGTTATTGTTGGATCCTAGCCCTAATTTTTCTTATTGGGTGATAATTAGGGATTCTTGTTCTAATCTATCTTTGTCCTTTCTATAGATGTCAAACGCAAACAACGCTGCTGCTAGTTCTTTCACGTTGATGAGCCTTTGCCAAAAGGTCACCTTCGATGGAACGAACTTTGGCGAATGGATAAGATACATTCGCACCATTGCTCGCTATGAGGATAAAGAGTATGTCCTCAACGAGAAGCTCGAGAAAATCAACCCCGAAGTTGCTACTCCCGCCGAAATCACCGCCTTTGAAACTCATGAGCGAGATGCAACGAAAGTACATTGCATCATGATCGCCACCATGAACTCCGAATTCCAAAAGTCCTACGAGGACATGTATCCATACGAAATGCATCAAGAATTGTTAGAGAGGTACCACCAAAACGCGAGACAAGAGCGTTACGAGATCTTCACTAACATGATTTCCGCCAAGATGGGTCATGGAGAATCTCTTACCGTGCACTTGCAAAAGATGCAAAGGTATGTCGACCGCCTTCGCAAGTTAAATGTTGACTTCGGCGAAGACTTGGCGATCGACATGGTGCTTCACTCTTTGCCTCCGATGTACAATCAATTTAGGATGACCTACCACATGAATAAAGAGGAGGTCACTCTAAGTAAACTCCAAGGTCTCTTGAGGGTTGCTGAGAGCAATTTCAAGGACAAGTCTGTTGCACCAACTCCCAATCCATCCGCTGCTCCTGTCTTGGCTATTGGTCAAGGGAAGGGAAAGAAGAGGAAAGCTTCTTCAAATAACTATCGAAAGGTGAAAGACCGAGATGGTTCCTCTTCTAGTGGGACCAAAGTTGATCCCTCTAAGCCCTGCTCTAACCCGAAGGAGGCAGAGTGCCACCACTGCCACAAGATAGGACATTGGAAGAGAAGCTGCCCGGATTACCTGCAAGCCATCAAGGAAGGAAAGATCAAGCCATCTTTCGCAGGTATATATGCAATCAAATCTAACGATTCTAATCATGCTATTTCTTGGGTTCTTGACACCGGTTGTGGTTATCACATTTGTTCTAATGTGCAGGGACTAAGAAGAAGTAGGGATGTGGAGCAAGGAAGGATCAATCTAATCATGGGGAACAGAAGATCGTCGCCTGTGACCAAGATTGGAGTGTATTCTTTAGTGCTTAAGAATAGTTTAGTTTTGGATTTGAACAATTGTTGCTATTCGCCAGAAATGGCTAGAAACATCATTTCATTTCATGGTTTATATAGACAAGGATTTAGATTTTCTTTTAATAATGAAAATGGTTCTATTTTGGCTTATCTAAATGGTGTCTTTTACTTTGAAGCTATACCATGTAATGGAATATCTGAAACTGTTATGATTGTTGATAACTTAGGAAATGATGTTTTGAATATTGATTCTTCCACTAGCATGGATAAAGCATCCTTGTGGCATTGTCGTCTTGGACATGTCAACAAGAAACGCATAGCCCAACTCCAAAAGGATGGAGTGTTGGAGTCATTCGACCTTAGGGAAGATGACACATGCGAGTCTTGTTTACTTGGAAAGATGACTAAGTCACCCTTCACGAGTACTTGTGAAAGGGGTGAGGGACTATTAGACCTAATACATACCGATGTATGTGGACCTTTTAGATCAACCACGAAGGATGGGAACCGTTTCTATGTGACTTTTACCGATGATTATAGTAGATATGGGTATATCTATTTAATCAAGCAAAAGTCAGAAACCTTTGAAAAGTTCAAAGAGTTCAAGAATGAAGTGGAGAATCAATTGGGCAGGAAAATCAAGATGCTTCGATCCGATCGAGGAGGAGAGTACCTAAGTCTTGAATTCCACGATTATCTCAAGGAGTGTGGAATAGTTTCGCAATTGACGCCTCCTAGGACACCGCAGTTGAATGGTGTGGCAGAAAGGCGTAATCGAACCTTATTGGATATGGTTCGCTCTATGATGAGTCGTGCTTCACTACCTATCTTCTTTTGGGGGTATGACTTAGAGACTGCCGCCCATATCCTTAACCGAGTCCCTACTAAGAAGGTTTCCAAAACACCTCACGAGATGTGGACGGGGAAAGCTCCCTCGTTGGCACATATCAAGGTTTGGGGTTGCGAGGCTTTCGTAAGAAGAGATACTCACGACAAGCTTGAACCTCGAAGTGAGCGATGTATTTTCATCGGCTACCCGCAAACTTCCTTTGGATATCTCTTCTATAGACCGAAAGATAATGTTATCTTTGTTGCGAGGAGAGGAGTTTTCCGAGAGCGAGAACTTATAAGCCAAGGAGACAGTGGGAGGCAAATCGAACTTGAAGAGATTCAAGAGTCGATAGATGAAGGAACCTCTACTGCTGGCATTCAACCCGAGGAGGAAACTCCAGTTGAACCGATTGACGAATCCTTACCTCTTAGACGTTCCGATAGAGTTAGAGTTCATCCCCAGTTTTATGGTTTTCATATCACTACCGAAGGGGACACGTATATTAGTGATGGTACACTAGTAAATCTTGATGAACCTAATAGCTATAAGGAAGCCATGGCAGGCCCGGAGTCTGCGAAATGGAAAGAGGCGATGGATAGCGAGATCCAATCCATGTACGATAACCAAGTTTGGAATTTGGTTGATTACGTGCCCGAACGTAAGACCGTAGGGTGCAAGTGGATCTTCAAGAAGAAGACCGACGTGGATGGGAACGTACACACATATAAAGCGCGATTGGTTGCGAAGGGCTTTACTCAAACTCCCGGAGTTGACTATGATGAGACCTTCTCACCAGTTGCGAAGATTAAATCTATTAGAGTGATGCTAGCAATTGCCACATTTCATGATTATGAGATTTGGCAAATGGATGTCAAGACCGCTTTCCTTAACGGAAAGTTGGCTGAGGATGTTTACATGGCTCAGCCAGAGGGGTTTGTGGATCCGAAGCATCCGAATAGAGTGTGTAAGCTTGAGAAGTCCATTTATGGACTTAAGCAAGCGTCTCGCAGATGGAATCTTTGCTTCGATGAGAAAGTCAAAGAGTTTGGATTTGTACGAAGCGAAGACGAATCTTGTGTATATGTCAAAGCCAGTGGGAGTATAGTAAGCTTGCTCGTTCTATATGTCGATGACATATTACTCATAGGAAACGACATCCCGACTCTGCAGGAGGTTAAGTCCTGGCTCGGGAAGTGCTTCGCTATGAAGGACCTCGGAGAGGCTTCTTACATTTTGGGAATAAGGATAGTAAGAGAAAGAAGTAAGAGACTAATTGGACTTAGTCAGAATACTTACTTGGAGAAGGTACTAAAACGTTTTAGTATGGAAAACTCAAAGAAGGGAGAACTACCGATACAAGGAAATGCCAAGTTGAGTAAGACTCAAAGTCTGAGTACCGAAGCTGAGATAGCAGAAATGAGCAGAGTACCATACGCTTCCGCAGTTGGCTCAATCATGTACGCTATGACTTGTACTCGCCCTGATGTAGCCTTCGCTTTGAGCATGGTTAGCAGATATCAAGGGAACCCTGGCAAAGCACATTGGATTGCGGTGAAGAACATCCTTAAGTACCTTCGGAGGACGAAAGAATGGTTCTTAGTCCTTGGAGGGAGTGATGACTTGAAGGTGCGAGGGTATAGTGACGCCAGCTTTCAGACCGATAGGGACAACTACTGTTCGCAGTCGGGCTGGGTCTTTACCCTAAATGGAGGATCAGTGATATGGAAAAGTTCCAAGCAAGAAACCATAGCTGATTCAACTTGCGAATCAGAGTACATCGCAGCGAGCGAAGCGTCGAAGGAGGCAATATGGCTAAAGAACTTCATTGGTGATCTTGGAGTTGTACCGGCCATAAAGGAGCCCATGGAGATTTTCTGTGATAACGAAGGTGCGGTTGCCTTGACCAAGGAACCGAGGGATCATGGTAGATCTCGTCATATCGACAGAAAATATCATTTCATTAGACATCGTGTAGAAGAAGGACAACTCGTAGTGAAGAGGATATCATCAGAAGATAACCCAGCAGATCCGCTTACGAAGGGACTGAGTAGGGTTAAGCACTTGCAGCATGCTAGGAGTATTGGGCTGAAGGATGATATTAGTATAGATTAGATAGTTTTAGAAACGTATAATGGATAAATGTAATTGACATTTGATGATTAAATAAAGGAGTATTATTTATGAGTAAAGTTACTGTCACATGTTAATTGTTTTAACTATTGTTTCACTTTGCATGTTTTGACTTCCAGAATAATTGAGTTATTAAGAATAATCGAATTATTCAAATGGTCCACAATCGTTCATATGTTGGGAGTATATATGAATGAAGATTGTCATGAATTGGTGTGTAGAGTGTCTAAATGGTATTAGACATAGCAAGGGTTGCTGCAACGTTCATGAGTGCTTATGAACTGGTTTTGAGCATTGGAATAAACCCGCGCTTGCTGGAATCACCTTATGGAATACGATATAAAAGGTGATCGCAAGACGATAATATCATATAGTCTTAAAACCTAGATATATGGTTTATTATTTGTTAATTGATTGTGCATTGATAATGCGAAAACGCATCAGTAACTTGATGTTATAAAACGCATTGTTGTGTATTGTTGGTTAATGAATAAGTAAATGCATATAAGTCGAAGTTTATCTGTAAATTTTATCCTAAGAGGGTAGAAGAGATATCTTGGCCACTCGATGATTTGATTTGACTTATGTGTCGGGCCCGGTCAGAAATGAATTGATGTGTTCGATTAAGTTCTATGTCAAATAAATCGGAGATCGAGAAATCTAAATGCTAGACTAATCATTCCATAGGATTGTCAGCATGATATCTAACAGATGACTGTACGATCCCTTATCTAAAGGACAAGATTGATTAGATCAGAGTTGACAACGTCTTTGAGAGCTACGATTGCAAACCGTATTGTACTTGTATAGTTATTAGACTTATCCAAGTGGGAGACTGTTGGAATAGTGTCTAAGGCTATAACTATATTCGGTGGTGCATGGTCCTTTTGGGTTGCCTTCACCATAGCAACTGGAAGGATGATTTGTTAAGAGAGAGTAAATATTATAAGGAATAATATTTGACTATTTGATTAATATAAGTCATAAATTAATTGGTATTAATTTGGTGACTTAAAGAGATTAATTAAATAAGAGGGTATAAACTGTCAATTGTTTGATAGTTAGACTTTAGACTATAAATCCATTAGGGTACACCTTGGATGGATTCTAAGAGCTTTAGGATAGCTTAAAATCGTCCATATGGTTATCTATGGAATGGATTTGGATAGCCTTAAGAGAAGATTATCCAATTAGGGTTTAGGGTGAAACCTTAAGGAGTCTAAAGGTATAAATAGGCCCTTGGGATGGGGAATTCGTGTACAACTTTGTAAAACCTGAAAAAGGGAACCTCTGGTCGAATTCCATCCCCTCTCCTCTCTCCTAAATCATCTTGCTTGCTATTGGTGTTTGTAAGCCATTAGAGGAGTGACAATTGTGACTCTAGAAGCTCCAAGACAAACAAGATCAACAAGGGATTCAAAGGTATGATTCTAGATTTGTTTTAATATTGTTGTTTAACCTAATTAGTCATTAGAAGTCTTGGATTCAAAAGCATGTTTATTAGAAAGCCTAGATCCAAGCAATAGGGTTTTGCATGCGCACATAGGAAAGTTCTTGTGGCTAAAACCCAACATATACTCCCCCTCAAACGGAAAAAGTTGAAATGGATCGAAATTAAACAAAAGGTTGGGGTCAGACCTGAGACATTTTGAGAAATCGAAGATTCAATTGATGAGGACAGTCTTGATCGAGATTCCGAATCAAGAGCATTTTCTATTGGTCCGAACAAGCTTTCGAAATCAACTTTATGAATAATTTGAGGATTCAAAGACCCACAAGATGGAGCATTGGACTCCATGATGTGTGTTGTAACATGCGTAAGATCTGAATTCCAAACAAAATTATCATCAAAAGTGACATCAAAGCTTTCTTCAAGTACATGAGTTCTATGATTTAGAAATCTATATGCTTTAGACTTGGCTGAGTATCCTTGAAAGATGGCTTCATCAGCTTTTGGTTGAAACTTGGTGACTTGATCACGGTTAATGTTTATAACGCATGTACAACCAAAAACTTGTAAGAACAAGATACTCAACTTGCGACCATTCATTGCTTCATACGGTGTTATGTTGAGATGGGGATTGTTGATGCTTTGATTTTGAGTGAAGCAAGTAGTGGAGATAGCTTCCCTTTAACATAGAAAGGAAGGTTTGCAAAGTTCAAAATTGATCAAGCGGCTTAAACGAGATTCCAGTTACTTCTTTCAACCACACCATTTTACTGAGGAAAGTAGGGAGCCGAGAAATTATAGTCTATAGCTTTCTGGGTGAGGAATCTCTTCATGGTAGCATTTATGAATCGTTTCCATTGTCACTTTGGATTCTTCGAACATGAAGTTTAATAAGAACTTCAATTCCTTTAATGAAATTAATGAGATTAGAGGCTATTTCATATTTTAGCCTCATTAAGAAGACCTAGGTGAGCCTTGTGCAATCATCAACAATCTCAACAATATACTTTTTGTCATATAGACTTTCTATGGCAGATGGTCTACAGAGATCTATATGAAGAAGTTCCATTAGTTACGAAATAGACTTTTCAATGATCATAAGATGAGATTTATTTGATTTCTTCCCACATTCACACACAACACAGAGATAATCATTTTTGAATTTAAGGAGTGGAAGACCTTGGACCATTTCAGCAGAAACTATATCATTCATGTATCAGAAGTTGAGATGAGCGAGCCTCTGATGCCAAAGATAACTTACATCAGGAATGGGCTTTGAAAGAAGACAAAGTTGAGGCTTTCAGATGATCATATTGATGTCTAAAGGGTACATCTATTTGATGTGATCTGATTTGATAAAACATTCTTTCCAGTCTTCTATCATAAGGTAGCTATGATTCATGCAAAATTCCACTATCTGGTTTGCATCAGTGAGTTGAGCCACACTAATCAGATTATGCTTGAGATCAGCTACAAACACCACATAGACATAGAAATTTCCATTGGTCAGGACGTCATAACCTCGAATTTGAGATTTTGAATTATTTCCATAAGTAACGTAACCAACATTAGGAGCGAGCTTAATATCATGCAGAAAGTCTTTCTGGCCAGTCATGTGCATATAACAAGCACTATTAATATAACATATTGTCTCTTGTTCCAAAGCACAAAATGCTTGCAAAATCAGTGAGATTTGAATTTTTAGTCTCCGAGTTAGATTTAGGGAATTTGACATTAGCTTTGGACTTGGTTTGTGATTTCTGAGCAGTTGGCATCTTGGAAGGCATTATCCGAGATTCTTTTGGAAAGAAGCATAATGTCAGAGTCTTTTCATTTATCCAAAAATCATATTCAACAAATGGTTGTTTGGATATTGATTTTATCGGAGGAACAGTTTTCAGAGATATTCTAGGAATAACTGTGTTAACAGATGTTACAGTTGTATTTTTAGACTTTCTCACTTTCCATTCTAACTTTGTTTTGAATCTTTAGAAGGTTTTTGAACAATAGTTTTCCTAGAAACTTGTCCTTTGTTTTCTGCTTTCGAAGGCACATTAGGTTTTGGAAAATGTTTTGGTTTGAAAATCATGCCATTCGATTTAGCAATAAACATAGAAGAAGATCTCAACAGTGACCTTTTTTATACAACTATCGACAGATTTGTTCTAAACATTCGAACTAGCATGATTAGATGGCCTCTTAAGGATCTTAACAGCCATAAAGCATTGTGATTCCTAGTAGCTAGATTTAAAGTTTGAGACACTTTCTTCTCGGATTTCTAAAGGAACCTAGAGTTTTGCCTAGACCTAGTTTCTTTCTTAAGGGCTTGCCTTGCTTCGGTCTTTGGATGAACAATATCTTTCTTATTCAGCCAGGGTTTCATCCGAGAGTAAGATAATGACTTGGAAGTTTATCAAGTTGATGGATTGTTGAAACGGGGCTTAATTGGCACTAGATTCGATTTCAATTTCACATCAGAGTTAGAGATGCAAGGATTTGATGACTTGTCCACAAAATTTCTTCATCTACATCATTATCGAATGACGTCCAACCAAAGGTGGACTTTTGATAGTCATGTCCATTTGTCTCGGAATTGATTTCCTCAACAACGCAATTTTTTGGTGGACCAGAGTTTGGAAACTGGACTCTAGTAAAGATTCCGAAGACCGATTCAGGTACAGGGATATCAGAGGCGGAAGAGGCATGGAATCAGGGCATGTAATAGTGATAGGTTTGAACTCAGGAATCAAAGATTGAAACTTGTTTGAAGTCTCACGAAAGGACGAAAAAGGTGAGACAAGGGTATCCGAATAAGTATGGTTTGGAATGTCTCCCATAAACATTAGGTTTTGAAGTTCCTTCAAGGGACGAACTACGGGTTTCTGAAAACTCGCTTCCGAGACCTGGTGCTTTGGACCATGGGTGACGAAAATTATGTGCTATCCATTCATTTTCTTCAAGAATATCAATAGAGTTATGCAAAGCATCAATTTTGGTATTAAGACTTTTATTATCTGTGACTAAGATGTTTCTTTCACTGAAAGTGATTTCATATTTGTTACAAACAATCTTAGGTTTGACCAGTTTTGGAACTTCTTAAGGTACCAGTGGATTTTCTGTAGGCTTAGGGAAGGGTTGAGGATTTCTTTGATGAGGAGCATGAAATCAGTTTGAAAAAGGTTTATGAATGGGATTCCAGGGACGTTTGTACTTCGTAGACAAACGTGTGAATTATTGTTGGAAACGAAGTTCAGAATCAAGTGAATCGAGATCAAGATTTTATTCAAATGAATGGTTCAGAACAGGTGGGATAGGTGAAGTGTGAAGTGTTGGTTGAGCATATGAAACGGGGGGGATAGTTCCAAAAGGATCAGAAACCGATGGGTTCGGAATTACTGGGTTAACAAAACTGACTAAGGCGACAGGACCTCTTGACAATTATCTTAAAGTTTGAGCAACGTTAGATTCATGGCCTTGCAGATCGTCAAATAGTTGATAGAGCCTCAGTGGCTTCACATATCCATTAGTCTGAAGATATGACTTAACTTTTCCCATTCCTTTTTCGAGGCTATTAATGAACTTCAGATTGTACTCGAGTGAAGTTCTGACTATTCCATGTGCATTCACATTGTTTACAATGATCACGTACTGTTTTTATGCAGAGACTATGGATTCACTGGATTTGTAGTGAAGGTATCAAACTCTGTAACGCCCGTAGATCAGGGCAAGTCAATTTAGAGGCAATATGGGTCGAAAACGACTTTTCGGAAAAAGATTATTTAGAATAAATAATTTTAACCAAGTTATAGTATATGTCGCAAGGTTTCCGTACATATAAAGAACGCCGAAATCTGAGTTATAACGAAGAAGTTATGGCCCGTCGAAGTTTTACGGCAAAACCGGCACGGCACCGGGAAGCGTAAAAAGTGAATTTATGATAGAAGACTTTTTAGCCTTAGTTATCTAAACCAAAGTCGTAGAGTATGTTAAAATGAGAAAATCCGTAAAAAGAACGCCCAACTCTGACTTCGTATGAGGAAGTTATGATTTTTCAAAGTTTCAGCTTAGTAGTGTACAACCCGAAACTCGAATTTTAGTTCGAGCGGTTTTTGGCTTACGCGACCTAAATGAGAGTTAAAGATCTCAATAATAGGAACTCAACAGTAAAAAGATGGACGAAAACGGAGTTCGTATGAAAGAGTTAAGAATTCTTTGCGGTCATTTAACAGTCTAAACGCCTCCTACTGTTAAATTTATGATCGGTCGAGAATTAGCCGACGGAGCCAAAATGAAAGTTGTAGATATTATTTTTACCTACGCATGGATATAAAGAACATCGAAAACGGAGATAGTATGAGATAGATATAGACGAAGCTTAGTCGCTACTTTTCGAGCGTGGCGAATTCGATACAGTTTTGTAAATCCGAAATAGAATGAGAATTAGCCAACGAGGTCTAAATGAGAGTTGAAGATCTCATTAATAGGAACTCAATGGTAAAAAGACATACAAAAATGTATCTCGTATGCGAAAGTTATGGACGAAGCTTAGTCCCTACTTTTAGAGCGCGGCGAATTCGATACAGTTTTGTAAATCCGAGATAGAATGAGAATTAGCTAACGAGGTCTAAATGAAAGTTGAAGATCTCATTAATAGGATCTCAACGGTAAAAAGACAGACAAAAACGGAGCTCGTATGCAAAAGTTACGGACGAAGCTTAGAGGCTACTTTACTATAAAACTCCTATAAATACAAGGGTGAACTCCTCATATTTTCTTCACACCATAAGCCTCTCTTTCTCTCTCTAACTTCTCTCTAGCCTCCCTAAACCCCTCCCAAGTCTACGGAACCTCCCTATCACGAGAAGAAAGCCCCGGAGCGCCCGATGGCTCCGAGAAGAAAAGCTTTCGGCTCGGAAACGCTGCTCCAACGAAGCCCGGTTTTTAATAAAAACCCATTGTAAGTGAGTTATGCCTATACTATATTTAATATAGCTTTTATTTAATTATAGTAACATTATTAGGACCTTAAAATAATTATTTGGCCTATTATTATGAGTTATATTGAGTGTTATTTAACGCTTATATAATAGTAATAATAGCTACACTATTAATTAGTCGTGGTTAACGTTAAAAACTAAACCCTAGTGGTATTGATACTAGGTTTTGTCGAGGAAAATTGTTTTGAGATAACGAAGAGCTGTCTGAGTTCGGAATCACCACCTAATCAGGTGAGTGCATAGTCCCTTTCATCTTACACATAGATATGAAGTATTTAATATAAACTACGTGCTATATGTGCATATTATCTGAATACTTGCTGTCTATGTTGGATGAACGTTTTATACATGTTTTAAAGGATTTAAACTGTATACGTATTTTATATATACGAATATGTGGGGTATGATGATGGGTAGATAAATGATAAGAGATAGAAGATGACGTGAGTATACATTGGCAGCTATAGACTTAGTGCCTATGGGACAAACACCGGTAGCTATGGACTTAGTACCTGTTGAACGCTGGTAGCTATGGATTTAGTACCTGTTAGAAATTGGTAGCTATGGACTTAGTACCTATTAGTTAGACACTGGTAGCTATGGATTTAGTACATGTAGGAATTGGTAGCTATGGGCTTAGTACCTGTTGAACGCTGGTAGCTATGGATTTAGTACCCGATGAGTAGGATATAGCAGCTATGGAATTAGTGCTTTACGAACTAACATCGGCAGCTATGGATTTAGTGCCAGTCCTAGAACCCTGGAAGTAAGGGACTTCGGAATAAACGAATGAAGGATAGATGACTCTTAGGATAAATCCTTAAAGAGTAAAGAAGATAATGGGGATGGGTAATTAGGTTGATTGTTTGATTAAACATGATAATTATATTATTGTGGGTTGAAAACCCTATGTACTCACCAGGTTTCCCAACCTGACCCACTCAGTTTATGTATACCACAGGTGACGAAATGAAGTGACATTACACTGAGAGATTTAAAGAGATGTAGATCACTAGTGTAAATAATTGTAAGTTCTGTTTATGCTTATGTTTCTGTATTAACGATGACATCCCAAACGTTTTAAGATGAATAAAAATACGTTTCTTCGAAAATGTTTTAATAACGTATTTATCGTGTTTTTCTGGGAACAAATTCCGCAACCTTTTTATAAAATGAAGTACTCTGATTTTCATAAAGCATAAACAAAATCAGTCTTTTCTGGCCGTGATTTTGGGGATGTCACAATTGGTATCAGAGCATTAGTTTAAGCGAACTAGGAATATGGATTTATTTCTAGACTTAAACTTAGAATGCTAAGCGATGATTGTCAGGTGTGAGCACTAGCTTATTTTAGGAATGATGCCTAAATTGCTTTTATGTGCTAAATGCTTTGTGCATGATATGTTGTTATTTGTTCGGATCTATGGTCTGTTGCCGACCGGATCTGGAAGCTTTATATGTTTAGGATTCTAAGCGTTTAACTACGATATTAGAACTAGCATATAAACGTTTCGGGTGATAAGGATGATTTAAGACGTCAATCCTAAATTAAGATCTAGATTCACCTTATTCGGTGTATAGATCAAGATGGCAAGAACCCGTAGCGGAAACGTAAACGCAAATGGGAACAGGAACCAATCCCCAGTGGTTTAGCAAAAACCTATTGTAGAAGAAGTTACGCCTGATCCAGTCACCATGGCTGGAGTTCAAGCCATGATTCGGGCTATGTTGGCTGAACAAAGGGAAGAAATGAGACAAATGTTGAATAGGGACGAACCTACCGTACATGTTGAACCGACAGAGCCAGTTCCCGAGCAATCAGAGGAAGGGAACTACAGCCGCCAAGTGAGTCAAGTAGGGACTCAAGGTGAGCAAAGGGATGGCCCTGAAGGGAGAAACAACAAGGATGGGCGGATATACAAGAATTTCTTGGGTGCGAAACCCCCAAGTCTCTCAGGAAGCCCGAAGCCGGTTGAGATTATGGATTGGATCTCTGAGATGGAGATGGTGTTTGAGAGCTGCAGCTGTAATGAGAAACAGAAGACTGTCTTCGCAGTAAGACAGCTGAAAGCTGGAGTCTTGAGCTGGTGGAAGCTATTGGCAGATACGATGCCACGAGGAGAAGCCTTAAGGATGTCGTGGGAAGAGTTTTTGGAGCAGTTGAAAATGCAATACTGCTCGGAGGTAGATCTGATAGACCTAAACAACGAGTTTCAGAACCTGAAGAAAGGGAAGATGAGTATTGACGAGTATGCCACCGCATTCACCGAAAGGATGAAGCTATTCCCCTACTTGGTGCCTACTGAACTCTCCAATATTGATAGGTTTGCTAACGGACTGCCCATTGACTTTGGCCCAATGGTCAAAATGGCAACTACTTTGAAAGCAATTGTTAGGGCAGCTAAGAACGTAGAGGCCCAGATAAGAGAAAAAGGTATAGAAAAAGATAAGGTAGAAGAGAAGCGGAAGTTTGAAGGATCTTCGAGGCCGAACAAGGAAAGCAAATTCTCAAAGCTTGGAGGAGCAGATAGAGGTGAAGCAAGATGGTGTGATAGATGCAAGAAGAAGCATGGTGGAAAGTGCAACGAAGAAGTGACTTGTTACAAGTGTGGGAGGACTGGTCACTATTCCAAAGACTGCACGCATAATGACAAAGTATGTTACGGATGTGGAGGCAAGGGGCACATGTCCAGAGACTGCCCAAGGAAAAATAAAGCAGCAAGACCAAAAATGCCACCAAGGCCGAGGGCATTTCACATGATCCTTGACGAGGCAGAGAACCATGCAAGGAATCAAGAATGAGGACTTCTTACCCGAAGATCGGATTATGCAGTAGCCATAGTTTCGTACGATGTAGCCTAGTAGAGGCATAGTCTAGGGTGAACTTGAACA
This sequence comes from Lactuca saligna, assembly GCF_052625555.1. Classification (NCBI taxonomy): domain Eukaryota; kingdom Viridiplantae; phylum Streptophyta; class Magnoliopsida; order Asterales; family Asteraceae; genus Lactuca; species Lactuca saligna. The sequence goes on along the minus strand of NC_136424.1, from coordinate 225,035,369 downwards.
CCTATGTAATAGTTTCGAGAAATAATGAAATCTTCGTTTTGTTATCTGGTGTGTGAAATTGTTGTGTGATTTGTTGCATGGTGACTTGGGAAACTGCGAGACGATACTTGGGACGAGTATGAGTAGGTGTGAATGGTAGTAGAGGCCTATACTACCGGAAGCACAGGACTCACACTTGGATCAGGGAAAGTCACAAGGATTACCAAGAAGCTAGTAACTGGTTCTGTTTTTTTTTCAAGTATGTCATTACCATCGTTTCGATAATGACTAAAAAGATTGTTAATTTCCAACCCTAGTGGTCGTACCGAATTGAGTCCGACTACGATGAGTATGTTGCGTGGTTCAGGGAACCAAGTTCGATGTAGCGTCCGACAAAAACCAAACAATTGAAATCAAAGCGATCAATAGAAGTATCGCGTTCGTTGTTAAAGAAGTTGGTAGCCAGAAACGCTACATGTTAAAGTGTGATTATATCACATTAGAACATGAAGGAAGGCATAGTCTATTTTAGAATTTAACTCTAAGAGACCTAAGTCTAAACGTGCATCACATGATGATAGGTCATAATTTGAAGTCTAGCCTGAGGTAGAGAGCAGGTGCACGATCGAGTACTGCTTACAGTCAATGAGTCTAAGAGATAGACTTGAAAGAATATAGAAGTTATAATTATTACTTAGGATGAAGAGATGACATATGGAGTCATTATACGAGCCCTGTTTCGTTGATGATTACGGGACGTAATCATCCTAAGGGGGAGATAATTGTAACGCCCGTAGATCCGGGCAAGTCAATTTAGAGGCAATATGGGTCGAAAACGACTTTTCGGAAAAAGATTATTTAGAATAAATAATTTTAACCAAGTTATAGTATATGTCACAAGGTTTCCGTACATATAAAGAACGCCGAAATCTGAGTTATAACGAAGAAGTTATGGCCCGTCGAAGTTTTACGGCAAAACCGGCACGGCACCGGGAAGTGTAAAAAGTGAATTTATGATAGAAGACTTTTTAGCCTTAGTTATCTAAACCAAAGTCGTAGAGTATGTTAAAATGAGAAAATCCGTCGAAAACGGATATTATTTTAGACTTTTTAGACTTTTTAGCCGACGGAGCCAAAATGAAAGTTGTAGATATTATTTTTACCTACGGATGGATATAAAGAACGTCGAAAACGGAGATAGTATGAGATAGATATAGACGAAGCTTAGTCGCTACTTTTCGAGCGTGGCGAATTCGATACAGTTTTGTAAATCCGAAATAGAATGAGAATTAGCCAACGAGGTCTAAATGAGAGTTGAAGATCTCATTAATAGGAACTCAACGGTAAAAAGACAGACAAAAATGGATCTCGTATGCGAAAGTTATGGACGAAGCTTAGTCCCTACTTTTCGAGCGCGGCGAATTCGATACAGTTTTGTAAATCCGAGATAGAATGAGAATTAGCTAACGAGGTCTAAATGAAAGTTGAAGATCTCATTAATAGGATCTCAACGGTAAAAAGACAGACAAAAACGGAGCTCGTATGCAAAAGTTACGGACGAAGCTTAGAGGCTACTTTACTATAAAACTCCTATAAATACAAAGGTGAGCTCCTCATATTTTCTTCACACCATAAGCTTCTCTTTCTCTCTCTAACTTCTCTCTAGCCTCCCTAAACCCCTCCCAAGTCTACGGAACCTCCCTATCACGAGAAGAAAGCCCCGGAGCGCCCGATGGCTCCGAGAAGAAAAGCTTTCGGCTCGGAAACGCTGCTCCAACGAAGCCCGGTTTTTAATAAAAACCCATTGTAAGTGAGTTATGCCTATACTATATTTAATATAGCTTTTATTTAATTATAGTAACATTATTAGGACCTTAAAATAATTATTTGGCCTATTATTATGAGTTATATTGAGTGTTATTTAACGCTTATATAATAGTAATAATAGCTACACTATTAATTAGTCGTGGTTAACGTTAAAAACTAAACCCTAGTGGTATTGATACTAGGTTTTGTCGAGGAAAATTGTTTTGAGATAACGAAGAGCTGTCTGAGTTCGGAATCACCACCTAATCAGGTGAGTGCATAGTCCCTTTCATCTTACACATAGATATGAAGTATTTAATATAAACTACGTGCTATATGTGCATATTATCTGAATACTTGCTGTCTATGTTGGATGAACGTTTTATACATGTTTTAAAGGATTTAAACTGTATACGTATTTTATATATACGAATATGTGGGGTATGATGATGGGTAGATAAATGATAAGAGATAGAAGATGACGTGAGTATACATTGGCAGCTATAGACTTAGTGCCTATGGGACAAACACCGGTAGCTATGGACTTAGTACCTGTTGAACGCTGGTAGCTATGGATTTAGTACCTGTTAGAAATTGGTAGCTATGGACTTAGTACCTATTAGTTAGACACTGGTAGCTATGGATTTAGTACATGTAGGAATTGGTAGCTATGGGCTTAGTACCTGTTGAACGCTGGTAGCTATGGATTTAGTACCCGATGAGTAGGATATAGCAGCTATGGAATTAGTGCTTTACGAACTAACATCGGCAGCTATGGATTTAGTGCCAGTCCTAGAACCCTGGAAGTAAGGGACTTCGGAATAAACGAATGAAGGATAGATGACTCTTAGGATAAATCCTTAAAGAGTAAAGAAGATAATGGGGATGGGTAATTGGGTTGATTGTTTGATTAAACATGATAATTATATTATTGTGGGTTGAAAACCCTATGTACTCACCAGGTTTCCCAACCTGACCCACTCAGTTTATGTATACCACAGGTGATGAAATGAAGTGACATTACACTGAGAGATTTAAAGAGATGTAGATCACTAGTGTAAATAATTGTAAGTTCTGTTTATGCTTATGTTTCTGTATTAACGATGACATCCCAAACGTTTTAAGATGAATAAAAATACGTTTCTTCGAAAATGTTTTAATAACGTATTTATCGTGTTTTTCTGGGAACAAATTCCGCAACCTTTTTATAAAATGAAGTACTCTGATTTTCATAAAGCATAAACAAAATCGGTCTTTTCTGGCCGTGATTTTGGGGATGTCACAAACTCATTTACAATGGATGTCAAATACTTATCCTTCATGTTCTTGTTATATCTAGAATGTGTTGTGTTAAATGTGTGCTTGTATAGTTTATTTATTTTGAAATGGACTTGTCCATGTTCAGATTCGATATCTAGTCTAGTCTATATATATATATATATATATATATATATATATATATATATATATATATATATATATATATATATATAATGCATCCATGTAGCATTTTAGGGTTACATCTTTGAACCATAAACGTCATTTGTATTCTCTCAAAGAGAAGTTCCATCTTTGAGAACTTTTCTTAAGTTGTTTAAATCTAATCATTCGACATACTTTTGATCATTGTTTCTTGTCTTTAATTCATGTCATCAATGTAGAATCTATTAGTCTTACTTAATTTTGTTTACAGTTGGTATCAGAGCAGGAGATAGCGAAATTAATTCGCTATTCTTCTATCGAGTATATGTTTTTTATTAGGGTTTTACGTTTATCTCAAATATGTTCTTCTTGTCTCAATCATCTCAATCAATTGTAGATTCCAGATCTAGATGTTTGTTTTTTACCTTAAATTCGATTCATGTTTTACATATCTGGTTCTATATTTGTTTTAGTGAATTCATGATAATATGCCTAACGACAATCCTCACTATCTTTCATTCAATCTATCTAGTAGCATTGGATCCAAGACAAGGATTCCAAATCTTTTTCCAGAGGACTATTAGGTCTGGGCTCTTCACTTTGAAGATTATGTTCTTGATCTAAGAACATGGTTCCACGATATGTAAAGAAATAAAAAAAAATGGGAAACGTTCATGCATACGGGCACTAGAAAAGTAATTAAAACTCTTAATGATTACAATGAACTTATTGTTGAACATACTAAGATTCCACTGGATGAGAAGGATAAGTTAGTGTGCAATATAAAATCCATGAGAATCATTCGATTTGCTCTTCCTCTAGACACTTTTCGTCTTGTTACTGCATATGATACTGCAAAAGGTATTTGGGATAGCTGATTTAGAATACTCTGTACAAACAATGATCTTATCGGAGTTTGGGGCATTTGTATAAAAACCTGATGAGAAGCTAGATCAGACGTTCAATCGCTTCAATCACTTATTAAGTAGAATGCTCAAAAACAATCTTAAGCGTGAAGTTATTGAGCAAAAATTCACGTTTATGAATGGACATAAATCTGAATGGAAGGCTATTGTTTCCACTGTTAAGGCACACGAACAATTTAAAAGCTATTCGTTGGCCAAACTTATGGGTATTCTGAGATCTCACAAAGATGATGTTTCTAAGGAAGTGAAGCTTGCTTCTAGTGTCAGATCCTTGGTATTATTTGTGAAAGGAAAAAAAGACAGCAGAAGATGATTCCAAATCTGACTTTTCGGATACTAAACTCTCAAGAGAATATAAGGCACTTATGGTATACAATCCTAAGAAGTTCTAGGGGGGGAATGAAAATAATGATTCAGATGTACAATCAGAATTCGAAGAAGTTTTTGTTAAAGTTGATCCAACTTATAATTAGAACTATCCTCAAATGATGAAATGGACCAAAGATCATCCGAGATCTCAAGTGATCAGAGGCTCATCTTCAGGAGTTCTTACACAAACTCAACAAAAAGAAAAACAAACTATATTATTTTCTAAATTGGAATTTTTCATGTTTAATTCTTTTATTTCTAAAATTGACCCTAAAAATGTCAAAATTGCACTTGATCATGTAGATTGAATTCAAGTAATGTAGGAAAAACTCAATGAATTTGAGCGAAATAAAGTATGAATATTGGTCCCCACTCTGAAGGATGCATCTGTAGTTAGAATGAAATGGGTGTTTCGGAATAAGATGGATAAAGAAGGAAACGTGATTTACAACAAGGCATGTTTTTTGGTTAAAGGCTATTGCCAAGAGGAACGACTAGACTACGAAGACCGATTTCTAGGTTAGAATCCCTTCATATTTTCTTGCCTATGCCGCTCACAAAATTTTTGAAGTCTATCAGATAGATGTGAAGTGTGCGTTTCTGAATGGAAAACTCGAGGAGACTGTCTATGCGGAACAACCACCAGGTTTTGTAAATGAAAAATATCTTGATCATTGATATGTTTTGGATAAGGCAGTGTATAGTCTGAAACATGTTGGGTTTTGAGCACTATAACACTCCTATGGTGCACATGCAAACCTAGATGCTTTGTATCTATGTTTTCTCTCATTATACATGCATTTTCAATTTTCCATAGCATACATCCTAACTAGCATACAATAGAGGGTATATAACATAAAAACTAGTTTAGATAAATACCTCTTGATGTAGGGTGTCGTTCTTGACATTTGAAAGCTTTAGCACCTCAAGTGTGATGTCTCTAATGATCAGAAAATAATGTTTGATGTTTTAAATAACTATAATGATAGCAACTAAAACATTAAGCAGATAAATTTTAAAAAAATTAATTAACAATTAAAATAAATATAAATAACATTATACCGTCTATTATATTTAATTTTATTCATGTGTAACTCATGGGTAGAAGTCATTCGGATGATTGGGATTATAAAGTTATAATAGATGTACATACTATATATTATCATATAATTCAAAATTATCAATGTATTATATCAATTTAGTATAAAAGTTATTATATCAAACTTAACAACAACATTATTGTTATATTTTTATAAAAATATATATTTGTAAAGACTTCAACTATATAGGTGTTTATGCGCAACGCGCGGGCATTCGCCTAGTATACTTATAAAGGAAGCATTTTTTCTTGCACCACATTCATTTGAAACACCCATCTATTTTTTCTTTCACCATATTCATTTGAACCTTCCATTACTTTTCAATTTCTTTCTGATAATTATTATAATTTGGTTAATTATGTTAAATAAATATCAAACCTAAAATGTAATCATATATAAACTAAACTTCAACATTAAAATAATATTTTTACTTCTACTAATAAAGTTATGTTTTTTTAACTTATAACATAATATACTTAATTTATTAGTTTTAATATATTGGTGGATGTAAACTATTATCATTTAAATATAACATTACAGGGTCAACTTAAATATAAATTTTAGTTTAACTAAAACAACCCAAATAATATTTTGTAAATAGTTAAAATTGATAAATTGTAGTGTCTTTCTAATAATGATTATAAGTTGGTTAATAAGGTTAAATAAATACCAAGCGTAAACTGTAATCATAAATAAACTAAATTTCAGTTTTAAAATAATATCTTTACTTCTACTTATAAATAAACTAAATTTCAGTTTTAAAATAATATCTTTACTTCTACTTATAAAGTTATTACATTTAATATGATGTTAAATGTAAACTATTATCAGTTTAAAACTACAACTTTTGAACAGTTTGGACAAAATAATAAATTGTGAACATAAATATAACATTACAATGTCAACTTAAATATAAATTTCAGTTCCACTTAAAAAACTAAAGAATATTTTGTAGATAGTTAAAATGTAACGATGTAAAAATTAAAATAGTTTTTCATTTTTCAAACAACATAAAACTCATTCAATATTCTCAATCTCATGTTTAACAAATATCATCATGATAAAAACATATCCCAAGATCATAAAATGAATCCTCTACCAGTGTGTACGGATCATGTCGGCGCCTTCCCGCGATCCTCGCTAGTACCTGAAACACATAACACATAACAATGTAAGCATAAATGCTTAGTGAGATCCCCAAAATACCACATACAACACATACGCCACTCAAGGTCATAGCTCTATGGGACCTTCTGTGACAACCCAAAGTTTATTCCGTTACATTACCCCGTTACCGTTAACGGAATATTCCATTCTATAAAAGTTCTGTTAAGTCGAGATCGTAAAATAAATAAATGTTTTATTTATTTATATTTTTATGTCGTTATAGTCATAATAAAGTAAATAAAAACACTTAAATTACATTTCCATGTTAATTTGGAAAAAGGTTAGATTGTATTACGACCACTAAATCGGGTGCGACCAAAAGCCCGTATAACGGCAGTATCGGTTAGAATTCCACTGAGCTCCAACTCCAACCCCTATATAAGGGAGAGTAAACTTCATTTCACCCTTTTTCACTCTCTCTCTATACTCTCTCTCTCTCTACAACTTAGTTTCGAGCCAAAAATCGTCCGTTTCGAGCCCCAAACGATTAAGCCACCTATCCTAATTTGTTAAATAGCTTATCTAGCCTGCAAATTCGAGTTTAAAACATAAAATAGGGACAAAATTGATGTGTTTATGGCCCAAGAACACTCTTGGACCGTAAACACCATTTAATGGGGTTTTAAAGCCCCAAAACCCCTCCAAATTGCCCCTAAGGCTTAGATATGACTTTTAGGCTTACATATTCGGACTTAGAGCACCTTGGAACGAATTTTTGGAGAGAAAACTTGAGTTTACTGCCCAAGAACATGATTGGGCTGTAAACTCCTCTTCATGGGGAGTAAACTCATATTTGTGTGTTAAAAGTTCCCTTAAACACGCCAATGGCCTTGGATTAAATTCTAGAATCAATCACCAACAAGCTAGGGACCTTAAACTCAATGAAAACAACTCCATAAGGAGTTCACGGCCATAAACCCCTCATGGAAGGGTATCTAGATTGTAAACTCCTATAAAGGAATTAAATGGTGCCCTAAACTCCCCATTTAACTTGGAAAAATGCTTAGGAATTTACCCTCTATCATTTAAGACTTCAAAACACCAAAAGAATGAGTGTATAGGAGCTTACGGTCGTAAGCTCCCCTGCTTAGGGCCGTAAACTCCTCAATGGTCCATGTGAAGCCTTAAAACCACTCATACAATTTAGATTTGGACCTAACAAAATTCCACGATCGATATTAAGCCTTTAAACATCCTAGAACACTCTTACCATGATTTTACGGCCGTAAACTCATGGGGAGTTGTCCTAGGGCCGTAAACACCACATGGAGAGTTTACTCTTGGAGAGTAAACTCCATTCCTAAGCCATTCAAGCCCTTAAATGTTACCGGGGACACCCCAAACACTTAACCAAAGTGTTTTCCGCTCTTTAGGGTGCATATACTTGTTTGATTAGTATTAAATGTACTAATTGTATGTGAACATATGTTATCATATGTTAAATAGGTCCCTAAGTGTGTCCAAGTCCTTACTTGACACCGAGCACCCAACGGGCACCTTCGTCGGATCCACTTACACCAGGTGAGTTCATACCCCTGAATGAACCTTTTAAATGTTTTTACATGTTTTATAGGGGGGGAATACAAGTTAAACATGCCAGTTATCATATTAATCACATGTGATTGATAACCCGCATGCACAAGAATTTACCACACTGTAAACTGTTATACCGAGTAGGATACTATAAATGGTTTTCTAAAATGTTTTCATTTGTTCATAACTCTTACTTATACTATTTTGTCAAAGTTCATTTTAAAACTGGTTTATGAAAGTTTTCCAGAGAATTTATAAAGGTTTTCAAACTTAATTTACCAAAGAATACCAAGTTGTGACTTTCTTAAGTATAAAGGTTTTTCCAAGGTTTTCATCAAAGTTCTCTTTCATGTCGTATACTCTTGCTTGTTAGATGTCGCCGTTTCGCTTTTACTTAGTTTAAACTCCTACTTGATAACGTTTCCACTTTGTGATACTCTTATATTTGGTAACGCTTATACTTCACGATTCGATTATCCCACACTGTTTGTTCACACTTTACGACTCAGTTATTCCACACTATTCGCTCACACTTTATGATTCAGTTATTCCACACTATTCGCTCACACTTTATGATTCGGTTATTCCACACTATTCGCTCACACTTTATGATTCGGTTATTCCATACTATTCGCTCACACTTTATGATTCGGTTATTCCACACTATTCGCTCACACTTTATGATTCAGTTATTCTACACTATACGTTTACACACCACGACCCAGTTATACATCACGATGCGTTTCCACTTGTTACATACTCAGTCGTAGTTAGATGTATGTCTGTACTTGTATAGGTGCATATAAATAATGATTGAAGGACTTAGGAAGGCTTGTCTACCTTATTTCCTTTTCTTCGTTAAGATGTGGTCTGGTGGGATCGGATGGCCGTCCGAAGGTCGTTTCATTCATTAGTTGTATGTTATGTATACGAGCATAGACATATAGGTTTACTCTAGTCAGTCTAGTTATGAATCTCTACCCCTAGTTCAGCACTTACATATGAAACCCACTACCCACTATTTGGGATGCATCTTTGGGGCACAGCCTTCTCCGTCCTCTAGTTGGTAACCAGAGTATCCTGTAGGGAGAGCGGACATTGTGTGTATAGATCTATATGGGATTGACACCCCCGCACCCTGACTGCTAGCTACAGTCCACGACCTACCAAGCCAAGGGGTGACAAATGTCATATTTTATAGACGCTTGTAGGGCGTCAGGTACTCTAGTGTCGGTTAGTATGGTTACGAGTATCCTAGGTTGCCTTATAAGTCATGGCCTTAAGGTAACGGTATTTCACCATCAACTTACACTGTATGTTGGAAACCCATTCTCAAAGTCACACTGTTTGTAGACCTTGTTAGCTGTATCTTTCATTTGATATTGTCTGCGGTTTGTATTCTTTGTTTTAGACCTTAGTAGCTGTATCTTTCATTTGGTACCGTCTGGGGTTTGTATCTCCTTTTGTTAGACTAAGCCAGGTGTGTCGTTCGTTCGATACTCTCCTGGAGTCTATAATTCCTCTTGCCTTAGTCAGCAGTCCTCACTGCTGAGGCATATGTTATTTCCCTGATTTTTCCTGCTTTCTTCAATAATCAAATTCCATATATTGATAATGATAGCGATTAAGGGAAAACTACTTTTTACCACATAACTCCATCCAGTCTTGGTAGAAGACTACTTTTATTGAAGAAAATATAAGATTTTCTGGAAAAGACACTAATTTAATGGATACTCTAAAACTACCACTTTTATTAAAGTTATTTGAATAAAATGAGACTAAATACTTATGAACTCACCAACATTTATAAAAATGCTGATACTCGCTTTTCAAATAACTTGTATTCTCATGTCAGCATTAGACAGGTACCTTCCCGGAGCTTTTGATGAAGACAATTTAGTACCAAGCTATTTTTATATCATTACCTGTATTACTTTGATGTATTGTAATGTAAACCATGTAAAACTATTACTATTAATGCAATGGTTGTTGTACTTTGATTACTATAATGCATGTGTTGTGATACTTGACATGACGTCATCCACCCCAGAACGTTTCCGTCGTTCCGGTTTTGGGGTGTGACACCTTCCGGTCCATGTGTCTCAAGGGACTTCTATGCCAAACCCGATAGACCATCCAGTCCATACATTGTTGACCTTCCGGTCCATGACATGATGACCTTCTAGTCCAAATACATACTACTCATAACATAACATAACACATACATATTGCATATCACATATCAACATATATCACATACTCTTCATAGCACATAGGACCTTCCGGTCACACATAATTACCACTCTAGGTAACGTATAGTGAGATGACTCACCTTGTATGTTGTCTAGTAACTCACGTGCTCGGTACCTGAACCTAGTAACAATGACCTAGCCCCGCCTAAACACATAAGCAATCATCTTAAATCAATAACGGCTCTCCAGGCTAGACTAGTCCTTTCCAGTGTTCTCTCATAAGGCTAAAAGACCATTTTAATCTTCTAATGGTCCAAAAGTCCAAGTGTTGACCAAACTCTAAAAGTCAACGAAAGTCAACTGTAGTCAATGGTCAAACTTTAACCAGACTCGTTGAGTGCACTCGTGTGACTCGGTGAGTGCATGCGTGTCCTTATAATCCTCATAAATCCTCACTCGACTCATCGGGTTAACCTTTCACTCGACGGGTTACCACTGGTCATGAATCGCGGGGAAACCCGACTCGACTCGTCGAGTCCCCTTATGGACTCGGCGAGTTCCTTCCATGGCAACACTCAAATGACCTTCTGAGGTTAGAACTGTTTCTCTAACCTACAGATATGATTTCCCAAGGCTCAATAACTACGTAAAGATTCAACCTTTACACTCATGCAACACATATAAGACTCCTTTTGGTGAAATAGCTTCTAAAATGGCAACCTAGGTTCATATATCTAATGGAACAGCATAAAGCACGGAGGTTGGGGCTCTCTGGAGCTCTTAAGGTCCAGATCTAGAGTTTAACACTCAAAGGGACATCATAAGCATCATATCCAAGCCAATAAAGGGTAGAGAAAACCCTAGATTCAAGGGTTCTACACCAAAACAGAAGAAATATCGATTTAATACCTCAAAGATGGAGTTCCTTGCTTGGAACCACATAATAGCAACCCCCTTGGCCTTCTTTTGCTGGAATCTCCTTCTTCTTTTTAAAAACCACACCAACAAGGATCAAAATAGCCCTTCTTCTCATACCACACGCTCAAGCTCACTGGGGTTTCTCTCTCTGGATTGGTAGCCACACATGGGGGCCATAAGGTCCCTTAAATAGGGCACAGGCCCGAGGATTTAGGGTTTCCAATCACAGCGTGGACTCGTCGAGTCCATCCATCGACTCGTCGAGTCCGTTCAGTAATCCAGTCAGCAAATCGCGATCCTACTCAACGAGTCTAGGCGTCAACTCGTCGAGTCCCTCCTCATAACTCAAAATAAACAATTTAAATATGGTACCTGGAAATCCGAATGTTACAATTCTCCCCCACTAGAATCATACTTCGCCCTCGAAGTCTCATTCTGCAAACAACTCTGGGTGTTGCTCCTGCATCTCTGCCTCCGGCTCCCAAGTCAACTCGAACCCTCTCCGATGTTGCCCATGGACCTGAACCAGGGGTACCTCCTTGTTTCTCAGAACCTTGATCTTCCGATCTAAGATTGCGATTGGCCTCTCAACATAATTCAGGCTTGCGTCCACCTGAATATCCTCTAGTGGTACAACCGCCGACTCGTCGGTTATACACTTCCTCAATTGAGACACATGGAAGGTATCATGTATCTAGCTCAACTCTGCAGGTAGGTCTAAACGATACGCTACCCTACCCACCCTCGTGGTCACCCTGAAAGGACCAATGTACCGGGGCCCCAACTTACCCCTCTTCCTGAACTAGATCACTCCTTTCCAAGGAGATACCTTAAGGAGTACGAAGTCTCCAACATGAAACTCAAGCTCAGATCGTTGCCTATTAGCATAACTCTTCTGGCGACTCTAGGTTATCAGCAATCTCTGCCTGACTTGATGTATCTGCTCAGTCGTCTGAAGCACTATCTCAGTGCTACCCATCACTCGCTGCCCTACCTCTCCCCAGCAGATGGATGTCCGACACCTCCTCCCATACAACAACTCGAAGGGAGGCATACCAATGCTCGAATGATGGCTGTTGTTATAGGAAAAGTCAGCCAATGGTAGGTACATGTCCCAACTTCCTCCGAAGTCCAACACACATGCTCGAAGCATGTCCTCGAGCGTCTGAATTGTCTGCTCATTCTGCCCGTTCGTCTGTCGGTGGTATGCGGTGCTGAAATGCAACCTCGTACCCAAATCCTCATGGAATTTCTTCCAGAATCTGGAAGTGAAACGTACGTCTCGATCCGAAACAATCGAGATCGGTACTCCATTCCGTGATACCACCTCCCTCACATATATCTCTGCTAGCCTTTCTACAGAAGAGCTCTTACTGATAACAAGGAAATGGGCGCTCTTCATTAGCCGATCAACAATCACCCAAATTCCATCGACACCCCTCGAAGTCCTCGGCAATTTGGTGATGAAATCCATAGAAAATTGTTCCCACTTCCACTGGGGAACCTCAAGTGGCTGCAACTTGCCATGCAGATGCTGGTACTCGGCATTAACCCTGTGACAGGTCAACCACCTCTCAACGAACCATGCAACATCCGTCTTCATGCAGGGCCACCAATAATATCCTTTCAAGTCCAAATACATCTTAATAGCCCCTGGATGGATCGAGAACCTCGATCTGTGTGCCTCCTCCATTAAGATGGCATGTGCCCTGCCCGTGAACGACACCCAAATCCAACACTAAAAGGTCATAAGCCCTTAGCTATCGGTAACAAACTCCGATACATGCCCAATCAATCGCTCTCTCTTACGGTTCTCCAGTCTCACAGCCTCTACCTGGGCCTCTCGGATGGTATCCAACACTAGAGTCATCACTATCATCCTCATAGAAATATCTCGTATCGGGGCACTCTCCGCCCTACATCTCAGGGCATCGGCTACAACATTAGCCTTGCCCGGGTGGTACAGGATCTCGCAGTCATAATCCTTTATCACATCCAACCATCTCTTCTGGTGCATGTTCAGGTTGGGCTGATCCATCAAGTACTTCAAACTCTTGTGGTCCATGTATATGATACATCGAACCGCATACAAATAATAACACCATATCTTGAGGGTGAACACCACGCCCCCCAACTCCAAATCGTGGGTGGGATACCCCACCTTGAGGCTTCAGTTGCCTCGATGCGTATGCTATCACGTGCCCTCTAGCATCGATTAAAGCATGCATAGTAGCAATCATGTGGCATCGGGCAAGATATTCCTCACCATAATCAAATTCTTGTACTACGAAAAGTTATCCCCATCTTTCCTCTAAATTCCTGGATCCCCATTCGAAGTGCAAATTTCAGGACGAAATTCCCTTTAATGGGGGGATGATGTGACAACCGTCAAATTCTGGTCAATTCAAAGGCAAATAAAGTCAACAAGTCAAACCGGTCAGCTCAACTAACCCTTGTGTACTTGGACTTACGTTCAGTATTTACTAAACAACCCACTATTCTAATAAGAAAACATGAATCGAAAAGTACGTACAACTAGATCTCGTTAACCTAAAAACTGTAGTACGTGGCGAGCCAAACTGATAAAACAATGATGCATACTCATCGGGAGTGTGTAAGATCCTTAAACAAGGCTTAACAGGGTTTACGAACCATGCATTGCGATGCCGGACACTCACAATTGTCACCCATGGATCCTCTCTCAATCGTTTTCACTCTATCTCTCTCTATGTCAAATCTCTCCCAAATCTCTCCAAGTATGTGAAATCTCTCTCAAATATCTCTTTGTATGAGAAATCTCTCTCTATGTCAAATCTCTCCCAAATCTCTCCAAGTATGTGAAATCTCTCTCAAATATCTCTTTGTATGAGAAATCTCTCCAAGAATGTCAAATCTCTCTCAAATCCCTCCAAGTATGTGAAATCTCTCTCAAATATCTCCTTGTATGAGAAATCCCTCCAAGAATGTCAAATCTCTCCCAAATCTCTCCAAGTGTGAGAAATCTCTCCCAAATCTCTCTCAAAAGTTTCCCGTAACTTTTTGGAATCATTCGGGTCATTCCGGCCCTTAACCGGGTCAAAAACGGCTTAAAACGGGGCGAAAACGAGAAAAATAGGCTTTAGGAACCGAAACCGGAATGAGAGGCTTCTTAGGACCAGAGACCGAGCCTCTGGTGGCTAAGAGACCAGAGACCGAGCCTCTGGTGGCTAAGAGACCCGAGACCAACCGAGCAATCGGTCCCTCTCGGTGCCTCTCGGTCCGCCTCCACTCTCGGTGCCTCTCGGTCCGCCTCCGCGCTCGGTTCCCTTTCTCTCCTCTCGGTTCTCTTCGTGCGCTCGGTTCCCTTTCTCTCCTCTCGGTTCTCTTCGCGCGCTCGGTTCCCTTTCTCCCCTCTCGGTTCCTTCCCTTCTCTCTTCTTCTTCTCTCGGTTTCTGCCTCCCTCTCTCTCGGTTCAGCACCAGAAGGCCGAGCCTCGGTCAGATTTCGCATTTTTGTCACTTTTAGCCCATTTTTGATATTTTTAACATTTTAAGCCCGTTTTTCATGATTTTAAAGCGGGATTTTCTCCAGAAATTATATTTTAACATTATAAACTCTAAATATTCATAATTTAAACATATTTTGATGAAAATCATTATTTAAATAATAAAAATCAAATGGGTGAATTATTAAAGGTGGAGTGTTGACTTTGCCTTATCCAAAGTCACAAGCAACCACCTCACACCCACTCTTTGACTAACCACACCTCTCCACCTTACCTAGGTCACATCAATGTCCTTTCCACTCAATTATCCCTCTTTCCCACGTTTTTTGAGGGCTGAATATTCATCATCTCTCCTCACTTCTCTCATTTGCTCTCATTTCACAAGAAGATCAAACTCTTTCCTCTCTCACTTTCTCTCTCTAGAAATTCGAGATTCAAGGGCTGATCTTGAGTTTTTCCTCCACATTGGTAAGCATAATCCATTCTCTTTATGATTATCTCAAATATTTCCACTCAAATCATGGATATCTTACACAAACTCTCTCATAATTGTGTTAGATCTTCGAATCTTCAAGTGATTCTTCAAGTGTTCTTGGGTTGAACACTTATCTTCTTCAACACTTATCTACTGAAATCACTCAAGGTGAGTTCATACCCCTACATTTTCATGTTTTCTCAAGTTTTCAAGGGGGGAATACAAGTTAAAACACTAAGAACATATCTAAATTTTTCTAACAGCCTTCATCAGAAAAGTTCAACTCCATTCACGGACTGTTTTGGGCATCGTAAATATTTTTGTTTTCAAAACTGTACAAGGTGCAAATAGTTCAAGTTTTTAGCTTTAAAATGGCTACTTGCACATCTCCATACGATTTTTCTACAATTTATGGTGATTTTTACAAAACTGCCTATCATTTCAAACAACAATCCGGACCAGTCTGTGATTATGGAATTTTTCACCCAAGTTAGAGGTCATATTAATTTGTGATAAAAATTATGAGCAAACTAGACACATTTTGTGAACTCTCAGAATTTACGGATCTAGTTTTCGACTTCGTATGAGTTTTCTATGATTTTTCCAAAACAGGGCAGAATTGCTAAATTTTGCCAACAGCATGTAAATATCATAACACTTTGTATTATGTTGAGCAAAGTGTATAATCATAAGTTTTAGTATTTGAATGTGTTTCCTTGTTAGTTTATCATTATGAACTGAAACTAAGACATTCATAGAAAATATTATTCATTCATTTTGGAACACGTATTATTAAACTATAAAAAGTATAGTTTGATAAAATTCACAACACTAATACATTTCCATAAAAGAATTCATACATATTACATACATTTTAGATAAACTATAATAGGTATAGTTTATGATACATCACTCTACGCACTCGTACAAGAAGGGTACATTCATACAAGAAATATTTATATTCACACACATTTAACGTAAACTTGTTATCCTATATTGTGAGTTTCTCTATTTTTCTCTCTCTCTCTCTCTCCCCGCACGTCCGAGTGCGGGATATAATTCCTGGTAGTTATAATCAGAATCTCCTTGAGGGAGAACGTGATACTTGTATATAGATCTATATTGGGATTGACACCCCACACCTTGCTGCTAGCTACAGTTGGACCTGCAGGTCTACGGGTGACAAATGTCATTTTATTTTTCGCGACACTGAGAACGTCGTGGCAGGTTCACATAGTCATAGTATGATTATAACGGCTCACATAGGGAACAATCCATAAGTTTACGGGATTTTATTTTTAAAACCTAAATGAGTTTTATGTCGATTTAAAATCACCTTTTATCTCTATGGGTACAAATACAAAGTGTCGGGTCTCTATACAAAGTTATTATGATATTAAAACTATATTTCCTCTAGAATTGTTAGACTTCAACTATAGTCGCTGAGCGTATATGTTTGAGTCATATAAGAATTTAGTCTTGATTGGCCTAGAATTGGTGGTGCCCGCCTCATCTCCTGTTCCTCGTTGGGTTGTGGACCTGGGGCAGACCCACTATATTCAACGTTTTATCTAAGTTAAACCTTATATAACTTTTATATGTTGGACGATTATAGAGGAACTCTACGGATTACTCTAGGGTTCATTAATGCATCATGTAGGATTATTTCTATTCATACTTAACTAAGAAAATATTGGATTTTCTGGAAATCAAACTATATCGATTTTACAAGGAAAAACGGTTTCTACTTCAAACAAAACTCTTATGAACTCACCAACCTTTGTGTTGACACTTTTTAAAACTACTTGTATTCTCAGGAAATCAGTGAAACAGGAAAACTTCATCGCTTTGAGGATGGAACGCTAAACCGTCAACAATTTATTTTGTCATCATAATGTAATTGCTTTTGAAACATATAAACATATACTTTGGTGTAACTTTTGCAATTATATATATGGTGGTTGTTTTTACTTTGAGCACTATTATACACGTTGTTGTGATACTGTACATGAAGTCCTCCACCCCCAGACGTTTCCGCCATCCTTGGTTTGGGGGTGTGACACAAGAAGCTTGAGATTACCTAGACTTTTCTTAGTTGTTAAAATGGTTAGAGAAGCTCATAACAACTTCCTTAGTCAAAGTCACCATTTTCATTAAGCATGTAATTAGTGAAAGTTAACTAGCATTAAGAACAAAAAAGTCACCAAATCCAAGAGGGGTCAAATGCTTTCACCACCATGTTGGAGGAAATGTTTTTATGATTTTTTGAAGCAAAAACAACACAAAAATCATTTGTTGCTTGCTAATTTGAGGACCCTTTACTTAATCAAGAAATTAGCCAACTAATCACCACAAACACATTTAAACTCATGAACTAAACCATACAAGTAGTGATAAGATGTTAAAACACAAAACATTCCCATAAAGATTTAAGAACATGTTCATGGATTCTTCAAAATTCAACAAAAGTTCAAAGGATTCAACAAAAGTCAACCAAGATTAGTTTAGCCAAGAATGGCTAAACTCAAAGAAACAAAGTTAGAGAAGATTGTACCAAACATTAAGCAAGAATCAAGAGGTAAAACGATGATGTTCTTGGCCTTCAAAAGTCTTCAAAACTCCAGAAAGAATCTTCAAAAATCGGATGTCTAAGTGTATGCAAAAGATACACCAACCTTCCCCATATAGATCAAAACATGAATTCCCGAAAATGTCCCTACAGGGCCTTGCACGACCCGCGTGCTGCTGCACGGGTGGGTTGCACGGGTGGTGCCTGACATAGGCTTCTTTGAGTTTTTAGGCCTCCAAAGCATATCCCACTAGCCCAGATCGAGTCCAATCACCTCCTATCCCATTTTCTTCAATTTTTTCTTCATTTTAAGCCCAATTTGGCCTCTCCAAATCCTCCAAACTCGTCCGGTTAATACTCTACGCATGCTTGAATAAACTCCTGCATCTTGCAAATTTAAAGTTTATTTCTCTCCAAGTCTTCAAATAATCATCAAGCTCACTCCATACATCATCTCCACAATCACCAAGCCTAACAATCTTTTTGTCTACCAACTCCCATTGCTTTCCATACGTCCCGAACACTCCTGCTCCGCTAGACCTGAAAACCTGCAATTATGCTCACAAGATTCGAAAGTACCCGAAATAGTCATAAAATAACAAAAAGGAAAATATGCATGGAAATTATCTAAATTATGAGTGAAATATGCTAAAATAAACTATAAAAAGAAGTAAATAAAACAAACTATCAAATCACCCCAAGCTTAAACCTTACTTGTCCTCAAGTAAGACAAGACCAAAATAAACTTGGGATGAACTATCCTAGAGAAAATAAAAAGAATGGATAGAACCACGGAACCTGATCACCATTAGTCAACATGGTCAGAATTAATCTTGCTATTAACTCACGAATTTTTCATCCGATGACAATGGAAACATAAACCACAGCCAGGACAACTCCTTTAGGTGAGTAAGGAGGGATGAGCAGTCGCAGCCTCAATGGAACATGCATACAATGAAGAACATCTATAGTAGGGAGAAAGCAGCTGGATAGGCTAGGGTGGAGCTCTTCATTAAATGTACACTTTCATCTCACGTCTGCCGGTTTCTATCATGTGTAACTAGGTTTAATCGTTCGGGCACCGTTGTAGGAATCGGCTCACTTGGTGTTGGCCCAAACCTCTTGTAGTATCCGACTCGACAGCCTCCTAACATCACTAATTTGCGAAAAACAACTTGATATAAATACAATAAATCAAACCTATACAAATGAATATCAAACGCCGGGTGACCAAAATGTTGGAAAATTTTGTTCAATAATTGACCCGGTTACCCTTCTCAAATTTCTACAGCTGGGAATTTGCCTGCCCTTTTTGTTTTTCTATTTTTTTTCTCTTTTTTTTTAATCTCCATACTTGAAGGTAATGTATTAACAATCGAAATTTTTAACTAGGAAACCCTTTGACTCAAAATTTGGTTCCCAAAAGTGTGTAAGTGGAACCGAAAGGGTAGTAATATAATCCGAAAGGTCTAAGTGTGAAAATGACCATGTGTGGAGCATAAAGATGTAATGTAAGCTCCTTTTCAAACTTGTGATTTTTCAAAAATAAAGAAAATGCCCTAATGTGGGCTAAAAGACACTCTAAAATCCTAAAAAAATCGCGAAAAGATATGGTGATGTAAAGAGACCGGATATGGATTCTACTCGGGGACAAGCACCAGTGCTTTATCCTAACAGTTCAAATATGATCAAGTGTGATCCTCTTGACGGTAGTGACCGCAAGGCTAAGACATCCATTGCTATAGTATATACTACAGTCATTAGTATTGTATACATAGTTCTTCATGAAAACTACCTGGCCATAGGAAGTTTCTTTAAAATTTGCTCTAAAAAATGATTGAATCTACTAAAAACAAATATTGGTTTCATAGTCAAACTAAAAAATGATTGAATCTATGAAAATTTTCCACTGCAACATTATTTCGTAGTCAAACCAATTGATTTCATAATCAAACTAAAAAAAAATTAAAAAATTAAAAAATAACCGCAATTTCGTAGATGGAATTAGAGTAAATCGCAGATGGGGCTATACCATCTGCGATTTTACCCTACAAATTCAATATATATAGAGAAACTAAAATAAAATAAAATAAACCACCTGCGAATGTATAAGCAGCTAAAGCACAGTTGTGCTTTAACTGCTTGTACATTCGCAGATGGAAAGCCCATTTCGCAGATGGGACTATTCCATCTACGAAATTCGTGGTTATTTTTGCAACTTCGATTATTTTTAGCTATTTTTATAATGTAATTAGTGTAAATGATTATTTTTATCATTTTCTCTAAAAGGATTAACTATGTAAATTTGATTTTTTTTGAGATACACAATTAAAACAATTAAAACTCCAAGTGTCTAACTAAATGGCTTAGTCAACTATGACAGACTTATTAAAATAGATGGCGATTAGGGGGGGGGGGGGGAGGGGGGCTAATACTCCCTCCGCCATTGAGAATATGAATCGGTAAACAACGAAATAAAATCATTGTACCTTTTATTTATCAACGATAATTGAGAATCGGTAAACAACGAAATAAAATCATTGTACCTTTTACTTATCAACGATAATTGAGGGGATATTTGAAATCTAAATGGAAGTACGTTATATCATGTATTTAATTTAGTTTTTAGTTTCATTTGCTAGTTTAAATTTGAGTTTAATTCGATGTAAACAATACCCTAATTTTAAATTATTTGTCTAGTTTAATTAATAATTTTATTTTCTGAATCAAAATCATACTCGTTCTCCTTGTGTTCGACATTTAGTCTCACCATAACTATATTGTTATACGATTATATACACTACCTAATGTATGTTCAGTGGCGGACCTTAATGGTGCCCCAGGGGTCCCGGGCCACTGCTCTGATGCCGTCACATAGTGTAAACAAAAATTAATTTTTTTTTTATTGGGTGCACCGACTTAAAACACGAGTGACACTACTAATATAGATTTATTTGGAAAAAAAATTTAGTGTCACCCCTATGAAAATGTTTTGCGTCCGGCACTGTGTATGTTACATTTTAGTTGCGATAGAATCAATTTTGTAAATTAAAAACTTCGATCATATTATATAGTTTATCCTGTATCGTTGAACCAAGTCAATAAGTTTGTGTTGAAACGAGATATTCCAACTAAATAACAAAAAAGTAAATGAAAATATTGGTTCTTTTTTCTCTTTTTCTTTTTATATAAAAGAGTGTTGATTTAAAACAAAAGAAATATAAAAATATTAAGTTTTTTTTAAAGAAATTAACCCTATATTAATTTATTATATGTCAACTTGTAATTTCAATTCATTCCATACCCAAGTATATATTCTAAATGTACTTAATAGCATCACATAGAAATCTGATGATATAAAAGCAAATAAATTATGCCGACTAGAATATATGTGAAGTAATGTAATAGAAAAAAAAAACATTATAATAGAATAGAGCTTTTGACCATTATCATCACATATGCTATATAAGTTTCAGAAATTAAATCGTGTGCCCCTTCAACTTGCCTACATCAACGTAAGATTAGCTCACTTGATAAAAGACTTTTCCTAAATTGGAGTTTCATTTCAGATATTAACGGATTTCTATTAACTTAATCATACCAACTTAAAGCCTAAAATAAATAAATAAATAAATAAATTGCGTACAGCTCTACCTGCCCGGCTAGCCGTCCAAAAATAAAATCCCACGCTTTTATAAAACCCGCATCTTGAATCTTTTGATAGGAGAATGGAAATCCTTGCATACGAGAGACGGAGTCAGAGTCGACGCAAGGTGTTTTCTTATTTGTTTTTTTCACAAAATAAATAAATAAAAATTCTGGATTAACGATTGACGCAAGCTGTTTTCTTATTTGTTTTTTTTCACAAAATAAATAAATAAAAATTCTGCATTAACGATTGTACCTCAAAAACCTCAAGTGGGTCATCATCTTTGCTCCCACTTGTTGCTCTTTGCTGTCTCTGCCATACTCTTTTGCTAATACTTTTCCTCTTCATTGGCTGATCTCTCTTTGCTTTTTCTCTCAGAAATCCAGTTTTTTTGTGTTTCATGGTAGCAAATTGGATATTGAGTTAATAGATCAACCAAGTAAATAGAATAGAGTAGCATAAACCATACGTTTGTTTCATCCTCATTTGACGGTGTTTGTAATCCATCCGTATTCTTCGTGTAGTCTTCAAGATCGTTGGTTCCTATGAGCAAAAATGTGCAACAATTTGCTAATTTAAGCATCTGGGTATTGCTAATTTGAAGCAATTACTGGCCTCAGGGGTTGTTGTTGGATTTCATCGGCGGTAGTCCTGAGGTTATGGGGTTCTCAATCGGTTAACGAAATACATGCTTGGTTTAAGAAAATGGAGACGTTTATGGCGTTATGTGTTGTTTTTGTTCTTCTTCTTTAGCATTGACTTTCTCAGTTACTTATTTAAAGTAGCAACAGTATGAAGAATCTTCTAAAGAAGCTACACATGATGCCTAATCAAACTTCGGATGTTGACTCAGATGGGTGTAATTCTTCTTCAAAGGGCAATAATCAAAGATTGATCGATGTCCCTTCATCAATCGAGAGCCTCCCCCCTGAACACAATAAATCCTTATCTGGTATTTCGGGATGGCTTAATTCAGTAACGAATCGGCGAAGTCCTAGCCCTCCGTCATCTTCAAATGTGAAAAAAGAGGATAAGAATGAAGGGTTTGATTCAATGAGTAGCGAAGCACTTGATGCTGCCATGGAAGCTGTTAGGGCAGGGGATTCAGGGTCTGGTAATTCGAGGGATCCAGAGGTAGAAGAAGAGTACCAAATACAATTGGCTTTGGAGTTAAGCGCAAGAGAGGATCCTGAAGCTGTTCAGATTGAAGCTGTTAAACAGATCAGTTTGGGGTCCTTTCCGGCTGAGAATAACACTCCTGCTGAAGTCCTTTCATATAGATATTGGGTAAGTTCAGTTCCCATCTCACTTTATCATGGATCAAATCTGTTGTTGTTTTAGTTTGTAAATACTAAATTTCGGATTAGAATTTAGAAAATAAATGTATGTTCTTTCTCATGTCCTAGACTCATTCATACTTGACAGAATTACAGTGCTCTTAGCTATGATGATAAAATCATTGATGGATTCTACGATCTGTACGAGATTTCAACTTCAACTTCAACTTCAACTTCAACAACAGCTTTATCATCAAAGATGCCTTCACTAGTGGATTTACAAGCGACCCCTGTGTCTGAAAACGTGACATGGGAGGCAATTGTTGTCAACAAAGCTGTGGATGCCAAGCTGTTACAACTTGAACAAGCTGCACTGGAAGTCACTGCCACGTCAGCATCAGAATCTGTTACTGTGCAGAGACTTGCAGTTTTAGTTTCAAATTACATGGGTGGTCCAGTAGGGGATCCAGACAAAATGTTTGTTGCATGGCGGAATTTTAGCTATAAATTGAAGGCAACTCTTGGAAGCATGGTTTTGCCTCTTGGCTTGCTAAAACTTGGGATGGCATGTCATCGTGCTTTGCTTTTTAAGGTCACTCACTCTTCTTTTATACTTAATATTTCTGCATTAAGTCCAAAGGAAACACAAACACCCATGTATATTATAGCTGCTTACCAGATTATGCCTTGTACTCGTTAAGTAAAAAAGAAACAACTAAATATTAGTAATATTATCTTTTCATAGGTTTTGGCTGATAGTGTTGGTATACCATGCCGTTTGGTTAAAGGGAAGCAATATACAGGCTCTAGTGATGTTGCCATGAACTTGATAAAGATTGGTGATGGAAGGTTGTGCCCTTTACCTCTAGTCTTAACACTAATACTCAACTTATTATTATTAATTTATTATTATTATCTTGATGCTCATTACAATTATTTATGTGGGTCCCAGGGAATACATTGTTGATCTAATGGCAGACCCCGGAACCCTTATTCCATCAGACACAGCCCACACAGATCATGATGAATCTTCCTTGACATCAAGTCCATGGTCCCACGATGATGATTCCTCTCGTTTAACTTCAAGAAGTGGCCTCACAAATTCATCAGAAGAAAGCTCCGATTTTGGAACCCGAGAAAGAGAAAGAGAAAGAGAAAGAGAAAGAGAAAGATCTGATGATGGAGCCATTCAACCGAAACCCAAGAAATCTTTACCTTTGAGACCCTCTCATCACACCCATGCCAGGTCACCTTCATGGACCGAAGGTGTGAGCTCACCTGCAGTAAGAAAAATGAAGGTCAAAGATGTTTCACAGTACATGATCGATGCTGCTAAAGAAAACCCTCAATTAGCACAAAAACTGCATGATGTGTTACTTGAAAGCGGTGTTGTTGCCCCTGCAAATCTCTTTACAGAAGTTTATGATCAACAAGAGGATACACGCCCTCCTCCTCCTCCTCCTCCTCAAGATGATCAAAACATCCGGGATCCCAAAAAGGGTCAAAAATGTAAATTACCCATTTTGCCCAAGGTTCCTGCCGCCGCGACAGCAGCGGCAGCTGCGGCGGTTGTTGCATCGTCGATGGTGGTTGCCGCTACAAATCGGAACATAGAACTACCGGTGGCGGCTGCTGCCACGGTGACCGCTGCTGCGGTGGTGGCGGCTGTTGACAGGAAGTGTGAGGCTTTTGGTGTAGTGGAAAGGGATGGAAATGGGCAGTTTGGTAATTTACAAACGGGTGAGAATGAAGGAGAGAGAGTATCGGATAGGTCTGCTGGGAATGATAGCATGAAATCGGAAGTTTCCCTTGATGATGTGGCGGATTGTGAGATTGCATGGGAGGATATCACCTTGGGTGAACGTATTGGATTAGGTATTGTATTCAAGTTTAATATCCTAATTTTCATTTGTTGTAATTTCCATATATTTGTTTATTACATCCTCTACTTATTATTTCATCCTATTACAATGTTGTATTTTGAAGAATCTACCCAGTTATAACAAAGTAATTTTCATTGCTACAATTGCATATTTTTTTTCAAAGTACAATGTCCTAGTAAGAAAAAATTGGATCATATTGCTATTTTTTTTTGTTATCCAATTGATAATTGATAATGGTCTCTTTTTTGCAGGATCATATGGTGAGGTTTATCGTGGTGATTGGCATGGAACTGTAAGATAATTTTTAAATGTTCATACTATTATGATGTTGCATACAATGTAATAAACTAAAAAGAAATGAAAAATGAGAAATATGAAAGTAATATGGAGTATCATAAAACGAAAATAAAAAAAGAACTATATATGCACACATGCAAAACAGACAGTCATGTCATGTGTGTGGTATATTTGTATGTACAAATACACACACACAAAATTAATAGACAAGATAAAATTTGAAAATAAATAATAGAGAACAAACAAAGAACACAAAAAAGAAATTACACAAACCGAAAAAAGGTTTTCAAAGTTGGAGATATATTCATTTATTTTCTTTCCCATCACTTTTGAATATCAGGAAGTTGCTGTTAAGAAGTTCCTAGACCAAGAAATAACTGTTGAATCCCTTGAGGAATTCAAAAGTGAGGTAAAATATTCTCTTTTCTAACATTCACACGAATTAATGACATATTGCTTGCATGTTATCAACATAATAATGGGAAAAACAGAAACAGGGTCCTAACAATATATATGGAAATGGAATGGGTGAAAATTGTTGGAATATGTTATTTTATCATTAATCCATGTTCTTGTTTAGGGTGGAGAAAATTCCTATACTAATTTGTAAATGTTTATGTCCTTATTGATTCTTTTTTGTCTTGAAGGTTGGTATTATGAAAAGAGTTAGGCATCCAAATGTGGTACTCTTCATGGGAGCTATAACACGTGCTCCACATCTTTCAATTGTTACTGAATTTCTTCCTAGGTATGTCACTTAATATATACATATACTCTCAAGAGTTAGATGCACATTTATTCAACAATGTTTCACCTTTTTCAAAGGTAAAGATTTTATATGAAATACGCAACGCCATTTCATTTTAGCATCAAAAGATGCTTCATTTTACACAAAACCTATTTAATCAATTGACATGTGGTTGCATAGTTCGTTTTGAGTAGCATAAATTGGTAAAAAAAAATGAAACATTGTTGCATGTATAAACATTTAACATGCTATGTTATGAGATAGCTAGTTTTGGTTACATGGTTGCATATTTCATCTAAAAAACCGCTTAGTTGCATAAGTTGGAAAAAAAGATGAAACATCACCTTTCATGATTTTAGGTACATAATTATGTAGAAATATAAAACTCCAATATTAATTAGTGCCTAAAGCTTCACTATAACGAGCAATACAGAAAATGGAAATATAATGATGAAGATGAAGTTTTCACTAAGGAAAGCCCTTCAAAATGAAGTTAAAAACCTCATTGGTCCTTATCTTATATACTTAATGCTTCCATATATGATAGTACAATTAAAATTCATGTCTTCTCAATGGACAATATATAACTAAAAACTAACAACATACTCACTTCACATATATACTAAGATAGGCTTAATTCCAAATGTCCATTTATTGTCTTCTTCCAATGCTAGTCAACATTGAGTAGCATATAGTTTCCAAAGCTGCCTTTGACTTTGAAAGAGAAAGAATTGCTTCTTTGTTTTTTGAAAAAGTTAATTGGAAACAAGGTGTTAGATTATGGGCCTCCCTTTAGATGATATCTATTTTCCTTTGAAACAATTCTAAGGAGATATGATCGGTTTAAAATCCTCTTTGAAACATCAATTATGAAATTTAATTTTTTTTATGAAATAGTGGTATTTTATTTTAAAGTTAAAAGGATACGTGTCTTCTTAATAGGCGTAGAGCAATCGAATTTAGATTCTCTGGTTGTACCCAAAGGATCAACTCATTATTGGTTATAGAATTTATAATGTACTCAAATTTAGTTTTAAAAGTATAGAAGGATAAATGTCTTGTTTATAGGTTCAGAGAGATGAATTTAGATTCTTTGGTTATACCCCAACTCCCCAAAGTAATGATTAATTCTTTCATACATGGATTTTGATGGAATCCAATTACATCGATTTTGTCAACCAAAAATGTTATCAAAGGAATCTTCCATTCAAATTCCCCGTGAAACAAACGTACCCTTAGAAAAGACAATAGCATTCTTTATTGATCTCACAAGGTGAAGGTGAAGTGATTACAAATAAGAGAAACTTGGCCTTATACGTAATACGGATAGACAATTCTAGTATGCTACTTTGTACATGAATAATCATTCGTCTTCTAGAGTTATGAGTAATTATGAATAGGAGATAAAGCAACACATGCATCCTCACACTCTAATATTATCCCTTTTAGTATGCATATATTTATTCCCTTTGTGCTATTTATTGAATAGGATGCTTCTTGTTCTTGCAATTATATTCATGTGGGATATTTTTACTTAGCTATGACATTGACAACAAGCTAACATTCATAATATGATGTTTGGCTTTGGTACAAAAGTTAGATGAGAAGATGAGTTGTTGGGTAGATATGCCTTAATAATAAAAAATAAATCATGTAGAAGAAAGTGAAACATATTAATATTATTGTTATCTTTTGCAGAGGTAGTTTGTATAGATTAATCCACCGGCCCAACAATCAACTGGATATCCGAAGGCGTTTGAGGATCGCGCTGGATGCCGTATGTTATTTTCCAATCTTGGTTTGCCTTTAATTAATACTTCTTTTTTCTGTCTTAAAATTTTTTTAAAAAGAAAAAGAAAAAAAGGTCAATAATAATAAATTGTGTATACTTAAAACCAAACTTTCAGGCTCGTGGTATGAATTATCTGCACAACTGCAGTCCGGTTATAGTTCATCGCGATTTGAAGTCCCCAAATCTCCTTGTTGATAAAAACTGGGTTGTGAAGGTATCATTGAATTATAACCCTTTGAAATTTTGAATTACAATTTGACCAAATATCATGATGAATTGAATTCTGTCATGTCATGTCATGTCATTAGGTTTGTGATTTTGGGTTGTCGAGGATGAAGTACAGCACATTCCTTTCATCAAGGTCTACTGCAGGAACGGTATGGCTTGCCATACTATAGTACCTCCTTTCTTTCTCCTTCCTATCAACATACTAAATATTAATTATACGTAAAGGGTCAGTGTCGATGATGAGATTAAATGACCATTTTACCTTTACAATCCAGAAAAAAACAAAATTCACAATCCACATTAATAACAATGTTCATCAATTTGAACGTGAGAGGAGATGGAAGAAAAAAAAAAAGAAGGGAAAATAGGTAAAGGGTCAGCATCTTAATACTAAGTCATTTTGTCCGGATTAAGTAAAAAAGAAACGGTTATCTGTAGTTGTCGAGAGTAAGTGCTTAACACATTAAGCTCATTAAGTAAAAAAGAAACACCCCCTATATGGGTGTATCTTTTTGAGTTGATGCAAAAAGGACGACACAATAGAGACCAAAATCACAATAACATTTAGCTAATATGTACACCATTTATTGTATAATAATCACCACGACTTGATGAATAATAATCCTCATGTTTAACATAAAGCGACTGATAATATGTACACCATTTGTTGTATTGACAATTCAATATGTACACACATGTTTTTCAGGCAGAATGGATGGCACCCGAGGTCCTACGAAATGAACCTTCAGATGAAAAGTTGGTCTTTTTTTATTTATCATATTCCATAATTAGATCACTTTGATGTAAAAAACAAATGTTTCGGGGAATAAAATATATATAAAAATATATTTTTTTTTCTATTGATTTTGATAGATGAATGTAATGCAGGTGTGATGTTTATAGTTTTGGTGTGATTTTATGGGAGCTTTTTACGCTACAACAACCATGGGGTGGAATGAACCCGATGCAAGTTGTTGGTGCTGTTGGGTTTCAACATCGTCGTCTTGAAATTCCTAATGACGTGGACCCCACCATTTCTAAAATTATTGAAAGATGTTGGCAAACGTAAGTACTTCATTCCTAACAAATAATAATCTACTTAAATTTATTTCTTTATTATTACCAATTATTATACTTCCATTTTGTTTCTATTACACCATTATACCATGAAAAATCTACTCAACTATATCAGTGTCGACCTAGACTTTTCAACGTAAAAATGTCCTAATTTAAATTTTTTTGATATTCAATGTATTAATTGATTAGGTTTTTTAAGTTAAAATGTTTTTTTTTTAATAAGAACAAAATTGGAAGTATTATGCTGTTAAAAATAATTGATAAGAAGATGCTATTGCTATTTCTTAAATTAAATGTAAATCACAATGTCCTTTTTGTCAATTTTATACAGAGATCCAAAATTACGGCCTTCATTTGCTGACATCATGGCTGCATTGAAACCCCTACAAAAGCCGATCACCAGTTCAAAAACCTCACGGGACTAAATTGTTCTATTTTTGTTGTAATTTTTATGTACTTTTGGCTTGCACGTGTGACAACGCAGTGTAAATTCGGATACCCAATGTAAAAAAAAAAAAGGTTCATTTGTAGCTTATATATCTATAAATTAATGATTTGAGCAGCCTTGTATTATTATTATATGCATGAATAGTCGTACACTTGTACGTAGTACAAAAGGTATTATCGCTAGCTATAAGAGCCCCCAAAATCTTATCAGTTGAGATAAGGTAGGGACCATAAGTATAAATATTGCACCAGAACACCCAAGTGAGTGATTATTCATATGGCAACTTTTTTTGGTTCTCCACTCTTTGTGTCCATTCCTGTAGCAAGGACTCAGAGTTTATCTCTACCACCACAACTGCCGTCCCTCAGTAACAGTTCGCCAGAGCCGCCACCACCACCACCACCACTGCCGCCAGTGCAACGTGGTGGTAGGGGGACAAGTGCTGATTCGACCGATTGGATAGCTTCGGGGCTGACGAGAAGGTTTGGTCTTGGTGCGGGGTTGGCTTGGGCTGGTTTTCTAGCATTTGGTGTTGCTTCTGAGCAAATTAAGACACGATATGAAGTTAATCAACAAGAAGCGAATACAAGGTTTGTTACGCAGATTAGATCATAAGGAACTGATGTTTATGAATGATATTTGGATGCATCAAAATGCTGATGTAGTACTCAAGTTTGATGTTGGTTTGTGATGATTTTTATTTGTATTTGTAGAGATGTTGAGAAAGAAGTGGAGGTGGTTTTACCTAATGGCATAAGGTACGCGATGTTAAGTATCATTTTTGGTTTGTTTAATCGGATAAAATGATATGAGAAATAAATGAAATAAACAGAGTAATGAAGTAACCAATGTATGTAACTGAAAACGAATATAATAATTTTTTATATCATATATTAATATTTATAACTTCGACTCTATTCTATATATTATTTAATTATATTTGATGATTTTTTAAAAGAAAAAAAAAACATCTAAAACCTTTTTAAAACCAACTAAGATCATAATAGTATAAAAAAATCTAGATTGTTTTAAATAAACTTTATATGAACAAAAAATGAACAAAAAATGTGTCGTATTACAAACTTTATTTTATATCATGACGAAATGATGACGAATATGCCCAACTTAAAGGATTGGAAAAAAGTGATTTATTCCATTTTATCGGCCACATTGAACAATTTTCTTTCTTTCATTCCATTAAAACAGATCATCTCATTCGTTATTGATTCCGTCACAATAAATACTATTCTAGCCCTTGATAAATATTTACCTAATGGTTAGAATTGACCTTCACCTCCTAACCAATTGGTCTAACCATCCATTAGGGGATGTAAATTACGATCTCTTAGATGATGTCTAATTGTCTATTTCTATACTTAAATCTGAGATCTTTTATGAATTTTTATTAATTAAATAGTGGTTTTGGTTATGTAGGTATTATGAGCTAAGAGTGGGGGGTGGTGCTACACCAAGGAAAGGGGATTTAGTGGTGGTAGATCTCAAGGGAAGTGTCCAAGGAGATGGAGTATTTGTTGATACTTTTGGTAAGGACAAGAAACCATTGGCTCTTGTGGTTGGATCAAGGCCTTATAGCAAGGGAATGTGTGAAGGTGTTGAGATGGTTTTAAGAACCATGAAAAATGGTGGCAAAAGACGAGTTATAGTTCCTTCGGCTCTTGGTTTTGGAGAAGAGGGCGCGGATTTTGGTTCTGGTTTTAAGATTCTTCCTAATTCAACACTTGAGTACATCGTTGAGGTTGAAAAGGTTTCAATTGCACCATCATGATTCTTCATGTTCTTATGCCCATATAGGAGGTGTGTTCTTTTTTTTTCGGAGTAACAAATATTAACCGATACATGTGTTTTTCCTTCGTGTAAATGGGACTTCAAGAAATTTACGGAAAAATAAACATATAAAAGAGACGACCGTTTAAGTTGAACCACACTATGCTATGTCATATTGGTATCATGAGGGACATACAACAACTATATAAGAGTTAAATGCCCAAAGAAACTAATCCATATTGGAAATTAACTCCCATATTCGACCATTTATGCAGTTATACTATCTTGGAACCAATCTATGTGTACCATAACTAGTTATGTAAGGAAAGCAAAGGGACATCTTCAAATACCCAAAAGAATTCTCATACAAAAAGCTTAAATTGGCAACCAATGCACAAAAAAACTGATTTTTTTAATGTAAATCCACATATAGGGAAAACGACGGAATGAAATATACAATCGAAATTTAAAAGAACAAGAAATCTTGCCCTTCCCCTGCTTTGTCGCAACCCACCACCATCACCTCAGATGTTTCAAAAATTAAAAAAAAAGTCTACAATCAAAATTTAAGTAGTTTTAGTATATTTACAAGTTAAATTACTTATAACAATTGGCTTAAAGATGCACATCAGGTTGGTCGGTCTGGTCCAACCGTAGCTTGTGGACAAAGCCTGGTCAATGCAACCCGATAAACACCTTGACCTGGTCATTTTACTGAAAACAAGCCCGTTATAGGCCTAAAAATCCCATAATTTTTCAGGCTTTTTCCAACTTATTTGGTAAGTATTTTATTAATGACACATCATAAGAGTCTAAATGTTAATAGACCGTTGAATTTATTGGGTAGGTGTTTTGAATAAGTGGCGAGTATAAAATAAAAAACTATATGGTTCATTAATTTTACTATAGAAAGTTTTCTCTATAAATTCAAAGATTTTATAGGTAAGGTAGTTCTTAAATTTTTTTAAAGTAAGTCACTAAAAATTTTCTATAGAAATTTTAGATAAATTAAAAAAAAAATTTAGATGGGTCATTGGATGCACCTTAGTTGCACTTATCCTCGCCCCTGTTTTGAATGAATTCCAATCGTCATTGCCTAATCTCAGCATAACTTGCTTAAATCTGGGTCCATCGAATACAAACATCCTACTAACGCCCGCATGCTTTGCTTGTCCAGCCTTAGTACTAGTCAAATGATTTTTGGTTGGCATGTATCATTTATGAATGTAATATGATTTTTTTATATCATATATTAACACGTATTACTTCAAGTCGATGAAACAGTTTTCTCGTTCTCGGACGTGAACCTTTGGCTTCATTAACTAAAAGGTTTTTTTTTGGAAAGGGAACTAAAAGATTGTTGCTTCTTTAAAATTTGGTTTCCCATAAGGAAAATATGCCCAGTTAAGTAATGGGGATTAAAATACATGTAACGACATGTTCATTAAAGTGGGTGAAGTAAAAGAACTAAAAAAGGGAGTTGAAAGCACGAAAGATTATCCATATGACCATACAAGCCGTAACGATGTGAGTAGATAACTGTAGTTGGTGTTAAGAATGTGTTTAAACATAACCTGATGTATGTATCTAGAGTTGTAAATGTTTCGTGGTTATCATTACAAGGATGAAGAAAATCCTTTTTGGGATTAAATGATGCTACTTTCTGAGTGTCTAGTCGATATTCATTGGTGTGACTTAGTGAGTATCTAGTTGGTATCTAATGGTGTGACTTATTGAGTGTATAATTGATATTTATTGGCGTGACTTGATGAGTGTCTAGTTGATATATAACGATGTGGATTGTTGAGTGTTTGGTCAATATTTATTGGTGTGAATTGCTTTTTGTTTAGTCGATATCTAATGGTGCGACTTGTTAAGTTTCTAGTCAATATATATTGGTGTGACTTCTACGCATCTAGTCAATTTTCATTAGTGTTAAGAAGCATGGTGTAAAGATGAGACATGTGACTTATTAGGTGATGTGATAAACGTAGTTTATAACATAAACTCATTTAAAATAAAATTCTAGTTTTAAATTTATAAAACCTAACAAACCAAGCTAACTATCAACACCACGCAATGGACCTGACGGGTAATATAACTTAGGTAGGTAAGGGTGTCGAACACATATGGAATAAAAACGTACTCATATATCAATATCATCTTATTAATAAATCTTAGAAGAAAGCATATAAAGGGGAATAACTGTCACTTAAATAATAGCAAATAAACGAGCAAACAAACATAACAACCTTGGCTAACATCATATATAACATAATATGAAGGTACTCATATTTGTATTTAATCACTCCTCATTCTAAATAGGATTTAATTCAAATGGATATTGATCTGTTGTTACCGATTCCTAAATTGATTAGATAGGATGGTCATGTCACCAACCCTATGTCTAACATCCCGATTTTCAAACCAAATTTTCATTTGTAAAACATAAGTAAAAAAACTCGATACCCTTTTCATTAAAGAAAGATCATAGTCACACATGCATTTTAAATATTAGGAAAACATAATGAGAGTTTTTAGCGGAAATCTTAAACCATAATTCTTTCTTTGATGCGGGTACCGTCACGTTGGAGCTTTCCCATGATCAGAGGAACTACCAGAAAATATTTGATCAACATCTATAAGCACGGTGCTTAATGAGTTCCCCAAATTAATATGTAACAATACATATATGAGCAGACAAAATAGCTCACGATCTCTTGCTTCCACCAATAATGGTGTATCTGACTCACATCCTATTTCTATCAACAACACGGGTTTATAGGCTCATAGCCTATCTTCATTCCACCATCAACTCCTTATACATACATGTAAACGAAACATATAAACAATAATCCAATCATGCAGGAGAATGTACTTGTCCATACATGCAACTTTACTCTAGCAGCCCTTATATCCTATCATACAAGCATATATACTATAACACATAGTATATTGAAATACTCACCTCAATAGTCATGAAATACCTAAGTAGGTTGGTTTACAAATGACTCAACAAACATGTGTCAACTTATAATACTATATTGATTAGTAACTATCTGAGTATAAGAGCTTATATTTAGATCCATCACTAACCCAACAATATTGGATTGGCTATCAAATAAGGATTGGCAGTCAAGATAATTGGGAGACATGACCATTTTAGCATATAACCTTTATGAAATCCAACAACTAAACCAATGTGTCTATCCAAGGGACCTCTCACATAAGTAGACCAATCAATACTTGAATTGTAATCAATGACTAATCTAGTACTTATTGGTTCATAACAACGATGTAACACTCCAAAGCTTGTATGACCTTGTAGCCCTTGAAGTATTTCAAATATATCATAAGAAGCCCTTAAGTACGCTAGGTGTACTTATGAGTACACTTAGCATACTTGGCAAGAAGAAACATGGAAGGGAAGCACGTACGATGTGCATACCAGAAGTACGTTGGGCATACGTGCCAGATGTCCAAACCCTAATTTTCAGACTTGAGACCTATATAAACACCCTTAACTCATTTGAGCCTCACCCTAATCAGCCTCTTTGACCTTCAAACGTCTTTGAAAACCCTAATACCATTTGTGAGTGCATTTTGAGCTTTAAGAGTGTATTTGTGGTCCTTAGTGTTCATTCAAGAAGGAGAAGTTGTCAAGGAAGCTTGGCGTGTCTTTTGGCTTCAAGAATTTGCATATAGTCGACCTTGAGGAGCTTCTGGAGGTATAAAGCTTGGACCTTTCCATCTTAATCACTAGATCTAGCTAGGGTTTTCTAGTTTTGTCCCCTTTGTTGATTTTGGACCTCCTCTCGTGAGTTGAGAAACTCCATAGGATGGAAATGACAGATCTGAGGTCCTTTGGTTCGTTTGCAACATAAAAATGGAGTCTTGGTGGGTGTTTTGACCTCATGCATGGGTTAAGAACCTTAAAAAGGTCTTAATGAGGGTGTTGGGAGCATATGAGACATGCAAAGGCATAAAGTTCCCAACTTTATGCCCTAGGTCATCTTAATAAGCTTAGATCTGACCTTTGGACGTAAAGGAATCGAGTATTAAGCACTTAATGGAGAAAGTGATTAATCTGTTAGTACACTGGGCGTAACTTAGCATACGCTGCACGTACGTCCCAGAGACCCATTACGCTGCACATACCAGAGTGGTACACTAAGCGTATGCACCACATGTGGGCTTGGATCTGCTTTGGGCCTTTAAACTGTTGGGCCTCATTTGGTTATTGGACCTTGTTGCATTTTAGGAATAGTGGGCTATTTTATCTGTTTTGGGCCATTGATGTTAAGGTAGGGCCTTATTGGGACAAGAGTCCCATTAATGATTTTTAGACATGGACTTGGACCCATTAACAAAGAAAGGATATTTGGGCCTTTATGGAAGGACTTGGGGTTTAGGCTTCCCTTGATCATGTGATGTCCTAACATGGGTTAATATTATTATTATTATTCAGCACGGGGAGGTTACGGATTGTCAAGAGAGCAACTTTCAGATTCGTTAGACAAAAGGTGAGTCTTCTCACCATACCAATGCGTCTAAGGCACCAAGCCCGACCCATTTTATGATAGTTGGTATACTCGTTGTGTAGAGGTGTGTGGCATGATTATGTGGTAATATGCGGTAGAGATAGCCTTTATGGCTATGGTAGAGATAACTTTACAGCTTACGGTAGAGATAGCCTTTATGGCTAATGGTAAAGATAACTTTTATAGCTAACAGTAGAGATGGACTTTATGGTAAATGGTAGAGATAACATTATAGCTAAGATGATATGTGATATGTGGTAGAGGAAGATTTTATAGCTGTTATGATATGTGTTATGTGACTTGTGTGTTGGGGTATGCTCTGGGGAACTAACTAAGCGTTAGCTTACAATTTATGGATTTGTTTCAGGTACATCAGAGCCCAAGGGCAATGACAAAGCTTGATGGCGCGACGTTCACTCTCTCAGGCGTTTTCATGGGACACTCTGATGTTTGGAATAAAAGTTGTATTTGACTTATTGTAACACCGTAAATTTCCAAAACAATTTTTCGCATTTATAAAAACATAATTCATTTGTAAATCATAAAAACATCATTGTTTGAAACTCAATGTATAACATATAACAATATCCCAAGATCTCCTATCGTAAATCCCGTGTGTGTACTGATCAAGCCGGCGCCTTCCCGCGATCCTCACTAGTACCTGAAACACATAACAGAAAACACTGTAAGCACAAAGCTTAGTGAGTTCCCCAAAATACCACATATAACACATATTAGCCACTCGAGGCTATAAATCTGTGGGTCCGTGCACCCAAACTCTGTGAACCCTCAGGTTCTAACTCTGCAAGCATGCACAACATAAATCACATAGAAGAATGCAGTACAACAAACAATATATATATATATATATATATATATATATATATATATATATATATATATATATATATATAAAGCACTGTATCACATAACTCTATTTACCTACTCAAGGTAAAGTATAGTGAGAAGACTCACCTCCCGTATCTCGGTAACTCGTAAATCCCTGAAATCACTAGTGCTTGATCTCTCAAGCTATAGTCCTCCTATAAAACAATACATCTCTAATTAACACTTCCTAATTAAGGTTGACTAACTCTATCAAGTCAACACCGGTCAACTCTGGTCAATGGTTAATGGTCAACCCCGAATCGCCGAGTTTGGCGTGGATTTGTCGAGTCCCTACGAGGACCCCATTTCCTCTGAGTCCCTTTCGACTCACCGAGTCACTCACCCAACTTGGTTACTCAACCCTTGGTTCGAAATCTATGAACAACCCGCACCAACTCGTCGAGTCTGCCAATGGACTCGGCGAGTGCATTACATGCACAACCCCAAACAACCTTCTGAGGCCAGATCTGTTCCACTAACTCATAGATCCAGTCCTTCCAAGCTTATTTATCACGTAAAGTCCATGTCTTAGCTATCATATCACACCTAATGACTCATAAATGGTGTTTTGACCTCAAACACAAAGATCCCAACCCAAAACCTCCATGGATTCATAAAAAGCTTGGACAAAGGGACACTCTGGACCTCCAAGGGTCCAGATCCAGAACCTAACTCGCACCAAATGGGCACTAGATCTAGCCACAAAAGGGCTCAACAAACCCTAAATCAACATGAACATCACCTCAACAAAAAAGGGTTCGAAAATGGTACCTCAAATGTGATGTTCTGGACCTTAAATCTTCAGGAAGTTGTTCCTCTTGCTTCCTCTTGGCTAAAACTTCCTTTCCCTTGCTAAACAACACCTCCAATGGTTGATAATGGCTCCTTCTCTCATCCACACGCTCAAATGCACTAGGGTTTTGCTCTGGGGGTTGGTGAGCACAAATGACGGCCATAAGGCCCTTTAAATAGGCCCCAAACCCGAGAAATGAGGGTTTCATTAAACAGCGCTGACTCGCCGAGTCCACAATTGCGACTCGTCGAGTCCGGTCATTAATCCGGATGAGAAATCGCGTCTCTACTCGGCGAGTCTACGCACCAACTCGCTGAGTTATTCCTCAAAACTCAAAATAAAAACAATAAATAAAATACCTGAAATTTCCGGATGTTACACTTATGTTTTGAAAACAATTATAACTGGATTTTCTTATTGTTGGAACTGTGTTTGATTATTCAAAAATGAAAAAAATTTCGTTGTAAAAATTGGGTCGTTACAAGTTGGTATTAGAGCCTTGGTTTGAGGGATTCGGGCACACTCTCGGGTGTGTTAGGACTCAAACTAAGGAAATGCAAAAAATGTTTTAAAAAATAACATAAAAGGTTTTTGAAAGAAAGGAAAATATGAGAGTGCAACGTGCGTGATCAGCCGAGCCAAGTAAGTAGTTCCCCAATATGTTAGCCATGTTATACTGATATTTGAGCTTTGTTGATCATATGGAACTTGCTATGTCTATGCTTTTAAGATTGTATACGGTTAGGATCTTATAGCCCTACAATGATTAAGTTGGCCTTATTTCCTGTTCCTTGTTTGGTTGTGGTCCTAGGGTAGAATCTTTTATTCGAAATTCTATTTGATCTTTTTCTGTGTACAATTTGCATGCATAATGGCAACCTGTTATGATTGGTCTGATTGATATGAATAGAGCAAATCTTAGGACAGCCTGAGATTTGATGTATGCGGTAGTTTGTGGGATATGGTTTAGTTTTCGGATGAATTGAAGTTATCCAGTAGAGCATTGGGGAAAGGTACATGTAGGTGTGGAAG
Source organism: Lactuca saligna (assembly GCF_052625555.1). NCBI lineage: Eukaryota > Viridiplantae > Streptophyta > Magnoliopsida > Asterales > Asteraceae > Lactuca > Lactuca saligna. Next base: position 224,996,991 of record NC_136424.1, on the reverse strand, counting down.
GTAGTATTGGGCCCGTACTACTGAAAGCAATGTTAGATCAGACGACTTCAAGGAGGACCGGTGTGGGAAGATCCTTTATATGGAAATCCTGATCGTTGTGATTTATAACATTTCAGTTCAACATGGTGGTGACACGATTTGGAGTAGGGGGATCAGGATCGGGATCTGGATCCGGGGCTGGATCAGGCGACACTACCAGTGACATTGATAAGAGGCTACACGAGCTTATTACAGCCGAGGTTACCAAGGGCATTCTTGATGCTACCCTAGTCATTTTTGGAATGGTCAAGGAGGGGATGATGGAGATTATGGATGAGAGACTCAGGTCATTTAGGGGTGAGATTGCTACGGGTCAGTTTGGGGCCTGAACTCCCTCATTCTGGGAGTTCAAGGTGTGCGGGGCGCCCACGTTTTTTGGGGTACAGGACCCTATTGTTAGCCAGCACTGAGTGATGGATATCGGGAACGCCCAATGCACAAGTTCTTGCTCGGATGCGGTAAATGTGGGATTTGCTTCTTGCATGTTGAGAGACAGGTCCCAAGATTGGTAGGGCGAGTTTACTAGCCAGGTGGGAGCAGCCGGTGTAGCTGAGATGACATGGGCTGAGTTTGTTTGATGATTTTACTTGGAGTTTGCACCAACCATTAAGGTGCAACGACTTGTGAGAGGGTTTCATGACCTGCAGTAGACCACCGAGACTATGGCGGAGATCACCACCAAGTTTTGGAAACGAGCTTTGTTGATCCCATAGTACGCTACCGATGTGGATATGCAGTGGACGAGATATCATTCCATGCTGAGGGATGATATCCGGGAGTTTGTGAGCTTTACAGGGTGCAAAACCCTGAATGAGATGGTAGATAAGGCCCAAAAACAGGAAATGGAGTTGGATTTCCGCACCAAGCGAAACCCGGAGCAAGCACAAGCAGTGGTGGGTCAGGCTAACAAGTCTAAGACCTCAGACACTTCCAATAGGGGTCAGAAGGGTTGGGGTTGATGTGCCAAATGTAGTAGGGTGCATAGTGGAGATTATCGTATCACAGGCTCGGGATGCTATGCATGTAGCTAGCAGGGCCACTTGAGCAGGGACTGCCCCACGAGGATCTTGATTTGTTTTCACTACAACCATACCGGCCATGAGTGGGTCAACAATCCGAGGTTGTAGGGAGGGGAGGAGCGGTGGTGGCGCCTACGCCTGCCACATTAAGGATTACCGATGGCCGCCTTGCCAAGGCGGATGTTCCAGCGGTGAAGAGCCACACATTTCAGTTGACCACCGAGGAGTCTCGGGCAGCGCCAGACGTTGTGGCTAGTACGTATCTATTATTCTATGCTCCTTATGATTTGTATGACTTATGTGTACATTATGCTTGTATAGGGAACTTTTTGGTCACTGGTATGTCGTCCCATGTTTTATTTGATTCGGGTGCTACTCGATCGTTCATGTCTCTTGTGCTTAGCAAGAAGTTCCGAGACGCGCCTGGAACTCTGGATTCCCCACTCGTGGTAGAGATTGCAGATGACCGTACCGTTAGTGATGCGAGGGTGTATCAGGACTGTGTCCTGAATGTGCTTGATGAGAGGTTTCGTGTCAACCTAGTCCTAATACCATTGCGAAGGCTGAAGGTGATTGTCAGGATGGATTGGCTGGGGGCCAACGGGGCAATGATCGATTGTAAGTGCCAGTTGGTAAGGGTTAGAACCCCAAGTGGGGGAGTATTGGTGATACATGGTGATAGGGCCTCGCAAGGGCTGACTCTCTGTTCGGCTGCGAGGGATAGGATATTTCGGCAGAAAGGATGTACGGGATTTCTGGATTATATCTCAGATATGAGGGTTGAGACCACGACGGATGTGGGCAGTGCGCCAGTTGTACAGGACATTCAGGATGTTTTGCCCAAAGAGTTACCGGGAGTGCCTCCAAAGAGGCAGGTGGAGTTTCGCATTGACTTGGTGCCTGGTGCCGCTTCGATAGCAAAGGCACCATATCAGTTGGCACCACCTGAGATACAGGAGTTATCTACGCAGCTTTAGGAGTTGCTAGACGGAGGGTTCATACGTCCGAGCAGTTCCCCGTGGGGAGCACCGATCCTGTTTGTGAAAAAGAAGGATGGATCACACAAGATGTGCATTGACTATCGAGAGTTGAACAAACTAACGGTGAAGAACCATTATCCGTTGCTAAGGATCATTGATTTTTTTGATCAGCTGTAGGGTGCGTCTTGGTATTCCAAGATTGATCTTTGGTCAGGGTACCATCAGATGAGGATCCGGGATAAGGATATATCGAAGACAACTTTCAGGACTCGGTATGGGCATTATGAGTTTGTGGTGATGCCTTTTGGACTCACCAATCCCTTAAAAGAATTCATGGATCTCATGAAAAGGGTATGTAGACCGATGTTGGATCAGTCGGTGATTGTTTTTATTGATGATATCCTGGTCTATTCTAAGACCAAGAAGCAGCATGAGCAATATTTGAGGGAAGTACTAGAGACCCTGAGGGCAGAGAAGCTTTAAGCAAAGTTCTCTAAGTGTGATTTCTGGCTTAGATAAGTACAGTTTTAGGGGTATATCATCAATCAGAAGGGTATTTCGGTTGATCCAGCCAAGGTTGAGGCGGTGATGTGGTGGGAAGTACCGAAAAATGCATCAAAGATCCGTAGCTTCTTGGGTTTAGCGGTATATTACCAGAGATTTATCCATGATTTCTCCACGATAGCTGTGCCATTGACCCACATGACCAAGAAGAATGTGACATTTCGGTGGGGCACGGACCAGTAGTTGGATTTTGAGACCCTGAGCCGGAGGTTATGCGAGGTCCCGATCCTAGTATTACCCGAGAGGTTAGACGATCTGGTGGTGTACTATGACACATCGATTTCAGGTCTAGGTGCGGTTCTGATGCAGAGGGGGAACGTGATAGCTTACGCCTCGAGGCACTTGAATCCTCATGAGGCGAATTACCCCACTCACGACCTGGAATTGGGGGCGGTGGTGTTTGCCCTTAAGATTTGGAGGCACTATTTGTGTAGGGTGTGGTGCACCATTTATACCGATCACAAGAGTTTAAAGTACTTGATGAATCAGCAGAACCTCAACATGCGATAGAGGAGGTGACTGGATGCGCTGAAGGATTATGATTGTGAGATCCTATACCATCCATGGAAGGCCAACATGGTGGCCGATGCGTTGAGTCGCAAGATGGTAGGGTTCCCAATTGGGAACATTTGTATGAGGATGACAATGATTTCTACTTTGTTGGATATGATCAAAGAGGCCCAGGTCAATGGGGGTGAAGAAAGAGAATTGGAACATAGAGAAAATTCAGGGACATCATCCTATGTTTGTTAAGGATAGTCATGGCCTTTTGACGTAATGTGGCCAGGTGTTGGTACTGGTGACTGGAGGAGTGAGGTAGAGGATATTAGAGGAGGCGCACAAGTCCAAATTGTCCATACATCCAGGGGCTAATATAATGTATAGGGAGTTGAGACTGAGTTATTGGTAGCCCTGCATGAAGCGGGAGATCGCCTACTTCGTAGAGCGGTGCTTGAACTGCAGGAAGGTCAAGGCCGAGCAACAGCGGCCTCATGGAAAGGTACAACCACTACCCATTCCCATGTGGAAATGGGAAGAGATCACTATGGACTTCATCACGAAGTTACCTAGGACGGCGAGAGGTGTGGACGCATATGGGTGATCTTGGACAGACTGACGAAGAGTGCCCACTTCATTCCAATTTCCGAGAGTATATCCATGGAAAAGTTGGTGGATATTTATGTACGAGAGGTGGTGGTTAGCCATGGGGTGCCAGTATTGGTAGTCTCTGACTGGGATGTCCGGTTTACATCCAGATTCTGGAAGAAGTTCTATGAGGAACTGGGTACTCAGCAACATTTTAGCACGTTGTACCACCCCCAGACTGACAGCCAGAGCAAGTGGAAGATCCAAACATTGGAGGACATGCTTCAAGCATGCATGTTGGATTTTGGAGGTAGTTGGGACACATACCTCCCACCGACAGAGTTTTCATACAATAACCATTATCATGCCAATATCGACTGAGCTCCATTCGAGTTGTTATATGGTCGGAGGTGCACGAACCCAGTTTGTTGGGACGAGGTTGGGCACCAGGTCATGGGGAGCACGAAAGTAGTGCTCAAGACAACCGGGCTGATTCAACAGGTGTGCGATTGGCTGTGGGTCACGCAGATCCGTTAAAAAAGTTATGTTGATCGATGGAGATCATATCTTGAGTTTCAGATGGGGGATTCGTGTTGCTAAAGGTGTCGCCCTGGAAGGGGATTATCAGGGTTCGGAAGAAGGGCAAGCTGGGGCCACAGTTTATATGCCCATTCAGGATCACCGCTTGGGTGGGCAAGATGCCATATAGCCTGGATCTTCCGGAGGAGCTTAGCCAGATTCACAACACCTTCCATGTGTCTTAGCTTCGAAAGTGTGTCGCTGACAAGTCCGCAGTCGTTTCGTTGGACGATATTCAGGTGGATGGGAGCCTAAACTACATTGAGAGGCCAGTTGCTATCTTAGATAGGAAGACGAAGGGTCTTCGGAACAAGGAGGTGGAGCTGGTGAAGGTGCAATGGCAACACCGAAAAGGCTCCGAATGGACTTGGGAGCCGAATGAGAAGATGCAGGAGCATTATCGCGATCTCTTCACAACTACAGACTTTAAGGAAGAAGTCTAGTTCAAGTAGGGGAGAGTTATAACACTCCAAATCAAGTATGGCATTGTAGCCCTTGAAGTATTTCAAATATATCATAAGAAGCCCTTAAGTACATTGGGCGTACTTATGAGTACGCTTAGCGTACTTGGCAAGGAGGATCGAGGAAGGGAACCACGTATGCTAGGCGTACGTGCCGGATGTCCAAACCCTAATTTCTGGACTTGAGACCTATATAAACACCCTTAACTCATTTGAGCCTTTCCCTAATCATCCTCTTTCACCTTCAAACATCTCTGAAAACCCTAATACCATTTGTGAGTGCAGTTTAAGCTTTAAGAGTGCATTTGTGATCCTTATAGTATTCATTCAAGAAGGAGAAGTTGTCACGGGAGCTTGGAATGTACTTTAGCTTCAAGAATCTGCATATAGTCGACCTTGAGGAGCTTCTAGAGGTAAAAAGAATGGACCTTTCCATCTTAATCAGTAGATCTAGCTAGGGTTTTCTAGTTTTGTCCCCTTTGTTGATTTGGACCTCCTCTTGTGAGTTGAGCAACTCCAGAGGATGGAAATGACAGATCTAAGGTCCCTTGGTCCGTTTGCAACATAAAAATGCAGTCTTGGTGGGTGTTTTGACCTCATGCATGGGTTAAGAACCTTAAAAAGGTCTTAATGGGGGTTTTTGGGAGCATATGAGACATGTGAAACATCCCAAAAATACAAACAAAAATTTTTTGCTTTTAAAATCATTTAACAAACATAATATTATCACCATAAAATAAAATCATCAAACATGTATCTCAAAATCTCATAAAATATGTCAATCATATAAAAGTGTCATATAAAATATCAGATTAGTTTAAGAAAACATGTTTTTGTTGGAAAACGCATGTCTATTCCTTTCCCATTTCCGCTGGTACGACGGATGTTTTTGATGCAAAAATAAATCAATGGCTGAGAATGATTCTCCCATTCTCAATATTTTTTATTTTCTCAAATGAACTTACCTATATATATATATATATATATATATATATATATATATATATATATATATATATATATATATATATATATATATATATATATATATATATATATATATATATATATGACCAAAATATTATTCGCTTGTAAAATGAAAGTTCATTGTTATATTTGATGGAGAAGTCAAAATTATAAAATCATATAATAATAGTTAAGATTACTGAAAATTAGTTTTTAATATATATAATTTATGAAAAAATGAATGTAAAATTTATTAATATATTTTTATATTATAAAAATATAACTCATTTTACTAAATTATTGATCTTATTGTAATAAATAACATGATCGACTTCGTGTCTTAATAGTCGTTATTTGCGAGATATTGTATAGTATTAATCACGTGAATTATAAATATCATGGAAATAGTTGGTTTCATGTTAGTTGAAACCTGTAAAATATTATAAAAGCAGCTGTTATGCTACCCAAATTTCGTCATAACAGACAACAGAAACTTGGGAATCCATTAAGTCTTTCATATCCCAATACTAAAAGACTTCAAACAAATATTATTCCTAAACAATAAAATCATAAATATTCAACAATATTATAATGGGAAGTTTACGACTCAGATGTCTAGATACATTGTTAGGATCCAACATTCCAGGGTCTCCCTATTGATGTCACGTTGTTTCTAGAGCCATATGAGTTAGGTTCATTTCCTAATTCATTTGAGCTATGTTGTTGATTATGCTAAGACTTTCTATCTTAGTGGGAAAACTCTTTATTTTCATAACTGTTAGTCCTAAGAGAACGACTAACGACAGGTATATGTGTCATACTATTGACCTTATACAGTTCGACTGCCCGTCTGGGAGTTACTAGCTACAACTACGTCTGACGAGACGAATTTTGGCACTGACTTTAGTTTCATTGAACATTAACACGTTTTATAATGAGGTGAATGACTTTAGTATGCCCTATTATGGAGCCAATGTAAAAAGTGTAGTGTCATGAGTTCGGTTATGAGTTCATTATAAAATCTCAGTTTTGTTTCGTTACCGTATAGAATCGATATTGGGTTTATATGGGGTTCTTGTTCACTTACACTAGTTGAAAGAGACTATGTATAGTGGGAGAGTTTGTGACCCAAAACGATAAATGTAAATACCAAAAATTAAGTCATATAACAGTTAATTAATATCATGACACGACCAATTATAGTTTAATAACTTACAACAATTAAGTTATTTATATAAAGCTTTTGTTCTTGTACGAAAACACAATATTTATGTGGGAGGGGTTTCCCCACTTTTTAATTGTCGGTTCCCAAATTATGTAAAATAATACTTAAATAATACTATGACACGATTTTACAAAATTTATAAATTTGAAACTTATGAGTTTTATGTATAAACTATACAAACGTTTGTACAATATTTCTATAGTAAAGTTGGCCATTTTATGTTTTCACAAGATGCGATATGACTTTATTTTATATAAAATGACACTCAAAACCCTTTTATAAAAACATTTTTGTCATGGGAAGCGTATAATTTTTTATATAAGTTTGACTTACTTATATGTATTTTTCCAACTTTTGTACATTTGGATTTGAACAAATGGTATTTATGAATGAGTCCAAACACATTTTTATAACTCATTATTTTATACTTTGATAGAAAAGTAAATATTTATAAAAGGTAGTCAACCAGCTAAGTTTTGTAAAACACTTTTGGTTATAAAAATACTCTGTGTCAAAATCTGTAGAACTCACCAACAATTTTATTGAAGTATTTTAATGCATGTATTCTCAGCTTATTTAGCAGATCAGAAGTTTTCGATCAGAAGACTTTCCGTTATTTATATTACATATTTGTAGATGTCGGATTGTTAGGCGTATGTCACGATTTAGCAATAGTAATTATCAATGTAATTTCTATTTTGGTTATAATAGAATATTATATTTGTACTGTTCAATGTATTTTCAATAATTGTGATTAGTGATTTATGTCGTGCTCCTCGGCGTTTATGCCGGTGGCCGGGGGTGTGATAGATTGGTATCAGAGCTATTGGCTATAGAGAACTAGTATTTTCTTAGGAAAGCATGACTGTAGCCTAAGACTTACTCTCTTAGGTTAGGTATATTCCTTAACTTACAAATATAGAGTTATATCAACTCAAACCCTTGATTGCTAATACAACGCAAGGTTTTAGATCAAACTAGGACCAGAAAACTATGCAGATCATCCATAATCTTCGAGCGAAGAAGTGGCCATCGGAAGACCATGACTCGCTGTAACCAAGGTTAGGACAGCCTTAGCAGAGTAAGGAACAAAAAGGGGCACTCATAACATTAGTGAATGGGTTAAGCACCTTGTGCACTACAGTAGCAAGGGAGAATCACCTCACTACTCGCCTTAGGTTTATAATACCTTTGGCCGCAACCAGTAGTAGTAAAACCAAGAGAAGTACGCCCTCTAAAAATCCATACAACCAAATCTGCTAACTATATTGCTAATTATGTGCTATGTTGACAAGATTAACGTCATACAATGTGTGTTTCCAATCCCTACCATAACTGCATCATAAGGATGTAGGTTATCGCAATTAGCATCAGTACGTTTAGATTATGCGAGTAAACTCACTTGAAATTAGCAACGAGTACTTACGAGCTCACCTTTCATGTGCAACAGAGTCATGTCTTCCCGTGAAAATAACCAGTACCCCGACGATGCACCGGTCCTACGGATAGACTCCGCCACTTTCCAAGCCACCGTAACAGCTGCCGTGGCAGCTGCCATGGCATACTTCAATGCCAACAGCACAAACGAGAGTGGAAGCCATGTCGATAAATTCATCTGTAACAACAACCAGGGGAATCAACGAAGGACAACTCACCAATGCAACCAAAAACCTAAACCTAAGCTCAAGAAGCGAAAGTTTGAAAATGAAAAAGGGAGTAGTTCGACTCAGAGGCTTACTAAAAGGCAGCAAGCGGGATTAGTCCCTATCCCAACTAACCCCACTCAGAGGCTTACTCCACCCACATCGAGACAATCATACCTTGGGAACAACCCACCCTGCAACAAGTGAAAATACCATCATTGGGGAGCATGCCAAAATTTTCGCTGCAAAAGGGTGCCACAGGATGGGGCACACCTCCCGCTACTGTAGGGCCTCGGCCCCCTGCATCGCTTCGACCCCCAACCCAAAAACAAGTCCAGTTTTTCACAAGCGTGGTGCAACAGGACATTTCAAGAGAGATTGTCCAACAGAGATAACTAGCAAAGGAGTTGAAAACTAGACAGGAAAAGATAACAAGAAACCCTATCGATATTTTGGTACGTTCAAACAATAAACTTTATACAATGAACTTTTACAAAAAAAGGGGTTTTGCCAATTGAAAACAAAATCAAAAACTATTTTCCCCACCCGAACAAGTCCTGTAAGTCCCTGAGAAACCAGAAATCCTAGTGAATGGTCCATGATGGTTCCATATGAGTAATAGCAATATATGTAGTTAGGATTTCCACAAACTAAGAGTGTGCGACTTAGTCTTATTTGCGACCCCTGGTCTGATTTTAAGGCAGAGTAACTCCACATAGTCGACTATCTTTCAAATCCCAGTTGTGTGCAGTAAGGTCACACCCAACTATAATCGGAAAACCTAGCAAGATTCAAATCACAAGTCCCATCACCTATATCAGAACTCTCATATTACTAGAACATCTAATAAATAGGAACAAAATATACACAATAGTAATAACAAAAAAACGAAACTAGTAGTGATAAGAATATTAGTATAGAACACCCTATCACTTCTAATGACCATTCCATCCCAATCGATGTAGCACCTATTATTATAAGGAGTCCAACATCATAAATTGACACGGATTGGCCTGATTCCCACCTTCTAAACTTCAGGCTGGAAAGAGACTTTCCACCTTACTCAATCGATTAACAAAGACTCTCCATCCTATTACGACACCCCCTAACATTTAGGTGTACGAGTACTTAAGTAAGAAGCATCACACTCCTTCTTAACCCCTCCCCAATAAAGATGGAAAACAAGAAAAAGGAGTCATGCAAGAGAATTCCAAAAGTTTACAACTACTCCCATATGCTCCCCAAATTCCTATGGAAACCTCGACTATGTGCTAAGCCGCGTTGAAATCAACTTAACTCTTGGAACTATCTCAACAACCAAACCCTCGATATCATTTGGCATAGTCACAAAAGCGGATAGCGTCCGATCACAAGAACGATACAATAGATAAGGGAAAATATCAAACCCAACTCCTAACCGCGGAAAGCACCCAGTTTCCTCATAAGAGGGAAGGGCAAATTGCCCATGGAACCACTAAATCCTAACAAATCAAACAAAATCCATTCCTAAGGATCGATACTCCCTGCCACGAATCAGAAAATAGCGCAAAAAACAACAAGGGAATGGCAGAGGCTGACTCACCTTTAGCTTGAGAAACCATGGGAAGAAAACTCCCAAGTTAACCTAAGACTCATAAGGTCAACTACACCATACGCAAACTCAACCTTGAGAAACCATGGGAAGAAAACTCCCAACTACACCATACGCAAACTCAACCTTGGTAACCATAGTGTCCCTTATTAAAGCCCCAAAACTCTGCTTCTAGGACACCAGGATCCCGATACCTAGAAGGCTATTCAAAAATCCTCGCCAAGATAGGACGGATAACTCATAGTCTCCAATTATACTAAGGCTCAGCTCCTTACATTTCGCATTCCAAGTATCCAACGCTCATAAGTGTCGGATCACCGATGCTCAAGAATCTCACTTAACGTGATCGAGGTAAACAAGAACCCGCACCCCGAAAAGAAGCATGTGTAAAAGACAATGGAAAAGCTTGAGAGACCCACTTATCCCTAAATCATGCACTCGAAGCGTCGATTAATGCTAGACAAGTCCCTAACCAAGTACCCATATACCAAAAACTGCCAGTTAGACATAGGAGTTGCACCCTTTAGGGGCCCTGTGTGGTAGAAGTGCAGAATCATCCTCTGTTAGGCTATGCTAGGAGACACCCGACTGATAAAAGAACAAACGCCTAAAAACACATGCACATTGAACCCGAGATTACTCGAGAAACAAACAATGAGATAACCTAATCCGAGCACGACTCCAAGCGCCACGAGGACCAACGAAAGGAGTATGCCAATATTAGGCTTAAACCCCTGGAAACTCCAAACACAAAAGTTAAAACTTCCCATGGAAAGGGGTGATACGATTCGGAAAGAGAGGTAAACATAATCCCCGATACATCGGACCATTAGAGATCCTTACCCGGATCGATCCGGTAGCCTAAGAACTTCGACTACTCTCAAAACTCAGTAAGATACATCCTAAATCCCATGTGTTAAACCTAAAGAAGTATCTTTCAGACAAAAACTCTCTCAGTTTCACTAGACGTGATTGAGCAGAGTAAGAGAACTTTCTATTCATTAAGCAGCCTATCCAGATATCGACTAGAGAAGTTAAACACACAAAAAAAAGCCGCATCCCGATGGTGAAGTTCGATGGAACGCTAAGCATGGACCAAAAATTCACTTGGAAGCACGAAAACCAGATAAATTAAACGTACCCTCACTTATTCTCTTGTTTATAACCCTATCTTTCAAAAGAATTTCGGGACGAAATTCCCTCTAACGGGGGGATGATGTCACAACTAGCACTTTTGGCTAGGAAATTTTGTCCTCATGTGAGCCCCAACCATTGTGAGGCTTGAACTCAAACATTAAGATTTGCATTATGATTCCTAATGAGCCATGTATGGTCATATTAAAAGGAATATCATCCTCTATGGCAAATCTCTCCAAGTATGTGAAATCTCTCCTAAATCTCTCCAAGTATGTGAAACCTTTTTCAAATCTCTCCAAGTATGTGAAATCTCTTCCAAATCTCTCCAAGTACCTCAAATCTCTCTCAAAACTCCCTAGGTACCTTCCCCAGTCGAAAACAACTCAAAATGAAAGGAGAAAACTTTAAAAAGAAAACCTAGTTCGCAAACACTTAGAAGCTTCGGACCTTCTTGGGGAACCGAGAAATTTCTCACATAGGAGCCCTTGGCTCTAGAATTTATATGCTTCGGAAGTTAGGAATGCATGGAAAATCTTGCTCCGGAATGGTCAATACAGAATAAGCCTCTCATCTGAAAGGACTAGCCCCACTGCGGAAATCCAAGTCGGCTTCGGAACCCTCAGTCCGTACCGGCCAAATTTGCACCTGACTCCGAAAATAGAAGGAGGGCTTCAGAACTCACTGGATGACTCCAGAATTCCCTTGTATCAACATTGGAACCTCACAGAGCTGACCCTTCCCTCCGGAATCTGAATTAAAGCTTTGGAAATTACTCTATGGCTCCAAAATTCGAAATTCTCTCCCAAGAATCTTCAAGTTTTCTTCCAATCTTCACATATGTAAGCAAAATCTTCCATCTTTGTGTTGATCACATCCTTTCTACTTGATTCATCTTTGAATCCACCCACAATTCCATCTTTTAAACCTAGATCGTCAAGATCCTCAAGAACACCAAGAACACTTATGTGTTTTGGGACGAAAATTCCCCTTTTTAGCCTTCAAACTGTAAGTCCATACCCCCTTTACATGTTTATAAGTTAGTATAAAGAGTTAGGGGCTTTAAAACATCAAGAATCAAACAACAAAGGGAGTTTATAGCCAAGGCAATCTCCCTTGGCCGTAAACTCTAATAGAGGGTGCAAAGTTGCCCAACATTCCTTTCTAAGGCTTGGAACTTGGTCTAGAACACCTTCCATTTGAGCTAAGGATCTTAAACATTGAATTGGTATAAGACACCATGGGTTTATGGCTGTAAACTCCTAAGGGCCGCAAACCCTAAGCTGTAAACTCATGGAGAGTTGGTCCTTGGGCCGTGAACTCAATAGCAAAGCCATACAACCCTTAGATGCAACCATGTGATCTTATAACACTTGAATCCAAGTGTTTTCCATGTTCTAGGGTGTTTTCACTTGCTTAATTAGTGTTATAATCACTAATTAGGTACATATATGTGTCTTTATATGGTCAATAGGACCCGTGTGTGATCAAGTCTTCACTTGACACTTAGTATCCATTACCGATCTTTCATTCACCTCACTCACTATCAAGCGAGTTCATACCCCTTAATCAACATTTTAAATGGTTTTAAATGCTTTTATGGGGGGGGGGGGATACAATTTGAATATCATAGTTATTATATCAATCACATGTGATTAATAACTATCAAACATATGGATTTACTATGCTTTTAACTGCTTTATCAAACAAACTTCTTCAAATTACTATCAAACTCTTTTACATGTTAAAGTCTTTATCAAATTCACTTTTATGTATCAAACTCTTTGTATTACAGCTTTCAGCCTTATAGATTGTTAAAACCATGTCTAGTACATATATAGTTATATAAGTAAGGATGAAAGGACTTAGGACTGACAACTCACTCTAATTCCTGTTCCTTGTTTGGTTGTGGAGTTAGAGTGTCCTGTTGTGTGACAACCTGAAGTTGTTCCATCGCCACAACCCGTTCCGTCCGTAAAACTCGTCTTAAGCGAATTATTCCGTTTTCGTTTTTGGATTAGGTCATTTAAGTTAAGACTTTTATTTGACCTTGTAAGTATCCAAACATGTTAGAAACACAAGAAAACATCTCAAACTAGTAATTAGAAAAATTTTAGTTTTGACCATATCGGGTGACGACAACTTAATCGGGTGCGACCAAAAGCCTCGGTTAACATCAGTATCGGGTAGAATTCCACTGTGTCTTAAATCCAAACCATATTTAAAGTGGTTTAAGCCTCATTTGAACACTTTTTCACTCTCTCTCTAACCTCTCTCCTCAATCCAAGATCTAGGTCCAAAAATCACTCGTTTCAAGCTTCAAATCACCAAGGTAACTATCCTAACTTCTAGTATAACATCCTTAGCGTTCATTTTCGTGTTCAAATCATGTTATAGGACCATAAACATGTGTTTACGGCCTTGGAACACTCTTGGGACGTGAACACATATAAAAGGGGTTTTTGAGCCTCAAAACCCTTCCAAACCACCATTGGAGCTTAGATATGGCTTAAGGACTTATTGTATTGGACTTAGAACACCTTGAAACGAGTTTTTGGGGAGTTAACATGAGTTTACTGCCCAATAACATGCTTGGGCCGTAAAATCACCTTCATGGGGAGTAAACTCATATTTGAGTGTTTAAAAGCCACTTAAACACACCAATAGCCTTGGATTAAATTCTAGAATCAACCACCAACAAGTTAGGGACCTTAAACTTGATTAAAACAACTCCATAACGAGTTCACAGCTGTAAACCCCTCAATAATGGTTCCTGGGCCGTAAACTCCTATAAAGGGGTTAAATGGTGCCCTAAACTCACCCATTAACTTGTAAAAATGAGTAGAACCACTTATGATTAACCTATAGCCTTACAAAAAAATAAGGAATGAGTGGGTGAGATTTTACGGCCGTAAAATCATAGTTTACTGTCGTAAACTCATCAAATGGTCCATATATTTGATTTAGTCCCTTTCTAATGCCCTAAAACAAAACCTAGCATCATCCCTCGATTGGTAAAAGGCCATTTAGCACTCAAGAACCTCATCCATGAGTGTACGTCCGTAATCTCATGGGGATGAGGTTTTTAGGGCCGAAATCTCTTCTTAGAGTTTACTCTTGAAGAGTAAACCTTATCCATGCCATACATGTCCATAAATGTCACCTGGGTCACTCCAAACACATGAATTGAAGTGTTTTCGCGACTAGAAGTGTATATCCTCTATTAATTAGTGATTTAAATCTAATTAGATACAATTGTGTATCATTTAATATTACATAGGAAGCTCGCACGTTTTCAAGCCTCGATCCGACGTTTAAACATCCTAGTCGACACATTTCTTGTCCGGTGAGTTCATACCCCTTAATGAATATTTTAAATGTTTTTACATGTTTTTTTTTTTTTTTTGGGGGGGGGGGGGGATACAAGTACATTACTACATGTTTTATTATCAAATCATATGTGATTTACAATCTATCATCAAAAAGAGATTTTTCTACACTTTTAGATACTTATCAATAAAACTGTTTTAAGTTATTATCAAATGCGCTTTTAAGGTTAAATTGTTGTTAAATTATTTTCAAAACTATGTTTCAACTACTTTCCTTTTTAAAGATATATCTACACTAATATATTTATATAAGTAAGACTTGAAGGACTTAGGACCGATAGCTCGCCTTATTTCCTGTTGTTGTTTGATGTGGTCTTAGGGTATTGGTTGTCCGTCCGACTGTCGTTAAATTCTTAGTTATATATCATATATATTTGTGTTAGATATAAAAGTTTTCATCTTATTCATTACCTTTGTTGATCAGAGCCAGGAATTCACATACTCTATTTAACTATAAGAGGTATAGTTAAGGCTACTACTAGTTACCTCTAC
Organism: Lactuca saligna; assembly: GCF_052625555.1. Classification (NCBI taxonomy): domain Eukaryota; kingdom Viridiplantae; phylum Streptophyta; class Magnoliopsida; order Asterales; family Asteraceae; genus Lactuca; species Lactuca saligna. The sequence continues at coordinate 224,981,823 of NC_136424.1, read as the reverse complement.
TACTTCTATACTTACCATAAACTGTTAATATTACAAGTTAATCCAAGTATAAGATAACACTCTACTTACTATACTAAAAGTCTACTATACTAAAGCATAAGAGAATTCACTAATAAAAAGTATATCACACTATCTCTCTTTAAGGCACTCTACTGTACTTACACCATGTGACCAGGGCTTCCCGAAAGGAAAGCAACACTATATGTGTAGATCTATACAAAACTGACGCTATTACATGCCGACTGCTAACTACAGTCCGAGCCGACTAGGCTCGGGGGTGGCACTACATTACTTCACTACGCATGACCGGGAAGGTCATCGGTACTCTACTACTTCACAGTTGGTCACATGAGAAGTTAAACTTATATCCAAATAAATACACTAAAACCTAAAGTCTGAAAGAATATCCCGAAGTAATTAAAGATCTATTACTAGCTAAAGTTACAACACTACTACTGTTAACAGGCATAACATTTCTTCATCCATATTACTCACATGAGTTTTATTTCTACACTTTTACAATTCGAAGTTTCAAAGATAATACTTTTACACACTACAAGGATTAACTTACTTATGCACTTTATGCAAAATATAGGATTTTCTAGGGATTTCTATCACTCATAAATACAAATTTTAGCTCATATACTATAAGTTTGCAAATACTTTTACACTACAATGACACTAAATTCTTATGAACTCACCAGCTTTATGCTGATACTCGTTTTCAAAATAACTTGTCAGGTCAAAGATAGATAGGTATAGGTGCAGCTTTTGGAGAAGATGGAGCTTATACAAGACTCATCTTTTATTTTTGTTATACTTTTGGAGTTTATTGAACACAATTGTAATTATTATCACTATATATATGAAATGGTTGTTGTTTCTTGTTTTTACTATTATGCAATTGTAATGATACTGTACATGATGTCCTCCACCGCAGAACGTATTCCGCCGTTCTCGGTTTTGGGGTGAGACATGTTGTTTGTCCGAGTGTCATTGGATCCTTAGTTATATATTATGTATATATGTATAGATATAAATATTTTTATCTCATTTCAATACATTCAGTCATACAAACGAATCTACTAGTAAACTATAATAGGTATAGTTTAGGGATATACTACTCATTACTTCTAGTTCAATAAAGAATACAAAGAGTCAGCTCATTCATGAGTCAATACTTACTATTATGAGAAACTATACAACTATACTATGATGAGAAACTATACAACTATACTATGATGAGAAACTATACAACTATACTATGATGAGAAACAATACATTCACTACACTAGTACATACATTACATATACAAGTATACTATAACATAAATGTGAACCATTGTTTCGGTGCATGTCATCACTGCCATGGACCGATTTGTAGCCAGAATCTCCTGGAGGGAGAGCGTGAGTTTGCGTATAGATCTATATGTTGGATTAGTGTCTAAGTCCATAACTATAATTGGTATATACTTGACCTGACCCGACATGGTCCATTTGGGTTGCATTGCATCATGCATTTGGATAGACTAAAATGAGAGAAATAACACCTAAGGTTTATTAATATATTATAAGTTCTAATATATTAATAAGAGTATTTAATTAGTATTGATCAAAAATTAATCTAGAATTAATTAAGTGATCAAAAGAAGAGTAATTAAATATATGGGCTGATTGTGTAAATCATCCATACTTGTATAATGGGTTAAGAATCCATTGATTATCAAGTTGGGCTAAAACCCATAGGATACTCCATGAATGCTCCATGGTGTATTTGAACCCATGGATCCAAGGAAATGAAAAGCCATGACAATTAGGGTTTACCCTAATTGTAACAACTATATAAGCATCTTATTTTGTGCAAAAATCAGACACTATGAAACAAGTAAGGGAAAACCGATTTTAGAAGTGTTCTACTTTCTCTCAAGTTATTCCAAGTGCTCATGATGTGTGAACCATTTGAGGTGTCACACTTGAGGCACTAGGCTCTTGAACTCCATGGAATCAAGCACCAAACAAGAGGTATATAATCCTACTATAATTTATATTATGTGTACTTTATATTATGCTAGTAAGAACAATACCTTGGAAAATTGACATTTGCATGTATAATAGAGAAAACATCGATCCAATGTATTTAGGGTTGCATGTACACCATAGGAGTGTTAGATTGATTAAAACCCAACAGTGGTATCAGAGCCCAGGTTGTTTTCTATTATATTAATGCAAATGTTTTATTTTCAAAGTTAAAAAAAAAAACATGACGTTCGTCAAATTTTAAGATAATTACTTGTTTTTGTGAAAAACTAATTATTTGTAAAATTTTTATCATTTTCTGTATGAGTTGAATTAGGTCAAATTTAGTAAAAGATAAAATGATATGATTATTTTATTAGTTTTAAAAGTTTGATCTAAAGAGTTTTTGGAAACCACCATAAGTTATGGATATGAAAAGGTTTTAAAAGGAATTGATTCAAAGTTTTTTTTTATGGAGTTACAAAACTTGGTCTTAATGTTTTAAAGAATTCCATAACTTGTTCTTAAGTTATGGAACATGACAAGTTTTTTTTTTTTTTTTTTTTTTTTTTTTTTTTTTTTTGTGTTACCTTGTTTTATGAGTTAATTTAGATCGATGAAAAATATTATTTGTTAGTTGCTTTCAATCCATATTAATGTAAAAGAAGTTCATAAAAGGTGTTTTTGTAACATTTTTGTTCAAGTCACATAAAATATCACATTTATAAATCTTAAAACTCATAAAAGTGCCATAGGTACACAAAAATGAAGAATTTTTTTTTTCGATTGAATTATTTTATGACTCCATAACTTGTCTTCAAGTTATGGATGTTTAAGAATCACTTCCTTAAAATTGTTATTAAAAGATAAGGAGTTACATAAAAATGAAGAGTCTTCATTTTAATGTACATTAAACTCATAATTTATGTAATATTCGGATTCCCAGGTATATTATTCTAATATTTTATTTTTGGAGTTTGTGAAGGAACTCGGCGAGTTAATGCTTAGACTCGCCGAGTAGGGTCGCAGATTATCATCCGAGTTCGCGACTAGACTCGACGAGTCCATTAGTGGACTTGGCGAGTCCACACTATTTAATGAAACCCTAATCCCCTGGGTTTGGAGCCTATTTAAGGGCACTCATAGTCTCCCAATGCGGCTACCAGTCCGTTGAGAGAACCCTAAGTGAGCTAAATCATTGTGAGAAAGGAGAAGCTATATTTGATCTTTCTATCTTTGGTTTAGATGAAAGAAGGGGATGAAGAGCAAGAGGAGATTGAAGGAGGTGCGATTCTAGTGGTTTCAGAGTGCAGAGACTTCATCTTGAGGTGTTTATTCGGACATTCTTCAGTTTTGGTGTTGATTCTTAGAGTTAGGGTTTTCTAACCCCTTTTGAGGATGGTTATGTGGAGCAATTGGTCCCTTCTCGAGTTTATGCTTTGGATATGGACTCAAAGAGGTCCAGAGACCTTAACCCTTGGAGCTTTATGAGTTATTTTGGGAGTCATGAGCTTAGAATGTCATTTTTGGGCCTAAATCACCAAATGAGACCATCTAGATGATATATGAGTGTCAAGGTCTGGACATTACGTGACTATTATGCTTGGGAAGGCCAGATCTATGGATTAGAGGAACAGATCAAACCTCAGGAGGTCAATGGAGTTTGTGCATGGCATGTACTCGCCGAGTTGTTCTTGAGACTCGGCGAGGTGAGTCAGGGTGGCCCCGCAATTCATGCCTGGGGACTCGTCGAGTAAAGGGAGGGACTCGACGCGTCAAACGGGACTAAAGAGTTAGTGGACACGTGTGGACTCACCGAGTTGCCCAAGTGCACTCGATGAGTCGGGTCAAAGTTTGACCGTTGAATTTGGTTGACTTTTAGGGTTTGGTCAACAATGAGGGCCTCTGAGCTAAAGGAGGGGTAAAATGGTCTTTTACGCTTCTGAGGGTGCCTATAGAGGGTTGAGTCTAATTCTGAGAGTTATATTTATGAGAGTATTGCTTTATGTGATTAGGTGGAGTCTAGATCGTATTTCTACCGAGTCAAAGATTTACCGAGACATCTGAGGTGAGTCTTCTCACTATAGTTTACCTTGAGTGGTAATTAGAGTTATGTGACAGAGTTATTGTATGCTATTATGTGATGTGTTGTACTACATTATTTCTATGTGGTGTATGTCATGAGTATATCAGAGTTAGAACCGGAAGGTTCACAGAGTTAGGACCAAAGGGTCCATAGAGTTAGGGCCCACAAAGTTATAGCCTCGAGTGGCTAGTATGTGTTATGTATGGTATTTTGGGGAACTCACTAAGCTTTATGCTTACAGTGTTATGTGTTATGTGTTTCAGGTACCAGTGATGATCGCGGGAAGGCGCTGGCATGATTCACACAGACACATGGGTTTTTATGTATTTTGATCTTGGGAAATATTTGTGAAACAAAGTTATGATACAATGGGGTTTTATTGATAAATGTGTTTGGAAAAATGTGTTTAAAAATGTGAAAAATTTGTTTTAAATTTTATGGTGTTACAATTTGGTATCAGAGCCTTGGTTTGAGGGATTCGGATGCATCTTCGGGCGTATCTGAACTCAAACTGAGGATTTGAGGAAAAATTTGATAATAAAGTAAATTTTTAAAAGGAGTAAAAAGAGTTTTGAGACAAACAAAGCAGATCCGTGTGTACGATCAGCCAGCGCCCGAACGGTGATTTCCCAAAATACCTTTACAATAAGTTTTAAAAGAAACTTTATGCTATGCTATATGATGAATTATATTATGCATGCTAGAGTAAGACTAGGTATTCTTATTAGGACTAGAGTGGCCTGATATATGATGCCTTAGTCTAGGGGTTTTGCTACTAGGGATGATTGAGAGTGTTGAGACAGCAGCAAGGAGCTTATGAGAGATTTGCTAGTGAGTAGCACATGATTAGAGAGAATAGCGTACTTGGGATTTGGGGCTTTGGGAGGAGGACTTGGTGTGAATGTTGAGTCGGTGTGGTCGGTAGTATTGGGCCCGTACTATCGAAGGCACCGGGTCAGTGCGCAACCCAAGTAAGAATCCTTAGGGTACCAGAGATGAAGTAGGGTTGGGATATCGAGTGTGTGTACATCCGAGCAAATTACTAATATCTTGTGTTGTATTTTAGAGAGGCATCATGGTAGGGACACGTCACAGGCCAGGGACCAGTGGAGGGGTGTGAGCAACGAGGAGCTCCGCCAGATGATTCATGATGAGGTGGCTGTTGCGATCCGCAACGAGATTCCAGAGATGTTCGAGTCTATTAAGACCACCCTGATAGAGACCTTCGATGAGAGATACGTTGCTCTTTCTGAGGCTGCTGTTGCTGCGGCCACTGCAGCTGTAGCTGCGGCTAGACCGCAGGGTGGTGATGCGTTGCTGTTTCGGGAGTTCAGCAACACAAAACCACCGGAGTTTGATGGGACCCAGGACCCGATTGCAGCGATGAGGTGGATATCAGACATAGTGGGATTTTTCTTTACTTACTCATCTCCTGAGCATTTAAGGGTCCGGTTCGCGCTGTACCAGCTTTGCTTGGGACCGAAAGATTGGTGGAAGTTTGAGCTTGCTGAAGTGACTTGGGAGTGGTTCACTGCTATGTTCTGATATGAGTACGTTCCCCAGGTGGAAAGGGAGCGTTTGGCCGAGGAGTTTTCGATCCTCAAGCAGGGTACTGATTCTGTCACGGTGATTACGAGGAAGTTCCATGAGCGGGCAATGTTTTGCCCAGAGCACGTGTCCTCCGTGCAGGCACGTATGAGCCGCTACCTGAGCATTTTGAGGAGGGATATACGGGAGTTCGTGGCGAACTCGACGTATCGGACATTTGCTGAGCTTCCGGAAAATGCTGGAAGAGGGAGATAGAGCTGGAGACACAGGCTAGGAGGAGGCTAAGTCTCAGGCGAGGGATCGGCGACCTGCACAGTCTCAGCCGGAAGCCAAGCGGGTCAAGCCCATTGATTCGCGATCTGGGAGTCAGAAGGGCTGCACTTGTGGCAAGTGCGGCAAGAGCCACGAGGGGGTGTGCAGAGCGGGGTCTTGCTACAAATGAGCCAAGGAGGGGCATATGGCCAAGGATTGTCCCAAGGGGTTTGCAGTATGCTTTCACTGCAACCAGAATAGACACCGCAAGGCAGAGTGTCCACAGTTATGAGGGACTACCCAGGGAGCACCTCATGGATCTGCCTCTGTTGCTATCAGAGCTACTAAGAGCCGGCTAGTGAAGGCCAAGGTACCGAAGGCGCGAGGGAGAGCCTTCCAGTTGACTGTGGAGGAGGTCCGTGCAACGCCCGATGTCGTGGCTGGTATGTATTCTTTCATATATTTACTTTTACATTGAGATATTGTGCTTATATTATGATATGCGTAGGTAATTTTCTTGTGAATTTTGTACCAGCCTTGTTGTTATTTGACTCAGGTGCGAGTCGGTATTTTGTATCTTTGGCTTTTAGTCAGCACATCAGTATTAGTCGAGAGGTGATGAGTCGACCTCTGAGAGTTTCCATTGCTGATGAGAGAGCGGTGTATGCCATCGAGGTGATCCGGGGATGTGTACTCGAGATTTTCGGCGTTGAGTTTCCGATTGATCTAGTTCCTATTGCGATGGGAGATGTCTGTGTCATTGTGGGCATGGACTGGTTGAGCTAGTTTGGAGTGGTTATCGACTGCAAGAGACAGCTGGTGACCATACGAGACCCTAGTGGGCAAGTTCTTACCATATACGGTGAGGGTACGCGTTCTAGGTTGGCATTTTGTTCAGCTGCTAGAGCGAGGTAGAGTCTACACCAGGGTTGTAAGGGATTTGTAGCATATGTGATGGATACGAGGGTTGATTCAGAGAGACCGAGGTCAATTGATGGGGTTCCGATAGTGCGTGGGTTCCCGGATGTATTTCCGGAAGAGTTACCAGGTGTGCCTCCCGAGAGGCAGGTTGAGTTCAGCATCGATTTGGTTCCGGGAGCTGCGCCTATCGCCAAGGCACCTTATCGCCTTGTGCCTCCAAAGATGCAGGAGTTATCCTCGCAGCTTCAGGAGCTGATGGGGAAGGGGTATATTCGGCCGAGCAGTTCGCCATGGGGAGTGCCTATCCTTTTTGTTAAGAAGAAGGATGGCTCACACTGAATGTGCATTGATTACAGGGAATTGAACAAGCTAACGGTCAAGAACCGTTACCCGTTGCCGAGGATCGACTATTTGTTTGATCAGTTACAGGGAGCATCTTGGTTCTCCAAGATTAATTTGAGGTCGGGATATCATCAGGTGAGGGTGCAAGATGAGGACATCCAGAAGACATCGTTTAAGACTCATTACAGGCATTACGAGTTCGTGGTGATGCCTTTCGGGCTCACCAATGCGCCGACGGTGTTCATGGACCTCATAAATAGAGTATGTAGACCGATATTGGATCGCTCGGTGATCGTGTTCATTGACGACATATTGGTGTATTCGAGATCCAAAGAACAGCATGAGGAACATCTGAGAGAGATCCTCGAAGTTTTGAGACCGGAGAGGCTTTACGCCAAATTCTCCAAGTGTGATTTTTGGTTAAGAGAGGTCGAGTTCCTAGGGCATCTCGTTAACCAGAAAGGGATATTGGTTGATCCGGCAAAGATTGAGGCGGTGATGACTTGGGAGGTGCCGAGGTCACCTATAGAGACCAGGAGTTTCCTAGGATTGGCAGGCTATTATCAGAGATTTATCAGGGATTTCTCCAGGATCGCCGTGTCACTCACCAAGTTGACTCGGAAGGGTGTAGCTTTTTCATGGGGCCCAGAGCAGCAAGCCTCCTTCGAGACACTCTGCCAGATATTATACGAAGCCCCGGTGTTAGCCCTTTCGGAGGGAATGGAGGATTTTGTGGTGTATTGTGACGCGTCAATATTGGGGTTGGGAGCAGTGCTTATGCAGAGGGGGCATGTGATAGCATATGCATCGAGGAGGCTGAAGCCTCATGAGGCAAGGTATCCCACCCACGATTTAGAGTTGGGGGCAGTGGTGTTCGCCCTCAAGATCTGGCGTCACTATCTGTATGGGGTCCGGTGTACCATATACACGGATCACAAGAGCCTAAAGTACTTGATGGATCAGTCTAACCTGAACATGCAGCAGAGGAGATGGTTGGATGTGGTAAAGGATTATGATTGTGAGATCCTGTACCACCCGGGTAAGGCTAACGTAGTAGCCGATGCCCTGAGCCGTAGGTCGGAGAGCATCCCGATACGAGACGTTTGTATGAGATTGACAATGATAACTCCGATGTTGGACACCATTCGAGGAGCCCAGGCTAAGGCCGTGAGACCAGAAAACCAGAAGAGAGAGTGAGTTATCGGGCAGGTATCGGAGTTCGTTACCGATGGCAGGGGGCTTATGACATTTCAGGGTCGGATCTGGGTGCCGTTTGGGCGGTACGCGTACCATTTTTATGGAAGAGGCACATCGATCGTAGTTCTTGATCCATCCCGAGGCCGCTAAGATGTATTTGGACCTAAAGAGGGAGTATTGGTGGCCCTGTATGAAGAGGGACGTTGCGTGGTTCGTTGAGAGGTGCCTAACCTGTCGCCGGGTTAAGGCCAAGCACCAGAGACCGCATGGTAAGTTGCAGCCGTTAGAGGTTCCCGAGTGGAAGTGGGAATATATTACTATGGACTTTATCACCAAATTGCCAAGGACTACGAGGGGCGTCGATGCAGTTTGGGTGATTGTAGATCGGTTGACGAAGAGTGCTCATTTCCTTGCTATCAGTGAGAGCTCTTCCGCAAAGAATTTGGCAGAGATGTACGTAAGGGAGGTGGTATCGCGACATGGAGTGTCGATCTCGATTGTCTCAGATCGAGATGTGCATTTCACTTCCAGATTCTGGAAGAAATTTCATGAAGAGTTGGGTACGAGGTTACATTTTAGTACCGCATACCACCCACACTCTAACGAGCAGAGCAAGCAGACGATCCAGACGCTCAAGGACATGCTCCGAGCGTGTGTGTTGGATTTTGGTGGGAGTTGGGACACATATTTGCCTTTGGTAGAGTTTTCTTACAACAACAACCATCATTCGAGCATTGGTATGCCACCCTTTAAGCTGTTGTGTGGGAGGAGGTGTCGGACCCCTATTTGCTTGGGAGAGGTGGGGCAACGTGTAATGGGTAGTACGGAGATCATGTTTCAGACGTCAGAGCAGAGACATCAGGTCAAGCAAAGGTTGTTGACCGTTCAGAGTCTCCAGATGAGTTATACGGACAGGCGCCGGTCCGAGCTCAAGTTTCAGGTCGACGACTTCGTGCTCCTGATGGTCTCTCCTTGGAAAGGAGTGATCCGATTCAGGAAGAGGGGCAAGCTAGGGTCCCGATATATTTGTCCTTTCAGGGTGATCGCGCGGGTAGGCACGGTAGCCTACCGCTTAGAGCTGCCTGCGGAGTTGAGTTAGATTCACGATACCTTTCACGTGTACCAGTTGAGGAAGTGTATCGTTGATGAGTCGGCAGTGGTTCTGTAAGAAGATATCCAGGTGGATACGGGTCTGAATTATATTGAGAAGCCGATTGTGGTTCGAGATTGAAGGGTACAGATTTTGAGGAACAAGGAAGTGCCTTTGGTGCAGGTCTAGTGGCAGCATCGGACAGGGTCAGAGCTGACTTGGGAGCCAGAGCGTGCGATGCGTGAGCAGCACCCAGAGTTGTTTGTCGAGTAAGACTTCGAGGACGAAGTCTGATTCTAGTGGGGGAGAATTGTAACATCCGGATTCCCAGGTATATTATTCAAATATTTTATTTTTGGAGTTTGTGAAGGAACTCGGCGAGTTGACGCTTAGACTCGCCGAGTAGGGTCGCAAATTATCATCCGCGTTTGCAACTGGACTCGGCGAGTCCATGCTGTTTAATGAAACCGTAATCCCGTAGGTTTGGAGCCTATTTAAGGGCACTCATAGTCTCCCATTTCGGCTACCAGTCCATTGAGAGAACTCTAAGTAAGCTAAATCGTTCTGAGAAAGAAGAAGCTATATTTGATCTTTCTATCTTTGGTTTAGCAAGAAGACGATGATCAAGAGCAAGAGGAGACTGAAGGAGGAGCGATTCTAGTGGTTTCAGAGTCCAAAGACTTCATCTTGAGGTATTTATTCGAACCTTCTTCAGTTTTGGTGTTGATTCTTAGAGTTAGGGTTTTCTAACCCGTTTTGAGGATGGTTATATGGAGAAATTGGTCCCTTCTTGAGTTTATGCTTTGGATATGGAATCAAAGAGGTCTAGAGACTGTAACCCTTGGAGCTTTATGAATTATTTTGGGAGTCATGAGCTTAGAATGTCATTTCAATACATTCAGTCATACAAACGAATCTACTAGTAAACTATAATAGGTATAGTTTAGGGATATACTACTCATTACTTCTAGTTCAATGAAGCATACAAAGAGTCAGTTCATTCATGAGTCAATACTTACTATTATGAGAAACTATACAACTATACTATGATGAGAAACTATACAACTATACTATGATGAGATACTATACAACTATACTATGATGAGAAACTGTACAACTATACCATGATGAGAAACTATACATGTATACTATGATGAGAAACAATACATTCACTACACTAGTACATACATTACATATACAAGTATATTATAGCATAAATGTGAACCACTGTTTCGGTGCATGTCATCACTGCTATGGCCCGATTTGTAGCCAGAATCTCCTGGAGGGAAAGCGTGAGTTTGCGTATAGATCTATATGTTGGATTAGTGTCTAAATCCATAACTATAATTGGTATGTACTTGACCCGACCCGACATGGTCCATTTGGGTTGCATTGCATCATGCATTTGGATAGACTAAAATGAGAGAAATAACACTTAGGCCTTGTTTGATATGGCATTTGACTGAGTCAGGTCAGACATTTTTGCTGACTCGGTCAGACAAAAGGTGTTTGATAGATAAAATCTTGTCGTCTGACTCAGAAAGCAATGTCTGACCGAGAAAGAAGTTGGGAGTTGGCTGACTGAGAAAGAAAACAAGGCTTTCCAATAGTACCCTTGGCTTGGATAAAAATTCACAACTAATGAAGGTTATAAGAATAGAACTTGGGTCTCCCTTGTAGAAGCAATGGTGTTTACCAGCAAGCTGAAAGGTTTTTTGTGTTTTATCTTTAAAATAATATATTTAATGTCTATTATGGTGGAGATTTTTGTATAAATTATTATTATTATTATTACTATTATTATTATTATTATTATTATTATTATTATTATTATTATTATTATTATTATTATTATTATTATCTATTATTATCATCATTATTATTATTATTATTATTATTATTATTATTATTATTATTATTATTATTATTATTATTATTATTATTAGTATTATTATTATATTGCATAGAAACGTGTATAGCATCCGGGTAAAATGGTCATTTTACACCAGTCAGCACATTCGGTCAGATTTTCAATCAAACAACATGATTTCTTACTCAGTCAGAATTTCTTACTCAGACAGACCTTTCTCAGTCAGCACTTTCTCAATCAGCAACTATCAAACGGGACCTTAAGGTTTATTAATATATTAATAAGATTATTTAATTAGTATTGATAAAAAATTAATCTAGAATTAATTAAGTGATCAAAAGAAGACTAATTAAATATATGAGTTGGTTGTGTAAATCATCCATACTTGTATAGTGGGCTAAGACTCCATGGATTACCAAGTTGGGCTAAAATCCATAGGATACTCCATGAATGCTCCATGGTGTATTTGAACCCATGGATCCAAGGAAATGAAAAGCCATGACAATTAGAGTTTACCCTAATTGTAACAACTATATAAGCATCTTATTTTGTGCAAAAATCAGACACTATGAAACAAGTGAGGGTAAACTGATTTTAGAAGCGTTCTACTTTCTCTCAAGTTATTCCAAGTGCTCATGATGTGTGAACCATTTGAGGTGTCACACTTGCGGCACTAGGCTCTTGAGCTCCATGGAATCAAGCACCAAACAAGAGGTATATAATCCTACTATAACTTATATTATGTGTACTTTATATTATGCTAGTAAGAACAATACCTTGGAAAATTGATATTTGCATGTATAATAGAGAAAACATAGATCCAATGTATTTAGGGTTGCATGTACACCACAAGAGTGTTAGATTGCTTAAAACTTAATAGTGGTATCAGATCCCAGGTTGTTTTCCGTTATATTGATGCAAATGTTTTATTTTCAAAGTTCAAAAAAACATGATGTTTGTCAAATTTTAAGATAATTACTTGTTTTTTTAAAAAACTAATTATTTGTAAATTTTGAATCATTTTCTGTATGAGTTGAATTAGGTCAAATTTTTGTAAAAGATAAAATGATATGATTATTTTATTAGTTTTAAAAGTTTGATCTAAAGAGTTTTTTGAAACCTCCATTAGTTATGGATATGAAAAGGTTTTAAAAAGAATTGATTCAAAGTTTTTTATGGAGTTACAAAACTTGGTCTTAATGTTTTAAAGAATTCCATAACTTGTTCTTAAGTTATGGAACATGAAAAGTTTTTTTTTGTGTTACCTTGTTTTATGAGTTAATTTAGATCGATGAAAAATATTATTTGTTAGTTGCTTTCAATCCATATTAATGTAAAAGAAGTTCATAAAAGGTGTTTTTGTAACTTTTCTTCAAGTCACATAAAAGGTCACATTTATGAATCTTAAAACTCATAAAAGTGCCATAGGTACACAAAAATGAAGAGTTTTTTTTTCGATTAAATTATTTTATGACTCCATAACTTGTCTTCAAGTTATGGATGTTTAAGAGTCACTTCCTTAAAATTGTTATTAAAAGATAAGGAGTTACTTAAAAATGAAGAGTCTTTATTTTAATGTACATTAAACTCATAATTTATGTAAAATCGGGATTCCCAGGTATATTATTCTAATATTTTATTTTTGGAGTTTGTGAAGGAACTCAGCGAGTTAACGCTTGGAGTCGCCGAGTAGGGTCGCAGATTATCATCTGGGTTCGCGACTGGACTCGGCGAGTCCATTAGTGGACGCGGCGAGTCCACGCTATTTAATGAAACCCTAATCCCCTGGGTTTGGAGCCTATTTAAGGGCACTCATAGTCTCCCAATGCGGCTACCAGTCCCTTGAGAGAACCCTAAGTGAGCTAAATCGTTGTGAGAAAGGAGAAGCTATATTTGATCTTTCTATCTTTGGCTTAGATAGAAGAAGGTGACCAAGAGCAAGAGGAGATTGAAGGAGGTGCGATTCTAGTGGTTTCAGAGTGCAAAGACTTCATCTTGAGGTATTTATTCGGATATTCTTCAGTTTTGGTGTTGATTCTTAGAGTTAGGGTTTTCTAAACCCTTTTGAGGATGGTTATGTGGAGCAATTGGTCCCTTCTCGAGTTTATGCTTTGGATCTGGAATCAAAGAGGTCCAGAGACCTTAACCCTTGGAGCTTTATGAGTTATTTTGGGAGTCATGGCTTAGAATGTCATTTTTTGGGGCTAAATCACCAAATGAGACCATCTAGATGATATATGAGTGTCAAGGTCTGGACTTTACGTGATTATTATGCTTGGGAAGGCCAGATATATGGATTAGAGGAACAGATCTGACCTCAAGAGGTCAATGGAGTTTGCGCATGGCATGTACTTGCCGAGTAGTTCTTGAGACTCGGCGAGTTGAGTCGGGATGGCCTCGCGATTCATGCCTGGGGACTCACCGAGTAAAGGGAGGGACTCGACGCGTCAAACGGGACTAAAGAGTTAGTGGACACGTGTGGACTCACCGAGTTGCCCAAGTGCACTCGATGAGTCGGGTCAAGGTTTGACCATTGACTTTGGTTGACTTTTAGGGTTTGGTCAACAATGAGGGCCTCTGAGCCAAAGGAGGGGTAAAATGGTCTTTTACCCTTTTGAGGGTGCGTATAGAGGGTTGAGTCTTGTTCTGAGAGTGATATTTATAAGAGTATTACTTTATGTGATTAGGTGGAGGCTAGATTGTATTTCTACCGAGTCAGAGATTTACCGAGACATCTGAGGTGAGTCTTTTCACTATACTTTACCTTGAGTGGTAATTAGAGTTATTGTATGCTATTATGTGATGTGTTGTACTACATTATTTCTATTAGGTTTATGTCATGAGTATATCAGAGTTAGAATCAAAAGGTTCACAGAGTTAGGACCAGAGGGTCCACAGAGTTAGGGCCCACGGGCCTACAGAGTTATAGCCCTGAGTGGCTAGTATGTGTTATGTATGGTATTTTGGGGAACTCACTAAGCTTTATTCTTACAATGTTATGTGTTATGTGTTTCAGGTACCAGTGATGATCGCGGGAAGGCGCCGACATGATTCGTACACATGCATGAGTTTTTATGTATTTTGATCTTGGGAAATATTTGTGAAACAAAGTTATGATACAATGGGGTTTTACTGATAAATGTGTTTGGAAAAGCGTGTTTAAAAATGTGAAAATTTTGTTTTAAATTGTACGGTGTTACAAGTTATGAATATGAAAGGTTTTGAATAGTTTCAAAACTTGCCCTCAAGTTTTGGAATTTGTAAAGTCACCCCCCATGTACACTTTAGTTCCAAACCCTAGAAGTTTAAAAGGTTTAAAATTCAAACTTTATGGACTTCATTAAATTAATTAAAGTGTTTAATTAAAGGAGTTAATAATTCCATAATGACATGGTTTAAGTTTAATTAAATTAATAGCATAGTTTAATTAATAGATTAAACCACCATGTATTTTAAGTTTTTAAAATACACCCTTATACTATTATTATAATTTTAATTATATAGATATGTATAAGATAAAGTCAATCTTACCATTAGCAGGCCTTATTCACGAAGCCAGTCTATAAGGGGGTATAAGGTTACGGCCTATAAAATGGCGGTTTATGTTGGATTAGTGTCAAAGTCCATAACTATTTTGGTATGTACTTGACCCGATGGTGCATGGTCCTTTTGGGTTGCCTTCACCAAAGCAACTTGATAGGATGAATTATGGAGAGAGAAGATTAATTATGAATTATTAATATATTATGAGAATAATATATAAAAGGATAAATCATATTGTTTAATTAATATTAGTCAAGAATTAATTGATAATTAATTTTGTGGCTAAAAGAGATTAATTAAACTTAAGGGACTGGAACTGTAATTATAAGATAATTACATTTGGGCTATGGATTACCTTGGAATAATAGGTTGGATGAGTTCTATGGGAAACCCATTAGAAATCATCCAAGGGTTATTCTAAAAGGGTCCATGGGTTGCTCAGGGCTTAAGCAGTCAAATTGGAGTTTCCTAGTTGAAAACCCTAATAGCCTACATGTATATATAGTACCATTAAGCCCCAAAAACGTGGCTAAGAGTTCCACTAGGGTTTCTGGAAGTTTTGGGCAGCTCCTCTCTCCTTATTCTTCATCCTCTTGCTCTTGGTGTGTAACAGCCTGGATTTCCAGGTATCTTTTATTTGCATATATTTTTGGTGTTTTGTGAGGGGACTCGGCGAGTTGGAGCTCAAACTCACCGAGTAGGGTCGCGGTTCTGGACGCAGGTTCGCGCCTGGACTCGACGAGTCCAAGGGATGGATTTGGCGAGTCCGCGCTGTTTGAAGAAACCCTAATTTTCCGGTCCTAAGCTCTATTTAAAGGATCTTATGGCCCTTCATTGCGGCCACCTTGATCCTTGAGAGCACCAAAGCAGCTGAGAGCTCTTGTGAGTGAGATAAGAGGCTATTGTTCACCAAATTTGTGTGTTTTTGCAAGAAAGGAAGGGGGAAAGTCAAGCTAGACGAGTTGGGAGCTTGGATCTACTTCCATTTTGCCAAGGGAAGCATCTTGAGGTATCTTTCAGAGCTTATTTCCGTGTTTATGTTGATATGGTCAAATCTTAGGTTTCTTCTTGCCTTATTTGCTTTGTAATTGAAGTGTGAGAGGTCCCATGGAGATATGGTACCTAGATCTGGACCTTAGCAGGTCCAAAAAGTCCCAAATGATATGCTTTATGTCCTTCCTTTTGGGTTGGAGGCTAGGGTTGCCATATTAGTGGTCATTTCTCCAAAAAGAACCTTGTAAGTGTTGCATGGTGGCCAAGACTGTGACTTTACGTGATAAATGAGCTTAGGAGGGCCAGATCTATGAGTTTATGGAGCGGATCTGACCTCAGAAGCAAGTTTGAGTCGATGCATGGAATGGAGTCGCCGAGTCTGAAGAACAGACTCGGCGAGTAGCATGAAGATTGTCCTTAACCACTTAGTGAGTGGTCCTGCCGAGTTATGGTTGACTCAGTGAGTCACGGGGAGTTAGAGAGGGATTGACAGGTGGACTGAGTCGAGCTGGAACTCGCCGAGTTGTCCTTGCGGCTCGGCGAGTTGAGTCGCGGTGGCCCTGCGATTCATGACCAGGTGGAACTCGTTGAATCAGGGGAGTACTCGACGTGTCAAAGGGAAATCCTTGCGAGTTGGTGAAAACGCGTAGACTCGCCGAGTCGCTCTAATGCACTCACCCAGTCCGGTCAATTGACCATTGATTGTTGACCAGAGTTGACCAGTGTTGACTTGATAGGGATGGTCAACCTTAGTGGTACAAGTATTAATTAGAGATATATGAATTTATAGGAGGATTATTTATATGGGGGTTCGAGCACAAGTGATTTCTAGGGTTCGGGAGTTATCGAGATATACGAGGTGAGTCTTCTCACTATACTATACCCGAAAGGGTTTGACTGTGTGACTGGAAGGTCGAATGTGATATGAGATATATGCATTATGTGTGATAAGTTAATCGTTATATGTGCCATGTATGATATGCTTGATATGGGCTGGAAGGCATTATGTTATGGGCCGGAAGGCGTTGTAAAATGGACCGTAAGGTTGATGTGGGTAGGACCGGAAGGTTTACCCAGTCGGGACGGAAGTCCCCTGAGACACATGGACCGGAAGGTCAGGGCCTGGAAAGGTGTATGTGCGTAGGTTGTATTTTGGGGAACTCACTAAGCATTTATGCTTACAGTTGTTGTGTTATGTGTTTCAGGTACTAGCGAGGACCGTGGGAAAGCGCCGACGTGATCGTACACACACTCGGGGGAAACTATTTTTGTGATCTTTGTTATGTAATCGGTCGTGACAATATTGTTTACATTGGAACCTAAATTATTACTCGGTGTTTTTGATGCTTGTAAAAATGAAAAATTGGTTTTAGAATTTACGTCGTTACAAGTTGGTATCAGAGCCTTGGTTTGAGGGATTCGGGTACACCTTCGGGCGTAACTGAACACAAACCGGGGATTTGAGAAAATTTTAATTAATAAAAAAAAATTGATAAGTGATTTTTGAAACAACCAAAGAAGAAGGAGTGTGTACGGTCAGCCAGCGCCCGAATGGTAAAATCCCTAAAATACTCTTACAATATGTGTTATGAGATATGATATGATATGATACACATGCTAGTAGACTAGGTATTCATATTAGGACTACAGTGGCCTGATTTTATGATGCCTTAGTCTAGGGAAACCTGCTTCTATGAGGTGCTTTGAGAGCGAGTGGGTAACTAGTGCATGGCAAGAATAGAGTACTTTGGATTCGGGGTTTGGGGAGGAGGACTTGGGGTGAATACTGATGCAGTGTAGTTGGTAGTATTGGGCCCGTACTACTAAAGACACCGGGTCAGTAGGCAACCCAAGTAAGAATCCCTGAGTATCGGAGACTGAGTAGGACTGCGTTATCGAGTGCGATTTTGCTCGATAGAGTCTATGATATTTTTATGTTGTATTTCAGAGACATCATGGTTGGACCACGCCACAGAACTGGTACGAGTAGTGTGACTGACGAGGAGCTTCGTCAGATGATTCATGAGGAGGTAGCTGCAGCGATCCGGGCTGAGATTCTGGAGATGTTTGGGTCTATTAAGACCACGCTGATGGAGACATTTGATAAGCGGTTCTCCATGTTGACTGAGGCTGCAGCCGCTGCAGCTACCGCAGCTGTGGCCGCTGCCAGACCACAGGGAGGTGACTCGTTGCTGTTCCGGGAGTTCAGCAACACGAAGCCACCTGAGTTTTATGGGACGTAGGATCCGATCGCTACGATGAGATGGATTGTTGATTTAAAGGGATGCTTCTACACTTGTTCATGTACGGAGCATCTGAGGGTACGTTAGCCGAATGGGTAGGATAGGATAGAAACCTTCCATTATAAGTATAATGAAGTACAAAAGAAACCAAATGCTTTTACAATTTCCCAATCTTAGTTACTTTAGGCAAAAGTGAATTGATGCAATTCCATGAAATTACACTTTGTGCCCTTGCGAAAACGTTAGTGGAGCGTTTGTGGTTAACCGGCACACTAAATGGTTCTAAGAAAAGGTAGCAAAGGGTGACTCAATGTTTGTCATAGTTCGGTGGAGCGTGTGTGGTTAACCAGCACATCGAATAGGTGATTGTAACATGTAGGGGCACCATGTAAGTTTGCATGGTTATTCACACCCGCTTTGTGATCCTCGGTATCCCAGTCACAAACTAGAGGGGCATATCGAGATTTAAACATGCCATTGAGAAGTTCAATGAATCTCAAAAGATCTAGGAATTTTCAATAGATTTAAAACTTAAATTTCTTTTTCGTTTTTCATGGTGGAAATTAGTGAATCGTCATTCACTCACCTTCAAATATTCTGCAACTAGATTACGGTATCCCTTTTATAGGCTGTAGAGTATTGTGTTGGGTCCTAGCCTTAATATCTCATTTGGGTGATTTATTAAGGACTCTATCAATCAACTAACTTGAATTTAATTTTCTCCCGTTTTGTAGATGTCAAAGTATGATAACTATGGTCTTCCCAAATCCCATGGAACAAGTCTTTCACATGAAGATGATATTCCACGATTCGATTGAGGAACATGAGATCATGCTTCACTTCTTCCACCTCCTCCTATTGTTCTCTCTAACCCACGAGTTCATAAGATTGAAAAATTCAAACTCATTCAAGCCCTTTTGGCAAGAAAACATGTAGAAGGAAAGTTAGTGTGCATACGTCCTAGAGATGAAGTCACACATTGATAGGTTAAGAATGTTGGGATCTATTGTCTGTGAGGAGCTGGCTATTGATTGGGTTCTTCAGTCACTTCCTGACTCATATAGTGAGTTCGTAAGAGAGTACTATATGATGAGCCACGACGTAACCCTCATCGATCTCACTTATATGCTTATTGCTGCTGAATCAGCAATGATTTGGGGCACTGGAAAAGCAAATTTGATTGGTGGATCTGCCTTCCAGACCTCTATGGATATAGGCAATGGCAACGAAAGGCATGTCATGATCGAAAAGTTTGATCATAAGAGAAAGGAAAAGTCAGAAGTAGTTCCATGTGCTGTTCCAAAAGAGTCAATTTGCTTTTATTGCCAAGAGAAGGGCATTGGAGACGAAGCTTCCCTATTTACCTAAGAGATCTAAGAGATGGGAGAGTCAAAACGTATGGCTCTACTTTAGGTAAATTCCATTAACTAACTCTTTTAAGTTCCTATTCTAGATTCTTAATACATGATGTGATAAGATTGCATTTCGATGTTTTGTAGGATCAAAGAAAGGAAAGGAAGCTTAAGGGAAAAAGTGAGCGGAATCTAATCGTGAAGAAATGGATTTCGATCGCATTACTTGAAGATTAGAATCTTGAGCTACTAATTTGAGTTAGAATAAGATTGCTAAGAAATATGTATTAACATAGTTTTTCAATTAAATTACATTGTAAGGACAAATTTTTTCCGCAATAAAATAAATATTTATTTTATATTATTTATTTATCCTTGCAATGGCATGTATGAAAAATTGATGTTTGTAAGTTTCTATTATTAGAAATAATGGATTTGATTCTTAATTATATTATTTGTGGAAAGGTCAAGAATTTACCAAATAGGGAAAGTTTCTCATCGCCCAAGTTTCAATTGGATAGAAACTTGGAAGCATACAACTTGGTTGTATGATGAATGAGAAATTTCATATTTGGAAATTAGACTAATTTGTTGACAAAGTATCAAGTGAAGGACTAGGAGATCGAGTACACAAGGTTGTGTGTTGATCAAGTCCACCACAAGAGTAACAAGGATATTCGTCTTGATTTACTAAGGTTAAATAAATATGATTATACTTATGAGATTAAGTGTAATTCTCAGTTGATTGAAAGAGTTTCAATCAATAGCAGAACGAATAAAGAAGAATCAATTAGGCAGAAAGATAAAAGTTTCTCTATTCTAACAAGAAGGGAGAGTACCTTTTATTATGTTTTATGATAGGTCTTAATGATTAAGAACCATATCTCAATTGATCCTCTAAGTGAGTCTTAGTGCAATTGTATGTCTGAGAAGAGGAATCAAGAATTGAAGAAATGGTTAAATCAAGAAGTCAATCATACTTCGTTTCAAAACCAAGTCTTAGAGTTAAGATTGTGACATTGAGTGACAAGTCTTAAGAAGGTTTATAACATTCATCAAATGTGGAAAGTTGTGATGTCTTGGATAAGACAAAGACGAACTAGGACCAATTTTGTGAAGTGTTTTGTCTTGATAAAAGCTACACTAACTCTTGAATATTTATTTGTCGAGAAATGTTTATTCATAAGAGAATCTTATATGTCAAGGAGTCAGTGGGAGTCTTAATGGTCTTGAAAGGTTTCAAGAACTAATCAAGAATAAACCTTATCAATCATCACTAGCACACGACTTGAGGTTTACAACCTATCGTGTTGACACTATCTTGTTTCTGTGCCGTTCCAATTGAGTTAATGTGAGCTCCATGAGTTCTCGTTTGAATGCATAAAAGGCAAGGACCTTGATCAATGAAAAGTACATTGATAAGAAAGGATGAGATGCTAACTACCTGGAAGACATGGTGGGCACTCATGTTACCATAAGGCAAGAAATCAAGATTAAGAAAGTTCGGTCCATATGAGTTTGGATTTGTCGCGAACTTTGGTTTTGGGCAAATTCGCATGGATAGGAACACATACACCATTAAAATCTGAGTCTCATAAGATTCCGTCCTTCATGAAAATGACTGTGAGGAAATGCTTTCACTAAGAGAGATTCTAAGAAGATAGTGATTGTGAAATTGTATTCTCGAATTCGATTATGGTTACGGTATCCCTTTCCATAATTCGAATTGTGAGATTTGGCAATTAGTCTGAATTGTTTAGACACACATATGAGCTATCTAAGGCAAAGGTGTATAAGTTTAAGAAGCTTAGATAAAGGATTATCATGTCAAAGCTAGTGGGAACATAAGTGTTATGCTTATTTGATAATAATCATCATGATAGTGGGAGCATAAATGTTGTGCTTGTATGATTATTAAAACAAGTATTGCAAGTTAGCAATATTAATTATAGAAAACAAGAGTTATACTTTGCAAAGTCGTAAGGGTTGAATAGTTGTTTTGCTATAATTAAGGGAGAGAATATTATGCTTAATTTCTAATCTAAAGGCTTAGGTTGTGGAATGGTAATAAATTTAGTAAAGGATACATATTGTTATGGCATTGTTTGAATTGTGAGAACGTGGAACATTAAATATTATCGCAGAAGATTGATAAAGTATCATATCTTTATGTAAGACATTATGCATCGTATCCCATATGCTTCGGGTATAGGATTGATTACTAGTGCTATTATATTTGACCATTCTAAAATTTTCCAAATGTCTAGCGCATTTAGAGGGAAAAAGGACTAGAATCAGTTTTGACTAAAATAATTAAACAACTATCAAAGGACGATCCAAAGCTCGCTGAGGATTGGTCGCTTGTGAGTAGTTGGAAGTATGGTATTGGATGGACCATATTGACATTATTATGAATAGATAAGATTCTATTAAGAATAAGTTGTTGTACGGCAAAATATGGAAATGTTTCCATATTGGGAGTTGGATATTGAGAATCTATGTCTGGATTAGAAAATTTTATGCAAGAAGGATGTTCAAAGGAATGTACTTTGAATGAGAGACATCATATATATAGAATTGATTCTGATAGTGAATGGCCAAGTCTTGATGATTTTGAGCTATGAATTTACGAAAGGATCATTGCATAAAATGTTAGAATCTAGCATATTCTATAAGTGGCAAGAATTTGATATTCTTATACTTATGATAAGGATTGGGAGTTATGAAATGAGTATGATTGGAAATGTGTTCACTTGATCTATTTCACAAACTAAGGACCTTAGGTAAACATTGTGTGCATGCTAAGAGCATGGGACAATTATTTTTATAATTCAAGTAAGAAGTTGATTACCCGAAACAACAAATAATGAGTAATCAATATCGTGATTAAATAAAATGTTTTATTTATACCTAGAGTTTGGGGCCATATGGGATTAGTATTATTGTGTTTCACTTTCCATGTTTTGACTTCCTGAATAATTAAATTGATTCAAAACAATCAAATTATTCGAATGGACCACAGTTGTTCAAATGTTGGAAGTAGGTATGAATGAAGACTGTCGTGAATTGGTGTGCGGATTGTCTAAAGTGTATTAGACATAAGCAAATGTTTTTTGCAACGTTCATGAGTGCTTATGA
The DNA here is from genome assembly GCF_052625555.1 of Lactuca saligna. NCBI lineage: Eukaryota > Viridiplantae > Streptophyta > Magnoliopsida > Asterales > Asteraceae > Lactuca > Lactuca saligna. Next base: position 224,959,233 of record NC_136424.1, on the reverse strand, counting down.
ATATGATTTGAGCATTGGATTAAACCCACACTCACTTTGATCACTTCATGGATTTTAGCACAAGTGATTGGTGAGACGATAACATCTTATATTCTTGAAACCAAGATGTGTGAGTTGTATCTTGCGAGTCGGTTACACATTGATAATATGTAAACGCACCAGTAACTTGGTGTTATAAAACATATTGTTGAGTGTGATTCGGTGAGTGAGTACAAGCAAGCATTGAATCAAAGTTTATCCGTTCCTTTTATCCAAAGTGGAATGAAAGCGATATATGTGGGCCCCTCGATGATTTAGTGATGGCACCTAAGCGCTTGGCCAAGCCGGGACTAATTTGATGTGTTCAAATGTAGTCGTCATAAATCGGAAATCGGGAAATAGTATAGAGAGAATGATTGAAATCCATGTCTCACGTCTATACGATATCTTTAATGGAGGAATATATGATCCCTTATCTAAAGGACACGTATCTGATAAGATTAGAGTTGACAGCGGCTTTTGAAAGCTACAATTGCAGATCAGGATCTGAAGTCATACGCAGAATAGTTATTAGACTTATCCAAGTGGGAGACTATTGGATTAGTGTCTAGGTCCATAACTATTTTGGTATGTACTTGACCCGATGGTGCATGGTCCTTTTGGGTTGCCTTCACCAAAGCAACTTGATAGGATGAATTATGGAGAGAAGATTAATTATGATTTATTAATATATTATGAGAATAATATATTAAAGGATAAATCATATTGTTTAGTTAATATTAGTCAAGAATTAATTGATAATTAATTTTGTGGCTAAAAGAGATTAATTAAACTTAAGGGACTGAAACTGTAATTATAAGATAATTGCATTTGGGCTATGGATTACCTTGGAATAATAGTTTGGATGAATTCTATAGGAAACCCATTAGAAATAATCTAAGGGTTATTCTAAAAGGGTCCATGGGCTGCTTAGGGATTAAGCAGTCAAATTGGAGTTTCCTAGTTGAAAACCCTAATAGCCTACATGTATATGTAGTACCCTTAAGACCCAAAATCGTGGCTAAGAGTTCCACTAGGGTTTCTGGATGTTTTGAGCAACCTCCTCTCTCCTTATTCTTCACCCTCTTACTCTTGGTGTTTGTGAGCCATTAGAGGAGTGACACTTGTGACTCTAAGCTTTCTAAAGTCATTATAAGGAGGATTTGAGATTGTTATTGCTACATAACAATCAAAGGTAATTCACTAAATCCTAATTTCAGTTTATAATATGTTAGATTTAAGATTGTAAGTCTTGGATACATTGCACGTTCAATAGAGAAACCTAGATCCAAGAATTAGGGTTTGCATGAGCACATAGGATGTTCTTATGGCTAAAACCCATTAGTTTAATGGGGTCCACTCTCACCCGCTGCTTTCTTGACTGGTGGAGGGTCGTTAGCCGAATAGGTAGGATAAGACTAAAATTCCCCCTTCATTAAAAGTATAATGATAAATACTTAGTAACTAAACACTTATAAAATCCCAATCTTAGTTACTTAGGAAAATGTGAAATAGGTGCTAACCCATGAAATTACACTTTGTACCTTACCAAGTTGTTAGTAGAGCGTGTGTGGCTAACCAACATGCTAACAAGGACTAGTAAGAGTGGCAAAGGGTATCTTGGTTTTATTATAGATCGGTGGAGCTATGTGGTTAACCAACACATCGATTAGGTGATAAAGTTAAGGGTACCAAGTCAATTTGCATGGTTATTCACACCTTGTTTGTGATCCTCGGCATCCCAGTCATAAACTCGAGAGGGCACAATCGAGATTCAAACATTCCATTGAAAGTTCAATGTATCTCAAAAGATCTAGAAGTTTCAAATCCAAATAAAAAACTTAATTATATTTCGTTTTTCATGGTGGAAATTGGTAAATCATCATTTACCTACCTTCAACTATTTTATAACTCGGATTATGAAATCCCTCTTCCAGTTATAAATAGGTTGTTGGGTCCTAGCCTTAATATTTCATATTAAGGACTTTAAATTAACTAACTTGAATTCCTCCCATTATAGATGTCTAGTTTAGACAGCTATGGTCTTTCTAAATCTTTTGGAACAAGCTTCCTAATGAAGATGAGATCCCAAATGGCAATCAAGGTGAAAGATCAATCCCTTTGTTGTGCATTAGTGGGACTGGAAATCATACTTCACTTCCTCCACCTTCTCCAATAATTCTACCTATCCCATAAGTTTCAAGAATTGATAAGTTCTAAAGCACTCAATCCCTATTGGTAAGCCAAGTCTATATGTGTTTACATCTTAGTGATTAAGTCACATATTAACAAGTCAGGAGAGTTGGGTGTCAAAGTCTCTAGGTGGCTGGCTGTTGCCTTCGTTCTTCAGTCACTCCCTGATGACAGATCACGACATGCCACTTAATGATCTTACCTATTTGCTTGAGGATGCTGAATCAGAAATGATTTGGAGCATTGGTAAAGCAAATTTGATTAAAAGATCAACTTCCCAAAACTTCATGGACATTGACAATGGTGACACTGGAAATCTAGAAAAAAACTTTCTCTTCCCAATTGAAAGGGATCGGCCATGGTCAAGTCATTTGACCTAATGGTAAAGAGAAAGGCTAAGTCTATGATAGTCCCGTATACCATTTCCAAAGAGTCCATATGTTTCTTTAGCCAAAAGAAGGGACATTGGTTACGAAGCTGCCAAATTTACCTAAAAGTCCATAAGGATAGTAAAGTCAAATGTTTGACTCTACTTTAGGTAAAGTCCATTATCTAACTCTATTAAGATCCTATTTGGAGATTCTTAATACATAATGCAATGTAATTGCATTTTGATGTTTTGGAAGAATCAAAGGAAGCTTAAAGAAAGAGTGTGCTGATTCTGATCGCATGGTTCGATGACCACAATTTTGAGCTGCCGCATAAGAGTTATGAAATATTGCTTAGGAATAGATAACAAGTTTTCATATGTATTTTCATTGTAAGGATAAGTTTTTTCGCATGTTTTAAAATAAAAGAAAATTTTGTTTTATTTATTTATTTTTTTAAGTATCCTTACAATGGCATTTGTGAAAAATTGTTGTTTATATGTTTCCATTGATAAGCAATATTGGTAAATGGATTTGATTATTTCATTTGTGATAGTGTCATAATTTACCAATTAAGGAAAGATTCTCATCACCCAAGGTTTAGTTGGATAGAAACTTGGAATCGTGCGTATTGTATTGTATGATGAATGAGAAATTTTCATCTTTAGGAAATTAAGACTAATTCCTTCTTCACATGTATATGTGAGTCAAGTGAAGGACCAAGGGATCGGGAACACTTGGGTGTCCGCTGATCAGGTCCACCACAAAGATTATTCGTTATGATTTACTAAAGTTTAGTAAATATGATTATGCTTACAAGTTTAAGTGTAATTCTGAAATATTGGAGAAGTTTCAATGTATGGCAAAATGAATAAGAAGAATCAAATAAGTGTAACATCCCGGATCCCCAGGTATCTTCATTTCTTATATATTTTGACTTTCTGTGAGGGGACTCGGCGAGTCGGTGGTTGAACTCGCCGAGTCGGGTCGCGGTTTTTAGCAGGGGTTCGCGTCCGGACTCGGCGAGTCCAAGGGATGGACTCGACGAGTCCGCACTGTTTAATGAAACCCTAATTTCCCGGTCCTAAGCTCTATTTAAAGGACCTTATGGCCCTCATATGCGGCCACCTTGAACCCTAAGAGCCTCCATACGTCTGTAAGCCCTTGTGTGTGTGTTTGAAGGCCTTTTGTTCTTCATTTTGTGTGTTAGTGCAAGGAAAGGAGGGAGAGGAGCAAGCTTGAAGTGTTGGGGAGCTTAGATCTGTTGCTATTTCATCAAGGGGGTCGTCTTGAGGTAACTTTCTGAGCCAATCTTCGTGTTTTGTGTTGATGGGCCAAATCTAAGGTTTCTTCTTGCATTTCTTGGCTTGAATAAGAAGTATGAGAGGTCCCATGGGGATATGGGACCTAGATCTGGACTTTAGCAGGTCCAGGAGACCCCTTATGACAAGCTTTATGCCCATCCTTTTGAGTTAGAAGTTAATCTTGCCATATTAAAGGTGGTTTCTTCAAAATAAGCCTTGTATGCATTGCATGGCAACCAAGACTGAGACTTTACGTGACAAATAAGCTTGGGAAGGCCAGATCTATGTATTTAGGGAACGGATCTGACCGCAAAAGCCAGTTTTAGCTGGTGCATGGCATGGACTTGCCGAGTCTGAAGAACAGACTCGACGAGTCACTTGAAGATTGTCCTTGAGACCATCTTGTGTGTAGACTGGACCGAGTTGTGGGCGACTCAGTGAGTCGCAGAGAGTTGGAAAGGTTTTGACAGGTGGACCGAGTCAGGATGGGACTCGCCGAGTTGGCCTTCGACTCGGCGAGTTGAGTCGCGGTGGCCCTGTGATTCAGGCCCAGGTGGAACTCGTCGAGTCGGGGGAGTACTCGACGAGTCAAAGGGAAAATGCTTGAGAGTTGGTAAAAACGCGTAGACTCGCCGAGTCACTATTGTACACTCGCCGAGTCTAGTCCAAATTGACTAAAGACTGTTGACCAGGTCAACCTGTGTTGACTTGATTTGGATGGTGCACCTTAGTGGTGCAAGTAATATTTATAGATTTATAATATCGTAGGAGGATTGCAGCTCGAGGGTTCGAGCCCGAGTGGTTCCAGGATTTACGATTAGCAACTTAGCGAGGCATACGAGGTGAGTCTTCTCACTATATTGTACCCGGAAGGGTTTTGACTATGTGACCGGAAGGTCGAATATGATATATATGCTTTATGTGTGTTAAGTTATTTGCTATATGTGTCATGTATGATATGTTTGATATGGGCCGGAAGGCGTGGTCATATGGACTGTAAAGGTTGATGTGGGTAGGACCGGAAGGTTTACCCAGATGGGACGGAAGTCCCCTGAGACACATGGACCGGAAGGTCAAGGCCTGGAAAGGCGTATGTGCGTATGTTGTATTTTGGGAACTCACTAAGCTTTGTGCTTACAGTTGTTGCTTTATGTGTTTCAGGTACGAGTGAGGACCGTGGGAAGGCGCCAGCGTGACCGTACACACACTCGGGAAACTATTTTATCTTTTGTTATGTAATCGTTTGAGACTACGACGTTATTTTGGGAATCTAAACTAATTACTCATGTCTTGTTGGTTGTAAAAAAGAAAATTTTTGGTTGGAAATTTTATGACGTTACAAGTTGGTATCAGAGCCTTGGTTTGAGGGATTCGGGTACACCTTCGGGCGTAACTGGACTCAAACCGGGGATTGGAGAAAATTGTTTTTACAAAAAAAAAAAAAAATTAATTTAATTAATTAAAATTTAAATTTTGAAAGGTGAGACGACCAAAGAAGAAAAAGTGTGTACGGTCAGCCAGCGCCCGAACGGTAAAAATCCCCAAAATACTCTTATTATATGTGTTACGACATATGATATGATATGATTCGCATGCTAGTAGACTAGGTATACATATTAGGGCTAGAGTGGCCTGATTTTGTGATGCCTTAGTCTAGGAAAACTTGCTTCTATGAGGTGCTCGAGAGCGAGTGAGTAACAAGAGTATGAAAAGAATAGAGTGCTCAGGATTCGAGGTTGGGGAGGATGACTTGGGTGAATACCGACGCGGTGTAACTGGCAGTATTGGGCCCGTACTACCAAGGACACTGGGTCAGTAGGCAGCCAAGTGGGAACCCCTGGGTATCGAAAACTGAGCAGGACTACGTTATCGAGTGCGATTTTTGCCCGATAGGGTCTCTGATATTCTTTTGTTGTATTTCAGAGACATCATGGTTGGACCACGACACAGACCTGGCACGAGTGGGGTGACTGACGAGGAGCTTCGTCAGATGATTCATGAGGAGGTAGCTGCAGCGATCCGGGCCGAGATCCCGGAGATGTTTGGGTCTATTAAGACCACGCTGATGGAGACATTCGATGAGCGGTACGCCGCGTTATCTGAGGCTGCCACTGCTGCAGCTACCGCAGCTGTGGCTGCTGCCAGACCACAGAGGGGGTGACTCGTTGCTGTTCCGGGAGTTCAGCAACACGAAGCCACCAGAGTTTGACGGGACTCAGGATCCGATTGCTGCGATGAGGTGGATTGCTGATATTGAGGGATGCTTCTATACTTGTTCATGTCCGGAGCATCTGAGGGTGCGGTTCGCTCTGAACCAGCTCCGCCTGGGAGCGAAGGATTGGTGGAAGTTCGTGACGACGAACTTCACTCTCGCGGAGGTTTCAGCCTTGACTTGGGAGAGGTTTACTGTTATGTTCAGAGACGAGTATGTTCCCCCGGTAGAGAGGGAACGGTTGGTTCAGGAGTTCTTGACCCTCAAGCAGGGTAATGATTTGGTTGCAGTGATCACGCGGAAGTTTCATGAGAGGGCGATGTTCTGCCCCGAGCAGGTGTCCACGGAGCAGGCTCGGATGAGCCAGTATTTGGGAGTGCTGAGGAGAGACATTCGGGAGTTCGTGTCGAACTCATCATATCAGACTTTTGCTGAGCTTCAGGCGAATGCCAGGAAGCGGGAGATCGAGTTGGAGACCCAGGCCAGGGAGGAGGCCGAGTCTCAACGGATGGATCGGCGGCCGGCTCATCCGCAGCCGGCAGCCAAGCGGACCAAGTCCGCTGACTTGAGATCCGGAGGACAGAAGAGCCGTACTTGTGGGAAGTGCGGCAAGGGTCACGAGGGGGCATGCCGATCGGGTGCTTGCTACAAGTGTGGCAAGGAGGGGCATATTGCGAGGGATTGCCCCAAGGGATTTATGGTCTGCTTCCATTGCAACCAGACTGGCCATCGGAAGGCCGAGTGCCCCCAGCTTCGCCAGGGATCTTCGCCTGCTGCCAGGGTTCCTGAGGTTCGGCCAGTGAAGACCGAGGCCCCGAAGGCTCGTGGGAGAGCTTTCCAGTTGACTGCGGAGGAGGTCCGCGCGGCGCCTGATGTAGTGGCTGGTATGTATTCTTTCACGTATTTACATTTATGATGAGACATTATGCTTATATTGCTATATGCGTAGGTACTTTTCTTGTAAATCATGTGCCTGCTTTGGTATTATTCGACTCAGGTGCGAGTCGGTCCTTTGTTTCGCTGGCTTTTAGCCAGTACATCGATATCGATCGGGAGACGATGAGTCGTCCCCTGCGAGTTGCTATAGCAAACGAGAGAGCAGTATACGCCACCGAAGTGATTCGAGGATGCGTGCTCGAGATTTTTGGGGTCGAGTTTCCTATAGACTTGGTCCCTATAGCTATGGGGGATGTTTGCATTATCGTGGGCATGGATTGGTTGAGTAAGTTTGGAGCAGTCATTGACTGCGAGAGACAGCTGGTGATGATTAGAGACCCTAGTGGGGGAGTGCTCACGGTTTATGGCGAAGGGACCCGGTGTGGGTCAGCGTTTTGTTCAGCGGCCAGGGCAAGGCAGAGTCTGCAGCAGGGCTGTGATGGATTCATAGCTTATGTGATGGACACTCGTGTGACCACGGAGAGGCCCAATTCGATTGATGACGTTCCGGTTGTATGCGAGTTTGCGGATGTGTTCCCCGAGGAGTTACCAGGCGTGCCTCCGGAGAGGCAAGTGGAGTTTCGTATCGATTTGGTTCCGGGGGCGGCACCCATCGCCAAGGCGCCTTACCGTCTCGCTCCACAGGAAATGCAGGAATTATCCTTGCAGCTTCAGGAGCTGTTGGGGAAGGGATTCATTCGACCCAGTAGCTCGCCTTGGGGAGTGCCGATTTTGTTTGTCAAAAAGAAGGATGGTTCACATCGGATGTGTATCGATTATCGGGAGTTAAACAAGTTGACGATTAAGAATCGATACCCGTTACCTAGGATCGACGATCTGTTCGACCAGTTACAGGGGGCATCTTGGTTTTCCAAGATTGACTTGAGGTCGGGATATCATCAGATGAGGGTTCGCGAGGAGGATATCCAAAAGACTGCCTTCAGGACTCGTTATGGACATTATGAGTTTGTAGTGATGCCTTTTGGGCTCACCAATGCCCCGGCTGCATTCATGGATCTCATGAACAGAGTGTGCCGACCGATGCTGGATCGGTCGGTGATCGTATTCATCGATGATATTTTGGTATATTCGAGGACTAGGGACCAGCATGAGGAGCATTTGCGGGAGATTCTTCGGGTTTTGAGATCGGAGAGGCTGTATGCCAAGTTCTCCAAGTGTGATTTCTGGTTGCGAGAGGTCCAATTCCTCGGGCATCTTGTGAACCAGAAGGGGATATTGGTCGACCCGGCCAAGATTGAGGCGGTGTTGAGGTGGGAGGTGCCGAGATCGCCCACTGAGATCAGGAGTTTTCTGGGTTTGGCTGGATATTACCGCAGATTTATCAAGGATTTCTCCAAGATCGCTGTGCCACTTACTAGGATGACCCGGAAGGGTGTTACGTTTTCATGGGGACCGGAGCAGCAGTCTTCGTTTGAGACGCTTCGGCAGAAATTGTGCGAGGCTCCAGTGCTTGCACTCCCGGAAGGGATGGAGGATTTTGTGGTATATTGTGATGCCTCTATATCGGGTTTGGGGGCGGTACTTATGCAGAGGGGTCATGTGATAGCGTACGCTTCGAGGCAGTTGAAGCCTCAGGAGTCGAGATATCCCACGCACGACCTGGAATTGGGGGCGGTGGTGTTTGCCCTCAAAATCTGGCGACACTATTTGTACGGGGTTCGGTGTACGATTTACACGGACCATAAGAGCTTGAAATACTTGATGGATCAGCCAAATCTGAACATGCGTCAGAGGAGGTGGTTGGATGTGGTGAAGGATTACGATTGTGAGATCCTGTACCACCCGGGCAAGGCTAATGTGGTAGCCGATGCATTGAGCCGTAGGGCGGATAGCGCCCTGATCCGAGACATTTGTATGAGGTTGACGGTTTTGACCCCGATTCTGGACATTATTCGAGGGGCTCAAATGGAGGCTGCAAAGCCGGAACACCAGAAGAAGGAACGGGTGGTCGGTCAGGTATCAGGATTTGTTACGGATGGTCGGGGGCTTATGACTTTTCAGGGGCGGATTTGGGTGCCGTTTGTGGGCGGTGCGCGCACTATTTTGATGGAGGAAGCACATCGATCGAAATTCTCGATTCACCCTGGTGCTACGAAAATGTATTTGGATCTCAAGAAGGAGTACTGGTGGCCATGTATGAAAAGGAATGTCGCTTGGTTCGTCGAGAGGTGCTTGACTTGTCGGCAGGTCAAGGCCGAACACCAGCGACCGCACGGTAAGCTGCAACCGCTAGAGATTCCCGAATGGAAGTGGGAACAAATCTCTATGGATTTCATTACAAAGTTACCACGAACGGCGAGAGGAGTCGATGCGATTTGGGTAATTGTGGATCGACTAACAAAGAGCGCTCATTTTCTAGCTATTAGTGAGAGCTCTTCTGCGGAGAAGTTGGCTGAGTTATATGTGAGGGAAGTAGTATCTCGGCACGGGGTGCCAATCTCGATTATTTCGGACCGCGACGTGCGTTTCACTTCCAGGTTCTGGAAGAAATTCCATGAAGAGTTGGGTACTAGGTTACATTTTAGTACGGCATATCATCCTCAGACAGACGGCCAGAGTGAGCGGACCATTCAGACACTCGAGGACATGCTTCAGGCATGTGTGTTGGATTTCGGAGGGTGCTGGGATACCTATCTACCTTTAGCAGAGTTCTCGTATAACAACAGCCATCATTCGAGCATTGGTATGCCGCCCTTTGAGCTGTTGTATGGGCGGAGGTGTCGCACCCCCATCTGTTGGGGTGAGGTGGGACAGCAGGTTATGGGTAGCACGGAGATCGTGCTTCAGACGACCGAGCAAATTCAGATGGTCAGGCAAAGGTTGCTGACCGCTCAGAGCCGGCAAAAGAGTTATGCAGACAGGCGACGGTCCGAGCTTGAGTTCCAGGTTGGTGATCTCGTGCTCCTGAAGGTCTCTCCTTGGAAAAGAGTGATTCGATTCAGGAAGAGGGGCAAGTTGGGGCCCCGGTATATTGGTCCTTTCCGTGTGATCGCAAGGGTGGGTCGGGTAGCCTACCGTTTAGACTTGCCAGTAGAGTTGGGACAGATTCACGATACTTTCCTTGTGTCGCAACTGCGGAAATGTATAGCCGACGAATCAGCGGTGGTTCCATTAGGGGATATTCAGGTGGATGCAAGCCTGAATTATGCTGAAAGACCTGTAGCCATCAAAGATCGGAAGATCAAGGTTTTGAGAAACAAGGAGGTGCCCCTGGTATTGATTCAGTGGCAGCATCGGAAGGGATCAGAGATGACCTGGGAGCCGGAACGGGAGATGCGGGAGCAGCATCCGGAGCTTTTTGCCTAAGCGGGACTTCGAGGGCGAAGTCTTATTCTAGTGGGGGAGATTTGTAACATCCCGGATCCCCAGGTATCTTCATTTCTTATATATTTTGACTTTCTGTGAGGGGACTCGGTGAGTCGGTGGTTGAACTCGCCGAGTCGGGTCGCAGTTTTTAGCAGGGGTTCGCGTCCGGACTCGGCGAGTCCAAGGGATGGACTCGACGAGTCCGCACTGTTTAATGAAACCCTAATTTCCCGGTCCTAAGCTCTATTTAAAGGACCTTATGGCCCTCATATGCGGCCACCTTGAACCCTAAGAGCCTCCATACGTCTGTAAGCCCTTGTGTGTGTGTTTGAAGGCCTTTTGTTCTTCATTTTGTGTGTTAGTGCAAGGAAAGGAGGGAGAGGAGCAAGCTTGAAGTGTTGGGGAGCTTAGATCTGTTGCTATTTCATCAAGGGGGTCGTCTTGAGGTAACTTTCTGAGCCAATCTTCGTGTTTTGTGTTGATGGGCCAAATCTAGGGTTTCTTCTTGCATTTCTTGGCTAGAATAAGAAGTATGAGAGGTCCCATGGGGATATGGGACCTAGATCTGGACTTTAGCAGGTCCAGGAGACCCCTTATGACAAGCTTTATGCCCATCCTTTTGAGTTAGAAGTTAATCTTGCCATATTAAAGGTGGTTTCTTCAAAATAAGCCTTGTATGCATTGCATGGCAACCAAGATTGAGACTTTACGTGACAAATAAGCTTGGGAAGGCCAGATCTATGTATTTAGGGAACGGATCTGACCGCAAAAGCCAGTTTTAGCTGGTGCATGGCATGGACTCGCGGAGTCTGAAGAACAGACTCGACGAGTCACTTGAAGATTGTCCTTGAGACCATCTTGTGTGTAGACTGGACCGAGTTGTGGGCGACTCAGTGAGTCGCAGAGAGTTGGAAAGGTTTTGACAGGTGGACCGAGTCAGGATGGGACTCGCCGAGTTGGCCTTCGACTCGGCGAGTTGAGTTGCGGTGGCCCTGTGATTCAGGCCCAGGTGGAACTCGTCGAGTCGGGGGAGTACTCGACGAGTCAAAGGGAAAATGCTTGAGAGTTGGTAAAAACGCGTAGACTTGCCGAGTCACTATTGTGCACTCGCCGAGTCTAGTCCAAATTGACTAAAGACTGTTGACCAGGTCAACCTGTGTTGACTTGATTTGGATGGTCCACCTTAGTGGTGCAAGTAATATTTATAGATTTATAATATCGTAGGAGGATTGCAGCTCGAGGGTTCGAGCCCGAGTGGTTCCAGGATTTACGATTAGCAACTTAGCGAGGCATACGAGGTGAGTCTTCTCACTATACTTTACCCGGAAGGGTTTTGACTATGTGACCGGAAGGTCGAATATGATATATATGCTTTATGTGTGTTAAGTTATTTGCTATATGTGTCATGTATGATATGTTTGATATGGGCCGGAAGGCGTGGTCATATGGACTGTAAAGGTTGATGTGGGTAGGACCGGAAGGTTTACCCAGATGGGACGGAAGTCCCCTGAGACACATGGACCGGAAGGTCAAGGCCTGGAAAGGCGTATGTGCGTATGTTGTATTTTGGGAACTCACTAAGCTTTGTGCTTACAGTTGTTCCTTTATGTGTTTCAGGTACGAGTGAGGACCGTGGGAAGGCGCCAGCGTGACCGTACACACACTCGGGAAACTATTTTATCTTTTGTTATGTAATCGTTTGAGACTACGACGTTATTTTGGGAATCTAAACTAATTACTCATGTCTTGTTGGTTGTAAAAAAGAAAATTTTTGGTTGGAAATTTTATGACGTTACAATAAGGTAGAAAGATAAAAGTTTATCCAATCTAAAGAAATGGGAGAGTACTTGTGTATCTTGTTTTATGATTATCTTAGTGATTATGGAACCATATCACAATTGATCCTCTAAGGACACCTTAGTGCATTTGTTTGCCTAAGGAGAGGAATTGTGAATTGTTGAAATGGTTAAATCAAAAGATAAATCATGCTTCGTTCCAAAAAAAATCCTGGAGTTATACTCCAAGATTGTAACTTGAGTGACATAGTGTTTAGAAAGTTTTGAACACTTGTCAAATGTAGAGTAAGATGTTGCCTATTCTTGTACATTTGAGACTGGTAAGTTGTGATGTTTTGGATAAGACAAAGACCAACTAAGACCAATTGTGAGAAGTGTTTAACTTGATAAGAATCCACACTAACTCTTTAATATTTTTTTTTATCAAGAAATGGTTATTGACAAAGAAAATATTATATGCCAAGAGGTCAGTGGGAGTCTTAAAGATCTTAAGATAGCTCCAAGAACTAATCAAGAGGATTGTTAATCGCTAGCCCACAACTTAGGTTTGTAACCTATCATGTTAACATATTCTTATTTCTGTGTCTATTCCAGTTAAAAGTTGACTATGCTTATGAGTTCTATGAGTTCTCAATTGTTTACATAACAACCTGGAAGAAATGGTAGGCCCTTGTGCTGCCAGGTGGAAAGAAATTAAGATTGAACAAGTTCAGTCCATATGTGTTTGGATTTGCCACTAACCTTATCTTGTGATTATGGTTATGACAAATTCACATGGATAGGAACACTTACACCATAAAATCTAAGTGCCATAAGGTTTCTCTTCGATTCATGAAAATGATGGTGAGGACACTCTTTCACTAAGTATATTTTAAGTAGATAGCAATTGTGAGAGTGACAAAAGGTCTAAACATTAAGATTTCGACATCCCTCTTCATAATTGTTTAGACACACAAGCGAGCTATCTAAGGAAAGGTGTATGATTTTGATAAAGTCTTATCAAAGCATGTGACAACCTGAAATTTATTCCGTCACTATAACCCGTTTCCGTTAATAAAACCCGTTTGTATTTCAATTTTTCGTTAACATTTTGAATTAGGTTAACTGAATTAAGACTTTTATTATGACTTCATGAGTGTCCAAACGCATTAGAAACACGTTAAACACCCTCGGATTCTTTTAACAAGATTTATAGTTTACAACCACGCCGGGTTACGACAACTTAATCGGGTACGACCATAAGCTCCGTTTAATGTCGGTATCGAGTAAATTTCCACCGGGCCACAAACTCAAACCCTATATAATGGTGAATGGACTCCATTTGAAGCTTTTTCACTCTCTTAAAACCCTCTCTCTCACTACTCTCTCTCTCTACAAGCCAATTTTGATCCAAAATCACCATTTTCAAGCTCCAAATTGGTAAGTGATCTATCCTTGCTTATAGTTTAGCTTGTTTAGCATTCAAATCCGTGTTTAAATCATACAAAAGTAGCAAAAACTTGTTTTTACGGCCCAAGAACAACCCCAAACCGCAAACACCCATAAATGGGGTTTTGAAGCCCCGAAACCCTTCCAAATCACATCTGGTGCTTAGCTATGACTTGGACCGTAAACCCTCCTTCATAGGCTGTAAACACCAATTAAGGTGTTAAATTCCTGCTTAAACACCTCCTATGACTTGGAATAATGTCTAGAACCAACCCCCATTGAATTAGGGACCTTAAACTTGAAAGAAAACATGACCATAAAGGGATTACGGCCGTAAAACCCCAAGGGAATGGTCCTTTGGCAGTAAACTCCTCTAAAGAGGTCAAATGGTGCCCTAACTTCCTTCCATGGCTTGTATATTGGACTAGAATCATGTGTGCTTAACCTAGGACCATCAAAACACAAAAGGAAAGGGAAAGTAAGAGTTTACGGCCGTAAACTCTATGTTTACAACCGTAAACTCCCCAAAATGGTCCATTTGGTGATTTAATCACTCCCTATGCCCTAGAACTGAACATAGCCTAATTCCACAAGTGTTGTAAGACCTTTAAACATCCAAGAACACACCACCCATGAGTTTACGACCATAAACTCATGGGGATATGGTCTATGGACCGTAATCTCCCCTAAGAGTTTTATTCTTGAATAGCAAACTCCATATCTAGGCCTTACACCCCCTTAGATGTAACCCATATCATTCCTAACACTTGAAATAAAGTGTTTTCGCGCCTCAGAGTGTATTATATTACTTAATTAGTAGTTCAAAGTCTAATTAGATACAATTATGTATATCTTCATATTACATAGGAACCTCTCGCATGTTCAAGCCCTAAACTGACACTTAGCATCCTGCCCGACACACTTCTCGACTGATGAGTTCATACCCTTAAACCTTTTTCCGTGTTTTTCATGTTTTTCAGGGGGGAATACAAGCAAAAATACAAGGAAATCTTGTACTCAAACTTATTATTTGGTATGAAACGTTTCATGTTCAGTATGCTTTTAACATTGAAAACCTTATTAACCAACCGTTTGACTTGCAGAGTTAGTTTTCAAACTAATTGCGAAACTCATTATAAAATGTTATATTTTATATTTCACAAATGATTTTCCACATCATTACTGTTAAGATCATTAATCTTAGAACTCTTGATACATCCTCTGAAACACTCCACAGAGATACGAGAGTGGAGGACCGCCCATGTAACCAGAATCTAAAACAAGATTTTCCGCATTATTATTTGTAAATTCATTATTCTTAAGATTGGATACACATCCTCTGTAACACTCCACAGAGATACACGAGTGGAGGACCTCACCTGTAACCCGAATCTCCTAGAAGGAGAGCGTGACTTGAGTGTATAGATCTATATGGGGCTGACCACCCCGCACCTTGCTACTAGCTACAGTGGGACCGACAGGTCTACGGGTGACAAAAGTCATAAAATGATACTGTCCTTCTTCTTGCCATATCTAGTTTATTGTATGGTTATAGAGCTCGCAACTTAGATAATGGAGATTACTTTTAAGTAATAAAGAACTTAGTAAATTAATAACCTTAGGAATTAGTTTACTACCTACTTATTAGTTTTATATATGTGTTAGAACTAATGCACTTTACAAGGATAACCAGGCTTTCAGGATACTTCATTAATGCTACAAGTATGGTAGATACTTATACACTTAATTCTGGATCGATAAACAACCACTAACTTTTAAGGAAAATAAGGGTTTTTCCAAGGATAACTTAACTGTTCTTAACCAGGCTGTGTAAAAAATGGATAACTAAACTTTTCTTATAAGAAAATATGGGATTTCCTTGGATAACAACTTTTTCAGAAAACCAAAGGAAACTTGTTCTTTTACAGAAACAAACCGCTTATGAACTCACCTGCTTTATGCTGATATTTTTAAAACTGCTTGTATTCTTAGGTTCTCATTAGACAGGTATCCCACGTTCTTTTGGAGAAGACAGGGCGTATAGAAGTCACGTCTTTACTTTTGTTATACTGATATATATAAAGCATGTATTTATTTGCTTTCAAACAAATGTAAATATCCCTATGTAATGTAATGGTTGTGTTTACTATGCTTGCTATGTACATTGGTTGTGATACTTTACATGATGTCCTTCGCCCCGAAACGTTTCCACCATCATTTTCGGGGTGTGACAAAGCATCTCGTATTAGAAATCTAAACTTTGGTAAGAAAGTCAATAAAGTATTGTTTTTCTAGAAGTCCAGCTAATTTCTGACTACATGTGAAATCTCGTGGGAGCATAAGTGCTATGCTAGTAAGATAATAATCATTATGCTAGTGGGAGCATGATGATTATGTTACAAGTTAGCAAAGTTAATTATAGAAAACAAAAGTTTCATTTCACTTTGAAAAGTTGTCTTCCTATAATTAAAGGAGAGGATTTTATACTTCGTTCCAATTCTACAAGCTTAGATTGAGATTTTAATCAACTATTAGTCAAGGATATATATATGCATGTTATGTTGGAATTGTTCAAGATAAGGAAATCCTATATATGTTGCGTTCTCAAAATTCGATTATGATTACGGCATACCTCTTCATAGTTCGAATTATGACAACATGGCAAATAAAAGTTTTTATAGCATGAATCATGTCCCATATGCTTCGAATATAGGATCGATTGCACGTGCTATAATATTCATCCATTATATATTTTCCTAATGCTTAAGGCATTAAGATGGAAAAAGGAATAGAACTGGAAATGACTAAAATGATTAAGCAATTGTCAAGAACAATTTAAGGTTTTCCAAACATTGATTACTCATGGACAATTAGAAATATAGAGTAAGGACCATATTGACATATTTTGAAAAGAGGCAACTCTTGTTCAAAAGTGATGGTCAAAATGGGAATATGGAATTGTTTCCGTTGGTGGAAGTTATTTTTTGAATATGTGTAAGATAAAAGAACTTAATGCAAGAAGGATGTTCAAAGGAATGCACGTTGAATTTGAGACTTCGTTTCCATGGAATTGACAAGAGGATTGGGATTCTGAAATAAAAATCATTGAATTGTTGTCAATAGATCTGTTTCACAAAGAGAGGACCATATATAAACATAGTGTGCATACTTGGAGTATGGTATAACTATTTTTTTTTAGACAAACATAGTGTGCATGCTTGGAGCATGGCATCACTACTATTTTAATTCAAGTATTAAGTTGATTAATCAAAACATGAATAATGAGTAATCCATATGGTGCTTAGATAAAGGTGTTTTATTTACACTGAAAGTGTTGAGACCATACAAGATTAGTATTATTTTTGTGTTTCACTTTGCATGTTTTGACTTCCAGAATAACCAAGTCATTCTTACCGAATGACTAAGTTATTCGAACCATCCATAATTGGTCATATGTTGGAAGTAGATATGAATCAAGACTGTCATGAATTTCTCTTGCATGATTTGTCTAATGTGCATTAGACATAGCAATGGTTGTTGCAACATTCAAGCGTACTCATAAGTTTTGAGTATTGGATTCAACCCACGCTCATATGAATCACTTCATTGATTTTATCACGAGTGAATCATGAGACGATAATATCTTATAGTTTTCAAACTAAGAGATATGAGTTGTTGGTTATACATTGATTGCACTAAAACGCATTGGTAACTCGATGTTATAAAACGTGCAATTGTGTATGATTCAACAAGTAGTCAATACAAGCCTATGAGTCAAAGTTTATCCATTCCTTTTACCCTCAAAGAGATTAAAAGCGATATCTGTGGGCCCCTCGATGATTTAGTGATGACAAAATATAAGCGCTCGGCTAGGCCTGGACTGATTTGATTTGTTCAATTAGTCAGTCGTCATAAATCAGAAATCGGTAAACAACAAATGGATAGAGAGAATGATTATAATCCATGTATCAGTCCCTATAATATCTAGATTGTAGGAATATATGATCACTTATCTAATGGACGCGTCATTGATTTGTTCAGAGTACAACAATAGCTTTTAAGAGTTATGATCGCCGGTCAGGTTGTGAAGGCATACTTGCAATAATAGTTATTAGACTTATCCAAGTGGGAGATTGTTGGATTAGTGTCTAAGTCCATAAATATAATTGGTATATACTTGACACGACCCGACATGGTCCATTTGGGTTTCATGGCATCATGCATTTGGATAGACTAAAATGAGAGAAATAACACTTAAGGTTTATCAATATATTATAAGTTCTAATATATTAATAAGATTATTTAATTAGTATTGATCAAGATTTAATCTAGAATTAATTAAGTGATCAAAAGAAGACTAATTAAATATATGGGTTGATTGTGTAAATCATCCATACTTGTATAGTGGGCAAAGACTCCATGGATTACCAAGTTGGGCTAAAACCCATAGGATACTCCATGGATTCTCCATGGTGTATTTGAACCCATTGATCCAAGGGAATGAAAAGCCATGACAATTAGGGTTTACCCTAATTGTAACAACTATATAAGCATCTTATTTTGTGCAAAAATCGGACACTATGAAACAAGTGAGGGAAAATCGATTTTAGAAGTGTTCTACTTTCTCTCAAGTTATTCCAAGTGCTCATGATGTTGTGTGAACCATTTGAGGTGTCACACTTGGGGCACTAGGCTCTTGAGCTCCATGGAATCAAGCACCAAACAAGAGGTATGTAATTCTACTAGAATTTATATTATGTGTACTTTATATTATGCTTGGAAAATTGAT
Organism: Lactuca saligna; assembly: GCF_052625555.1. Lineage (NCBI taxonomy): Eukaryota > Viridiplantae > Streptophyta > Magnoliopsida > Asterales > Asteraceae > Lactuca > Lactuca saligna. Next base: position 224,940,862 of record NC_136424.1, on the reverse strand, counting down.
ATTTGCATGTATAATAGAGAAAACATAGATCCAAGGTATTTTGGGTTGCATGTACACCATAGGAGTGTTAGATTGCTTAAAACCCAACACTATACTGGATTGACTATCCTACACCTTTGCTGCTAGCTACAGTGGGACCTGCAGGTCTACGAGTGCCAAATGTCATTACTTCCAACGTCTTTCATCGCCGTGTTTTTAGTCGATAGTATGGTACAATCAATCACATAATATCTTGATATATATCCGATGTAAGGTAGTTAGTACAATAGTAGTTACTATAATACAACACTACAATATTACATTAATTTCCCCTTTGCATTCACTTTGTGATCATTTCACATAAACGATAATGTATAAACTATATTTTGATAATGATAGTTACACTTGGGAAAATTATACACTTTTACAAGAAACATACATACAAAATAGTCATGCCTTGGTAAAAGGTTACTTTTAGTAGAAAATATAGGATTTTCTAGCAGTTACAAACGTTTACAAACATTTACAAACATTCATATACTTTTACTACAAACGTTTACGAACTCATACTCCAAACACTGTTACAAACATTTTGATAAAAACAATGACACTAAAATGCTTACGAACTCGCCATCTTTAAAGCTGATAAACTCTTTCAAAATAGCGTGTATTCTCAGGTCATCAGTAGACAGGTACCAATGCCAGCTTTTGAGAAGATGGAGCTGATTCAAGACCCATCTTATATTTTGATTTACATTTTTGGTGTCTTATAAACTATACAGAACACACTTTTTAAATTATATTATTAATGCAATGGATGATATTGTTTGCTTGTTTACTATTATTCTGTGTTGTGATACTGTATATAACGTCCTCCACCCCCGAATGTTTCTGCCATTCCGGTTTTGGGGTGTGACAGTTTGACCTTGTGATTTGATGCTATCTTCCATTTCCCCTTGCAAATCAAAATATTCAATGCTTTATCCTCCAAATATCAATGCATGGATGATAAGATCCCCATGCACCAAAGATTCCCTCCCTTTTTCTTATACACATAAGCAACAACAGTAAAAAGGAAATGGGGCTTCACATTTCCTCACACTTTTCTCCTATTCTTTCACCAACTCATCTCCAAGGTAAGAACAAGGAATCTGCTAAAAAGAAAATTTGTCAACTCTTCCTTAGAAATTTTTATAGTAAGTCTCCACTCATCTTGTATTTTATATAACTTTCAAGATGAATACATGTTATTTTATTCATAATAATATGTGATAATTACCTTTAGGATAACTTTCTCCCAAGGAAGTTCCTCATCTCAGCCAAAGATTGGGCTTGAAATCTTCACTCCTTCACTCCAAATAACTCATCAACTAACTCAAGGTGAGCTTCATACCCCACTTTTTCAAAGTTTTTATTTGTTTTGGGGGAGAATACAAGTCAAGAGTCTTGTAAAATTCTAGTATAATTAATTGCTTATGCACGTATGTTATGATTTATATTCTTAAAATTTCGAAATATATATATATATATATATATATATATATATATATATATATATATATAGTTTAAACTTCAAGATTTTCTAGAAATCTTGAATTCTTGAGCATATATATATATATATATATATATATATCTATATATATATATATATATATATATATATATATATATATATATATATATATATATATATATCATAAAGTAGATACTAGACACAAAAGCTAATATGTTTATGAAAGGTGAATCATAAACTGTCCATCAAAGAACCATGAGTTTACTCCAAAATTTTAGTCTAAAATAAATACCGGACAAAATATTTTAATTAAGGTTAAACTACAAAAATAATAATATCTTGAGAAATATTTTGGCCATGGAAACATATATGGGCTACTTTTGAACTATGAAGTAGATTGAGAAAAACACTTAACATCTCGATTTCCAAAAGACCGAAAGGAAATTTTTTGGATAAACAAAAACCTTTCAAATGATTTCTTAAATATACGCCTAGAATAAGCATTTTAGAAGAAATGGGCCATTTTAAACGATTCACCCAGTTACGAGCCACTTACGACACTTTTTACAAATATTGACCTTGTTTTGATACTTTACGAAATGAAGAACCATCCTTTTTGATGTCCGATGATTTTGGATCACATTTTATAAAAAATGATTCAATACGAGTTATTCTCAATTAAACGAATCAATAAGGAAACGAAGACAAAGCACCCAATTAACAAACACAATAAACGATATGAAACGAAAACAATATGAAACGAAAACCACATTTCTATTCAATGAGTGTGAGTATCATTATTTATCTATCAGATAATGGATCTCGACGATCCCTCAAAAAGATTGTTGGTATTCTAGTCAGACAAATCTCAAAAGTACCTAAATATGAAATATTAGTGTACGTCCTAAGTCATGTAAGGAGTTATAACCAGAGTCTCCTGGAGGGAGAGCAGGAATTTGTGTATAGATATATACAGGGTTGATTCCCTGCACCTTTGTTGTTCGTTACAGCTAGACCGGCCAGTCTAGGGTGACAAATGTCTTGGAACAAAATAAGGGCGCCTGAGAAAAGCCAATACAGGACTCGGTGATATGAGTATGGTTATACCGACTCACTACAATATGTTATGTCGTCTAGAAATTCATGCAAGGAAAACCTCATAAATAGACTTCGCACGTTGTGTTGACTGCCTGCACATGGTAGTGATGGTCCGCATTCATTGTGTTGACTGTCCTTTTTCATCGCGTAGAATGTCTACAATCGCCATGTTGATCCCTCTTACCTAACGAGTATTAGGGTCTTGACTCTACTTTTTTTTTCCAATAAGAAAACATAGGATTTTCTGGAGAAAAAACGATTGTGAATGATTTTTGAAAGCGATAGACTAAAACCTACATAAACAACGATACACAAAAAGATACCGAACTTACGAATATTTTATAACAGAAAATATAGGATTTTCTGGGAAAAAAGTTGTAAATGAATTGAAAATGACAAACTACACATATATACAAGTATACTCAAATGGAAATAGAATTTACGACTATTTTATAGTATAAAATATGAGATTTTCTAGAATAAACAATTTTATACGGTTTTAGAAATGATAAACTAAAAACGAGATTTTCAAACCTTGTTCTTTTTGAACACAGGGAATTTTCTAGAAACTATCTTTTCACTATTCAAAAGAACCATTCTCAAATACAGTTTTCCTCGATAAGTTTTGAGACTTCCCACAAATCACTTTTGGCAAATGAAAAGTAATGACACGCATGCATATACCTCACGATTTCCAAATAAGACTCTAAACGATTTTATAGAAAATATCGGATTTTTTGTTGGTACAACAAGAATGATTTTAAACAAGTGCAAAACTACATTTTCATACAAAAATGCTTATGTTCTCACCAACTTTTAGTTGAAGCTTTTCAAAATGACTTATATTCTCAGGAATCTAGTAAGCAGATAATCTAGTAAGCAGATAAGCACCACAAGCAAGGACATGCGTTGTTACTTTATGTTATACTACTTTTGTCATTTCATGTTTAACTTCGGAGCAGAACAAGTACGGTAAACAATGTAAGATCTATACAAATGTATGATGTTTGGATTTGCTATGTTTCATTTATATTCAACTGTTATGATACTGCATAATGATGTCACACGCCTCCGGACGTTTCTGCTGTTGGTCTGGGGGTGTGACATCGATTATCTACCGGGTTGAATTTAAATGGATAGGATAAAGGATACCTAACAATTTAGTTGTTTTGCAACTTGGATCCTAGACTTTGATAATTAATGTTTTTGGAAACTAAGAAGGTATTAATTATTAAAGATTTAATATTGAAAATACTAAATAAATTTTGTTATAATTTTGTAGTTAAATAATCCATTCTCATTATCACGGGTTGTCATTTTCTTTAATGACTTAATGAAACAATAACATTCAATAGATACAAATTCAATGAATGGGTTCATGTATTAAGAGACAATCTCATGAGAGATATGGAATTGTATACACTTAAAGGTCCTAGTCCTAAACTGTAACAACCCGTTGTTCCGAGTCAATAAAATTCAATGAAATTCACACTAAGTTCAATCAAAGTTTACACTAGTTTAAATAAGGGTTGCAATTCTTCACTCTAGAACCATATACTTAGTGTAAATCATGAAAATAAAAATAAAGGGTATAAATGAATTCAGTCAAGGGAATCAAATCCCAAAACCTAAACCGAAATCACCCTTGGAATTGAAGTCTAGACTGAATTTCGTTTTCTCCATGGACTAGAAACCAAATTCCTTTTTTCATTTGACCCAAAACCGAATTACATTTTCTCCTTTGACTTAAGACCTAATTATCCATGAAAGCCCACTATGTAAGACCGAAAACACTCAATTTTGGCCCATTAAAACCGAACAACCCCCTTATATATATTTATAGCCGAACACTGAATTCATTCCCCACTTTTCTCACCGAATACACACCCATATTGCTCTCAAAAGTATTCCGAAAACCCTCTCAATCTTTAAGTGTTTTCACCCAGATCTTCTTATTTACACCTAGAACACCAAGAACACCAAGAACAACAAGAACATTCATTTAAATCTTCATATCTTCAAGCAATCATCAAGATCCAACTGAAAACTCCATTGTCCCACCGAAAACTCCATTTTACTCACCGAAAATATCCTTCAAACACTTCAATATAATTACAATTAAATTTGGAAGTATTCCATACATAATTAAGGTATTGTCTAACACGTTAATTATTACTTAATTTATTATTTAACATTATTTAAATTAATATCTTATTAATTTAAATACGACGTCAAATATAATTATTTTTAGTATAACGTTATTCGCACGTACGCTTACCTGAGGATCATCTCTACAACTTGCTATCCAAGCTAACGCACATTCGAGGTGAGTTCATACCCCTAAGTTGTCAATATTTTCCCAAGTTTTTACCCGGGGGGGGGGGGGGGGGGGTAATACAAGTAAAACATAATTAATTTTATGTAAACATTCAAATGATTTCAAACATTTTCAAATTACTTTAGACTGTTTCAGCCGGTTTCAACCATTGTTTTTACCAAAACATAATATGTCCTATATGTACGAGTACAAATATTTAATCCTTTGTAACACGTTGAGAAAAGGAAAATTTTCAGGATAAATGCATTGCAAATGGAACCACATATAAACTACAATAGGTATACTTTATGGAACATTAATATCATTATTACTAAATATAGAGATACCATACGAACGAACATATAAACTATAATAGATATAGTTTATGGAACATCAATATCATTATTACTAAATACAGAGATACAATACAAACGAACATATAAACTATTTTGGGTATGGTTTATGGAACATAGGAACATTTATTCTTATCAAAGGATTTTCAATTAGTCTACACGTAACCGTCAGTATAGCTGTATGAGACATGTCTTCAAGTACTTATCTAAGTACTAATAAAGCCCTAAAATTATAACATGAGTCTCCTAGAGGGAGAGCGTATATTTGTGTATAGATCTATACGGGGTTGACAATCCCGCACCTTAACTGTTATCTATAGTTAGGCCAACAAGCCTGGGGTGACAAATGTCATATCTATTCCGACGCCTGAAGAACGTCATTTCAGGCCATCCTAGGTCATCAAATATGGTTATAATAACGCATAATTTGGTATTGAACAATACGATTAGTGTATGAATAACTAAACAACTTCACATAGTTTTATTATAAAACTATAATACAATATTTTACAAGTATAACTGTTGAATCTAGACACTTACAATTACACAGTTTTCACACAAGTACAAATACATAAAACATACTTTTCATGGTTTTATGTGAATTAAAACTAGCTTATACTACCTCATAGTATAGTAACATTCAAACATTTTGGTCTTAGGGTATTAAGACTACAACTCATTTACAACAAAAAATATAGGATTTTCTGGAAAAACATACTTACATTTGTTTCAAGAAACCAATGACAAATTTCCAACTACAAACATGCTTATGAACTCACCAACTTAAATTTTGATACACTTTCAAAACTACTTGTATTCTCATGGAACCAGTAAGACAGGTACATCCACAGGTTTTGAGGAGACAAAGCTTTTAGAGTCGTGTCTTTTATACTTTTTCTATACATTTTGATGTCACACAAACTATGTAGCGAACATATGTAAATACTTTACCTTATCATTGTAATGGTTGTGTTTGCTTTGATTCCTATTATACAATTGTTATGATATGTACATGACGTCCTCCGCCCCCAAATGTTTCCACCGTTTCGGTTTGGGGGTGTGACACAAACTATTTGCCTTGAGAAATAAACCTGAACATGATACCTAGTAAAGGCATCAATGTGATGCTAAAGATACTTCTAACATCAATCTATGAATAATTATTCATGACTTCTAGGAGGTCTTGGATAATTTAAACATATATATGATGATATAACAGGTCAAGCAATATTCTAATACATATAGTGATATTTTATTTAAAGCTACTTTAAACATTGGAGTGATGCAAAGCTAAAAGAATCACATTGTGTGATCTAGGAGGCCCATGTTTTAAGGACTGAACACCTTTAAGCCCAAGAAATCTACTAAGCCCACGTAGATGGATATTGTTTCTTTTGTAAACAAACTGGACACTGGAAGAGGATTTACTCCTCTTATTTGGAAAGAAGTCTGGAAGAGACTTGTACTTCTAGTATCTACTAAATAGAACTCATATTTTTCATATAACACTTAGGTACTTGGTACTTAAATGTTCGTTTAATATTTGTAAATGGCTTGTAGATATTTACAGAAGAGTACCACTTGAGCACAATCAAGTTGGAACTACACTCTCGGAGTTTAGTTTATTATTTATGCTTAGAACATAAATTACTTGTAATGTAAAACAATATTTGTTTTGGAACAATGTATGTTTTAATTTAGCATGTCTAAATTTATGTCTCAGTTATTTATTCACATGTTGATAATTTACTCACTTGTTTTTCATAATGATTTTATTCATATTCTGAAATGTTTAACTTCAATTTATGAGACTAGATATCCTCATAGAATTATAAATTAAATATCAACATTTTATAAATAAAATTAAGTTCTATATGCGAGCACTTTTGACTTAAACTTGTTTTAAATCAAACTCATATTTGACATTGTTATCTTTATTATATAAATGGCATTCACATATTCCAACTTCAAGAAATGGATATTTGAAGGCAAATAATGTAGTTTATTTGACATATGTGAACCTTATTTATATCTAAATTAGTCCTAATGATATTTTCGCTAAGGTGTAGACAAAATAATTAAGGAACTATACAGTTTGGCGTATGACTTCCTTTCTAATGAATGTCTGACATTAAGCATAAGATACCAAATCAACTTTACTAGCAACTATAGTAGTTTTAATTATATTTTACATGGTAAAGCATAATTGTGAAATCTTTGTTGAAGGTTCCAAAAGTTGAGAAACAAACCGGTAAGAACCATCTAAGGCCTTAATGAAAATCAGTATAAAAGTCCTCCTTTAATCTTTTTGAGACAAATACTTCAATCAGTATTAATTGTATCTTGAAAAAATACAAATACCAACTAATAAGTAGATTAAAAACTTTATAAGATTTAGTATGGAAAGACTCCATCCTTATCTAACCTTAATGTTTTATGGATTTGAAGTTGATGTTGGACTAAAGCTTCTAAACCTAAAATCTACTAAATACATATTTGTATATATAATACTCTAAATGTGGTTTATATTGTTATATGTAAACCCACCAAGAATAGGTTATTTTATTCTTGTGAAAGCTAAGTTAGAAAAAAAGCAAGATTCTAATGACAAAGCAAGTGGGAGGTATATGGAACTTGAGGTAGCTCAAGAATCATAACCATATGTAGTAATAGTTGGCACTAGTTTTAACAAGGATTGTTAAACTTGTATAATAGTTATTCACAAATACAAATTATTCACATTAATGGAAAAAATCATCTTTAACTTGAGAAATGTGAAATCTCTCATTGATTAGCTTCTATTAATGGTTTCTGGAAAATCCATCAAATACAAAGATGTTATGTTAGTTCTCAAATCTGATAAATGACTTAGAGTCATGAACATGAGATGTAATCCATGTATGGGAATCAAGTATGGGATTGATTAAAACTTATCCTTATAGCAAGGCCAGAAGGAGAAAATAATTCTTCTAGAAAGAATAAATTAAATGGATAACCATATACATTTAAAGCAAGACTTGTAGTAAAATGATTTTCTTATACTCATGTCATTGACTATGGTCCACATCATACTTATTGCATTGACTATGATCAAACCTTTTTTCACAATTAGCAATGATTAGATCAACAACGATATTATTTACTATAAATTCATATTCTTGATATAAGATATAGCAAATAGATTTCAAGAAATACCACTTTTCTTAATAGACATCTACTTGAAGATATCTATATTGATTAGCGTGGAGGTTTTCTTAATCCTTGTTCTCCTAACAAAATGTGTAGAGCTTAAGATCCACTTGTGGATATAAAGCAAACATCTCAATGTTGCAATCATCATTTTATTGTAAAACCACAAGGTATGTTTTTATATCAAAATGAATTGAACATGTGTGTTTACTAAGAACTAGTGGGAGCATAGTGAAATTCCTAATCTTGTATGAATGATACATACTTAATCATTTGAAATTACATTCTGACTAAGCAAGGTCGTTTTCACATTGACTCAAAAAGTGTTTCTAAAATGAAAGACTTAGGAAGGAGAAGATGCGTTCTTGGAATGTAAAACCTATAAGGGATAGATAAAAGGAATGTTGAAAATTTCAAGTCCTTATACATATATTGGAAATATATTGAAAGGGATCAAGACACAAGATTCTTTTGGAGAAGTCTTGGCATTGTCATATTGCACCTCTTTTAGCTAACATCTAAAGTACATAGATGAAATGATTTATATTCTCTTTGCTTGGCAAATGAATTTATCATTTACTCCGTATTATGCATAGGACGTGGCATTTGATCATGATGTAAGCATGTCATAGGATACTAATTGAATACATGGATAAGTCACCAGATGACTAAGAGAGCATTCTAAGAGTACTTTAGATGAACTAAGAGAATGTATATGAGACAATCAGTTTAGAAAGGATCTTTATGGAAGTAGCTACACTAGATGTTAATTTGTAAACATATATAAATAATTATGAATTATAATGGATTTGTATTCATTATAGAATGAAGGGTAAGTTTTGTTGGAATGAGGTAGAAGCAAAACTGTAACAACCCGAATTTTTCCATAGTCGAAAACCCGTTCTACCCGTAAAAATCCGCCGTTAATCAATTCGTTCCGTTTCCGTTTTGGGTTAAATTATTTAAACTTAAAGGTTTATTATAATTTAATGAGTGTACAAACCCCTTAGGAACTCATGAAATTAGCCCAAGATGTTTATTTCAAAAAGTGAGGAACGTCCCCGCCGGGTTACGGAAACTTAATCGGGTGCGACCTAAAGCCCCGTTTAATACCGGTATCGGGTAGAATTCCACCGTGTCCAAGTTTTAGAACCTATTTAAACATGTTTAAACATTCATTTGAAGCTTTTGCTTCCTCTCTCTACTCTCTCTCTAACCTCTCTCCTAAATCCAAGTTTAAGAGTCCAAATCATCAATTTAAGGCTCCAAATCATTGAGGTACCTTCCCTAACTTGTTATGCAACCTCTCTAGCCTTCAAATTCGAGTTTAAACCATATATTAGGACCATTATCATGATTTTACGGCCCTAGAACAGTCCTAGGCCGTAAACTCATCTAAATGGGGTTTTTGGAGCAACAAAACCCTTCCAAACCACAATTGGACCTTAGATATGGCTAGATGACTTTATGGAATGGACCTAGAATGCCTTAAACCATGATTTAGAGCCTTGTTCATGTGTTTACATCCCTAGAACAGTGCTAGGCCGTAAACACATATAAATGGGGCTTTTATGCCCTTAAACTCTTCCAAAACACCAATGAGGCTTAGATACGACTTGTAGAATTATGGATTTGGCCTTGGAACACCTTGAACATAAATTTTGAGGAGTAAATGGGAGTTTATGGCCAAGGAACATGCTTGGGCCGTAAACTCATTGTTCATGGAGAGTAAACTCCTCTAAAAGTGTTAAAAGGCCACTTTAACACACCTAAAGCCTCAGGATAAATTCTAGAAGTGTTTACAAATAAGTATTGGACCTTAAAACACATTAATTTACCCATCTAAGGAGTTCATGGCCACGAGGGGGTTCATGGGCCGTAAACTCCTAAATCTATGCCAAAAGTCCCCTAAAAATCCATACAATGCTTGGGAAAAATCATTGGAATCACATGTGATTGTTTAAGGACCAAAACATTAAAGATTTGAAGTGAGGGGGAGTTTACGGCCGTAAACTCCATGTTTACAGCCGTAAACTCCAATAAATGGTCGCTATGTGTGTTATAAGCGATTCCAAAGTCAAAAACCCAAGTCTAGCAATTATCCCCAAGTGTTTGAAGCCATTTTGCACCATAAACCACCCCACCATGTGTTTATGGCCGTAAACTCATGGGGAATGGGTGTTATGGGCCAAAAATGTCACACCCCCAAACCTGAACGGCGGAAACGTTCGGCGGTGGATGACTTCATGTGGTAGCGTAACAAATGAATACATAGTAAAGAAAGCAATACAACCATCATATATATATATATATATATAAATATATATATATATATATATATATATATATATATATATAATTGAAAGTTTACATTTGTCAAAAGTTACATGTTCAAAACCAATTACAATATGATGTCAAAATACGAGGTTAAACTGGCGCCGCAGCATCCCTTCATCAAAAGCGTAATGAATACATGAAATTACTGATTTCCTGGGACATACAAGTAATTTTGAAAGAGTAGATCAACATTTAAGCTGGTGAGTTTCATAAGTATTTAAGTGACAATGTTTGTATGATTTGAAATGTTTTGTCTTTGTTTGTTTGTGTTTAGAAAATCCTATATTCTCTACTAGTATAAAAGTAGCCTTCACTCAAGACCAATGTTTGTTTCTAAAAATGTATGTAAGTGTAAAACAACCAATGTGTTTGAAAACCTTGTAAATCAATGCATTTTTAATACCCCATGTGAGTTTTATAACCATACTATTGACTCGGAATGCCTATACACAACGTTCTTCAGGCGTTGGAATGTTATGATGTTTGTCACCCCAAACGGTGGACTGCAGCTAACAGTCAGGGCACGGGTTGTCAAGCCCGTATAGATCTATACACAAACACCATGCTCCCCCTTCAAGGGATTCTGGTATATAATACAGGACTTGAAATGTGTACTCGAAGGTACATGAAGTTAGTGTCTCACAAAACCGTGGTATAAAAGCAGATCTACTTGTTAAAATGATACGTTTGTTCTTGTATACGAAAGTGACTTCTTGAAATTCATGTTTCTAGTACATAAGAGTTAGAAATTTGTTCGTAAAACTATACCTATTATAGTTTTCTAAAAGTGTGTCTCGTTTGTTTAGAAATACCAAGAAAAGGAATCATTTGTTATGAAAGCATAAATTTTCGGTGTAGAGTCTAAGAATGATAAGTATAATCTAAGAAAGTTTAGTTTATACATGCATTACAACAAATTTATATTTCAAAAGATAGAATGCTAATTTAACATATGTTATATATATATATATATATATATATATATATATATATATATATATATATATATATATATATATATATATGAAAGTTCCTTAAAAGTTTGTAAATCGCATGTGATTTGGATATATAAAGCATATAAAAGAGTTCTTTATGTAACACACAATAATACTCGTGTGTTTTACTTGTAATCCCCCCTTGAAAGCATATAAAAGAATTTATAGAACCTTTAAAAGGTAAATTAAGGGGTATGAACTCACTTGAAAGTTTGGAGATAGCGAGATGGAAAACCGGGCAGAGTTTCGTCTCGGGAAACGGATTTTTCTCGGGATTCTCGGGAATCTCGATAGTAAAATCAACCCTCGGGACTTGAGCAAAAAGACCAGAGCTTCGGGTTTGAACGGGCACGGAAAATGAGGCAATATCGTGAAAGAAAGGAGAGAAGTGAGCATTTTTCTCGGAAGCCCTCGCATGCTATTTATAGGGGGGCCTGAGAAGCCTCGTACGCGGGGAGTACGCTCGTACGCAGCGCGTACGCGTACGTCATGCATGACCGAAGCCTCGACTGCCTCGACTTCGGATGGGACGGATCAGTCTGCCGGGTCGGATGGGACGGCGGGTCGGACGGGCGGGTCGGATGGGTCGGTAGCCTCGCATAGGGCGACGTGGACGATTTGAGGCCAAGTCCCTCGGGTACGCAGGGTGTACAGGAGTACGCACCGCGTACCTCAGATGAGGACGCTGACTCCTCTTCGGATTATGCTTGAATTTTGAATTAAATAAATATATAATTTATTTAATAAACTTCAAAAATTCATATCTTCTTCATACGAACTCCGTTTTCGATGGTCTTTATATCCATGCGTAGGTGAGACTACGCTCTACAACTTTCGTTTAGATTCCGTTGGCAAATGCCGAAATTATTTTTATTATTTATTTATTAAAATGACGTGATTAAGGAATTTCTTTTAAAAATTCATAACTTCTTTATCTGACGTCGGTTTTTGCCAGACTTTTTACCGTTGAAATACCATTGTCGAGACCTTCGATTCTCGTTTAGGTCATTCCGGCCAAATGTCGCTCGATCTCCGATTCGAGTTTTTAGCTGTCTGTTGCTAAGTTGAACTTGGAAAAATCATAACTTCAATATACGAAGTCGGATTTGGGCGTTCTTTTTACGTACGGTCATGGCTTAAGGATATTTAAACATAGAAGAATTTAAATAGAAACTTTTTGGATATTTTATTATCAAAGTTAATTTTATTAACTCAAAAATATTTACAATACTTGACCTATTAGGCCATTACAAAGAGTTGAAATATCGGGTTGTCACAAAAAATCTTCTATGAATTTACTCTTGAGGAGTAAACTCAAATTCCAATTCCCTAGTGCCATAACACGTCCGTTGATGTCACTCGGGTCCTTCCAAACGCTTGAAATGACGTGTTTCCGCAACTAGAAGTGTTTGTCCCTAACAAATAAATAATCTAAGTCCTAATTAGATACAAATGTGTATCTTTTCATTATACATAGGAATCTCGTACATTTTCAAGCCCAGATCCAACGTTTAGCATCCGAAATCGTCACATTTCTCGTCCGGTGAGTTCATACCCCTACCCTTTTTCAATGGTTTTTCAATGTTTTCAGGGGGGGAATACAAGCAAACTATAAATTATTTCAATACATAACATTGATGTATTTCAAATAATATCTAGCAAACTTATAAATACCACTACCCCTTATGTATTATGCTGAGCATAAGTGATGATTTATCGACTACAACTATATGAATTCCAGCTAAGGAAATAACCAAACTAATCAAATTATTATGGGAATAATTTAGGGTTATTTAGTTCTTGTTTCATCACGTACCGATATGTATAAAAAGTTATTAGATAAACTATGTCCGATTCAGTGTATCTCCGTTTCATTTTGAATGTACTATCGGATGATTTCATTGTATATAGCTGTATTCACTGTATTATGTATCATAATCTTTTGTATGTTTGATATCATATGAGAACCCTACAAACAGTTTAGTACAAGCTTGTGAGCTCGTCACTACCCTTTATGGATGATCAGTAAATCCTCCCCGGAAGTGTAACCAAAGTCTCCTGGAGGGAGAGCGAGGAATTTGTGAATAGATCTATTCGGGACTGACAATCCCACACCTTAACTGCTAGCTACAGTTAGGCGGGCACGCCTGGGGTGACAAATTTCTGGATATCGTCCGACGTCTGACAAACGTTAAGGAGGTCTCGTTGTCGTATTAGCATGGTTACCCGACACACAAGACGTATTAATATAAGTTTATTCACGGTATCGCTTTGGGTTTGGTTTTGACTATGTTTTGATTTCATATCTACCTTCTATCTATAGTTTCCATGTCTAGTATGGGATGATGGTCCCATGGTTCTCAGTCTGGTGGTCTTATATCTAATGCGGGATGGTAGTCCCATGGTCTTTAACTTATATCTAGTACGGGATAATAATCCCATGATTTTAACCTATATCTTGTACGGGATGGTAGTCCCATGGTTTTGAAACTATATCTAATACGAGATGATAATCTCATGGTTTTGAATCTATATCTAGTACGGGACAGAAGTCCCATGGTTTTCAATCTATATTTCAATGAATATTAAACTATACCGTATCTAGTACGGGACGGTAGTCCCATGGTTTCCAATCTATATTTCCATGAATATTAAACTATATTGTATCTAGTACGGGATGGTAGTCCCATGGTTTTCAATCCATGTTTCCATGAATATCAAACTATATTGTATCTAGTACGGGACGGTAGTCACATGGTTTTCATTTTATATTTTCATGTATATCAAACTGTCTTGTACTTAGTACGGGATGTGAGTCCCATGGTTTTCAAACTACTTTCTATCTATAGATCGCACATTTCAAACTAATTCATATCTAGTTCAGGATAGTAATCCCATGATCCTCAATATATATAGTTTTATGTATTAAACTATACTCCATAATATACAACCGGTCTTACATTTAGGAAAATATGGGATTTTCCTGGGGTAAAATACAACACATAAACGAATTGGTAACAAGTGATAACTAAACTAACCTTACATAAGAAAATATGGGATGTTCTTGGATAACATCTCTTTGGTAAAGTAACCTTACATACGAAAATATGGGATTTTCTTCGATAACAACCTCTTTGGTAAACTAAAGGAAACTAGTACATTTCCAAAAAACAAACATCTTATGAACTCACCAGCTTTATGCTGAATTTCAAACCGCTTGTATTCTCAGGTCAGCGATAGACAGGTACCCAGCAATCCTTTTGGAGAAGACAGAATGTACTGAAGATTTCGTCTTTACTTTTGTTTATATAATGCATATGTATATCACTTGTATAACTTTAATTTTGAAACAAAGTTAAATTCTATATGTAATGTAATGGTTGTTTACTTTACTTACTATGTGCATTGGATTTGATACTTAACGTGGAGTCCGCCCCGGAAATGTTTCCGCCTTCGGTTTTCGGGGTGCGACAGATTGGTTTCAGAGCCCTTGTTTATAGTGAATGAAGTATACCAAACCTTACATGGTATAAAACTATAAACACTAAAGGGCCTAAGTGCTCTGAATTAGAAGTATCTTCAAAGTACAAGTATTTTCAAAAGTATACAAGTATACCGAACCGTCGTGATCCGTAACCACAAGTAGAACAGAACATAAGTAATTGGGTGTTGTGTACTACGATTAAACCTGGGCAGTTTTGTAGTCGTTTCTAGGATCAATATAGCCTGGCCAACTATATTCATTCGAGACACGACCAACATGTGCTTGGGAGTGACTGTGGTGTGCGGCATGCCTAAAACTTACCCAATACCCAAACAATGAGTCGTCGTTGCAACGAGACAAGGAATACTATGGGAGTATTTCTCGAGTCAATCCTTTGTAGAAAATCCTCGTATATGTATTGTTACTCGATCATTCCTCTAGCGATAAAATGTTCTGCCTTGATAACTCTTTCCTGCTTATTCGCTTGATATAATGTTATATCTGTCTTGATGAGATATCCCATGTTCCATATCTCTTGATTCATTTCAGAGGACTTATGATCCTCTCTTTCCTGATCTTTTTAGATTACGATGCCTCCAAGAAAGAGACCCAGCTCGAAGAACAACGACAATCTTCCTCCGCCACCACCTCCTCCTCAATTTGATCTTGCATCACTTCAGACAGTTCCGACTGCCTCAATGGTGGCAACCATGTCACAAATGAACCCTGGTAGTTCAGGAGGTGGTCCCCAGCCCCAAAACCCAAAAGACAGCCAGGAACACCGAAGAGGGGGTTCCTATAAAGACTTCATGAACGCGAAACTCACATCCTTCGATGGCACTGGAGGTGTCATTTCCCTAACTCGATGGTTCGAGAAATCGAATCGATCTTCGAAATATGTGCATGTTCGGAGTCTGACAAAGTAAAGTTTTCCGCCTGCACCTTCCTTGACAAATCCCTGACTTGGTGGAATGGCTGAGTCAAATCCTTAACTCTACCTGTAGCAAATGCTATGGGTTGGGAAGCTATGAAGGAGCTTCTGCTTGCAAAGTATTGCCCTCGGGGCGAAATACAGAAGCTAGAACATGAACTCTGGAACCTTAAGATGAAGGGTTCCGACATTGGCACTTATACTTCAAGATTCGATGACCTGGCACTACTCTGTCCGGGAATGGTTACCCTGGAGAGTAAAAAGATCGAGAGATTCATCTGGGGATTGACCCAGCCAACAAAAGGGAATGTCTTGGTTGCGAAGCCAGACACCTACGACAGCGCCAAATGTCTTGCGCAAATCCTGATCGATCACGAAGACAACTCTGATGAGGAGGCCACCACTCCCGAGGCAGTCACAAGTGGAGGGGGAAGTAAAAAAGAAATGCTAGAACAAGCGGAAGGCCCAAAGTACGAAAGGTTCCTCAAAGCAATAGCAAATGGTAGCAGTCCATGTTGTTACTACCCCTGTTGTTGTTTCAGCTGTAGGATCCACAGCCCAAACTCCCACTAGTGGATACACTGGTACCCTTCCTTGGTGTGGTAAGTGCAGCTACCATCATCGTATCCCTGGTCCATGTCGCGAAAGAATCTGTGACAATTGTGGCAAGAAGGGCCACCTTGCTCGAACCTGCAGGAAACCAGCCAAATCAACGAACCAATCATCCGGAACGGAAATCAGTCCAGCCTGCTACAGTTGTGGAGAAGTAGGGCACTTAAAAAGAAATTGCCCCAAGGCAGCAACAATCGGCAACACCGGAAGATTCCTAGCAATAGGATGAAAGGAGTCAACCGCCGATCCTACTGTCGCCGTAGGTATACTCCTCTTTGATAACTCTTATACCTGCAACTCTTTTAGATTCTAGTACCAGAAGAGTAACTTGTTATCTATCTATTCGAACACCTGTCTAAACTTAATCTTTTGTTGGTAATCGAAAATGTGTACCGTCGAGAGGGCTAACCAGTGAGATAGAGAGCACTAATTTCGTACCTATAGATTGTATTCCCAGTCTGGAGGATCATTCTGTTCCATTCGATTAAATGGGAAACTTTTCATGAAATGCTTTGATGTCATTTTTGACAAGTCTCATTCATGTTGTTATTCTTGGTTTTGAAAGGGTCGCCTGTCTACATCTTTTCCCCGACCCGACTCTCGTGATCTTCGGCATCAAACCTTCATATCATTTCATACTTTAAAGCTCGAAAAGTTTTCCTGATAATAATTGCCACGTATCCCTCGTTCCTGTGATCATCGGGAAACGAGAAGTCTACGGCTCTTTTCCCTAAATGTTTTTCCCGAGGATTTTTGAAAATTCCTTCCGAACGTATAGCCAAGTCTCACACCGGTCTAATCTCTGGAACTACCTCGTGACCAAACCTCAGTGAGGATGACGTGTCCAAGACGGTGACCAAGAATTAATATGATCACTACGGGTTAGTAGTGGTACCCTTTCGGTCAAATCATTCTCCTTGATCATATAGCTAAGTAAAGCAGTCATACTCGTGAACCTTTCCAAAAACTAAGGCGATAGGGAATTAGTCAGCATCAGAGATACCCATAGAAACCTGTCGATTCTTGGGTCCCATCGACTGTTATCGCAGACCTACCCATAAATTTCTTCTAAAAGCCATCAGACCCTTAGCTACTCGACTCCATGAAGATGTGCTTTCCGGTTGGAGCGTGTGTTTTGTTAAAGGCTTTATCCCAGAAAAGCATGATATGCTTTGAAAAGTGTAGGATACTTCCCACGTGATACATTAGACCCTTCGTGATCGTTGTAGAATCGATTTCGTAACTTACAAATTTCGGCTATCCTCAGAACTTAGTAATATCCATCCAGTACTTCACGTCTCGAATCCTTAGAAGTACCTACCCGACGAAACCCTAGTGATTTCTTTGAGGAGATCAAAGTCATCAAGGGTTGGAACCTCCATGGGAAAACTGATTGAGATTATGGATTGAGAGAGTTAACGTATGAAACAAAGACACGTCCCGATAGTGAGGATTCGCTGGAGCACCCAGCGGAGACCCGATCCCACTTGAGAGCGTGAATATCCGAGGCAACAAATCTATCCATATCTCATTGCAATTCATGATCTATATCTTAATCTTTGAATTTCAGGATGAAATTCCCTTTAACGGGGGGATAATGTAACAACCCAAAGTTTTCCATAGTCGAAAACCCGTTCTACCCGTAAAAATTCACCGTTAATCAATTCGTTCCGTTTCCATTTTGGGTTAAATTATTTAAAATTAAATGTTTACTATAATTTAATGAGTGTCCAAACCCCTTAGGAACTCATGAAATTAGCCCAAAATGTTTATTTCAAAAAGTTAGGAACGTCCCCGCCGGGTTACGAAAACTTAATCGGGTACGACCTAAAGCCCCGTTTAATGCCGGTATCGGGTAGAATTCCACCGTGTCCAAGTTTTAGGACCTATTTAAACGTGTTTAAACATTCATTTGAAGCTTTTGCTTCCTCTCTCTACTCTCTCTGTAATCTCCCTCCTAAATCCAAGTTTAAGAGTCCAAATCATCAATTTAAGGCTCCAAATCTTTGAGGTACCTTCCCTAACTTGTTATGCAACCTCTCTAGCCTTCAAATTCGAGTTAAAACTATGGATAAGGACCATTATCATGAGTTTACAGCCCTAGAACAGTCCTAGGCCATAAACTCATCTAAATGGGGTCTTTGGAGCAACAAAACCCTCCCAAACCACAATTGGACCTTAGATATGGCTAGATGACTTTATGGAATGGACCTAGAATGCCTTAAACCATGATTTAGAGCCTTGTTCATGTGTTTATGGCCCTAGAATAGTGCTAGGCCGTAAACACATATAAATGGGGCTTTTATGCCCTTAAACTCTTCCAAAACACCAATGAGGCTTAGATACGACTTGTAGAATTATGGATTTGGCCTTGGAACACCTTGAACATAAATTTTGAGGAGTAAATGGGAGTTTACGGCCAAGGCACATGCTTGGGCCGTAAACTCATTGTTCATGGAGAGTAAATTCCACTAAATGTGTTGAAATGCCACTTTAACACACCTAAAGCCTCAGGATAAATTCTAGAAGTGTTTACAAACAAGCATTGGACCTTAAAACACATTAATTTCCCCATCTAAGGAGTTCACGGCCATGAGGGGGTTCATGGGCGGTAAACTCCTAAATCTATGTGAAAAGTCCCCTAAAAATCCATACAATGCTTGGGAAAAATCATTGGAATCACATGTGTTTGTTTAAGGATCAAAACATTAAGGATTTGAAGTGAGGGGGAGTTTACAGGTGTAAACTCCATGTTTACAGCCATAAACTCTAATAAATGGTCCCTATGTGTGTTATAATCCATTCCAAAGTCAAAAACCCAAGTCTAGAAATTATCCCCAAGTGTTTGAAGCCATTTTGCACCATAAACCACCCCACCATGAGTTTACGGCCGTAAACTCATGGGGAATGGGTGTTATGGGCTGAAAACTCTTGTATGAGTTTACTCTTGAGGAGTAAACTCAAATTCCAAGTCCCTAGTGCCATTACACGTCCGTTGATGTCACCCGGGTCCTTCCAAACACTTGAAATGAAGTGTTCCGCAACTAGAAGTGTTTGTTCCTAACAAATAAATAATCTAAGTCCTAGTTAGATACAAATTTGTATCTTTTCATTATACATAGAAATCTCGTACGTTTGCAACCCCAGATCCAACGTTTAGCATTCGAAATCATCACATTTCTCATCCGGTGAGTTCATACCCCTACCCTTTATCAATGGTTTTTTAATGTTTTCAGGGGGGGAATACAAGCAAACTATAAATGTTTTCATTACATAACATTGATGTATTTCAAATAATATCTGGCTAACTTATAAATACCACTACCCTTTATGTATTATGCTGAGCATAAGGGATGATTTATCAACTACAACTATATGAATTTCAGCTAAGGAAATAACCAAACTAATCAAATTATTATGGGAATAATTTGGGGTTCTTTAGTTCTTGTTTCATCACGTACCGATATGTATACAAAGTTATTAGATAAACTATGTCCGGTTCAGTTTATCTCCGTTTCATTTTGAATGTATTGCGAGATGATTTCATTGTATATAGTTGTCTTCACTGTATTATGTATCATAATCTTTTGTATGTTTGATATCATATGAGAACCCTGCGAATAGTTTAGTACTAGCTTGTGAGTTCGTCACTACCCTTTATGGATGATCAATAAATCCTCCCAGGAAGTGTAACCAGAGTCTCCTGGAGGGAGAGCGAGGAATTTGTGAATAGATCTATCCGGGACTGACAATCCCACACCTTAACTGCTAGTTACAGTTAGGCGGGCACGCCTGGGGTGACAAATTTCTGGATATCGTCCGACATTTGACAAACGTCAAGGAGGTCTCGTTGTCCTATCAGCATGGTTACCCGAATCACAATACGTATTAATATAAGTTTATTCACGGTATCGCTTTGGGTTTGGTTTTGAGTATGTTTTGATTTCATATCTACCTTCTATCTATAGTTTCCATGTCTAGTATGGGATGATGGTCCCATGGTTCTCAGTCTGGTGGTCTTATATCTAATGCGGGATGGTAGTCCCATGGTCTTTAACTTATATCTAGTACGGGATAATAATCCCATGATTTCAACCTATATCTTGTACGGGATGGTAGTCCCATGGTTTTGAAACTATATCTAATACGAGATGATAATCTCATGGTTTTGAATCTATATCTAGTACGGGACGGAAGTCCCATGGTTTTCAATCTATATTTCAATGAATATTAAACTATACCGTATCTAGTACGGGATAGTAGTCCCATGGTTTCCAATCTATATTTTCATGAATATTAAACTATACTGTATCTAGTACGGGATGGTAGTCCCATGGTTTTCAATCCATGTTTCCATGAATATCAAACTATATTGTATCTAGTACGGGACGGTAGTCCCATGGTTTTCAATTTATATTTTCATGTATATCAAATTGTCTTGTACTTAGTACGAGATGTGAGTCCCATGGTTTTCAAACTACTTTCTATCTATAGATCGCACATTTCAAACTAATTCATATCTAGTTCAGGATAGTAATCCCATGATCCTTAATATATATAGTTTTATGTATTAAACTATACTCCATAATATACAACCGGTCTTACATTTAGGAAAATATGGGATTTTCCTGGGGTAAAATACAACACATAAACGAATTGGTAACAAGTGATAACTAAACTAACCTTACATAAGAAAATATGGGATTTTCTGTGATAACAACCTCTTTCGTAAACTAACCTTACATAAGAAAATATGGGATTTTCTTGGATACCAACCTCTTTGGTAAACTAAAGGAAACTAGTACATTTTCAGAAAACAAACATGTTATGAACTCACCAGCTTTATGCTGATTTTCAAACCGTTTGTATTCTCAGGTCAACGATAGACAGGTACCCAACAATCCTTTTGAAGAAGACGGAACGTACTGAAGATCTCATCTTTACTTTTGTTAATATGATGCATATGTATATCACTTGTATAACTTTACTTTTGAAGCAAATGTAAATTCTATATGTAATGTAATGGTTATTTACTTTACTTACTATGTGCATTGGATTTGATACTTAACGTGGAGTCCGCCCCGGAAATGTTTCCACCTTCGGTTTTCGGGGTGTGGCAAAAACATAATGACAGAATCTATTACAAAATAAGAATACACTACTTTAGAAGTGGAATTCGAATATGATTGGATGAATAGGATCATTTAAAAACTATTTTGATTTATGTCATTCAAGGATCACATAGACATCTTTGTGACTTTGAGAGTATACTTAATGAAGGTAAGAGACTCTATTCCATGAAAAAACACCAATCATATTGTCTAAGATATTTAACTATACTTAGATTAAAGTTAAGTGTGGAGATGATAGTATTCACAGAATTCAGACAAATTAAATTTTGTCAGATCCATTGACAAAATCATTCTTCTGAGCTAAGTATGAGTGGTCACACTTCATCTATAAGACTTTATTATTCTCGAAACGGGATTCTGATTTGGATTTAGTAATTGGATATTGGAACAATATAACTATTAGGGAATGTTATGATTTATTGTGATATAGTCATCATATTAACACTTCTTGTGTTCTATATTAACATTTTTAATCCATGAATGATGTTATTATTCTAAAGGTTTATAGTCGGTTATAATTGTTGGAGTAATTATAAAATAAGAATAATATGAATTGGATTGGTTGACTCTTACTAGATGAAAGTAGGCAAGTGGTTGTAACCAAGTTTCATAGGTACTTGTCAGGGAAATAGTATTGAACTGGCCCGCATCAAGATCATCTCATGGATCACTATCATGAATGATACTTGATTAAAAGGTACTATCTTTGTATCCTTAACACCTGAGATACATAGTGGGACTAGAGTGTAAGGAATACTATGCTTTGATATGGTCAAATGTTGTTCCTTAGCCAGACAATTATCAAAGCCATTTTCAGGTATGGTGTGATCTATGCAAAAGCAATACATAGTCAAGATGGGATTTGTTCCTCTTATGTGTTTAGAGTTAGACATCTAAGGCACCTTACCAAAAGTTAAACAACCAATGAGATTGATCGCGATTCGTATCTAATAATCAACATGATGTCTGAAGCAAAGAGATAACTGATAAACTTACCTTATACACCAATTGTAGTTTTGAGTTTTTTAGGAATTGGGCATTGATAGAATGGCACAAAGTAGTATGTTGTTGGGGGCAGTGAAATGTTGCTAGATGTTCACTAGTATCTATATCAATCTAATACGAGTCTTGCGCAAGTAGGATATTGAAAGGTCTAGTATGCTCAAGAGTCATATTAAAGTGATATTACTAATTAACATATGATACTAATGGGTCACACTAAGAACAACTTGATATAATTGATTATTTATTAGAAATTTATTTTAATAATTATTTAATGAAATTGTTATAATTAAATTGTATAACACCCTGAGTTCAGAAGTGCAAGTTTAGGGTGCTTGGTGTAATTAAGGAGGATCGACTTGGCGAGTCGAGTCGCGATTTTGGTCGCGTGTTAAGTGACCAACTCGGCACGTCAGCATCTGCACTCAGCGAGTTGGTGCTGAAGGCAGAAAAAACCCTAATCCGGGGTTTGTGCCATATATAAAGCACATTATAGCCACCCTAGCCTCTTTACCTTCCCTTTTAGTTCCAAAAAACCCTAATTTCGTCTGAGGCTTCATTGTTGGAAAGATTGGGGCTTAGAAGAGGAAATTGTGAAAGCAGCTTGAGAATTAGGAGCTAGCATCAACAGGCTTGTAAAGATCTGGGATCTACATCAGAATTGTGCACATCTATGAGATTAGGAGCTCTTACCTTAATACTATTTCCCTTGTGGTTCATCCTTGGTGGTTGTTTTAGGAGTCCCTCAATTTGTTTTGAGACCTATCTCGGATTTGGAGTTGGATCTGGGGTTACTAGTTCAGATCTAGACTCATGCTGGCATAGAATGTCATAAAGCTTCAGTCCTTGAGTTGTTAGTGAAGCCCTTTGTCCTAAAAGTCTAGCCGTAGAGCATTTTGGGCTCATAGCTCCTGGAGTTCATGTAAAGTTTGCCACTTTACGTGAGGAATGGCTTGTAGAAGGGTAGATCTATTGATTTGAGCCCATGAATGGCTTGAAAAGCCTCTATATGGAATGAGAACTGAAGAGACTCAGCGAGTTCCGTGGGTGAACTCGGCGAGTTGGATGAAGGTTGGCATGGACTCGACGAGTTGGAAGAACAACTTTGTGAGTCTGTTGAATATTGCCTTGGACTCGGTGAGTCTGTTCTTGGACTCGGCGAGTCTGGTCGTGGAGTCCTAACCTTTTTCTAGTTGAACGGTGAATCTGTGAGTCGAGGGATGACTCGGTGAGTTGAGCGAGAAGGTACTCAGAATTGTGGGACTCGACGAGTCGACGGGGCGACTCGGCGAGTAGGGTCACACATGAAGGTTAACTTTGACTTTAACCAAGAGTTGACCAGTTGACTTCCAAGGGTACTTTGGTAATTATTCGTATTTATTGAGTTCAATCTTTTGGTATTGATCAGTGGTGGAGTTCGTATCAAAGATTGGAACAGCGTGATCTTATCACTTCATTCAGCAGTTGTGAGGTGAGTTATCCTCACTATATCGACAGGGTCAAAGGCACCAAGGTCGGCCCTTTATCGGATGGAAATCCGGGTAGTTGTTATGTTATTGCTTTGCTATATGTTTGCATCCTGGTAGTTAGGATGGTATATGTTAGAGACCTGGTTAAGGTCGGAATCCTAGTATATAGGATAATGCTATGTTAGTGACCGGTTAGGTCGGTATCCTAGTTAGAGTGTGCTATGTATGTGATCTGCTAGATCGGTTGATTAGTGATGAATTGCTATATGATTATACGTTTATGTGCGCATGGTCGGTTGACTGGGGTTGGGTTGAGGCGGGTCCTGCTTTGTGCTGTAGGCCAACATACCCAGGGCGGACCGGATATCCCGAAGGCCCAACATGCGGTCCGGATAGGCTGTAGGCCCCACAAGGGCGGACCAGACGTGTTGAGGTTTGGAGAGTGGACCAGGCCGACTGAAGGCCTGGTGCGGGCGGATCAGTCATACTGTAGACTCAAAGAGTGGACTAGGTGGGTTGAAGGCCCGATGCGGCCGGACCAGCCACACTGAAGACTCGATGTATATGGCTAGACTCGGAGGGTGGACCAGGTAGACTGAAGGCCCGATGCGGTGGATCAGTCACATAGTAGACCCGAAGTGCATGGTTGTTCTATTTATAATATGATATGTTATGTGTATGGTATATGTGGTTGGTATTTTGGGGGGTAAGTCACCAAGCTTTCGGGCTTACAGATTTTAGTGTATTGTTTCAGGTAATACACGACATCGTGGCAAGGAAAAGGCGTGATCGTACCGCTCATCATGTTTTATGTGTTTATGATGTGGTTCTGGGAAATACTCTGATAATAAATGAATTAAAAACCTTTTTGTAATGAATTAATGAATATGGGTTGTTTTTGAAAAGTTTAATTTGATTGAAAATTTTTGGATGTTACAAATTGGTATCAGAGCCTTCGTTTGAGTGAATTGGAGGGACATTCGTGTGAATCCAGTCTCAAATCAAGGAGGGTTTTCAAAGAGAAATTAAAAATGGTTTTCAAAAATATAAGTAAAAGAGGATGCAGAGGGCACGATCAGCCGGAGCTAGTAAGTTACCCCAAAATTACCATACAAGTTATTTATTATATGATATGTTAGTGTAGCATGCTAGTGTTAGGCTAGGGATCTTCAGGAAGTGCGTGATAGAGTTGCCTGATTGTGATGCCTACTAGCCTAGGGTCTCCTTTTATGAGAGTTTCAGTGTTCCTCTAGGGGTGAGGATAGAGTGCTTGCTATGTTCGTTAGTGCTTGGGGCATTGTGATGATACTTGAGAGAAATATGGGTAGGTGTGGAAGGTAGTATGGGCCCGTACTACTGAAAGCACAGGACCCATACACTTATCAAGGAAGTCACAACCCCTGGGTGGTTGATTAGAGAGTCATTCTGGGTGGTTATGCGAGGTTTCTAAGGATCTCATGGTGTATTGCAGAATGGCGATTACGAGACGTTTCGGGGCAGGATCCGGTTCGGGATCAGGAGCAGGAGAGGGTGGTCAAAATGGATCAGAACCACCCGAGAACGTTGGCCAGATGAGTACAGATAAGTTGGATGCCAGGATTGGTGAGATCTTGCATGATGAGTTTGTTGCTATGTTCCGAGCTGAGTTGCTGGAACTTTTTGGGTCGATCAAGACCGCCATGGTTAAGTACTTTGATGAGCACTATGCAGGTGTTACAGAGACGGCTGCCGCGGCAGATACAACAACTGTAGCAGCTGCAGGAGGAGGAGCCGGTAGAGTTTTCAGTATTGGGACTTCGATAATACGAAGCCCCCTACTTTCGATGGAGTGCAGGATCAGATTTTTGCGATGCGATGGTTGTCGGATGTGGAGGGAAGTTTCTTCACATGTTCTTGCCCTGTTGATCAGAGACTGAGGTGTGCTCTGAACCTGTTGAGGCTCGGGGCGAAGGATTGGTGGAGATTGACTACAGGGTCTTATTCTGATGCGTAGCGGGCTGCGGTTACATGGGATCAGTTCCGGGAGATGTTCATCACTCGTTATGCTCCACGAGTTGAGAGAGAGAGGTTGGCTCAGGAGTTCCTAGAGCTGAAGTAGGATACAGAGTCGGTGAAGGAGATCACCAGAATGTTCAGTGAGAAGGCAATGTTTTGCACGGAGTTTGCTTCAGAGCAGGCCTAGATGTCCCGATATCTGAGTATGCGCAAGAGAGACATCAGGCAATTTGTGTCCACGTAGAGATGTGATACCTTGTTAGAATTGCAGGAGGCCGCCAGGCGGCGTGAGTTGCATATTGAGTTGCTGTTGAGAGAGCAGAGACAGGCCCCGATGCTGTTGCAGCCAACGCCGAAACGGTCCAAGACCATTGATTCTAGGTTGGGAGAACAGAGCAGCCGCACTTGTGGAAAGTGCGGTAAGGGTCACACCGGAGTTTGTAGGTTCGTGGTGCGTTCTGCAAGTGCGGGAGGAAGGGGCATTATGTGAGGGATTTCCGTCAATCAACCCTAATTCAGGATATGAGGATTTGTTATCAGTGTCATTAGGTTGGTCACATAAGGGCCAACTATCAACAGCTTACTGCAGGACCGGTGCAGGCTCCAGCACCAGCCACTTTGAGGATTACGGGTGGAGGTCAGGGTGGAGCAGATCCCCCGAGGGCTCAGGGACGTGCTTTTCAGCTTATAGTAGAGGAGGTCAGGGCAGAGCCGAATACAGCTGCAGGTATGTTTCCTTCATGATATCTTGTTATCTTATGGTTGTTATGGAGTATTTTATATCTGCTAGTCTCGTTCGCATGATTCATGGTATGGTATTCGTTCTTCTTTTCTTCGGGTTTATTGTATGATCGAGGGTTTTGATATTGGGAGTCTTAGTTAGTTATCATCCATGGGAATTGTTGGTGGGGAATTAGGCTTTTTGGTCTGCGTGTCGCGTATAGCATTTGCAATTTGAAGAGTACTCAACTGAGAGTCGAACTCCCTTAGAGTACGAGATGTGCGTGGTCGGAACATGATTTTGTGGAAGTTGCTTGTTTAGGATCAGTTCATGGGTAAGAGGAGTATGTTGAGTAGGAATGATTGATTATGTCGGTTCAGTCACCGGTGGTTTTTAGTCAGTGATCTAAGTGGGGAGAATCGGATAATTCTTAGGAGGATCGACAAAATGAGAGGTCAATTAGCTGTGTGGGTTTCAACGTTGTTTCAGTCAGCCAAGAGCGTGGGATGGTGTGAGTACGTGGCAGACGAGTGGGGTGGGATACAGACCAAGGTTGGGCCAGGATTTGAGTATAAAGAATGGAATTAGAGTTCGCAACCCCAAGAGGGCTAGAAAAATATGTACGGGAGAGATTCCCGGAAGGAATGGTTCAGGATGACGTAAGACAGTTTGAGCGATCCGGACAGACTGAAGGCCTGTGAGTGTACCAGTCAGGCCGAAGGCTCGGGGAACGGTCCAGACATGCTGAAGGCCAGGAGGGCCGTCCAGATATGCTGAAGGTTCCGATAGTGGTCCAGATAGGCTGAAGGCCTGGTAAGGCAGTCCAGTCATGCTGAAGACTCTGTATGTATTAGTGGATCGGTACGAGGAAAATGAGGAAAAGCGTCACTAGGGGATGATAATTGATATGATTTGGCCCCAAGTATTGATCATGTTAGTGGAAAGCAGTGCATGGACCCAAGAGTCCTTGCGAGCAGATTTAGGGTATATGGAAGTTATAGAATAGCAGTTGCTCTACATGGATAACATAGAGTGAAGTGTAGCTCAGTGGCACGTGCAGGTACAGTAAGGGTTATTGAGTAGATTTCCGGGAAAGGAAAGGCATGTAGCTCCGGAAGAAGCGTGGGTATTCCAAAAGAGGAGGAAGTGGAGTAAGTGGATTATCGACAGTGCTTCAGCTATTGGTAGTAAGTACTGGGATTGTACCAGTGGTATGGAAACACATCCGGATTGGGTGTCTATTGAGGTTGCGAAAGGATTTCCGGTAGTGTAGAACCAGAGGAGTTCGGAGGGGATGCAAGGAGGGAGCCTTGGATTTTCCAGTATGGTTGTGATCAGGAAGTTATGTATGTAGCGGAAATTCATCCTGGGGATGTTTGAAGGTATCTTCAGTGTGTTGGGTTATCTAGCTCGAGGATGTTAGAGCAGGTTCAACATGCGTATGTGACTGCACGGGAGAGCTCATGGGTGTTTCTCAAGAACTGAAGGATGTGCCATCCTGTCATCTCGGAAATAAACGAGTTCGTCTCGGAAAGGAAAGCGGGATGAGTCATAGAAGTGATTTTAATAAAGGATATGCCAGTCGAGGAAAGGGGTAGCAAATTGGTACCGGGTCAGGACCCGGTGGTTCAGGGTGATATCTATCTTGGTAAGGGTCAAGTGATTGTTGTGAATTTGAGTGATGAAAGTATCATCGGTGATCATTGGTTAATAAGGGTTGTTATCAGAGAAAGAAGCTGGTGGCCGGATTGAATCAATTGTCATAACTCTGGGAGGGAAGAGTTGGACTTTATAGAGGTCTGATAGCAGTGTTCGGAGGAACCTAGGTCGACTGAGACCAAGAGCTGTATTGAGGGAGTGTCATCTTGGATGTGTTGCTACAGGCTTCGAGGATGAAGCCTAATTTAAGTGGGGGAGAATTGTAACACCCCGAGTTCAGAAGTGCAAGTTCAGGGTGCTTGGTATAATTAAAGAGGATCGACTCGGTGAGTCCATGGATAGACTCGGCGAGTCGAGTCGCAATTTTGGTCGCGTGTTAAGTGACCAACTCGGCAAGTCAACAGCTGGACTCGACGAGTTGTGCTGAAGAGAGAAAAACCCTAATCTGGGGTTTGTGCCATATATAAAGCACATTATAGCCACCCCTAGCCTCTTTACCTTCCCTTTTAGTTCCAAAAAACCCTAATTTCGTGTGAGGCTTCATTGTTGGAAAGATTAGGGCTTAGAAGAGGAACTTGTGAAAGGATCTTGAGAATTAGGAGCTAGCATCAAGAGGCTTGTAAAGATCTGGGATCTACATCAGAATTGTGCACATCTCTGAGGTTAGGAGCTCTTACCTTAATACTATTTCCCTTGTGCTTCATCCTTGGTGGTTGTTTTGGGAGTTCATCAATTTGTTTTGAGACCTATCTTGGATTTGGAGTTGGATCTGGGTTGCTACTTCAGATCTAGACTCATGATGGCCTAGAATGTCATAAAGCTTCAGTCCTTGAGTTGTTAGTGAAGCCCTTTGTCCTAAAAGTCTAGCCCTACAGCATTTTGGGCTCATAGCTCCTGGAGTTCATGTAAAGTTTGCCACTTTACGTGAGGAATGGCTTGCAGAAGGGTAGATCTAAGGATTTGAGCCCCTGCATGGCTTGGAAAGCCTCTATATGGAATAAGAACTGAAGAGATTCGACGAGTTCCATAGGTGAACTCAGCGAGTTGAATGAAGGTTGGCATGGACTCGACGAGTTGGAAGAACAAATTTGCGAGTCTGTTAAATATTGCCTTGGACTCGGTGAGTCTATTCTTGGACTCGGCGAGTCTGTTCTTGGACTCGGCGAGTCTGGTCGTGGAGTGCTAACCTTTTTCTGGTTGAACGGTGAATCGGTGATTCGAGGGATGAATCGGTGAGTTGAGCGAGAAAGGACTCAGAATTGTGGGACTCGGCGAGTCGATGGGGCGACCCGGCGAGTCGACGAGGCGACTCGGACAGCAGGGTCACATAGGGAGGTTGACATTGACTTTGACCAAGAGTTGACCAGTTAACTTCCAAGGGTACTTTGGTAATTATTGGTATTTATTGAGTTTAGTCTTTTGGTATTGATCAGTGGTGGAGTTCGTGTCGGAGATTGGAGCAGCGTAATCTTTCTCTTCAGTCAGCAGTTGTGAGGTGAATTATCTTCACTATATCGACAGGGTCTAAGGCACCAAGGCCGACCCTTTATCAGATGGAAATCCAGGTAGTTGTTATGTTATTGCTTTTCTATATGTTTGCATCCTTGTAGTTAGGATGGTATATGTTAGAGACCTGGTTAAGGTCAGAATCCTGGTATATAGGATAATGCTATGTTAGTTACCGGTTAGGTCGGTATCCTGGTTAGAGTGTACTATGTATGTGATCTGCTAGATCGGTTGATTAATGATGAATTGCTATATGATTATATGTTTATGTGTGCATGGTCGATTGACTGGGGTTGGTTTGAGGCAGGTCCTGCTTTGTGCTGTAAGCCAACATACCTAGGGCAGACCGGATATCCCGAAGGCCCAACGAGCGGTCCGGATAGGCTGTAGACCCCACGAGGGCGGACCAGTCGTGTCGAGGGTCGGAGAGTGGACCAGGCCGACTGAATGCCCGATGCGTGCGGACCAGTCGTACTGTAGACTTAGAGAGTGGACCAGGTGGGTTGAAGGCCCGATGCGGGCAGACCAACTACACTGCAAACTCGATGTATATGGCTAGACTCGGAGGGTGGACCAGGTGGACTGAAGGCCCGGTGCGGCGGACCATTCACACAATAGACCCGAAGTGCATGGATGTTCTGTTTATAATATGATATGTTATGTGTATGGTATATGTGGTTGGTATTTTGAGGGTAAGTCACTAAGCTTTCGGGCTTAAAATTTTCAGTGTATTGTTTCAGGTACTTCAGGAGCTCGTGGCAAGGCGAAGACGTGATCGTACCGCTCCTTATGCTTTATGTGTTTATGATGTGGTTCTGGGAAATATTCTGATAATAAATGAATTGAAAACCTTTTTGTAATGAATTAATGAATATGGGTTGTTTTTGAAAAGTTTAATTTGGTTGAAAATTTTTGGATGTTACAAATTGGGAATTATTTATTTCTAGGAAATAATTAATTTTCGTTGGCAAGTAACATAAAATATATCATATGGTATGATATATAAGTCATGTACATTATTTTGGACTATGTAAGCCTTTTGTCTTTTAGCAAAAGACAAAGTTTATATCATATAAACTTTGAGTTTATAAAATATAAACTTCCCTTCCCTTTTTCTTCATGATAATCGAAAATAGAGAAAAAGAAAGAGGGTGTGGACTTTTGATTAGCTTAATTAAAAGTAAAGGGTTTCTTTCAAGCATGGGGGAAACCATATCTTAGGGGAATGGGTTATCTTAATGGCTTAAGACGCTTTGTGTAATAGATACACTTTATGAGGCTTGCATTTGGCTTGCTTCATACCTCCTGCAAAACCGTAACATGCTCATGTGCATGTATTCTCTCTTTTTTGTTCATCTTTTCTTTGAAGATTACTTGCTTTTACATGTCCTCTTTTAGTTCATATTGGTTATGAACATAAAGCTTGTGGGTTTAAGAATTTGTGGACTAGCATCTACATCAAGTTGAGTCATTGTTGGTGTCTCAAAGGTTTCATATTATTCTTCATCAACTTCTAAGCCTCCTAAGAGGATCTAAAGAACAACAAAGGTTGTTATTTCTTCATCCTTTCTATGGTTAGTATTTATTCTTTCTACAACTTACAAGGAGATCCTTGATAGGTATACAAATGTAATGCCATGTTCAAAATTTGAAGTCTTTCGTTGCCATATTTTTTTAGTTTATGAAACTATTTTTGAAATAAACCCAACATCAAGTCCTCCCCTCAAGACCCCAAGTCGCAAGGACTCTACCTCCTTAAATTAGCTATGGACTAGCCCTACTGGTTCCTTAGAACCACAACCAAGCATCTAGACATCGACTTTAGACAGCTCCCAGCACAGCTCTGCCTCACAAGATCTCCACTATCCTCATTATTTGCTTCACGTATGCTAATTATACATAATACAAGAGTCAATGCACATTCGAATAAATGTCCTATGTATCTCAAATCCACAACCAAACAAGGAACAAGAAGGAAAGAAAAATGAGGCATTCTAAGGCTATAAAATCCTAACTATGTACAATTATGTAGCATACACTAAGCAAATAGTAATGACATACGCAATCTTATAAGAATAAACTCCTAGGCTAAGGCATCAGAAATCAAGAAACATTACCACACTATTTCTACAAGATTCCTTACCCTATCACTAGCTAGCATGCACATCCATCAACTTTTATATATATATATATATATATATATATATATATATATATGCTTACTCATAATATAAATTGAGGTCTTTTGGGAAACTACCGCTCGAGCGTTGGTTAATTGTACACACTACTTCTCTGGGTTTTTCTCTTGTCATCATTTCTTTTTTAAGTTCTTAAAATGTTTTCATATCCTTAGTTTGAGTTTGGAATCACCTAGAGGTTCATCCAAATCACTCAAACCAGGGCTCTGATACCAAATTATAACACCTCAAATTTTAGACCAAAATTTTCATTTTTTTCATTTACCAAAAATTAAGGTTTCATAAGCCAAGTTATCAAATACATAATTATCCGAAACAACCAGTATCATAAATATCATAGTTCACAACTGTCCCGGTAGCAAATCTCCAAGCGAGTGTGTACAATTAGACCTTCGCCTTCGCACGATCCTCAGCAGCAACAATTGTAAGAATGGAGCTTAGTGAGTTCCCCAAGATACAATATAAATAAACAACTATGGTTTATCAACAACCCTAAATACTATCGGCAGTCCTAGTGAGCTGACAGCATGCCCTATGGGTTACCAGCAACATTGGAGACTATCAACAATCTCAATCACATGACGACAACATAACATAATAATAACAGCTAGACCTAACTGGCTATCATAGATATAACTATTCTACCACACATGTAAGAATAAGTGAGGAAACCCACCTGATACTGATGACAAGTAAACCTCACACCCAAACTTTCGGAACTAGACTTTGCCTAATCAACGAAATAATTAACCCTATTTATTAAGCTCCAAAACTCAACTTGCTAGTCCAATCCCATAACTAATTCCTTTAAGGGAAAAAGACAATTTTGCCCTTCCCATGGTCCAAAACCCTAAATCTTGACCAAATGTCAAAAGTCAACAAAAGTCAAATGCCCAGCGAGTACGCTGGGTGTACTCTTCTTATGCGGGGCGTACAACTCGAATAATGTATGGTCGGGGTCGGAACCGGCTACGCGGGGTATAGCTAGAAGTATGCACAACATACTTCGTCTGGTTTCGCTTTCACCAACTTTGTGTCTTAATCCCTTAAGATAACTAACCCAACTATATATCTGACCATTCTAAGATGTCTAATTCCATAAAGTCATCGACTTTAAGCCTTTGCATGGCTAGAAAAAGTCCCAATGCAACAAACTTAAACTTCTGACACATTCTAAGCAACTTTGCTCATGTATGAGCCATAAGAATTGATCAAGCAATCACTGTTATGATTCTACAAGTCCTGTAATGCATTAAAGGACAGCTACAAGCCCCTGGAGTGCTCCCAACTCATAAAGGTCCAATCTTGGGGACAAAAGTTCATAAAACTTCAACCATATAGATCTAATGAAAAACTTATCAAGGTATAAACTTTATAACTAAAAATGATGCACAAAGAGGAAAGGTTTCTGGATCTACAAGCTTGATAGCACCCACTTCATCTTCTCTAGTATCCTTCTTCAACTGGATGCACCAAAAAGACTCAATAAGCTTGCAAAACTCACACAAGCAACTCAAAATCGAAATTAGGGTTTAAGGAGGGTATGGTGGCTGATAAGGATTATCAAATGGGGACATAATTTTGTTTAAATAAGGAGAAACCCTTAAGATTAGGATTTACAGTCTGGGCTAATATGCCCGACATACCATACGTACACCCATCGTTGTCGCTGATCATCTGTGATTCCCTGCTGCATCAGTATGATGCGCGTACTCTTAAGTATGCCCTACATACGAATACCATACAAGCCTTTTTCTTCAAGGAACCAATTATGTAACTTTTGGTAAATATAAATGCAATAATAAAAATACCTGATATTGGGATGCTACAAAAATCATATGTTGTGATGACAACCACTAAAACGTATCTCACATGCATTTAAGATTTTCAACCTCCAAAATATACAAACACCATAATATAATAGTTATAGGTTTGATATCAAATACTGATGTTAAAATGTTTCGTTTGCTTAAAAAAATTTGTTTATAATAAAATGGAGATCAGAAATAACTAATTGGGTGATCAAGGTGTATTATTTAAAAAAAAACATTAAAGTATATACCATAGTTACTTTAGGTTACTCTTAAAAATAGTTTATTTGCATTGTTTTTCTTATACTAATTTGTGCCGCTCCTAAGTTCTCTATTAAGAAAAACGATAATAATCAATTCTCTTCATCATGACTATTGCATATTTTAAATAGTTTTAATGTCCCTACTTTGCCTTAAAGCACCACACACATATATCCATAATGAGAATGTCCTTACTTTAGCTTGAAACTATGCATAGAAACTAGAGCCGTAAACGAACCAAACGAACACGAACAAGGTTTTGTTCATGTTCGTTCGTTTAAGTTAGCCGAACAACAAACGAATACGAACGGATAAACGAATGAGATTTTCTTGTTCATGTTCGTTCGTTTAACAAATTACTTTATTCATGTTCGTTCATTTATGTTCGTGAACATGCTAAACGAACATAAACGAACAAAGATAAAAAAAACACAATTGAACATATAAGAACATAAACGAACATATAATATAGCAATATAATAAAAAATAATTGAATATAGATGAATATAAATAAACTTAAACGAATGAATATAAACGAACGTAAACAAACATCATAAACGAACGTTCACGAACATAAATGAACGAACGAGACCATTGTTCATGCTCGTTCATTTAACTAAACGAACGATAATTTTTGTTCATGTTCGTTCATTTATTAAATAAACGAACATAAACGAACTTCCCGCCGAACAGTTCGCCGAACGTTCAGTTCGTTTACAGCCCTAATAGAAACATAAAATAGATTAAAATGTCATCAACATCTGAAAAAGAATGTCTTAGAACTTTTGATAAAATACGAATGATTGTTGTTTTCCTTTCCTAATATTCATTTAAACATACAAATATACGAAGCAAATTCTATTATAAGTATATAATTAAAGATGAAAAATATCTTAGAACTTACGAAACCGATTTCACTCAATCATAGTTTATCGTCCTTAGACCTTTTCTCTTATTTCAAATATCAAGAATTACTTGGACTTTATAATTATAATTGTACAATTATTAAAAAAGACGTGTAACATAAAAACCTTTAATAAAAGATCTTCCTCGCAATAAATGTTTTGGACTTGAGCACTATAGCTACAATAAATGCAAAAATGTTAATACTAGTAAAAATATGCGGCTAAAATTTCTTTCTTTGACTATGTTATTCATTATTCCTTATATACCCTCAAATATGTACTCGTGGTTCACTATTACGCATAATTGCAGGTTTTAAAAATCTGAAAGGATTGAAATTAAGCATATTAATTCGCTTCTTTTTCTTAAAAATGGATGGCTGATGCATTTACTTGTCTTATTAGGGCACTATTCTTTAAAGTAAACCAAAAATCAACAAACAAATTGTCCAAGGAGCACACACATCAGTTAGACCATATGCAGTAGTAAAATACATCCATACTTAATATATGCAATAATAGCAACCACACATGTGGGACATACGCCTTCGAATCCAGAACCTTTTAAGATGGCACACATGATAAATATATACACCATAAGGTATATCAATAGCATAATCACCCTTATATGGAATGCAAACTATTTGAAATGGAAATTAAGTAAAGTGAATTGCATCTAGACGTGTTAACTCATTCAATATCATTCAAATTCAAAATGTGTGTATTAAAATACCTTAATACAAAGATAGAGGTGGCATATATAGATATCCTCAAGCCCATGCCCTCAGAATATACACCAAAGGAAATTTACAACACATTAGATATGAAATTTTGAAGAATATCAAGGATAAATCAATGAAGCACACTTTGGAAATTACCAATATTAATCTATTCTAGACATAAAATGCACCATTTACATATAGCTGATGTAAATATCACAATAAAATATGGACATGGATGTACAACTACATAAAATCGATTAAGCTTTTTCATTCATATAATGAATAAATACTACATCCATGTCTAGATCATATTCCCCTATTTTTCTAGGATAGTAGATGTTTCTGAAGAAAGAAAGGTAAAATAGTCATTTAAATCCAACACCCCTATGATATATAAAAAAGAAAGTTCAAATAATTACCTTTGAAAAATGCTGTACCAAAACAACCACGATAATAAAAAGAAATGAAGAATTTGCTCATAGAGAAACCCAAATTTAAAAGATTTGGAATTAATGTTTTTTATATTTGAAGTCATTTTCTGCAAGGGAGATATGACTTCTCAAGAAAGGGCTCCATAAAGAAAAAAAGTCAATAAAGGTCAAAATAAAGACCGTATAACAACAAAAATTGCAACATTGGAAAGATGGTGCCTGAAGTTAAACTAAATTTGGTCGATTTCACCTTTTTTGGAAGCAAATTTTGCTCTTTTTAGCCACGATACTTCCTGAGATCCCAACTATTCTTGATTTCTGCAAAAAAAAATGAAGTTGAGATAAGTGGCCAAAACAGGGAGAAGAAATGGCGGTGTAAGGTTTCTAGATCTATCTGAACCAAGATTCTAAATTAGATAGGACCATTAAAATCCTAGATGCTTGTTAAAAATCAAAACAAATAGAATCCAACAATACAAACAAATGGGTAAAACGGAAATACGTTTTACCCTGTTTTGGTGTTAAGAAAGATTCTTACCATATACCTTCTTAGACATATGACAAAATTCCACATAAAAATCCAAAGCCATCTCCAACCTTGACAAAACGAAGAATGCAATTGTTGATAAATGCCAATATGATTATATATGATTATGAATGGATTAAAAAAAAAGCCATAAAATGCAAATAGCCATGTGTAAATAGATTGAATATAACACTCAACAAATAAGCTTATGATTAGTTACCAAGAACAAAGTAGAGATGACCTGTAACATAGAAACTCATGGTTGCTTACCATATGCAACCATGATGGGTTTCAAACTCCCGATGAGGGTGTTAGATACTTGATTCCATAAAAACAAATTGACATATTAATATGATTGGCAGATGAGGCCCCATCTAAAACCCAAGAAAATTTGTAGATAGAAATGGAATGGATGATCACCATGGTGATATTTAATAATCTGATCAGAAGGTGGAGAAGATCAATCATGTCATCGCCATCGAGGTCTAAAATTACTATTATCTCCATTGGCGGCACATTATTTTAACAAGAAAACCAATTAGATCTATAGTAAGAAAAAACAATGTTATTGTAGAAAATTTACCTGAGCCATGAAGCCTTTTATTGTGTGTCCATATACCTTGGAAATTTTTAAAAAGAGCATATAAGATTTAAGGATTCGAATTTTGAAATTTAAATGACTAGATAAATTGAGTGTGAGTATCGTTTGATTTAATTCATGAATCATTAATGTTTAATGTGATTAATTTCTGAAATAGAAATATAATATATGTATTGAATGGTAAGGATAAGTTGATTGTACATGATATAGTAGGCGTAGTACCACTTAAATTTCCAAAAATATCATATGTCTCATATATATATATATATATATATATATATATATATATATATATATATATATATATATATATATATATATATATATATATATATATATATATATATATATATATATAATGGTACATTTTAGTTGTTGAAAATATAAAATGTACTTAAGTATAAATCTTCGCTCAAACGTCATCTTCTAGCCCAATCTGTATCATTATTTTAGATATTAAACTGTGATATATTTCAATAGATGTTCAAAAAAACAGATATATATATATATATATATATATATATATATATATATATATATATATATATATATATATATATATATATATATATATATATATATATATATATATATATATATATATATATATAGGGTTAGGTTCATTTGAGACCACCTATATTTTGTGAGACCGTGAGACGCATTTTTTTATTTATTTTTATTTTTTTTAGTTAATTCATGTTCCGAAAATAATATTTAAAAAAAGAATTTTTTGACTTTTCCATTTATTTTGCATTTTAAAATTATTTTTAGAATATGTACAGTGTAATATTCTATTTAGAATATTTCACGTATTTTTCAAAAAAAATAGAATTTTTTTTTTTTTTTTTAGTTAATTCAAGTTCCGAAAATAATATTTAAAATTTTTTTTTTTAGATTTTTCCATTTATTTTGCATTTTAAAATTATTTTTTAGAATATGTCAGTGTAATATTATATTTAGAATATTTCACGTATTTTTCAAAAAAAAAAACGGAATTTTTTTTATTTATTTTATTTTTTTTATATATTTTTATATTTTTTTATATTTTTTTTAGTTAATTCAAGTTCCGAAAATAATATTTAAAAGAAGAATTTTTGGATTTTTCCATTTATTTTGCATTTTAAAATTATTTTTAGATTTGATTTCACGGTCGCACAAAATTAGAAAGGTTTCAAATGAACCTGAACCTACATATATATATATATATATATATATATATATATATATATATATATATATATATATATATATATATATATATATATATATATATATATATATGTTCAGCTAGTTTAAGACCATACTAATTTTGTGAGACCGTGAGATGCAATCTAAAAGTAATTTTAAAATGCAATATAAAATGAAAAATCCGAAAAAATTTAATTATAATTTTCGTTACTTTTTTACCTAAAAAAATAAAAAATTACCATTTTTTTAAAGAATACGTGAAACATTATAATTGAATATTACACTGTAAATATTCTAATGTGATTTTTAGAATGTTAGAATATTATACTAGATTTGTTAGATATGTAAAATATTCTAATATTGTACTAGAATATTATAATATTCTAGTAGGATATGTAAAAAAAATAGTATTTATTTTTATTTATTATTATTTTTTTTTTGGAAAATATAAATGACAAAAATAATATTTGAAAAAGAAATTTTCAAAAAATTTCAATTATTTTGCATTTTAAAAATGTTTTTTTTTATCTACAAAATAAGTGGCTAGGATTGTGTCTCATGGCATTTTAAAAATGTTTTTGTATCTACAAAATATGAGGCAACGACAATGGGTAGAGTTACTAAATGATTACAAATGCGAAATCTGCTACCATTGAAGAAAGGCCATCGTGGTAGCTGATGTCGTAAGTCGAATGGAGTACTCGGGACATTGAGTAAAATTATTAACAATAACTCTCCATTCATATCTATCCACCTGAATCAAGGAGGCGCAACTCGAAGCTTTGAAACTTGACAATGTCGCAAGTGAAGCCTTGCGAGCAATGGATAAAAACCTTGAGGTCAAGGATAACAAAGCTCATTACCTCATGAATCGAATTTAGACACCGAGATTTGGCGGTTACAGAGACATTATCATGAACAAAGCTCACAAGACCAAGTACTCTGTTCATCCCAGGTCACACAAGATGTATCTAGACCTCAAGAAACTATATTGGTGGCCTAACATGAAGACAGAAATTGCTACTTATATGGCTAAGTGCTTGACTTGCGCCAACGTCAAAGTAGTATACCAAAAGCCATCGGGTTTGCTATAACAACCAGATATACCCAAGTGGAAGTGAGAGCCGATAACCATGGACTTCATAACTAAATTTCGGAAGACAACTGGTGGGCATGACACCATATGGGTAGTTGTAGATAGGTCAACCAAATCAGTGAACTTCCTACAAATAAAAGAGACAGAAAAAATGGAGAAACTGTGACAACCCGAAATTTATCCCCTCATTTTAACCCTGATTCCGTTAATAAAACCCGCTTTATTAAAATGTTCGTTAACCTTTTGGATTAGGTTAATTAAATTGGGACTTTATTATGACTTCATAAGGGTTGAAACTAATTAGAAACACCCTCAATTTTCCCCCTTGAAAATTTTTAGTTTCAACCAAGTCAAACTAAGACCATTTAATCGGGTGCGACCAAAAGCCCCGTTTAACGTCAGTATCGGGTAAATTTCCACTGAGCCACAAACTCAACCCCTATATAAAGGTGAGTGGACTCCATTTGAATCTTTTCCACCATCTCTCTACTCTCTCTCTCTACAAAGCCGATTTTGACCCTAAAAACGCCTCTTTCAAGCCCCAAACTAGTAAGTGATCTACCCTAACTTGTTGTTTAGCTCATTTAACATGCAAATTCGTGTTTAAGACATCAAAAAGTTGCAAAATCATGTTTTTACAGCCCAAGAACACTCTTGGACCGCAAACACATATAAGTGGGGTTTTGAAGCCCCAAAACCCTTCTAAAACATTCCTAGGGCTTAAATATGACTTGTGGACTTGCACATATGAGCTTAGAACACCAAAACCTTATCATATGGAGAGTAAACAAGAGTTTACGGTCCAAGAACACTCTTGGACTGTAAACCCCTCTTCATGAGCTGTGAACACCTTTTAAGGTGTTAAATTTGACCTTCAACACCTCCCAAGGCTTGGGTAAATGTGTGGAAACAACCACAAATGAAATAGGGGATTTAAACTTCAATGAAACCAAGGAATTAGGAGTTTACAGCCGTAAACCCCCCAAGGATTGGCCCATGGGCCGTAAACTCCCATATTGAATCCAAAAGATGCCCTAACTTCCCCATTTAACTTGGAATAATGCATAGAACCTTATATTCTTGCATTTAAGACCTTAATTCATGAAGGGAATGACCAAGTGAGAGTTTACGGCCGTAAACTCTAGGTTTACAGCTGTGAACTCCTTTAAGTGGTTCATTTGGAGCCTTAAACCCTTCTTAAGCCCTAAATGTGAACCTAGCCAAACCCTACAAGTGATATAAGACCTTTTAGCATCCAAAAACACACCACCCATGAGTTTACGGCCGTAAACTCATGGGGATATGGTCTTAGGGCCGAAAACTCCATAAAGAGTTTAGTCTTGTAGAGTAAACTCCCTAACTAGGCCATACACCCCATTACTTCAACCCAATAGCCTCCTAACACTTGACCAAAGTGTTTTCCGCACGTTAGGATGCTTATACATGTTTAATTAGTAATATAGTTACTAATTGTATGTAAACATATGCCTTCATATGTTATTAGGTCACTAGGTGTGTTCAAGTCTTTACTTGACACCGAGTACCCAACTGGCACTTCCATCTGATCAACTTACAACATGTGAGTTCATACCCCTGAATTAACCTTTTAAATGATTACTGCTTTTATAGGGGCAGGGGATACAAGTTGAACTGTACAATTATTAGATAAATCCCATGTGATTAATAATTGTATAGTAAAATAGATTTTTGCATATTAAACTATTTATCCAGCTTAAAGATTTCCAAATTATATTTTCAACTCTTGATAAAGTATGATAGGTTTTTCAAAGGATTCCAAAGGTTTTCAAAACTTGTTTTACAAACTGACATCAAGTCGTAAATTTCTTATGTGTAAAGGTTTTTCCAAAGTTTTCATCAGAGTTTTCTTCTATGCCTTTATTTCGTTAAATGCATGCCTGTATTGGTATAGTTGTATAAATAATGTTTAAAACACTTAGGAAGGCTAGATTGCTCTATTTCCTTTTCCTCGTTGGGATGTGGTCTGGTGGGTATCGGTTATCTTTCCGAAGGTCGTTTAAACATTAGTTATATATCATGTATACACGTATAAACATAAAGGTTTTCATTGACCAATTCATTTCCCTTGGATAGCAAGGGCATCCTTCCATTCATCATTTATAGATCTTTCGTTAAATGCATGCTTGTATTCGAATAGTTATATAAATAATGTTTGAAAGACTTAGGAAGGCTAGTTCGCCCTATTTCCTTTTCCTCGTTGGGATGTGGTCTGGTGGGTATCAGTTATCCGTCCGAATTTTTTTCAAACATTAGTTATATATTATGTATACATGTATAGACATAAAGGTTTCCATCGACCAGTTCATTTCCCTTGGGTAGCAAGGGCATTCTTCCAGTCACCGTTCATAAACCAGAGACACTAGTAACTATTATAGGAATAGTTAGGAGGTTCTATTTACTCTTTCTAGTACGAGAATTCCAAAGGAGTCAGTTCATTCGTGAGTCTCTATCATTAGTCCAGTACCTATATTAGAATTCAGAATTTCGAGATGCATCCTCTGGACACGGATTTCCCCGTTGTCAAGTTGGTAACTAGAGTCTCCTGTAGGGAGAGAGGGCATTGTGTGTATAGATCTTTATGGTACTGACACTCCCACACCCTGACTACTAGCTACAGTCCCCAGCCGACCAAGCCAAGGGGTGACAAATGTCATATTCATTCCGACGCTTGCAGGGCGTCAAGTTCTCTACTGTCATTCAGTATGGTTACGAGTATCTCCATGCTTACCTTATAATTCAAGGCCTTGAGGTGATAAGATTTATCACTGTATTTTCCTGTTTTAGACTTTTCTAGCTGTGTCATTCATTGATACTGTTTGGAGTCTATGCTTCCTTTTGTTTGACTGAGCCAAGCGTATCATTCGTTTGATACTCTCCTGGAGTCTACGATTTCTTTTGCCTTAGTCAGCAGCATTACTGCTGAAGCATATGTTATTTTCCCCCTGGTATTTTTACTTGTGACTTTCTCATTATTCCATTAAAGTAAATACTATTTTCTGATAATGATAATATTTTGGGGAAGATTACTTGTGACAACCCAAAGATTTCCGTTAGTTTTAACGTTGAAGTTAACGTCGAAGTTAACGTCAAAAATTAACGTCGAAATTAGTTACGTCAAAAATTAGCCAAATTTATCCCGAAAATATTTTTGACCGGAATTAAACCCGTTGGAATATTTTAAATAATATTCGTCAAGCGAACAAAAATTAAGGCGGTATAATTTTAAAGTTTGCCGTGATTAAGGAAGTGGTGAAAAACCCGTTCGCGGTTGGTGTCAGGAGAACCCCAGCCAGGCCATAAGCCCCACCCTATATAAGGGAGGAGTGGGATTCATTCCCACCTTTTTGACACCTTAGACACACTCTCTCTCTCTCTACTTTCTCTCTCTACAAACGGGTTTTGGTCAAAAATCACCCATCCAAGCTCCAAATCGGTAAGTTAACCTTCCTAGCTTGTTATCTAACTTACCTAGCTTGCGAATTCGGGACTTAAACATCCAGAAACCTCAAGAACATGAGTTTACGGCCCATGAACACCTTCATGGACTGTAAACACTCATAATGGGGTTTTAATGCTCAAAAACCCTTCCAAACCACTTATCATGCTTAGAAATGGCTTAGATGCTTACCCGAAAGGACTTAGAACACCAAAAGCGGACCAAATGGGGAGTAAACATGAGTTTACGGTCTAAGAATGTTCTTGGACCATAAACCCATGTGCATGGACCATAAGCACTTGTTTAAGTGTCAAACTACCCCTCAAACACCTCCAAGGGCTTCCATGAACTTCCTAGGGTGCATAGAACCTTATTTGCATTCATTTTATGCACCAAAGCATGCAATATCATGTCACACATGAGTTTATGGCCCAAGAAGGTTCTTGGACCGTAAACACACATCCTTAGACCATAAACACCCCCAAAGGGTGTTAAAGTGCCCATAACACTTTGTATGGCTTGTAATTGGACCTAGAACTTCGTATGCTTAACCTACAACCACAAAAACGTATGATTTGGGGACTAACATGAGTTTATTGCCATAAACTCATGTGTTTAAGGTAGTAAACTCCCCAAGTGTATCTCCTTAGACCGTAAACACCTTTCCAAGGTGTTTAAGTGCCCTAAACACCTTCCGATGCCTCTAAAAGCCACTAGAACCTTGTATACAAGAGTTAGAAGCACCAAACAACCAAAGGAATGGGCCAACATGAGTTTACAACCGTAAACTCATGTGTTTATGGCCGTAAACTCCTCAAGGAGTAAACATTGGACCGTAAACTCCATATTGTGCCCATTTTGAGGAGTAAACTCCAATGTGAGTCCATACTCACCTTCTATGCAACCCGGGACACTTTCAACACTTGTAGAAAAGGGTTTTTATGTCGTAAGACATCCTTACTTGCTTAACTAGTTATTAAATGACTAATTAGATACTTA
This sequence comes from Lactuca saligna, assembly GCF_052625555.1. Classification (NCBI taxonomy): domain Eukaryota; kingdom Viridiplantae; phylum Streptophyta; class Magnoliopsida; order Asterales; family Asteraceae; genus Lactuca; species Lactuca saligna. The sequence continues at coordinate 224,896,360 of NC_136424.1, read as the reverse complement.
AATGTATCATTGCATGTTAAATAGGATTCGCATGTGTGGTCAAGTCCTCACTTGACACTTAGCATCCTATACCGGCACCTCCATCGGATCCACTTACAACAGGTGAGTTCATACCCCTGAATGAACCTTTTAAATGTTTTTACATGTTTTATAGGGGGGAATACAAGTTAAACATGCCAGTTATCATATCAAACACATGTGATTGGTAACCCGCATGCACAGGATTTTACCACACGGTACACTGTTTTACCGAGCAGGATATTATGATGGTTTCACAAAGGTTTTCATTTGTTTCAAAACTCTTACTTATACTGTTTTATCTAAATTCATTTTAAACTGATTTATAAAGGTTCCAAGGATTTATTAAGTTTTTCAAACTTATTTTACCAAAGAATACCAAAATGTGATTTTCCTAAGTATGAAGGTTTTCCAAGGTTTTCGTCAAATTCTCTTTCACGTCGTATACTTATACTTGTTAGTTACCGCTGCTCCACTTTCACTTATTGTAAACTCCTACTTGATAACGCTTTGACTTCTTGATATGCTTATACCTGTTATTGCCTCTATTTCGCTGATACTTGTAGTCACTTATACTTGTTAGACGCTTCTACTTCATCAGTTGTCGATTCCACTTCGTGATACACTTATACTTCACGATTCGATTATTCCACACTATTCGCTCACACTGTATGATTCAATTGTTCCACACTATTCGCTCACAATGTATGATTTAGTTATTCCACACTATTCGCTCACACTGTATGATTCAATTGTTCCACAATATTCGCTCACACTGTATGATTTAGTTATTCCACACTATTCGCTCACACTGTACGTTATACATCACGATTCGGTTATTCCACACTGTACGTTTACACACCGCGACCCAGTTATACATCACGATGCGTTTCCACTTGTTACACACTCAATCGTAGTTAGATGTATGTCCGTACTTGTATAGGTGCATATAAATAATGATTGAAGGACTTAGGAAGGTTTGTATGCCCTATTTCCTTTTCTTCGTTGAGATGTGGTCTGGTGGGATCGGATGGCCGTCCGAAGGTCGTTTGGTTCATTTGTTGTATGTTATGTATACGAGTATAGACATATAGGTTTACATTAGTCAGTCCAATTATGAGTCTCTACCCCTAGTTCAGCACTTACATATGAAACCCACTACCCACTATTTGGGATGCATCTTCGGGACACAACCTTCTCCGTCGTCTAGTTGGTAACCAAAGTCTCCTGTAGGGAGAGCGGACATTGTGTGTATAGATCTATACGTGATTGATACCCCCGCACCCTGACTGCTAGCTACAGTCCACGGCCCACCAAGCCAAGGGGTGACAAATGTCATAATTTATAGACGCTTGTAGGGCATCAGGTACTCTAGTGTCGGTTAGTATGGTTACGAGTATCCCAGGTTGCCTTATAACTCATGGCCTTAAGGTAAAGGTAACGGTATCTCACCGGCAATTTACATTGTATGCTCGTAACTCATTTTCAGAGTCACACTGTTTTGAACTTGCAAGATGTATATTTCATTTGATATTGTCTGTGGTCTGTATTATCTGTTTTAACCTTGCAAGATGTATATTTCATTTGATACTGTCTGCGGTCTGTATTCACTGTTTTAGACCTTACCACTTGTGCCTTTCATTTGGTACCTTCTGGGGTCTGTGTCTCCATTTGTTAGACGGAACCAGGCGTGTCATTCGTTCGATACTCTCCTCAAGTCTATGATTCCTTTGCCTTAGTCAGCAGTCTTCACTGCCGAGGCATATGTTATATCCCTGACTTCTCTTGCTTCCTTTAATAATCAAATTCAATATTTTGATAATGATAGAGATTAAGGGAAAACTACTTTTTACCACATAACTCCGTCCAGTCTTGGTAGAAGGCTGCTTTTATTAAAGAAAATATAGGATTTTCTGAAAAAGAACTCTAATACACTATGAACTCCTTAACTACTACATTATAAAGTTATTTGAATAAAATGTCACTAATTACTTATGAACTCACCAGCATTTGTAAAAATGCTGATACTCGCTTTTCAAATAACTTGTATTCTTAGGTCAGCATTAGGCAGGTACATCCCCAGAGCTGTTGATGAAGATAGCTTAGTACCATGCTGTGTTTATTACATTTGCTTGTATTACTCTGATATATTGTGATGTAAACAATGTAAACTATTACTATTAATGCAATGTTTTGTTGTACTTTGATTACTATAATGCATGTGTTGTGATACTTGACATGACGACATCCACCCCAGAATGTTTCCGCCGTTCTGGTTTTGGGATGTGATATTACTCCTTATAACATAAGTCTGTGGGGTCTTGGTAGAAGACTGCTTTTAATTAGAAAATATAGGATTTTCTGGAAAGGAGACTAATACACCGTAGATTCTAAACTACTACTTTATATAAAGTTATCTTGAATAAAAATGCTTACTTACACAAATGACACTAAATACTTATCAACTCACCAGCATTATAAAATGTTGATACTCGCTTTCAAAATAACTTATATTCTCAGGTCATCAATAGATAGGTACATCCCTGGAGCTTGTGTGAAGCCAACTTAGAACCAAGCGGCATTTATACTATGTTATGTATTCACTTGATATCGCTATGTAATGTAACTTATGTAGAACTATTACTATTAATGCAAAGGTTGTTGTACGTTGATTACTATACTGCATATGTTGTGATACTTGACATGACGTCATCCACCCAGAACGTTTCCGTCGTTCCGGTTTTGGGGTGTGACAAAAACTAACAAGGATGTACATCAAGGAGATTGTATGATTAGATAGTGTGCTAATTTCCATTATCTCTAACAGAGATAGTAGGTTTACCTCAAATCACTACAAAGGTCCTTGGGAACCAACCTTGACATGAGTACCGTGTATGACCCACAAACTAACGGGAAAAGTGAGACAACTATTCAAATGTTGGAGGAAATGTTGAGATCTTGTGTGATAGACTTCGGTAAAGCTTGGGATACCCATGTACCACTCATCGAGTTCTCTTACAACAACAGTTATCACTCTAGCATTAAAGTTGCTCCATTTGAAGCCCTTTATGGGTACAAGTGCAGATCACCTCTGTGTTGGGCTGAGGTGGGTGACACTCAACTAGCTAAAGGACAAGTTCCTAACATCACTCTTACTGGCCCTGAGATTATATGGGAAACGATCGAAAATATTGTTCAGATTTGTGAACGACTAAAGGTATCTCGGGACCAACAAAAGAGCTATGCGGATAAACGATGCAAACCCTTGGAATTTCAGGTTGGTGATCGTGTGTTGTTGAAAGTCTCACCTTGGAATGTAATGATAAGTTTTGAGAAATGTAGGAAACTAAATCCAAGATACGTAAGGCCATTTGAGATACTTGTATGATCGGCCTCGTAGTTTACAGACTTCAACTCAACTCGTATTAGGATTTTAGGTGAAATGTGATAATTTCTAATGTTTCTAATGTATTATTGACAAATTATAATACAACGTACCTCTCTGGTTGTCAATTATTGAATATAAACCCTAATTGGGGTTAGTAACGTAACAACTCGATAATTTAATTATATATAATTTGGGTATAAATAATATTTATAACACAATGTAGTGGATTTCATAAACCTTAAACTACATGATAAATTCATAACAAATGTTACATATACAAAATTTTGGTGAAATCCTTACCAAATGTGATAGATTCTATACGTGGCTTAAGCACCCAATGTTAACGGAAAGAATTTAGGAATCAACCTAACTTTCGTATAATGTATTATTATTTTTTCTGATGATAATGATTTTTATAATAATTTGAATTTTTATAATTCGAATTAAATATTTATACATCATTTACACCATATTTCTTTAAAAAATTCCACTCTTTTTATAAAAATGCCAAGATTTATATAAAAGAAAAGAGAGTTGACTTAGGATTTATAAAACGTCATAAGAGACAAAAATTATCTCTTCTTTTCCCCACACGTTTTATTATCCAACATGCATTCATGAATTCACACCCACCCCACACCACCTTCCCTCCCCCTCCCCCTTTAAGTTGCAACCGGATCCCCCCCCCCCCCCCCCTTCATCTTCATCATTTTCTTCATCTTCTTCATCTCTCCTTGAAGAACACTTAATATCTCTTAAGGATAATTCACCACAAGATTGGTTCTTAATATTTTGTCAAGATTTTCTTCACTAATCTAGTGATTCTACACACCAATATACTAGTTTTGTTATAATTACACACATTAATATGTGTTAATATCGATGGGGGTAGTTCCATATTTCAAGCATCTTCAAGTGTTCTAGGCTTGAAAACCTTCATCTTCACCTCTTTATCCACCATGAAACACACTAAAGCTGAGTTCATACCCCACATCTTCATTTTATCCAAGTTTTTTTTTTTTTTTTTTTTTTTTTTTTTTTTTTTTTTTTGGGGGGGGGGGGGGGGGGGGGGGGGAGGGGGCGATACAAGTAAACTTGTATAATAACACAAGTTGTTATGCATGCTTCTTCTTTATGTTGGGTAAAAGTATTATTTGCATGAAATTATGTTATTACCTACTTTTATGAGCATTTTTGTGTGGTATGTTTGTTTAAAATGCAAAACTATGAAAAATGATTATAAATATGCAATTTAAAAAGAGTCATAAAAACAAAACTATGAAAACTATGATTTTTATGAACACTATATGGGTTCTCTAGCAAAAATGGTCATGACTAGGTTATGGCACCATTTTTCTGAGATTTAACCTAAAATATGTTGTATTAAACATATAAGGTTAGCTTAACTTAACCTCCATTAAAAGGTAAAAATAAACTTTACACAGTTTATAACTCAATAGTTACCGTTTGGTGACGTAAAGGCCAAAAACCTGGAAAACTGTCTTTATCATACAAATGGTTCATATACTTTTGTTAGATGTATAATTTATGTTTTTATGAACATCTAAACATGTTAGCATATATATATATATATATATATATATATGTATGTATATATATATATATATGTGTGTGTGTGTGTGTGTGAGTGTGTGAATAGGCACAACAAAACATTTAAGATAAACTATAATGGGTGTAGTTTATGGGTTATTATCACTATTTTCACGTTTTAAGACAAAACAAATAATTATATAAAGGTATAATTATTTTGCGCTATTTAAATACTATGGAAAGGTGACATTTTTACTTACAAAAGGTTTTCATTACACTATACATAAACCTATTGATACAATTTTGTGAGACACAGTCTTCACCATACCTACCAGAGTACTCACTAAAGTCCTGAATTATAACAAGGATCTTGGTAAGAGATTAACACTTGTGTATAGATCTATACGGAACTGAGAATCCTGCACCTAAGTTGTTAGCTACAGCTAGACCAATAGGTCTGGGGTGATAATTGTCTAATATTTCGACCCCTAAAGAACGTCGTCGCAGGCCACTATGGTTTTAGCATTGTTGTACTAACTCACATAGGGAATCAACAATACATTTGGTTTACGGGGTAACATGTGTTCAGATGGTTTTATATACTATTTTTAAGTATATAAATACTTATACATTTTTGGTCTTAGGGTTTTTAAGACTACGACTCAATTTTAAGAAAGTATTGGATTTCTGGAAACATATACTATCATTTTATAAGGAAAGTTACAAAATTTTCACATACATAACTCTTAGTAACTCACCAACTTAATTGTTGACACTTTTCAAAACTACTTGTATTCCCAGGAAATTGTTAAACAGGTAACCACAAGGATTTTGAGGATGGGAAGTTACGACATCATATTATTCATTTTTGGCATCATAATGTAATTGTTTTGAAACGTATAATACATGGTAATATTGTAACAATTTCAATTATATTTATGATGATTGTGTTTGCTTTGATCACTATTAATCAATATGTTGGGATACTGTACATGAAAGTCATCCACCCCCAGACTTTTCCGCCATCCTGGTTTGGGGGTGCGACAAATGGGCCTTGCCCACTCATGCAAATTGGCCCATACCTACATTCATGCCAATAGGCCAAACGCAACTTACAATACCTAAGTCACGAAGACAACTATCATCCTACATAACATATTCAGGTGGGCCGACATTAGTGAGTTCGACCCATGAGTAAAGTGATGAGACTTACATCAATCCAAAGATAACTAAATCACACATGTGTTGCTGCTACAAAGGCTCCTCACACTGAACATAACCAAAAATGATCCATAATCAATAATTTGAGTAATAACCCATACTCAAAGGTCCAAATCATATTTTATCATGCTAAGGGATAAAATACCATATTACCCTTCCCTTACTTGACCCATCTAACCATGACCCAAACTGAAAATGACCCACGGCCCAAAATCGCCCAAATCGCCTTTTGGTGAGTACACCTAACGTACCACCCCTTACACCCAAAGTACTAAGCTTCAACATTAAGAAATGTTGGGTTGAAATCACTACACTCGGCATACTAGGAAGGTACGCCCAACGTACTCTGCTACTACCCAAAAGTCAACTTTAAGCTCTTAATGATAAAAGGCCTTTTGTAAAATTCATAGTTCTGACTCTAAGTGATATGTTAAGTCATAAAGTTCCTGACTTTATTACTTTCCATGGCTTAATGGAGTCCAAACCAAAGCCCTAGATTCATATCTTCAACCAGGGACCACTAAATCATGAATGGAAGAGACGTACCTATAAATATTCGATTTTTATGACTTAATGACCCTAAAAATGACTAGAATGAGTCTTAAAGGTTCTTTAGTAACTCATATTTACAAGATCTAGGCCATGGGGCCAAAACATGCTCAAAGCATAACCCAAAACTAGATGTACACTAAAGATCCATAAAGTTTTAAGCTTTATACCTCCAGAAGTTGGCAAAGATGAAAAAATCATGGATATCCAAGCTCTAGCCACAACAATCCACAAGGAGGAACTTCTCCTTCTTCCACATGGTACCGATAACAATATAATGGTCCAAATTCAAGATCCCAAAGATTAGGATTTTGAACTAGGTTTGGGTAGGATGGATGTTGGAAATAATATGGGTTTCCAAGGAGGGTTAAGGTCTTTCAATAGGGTCCAAGAGTAAAAAACTAGGGTTGGGAGTTGCATGAGTACATCAGTTAATATTCCATGTACAGCCAACGTAGTCAAGGATGGAAACATCACCTTTAACAATGTATGCTCAATGTACATATATGTACGCCTAACGTACATACCAATTCCCCAATCTCAACTTAACTTCCAACAGACATAACTTATTCGGACCAACTTTGTTTTAGACAATGTTTATATGCTCGAAAAGGTATTAAAGATCCCCACAAACCTATCTCATAACTTTTGACTAAAATCGTGTCGAACAAAGATTCTTAATTCACACAAGAAGCATTAAACATCCCTTCTTCCCATATTACCCCTTTGACTCCAAACCAGTAAACGAGGGTTTGGATCACGTAAACCATATTACCTACATCCAATTGGATGTAAAGCTTTCCTACCTCAAATCCCCAAGCCTTATGATACTCGATCATCGGATCACAACCTCAAATTACGAAACGACCCAAAATAGGGTGTTACATTTAGATGTCCTGTTACTTGAGCATCATCAAGACGGAGATTTGTGAGTGTGTATCATCATAGATGTATAGTTCCCTCTCTAGTTAAAATGTTTTTCTCGGAGGAGAGAGATTGAGATTGAGATCCTAACGAGAGAGAAAAGAGGCAGTCTCCAGGTCAGAATCAACCGGCAGCAAAGCGGTTTAAGCCTGCCAATTCACGATATGTAGGTCAGAAGGGCTGCACTTGTGGCAAGTGCGGCAAGATGGATGAAGGGGCATGTTGATCAACGAATGGGTGTCACAAATGTGGTAGGGATGGCCTTATTTCTAGGGATTCTTGTCATCAGGCCCCATTCCAAGCACCAAGATTTGCTACTACTTTGATCAGGTTGGCAATGTGAAGGCCAACTGTCCCTTGCTCGCTATGATACCAATACAGGCTCCAAAATCGGCTGTTTTGAGGATTACAGATGGATGCCAGGGGAGATCTGAGGCCCCCAAAGGCCAAGGATCATGCTTTTCATCTCAGAGCAGAGGAGGCCAGGGTGGCACCTAACGTCGTTACTAGTATGTATTCATTTATCTTCTATTCAGTTATATCATGTATGCATATGCTTGTATCTTTGATAAGTACCTTCTTGGTGAATTCTTTGCATGTTCTTGTGCTTTTTTACTCGGGTGAGAGTCGGTCTTTTGTATCTTACTCTTTTAGTATAGATTTTGTCATAACTATCTGGGAGTTGGAGTGTCTTTTGTGACTCTCCATCACCAAGGAACATGAGGTTTCAACTTCAAGTGTTTTCCACGATTATACTTTGGAGCTATCCAAGGTGTATTACCTGGTTGATTTGATTCCCATCCTTATGGTCATTATGTGATTGATTGTGGGGATGGACTAGTTGACAAATTTTGCACCATGATTGACTGCGAGAGACAGTTGGTAATAGTTCGAACCCCAAATGGGGGAGAACTTACAGTTTATGATGAGGGTACCAGGTTTGATTCAACCTTTTATTCTACTGTCAGGGCTTGATAGCATCTTCAACAAGGGTGTTTAGGTTATATTTCTTATACGTTCGATGCTCGGGAGGAGGGGAGAGTTTCAGTTTCAAATGTTCTAGTGGTCAAGAAGTTTCTAGATGTATTTCCTAAGGATTTACTTGGTGTGCCTACCATGAGGTAGGTGGAGTTCAGGATCGATCTGATCCTCGGTGCGGCACCGATCTCTAAGGCATTGTATTTCCTCGCACTGCCAGTGATGCAAGAGTTGTCCTCTTAGCTCAGGAGTTATTGGGAAAGGCAGTTTATCATGGGGAGCACTGCTTCTGTTTGTAAAAAAGAAGGATGGGTCGCATCATATGTGCATAGATTATCAGGAGTTGAACAAATTGACGGTGAAGAATTGTTACCCACTCCCTAGGATTGATGACCTCTTCGATCAGCTACAGGGTGCATCTTGGATCTCCAAGATTAATCTGAGGCCAGGTTACCATCAGATGAGAGTCCGGGAGGAGGACATGGAGAAAACATCATTCCAGAATTGTTATGGTCATTACGATTTCGTGGTGATGTCGTTTGGACTCACCAACACACTTCCAACGTTTATAGATTTGATAAACGAGGCATGCAAGATGAAGCTCGACTGGTCAATTATTATTTTCATTGATGATATTCTGGTCTACTCCAAGATCAGGGAGCATCATGAGGCGCACATTAGAGAGCTACCTGGAGTATGGACATATGAGAGGTTTATTCCAAGTTCCCTAAGTTTGAGTTTTGGTTATTATTGGAGGTTCAACCAAGATTTCTCCATGTTTGCAGTTCCTCTGATCCTTCTGAAGAAGAATGATGTGGATTTTTGTTAGGGGCTTGAGCAGCAGGTTGCATTTGAGACTCTGAGGATAAAGCTATTTGAGGCCCTAATATTGACCCTTCCTGATGATATTAATGATGGGTTTTGGTCCTAAGAACATCCTATGTGCTCATACAAACCCTAAAGCTTAGATCTAGGTTTCTCTATTGTACATGCAAGTTATCCAAGACTATAAACCCTAATTATAGCATTCAAGTAATCATATTAACATGAGAATAAGTTTATAATGTTACCTTGATTGTTATGTAGCAATAACAATCCCAAATCTCCTTGTATTGACTTTGGAAGGCTTAGAGTCACAAGTGTCACTCCTCTAATGGCTCACAAACACCATAAGCAAGAGGATGAAGAGGAGAGAGGTTGGAGGCTACCAAAAACGTGTAGAAACCCTAACAAGAAGCTTAAGCTTCGTTTTTGAGCCTTAAGGGGTCTTTATATAGTTGGGCTATTAGGGTTATCTAACAAGGAAACCCTAATTTGGATGTTTAAGCCCTAAGCAACCCATATACTCCTTTTAATCAAGCCCTTGGGCGATTTCCTTAAGGGCTTCCCCATAGAATTCGTCCAACCCTTGATACAAGGAAATCCATGGCCCAAATTGCAATTATCTTATAATCGAGCCTTTTAGCCCACTATACAAGATATGGATGATTTACTTAATCAACCCATATATTTAATTAGTTATCTTTTTTATCACTTAATTAATTCTAAATTAATTCTTGATCAAACTAATCAAATAATATTATTAATATATTAGAACTTATAATATATTAATAATCTCCAAGTGTTATTTCTCTCATTTAGTCTATCCAATTGCATGGTGCCATGCAACCCAAATGGACCATGCCGGGTCGGGTCAAGTACATACCGGAAAATAGTTATGGACTTAGACACCTTATCCAACAGTCTCCCACTTGGATAAGTCTAGTAACTATTACTGCAAGTATGACTTCAGGAACCGATCGGCAATCGTAGCTCTTTACAAGGTTTCTCGAAACTTGAGAAGATGATGGTACGCCATTTAAGATAAGTGATCATATAATCCTCTGTTCTAGATATCAGTCGGACAAATACATGGAACAATGTCTTACTTATTGTCCAACATTTGTTTCCCGATTTCCGATTTGTTTGACAAAGAACTTTATTGAACACATCAATTTAGTTCTGACCGGGCCCGGTACATAGGTCAAAACAAAATCATCGAGGGGCCCAAATATCAGCTTCTAATCCAAGAAGGAACAGATAAACTTCGACTCATATGTTTGTTCTACTACTCATTGAATTACACACAAGAGCACGATTTTATAACATCGAGTTACCAATGCGTTTTTCGTACAATCAATGCATAACCAACTCGTAAGTAACAAATCATATCTCTAGGTTTAAAGACTTATATGATATTACCGTCTCACGATCACTCGAGATAGAATTCCATGAAGTGATTCCAGTGAGCGTGGGTTGAGTCCAATGCTCAGAACTCATGAGCACTCATGATTGTTGTAGCCTTGTCCCAGACCTCTACAACCAAACATGACAGTCTTGATTCATACCTACTTCCGACATATGACCGACTGTGGAGGTTTGAATAATATGTTATACCAAACAAAATTATTCTGGAAGTCAAAACATGCAAAAGAAATATAGTAAACGATCGACAAGAGATAGCAACACTTTACTCATAAATAAAACACTTTTATTCATCATCAAATGTCAATTACACTTTACAAATTTCGAGATTATCTAACTACTAAATCTAATATCATCCTTCAGCCCTATGCTCCGAGCATGCTGGAGATGCTTAACCCGAGTCAGTCCCTTCGTGAGGGGATCTACCGGATTCTCATCTGATGATACCCTCTTTGCCACGAGGAGTCCTTCTTCGATCCGATGTCTGATGAAATGGTATTTTCTATCGATGTGTCTGGATCTCCCGTGATCCCTTGGTTCCTTGGCTAAGGCAACAGCACTTTCACTATCACAGAAAATTTCCATCGGCTCTTTAATAGCTGGTACAACTCCAAGGTCTCCAATGAAGTTCCTCAGCCATAACGCCTCCTTTGCCGCTTCGCTAGCTGCAATATACTCTGATTCACAAGTAGAATCTGCCACTGTCTCTTGCTTGGAACTCTTCCAAGAAATTGCTCCTCCATTTAGGGTAAAGACCCAGCCCGACTGAGAGCGGAAGTTATACCTATCAGTCTGGAAGCTAGCATCACTGTACCCTACAACTCTCAAGTCATCACTCCCACCGAGGGTAAGGACCCAGTCCTTAGTCCTTCGTAGGTACTTGAGAATAGTCTTTACCGCAGTCCAGTGTGCCTTGCCAGGGTTCCCCTGAAACCTGCTAACCATGCTCAAGGCAAAGGCTACATCAGGTCGAGTACACGTCATAGCATACATGATCGAACCTACAGCCGAAGCATAAGGTATTCGACTCATTTCTGCTATCTCAGCCTCAGTGCTAGGGCTTTGTGTCTTACTCAGTTTGGCGCTACTCTGGATGGGCAACTCTCCTTTCTTGGAGTCTTGCATTCTGAATCTCTTCAGAATCTTCTCCAAGTAGGTACTTTGACTAAGTCCAATTAGTCTTTTACTCCGATCTCTCAAAATCCTTATCCCCAAAATATAGGCAGCTTCACCAAGGTCCTTCATAGCGAAACACTTTCCAAGCCAGGACTTTACTTCCTGCAGGGTTGGAATGTCGTTTCCTATGAGTAGTATGTCATCCACATACAATACCAAAAAGCTAGCTATACTCCCACTAGCCTTGACATATACACAAGATTCATCTTCACTCCTAGAAAAGCCAAATTCCTTGACCTTTTCATCAAAGCAAAGATTCCATCTGCGAGGTGCTTGCTTTAATCCATAAATGGATTTCTCAAGCTTACACACTCTATTAGGGTACTCGTTGCTGACAAAACCCTCTGGCTGACTCATGTAAACATCTTCAGCCAACTTTCCATTAAGGAAAGCGGTTTTGACATCCATTTGCCAAATTTCATAGTCATGAAATGCGGCTATGGCTAACAGAACCCGAATAGACTTAATCTTGGCTACCGGAGAAAAGGTCTCATCATAGTCCACTCCAGGAATTTGAGAGAAGCCCTTTGCAACCAGTCTAGCCTTATAAGTGTGTACTTTACCATCCATGTCGGTCTTCTTCTTGAAGACCCATTTGCACCCTACAGTCTTTCGACCTGGTACATTCTCAACCAAGTTCCAAACTTGATTGTCATACATGGATTGTATCTCGCTATCCATAGCCTCTTTCCATTTGGCAGACTCGGGGCCCGCCATGGCTTCCTCGTAGCTGTTAGGGTCATCTTGACTTACTAGTGTCTCATCACTAATAAGTGTCTCACCTTCTGCAGTAATATGGAATCCATAGTAATGCTCAGGTGCACTCCTAACTCTCGTGGAACGCCTCAGAGGTACAGATTCGTCAATTGGCTCAACAGGAGTTTCCTCCTCAAGTTGAGGGCTAGAGTTTGAAGTTCCTTCACCACTTGACTCTTGAATTTCTTCAAGATCAACTTGCCTCCCACTGTCTCCTTGGCTTATAAACTCTCTTTCTCGAAAGACTCCTCTTCTTGCTACAAAGACCACATTGTCACTAGGTCTGTAGAAGAGGTAACCAAAGGATTGTTGTGGGTAGCCGATGAAAATACACCTCTCGCTTCGGGGTTCGAGTTTATCATGAGTCTCGCGTCTCACGAAAGCCTCGCAGCCCCAAATCTTGATGTGGTCTAGTTTAGGTACTTTACCAGTCCACATCTCGTGAGGAGTTTTGGCAACTTTCTTTGTAGGGACTAGATTAAGGATATGGGCGGCAGTATCCAAGGCATACCCCCAGAATGAGATTGGTAGCGAAGCTCGACTCATCATGGAACGAACCATGTCCAACAGGTTTCGATTACGCCTCTCAGCCACACCATTCAACTGCGGTGTCCTGGGAGGTGTCAATTGTGAGACAATCCCACATTCCTTTAGATAGTCGAGGAACTCTGAACTAAGATACTCACCACCTCGATCGGATCGAAGCATCTTAATGTTCCTGCCCAATTGATTCTCGACTTCCTGTTTAAATTCCTTAAACTTCTCGAAAGTCTCTTACTTATGCTTGATTAAGTAGACATATCCATATCTACTGTAATCATCGGTAAAAGTCAAATAATAACGATTAGCATCCCTTGTGGCATGTTTGAATGGTCCACACACATCCGTGTGTATAAGGTCCAACAAACCTTCACCCCTTTCACACGAGCCTGTGAAGGGTGACTTTGTCATTTTTCCAAGTAAGCATGATTCGCAACTATCATTTGACTTTAGGTCAAACGACTCCAAGACTCCATCTTTTTGGAGTTGGCCTATGCATTTCTTGCTTATATGTCCAAGACGACAATGCCATAATGATGCTTTATCCAAGTTATTATTATTAGTAGAATCAATACACAAAACATTATTTCCTAAGTTATCTACAATAGATACAGCTTCATACACACCATCACAAGGTAATGCTTTAAAATAAAGTACATTATTAAAGAAAGCATTAATCGAACCAACTTCATTATCAAACGAAAAGGTGAAACCTTGTTTGTACAATGCATGAAAGGAAATAATATTTCTTGCCATTTCTGGCGAATAACAACATTTATTCAAATCTAAATTTAATCCACTACTTAGCGATAAAGTATAAACTCCAATCTTGGTGACAGGTGTAACTTTCCTATTCCCCATGATTAAGTTTATTCTTCCTTGCTCCACATTCTCACTTCTTCCTAGTCCCTGCAAGTCACAAAAAATATGAATACCGCAACCTGTATCAAGGACCCAAGATTTCGAATGGGGTGAGTTATTAGAAATGATAGTGTAAATACCTGCATGGTTGGGTTTGACTTTCCCATCCTTCACATCTTGCTGGTACTTTGGGCAGTTCCGCTTCCAATGAGCTTTTTCATGGCAATAGAAGCATTCAGCCTCTTTTGGGTCAGAAGAAGGAGTAATGAAACCTTTCTTGGTTCCACTTGAAGAAGAGCCATCAAGGGTCCGAGCCTTGGTACCCTTTGAAGATCTCTTTCTCTTCTTCCCTCGACTTTGCCCGATTGCCAAGACCGGAGTTGAGTCTGGAGTAGGAGTGATAGCAACCGACTTCCCCTTAAGACCTGTTTTTGCGGTCTTGAGAAGTCCCTGAAGTTTGCTGAGGGTGACCTCTTCTTTGTTCATGTGATATGTCATGCGGAATTGATCATAGCACGATGGTAAGGAGTGCAAAATGATATCTATTGCAAGCTCCTCAGGGAAGTTCACATTGAGCTTCAGCAAACGATCCACATACCTTTGCATTTTCTGCATGTGGCTCGTGACGGACTCTCCGTCCTTCATCATGGTTGTTATCATGGAGCAGATGACTTCGTACCTCTCTTGTCGTGCACTTTGATGGTATCTTTCCATCAAATCTTGGTGCATTTGAAAAGGGTAGAAGTCTTCATAAGACTTTTGGAGTTCAGCTGTCATGGTGGCTAACATGATGCAAGCCACCTTGGTTGCATCTCTTTCATGAGTATGAAAGTCAGCGATCTCCTGGGGAGTTGCAGTGGACTCGTCAATTTCCTTAAGCTCCTTGTCAAGGACATATTCTTTGTCCTCGTAGCGGGTAATCATCCTGATGTTTCTGATCCATTTGTTGAAGTTGGATCCATCAAGGGTGACTTTCCCACATAGACTCATAAGAGTAAAGGAGCCATTAGGATTCGAGCCAGAAGCATTAGTTGAAGACATCTGAAAAAGAAGAACAAGTTTAGTTTAGATTTAAGATAGTCCTTGATAAAACACCCAAATGTAATATGAAGGCTAGGATCCAATCACAATATAATATAACTTAGAAGAGGTATGCCGTAATCTAAGCTATACCATATTTGAAAGGTAGGTGAATGACGATTCACCAATTTCCACCACGAAAACCGAAATATTAAATATTTAGTTTTTATTGGTTTTAGAAATTCCTAGATTCTTTGAGATCCAATGAACTTTTCAAAGGCATGTTTCAATCTCGGGAGTGCCCTCCAGGTTTTGTGACTGGGATGCCGAGGATCACAAAACGAGGTGTGAAGTAACCATGCAAATCACTTGGTACCCTTAAAGTTTATCACTCAATCGATGTGCCGGTAAACCACACACGCTCCACCGATACTATAATAAACCTTAAGTCACCCTTTACCTACCTTGTTAAGTCCAAGTTAGTGTGCCGGTTAACCACACACGCTCCACCAACGACTCAGACAAAGTGTAAAGTGTAATTTCATGGATTAGCACCTTATTCACATTTTTCCTAAAGTAACTAAGATTGGGAATTTAATAAAACGTTTAGTTACTTTATTATATTCATCATACTTTGAATGAGAATTTATAAGTCCTTGTCTTACCCGTTCGGCTAACGACCCTCCACCAGTCAAGCAAGCGGTGGGTGAGAATATACACCCATTAAGTCACCATTTTATAGGCAACAACCTTATACCCACCTTATAGACCGGTTTCGTGAATGAGGCGTACTAGCGGTAAGACGACTTGTTCTTATACATATATATATATATATATATATATATATATATATATATATATATATATATATATATATATATATATATAATTATTAAATCATCATAATATAAGTATAAGGGTTGAATTTTAACTTTTAAAATTCTAGGGGTTGGAACTAAAGTTTTAACTTAACTTTACTTGTTCCAAAACTTGAGGGCAAGTTTTGTAACTTTCAAAACTTTTCATTTCTTGTAACTTATGAGTTTAATAGAGTCATAAAATGAAGACTCTTCATTTTTTATAACTCTTGTGTTTTCTTAATGGTTTTAACTCAAGTGTGACTCTTGGTTTTCCATAACTTAAGGATAAGTTATGAACTCCATTAAAACACATTATGATCAAGAATTAAACTACTAAATAGGTTACAAATAATTCCTATGATCATCTAAAACATCATAAGAACAAGAACATGAATATGAACACAATCAAAAATTACATAAAACTTTGTAATTTTGATAACTAGTTGTTTGTAAATGAATTAGCAAGACATTACACCACCAAAAAAACAAGTTTACATTTACTAAAACAGTTTAGGGTAATGTTTCTAATTCATTTTCCAGCAACTGAATCGAAATTATGCACTCATTCGACCCTACTCGCCGAGTGCATGAACATGACTCGCTGAGTTGGTTGAAGATACTCATGGACTCGACGAGTCCCCCCTATAGACTCGACGAGTCCATTCGCAGACAGCAAATTTCCGATTCTGTTTTCAACTTTTAAGCACAAATAAGAACAAACAAGCCTAGGCTCTGATACCACTGATGGGTTTTGAGCATTCTAACACTTCCTAAGTGTACATGCAACCCTAATAACCTTGGATCTATGTTTGTCTAATTTGTCAAGCAAAGTTGATTTCCAAGGTTATATTCCTATCTAGCATACATGGGGAACAATTTTAACATAAAGTATAGATAGAATAACTTACCTTGTTGTTGCTTGTGTTCCTTGAAACCTTGTGAGCCTAGCACCCCAAGTGTGATGCCTCAAATGCTTCACACAACACCAAATGCTCTTGGAAGAACTTATGAGAGAATACTCACTTCACAAAATCGGCCAAGCCCTCTATATTCTTAGTGTGTCCGATTTGGGAGGAGATCATGTTACTTATATAGTGTTGACACACATAGGGTTAAACCCTAATGTGTCATGACTCTTCATTTCCATGACCCATGGGTTTGTAACTCCCATGGAGCATCCATGGAGCATCCTATGGGTGGAACCCAACTTGATGATCCATGGAGCCTTTTAGCCCACTATACAAGATATGGATGATTTACTTAATCAACCCATATATTTAATTAGTTATCTTTTTGATCACTTAATTAATTCTAAATTAATTCTTGATCAAACTAATCAAATAATATTATTAATATATTAGAACTTATAATATATTAATAATCTCCAAGTGTTATTTCTCTCATTTAGTCTATCCAATTGCATGGTGCCATGCAACCCAAATGGACCATGCCGGGTCGGGTCAAGTACATACCGGAAAATAGTTATGGACTTAGACACCTTATCCAACATTCAGATCCTGATCTACAATCGTAGCTTTCCAAAGCCGCTGTCAACTCTGATCCTATCAAATATGCGTGTCCTTAGATAAGGGATCATATATTCCTCCATTCTAGATATCGTAAGACATGATTTCTAATCATTCTCTTTGTACTATTTCTCGATCTCTGATTTATGGTGACTAACTAATTGAACAAATCAAATTAGCCCTAGCCCAGCCGAGCATATACGTTTGTCATCACTAAATCATCGAGGGGCCCAAAGATATCGCTTTTGTCCTACTTTGGATAAAAGGAATGGATAAACTTTGACTCAATGTTTGCTTGCACTCACTCACCGAATCACACACAACAATATGTTTTATAACACCAAGTTACTAGCGCGTTTACATATTATCAATGTGCAACCGATTAGCAAGATACAACTCACACATCTCAGTTTCAAGAATATAAGATGTTATCTTCTCACCAATCACTCGTGATACAAGTCATGGAGTGATCCAAGTGAGCGTGGGTTTAATCCAATGCTCAAATTCATATTCATAAGCACTCATGAACGTTGCAGCAAACATTTGCTTATGTCTAATACTCTTTTAGACAATCCACACACCAATTCACGACGGTCTTCATTCATATCTACTTCCAACATATGAACGACTGTGGCCCGTTTGAATAATTTGATTATTCTTAATAAACTCAATTATTTTGGAAGTCAAAACATGCAAAGTGAAAAACACGAATAATACTAATCCCATATGGCCTCAAACCTTTGAGTATAAATAAAACTCCTTTTATTTATCACCATATTGATTACTCATTATTTGTCGTTTCGGATAATCAACTTCTAACTTGAATTTCTACACTTATCCCATGCTCATAGCATGCACACAATGTTTACCTATGGTTCTTACTTTGTGAAATAGGTCAAATTGAACACATTTCCACATTTCCAATCATTCTCATTTCACAACTCCAAATCCTTTTTCACAAGTGAAAGAATATCAAATTCTTGCTACTTATAGAATATGCTAGATTCTAACATTCTATGCAATGATTCTTTCGTAATGTCACTACACCAAAGTCACAAAGACTATTGCCAATGAAATTACAAAATCTTCTATCGGAGATTGTTACAAGACAATTCCTTAGATATGATGTCTTTCACTCAAAGTACATTCCTTTGAACATCCTTTTGCATAAAAGTTTCTAATCTAGACATAGATTTTCAATATTAAATTCCCAATATGGACTCGCATCCATATTTTTCATATGACAACTCATTCTTAATAGAATCTTATCTATTCATAATAATGTCGATATGGTTCATCCAATACCATGCTTCCAACTACTCACAAGCAACCAATCCTCGTAGAACTTTGGATTGTCCTTTGATAGTTGTTTAATTATTTTAGTCAAAACCGATTCTAGTCCCTTTTCCCTCTAAATGCGCTAGACATTTGGAAAATTTTAGAATGGTCAAATATTAAAGCATTTGCAATCGATCCTACACCCGAAGCATATGGGACACGACGCATAATGTTTTATTTGCTATGTTCTCAAAATTCGAATTGTGAAAAGGAATGTCGTAATCATAATTGAAATTTTAAGAACACACTATGTGCCTTTGACTAAATTTATTAACATTTCTCAACCTAAGCCTTTAGATTTGAAATGAAGCATAATATTCTCTCCCTTAATTATAGCAAAACAACTTTACAACGCTTACCACTTTGCAAGGTATAACTCTTGTTTTCTATAATTAATATTGCTAACTTGCAATACGTGCCTTAATAATCATACTATCATAACATTTATGCTCCCACTATCATGATGATTACTATAAAAAATATAACACTTATGCTCCCACTAGTTTCGACATGTATTCAAAACATCTTAACTTCCAGAAAAACAATACCTATTGAATTTCTTAAGTCCATGTTTCTAATACTTAATGCTTTGATAATCTTTTATCAAGGCCTCTTAAGCTTAAATACATTTGCCTTAAATAGTTCATATGTGTGTCTAAACAATTAAGACTAACTGCCAAACCTCACAATTCAAATCATGGAAAGGGATACCGTAACCATAATTGAATTCGAGAATGCAACTTTACAATCAATATCTTCTTAAAATCTTTCTTAGTGAAAGCATTTCCTCACAATCATTTTCATGAAGGAGGAAATCTTATGACACTTAGATTTAAACGGTGTATGTGTTCCTATCCATGTGAATTTGTTAAAACCAAAGTTTACGACAAATTCAAACTCATATGGACCGAACTTTCTTAATCTTGATTTCTTGCCTTATGGTAGCACAACTGCCCACCATGTCTTCCAAGTAGTTAAGCAGCTCACCTTTTCCTATCAATGTACCTTTCATTCATCTAGGTGCCTTTCCTTTTACGCGTTCAAAATGAGAACTCATAGAACTCACATGCATAATTAACTCAATTGGAAACAACACAAAAACAAAATAATGTTAACACGACAGGTTGTAAACCTCAACTCGTGTGCTAGTGATGATCGTTAAGGTTTATTTGATTTGTTCTTGAAACCTTTCAAGAGCATTAAGACTCCTACTGACTCCTTGACATATAAGATTCTCTTGTCAATAACCATTTCTTGACAAAACAAATATTCAAGAGTTAGTGTAGCTTTTATCAAAACACTTCATAAATTGGTTCTAGTTGGCCTTTGTCTTATCTAAGAGATCACAACTTTCCACATTTGATGAATGTTATAAACCTTTAATACTTTTCACTCATTGTCACAATCTTAACTTTAAGACTTGTTATTGGAATGAAGTATGATTGACTTCCTAATTTAACCATTTCTTCAATTCTTGATTCCTCTTCTTAGAGATACAATTGTACTAAGACTCACTTAGAGGATCAATTGAGACATGGTTCTTAATCATAAAGACCTATCATAAAGCATAAAAGGTACTCTCCCTTCTTCTTAGAATGGAGAAACTTTTATCTTTCTGCCTTCTTGATTATTATTCGTTTTGCTATTGATTTAAACCTTTTTAATCAATTCCGAATTATACTTAATCTTATAAGTATAATCATATTTACTAAACCTTTAGTAAATTATGACGAATATCTTTGTTACTCTTATGGTGGACTTGATCAACACACAACTTTGTGTGCTCGATCTCCTAGTCCTTTCACTTAACACTTTGTCAACGAATTAGTCTAATTTCCAAATATGAAATTTCTCATTCATCATGCAACCAAGTTGCGTGATTCCAAATTTCTGTCCAATTGAAACTTGGGTGATGAGAAACTCTCCCTATTTGGTAAATTCTCGACCTTACCATAAATAAGAATCATATCCATTTGTTGTAGAAATATTCAAACACCAATTTTTATAACGATTTCATTGCAAGGAAATAAACAAATAAATAAATAAGTCAAACGAAAATTTATTTCATTTATAAAATCAGCGGAAAACATTTGTCCTTACAATGCAAAATCCATTGAAAACTATGTATTTCAAAAAGAAAATTTCTAACAACTCTATCATGACTTTCTAAGCTCAAAATCTAATCTTCAAGTCCATGCGATCAAGATCCATTTCTTGTGATTAAATTCATCTTGCTCTTTCACCAAGCTTCCTTTCTTTTCACTGATCCTACAAAAACATTCAAATGTAATCTTATCACATCATGTATTTTGAATCAATGAATAGGAACTTAACGAAGTTAGAAAGTGGATTTTACCTGAAGCGCAGTCATACTCTTTGACTCTCTCATCTTTGGAATTTTTAGGCTCTTGGAGCAGACTTCTATCCAACGCCCTTTGTCTTGGCAGCAAATACAGGTCGCTTCTCTTAGAACATCCTCGAAAGCATGGTTGGTTGACTCTCCCAACAAATACGCTCCATTGCTTCGCCAAATCATTTCTGATTTAGCAGCAATGAGCATGTAAGTTTGGTCAATGAGGTTGTCGTCATGATCCATCATATAATACTTTCTTTTGAACTCATTATATGATTCAGGAAGTGGCTACAAAACCCAGTTTACAGCCAACTCATCCGGGAATGACACACCCAACATTATCAACCTATCAATGTGTCATTTCATTCCTAGAACGTGGGCTCACACGGATTTACCATCTTCATGTTTCATTTCCAACAGGGCTTTAGTGATATTGAACCTTTCAACTCTTCGATCTTGTGGGTTAGGGAGAACAATTGGAGGAGGTGGAGGAAGTGAAGCATGATTTCTTATTCCTCGATCGAATCGTGGAATACCATCTTCATGTGGAATGCTTGTTCCACGGGATTTGGGAAGACCATAGTTGTCGAACTTTGACATCTACAAAGCGGGAGAAAACAAATTCAAGTTAGTTGATCGATTGAGTCCTTAGTAAATCACCCAAATGAGATACTAAGGCTAGGACCCAACACAATACGCTACAACCTAGAAAAGGGATGCCGTAATCTAGTTGCAGAATATTTGAAGGTAAGTGAATGACGATTCACTAATTCCCACCATGAAAAACGAAAAAGAAATTTAAGTTTTAAATCTATGAAAACTCCTAGATCCTTTCAGATTCATTGAACATTTCAATGGCATGTTTAAATCTCGATATTACCCTCTTGTTTGTGACTGGGATGCCGAGGATCACAAAGCGGGTGTGAATAACCATGCAAACTTATATGGTGCCCTCACATCTTACAGTCACCTATTCGATGTGCCGGTAAACCACACACGCTCCACCGAACTATGACAAACATTGAGTCACCCTTTGCTACCTTTGCTTAGAACCATTTAGTGCGCCGGTAAACCACACACGCTCCACTAACGTCTTCGCAAGGGCACAAAGTGTAATTTTATGGAATTGCATCAATTCACTTTTTCCTAAGTAACTAAGATTGGGAATTTGAAAAACATTTAGTTACTTTGTATTTCATTATACTTATAATGGAAGGTTTCGTCCTATCCTACTCGTTCGGCTAACGAACCTCCACTAGTCAAGAGTGCGGTGGGTAAGAGTGGATACCCATTCAATCACTATTTTATAGGAAATTTCCTTAAACACCCCTTATAGACCAGCTTCGTGAATGAGGCCTACTAACAGTAAGACTGACTTTTACTCATACATATATATAATGTTAGACTTTTAATGTTATATATAGTATAGGCTGTATTTTACACTTTTAAAATACTAGGTGGTTAAAAAATTAATAATTATACTTTTAATTCAATTAAATTTCAAACCAAAACTTTTATGGATTTATTAAACCTCTTTTAATTATACACCTTAACTAATTAATAAAACCATCAGGGTGTGAATTGAACTTTTCAAAACATTACTAGGGTTTTAGAATTTAACATTCCTAATTAAACTTTTAATCAACTTTTAAATTCCAAAACTTGAGGGCAAGTTTCGAAACATTTCAAATCATTAGGGTTTAGAATTTAAATATACATCAAAATTAAACTATTTAATCAAAATTTAAATTCCAAAACTTGAGGGCAAGTTTTGAAACCTTTTTCAAAACATTAGGGTTTCAACTATTTAAATTTCAAAACAACAAAACTTTTGGGTTCAAATTTAAACTATAAAATTTAAGGGGCAAAATATGAAACTTTTCATAACAACAAGGATCAAATAAAAAATAATCTAAAATTAACAATTAATCACATAATTATCCATATTTGATTTATTTAATGATTTCTTGCAAAACAATTTATCAATTTAGTACAAATAATTAACCAATTATCATATAAGGAAACAATTATCTTATTAATTGATAAATATCTTCAATTAGATCAAAATTATAGTCAAATATATCATATAATCGGATTAATATTGATCTAACATGATAAGGTAACTATCCTAATGCAAAAACAGCAAGAAATCCCAAGATAAGCTCTATCTGATGAGTTGACTCGTCGAGTCAAGCCTGGACTCGTCGAGTCACCTTGGACTCGGCGAGTTCAGCTATGGACTCGGCGAGTCCAGCTTCCAGAACATCAAAAATTGAATTTTTCAGATATACAATGCATTAATACAATTGAAACCAAGCTAGGCTCTGATACCACTAATGGGTTTTGGTCCTAAGAACATCCTATGTGCTCATACAAACCCTAAAGCTTGGATCTAGGTTTCTCTATTGTACATGCAAGTTATCCAAGACTATAAACCCTAATTCTAGCATTCAAGTAATCATATTAACATGAGAATAAGTTTATAATGTTACCTTGATTGTTATGTAGCAATAACAATCCCAAATCTCCTTGTATTAACTTTGGAAGGCTTAGATTCACAAGTGTCACTCCTCTAATGGCTCACAAACACCATAACCAAGAGGATGAAGAGGAGAGAGGTTGGAGGCTACCAAAAACGTGTAGAAACCCTAACAATAAGCTTAAGCTTCGTTTTTGATCCTTAAGGGGTCTTTATATAGTTGGGCTATTAGGGTTATCTAACAAGGAAACCCTAATTTGGATGCTTAAGCCCTAAGTAACCCATAGACTCCTTTTAATCAAGCCCTTGGACGATTTCCTTATGGGCTTCCCCATAGAATTCATCCAACCCTTGATACAAGGCAATCCATGGCCCAGATTGCAATTATCTTATAATTACTATTCCAGTCCCTTAAGTTTAATTAATCTCTTTTAGTCACAAAACTAATTACCAATTAGTTATTGACTAATATTAATTAAACAATATGATTTCTCTCCATAATTCATCCTATCAAGTTGCTTTGGTGAAGGCAACCCAAAAGGACCGTGCACCATCGGGTCAAGTACATACCAAAATAGTTATGGACTTAGATACTAAACCAACAATTAAGGATATGGTGGTATTTTGTGATGCATCGATCACGATTTTAGGGGCGATACTCATGTAGCGAGGCAGATTCATAACCTATGTATCTATACAGTTGAAACCTCATGAGGCCAAGTATCCGACACATGATTTGGAGTCGGGGGCTGTGGTTTTCACCCTCAAGATTAAGCAACGTTATCTTGATGGGGTCAGATGTACAATCTACATGAATCACAAGGGTTTGAGTGTAATATTCCGATGATGAGGTATTTTCAATTATAACCCTAAGTAGGTAGAGTTATTGAAATTTATCCCTTATGCATGAGAAAGCTTGCAAAATGGCCCATAGTGAATTTTTTGTCATTATTTAGGCGGGCTTACATATGTTGGGTGTACCTAGTATACATGGGGTGTACGTGTCTAAGCCAAAAAGTCTAGTTTTCAGGGTTTGGACCCTCTTCAAAAATCCTTAAGTCCCCAACTTACATTCTTTCATTAGCGTCCAACTCACCTTCGTCCCCAAACAAACCTTAATCCATTTTGAGCACTCTTGAGGTTTGTGTGTGTTTTGGATACCTTAAAGGATAGAGGAAGAAGAAAATATCATCTTGGAGGAGTAGGACTCTTTGGGTCCAGAATGTCATCAACATTTGGTATCATTTGGAGGTAAAAATATTTGAACTTGATGAAGCTATGCATAGCTCTAAGATAGCTATGAAGTTTGTGTCCTTTTGGTCCCATTAGTTTGGTATTTTGAGTATGAGCTACTCCATTCCATTTAAGCTGTCCTTTCAGACCTTTTGAGGGGCTTAAAAGAATAAAAACTTGGTCTTGATCATTTCTTCCCTTCCATGAACGAGTTACAAGGTCTTAATGGGTTAAGTTGTTAAGGTTTTTAGTGTTGAGCCCTTTTTGGCCATGCAAGACCATAAAGTTAGAAACTTTATGGTCAAAGACGAAATTTGGGGCTTGGACCTGACTTTGGACGTATGTAATTGATGTATTAAGCTCTTAATGAGAAATAGGGTTAACCAGGTGTGTACATTAGGCGTACCAAACGGTACATTGTGCATACGCGGTCAAGGTCCTAACTTCTATGTCAAGTAGAGTACACCCTGCGTATAAATGAGTACGTTTAGCATACTCACCTGGGTTAACTCTGCTGGTTTTTTAATTTGACCTTTGACCAAGTCTGGCCTGAGGGTATTTTAGGTAAATTGAGTGGTATTTGAGATGGGTAATTATTTGGTGTTTAGGTGACCATTTGAGTTGTCATTTAGAGCTGTGTTCTGTTAGATATCTTTGCAGACTAAGAGGTGAGTTTTCCTCACTGTACTTACAAGTCGAAAGCACCGAGGCCAGCCCAATAGATTGATATAATGTTGCATATTGAGTTATAATATGTTTAGTATGCAATAGAACTGTTTGATTATCAAATATTTACTGATATGCGTTAGATTGGTAGATCTATATGTAGTGATGATTGAATTGCGTATGGAAAGAAAATCAGAGTAAAAATAGATTTAGAAAACACAATCTAAATAATATCTGGTTGGCTCATTATATTTCTTGATCAGAGAATATAAGAGGAAAGACAAAATGATTACAAATGAGAGTCTAAGTTCTTCTCCTATAAGTGTATCCATCCCATATTTATAGGGATACTGACATCACAAAAAATATAAGGACATTCGACATTACAAGCTTCGAAACTAAAGCGTCCTTATAATAAAATTACAAACAGACTTCGACATAACAAACAACAAAGACATATTCGACATCTCACAATAACCTTCGAACCCTAACATTCTCCCCCTTTATGAGAAATGTCGAATCTAAGTTGTTAAACTTTGAGCAGCTTGATGCAATATCCTTCTTAGTTCAGTGTACCAATTAACAACCTTTCGAATTTCAACTTTTTCTTTGTTGTTGTTCTTGGCACAACTATTCATTCGAACTAATAGATTTGTTAATGAGAATAAGTGTATCTCTCAACATCATAGACTTGGAATAATTTTTTTGTTGTTGTTGCCCTTCTTATTCTTACCAACAAACACAATTCCAAGAGGTTTAAGACAAATCTCCCCATCTTCATAATCTTTCAAGTTGAATTGATTCTTTGACAATAATTTGGGACCTAAAACCTGATTTCCCAACATTGTAGCGAACTCAACATCAGTAGAGCTGAAGCACCATAATAGCCATCGATGAAGCCTTTATATGTGCGAACCCCGTCAAAAAATCATCTTTATTTGTTTTACTTTAAAGATCCATTTTCAGCCCACAATTGAAACATCTTTTGGGTTGGGAATTAATCTCCAGGCCTTGTTTCTTTTGAATTCAGCAAGCTCAATGTGACATCCCCAAAATCACGGCCATAAAAGACCAATTTAATTTATGCTTTTAAAACAATTTCCGAGTAATCCTTTGATTAAAAGTGTTGCGGAATTTGTTCCCAAAACGAAATATGATAAAAATAAGATTTACCAAAGCATTTCTTAGAGAAATGTATTTTCATTGTATAACAAAACTCGGGATGTCATGTTCCGATAAACAGACCAAAATCATAAACATTACATTACAGACCTTACAACAATTATATAAAACAACAAGTCTATAATCCAAAAATAACTTAACAAGTCATCCATCTTATGCCCTTGCGCCACTACCTGTAATACAAATAAATTGAGTGGATCAGGCTTGGGAGCCTAGTAGGCATATAGGGTTTTCAAACCGCAATAAATAATTATATTTAATTTCACCCACCAACAATAACCCGATTACTCATTCCTGTTATCCTCACTTTACGTCCCTAAAACAACATGTATCTTAAGGGACCTAATCTAGGATTTTCACCGGGACGAACATTACTGCAAAGGGGTTTCCTCAACAGTAAATGTACTAAAGGCAACCATGAGGGGGATAGAGTACACTGTTGAACACATCATTCCCAACACCTACAGGTTATGAGCCTGCTAGCGTTCCACAGGACTATCTAGAAAGAGTCTCTGGTCGTTATCCATACTCCCCTGAATAACTAGATCAACAACAACAACATCGAGGCCTCTCATCTGTTTATCACACATCAACTATCTACCCATGTTCAACCCAACATATTTGTAGATATATATATATATATATATATATATATATATATATATATATATATATATATATATATATATATATATTTATACATAATTTAAAACCTGCATAGCATTCTCATTCAATACATATTCCAATCAACAGATGAGACACATACACATAACACGTATTTCATAGAGAATAAATCATATCTATGAGATAGAAGAAAGTGAATTTACATTCACATATATAAAAACAAAATATACACATAACACGTATTTTGTATAAAATACTTCATAATTATGTGTTAGAAGAAGGTAACTACACACTCACTTGATCAGAAGATGATCGGACAACACTACGACTCTAAGAGTAGTATTCTTCGGTGAAACTGGGTTCACTTCACTCACCGGGCTCCTTACGGGCAGAGCTTCAGCTCGGAAACTCTTTTCTTTGCGGTATCATCGAGCTTCGGGTCTCGGGATGATACCAGGGCTTCGGGGGTACTTCTTTGCACGTAAATCGAGGTAATATGAGTGAGAGGAGAGAATTTGAGCAACCAAACTCGGCTAACCCTTCAAATCTATTTATTGGGAAAAATTTGACTTTGCCACGTCGTGGTAGCTGGGTCGTCACTGCATGCATCATTGCAAGTGGGTCTAACAAACTTTAGAGCTCCTGCCACGGCGTGGCACTATTACCAGGTCGTGGTGGCTGACAGTTTTGGGGTTTTGCGCCCTGAACTTCAGAAATTCATAACTTTCGCATACGAACTCCATTTTCGACGTTCTTTATATCGAAGCGAAGGTGAGAATACACTCTACAACTCTCGTTTAGACTCTGTTGGCTAATTTTTACTTTATTTTTAATATACTATAAATATATTACTTTTATATTATTTTTAGTAGGCCGGGACACGAAAACTCCGTTATAAATTCATAACTTATTCATCGGACGTCCGTTTTCGCCTATATTTTTATCGTTTCACTATTATTAACGAGATATTCAATTCTCGTTTAGATTGTTTCATCTCAAAATCACTCGATCTCAAATCGATGATTCGGGCTGCATACTACTAAGTCGAAACTTCAGAAAATCATAATTTCCTCATACAAAGTCAGATTTGGGCGTTCTTTTTATGAGCGCTCTCGGTTTAACGTATTCTATGACTTTTGTTTAGATTACTAACGCTAGATATCGCTCTATCTTAAATTCGTATTTTACATCATTCCACGTCGTCCCGGTTCTATCGCGAAACTTCGACAGGTCATAACTTCTTCGTTATAACTCGGATTTCGACATTCTTTATATATTCGGAAACCTCGTTTCATCTACTACAACATTATCCATAGATATAGGGTTTATCTAACATTTCATTTTGACGCTTATTTTTATCCTTAATTTTTTTAAGTCACACAGTTAAGCACAAAACTCATAAAACTCAAATAATACACTTCTATTATTTCAAAACGGGTTACAAAGGTTAACCTAGACTATTATATCAACATTAATGAGAAGCCCAGAAACACAAGCGTTACACTCAGATTGCATAGAAACAACCCGATCACGATGATCCGTAGCAGCCTTCACTGATTTAGGTTCAATTTTCGAAGTAAAAACATTGATCATGAAAAATTCCTGGTGTACATTAAGTACCTCATTCTTTGCATGAAGTTGAGCGCGTGTTAACACTCCATCATGAGGGTCACCAAGAACTTGTTCCTTTGGATGACTTCGAGTCTATCTATCCATTGGAGGATATGCAGGATCAAAGTCCAATGGTGCATCTTCGAACATTTCTTTAGTTTCGGATCCTTCACCTACATTTGAAAAATTATCATTAATCTCATGAAATTCATTATCCAGAACATTCAAAACATTTATATTATTTCCAACTCTCTTCCCCTTGATAATCAGATTATTGTTAGATTGCTCCCCCTCGACATCAACATTCATTCTTTCTCTCTCCCCTTCAAAAGCATGCTCCCCCTCAACTTGACTAGACGAATTCAAGTGCTCCCCCTCAACTTGAACATTCGGTACAATAGCCAGACTTTTATTTTTTCTGGAAGAATTTCTTGATGAATATGAATCATTTTTATCTTATGTTAGAGAGGAATCATCAGAATGTTTTCATGCTTCAGGCACTCGATTGTCATCAACATGAACTTCTGCATCAATAGCCCAATCTGGAACACTAAAAATGAAATCAAAATCAAAATCTAATGAACTAATAGTTTCAGATTCTTCATTTGACTCATTAATGATTGGTTTTTGTTCAAAACACTTTTCGACTCTTTTGACATAATGATCATCGAATGTGAGATTAAAGGTTTCTTCGATTTTCCTAGTTCGTTTGTTGAGCACCTTGTATGCCAAAGAATTATGAGAATAGCCTAAGAAATTTTGAAAGATTATCCTTAAGATTCTCAATGAAAAACCTGCAACCAAAAACATGGAAAATTTTAACATTGTGTTTCCTGTTATTAATGATTTCATATGGGGTTACATTGAATTGTCTATGAATAAATGACCGATTTTGAGTAAAACAAGTAGTAGAAACAGCTTCAGCCCAGAGATACTGTGGAAGATTCGCATAAGTCAACATTGTTCGTGCAGTTTTGCAGAGTCAACAATTCATCCTTTCGACAACACCGTTCTATTGAGGTATGTAAGGAGATGAGAAATTGTGTGAAATCCCTTAGTCAGATAAAAACGATTCAAGAACCTTGTTCTTCAATTCTGAGCCATTATCACTCTTGATCTTGCAAACCCTCTTCTTTAGACTTAACTCAATGTGCTTGATGAAATCAATCATCACTTGAGATATTTTTGATTTTAAAAGAAGATAATATACCCATGTAAACCTACAAAAATCATCAACTATAACCAAAATATACCTCTTTTTTTTAGCGTTTCAATTGTCGAAGGACCACAAAGGTCAATATGAAGAAGTTCCAAAGGTTCAATGATCTTCGAATGAATCACAATTAGTTGTCCTTGTCTATGTTGTTTTATTTGTTTGCAAGTTGCACATAAAGTATCATTATCAAATTTTAAAACTGGCAAACCTCGAACAAGATATTTTGCCACCAATTTATTGAGATTCCTAAAGTTCAAATGAGACAGTCTTCGATGCCATAACAACCTTATATCCGAGGAAGCTTTCGAAAGTAGACAAACTGAAGGAAAACCAATAATAGGTTTGATGTCAAGTGTAAAAATATTGCCTTTTCTCTTTGATTTACTGGCACACCCCCGAACCAGACGATGGAAACGTCCGAGGGCTCGCGTGACTTAAATTGAATATCATCACAATTAATATACATGAATCATAACATAAACATCACCATGCATTAATGTATTACAACTGGATTTTTTCACATCAAGTGCATTGTTTTAACATTACATATCCATACATAAATTGTTTGATAAATATCATAAATAAAACACCCTAACATACTTGGTACTTATTCTTTGGCTTACCTGTTACCTAAGAATACAAGTTATTTTGAAAAAATGGTCAACATATGAAATGTTGGTGAGCTCATAAGTATGTTGTGATAAAATGTTTTTGTGTAGTTTTGAAAACCCAGAAAATCCGATATTTTCTAAAAAGACCATTGTTTATATAAAAAAAAGTGTGAAGATTCGTACAATATGCATGATGATTTCAAAACGTGTATAGTTGAAGAACTTAGTATTATACATACAAGTGAAAATGTTGAACTTCCCCAGAAAACCCGATGTTTTCCAACTACATAAAATTCAGCGATTTATCAAATTGTTATACCACCACAATGAATGATTTTTTAATAATCTTCATTGATTACTCACGTAGTGTTGGATTAGTTAAGGTTTGTGAGTTGTTATAAGCATGCGTTAGAAATGCCTAGTTTATAACTACAGTTTTCGAACGATCCTTAGAGGTGTCGCTCATTATAGCTCACTTAACCCAACCACCTTGATTACTCTCGATTATCACCTAAATCTATTTACGCTGATTACTCATAAGCCTAGCAAACGAGGAAAGGAGGGGTACAATCCTGCTACTTCCGTGAGTTTACTTTAGGCCATCGGGAATGCAAAAAGCTCGTTGGCCCACCTCGCATTTGTCTAACTTGACCTTACTGGCAATACTATTGGATCACTAATACCCAAAAGCATTTGAGAGCCAATTAAGGTCCCTTTATATGGAATTGGACCATAGGAGGCCCAATAACACATAAGCGTTATCCCGTTGGGCCCAAATATCATGATAATGGACTTGCAAGGTCCAACAAGCATGATCTAAAACTTCTAAGCCGAACGTTTGAATAATTACTCATCTTAGGTTTCACATATCTATTGTAGGGTTCGATTTTTACAGTTGTTGTAATGGTATCGATTCGAGACCGATCGATTCGTTTGTAACGATATTTGGAGTTAAACGTGTATTCGTCTTTTGATTTTTAGGCAGTCGTGGTTTTTGCATTTTGACTAGATGAAACAATTTGTTTAAAAGTAGAGGTTTGCCCCTTTTTACCTTTCTTTTTATAAAAATAACAAATTTAGTCCTTTATATAAAAGAAAGGACATTTTTAGCACTTTAAAGTTTTTCTTGACGCCTTTGCATCATAAATTTATTGAAATGATGGTTTTAACTCAAAATTTACTTTGTTAACTATTTTAGTCCTTTTAGGAAAAGAATTTTCGGTTAAAACCCAACTTTTCACAATTTTTACAGTTGTGGCCTGAAATCCAAAAACTTACATTTTTGATCCTTTTTGTGAATAAAAACCATTTTTGACCCTTGGAATAGTTTTATTACACTTATTAACCCCTGATTTGCAGAAAGTTTCATTTCAGCCCCTTTAAATGACATTTTTCGCAATTTTTGGGCTTATTGGGCCGAAAACCCCAAAATTAGCCCATTAAGCCAAAAATTTACATTTTTAGTCCCTTTAAAATTTTAATATTCAAAAAAAAAAATTATTGAAACTGTTTTGACTATTTTAACCCTTAAGAAACCGTGACTTGGCAACTTTTAACCCAAGTTTGGTATTTTTGACAATTTAAGCCCAAAAATGGTTTTATGTTGGAAATATGCTCATCATAATCTTATAAGTTATCATTCTTGACTAATTAAGTGTAACATAACTTAAATCATGTTTGTTTCCTTTCCCATGTTCTAGATCTCAAGTTTCACCCCTTGATGGTTGCATGTTCATCATAGAAACACATAAAAACACTCATACATGCATGAAATCACACATAGCATACACATACACATAGATCTACACATTTTTATTGTATTATCCCCCATAAAACACATAAAAACCAAAAAGAGAGGGGTATGAAGCTCACCTTCAGTTGTAGGCTCGGTTTTTAAGAAGATTGGGGAAGTTTGATGTTATTTTCGGCCCTAGCAAGTCTTCTTGGGTTGATTTCGAACTTAGAGGGTTTCTAAGATGGTGATAAAGAGTTTAACTAAGTTAAGAAGAGATTTTTGCTGAAATGAAGTAAGTAGATCATAGATCCAAGCATGATCTTACCTTAGATGATGAATTTGTGGGGTAATCTCCTTGAAAAACTTCCTAATCTCGAAAACTTGGTGAAGAAAGGAGAGAGTTTATTTGAAAGTGTTGAAGTGAGATGTGTGTGTGTGTGTGTTTGTGTTGTTTCGACCAAGAGAAGAAGAGAGAGGGGAAGAGAGATTAAATGAAGTGATGGTTGCATGGAAATATGAGTTACATGCATGGAAATCCAAGAGAAAATAATGAGCTGGCATAACAAAAGTAAACTTCCATTTCTTTTCTCTTTTTTTATATATATAGATATAGATGGGCCGAGAGAAAGGATGAAAGAAAAGAATTGTTGGGCCTTTGGTGATTAAATCCAAATCATGGGCCCATGTTGACGATTTTCGGCCCATTAGGCTCCTAGGGTGCCTCATAGCCCAATTTGTCAAAGAGAATAAATTTTATGGCCCATTTAGGTTAATTGGATTTGTTATGGTCCATTAAGTCCCATTAAAGTATTTTATTTCATTCTAGGCCCAATATAGCCCAAAATATTAAAATAAATGAAAGTGGGTCCAATTAGAGCCCATTTAAGAGTTCTAAGCCCAAGATAGTAAAATAGGAAGCTTATTGGCCCATTAGGCCCAATAAACAAATCCTAGTCCAAAATGGACTTAAACTAGGATTTATAGGGTTTCCAATTCTTATTGATTATTTGCAGTGCTTGAATGAAGTGTTTGATGGATGTTTTGTTGTTATTAAAGAAGCATCATACATGCTTTCACATTGTTGGTTCACATTTGTTATCATTGTTCAATGTTTACAAGGCACCAAATTCCTAGTTATGACATCACTAGGGGTGTTAATTTATGATACGATACGACAAAAATACACGAAACGAAACGAAATCAGGACGAAATCAAAATTCGAATTCGTGTTCGTGTCGTTTTCGTGTCAAGATTCAAAAACACGATGTCGTATCGTGTTGTGTTCATGTTCATAAATCGACACGAAATTGACACGATTAAGCATGTGGTTGTCGTGTTTTTTGTTTTTGTCGTTTTTGTCGTGTTATATATCTTTAAGTATGAACGAAATACACTAATAGTTATGTAATATTATATTTTTCGTGTCATGTCGTGTTTCAATTGGTTCGTTTTCGTGTTAATGAAAAAAACACGACATCGTGTCGTGTCGTGTTCGTGTTATACAAAACCTTGTTGTGTCATGTCGTGTCAGACAAAAACACAACACGACTGCCCGATTTGACAGCCCTAGACATCATCCCCCGTTAGAGGGAATTTTGTCCCGAAATTCTTTTGAAAGCTAGATTTGACAATGCGAGAATAGGTGAGGGTACTTCTGCTTCATCTGATCTTCGCGTTCCAATGTGAATTCTGGCCTACGCTTCGCGTTTCACCGTACCTTGACAATGGGAATGTGACTTTGCTTAGTACGCTTCACCTCCCTGTCCATGATTTCGACTGGTTCTTCGACGAACAGGAGATTCTCGTTGATTTCTATTTCTTCAAGGGGAATGAAGAGGGTTTCATCGGATAAGCACTTTTTCAAGTTTGAAACATGGAAAACAGGGTGTACACTGCTGAGCTTAACGGGTAGCTGCAGTCTGTACGCCACTGGACCAATTCGGGCAAGAATCTCTAAAGGTCCAATGTATCGTGGATTCAATTTTCCCCATTTTCGAAAACGAATGACTCCTTTCCAAGGAGATACTTTTAACAACACCCACTCCCTGACTTGAAACTCCAAGGGCTTTCGCCTTTTATCAGCATAGCTCTTCTGTCGGCCGCACGATGCTTGTAGTCGGGCTCTGATTTGAACTATATTTTCTGTTTTTTCACGTATGATCTACTATCCTATCAACATCTTGTCTGATGTCAGTTTTTTCGCTAGTTGGGTGTCACCTACCTCAGCCCAACACAATGGTGATCTACATTTACGCCCATACAACGCCTCGAAAGGAGCAACCTTGATGCTCGTGTGGTAACTGTTGTTGTATGAGAATTCGACTAAGGGCAAGTGGGTATCCCATGACTTCCTAAAGTCTATCACACAAGCGTGAAGCATGTTTTCAAGTGTCTAAATGGTTCGCTCGCTTTGACCATCCATTTTTGGATGATAAGAAGTGCTCATGTCGAGATGTGTTCCTAGGGCTTTTTGAAGTGATTGCCAAAAACGCAAGTGAATCTACTATCTCTATCTGAGATGATAGACATTGGCACTCCATGGAGTCTTACAATTTCCTTGATGTATAACCTCGTAAATCTGTCGACTATGATATGGTGTCCAATCCATCTGATGGCTTGGGTAGCTTGGTCACAAAGTCCATAGTAATCCTCTCCCATTTCCACTCGGGAATTTCTAGTTGCTATAATAGTCCTGAGGGCTTCTGATATTCCACCTTTACTTTAGCGCAAGTAAGGCATTTGCTAACATAGGTGGCAATCTCTGCCTTCATGTTAGGCCACCAATAGTGTTGCTTAATATCCAGGTGCATTTTGTCTAAGCTTGGATGGATGGATTATCGCGTCTTGTGGGCTTCATTCATGACTACCTCTCTGAATCCCTCAAGTTTAGGGATCCCAAATGCGGTTCATGAAATAGTATGTTCCGCCCTCTTTCACTTAGAGATTCTTTTCCATTCCTCGCAATGCTTCGCTTGTTTTGTTCTCTTCTTTCATGGCATCAGAATGGGATGCCCTGATCTGAGAGGCTAAATGGGATTAGATGGTTATCGAGAGAGTTTTCACACGACGATTTGAGTATTCTTTCCTACTCAAGGCATCGGCTACCACGTTAGCCTTGCCTAGGTGGTACTTGATCTCACACTCATAATCGTTTAGTAACTCAACCAATCTTCATTGCCTTATGTTCAATTCTTTTTGATTTAGGATCTGCTGAAGGCTCTTGTGGTCCATAAAAATGGTGCACTTTGTACCGTACAGGTAGTGCCTCCAAAATTTTAAGGCGGAGACCACAACTCCCAACTCCAAATTGTGAGTTGCGTATTCACTTTGTGATGCATAAGCTATCACCTTCCCACGTTGCATAAGTACGCAACCTAAGCCATGATTCAATGCGTCGCAATATACTATGAAATCTTCTGTTCCTTCCGGTAATGATAGCACCGGCACGTTGCAGAGTGCTTGTTTCAGAGTTCGGAATGCAGCTTCCTGCTTGTTTGTCCATTCAAACGGTACGCCCTTTTGTGTAAGCATGGTAAGCGGTTTGGCTGTCTTAGAGAAATTTTAGATGAATCTCCTGTAATAGCCTGCGAGACCCAGAAATTGGCAAATTTCTGTGGGTGTTGTTGGGACTGCCCATCCTTCGATGGCTTTGACCTTAGAAGGATCCACGTGTATTCCTTCTTGGCTAACAACATGACCCAAAAACTTCACACTACGAAGCCAAAACTCACACTTAGAGAGCTTTGCATATAGATTTTCGGTTCTCATGGTTTCCAGGATTTGTCGAAGATGTTGGCCATGCTCTTCTTCGCTTCGAGAATAAACTAGAATGTCGTCAATGAAAACAATTACAAAGTTGTCGAGGAATGGTCGGCAGATTCGATTAATTAGGTCCATGAATGCAGCAGCGGCATTCGTTAGACCGAAGGGCATTACAACAAATTCATAATGTCCATATCGAGTTCGGAAAGCGGTTTTGGGGATATCCTTTTCACGGACCTTGAGTTGATGGTGCCCAGATCGCAGATCTATCTTTGAGAAGTAACTAGCTCCTTGGAGCTGGTCAAATAGATTGTCGATTCGTGGAAGTGGATTGCGATTTTTGATAGTGAGTTTATTTAGTTCTCTATAATCAATGCACATCCTAAAAGATCTGTCCTTCTTCTTGACAAAGAGAACTAGAGCTCCCCATGGTGAAAAACTAGGTCGAATAAATCCTTTATCCAAAAGTTCGCTGAGTTGACTGGACAATTCTTGCATCTCTGTAGGAGATAATCGGTAAGGCGATTTAGCGATGGGAGTGGCTCCTGGCACAAGGTCAATTCAAAATTCAATTTGTCTTTCTGGGGGTATCCCTGGAAGATCATCAAGGAAGACATCCGGGAATTCGTGAGCTACTGGGATGTCTTGAATATTGACTTCCTCCTTGGATTTGTCCACTATATGAGCCAGGAACGTTAAGTCCTTCTTTCGCAGATACTTCTGTGCCTTGATGCACAAGATAAGATAAAGGTTTGGGTTGGGTTTGTCTCTGTATAGAATTCGGGTTTCGCGATTTAGGAGGTGAAGGCGAATGGCCTTCTCGTGACACATAACTTTGGCATGGTGGGGGCTTAACCAATCCATGCCAAAAATCACATCGAAACTCCTAATGGAAACAGGCATTAACTTTATTTGAAAGACATGTTGATTTAAGGCTAGGGTACATCCGATATAGATTTCCCCGTTGGATTCTGTTTTTCCATTAGCCATCTCCACTGTGAAGGTTTCATCGAGCTTTTGGGGTTGTTGTTTTAACAAGTGTTTAAATTTATTGCTCACAAAACTTTGCTCTGCTCCGGTATCAAATAGGATGCATGCATAAGTGTGGTTTAGGAGAAACGTACCGGTAACAATAGTGGGATCTTGAACCGCTTCTCCCTGTTCCATAGCTAGCACCCTTCCTACTCCTCCGTTTCCAGAGTTTTTGGTGTTGGGGCAGTTTCGACGGATATGCCGAGTCGTTACACATCCATAGCAGGTAGGGCTTGACCCTGTGTTATTACCACCATTGTTGTTGTTGTTGTTTTTGTTGTTTTTTCTTTGTTGTTGATTCCGGGGAGGGTAGGTTCTGCAATACCTTGCCGTGTGACCCTTCCGATTGCAACTGGTGCACTGCATCTCTCTACATTTTGTTTCACTTAGGAAGATTACTGGAATAAGGCCTAGGAGCACTTGGAGTAGCTGAGGCTGGAGCATGTGGTGTGGGTGTAACTTGGGTGGTTGCAGCATTGACTGTCACTGTTTGTTGCTTCTTAGGCGATTTTGAGCTTTGACGTCCCTTCCTCTTGTTGCTCTTTTCCTTCTTACCTTCAGCCTCCATCAGCTTCTCACCCTTCTTGTTGTTGTGGTCATACGACTTCTTGGCTAATCTCTTGGCACTGTCGAAGGTTTCGAGATTTGAAGCTATTACGTTTCCTTGGATCGGGGAGGTTAATCCCCAGATGAATCGCTCGATCTTCTTTCCTTCTGAGGTGATCATGCCAGGGCACAACAGAGACAGTTCGCTAAACCTTGATATGTATGAATCTATATCAGAGTTTCGGACGGTGAGATTCCACAACTCTTGCTCCATCTTCTGGATTTCGCCACAAGGGCAGTACTCGGCCATCAACATTTCTTTCATCTCGGTCCATGGCATGGAATTGGCTACAGGAAGAGTCATGGCTTCTACATGTCTGTTCCACCAAGTGAGAGCTTGGTCAATGAAAGTGCATGTGGCAAACTTCGCCTTCATTTCCTTAGCGCATTCGCATATCTTGAACACTGATTCCACCTTCTCAATCCACCTTTTTAGCGTTATCATTTCCCCAGTGCCATTAAAAGTTCGTGGCTTAGTGTTGGTGAAGTCTTTGTATGAGCATGCCTTAGTAGGTCCTTGATTCATCCCATTGTTTGAACTTCCAGCCCATTGTCTGTTGACTCCTCCATTGTTCCCATGGTGAATTTGTGCCATTGCTGCGGTGACCGCAACAGATACAGCTGCTCGGAATCTAGCTGAGTCGGCTTCGGGTGGGGTTGGCCCAGGGTTTCTGCGGGTTGGTCTTTGAGGCCTCTTTCTATCACGAAACGGAAAGATGTTGAGTGCCCAAGTTTTTGGTGGGTTTGTGGCCTAATGACTAGGTTTATATCATGTATTTAGGTAGTTCCACATATCAACATCTAAACATAGAAGCATAGCACAAAACAAGTAATAACGTTACAATAAAATGCATATATTTTTCGTTGATAATATTCGTACATTGTTACATGAAAATTTGCTCTAAACATCATACATAAGCGGTGCAAGTTTGACACCATAACGACACTATGAGTAGTGTAATCACTTAAACATAGAGTCGATGGTACATAGCAGATCATAGTGCATAATACTAGGGAATGATAAGGCTAATCCTAGTCGCGGTGGGATGTGCCAGGGGGTGGTGCTGTGGAAGTGGACGCTCCCTGTAAGCGACCCACCTGTCGTTCTGCATCTTGGAGTCGAGACTCCCACCTTACCTACCTCATCTGGAACTCTCGGATGACCTCTCAGGTCTCCTGCTCTGCACGCTCGACCCTAGTCTGCATCTGGTGATCTAATCGGTGGTGCTCTGAGCTAGGTCGCTAGTGTTCCGCAATCATCTCACCATGATCAGAAGAGCACGATTGGTTGGTCCTCTATCCTTCAGGTCATAGAACTCGCGGGACATGCCGAACGAGGGTCGCTGTCCCTGTTGTCTGCTCCACTTCCAAAGATAAATACCCCAGGGGGGTGTTGGACTAATGGGGCCCACCCGATAAGCGGGCACCCTAATCAGGTAAGGGGGTTGGTGACTTCAGACTCCGCATCCAGATCACCCTCTTTGTCATCACGTGGTTCCTCCTCGAATCCTCCTTCGGCTTCCTCTTCATCCTGGTCCATCACTGGCTCAACAGGTCGATCCTCAGCTTCTTCCTCGGGTTCCTCTTCAGGCTCCTCCTCGGGTTCCTCCTCATATTCTTCTAGCCATCCATTATTTCCTTGGTTAGGGAAATAAGGATCACCGGGGTGGTGGAAACCAGCCATGCTGTCTGTGAGAGTGCATAAACATGTTATCATTATTCCTAAGATGTTTTAATTATTGTATAAGTTGTGTTGATGTTCTTCTTTTTGGTAATAGAGGGGTACGTTGTTAGGTTCACTTATTATCGCAATTTCCTCGGGGCCTGCGATAGTTGTACCTCAGAGGGAATGTAGTTGATCAGGCTACATTCACTTCTTAATACAACTATGAACAGTCCTGGCTTAACCGAGATGTCAGCATTATCTTGTTTGGTTTGGTATTATGCTATATTTTTTGTGTCTTGCGAGAAGGAGTGTTTTATCGTTGTGTTTTGTTCAGAGTTGTTTTGTCCCCTTTTTAGTTTATAGTTGCATATCAATGTGTGGTTAGATATGCTAGTTCACTATAAACAGAGCTCTGATACCAACCTGCCACACCCCCGAACCTGGCGGTGGAAACGTCCGAGGCTTGTGTGACTTAAATTGAATATCATCACAATGAATATACATGAATCAAAACATAAACATCACCATGCACCAATATATTACAACTGGAATTGTTCACATCAAGTACATTGTTTTAACATTACATATCCATACATAAATTGTTTGATAAATATCATAAACAAAACACCCTAACATACTTGGTACTTATTCTTCGGCTTACCTGTTACCTGAGAATACAAGTTATTTTAAAAAAATGGTCAACATATGAAATGTTGGTGAGCTCATAAGTATGTTGTGATAAAATGTTTTTGTGTAGTTTTTAAAACCCAGAAAATCCGATATTTTCTGAAAAGACCATTGTTTATAAAAAAAAAAGTGTGAAGATTCGTACAATATGCATGATGATTTCAAAACGTGTATAGTTGAAGAACTTAGTATTATACATACAAGTGAAAATGTTGAACTTCCCCGGAAAACCCGACGTTTTCCAAATACATAAAATACAGTGATTTATCGAATTGTTATACCACCACAATGAATGATTTTTGAATACTCTTCCTTGATTACTCAGGTAGTGTTGGATTAGTTAAGGTTTGTGAGTTATTATAAGCATGCATTCGAAATTCCTAGTTTATAACTATAGTTTTCGAACGATCCTTAGAGGTGTCGCTTGTTATAGGTCACTTAACCCAACCACCTTGATTACTCTCGACTATCACCTAAATCTGTTTACGCTGATTACTCATAAGCCTAGCAAACGAGGAAAGGAGGGGTACAATCCTTCTACTTCCGTTAGTTTACTTTAGGCCATCGGGAATGCGAAAGACTCGTTGGCCCACCTCGCATTTGTCTACCTTGACCTTACTAGCAATACTATTGGATCACTAATACCCAAAAGCATTTGAGAGCCAATTAAGGTCCCTTTATATGGAATTCGACCATATAAGCATTATCCCTTTGGGCCCATAGATCATGATAATGGACTTGCAAGGTCCAACAAGCATGATTTGAAACTTCTAAGCCGAATGTTTGAATAATTACTCATCTTAGGTTTCACATATCTATTGGAGGGTTCGATTTTTACGGTTGTTGTAATGGTATCGATTCGAGACCGATCGATTCGTTTGTAACGATATTTGGAGTTAAACGTGTATTCGTCTTTTGATTTTAGGCAGTCGTGGTTTTTGCATTTTGACTAGACGAAACAATTTGTTTAAAAGTAGAGGTTTGCCCCTTTTTACCTTTCTTTTTATAAAAATAACAAATTTAGTCCTTTATATAAAAGAAAGGACATTTTTAGTACTTTAAAGTTTTTCTTGACGCCTTTGCATCATAAATTTATTGAACTGATGGTTTTAACTCAAAATTTACTTTGTTAACTGTTTTAGTCCTTTTAGGATATGAATTTTCGGTTAAAACCCAACTTTTCACAATTTTTACAGTTGTGGCCTGAAATCCAAAAACTTACATTTTTTATCCTTTTTGTGAATAAAAACCATTTTTGACCCTTGGAATAGTTTTATTACACTTATTAACCCCTGATTTGCAAACTGTTTCATTTCAGCCCCTTTAAATGACATTTTTTGCAAGTTTTGGGCTTATTGGGCTGAAAAGCCCAAAATTAGCCTATTAAGCCAAAAATTTACATTTATAGTCCCTTTAAAATTTTAATATTTAGAAAAATAATTATTGAAACTGTTTTGACTATTTTAACCCTTAAGAAACCGTGACTTGGCAACTTTTAAACCCAAGTTTGGTATTTTTGACAATTTAAGCCCAAAAATGGTTTTATGTTGGAAATATGTTCATCATCATCTTATAAGTTATCATTCTTGACTAGTTTAAGTGTAACATAACTTAAATCATGTTTTTTTTTCCTTTCCCATGTTCTAGATCTCAAGTTTCACCCCTTGATGGTTACATGTTCATCATAGAAACACATAAAAACACACATGCATGCATGAAATCACACATAGCATACACATACACATAGATCTACATATTTTTCTTTTATTCTCCCCCATAAAACACATAAAAACCAAAAGGAGAGGGGTATGAAGCTCACCTTGAGTTGTAGGTTCAGTTTTGAAGAAGATTGGGGAAGGTTAATGTTATTTTCTACCCTAGCAAGTCTTCTTGGGTTGATTTCGAACTTAGAGGGTTTCTAAGATGGTGATAAAGAGTTTAAGTGAGTTAAGAAGAGATTTTTGATTAAATGAAGTAAGTAGATCATAGATCCAAGCATGATCTTACCTTAGATGATGAATTTGTGGGGTAATCTCCTTGAAAAGCTTCCTAATCTCGAAAACTTGGTGAAGAAAGGAGAGAGTTTATTTGAAAGTGTTTAAGTGAGATGTGTGTGTGTGTGTGTGTTTGTGTTGTTTCAGCCAAGAGAAGAAGAGAGAGGGGAAGAGAGATTAAATGAAGTGATGGTTTCATGGAAATATGAGTTACATGCATGGAAATCCAAGAGAAAATAATC
This sequence comes from Lactuca saligna, assembly GCF_052625555.1. NCBI lineage: Eukaryota > Viridiplantae > Streptophyta > Magnoliopsida > Asterales > Asteraceae > Lactuca > Lactuca saligna. Next base: position 224,853,711 of record NC_136424.1, on the reverse strand, counting down.
AGGTAGCAGAGCAAAAGTCAACTTCCATTTCTTTTCTCTTTATATATATATATATATATATATATATATATATATATATATATATATATATATATATATAGATGGGTCGAGATAAAGGAAGAAATAAAAGAATTGTTGGGCCTTTGGTGCTTAAATCCAAATCATGGGCCCATGTTGATGATTTTCGGCCCATTGGGCTCCTAGGGTGCCTCATGGCTCAATTTGTCAAAGAGAATAAATTTTGTGGCCCGTTTATGTTAATTGGATTTGTTATGGTCCATTAAGGCCCATTAAAGTATTTTATTTCATTCTAGGCCCAATATAGCCCAAAATGTTAAAATAAATGAAAGTGGGTCCAATTAGAGCCCATTTAAGAGTTCTAAGCCCAAGATAGTCAAATAGGAAGCTTATTGGCCCATTAGGCCCAATAAAGAAATCCTAGTCCAAAATGGACTTAAACCAGGATTTCTAGGGTTTCCAATTCTTGTTGACTATTTCCAGTGTTTGATGGAAGTTTTGTTGTTATTGAAGAAGCATCATACATGCTTTCACATTGTTGGTTCACATTTGTTATCATTGTTCAATGTTTACAAGGCACCAAATTCCTTGTTGTGACATTTACGAAGAACTTCTTTTTTTCCTTTGTTCGATATTACACTTCCTTCTTTGTCAAAAACAAATTTATTGCCAATGGCCATAAGTTGTGAAACACTAATCAAATTGTGTTGAAGACCTTCGACATAAGCTACTCTGTTGACAGTAAACTTGCTATTTGTTACCTTTCCATAGCCTTTGACTTTACACTTGTTATTATTTCTGAACTTCACAACACCAACATTTTGAAAACTTCGGTAATCTCTCAGGTTTTTCTTCTTCCCATTCATATGATGAGAACAACCACTATCGATATACTATTTATCATCATATTGCTCGTCAATCAAAACCTGCAATTAGTTAAAGAATTTAGGTCCTCAACGTTGTTTGGGTCCTTGATTATTAGAACATAATGCTTGATGAAATGAAGATCCTATTATCCAATTACGAACTTTTGACTTGACACTATCAATTAATTCCACTTCATTTTTAAGGGTTTCGAAATGTAACCATTCGAATGTTTAAAATCAACATTAACTTTCGCCTAATTCTTCTTAGTTTGTGTCTCACTGACTATTTCTTTCAAAATTGCTCCCATTTTGGAACAGAAGGATTTGAATCTTTTAATGAAGAACTTCCATTGGAAGATTTATTTAGATATTTCTCATATGCATCCTTGAGAAAAACTTTTTGTGGGTTCAAAATTTTATTTGGATGTGGAATTCGATGATAATTCTTTTTCTTATTTGATTGAAAGCCATTTCTTTGAAAGTTATGTTTTGAAAATTTTTGATTTTGTGAGTTCTGAACAAAATTCTTTATTTGCTGATTTTTCACATAACCTTCATGATAAGAAGTTTGAACATTAGATGTTTGTTTTGGTTTTGAAACATGCTCTTTTGTTTTTAAAAAAATCTTTTTGTATTCTTGTAGGTTTTGAAGTCTGTTTCTTTTCAACAAAAGATTGATTTTGTGACTTTGGCTTAACATATTCAGACTTTTTCTTTTCAGTCTTCTTGGATCAAAGGCTTTGTTGTTTCTTTTTAGACACATAATTTTTCCAATAAGCCTTATTTTGAGATTTGTTCATCGAAATTTCATTTTCTTGAGAAATCTTTTGAACATTTTCTTTTATACTTTGAACTTTCTTAATTGGTTTTCCAGAAACTATTACATTTGATTGTTTTTCAACTTTTGGATTTTCTGTTTTAACAACTCAGGTTTGACTTGGCTTTTGTCGTTGAAAAGTGTATGAATTTTTGGTGAGATTGTTCTCAATTGTGCTCTGATTTGAGAAAAATCATTCCATCGAAGCTTTCTTATTATCATGTTTAACAAGTTTGTTTATTTTAGGTTTAACACTTTCTCCATTTCCCTTTGTGACAAAAACTTGATTTAGAAAGACGACATTATTAGTGCACTTGAATTTTGGGTAAACCATATAATTTGGTTCAATATAGTGGGAACCTTTTCTTTCATGATTTTGTCGAATTTCTCAGTCTTTTCATAAACTTGGTCTTCAATAATTCGGGGAATGATTATTTCTTTCAAAACACAAGGAGTTGTAGTTTCTTTTGAAATATCTTCATCATCATCACTATCAGTTTGACTATCTTCGATAGTCACATGGTCTGGATCAAAAACTTTCGCAGTAGAGGGTTGGTCTTTGTCAACTTTAACATTCGAATCATTACATATTTCTTTAGCCTTAGCTAATCATTTGACATTAATGACAACTAACTGAGAATATTCAACAACTTCCTCTTCTTCAATTTCACTGATATTGTCATCTTCGATATCAGCAAAATTGTTTTGGGAATTAGATGTCAAATTCTCAGTATTTTTCAAAATCTTGATTTGTTCATTTTTGGTTAGGGTCTTATTAACAATATCAACAAGATCATTTTCATTAAGATATTCATCAATTTTTATAATTCCATACGGATATCTATTATCAAGAACCTTATCAAACTTAGAAATTTTCATCTCACAGTCATAAGAAGTTGCATCTACTTTCTCTCTTTCGAAAGATAAAAAGGGTAGAAGCTTCATATGTTGTTCTTTGCTTATGTCAGATGAATGATGCAATTCATTCAATTTAACATATAACCTTTTAGCTGAGTTACAATAAATGTTTCTTTGTTTCAACAAAATTTTATTATCAATACTTAAACTATCCCTATCATACATGATGTTCGTAATTTGTAATTTTAAATGATTTATCTTAGTTTTCTTCGCCTCCAACATCCTTTGTGTTTCTAGTAATTGAGTACTAGACTTTTTAGTATCATTCCTAGCAGAAATATCCAGATTATTGAAATAAGTAATAGCGTCATCAAATTCAGTTAACATAGAATTATAAGCACTTGAAGGAATATTAAAGGATTGAAGTAGAGAACGTATCTTCGAAGTCGTTGGCACTTTGTCCCGTGATGTTGAAACAAAACACCTACCTGTAACTTTCTCTCCTGCTTCATCCTCATACCTCGCGAACATGGCTCCATGCATTGGATTTCACATTTCTTCATCATCTGAACCAGAAGACCATATTTGATATTTTACTTCATTTTCATCTTCCCCTCTTGCAACTAGTGACATTGATTTTGTCTTCGCCCTCACTTTTTCCAATCTTTCTATATAATATGCTTCATCATTAACCCTATTCTTCTTTTCTTCTTTCTTGCACATCATACAGTCAATTGCCGTATGATTATCCCCGTTGCAATACTGACAATCAACACCCGAATCACCTTTGAGCTTTCTCTCAGCTTTTGACTCTTCATCCTTCGCTTCTTTCTTCTCGGTCTTCTTTTCATTGCTCACTTTTCTAGAAAATTTACCCTTAGATTCATCAGTTCTCACTTTCGCATTGAAAGGATTTTTGTAAAATTTCTTTACTCTATTGTTATAGTAAAACACCACTGCTTCATCATCGGAGTTAACAATTAAAGCTTCGTCCTCCAAATCTTCCTTCTCAACTACTTTTTGTAAAATTTTCTTTACTCTATTGTTAGAGTAAAACTCCACTGCTTCGTCATCAGAGTTAACAATTAAACCTTCATCCTGCAAATCTTCCTTCTCAACAACTTCTTTCTCAGCATCTCTTCCTAACACTTTCAACACTAGGTCAAGAGGACCACCCAGATTGATCATCGACTCTTTAGCTATTTCATTCACTTAAGTTTCGTGAGCTTTTAGCACATTGTAAAGATCACTTAATGAAAAGTAGTCGAAGCTCTATTGTGTCTTTAACATTAGACTCACATTCCTCCACTCCTTATGTAGCCCCATAATGAAAGTGAGATTGTACTCCATAGTCGACCTGGTAATACCATACCTGTTGCACTTATTGATAAGATCATTTAGATTGTCATAGAACAATTCAATCAATTCTACTTCTTTTTGCTTGACTTCTCTTAATTCCAACATACATTGCTTAACTGAACTTATTTTACTTTTCTCACTTCCCTGGTACTTTTCCTTTAGAGTATTCTAGATTTCCTTGGAATTTTTGCAACCTCGAACGTAATTGTACACAACAGGAGGAAGAGCTCCACGAAGTTCTCTCATACATCTCTTCTCGTTTTTCAACAGCCTTCCAGTTTGTTCATTGATACTTGGTTTTGTTGTAGAAGTTCCAACACTTTGAATAGAAGGAGGAGGATGAACATCATCGGTAACGTACTTCCAGAGTTCTTCATCTATTCCATTTAATTAATCCTCCATACGATCCGCCCATTGATCTTAATACTCCAGAATTAGCATATGAATCTTAGTTGAAGATGCTAGCAGATGAGAGTAAGAAGTCATGGTATTCATACTGAAGTTCGCCATGGATGTACGGACAAACTCAGAGAAAAAACTTGAGAAATTTGAAAATAACAAGATGAATTAACCATAAAATGACTAACAAACACTCGATTAGTCAATCGAAATGCAGAATCAAATCAAAACTGAAGATCTACAAAGATTTCAGAATCAAAAGTGCAGAAATTTTTGAATCTAGAATGAGATTTAAAAAGCTTTTGAAATAGATGAAAATCAGATCAAAATAGTATGATTCCTGTTCTGATACCAAGTGTCGACGATTGAATTGAGTAAGGAAAAAAAATCATAGTAATAACAGATTTAGAACACACGATCTAAATAATATTTGGTTGGCTCGTTATATTGCTTGATCAGAGAATACAAGAGGAAAGACAAAATGATTACAAATGAGAGCCTAAGTTCTTCTCCTGTAAGTGTATCCATCCCATATTTATAGGGATACTGATAGCAAAAAAAATATAAGGACATTCTCATTACAAGCTTTGAAACTAAAGCGTCCTTATAATAAAATTACAAACAGACTTCGACATTACAAACAACAAAGACATATTCAACATATCACAATAACCTTCGAACCCCAACACTATATGACTACATATGATTATTGAATGTATAATTATTGTATATTATTTGTTATATGTCTACATGTTATGTTGGGGTTGGGACTATTTCTTAGTACTGTTAGTTAACAGATCGGGGCAATCCAACTGGTAGGTTGTGGGCCAGGGCATTCCAACCAGGAGGTTGTGGGGCGAAGGGTAATCCAACTGGGTGGTTGTGGACCCAGTATGTGGTATACAGGGCAATCCAACCAGGAGGTTATGGTTCAATGTAATCTAACCGGGAGGTTGTGGGCCCAACATGCTAATTTATGTATTTTTATATGTATTGTGATGGTATTTTGGGGGAACTCGCTAAGCTTTGACTTATAATTTCAGTTTATTATTTTAGGTACTTCGGATGATCACAGATAAGCGAAGGCATGATCGTGCACATCTTCCTGTTTTTTGTTATAGGGTCTTGGGAAAACTCTGATTTTGAATATCACTTTTGAAACATTGACTCCTTTTGTAAAAAGTGATGGTTAATGGTTGATTTTAGCATTTTTAAATTTCTATGATTTTTGGATTGTTACATTGAGATATCTTATGGATCAACCAAATCTGAACACGAGACATCATAGATGGCTTGATGTGGTCAAGTATTAGGACTGTGAGGTTCTCTATTATCTGGGGAAGGCCAATATGGTCGCCACCGCATTGAGCCCTAAGACGGTTAATACTCCAGCTCGAGCGAACTATTTGAGGATGATGATTGACTCCCCCATTTTTGATTTGATCATGGAGGCCCAAGCCCGAGGGAGTTAAGAAGGAAAATTGGAAGAAGAAGAGGATTAGATGTGAGATTGACAAGTTTTCTACCAACAGTCACAGATTTTTGACCCGGTGTGGTTGGGGATTTGTGCTATTTTCTGGCAGAGTCTAGTAGGTAGTTTTGGAGGAGGCTCATAAATCCAGGTTCCTGATTCACCCTAGAGCCACGAATATGTATCCGGACATGAGGCTAATTTATTGGTGGCCTTGAATGAAGAGGGATATATCATGGTATGTGGAGAGATGCTTTACCTGTCGGATGGTCAAGGCTGAGAACTAGAGACCTCATAGAAAGCGTCAGCCACTAGAGGTGCCAATATGAAAATGGGAGCAGATTACTATGGATTTCATCACCAACTTACTGAGGATGGCCAAGGAATTTGATGCAATTTGGGTTATCGAGTGCCCACTTTCTTTCCATTCAAGAGAGTTGAAGGGCCGAAAAGTTGGATGATGTGTATGTGCACGAGGTGCTCGCTTGCCACGGTATACCAATCTCTATTATATCTGATCACAATGTATGGCTTAATTCCCAATTTTGGCAGAAGTTTCACGAGGATCTGGGTACTAGACTACTTTTCAACATGACTTATCACCCTCAAACTGATGGACAGAGTGAGTGGACCATTCATACGATCAAGGATATGTTGAGGGCTGGCGTTATCTATGTCAGTGGGAGTTGTGAAACATCCCAAAAATATGGTCAAAAAATTTCGTTTTAAATCATTAATAAAACCATAGTTAACAATTCATCACATAAAAATCATAATTCATGTATCTCAAAATATCATAAACATGTGTCAAACATATCAGAGTAAGAACATCCCAGGCTAAACAAATGGTCTGTGCACTGCAGTCATCTCGAGCTCTTCCCCTTGCTACTGGACGTACTCGAAATCAAAACCGAAAACTATAAGCATGAATTTTAGCGAGTCTCCCCAAAATACCACATACCATACACATAATCATATAATAACATAACATGGGCCTTGCCCTCTACATGGGGCCTCGCCCGACATCGGACCGAAATTTGGCATCGAGCAAAGCTCGATATATATATATATATATATATATATATATATATATATATATATATATATATATATATATATATATATATATATATATATATATATATATAACATATCAACAAATACACATAAATAATCATATAACATAAACATATAAACTCTCCTCGGGCCCCACCCTGCAACAGACCAAAGTACAGAAACATATAAACATTCCTCGGGCTTTCCCCGACATCAGACCAAAGTTTGAAAACATATAAACAAGCACATGCAAGAATCACAAAGACATCAAGCATAAAAACATTCCTCGGGTATCGCCCGACATCAGATTAGAATCCGGAAACATAATAACCTACATCAGACATTGCCTGGCATCAGAACTTAGTCCAAAACATACTAAAATACATAAATGGTCCGACATTGGTGCCTTTGACCCATTCCCATAGGAGAAAACTCACCTTGCAAAGTGAAAGCTGAATCTCACGGTAAGGGATCTCTAGTGGCTACCCCGACGACTCCCTAAGCTATCATTAGCATGTAACACTTAGTCAAAAATACATATAATCCTTCATAGGGTAAAATGACCATTTTACCCGTGATCTAAATGGGCCTAGGACCTAGGCCCAAATCCATAACATTAAGGCCTAATTTTGTATAGTCTCTCAAAGCCCACTAATGGCCCACCTATGACCCAATTTTCTAAATTGGGCCTAAGTTCTCAAATTGTCCTTCCCTCAAGACCAACATATAATATAGTCCAATAACATTCCAAAAGAATGATCCACTAATGCCCCTAGTCGTATAGTCCAAGGAAATGGCCCAAAGAGGCCCACTAACGCAACGAACGTACGGCGTTTCCTTGTGGAACACTGAGCAATCCTCTTTGGTTCAGATCGCGAACCCCAATGGGAACGCAATGCGTTCCCGAGCCTTACGCAGGGCGTTCACATCCAGGATCCAAAAACTAGCCATTAAGAACTTATTGCTTAAGCCATGCTTTCCAAACTTAGATCCAAGCTATCTAGGACCTCTAAAATTATAAAGTCACAGACTTGGTGACTTTGCATGTCCCCAAATATCCCAATCCTAATCAACTTCCATAAAGATTTCAATAACTCATGCATAAACCCATTAAGACCTTAGAGATCGAAACTTTACTTTTATTGAGACACATTTAGCACTAAGGGTGGCAAACCTAAGCCTCGAAACGATTTGGACTCATAAAAATCCATTCTTGGGACCTAAAAGGTCTAAACCTCCATTAAAATAGATCTAAGCATTCATGAGGCAAGTTGAAAGCTTTTTCCTCAAATGAGTGCCACAAGGTGATGTTATCTCAGATCCTTGAGCTCAAGCTACTTAAGTTCTTCTTCTTTAGCTTCTTCCTTCTCCATTCAAGCTTCTAAACACCACAATGAACTTCACAAGGCCAAAACATACAAGGATGAAAGTATTAGGCTTTTAAGGGGTTTTTTTAGGTTGAGAGGCTAGTAAGGAGGTTGAGGCATAAGACATAATGTTCTTTATATAGGTCCCAAACCCTGAAAGTTAGGGTTTGCATTCAGCACTGGAACACAACGCGTTCCTCAAGGGAACGCCCTGCGTTCGTGCTCCACCTCCAAAATCCTGAGTTGGCAGAAATAGTCCCTCTTTCCTCCAAACTTACTAATAGCAAGGTCCAAAAGCAGTAATTCAATATATAAGGGACCAAAATGTAAATAATACCCAGACTGGGTGTTACAAGTTGGTACTCCTACATTCCCCTAGCTAAGTTTTCTTACAACAACAACTATCATTCCAATATTGGTGTGCCGCCTTTCGAGCTTCTATATAGAAGGATGTATTGTACACCAGTACGTTGGGGGAGAGGTTGGTCACAGGGTCATAGGGAGAACCAAAATGGTCCTTTAGACCATAGAGCTTATTCAGTGGATCAGAAAGAGGTTGCAGATAGCTTATAGTCGACATAAGAGTCACACCGACAGACGGCAATCCGAGTTAGAGTTCCAAGTCGGGGATATGGTTATACTAAAGTTATCACACTAGAAGGGTGTTATACATTTCAGGAGAAGGGGCAAGATGGGTCCCCATTTTATTGGACCATTCTGAGCAGTGGATAGAGTATGCAATGTGGCCTATCGATTGGATTGCTCGAGGAGCTTATACAGGTTCTCAACACCTTTCATGTTTCCTAGCTCTGGAAATAGGTGGTCGATGATTCAATGGTGATCTCTTTGGATGACATTCAGGTTGATGAGCGCATGAATTATGTGGAAATAATGTTAGTGATTCTAGACAAGAGTATGCAATGTGGCCTATCGATTGGATTGCCCGAGGAGCTTATACAGGTTCTCAACACCTTTCATGTTTCCTAGCTCTGGAAATAGGTGGTCGATGATTCAATGGTGATCTCTTTGGATGACATTCAGGTTGATGAGCGCATGAATTATGTGGAAATAATGTTAGTGATTCTAGACAAGAGTATGCAATGTGGCCTATCGATTGGATTGCCCGAGGAGCTTATACAGGTTCTCAACACCTTTCATGCTTCCTAGCTCTGGAAATAGGTGGTCGATGATTCAATGGTGATCTCTTTGGATGACATTCAGGTTGATGAGCGCATGAATTATGTGGAAATAATGTTAGTGATTCTAGACAAGAAGACAAAGGCCTTACGCAAAAAGTTGGCACTTTTGGTCAAGGTTCAGTGGCAACATCAGAAGGGTTCCGAATGGATTTAGGAACCTGAGGCGAAGATTTATGAGCACTACCCATAGTTATTTGCAGTTAAGGACTTCGATGATGAAATCTGATTCAAATAAGGGAGGATTGTAACACCTAATCATTTCTGGTAAATTTCCTTTCCTTATTCTTTGAAGTTTTGATGTTGAGGATGTGACTACGCATGGCGTAGATAGCCTTTTACATGCTGCATAGAAGGGAACTTGGAGGCGGGATTTTAATAACCTATGTATGGTGTAGGTATGTACGCAACATGTATTGGCCTAGAGCCCAAACCCTAATTTCGGGGATTTAAGCCCTATTTAAGAGTTATAACTCTATTGAGGCCTTCCATTATCAGCTTCCGCTCCCTTTAAGCAGTCACCTCGAAACGATAATCTCCATTTGTGGGTTATTGAGCTATTTGAGTGTTGTTCATCTTTGAAGGAAGGTTTCTATTAGAGAGTATGTGGGGAGATTCAAGCTTTGTGAATCTGGAATTCGCATCTCATTAGCATTCTACAGAAGGTATAAAGTTTGTACCTTTAGAATTCTTTGATTAGATCTAGCTAGGATGTCAAGTATATGCCTTTTTGATCCTATTATCTTGGTCTATTTGAGTATGAGCTACTCTAGACCTTGTAGAGTGCATTTCCAAAAGTATTTCAGGGTATTAAGTCATAAAAACAGTATCTTAGCCGTATCCAACCATCCATGCATGTGTTTAAGATCCTTAGATGATGCTGTAAGGTTAGGGTTTGTTCTTGAGCCTTGGTAAGCCATGCAAGTGCATAAAGTTTGGAACTTTATCACTTAGGACAACTATTTACACTAGATCTGAGAGTTGGATATGGTGTCCTTCTGTATTAAGCTCTTAATGGAAAGATTGGCTTTAATATAAGTATGTAGGACGTACTTATGGATATGCAGCGTGTAGCCTTGTTTTGCCCCGTAAAAGCCATATGATGCTCTACATAGGGCCTAGAGTTAGTACGCTAGGCGTACTCAGTCTAAATAGTGACCTTTGACTTTTGACCGTTGACAGTTGAATTTGACAAAGTTTGATTGTAGGTTAAATGGAGTAATTTGAGTGGTAAATTGAGGTTTGATCCGTGTTTATGGTATAATTGATTAGTTGAGACAATGTTCGGAGCAGTGATCAGTTCAACTATCTTTTAGACTTTAAGGTGAGTTTTCCTCATTGTATTCATGGGTCGAAGGCACCAATGTCAGCCCACTAAGTTGTATTATGTATCCTGATACATAGGATGTTGCTATGTTCTAGTGTTCTGTTAGATTGGTGTGAGGCAATACTACTCCGTGCAGAAGCCAACAAACCTGGGAGCAATCCAGACATAAGTTGAGGGCAGGGAAGGCAAGCCAAACTTATGATGTGGGTTCGTGAGCAATCCAAATATAAGATGAGGGTTGGGAAGGCATACTAGACTTATGCTGTGGGCTCGGGAGCGATCCAGACATAAGTTATAGGTCGAGAGGGTGGTCCAGACTTATACTGTGGGCTCAGGGGTAATCCAGTCTAATGGTTATGGACTCGGTATACATGTTGGTATATGTCTGTATGGTAGTATTTTGGGGGAACTCACTAAACTTTGGCTTACAATTTGATTTTATGGTTTAGGTACATCTGAGGATAGAGGCAAGGCGAACGTGTGATTGTGCACATCATTCTCAATATTTATTTATCTATGATTTTGAGATACTCTGATTATGATTATGACTTTTAGAAACTATGTTTTGAATGATTTATTGACTTTGATATGGTTTTAAAATTGAATATTTTATCATTATTTTTTGGAATGTTACAACTGAAATGCCATTAACCTTCTATTATTCCTTCTCATTTTTCGGTTGTTCAAATCCTCAACCAAAATGGTATGTGTTTCCAGTTTTCTATTATTTATTACTCTATTAGTGTTAGAAGATTAGAGTTAAAGGAGGAAGATTTGTAACATTAAGTATAGTAAATGTAAAAATGCCTCACATTTTTGGTTCGCTTATATTCTCCAAATTGATTAAGTCGTCCCTAAAGATGAAATATTTACCTTTACTCGATATGTAGGTATTTTGATCCTAAGTTAAATGTATTCCAAAGAAGTTCTTCATTTTCCTGTTTAACATTGTGGCTTACAATTTTATTCTATCCAAATTGACAAAATGTTAATAAAACATATAAATACATATAACACACCCGCAACAACACAACGTTTTTATCATTTGAAGCTATTTTCTTCAACAAACACCGAGTCTGAATACTACTACGAGATCTAGTGTACATTCTGGAAACATGGTATATATATATATATATATATATATATATATATATATATATATATATATATATATATATATATATATATATATATATATATATATATATATATATATATATATATATATATATATATATGGGGGACCACTAAAACCAGGTGGTGTATGTATGCCTCATTTGGAAAAGTTGATTGTTTAAGAAAAACTTATTTTTAGTTATTTTCTTTAACTTTATCTTCACAATATGGTTATTTGTTAATATCTATGTGGTTAGTTTTGTTAATATCCTTTATTATACTTGATAAATATCATAAATTATAACGCGCTCGTTACATAACAAAAAAATCAATTGTAATAGCAACAAAACAAAAGGTAGATGTGACAATAAACGTAAACCATTTTATTATTTCTTATGAATGTAAGCCTTTTGTTGTATACTAAAAAGGTCAACCACTTATTTATTTATTTATTTTTTATAGTAACGTATTAATATAATCTTCACGAATCCATGATGCAGCAATAGTCGACATAATCTACTCTCTTCCGGTTGGCCATTTCTACGAACAAACGAGTACAAGTTTACTTTGACTTGGCCAAACTTCTCAAAAGTCAACTCCTCCACCCTCCAATAATAATCTTTATTTACTCCTCCATGTGACCTTGTCTATCCATTGACATCATACCACACGAGAGAAAAATGGGGAAGTTGATGCACAGCACCCAAATCCAGCACTCATCTCACCCGCATCTTTTACAACTATCATCTTCCCTTCACCTTCACAACCACCCTTCCGCCACCTGTGCCGGCTGCAATCACAAGATCTCTCCACCGGAGCACATCTACACCTGCACACCCTGCAACTTCTTCATCCATCCATCATGTTCCAAGTTTCCAGAATTAATCACACACCCCGCCCACCCCGCCCACACCCTCTCCCTCCTCACCACCCCTATCTACCCTGCTGGCTTCTTCCGGTGTGATGCCTGCACCCAACACGGAACTCGGTTCAGCTACCATTGTCATACCTGTGATTTTGATTTGCATGTTCTCTGTGCTTCCACTCCCATGAGGGTCACACATCCTAACCACCCCCACCCCCTTGGTCTTACTTTTGCCTCTCCGTATGGTGAAAAGTTGGGTTTTTCTTGTGATGTGTGCAGTCGCATTGGCTCCGGCGACCAGTGGCTCTACCGCTGTGTTTCTTGTGAGTTTGATGTTCATTTACAGTGTGCCACCGCGAAGGTTTCTGCTCCACCTCCACTGCAGCATCATCAGTCGTTTCCAGCTGGTGGAGCTCCTATGGCTGGACAGGGTCTCACGCATAGCATGAGTGTGCCGCCGCAGGATCTGCAATATCATCAGTCGTTTACAGCTGGTGGAACTCCGATGGCTGGACAGGGTCTCACGCATAGCATGAGTGCTCCGCCGCAGGCTCTGCAATATCATCAGTCGTTTCCAGCTGGTGGAGCTCCGATGGCTGGACAGGGTCTCACGCATAGCATGAGTGCTGGGCGTATTCAAACTCAATGGCAACCACCACAGACTCCGGCAGCCGTTGGTGTCCAAGTACAAAGTTACGAGCGACCCGTACAGCCACCGGCACAAGTTGGCGGTCAAAATTACCCGATGGCACCACAACCTGCGGGACCTGCTGTTGCCAATCAAGGTAATGGATTAGGAAATGTAATGCTGACGGGGTTTGTCGATGGTATGATGCAACAACTGGGCCAGGATTTTGTCGAAACTCTTACAGGAGGAGGAGGCGGTGGCGGCGGAGGTGATGTGGTCAACATTGACGTTCAAACCAATGTCACTTATGAAGACTGTGGAAGCGAATAATTCAATGGAAAAAGTTTTAATTTGATTTCAAAATGTATGTAAGGTTTGCCTATTTTGTTTTTTTACAATCTATGAGGCTGTTACTTTGACTGGGTAATTTAATAAGCAAAGTAATACAGTAAGTTATTGCATTTTACAATCATGTTTGATTGCTTGGTTGGTGTATGGATGAAATGAATTTTATATATATATATATATATATATATATATATATATATATATATATATATATATATATATATATAAATGGTTTTTATAATATACTGCATAAATTATTTAGTTATATTTAATAAAATTTCTATTTACAAAAATATTAAACTTAATGTAAGATTACGATAAAAACAAATTTTTTTAGTTATGTCTTTTTCCGTTTCATGGAAACAGAATCGTCACTAAGGAGTAAGGAATAAAGAGTTAATAAAATTAATGGAATCGTGTTTTTCCAATAATGGATCAAATGAATATTAAATTCGATAGTTAATGGAATCGTGTTTTTCCAATAATGGAATAAAGAGTTGATAAAATAATTTTTTATGATAAGTAATTCGAAATTGTCAAGATTACAGAATTTTTGGACTTACAAAGTAGAAGTTGTGGATTCTATATATAACTAGCTGAAGTTTCATAACTAATCCACACAACCTCAAACTTTACTTATCTCATTTCCTTCGTGTATTTTGTTTTCGATTTTCGAAAAATATTTGATGTGTCCAATAAAACCGATAAAATCAAAGGAGTTGTAGGCTACGATCTGATGCAAAGGGAATCCCTGCCGAAGTGACACATGTCATAAATACGTGGAGAATTTCAACCAAAATTGTCTAAGGTTAAAGGGTGTGGCTGCGGTTTGGAGCCGTGGTTTGTGCCACGTCAGCCGCGCACACCGCCCCCAGGTTGCGGTTCTTTGCAGTTTTGACCGCAGTGCGGTAGTCCATGGCCGCACTCTTTTTTCTCTTTTCTTCTCTTTTACTTGCACTTTCTCTCTTCTCTCAACCAATTATCTTCTTTCTATTTTTTTTTCTCTCTCCTAACCTTTATCTCACTCCCTCATTACGGTTTCTAGTTGATAAAATAAGAACAAATCTGAATTGATGTTTACGTGGCATAGGAAGAAGTTTGGTTTCGGTGGTACCACTCCTTCCAATCTAATATTGTTTTCTTCTATGCGAGAAACTGTAAAGAAAGTTACGCAGATAGATATGAAAAATGAAACAAAATTATTGCAAATAAAGATGACATCATACAAATTATTATTATTATTATTATTATTCTAAAAGCAGAAATCTGTTACCAATATTTAAAAAGAAACAAGGGTTGCGAAAAATTGGATATTACTATATCCTCATTTGAGGTGTCCGTGTGACTGTGAACAGGACTTGTTAGTAATTTTTTTGGTTATAATTATTATTTGCTGTACTTCAACATGTTGTTCTTTTAACCCGGCGGTAGTGTTGCTTTTTAATCGTTTACCAAAAGAGGAAATTATTTATTAAGGTAATTAACTGTTGTCAATGTATTCAATTGGTAATTTTATTTTATTTTATTTTATTTTTATTTATTTATTTATTTTTTTAATCTTATTTACCATTGAACTTGTTGTAGGTGTTCACAGAAACCATTGAAATCGGCTATTGAAGGTTTCTGACAATTTCTTATCTCCGACGACTCTCCGATCGTCTTCTCCGACGAGCCTTCGGCAAAAATGAAATTTTCGACGGATCCTTGGGTCTCGGTTTGATGACTTATAGCAGCAACATGCAATAGGAGGTGGTAATGGTGGTTTACCGGCAGCAAAAGTGAGGTGGCAGGTGGGTTCTGGTGATGGCCGGAGGAGGTGGCAGGTGGCTTGCTGCCTGCGTCCCTTCTTCCTTTTTTGGCAGCAAATCGACAGGAGGGAGAGAGGGGAGGGTGGAGAAAGCTAAGCAGCAACACCGGAGGTGGATGCTGCTTGGATGGCAACCGAGAAAAGTACGCCGGAAAACTCGTTTTTACCGGAGGCTCGCTGGAGAAGACGACCGAAGAGTCGCCGGAGATAAGAAATTGTCGGAAACCTTCAATAGCCGGTTTCAATGGTTTCTGGGAACACCTACAACAAGTTCAATGGTAAACGAGATACAAAAAAAGGAAAGTGACCAATTGAGTACAAGAGCAATAGTTAATTACCCTAATAAATCATTTCCTCTTTACCAGAATGGAAAGCAAACCATACATCATTTTTTAGCATGAACACCATCCCATACTTGATGGATTAGATTTGATGGATTGGATGTGACGTGGCTGCGAAGATAGAATATTTAGAAGGCGAGATTTGATTGGTGGATCGAATGTGAACATTGGTTTTGACCATTTATAACATTTAATAAAAAAAATACGTTTTTTTTTTAATTTATTTATTTCTATATACATTCGTTTTACACATATTTTTCAAAACAAAACACAAACTCTTTCAAAATAAACACACATTCAACAAAAAAAATAGATAATTTTTTCGGTTCAATTTTTTCTTCATTCGATAATGATTTTGATGACGAGTTGGTATTACAAACACTATTATCTACGTCACAAGACATGGTTCTTGAGAGAGGCGAAAGTTTATACCACGAGAAGAAGCGTAGAAAATAGATCAACCGAGATCGAGAGGCGGCAAATGAACTTTTGGTACTTAATTATTTTGCCCCTGATAGTTTATAAGATCTATCGAAATTTGAAGAACAATTTCGCATTAGTAGAAATTTATTGTTACGTGTAGCTAGAGATTTGGAATGCAATTATGATTTTTTTCCAATTAAGACAGGATGCTAGAGGTAAAAGTGATTTTACTACAACACAAAAATATATTGCCGCTCTTAGACGATTGGGATAGGGCATAGCCGCATACGCATCTGATGAGTATTTGAAAATGTTTGAAAGAATGGGTCGAGACTGTATATATCTTTCCTGTGAGTATGTTATAGATCTTTACCGTAACATATACTTGCGACATCCGAATAAAAATGATGTAGAACATTTGTATGTCGCACATTAAGCTAAACATGGTTTTCCAGGGATACTTGGTAGCATTGATTGTACACATCGGGAGTGGGCAAATTGTCCCAATGCGTGAAATTCTCAATTCACGCAAGGTAATAATGGGGTCCCGACTGTTATAATAGATGTGATTGTTTCATAGGATCTATGGTTTTGGCATGCACTTTTTTGTATGGAGGGGTCAAACAATGACTCGAATGTGCTCCAAGCATCTTCGTTATTTAACAATATTTTGCAGGGTAAAGCACCAAACATATTATACGTTTTGAATGGAAATGAATATAAGTATTAGTACTACCTAGGTGATAGGATATATTCAAAGTATGCTACAATTGTCAAGTAAAATTCATTTTCAGCCGATGAAAAATGAAAATTATTCAAGTTAGCATATGAATCTGCAAGGAAGGATGTGGAACGAGCGTTTGGAGACCTAAAACAAAAGTGATGCATAATCAAACATCCGACACAAACATGAGAGATGACAAAATTGACGACGGTCTTGACTGCTTGTGTTATTTTACATAACATGATAATAGAAGAAGAGGATATGACTATTTGTTCATATACCTAGAACAATATACTTAATCTACCTGCAGTAATACAAGTTGGCAACCCGACATACTTCTCTAGAGTTTTGGAAATACAAAATCGTGAAGCACATCAAAATATACATCATGATTTGACCGAGCACATATGGGAAAGACAATTCCAATGGCAAAATGACAATGAAGACGAACATGATGAGGGCGATGACGATGAGGCAGATGAGGACGGTGACGAATAAGCGGATGAGGTCAGGAACGACGAGTAGTATTTCTCTATGGTTTAGTATATTTTAAAATTTTATGTTTTTTAAGTAGTGTAATGTTTTATTTGGTATGTTTTATGTTTATGTTAGTACTTTATGTTTTAAATTTCCATGTCTTTAATTAACGAAATTTGGTTTTATTTTTTTATGTTTTCAAAAAATTTATTTATGTTATAAATTATGATTTTATTTAATATAATGTTAGAAAAATAAATAATAATAATAATAATAATAATAATAATAATAATAATAATAATAATAATAATAATAAAGGAATATTATTGAGTGATAACTATTTCTAATGTCTAGTGGGTTGGTGGTGAAGCTGACGTGGTGCAAAGGTAACAACACTTTTCCGGCGAGTTGGTGGTGACCACTCCTCATAGCCTTACAATTAGAATTTTTTCTTTTCATTTATCTATTGACGTATTTTCCCCATCTTTCTTTTAATCATTGGTTTTGCATGCGCTTGTAACCATATTGAGAGAGAAGATGCTATATAAAATTTATTTAGTGTTGACCTGTACCACCAGTAAATTTAGGTATAATTCTTTAAGTTCGATTTTGTCATTTTTGTATTTTTGTTCCCTACGCTGAGCGGATGATAGCCTCCTACGCTCAATGTAGGTAAAGGATCCCATGCGATGGATTAATGCGGTATGCTAAGCGTAGAGCTTTGTAATTCCTCGATATTCAGGTATTGTTCAAATTATAGTTTCTTCGTTTTGGCCCTACTCAATGAGTCGGTTACCCTACTCGTCGAGTAGCAGCGGGATTGGATCGAGACTTAAGTAACTGACTCGGCGAGTCCACTAGTGCGACTCGACGAGTAGGATCTGGCAAGTGAAACCTTAATTCCCGGGGTTTGTGTCCCTGTTTAAAGGAGCCTTAGCCTCCCTTGGGTCTCTTTACAGTCTTAGTGAGTCCCTGATTCGAGTGTATGTGCTTGGTTGAGTGTGTGAAGCTTGATTTGAAGATTTTGAAGGAGAAGGCTTGAAGGAAGAGGAGGTTGAAGCAAGTTAGGTGGGGAAATCAGTACTACTTTCAGTTGTCATCTTCCAGAGGTATCCTAAATTACCATCTCTTCTGTGAGTTTTCCTTTCATTGAAGTTCTAAGGTTTTTCTATGGACCTTAAAGGTTGATAAGTGAACAATGAGTTGAATCTGAAGTTGTAACTTCAGATCTGAACCCTCTCTAAGCTCTAAAAACATAAAGTCTCAGAATTGATCATGCAGAGGTCCCTATTGGGCATGAAACGCCATTAAGATCTTAGACTTAGCATTTAGTGCCTTAAATGCAATGCATGTACGTAAAGTTTGTGACTTTACGTAATAAGTATGCCATAGAAGCCTAGATCTATGAATTGGAGCCACTGCATGGCTCAGAATAAGTCTGTATGGAAAAAGACCAAACGGACTCGGCGAGTCTGATGAAGAAAGCCGTGAACTCGACGAGTCCGATGAAGATCGTCATGAAACTCGGCGAGTTGGATGAACAACTCGGCGAGTCAAATGAACTTTCCCAAGGATATGCCCGCATAAGCACCCGTCAAGTTTCGCTTAGGAAACCCGACAAGTGTGTAACACCCCGAAATATCAAGAGTAGATTTGAAGGGCTAAAAGTGTAAATCTTGAAGGGCAACTCGGCGAGTCCATGGATGGACTCGGCGAGTAGGGTCGCAACTTTGGTCGCGTGTCAAGTGGCCTACTCGGCGAGTCCAAAGATGGACTCGGCGAGTAGCTGCTGAGTGGAGAAAACCCTAAATCCGGGGAATGAGCCCTATTTAAAGAACATTATACCCTCTCCCCAGCCTCTTTGATCCCCCTTGAAGTCCAGAAACCCTAGAAAGCATGATTGTGGAGGATTGGAGTGCATTTGGAGCTCGGGGAGGTGTTTGTTGAAGAAATCTTGAAGGAGAAGAGGCTTGGATCGAAGGGCTTTATTTAGATTCGGATCTCTTGCTGTTGGAGGCTTCATTTTGAGGTAATATCTCGTTCTTGGGTTGTGTTCTTCTAGATTCTTCATTTTGGGGTTGTGTGGGAAGCTTAGATTTGTGGCATCTTGAGTTTGAAGGATAGATTTGAGGTTGCTACCTTAGATCTGGAGTGGAGAAGGTCTTAAGAGCATTAAAGTCCCTATTCTTGTGTTGTTGATGGAGCTATCTTGTCCCAAACCGCAAACCCTAGAGTAAAAATGCCTAGATCTTCTTGGATTCACGTAAAGATTGCCACTTTACGTGATGGATGGCCTTAGGAGAAGTAGATATATGGTTTGGATCATCTGTATGGCTTGGAAAGCTTCTGTATGGATTCAGACCCGGTGGTACTCGGCGAGTCACATGGGTGGACTCGACGAGTTGCTTGAAGATGAGCTGGAACTCGACGAGTTGGATGAACAACTCGGCGAGTAGGTTGAAGATAGCCTTAGACTCGGCGAGTCTTGTCGAAGAGTCCCAATATTTTCTGGTTGAGTCGAGAATCGGTGAGTAAAGGGATGACTCGGTGACTTGGGTGCGAGTGGACTCAGAGTTGTTGGACTCGGCGAGTCTCGGGGTGACTCGGCGAGTTGGGTCGCGAAGTGAAGGAGGTTCTGTGTATGAGGACTCAGCGAGTCATTGGGTTGACTCGGCGAGTAGAGTCAGTTAGGGGTAGACTTTGACTTTGACTTTGACCAATGGTTGACCAGTTGTCTTCCATGGGTATTTTGGTAATTAAGGGTATTTATTGAGTTGAGTGTTTTGGTGTTCAGTGGAGGAGTTCGTGTCGGAGTTTGGAGCAGCGGGATCTTATCCTTTCAGCCGGCAGTTTCGAGGTGAGTTATCCTCACTATATCAACAGGGTCTAAGGCACCAAGGCCGGCCCTTTTATCGGATTGAGATCCGGGTATCTGTTGTTATGTTATTGCTCTGATATGTTTGCATCCTGGTAGTTAGGATGGTATTCGTTAGAGACCTGGTTAAGGTCGGTATCCTGGTATGTAGGATGAGGCTATGCTAGTGACCGGTTAGGTCGGTATCCTGTTAGAGTATGTTGTGTTATGTGATCTGCTAGATCGGTTTGCATGAATATGAATTGTTATGTGATTATATGTTTATGTGCACATGGTTGTTTGGACTGGAGTTGGGTTGAGGCGGGTCGTGCTTCGTGCTGTAGGCCAAGATACCCAGGGCGGACCGGGTATTCTGAAGGCCCAGCGAGCGGTCCGGATAGGCTGTAGGCCCCACGAGGGCAGACCAGACGTGCCGAGGCTCAGAGAGTGGACCAGACCGACTGATGGCCCGATGTGGGCGGACCAGTCATACTGTAGACTTAGAGAGTGGACCAGGTGAGTTGAAGGCCCAGTGCAGGCGGACCAACCACACTGCAGACTCGAGGGATATGATTGGACACGGAGGGTGGACCAGGTGGACTGAAGGCCCGACAAGGCGGACCAGTCCCACAGTAGACTCGATATGCATGGTTGTTCTGTGATTCGTTATGAGTTAGCATGATATGTGTATGGTATATGTGGTTGGTATTTTGGGGGTATCTCACTAAGCTTTCGGGCTTACAGTTGTGCTTTCATGTTTTTTTTTTCAGGTTCTTCAGGAGACCGTGGCAAGCCAAAGGCGTGATCGTACCGCTCCTCATGATTTTGTAGTAATGTGATTCTGGGAATACTCTAAATGATTTGTATTGAAAACCTTTTTGTAATAATTTAATGGAATCGGGTTGTTTTTGAAAAATTTAAATTGGTTGGATTTTTCGGTTGTTACAAGTTGGTATCAGAGCCTTGGTTTGAGTGAATTGGAGGAACACTCGTGTGACTCCAGTCTCAAATCGAGGAGGGTTTTTGATAGAGAATTTAAAATGGTTTTCAAAAAAATAAGTAAAGGAGGATGCGGAGGTACGATCAGCCGGAGCCAGTAAGTAACCCCAAAATACCATACATGATATTTGTTTTATTGAGCTTTGATATAACAACATGCTAGAGTTAGGCTAGGGATCTTCAGGATTTCATGATGTGTTGCCTGATTTATGATGCCTGCTAGCCTATGGTTTCCTTGTGAGAGATTTCTAGTGTTCCTCTAGTAGTGAGGATAGAGCGTTGTTATGTGTGTTTTCTCTAGGGTGTTGTGGTAGTACTTCATACAAATATGGGTAGGTGTGGAAGGTAGTATGGGACCCGTACTACTGAAAGCACAGGACCCATACGCATATCAGGGAAACCATGACCTCTAGGGTTGGGTTAAGAGTTGGTTCCCGGGATAGTGGGAAGTGTCTGAGATTTTGGTGGTTTATTTTCAGTATGGAGATTTCAGGGCATGCTGGGAGTGGATCCGGGTCAGGATCAGGAGCAGGAGGGGGAGTTCCGGGCGGGTCCGTAACGCCCGAGGTTGTCGGTCAGATGAGTACGCGCGAGTTGGAAGCGAGGATTCGTGAGATCCTGCATGATGAGGTTGCTGCATTGTTCCGGGCCGAGCTACCGGAACTGTTTGGGTCGATCAAGACCGCCATGGTGGAGTATTTTGATGAGCGCTATGCGGCTCTCACGGAGACGGCTGCCGCGGCAGCTACAGCGGCTGTAGCAGTGGCAGGGGGAGGAGCTAGTAGAGGTTTTTAGTATCGGGACTTCGATAATACGAAGCCTCCCACCTTTGATGGAGTTCAGGATCCGATCGTTGCTATGAGATGGTTATCAGACGTGGAGGGGTGTTTCTTCACGTGTTCATGCCCTGTTGATCAGAGGGTGAGGTGCGCTCTGAACCTGTTAAGGCTCGGGGCAAAGGATTGGTGGAGATTGACCACGGGGTTATACTCGGATGCGCAGAGGGCTGCGATTTCATGGGATCAGTTAAGAGAGATGTTCAACACTCATTATGTTCCGCAGGTCGAGAGGGAGAGGTTGGCTCAGGAGTTCCTTGAGCTGAAGCAGGATTCAAAGTCGGTGACGGAAATCACCATGATGTTTACTGAGAGGGAGATGTTTTGCCCTGAGTTTGCTTCGGAGCGGGCTCAGATGTCTCGATATCTGAGTATGCTAAAGAGAGACATCAGACAGTTTGTGTCCGCGCAGAGGTGCGAGACCTTGTTGGAGTTGCAGGAGGCCGCCAGGCGGCGTGAGTTAGAGATTGAGTTACAGTGGCGTGAGATGAGGCAAGCTCCGATTCAGTCGCAGCTGGCGACGAAACGGTCTAAGACCGTTGATTCCAGGATGGGAGATCAGGGTAGCCACGTTTGTGGAAAGTGTGGGAGGGGTCACGTCGGACTTTGTCGGTCCGGTGGTACATGCCGCAAGTGCGGAAAGGAGGGACACTATGCGAGGGATTGTCGGAATTCGGTGTCGGTTCGGGATTTGAGGATATGTTATCATTGTCACCAGGTTGGACAATTGAGGGTCAACTGTCCACAACTTGCTGCAGGACCAGTGCAGGCTCCAGCACCGGCCACGTTGATGATCGCAGATGGAGGTCAGGGTGGAGCGGGGCCCCCAAGGGCTTAGGGTCGCTTTTCAGCTTGCAGCGGAGGAGGTTAGAGCAGTGCCGGATGCAGCTGCGGGTATGTTTCTTTTTTGTTGTCTTGATTATTTATGAGTATTGTGGAATATCGTTTATCTGTTAGTCTCGTTGGGTGGTTCTTGTTTTGGTATCCGTTGTTCCTTGAGGGTTTGGCTTGGGTATGGGTTAGTATTTCGGGTTTTCGCTGGTTATCTTTTGTGAGGATTATTGGTGGATGCGGCGTTGGTTTGAGTGTCGGGAAGCATCTGCAGTATGAGGAATGGATATTTGAAGATTGGGTTCCTTTCGAGCGGGATGATCGGTGTGGAAATGTGTTTTTACGAAGGTTGCTAGTGATAGTGGGAAGCAGTCTGAGTGTAAATGTGGGTTTTGTGCAAGGTTATCTTGGGAGGTCGGTGATAGCGACCGGTGGTTTGTAGTCAGTGCCCTAAGTGGGGGAGAATTGTAGAATTCTCCGGAGGATCAACGAGTATGAAAGGTTGTTTACCTGCATGGAATTCAGTAGTGTCTTGGTCAGCTAAGGGAATTGGTTGGTATGAGTAAATGGTAGGCGTGCGGGGCGGGATACAGACCAAGAGCTTGATTGTGTAGGGCCTGGGATCAGGCCGGGATCGAGTATGTATGATGGAGATAGAGTTTGGAACCCCCTGGGGGGGGGGGGGGGGGCTAGAACAGTATGCATGGGAGGATTTCCCAGAGAGGTAACTCAGAATGTTGATTGCTAGTTGAGCGGTCCGGATAGACTGAAGGCCAATGGGCGTACCAGTCAGGCCGAAGGCTGAGTGAACGGTCCAGCTAGACTGAAGGCCCTAGAGGGCAGACCAGGTCTGCTGAAGGTTATGAGAGTGGTCAAGTTTGACTGAAGGCCTGGTAAGGCGGTCCAGTCATGCTGAAGACTCTGCATGTGTCGTTAGATCGGTGCGAGGTAATGGATTGAGTATGTCGCTGTAACAACCCGAAATTTGTTCGTCGCCAAAACCCGTTCTACCCGAAAAGTCGCCGTTATCGGATTCGTTCCGTTTTCTCTTTGGAGTTAATCGTATAAACTTATATGTTTATTTTATTCTAATGAGTGTCTAAATCACTCAGGAACTTATGTTATTAGCCCAAAAACATTTATTTCATGAGTTTTTATAATGTTCCCGTCGGGTGACGGAAACTCAATCGGGTGCGACCAAAAGCCGCGTTTAGCGTCGGTATCGGGTAGAATTCCACCGCGTGCAAATTTTAGGAACTATATAAACGTGTTTCAGCTTTCATTTGAAGGTTTTTCCTTCTCTCGCTACTCTCTCTCTAACCTCTCTCCAAAAATCCAAAGATTAAGGGTCCAAAACTCAATTTTAAGGCTTCAAATCCTTAAGGTACCTTCCTAGCTTCAATCTATAGCATGTTTAGCTTCCAAATTAGACACTTAATCATGAAATGGGACACAATGTATGAGTTTACGGCCCAGGAAGATGCCTAGGCCGTAAACACCAAAAATGATGGGTTTTGAGCCCTTAAACCCCTCCTTGACTAGTTTGGACTTTAGATATGGCTATGGTACTTCAAGATATGGACTCTAAACATGTAAAACTTGAATTTTGTGATGTTTGAAGGAGTTTACGGCCAACGATCATTCTTGGGCCGTAAACTCATATAATTAGGGTTTTCATGCCCTTAAACCCTTCCAAATCACTTCTATGGCCTAGATATGATTTATAGGACCTTGATTCTAGCATTTGGACACTTGAAACATGAATTTTTGGGGATTTAGATGAGTTCACGGCCAAGGAGAGTGCTTGGGCCGTAAACTCCCCAAAACTTGGCATAAATCCAATTCTAAGGTGTTAGAAAGCCATCCAACACCACCAAAAGCCTTGGAATAAATCAAGGGACCAACCAAAAATACTTTGAGGGCCTAAAACACATCATTCATGGGATTTCTAAGGGTTTACGGCCAAGACTTGTTCTTGGGCCGTAAACTCCAAAATTCTTGGTGTTAGAATGCAAACTAAACACCCCTAAGGCCCTTAGATGAATTTTAGAAGTCCTTTCATGCAAATTTAGACCTTGAAACTCCTTGAAGCACCCTATAGAAGAGTTTACGGCCATGAGGGGGGTCTCATGGGCCGTAAACTCCATAAACACCCCAAAAGTCCCTTGCAAACTCATGATAGGCCTCAGATAAATTCTACCAATCACATGTGATTTGTTCTAGCACCATTTAACATCATTTTCTTGGGTAAATAGGGGTTTACGGCCTTGGAGCCATGCTAGGCCGTAAACTCCCATAAAGGGGGTCTATTTGATGTTTTGTAATCATTCCAAGTCCTTAAACCAAGTTTAGAAATTATCCCCTAAGTGTTGGAAGTCCAAATTGCACCATAAACCACCCATCATGAGTTTACGGCCGTAAACTCATGGGGATGGGTGTTTTGGCCTTAAACTCCCTAAAGGGGGGTGTTCCTTTGATGTCCCAAATCATTTCCCAAGTCCCTTGTATCATTCATGTCCCTAAACGCCACCCGGGTCCTTCCAAACACTTGTATCGGAGTGTTATCGCGACTTGAAGCATTTGTCCCTATCCAAATATCAATCTAAGTCCTAATTAGATACAAATGTGTATCTTTACATGATAATTAGGAACCTCGTGTGTTTACAAGTTCCGGATCAACTCTTAGCATCCAAACCGTCTCGTATCTCGTCCGGTGAGTTCATACCCCTACGGCTTTTTCACTGTTTTCAATGTTTTCAGGGGGGGGGGGGGGAATACAAGCAAACTATAACTGTTTTCAAATCACAACATTGATGTGTTTCAAACAATATCTGACAAACCTATAAACTCTTTTACTCCTTATGTATTATGCTGAGCATAAGGAATGACTATTCGATTTCAACTAAATGGATTTTAGTTAAGGAAACAATCAAACTAATCAAATTATTATGGGAATAATTTGGGGGTCTTTACTATTCTTTCTATCGTATACTGATGTCTATATCAAGTTATTAGATAAACTATGTCTGATTCAGTTTATCTCCGTATCATTTTAATGTATTGTCAGATAATTTCATGTATGTATCTATACTTTACTGTACTATGTTTCATAATCTTCTGTATATCGATATCTTACAAGAACCCTGTGAATAGTTTAGTACTAGTTTGTGAGATAGTCACTACCCTTTATGGATGATCAGTAAATCCTCCCCGAAAGTGTAACCAGAGTCTCCTGGAGGGAGAGCGCGGAATTTGTGAATAGATCTATTCGGGACTGACAATCCCACACCTTAACTGCTAGCTACAGTTAGGCGGGCACGCCTAGGGTGACAAATTTTTGGATATCGTTCGACGTCTGACAAACGTCAAGGAGGTCACGTTGTCGTATTAGTATGGTTACCCGACTCACAATATGTATTAATACCAACTTATTCACAGTTTGGGTTCAGAAACTATATCTCGTTCGGGATAGTGATCCCATGGTTTTGCATCTATATTTTATATCTCTTTCGGGATTGTGATCCCATGATATTGTTTCTAGATCTCTTTCGGGATAGTGATCCCATGGTTTTATGTTTATAACTTGTACGGGATGTCTTTCCCCATGGTCTTTAACTATATCTTATACGGGATAGTGATCCCATGGTTTTCTAAATCTATATCTTATATGGGATAATGATCCCAAGGTTTTGTATCTATATCTTATACAGGATAATGATCCCATGGTTTTCTAAATCCATGTCTTTCTCCATGGTCTTTAACTATATCTTGTACGGGATAGTGATCCCATGGTTTTATAAATCTATATCTTATACGGGATAATGATCCCAAGGTTTTGTATCTATATCTTATACGGGATAGTGATCCCATGGTTTTCCAAATCTGTATCTTATTCGGGATAGTGATCCCATGGTTTCAATCTACATTTACATATATACATCAACTTATCTCGTGTTTAGTCCGGGATGATAGTCCCATGATCTTAAACCTGCACTTTCAGATGTGTCAAACTATCTTATATGTCTTTCGGGATAGTAATCCCAAGATTTTCATTATATAGTTTTGTGTGTTAAACTATACTTTGTGATATACAACCGATCTTATAATTAGGAAAATATGGGATTTTCCTGGGGTAAAATACAATACATAACCGAATTGGTAACAAATGATAACTTAACCAATTTCACATAAGAAAATATGGGATTTTCTTGGATAACAACTTTTTCGGAAACTAAAGGAAACCGATACATTTTCATAAACCAAAACCGCTTATAAACTCACCAGCTTTATGCTGATTTTCCAACCGCTTGTATTCTCAGGTCCAAGTTAGACAGGTACCCGGTGATCTCTTTTGATGAAGACGGAGTGTGTGGAAGACTCGTCTCAACTTTTGTTTATATGATGCATATGTATATCTTGTATAACTTTACTTTTGAACAAATGTAAACTTTCATATATATGTAATGTAATGTTTGTTTACTGTGATTACTATGTACATTCGATTTGATACACAACTTGGAGTCAACCCCGGGGACGTTTCCGCCTTTGGTTTTCGGGGTGTGACAGGTTGGTATCAGAGCCCTTGTTTATAGTAAACAGAGTATACCAAACCATACATGGTATAAAACTATAAACACTAAAGGGCCTCAGTGCTCTGAATTAAAAGTATCTTCAAAACTACAAGTATTTTCAAAAGTATACAAGTATACCGAACCGCCAAAATCCGTAACTACAAGTAGAACAAAACATAAGTAAATGGGTGTTGTACACTGCGGTTAAACCTGGGCAATTATGTAGTCGTGTCTAGGGTCAATATAGCCTGGCCAACTATATTCATTCGAGACACGACCAACATGTGCTTGGGAGTGACTGTGGTACGCAGCATGCCTAAAACTTACCTAACATTCCAAACAACGAATCGTCGCTGCAGCGCAACCATGAAATACTATGGGAGTATTTCTCAAGCCAATACTTCGTAGAAAATCCTCATATACGCGATGTTACTTGATCATTTCACTAGCGATAAAATGTTCTGTTTTGATAACTCCTTCCTGCTTTATCGCTTAGTATGATGCTATATCTGTCTTGATGAGATATCCCTTGTTCAATATCTCTTGATTCAATTCAGAGGACTTATAATCCTCTCTTTCCTAATCTTTTTAGATCAAGATGCCTCCGAGAAAGAGAGCCAGCTCGAAGAACAACGATAATCCTCCTCCGCCACCATCTTCTCCTTAATTTGATCTCGCACCACTTCAAACAGTTCTGACTGCTGCAATGGTGGCAGCTATGTCTCAAATGAATCCCGGTGGCTCCGGAGGTGGTCCCCAACACCAAAATCCAGAAGACAGCCAGGAACACCGAAGAGGGGGTTCCTACAAAGACTTCATGAACGCGAAGCCCAAAACCTTTGATGGCACTGGAGGTGTCATTTCCTTGACTCGATGGTTCGAGAAAATCGAGTCAATCTTCAAAATATGTGCCTGTTCGGAGTCTGACAAAGTCAAGTTTGCCGCCTACACTTTCCTTGATAAAGCCCTGACTTGGTGGAACGGCCGAGTCAAATCCTTAACCTTACCCGTAGCAAATGCCATGGGTTGGGAAGCTATGAAGGAGCTTCTGCTTGCAGAATACTGTCCTCGAGGCGAAATTCAAAAACTGGAACACGAACTCTGGAACCTTAAGATGAAGGGTTCCAATATAACAGCTTATACTTCAAGATTCAATGACCTGGCATTACTCTGTCCAGGAATGGTTACCCCGGAGAGTAAAAAGATCGAGAGATTCATCTGGGGATTGACCCAGCCAACAAAAGGGAATGTCCTGGCTGCGAAGCCAGACACATACGACAGTGCTAAATTCCTTGCGAAAATCTTGATCGATCACGAAGACAATTCAGATGAGGAAACTACCACTCCCGAGTCAGACACAAGTGGAGGTGAAAGCAAAAAGAAATCTCGGAACAAGCGAAAGGCCCCGAGTACGAAAGGGTCTTCCAAGAAACAACAAACGGTAGTAGTCCATGCTGCTACTGCCCCTATTGCTGTCTCAGCTGTCGGTTCTACAGTCCAAACTCCCACGAGTGGATACACTAGCAGTCTTCCTTGGTGTGGTAAGTGCAACTACCATCACCGCATTCCTGGTCCATGTCGCGAAAGGAGCTGCGACAACTGTGGCAAGAAGGGCCATCTGTCTCGAACCTGCAGAAAACCAGCCAAATCAACAAACCATTCATCGGGAGCAGGAATCAGCCCAGCCTGCTACAATTGTGGTGAAGCAGGGCACTTCAAAAGGAATTGCCCCAAAGCAACTACCACCACTGGTCCCTCTGTTGCCGCAGGTATACTTCTCTTTGATAACTCTTATACCAACAACCTTTTTTCGATTCCCGTGTTTGGAAGGAAACCTGTTATCTATCTATTCGAATGTTTTCTAAGCTCAATTCCTCGTATGCGATCGAAATGTGCATCATCGAGACGACTAACCAATGAGATGGAGAACACTAACTTCGTACCTATAGATTGAATCCTCGGTCCAGAGGACTATTGTATTCCATTCCGTTAAATGGGAAACCTTTCGCGATAATACTTTGATGCTACGTTTAACATGGAATGACGGAGTCTCATTTATGTTGTTATCCTGGTTTCGAGAGGGTCGCCCGTCTATATCTCTTCCTCGACCTAATTCTCATGATCTTCGACATCGAACTTTCGTATTGTTTCATGCTTTAAAACTCAAGAGTTTTCCTGGTACGAATTACCACATTCCTCGTTTCTATGATCATCGAGAAACGAGAAGTTAGTAGCTCTTTCTACTAAATGTCTGTCCCGAAGAGTTTCCGGGAATTTCATTCGAACGTCTAAAGTTTAATTCCACATCGTATGTTTCGAAATCTTCGTAGAGACCCGATTCCACTTGAGAAAGTGATGATCCAAAATATCGAATCCATTCGAGTTTCATTTCAAACTCATGATCTATATCCTATTCTTTGAATTTCGGGATGAAATTCCCTCTAACGGGGGGATAATGTAACAACCCGAAATTTGTTCGTCGCCAAAACCCGTTCTACCCGGAAAGTCGCCGTTATCGGATTCGTTCCGTTTTCTCTTTGGAGTTAATCGTATAAACTTATATGTTTATTTTATTCTAATGAGTGTCTAAATCACTCAGGAACTTATGTTATTAGCCCAAAAACATTTATTTCATGAGTTTTTATAATGTTCCCGTCGGGTGATGGAAACTCAATCGGGTGCGACCAAAAGCCGCGTTTAGCGTCGGTATCGGGTAGAATTCCACCGCGTGCAAATTTTAGGAACTATATAAACGTGTTTCAGCTTTCATTTGAAGCTTTTCCTTCTCACACTACTCTATCTCTAACCTCTCTCCAAAAAACCAAAGATTAAGGGTCCAAAACTCAATTTTAAGGCTTCAAATCCTTAAGGTACCTTCCTAGCTTCAATCTATAGCATGTTTAGCTTCCAAATTAGACACTTAATCATGAAATGGGACACAATGTATGAGTTTACGGCCCAGGAAGATGCCTAGGCCGTAAACACCAAAAATGATGGGTTTTGAGCCCTTAAACCCCTCCTTGACTAGTTTGGACTTTAGATATGGCTATGGTACTTCAAGATATGGACTCTAAACATGTAAAACTTGAATTTTGTGATGTTTGAAGGAGTTTACGGCCAAGGATCATTCTTGGGCCGTAAACTCATATAATTAGGGTTTTCATGCCCTTAAACCCTTCCAAATCACTTCTATGGCCTAGATATGAATTATAGGACCTTGATTCTAGCATTTGGACACTTGAAACATGAATTTTGGGGGATTTAGATCAGTTCACAGCCAAGGAGAGTGCTTGGGCCGTAAACTCCCCAAAACTTGGCATAAATCCAATTCTAAGGTATTAGAAAGCCATCCAACACCACCAAAAGCCTTGGAATAAATCAAGGGACCAACCAAAAATACTTTGAGGGCCTAAAACACATCATTCATGGGATTTCTAAGGGTTTACGGCCAAGACTTGTTCTTGGGCCGTAAACTCCAAAATTCTTGGTGTTAGAATGCAAACTAAACACCCCTAAGGCCCTTAGATGAATTTTAGAAGTCCTTTCATGCAAGTTTTAGACCTTGAAACTCCTTGAAGCACCCTATAGAAGAGTTTATGGCCATGAGGGGGGTCTCATGGGCCGTAAACTCCATAAACACCCCAAAAGTCCCTTGCAAACTCATGATAGGCCTCGGATAAATTCTACCAATCACATGTGATTTGTTCTAGCACCATTTAACATCATTTTCTTGGGTAAATAGGGGTTTACGGCCTTGGAGCCATGCTAGGCCGTAAACTACCATAAAGGGGGTCTATTTGATGTTTTGTAATCATTCCAAGTCCTTAAACCAAGTTTAGAAATTATCCCCTAAGTGTTGGAAGTCCAAATTGCACCATAAACCACCCATTATGAGTTTACGGCCGTAAACTAATGGGGATGGGTGTTTTGGCCATAAACTCCCTAAAGGGGGGGTGTTCCTTTGATGTCCCAACTCATTTCCCAAGTCCCTTGTATCATTCATGTGCCTAAACGCCACCCGGGTCCTTCCAAACACTTGTATCGAAGTGTTATCGCGACTTGAAGCATTTGTCCCTATCCAACAATCAATCTAAGTCCTAATTAGATACAAATGTGTATCTTTACATGATAATTAGGAACCTCGTGTGTTTACAAGTTCCGGATCAACTCTTAGCATCCAAACCGTCTCGTATCTCGTCCGGTGAGTTCATACCCCTACGACTTTTTCACTGTTTTCAATGTTTTCAGGGGGGGAATACAAGCAAACTATAACTGTTTTCCAATCACAACATTGATGTGTTTCAAACAATATCTGACAAACCTATAAACTCTTTTACTCCTTATGTGTTATGCTGAGCATAAGGAATGAATATTCGATTTCAACTAAATGGATTTTAGTTAAGGAAACAATCAAACTAATCAAATTATTATGGGAATAATTTGGGGGTCTTTACTATTCTTTCTATCGTATACTGATGTCTATATCAAGTTATTAGATAAACTATTTCTGACTCAGTTTATCTCCGTATCATTTTAATGTATTGTTAGATAATTTCATGTATGTATCTATACTTTACTGTACTATGTTTCATAATCTTCTGTATATCGATATCTTACAAGAACCCTGTGAATAGTTTAGTACTAGTTTGTGAGATAGTCACTACCCTTTATGGATGATCAGTAAATCCTCCCCGGAAGTGTAACCAGAGTCTCCTGGAGGGAGAGCGCGGAATTTGTGAATAGATCTATTCGGGACTGATAATTCCACACCTTAACTGCTAGCTACAGTTAGGCGGGCACGCCTAGGGTGACAAATTTCTGGATATCGTTCGACGTCTGACAAACGTCAAGGAGGTCACGTTGTCGTATTAGTATGGTTACCCGACTCACAATATGTATTAATACCAACTTATTCACAGTTTGGGTTCAGAAACTATATCTCGTTCGGGATAGTGATCCCATGGTTTTGCATCTATATTTTATATCTCTTTCGGGATTGTGATCCCATGATATTGTTTCTAGATCTCTTTCGGGATAGTGATCCCATCGTTTTATGTTTATAACTTGTACGTGATGTCTTTCCCCATGGTCTTTAACTATATCTTATACGGGATAGTGATCCCATGGTTTTCTAAATCTATATCTTATATGGGATAATGATCCCAAGGTTTTGTATCTATATCTTATACGGGATAGTGATCCCATGGTTTTCTAAATCCATGTCTTTCTCCATGGTCTTTAACTATATCTTATACGGGATAGTGATCCCATGGTTTTATAAATCTATATCTTATACGGGATAATGATCCCAAGGTTTTGTATCTATATCTTATACGGGATAGTGATCCCATGGTTTTCCAAATCTGTATCTTATTCGGGATAGTGATCCCATGGTTTCAATCTACATTTACATATATACATCAACTTATCTCGTGTTTAGTCCGGGATGATAGTCCCATGATCTTAAACCTGCACTTTCAGATGTGTCAAACTATCTTATATGTCTTTCGGGATAGTAATCCCAAGATTTTCATTATATAGTTTTGTGTGTTAAATTATACTTTGTGATATACAACCGATCTTATAATTAGGAAAATATGGGATTTTCCTGGGGTAAAATACAATACATAACCGAATTGGTAACAAATGATAACTTAACCAATTTCACATAAGAAAATATGGGATTTTCTTGGATAACAACTTTTTCGGAAACTAAAGGAAACCGATACATTTTCATAAACCAAAACCGCTTATAAACTCACCAGCTTTATGCTGATTTTCCAACCGCTTGTATTCTCAGGTCCAAGTTAGACAGGTACCCGGTGATCTCTTTTGATGAAGACGGAGTGCGTGGAAGACTCGTCTCAACTTTTGTTTATATGATGCATATGTATATCTTGTATAACTTTACTTTTGAACAAATGTAAACATTCATATATATGTAATGTAATGTTTGTTTACTGTGATTACTATGTACATTGGATTTGATACACAACTTGGAGTCAACCCCGGGGACGTTTCCGCCTTTGGTTTTCGGGGTGTGACAGATTGGTATCAAAGCCCTTGTTTATAGTGAACAGAGTATACCAAACCTTACATGGTATAAAACTATAAACACTAAAGGGCCTCAGTGCTCCGAATTAAAAGTATCTTCAAAACTACAAGTATTTTCAAAAGTATACAAGTATACCGAACTGCCGAAATCCGTAACTACAAGTAGAACAAAACATAAGTAAATGGGTGTTGTACACTGCGGTTAAACCTGGGTAGTTATGTAGTCGTGCCTAGGGTCAATATAGCGTGGCCAACTATAGTCATTCGAGACACGGCCAACATGTGCTTGGGAGTGACTGTGGTACGCAGCATGCCTAAAACTTACCTAACATTCCAAACAACGAATCGTCGCTGCAGCGCAACCATGAAATACTATGGGAGTATTTCTCGAGCCAATACTTCATAGAAAATCCTCGTATACGCGATGTTACTTGATCATTTCACTAGCGATAAAATGTTCTGTTTTGATAACTCCTTCCTGCTTTATCGCTTAGTATGATGCTATATCTGTCTTGATGAGATATCCCTTGTTCAATATCTCTTGATTCAATTCAGAGGACTTATAATCCTCTCTTTCCTGATCTTTTTAGATTAAGATGCCTCCGAGAAAGAGACCCAGCTCGAAGAACAACGATAATCCTCCTCCGCCACCATCTTCTCCTCAATTTGATCTCGCATCACTTCAAACAGTTCTGACTACTGCAATGGTGGCAGCTATGTCTCAAATGAATCCCGGTGGCTCCGGAGGTGGTCCCCAACACCAAAATCCAGAAGACAGCCAGGAACACCGAAGAGGGGGTTCCTACAATGACTTCATGAACGCGAAGCCCAAAACCTTTGATGGAACTGGAGGTGTCATTTCCTTGACTCGATGGTTCGAGAAAATCGAGTCAATCTTCGAAATATGTGCCTGTTCGGAGTCTGACAAAGTCAAGTTTGCCGCCTGCACTTTCCTTGATAAAGCCCTGACTTGGTGGAACGGCCGAGTCAAATCCTTAACCTTACCCGTAGCAAATGCCATGGGTTGGGAAGCTATGAAGGAGCTTCTGCTTGCAGAATACTATCCTCGAGGCGAAATTCAGAAACTGGAACACGAACTCTGGAACCTTAAGATGAAGGGTTCCGATATAACAACTTATACTTCAAGATTCGATGACCTGACATTACTCTGTCCAGGAATGGTTACCCCGGAGAGTAAAAAGATCGAGAGATTCATCTGGGGATTGACCCAGCCAACAAAAGGGAATGTCCTGGCTGCGAAGCCAGACACGTACGACAACGCTAAATGCCTTGCGAAAATCTTGATCGATCACGAAGACAATTCAGATGAGGAAACTACCACTCCCGAGTCAGACACAAGTGGAGGTGAAAGCAAAAAGAAATCTCGGAACAAGCGAAAGGCCCCGAATACGAAAGGGTCTTCCAAGAAACAGCAAACGGTAGCAGTCCATGCTGCTACTGCTCCTATTGCTGTCTCAGCTGTCGGTTCTACAACCCAAACTCCCACGAGTGGATACACTGGCAGTCTTCCTTGGTGTGGTAAGTGCAACTACCATCACCGCATTCCTGGTCCATGTCGCGAAAGGAGCTGCGACAACTGTGGCAAGAAGGGCCATCTGTCTCGAACCTGCAGAAAACCAGCCAAATCAACAAACCAATCATCGGGAGCAGGAATCAGCCCAGCCTGCTACAATTGTGGTGAAGCAGGGCACTTCAAAAGGAATTGCCCCAAAGCAACTACCACCACTGATCCCTCTGTTGCCGCAGGTATACTTCTCTTTGATAACTCTTATACCTGCAACTTATTTTCGATTCCCGTGTTTGGAAGGAAACCTGTTATCTATCTATTCGAATGTTTTCTAAGCTCAATTCCTCGTATGCGATCGAAATGTGCATCATCGAGACGACTAACCAATGAGATGGAGAACACTAACTTCGTACCTATAGATTGAATCCTCGGTCCAGAGGACTATTCTATTCCATTCGGTTAAATGGGAAACCTTTCGCGATAATACTTTGATGCTACGTTTAACATGGAATGACGGAGTCTCATTCATGTTGTTATCCTGGTTTCGAGAGGGTCGCCCGTCTATATCTCTTCCTCGACCTAACTCTCATGATCTTCGACATCGAACTTTCGTATTGTTTCATGCTTTAAAACTCAAGAGTTTTCCTGGTACGAATTACCACATTCCTCGTTTCTGTGATCATCGAGAAACGAGAAGTTAGTAGCTCTTTCTACTAAATGTCTGTCCCGAAGAGTTTCCGGGAATTTCATTCGAACGTCTAAAGTTTAATTCCACATCGTATGTTTCGAAATCTTCGTAGAGACCCGATTCCACTTGAGAAAGTGATGATCCAAAATATCGAATCCATTCGAGTTTCATTTCAAACTCATGATCTATATCCTATTCTTTGAATTTCGGGATGAAATTCCCTCTAACGGGGGGATAATGTAACAACCCGAAATTTGTTCGTCGCCAAAACCCGTTCTACCCGGAAAGTCGCCGTTATCGGATTCGTTCCGTTTTCTCTTTGGAGTTAATCGTATAAACTTATATGTTTATTTTATTCTAATGAGTGTCTAAATCACTCAGGAACTTATGTTATTAGCCCAAAAACATTTATTTCATGAGTTTTTATAATGTTCCCGTTGGGTGATGGAAACTCAATCGGGTGCGACCAAAAGCCGCGTTTAGCGTCGGTATCGGGTAGAATTCCACCGCGTGCAAATTTTAGGAACTATATAAACGTGTTTTAGCTTTCATTTGAAGCTTTTCCTTCTCACACTATTCTCTCTCTAACCTCTCTCCAAAAACCAAAGATTAGGGGTCCAAAACTCAATTTTAAGGCTTCAAATCCTTAAGGTACCTTCCTAGCTTCAATCTATAGCATGTTTAGCTTCCAAATTAGACACTTAATCATGAAATGGGACACAATGTATGAGTTTACGGCCCAGGAAGATGCCTAGGCCGTAAACACCAAAAATGATGGGTTTTGAGCCCTTAAACCCCTCCTTGACTAGTTTGGACTTTAGATATGGCTATGGTACTTCAAGATATGGACTCTAAACATGTAAAACTTGAATTTTGTGATGTTTGAAGGAGTTTACAACCAAGGATCATTCTTGGGCCGTAAACTCATATAATTAGGGTTTTCATGCCCTTAAACCCTTCCAAATCACTTCTATGGCCTAGATATGAATTATAGGACCTTGATTCTAGCATTTGGAAACTTGAAACATGAATTTTTGGGGATTTAGATGAGTTCACAGCCAAGGAGAGTGCTTGGGCCGTAAACTCCCCAAAACATGGCATAAATCCAATTCTAAGGTGTTAGAAAGCCATCCAACACCACCAAAAGCCTTGGAATAAATCAAGGGACCAACCAAAAATACTTTGAGGGCCTAAAACACATCATTCATGGGATTTCTAAGGGTTTACGGCCAAGACTTGTTCTTGGGCCGTAAACTCCAAAATTCTTGGTGTTAGAACGCAAACTAAACACCCCTAAGGCCCTTAGATGAATTTTAGAAGTCCTTTCATGCAAGTTTTAGACCTTGAAACTCCTTGAAGCACCCTATAGAAGAGTTTACGGCCATGAGGGGGGTCTCATGGGCCGTAAACTCCATAAACACCCCAAAAGTCCCTTGCAAACTCATGATAGGCCTCGGATAAATTCTACCAATCACATGTGATTTGTTCTAGCACCATTTAACATCATTTTCTTGGGTAAATAGGGGTTTACGGCCTTGGAGCCATGCTAGGCCGTAAACTCCCATAAAGGGGGTCTATTTGATGTTTTGTAATCATTCCAAGTCCTTAAACCAAGTTTAGAAATTATCCCCTAAGTGTTGGAAGTCCAAATTGCACCATAAACCACCCATCATGAGTTTACGGCCGTAAACTCATGGGGATGGGTGTTTTGGCCATAAACTCTTTAAAGGGGGGGTGTTCCTTTGATGTCCCAACTCATTTCCCAAGTCCCTTGTATCATTCATGTCCCTAAACGCCACCCGGGTCCTTCCAAACACTTGTATCAGAGTGTTATCGCGACTTGAAGCATTTGTCCCTATCCAACAATCAATCTAAGTCCTAATTAGATACAAATGTGTATCTTTACATGATAATTAGGATCCTCGTGTGTTTACAAGTTCCGGATCAACTCTTAGCATCCAAACCGTCTCGTATCTCGTCCGGTGAGTTCATACCCCTACGGCTTTTTCACTGTTTTCAATGTTTTCAGGGGGGAATACAAGCAAACTATAGCTGTTTTCCAATCACAACATTGATGTGTTTCAAACAATATCTGACAAACCTATAAACTCTTTTACTCCTTATGTATTATGCTGAGCATAAGGAATGACTATTCGATTTCAACTAAATGGATTTTAGTTAAGGAAACAATCAAACTAATCAAATTATTATGGGAATAATTTGGGGGTCTTTACTATTCTTTCTATCGTATACTGATGTCTATATCAAGTTATTAGATAAACTATGTCTGATTCAGTTTATCTCTGTATCATTTTAATGTATTGTCAGATAATTTCATGTATGTATCTATACTTTACTGTACTATGTTTCATAATCTTCTGTATATCGATATCTTACAAGAACCCTGTGAATAGTTTAGTACTAGTTTGTGAGATAGTCACTACCCTTTATGGATGATCAGTAAATCCTCCCCGGAAGTGTAACCAGAGTCTCCTGGAGGGAGAGCGCGGAATTTGTGAATAGATCTATTCGGGACTGACAATCCCACACCTTAACTGCTAGCTACAGTTAGGCGGGCACGCCGAGGGTGACAAATTTCTGGATATCGTTTGACGTCTGACAAACGTCAAGGAGGTCACATTGTCGTATTAGTATGGTTACCCGACTCACAATATGTATTAATTCCAGCTTATTCACAGTTTGGGTTCAGAAACTATATCTCGTTCGGGATAGTAATCCCATGGTTTTGCATCTATATTTTATATCTCTTTCGGGATTGTGATCCCATGATATTGTTTGTAGATCTCTTTCGGGATAGTGATCCCATGGTTTTATGCTTATAACTTGTACGGGATGTCTTTCCCCATGGTCTTTAACTATATCTTATACGGGATAGTGATCCAATGGTTTTCTAAATCTATATCTTATACGGGATAATGATCCCAAGGTTTTGTATCTATATCTTATACGGGATAGTGATCCCATGGTTTTCTAAATCTATATCTTATACAGGATAATGATCCCAAGGTTTTGTATCTATATCTTATGCGGGATAGTGATCCCATGGTTTTCCAAATCTGTATCTTATTCGGGATAGTGATCCCATGGTTTCAATCTACATTTACATATATACATCAATTTATCTCGTGTTTAGTCCTGGATGATAGTCCCATGATCTTAAACCTGCACTTTCAGATGTGTCAAACTGTCTTATATGTCTTTCGGGATAGTAATCCCAAGATTTTCATTATATAGTTTTGTGTGTTAAACTATACTTTGTGATATACAACCGATCTTATAATTAGGAAAATATGGGATTTTCCTGGGGTAAAATACAATACATAACCGAATTGGTAACGAATGATAACTTAACCAATTTCACATAAGAAAATATGGGATTTTCTTGGATAACAACTTTTTCGGAAACTAAAGGAAACCGATACATTTTCATAAACCAAAACCGCTTATGAACTCACCAGCTTTATGCTGATTTTCCAACCGCTTGTGTTCTCAGGTCCAAGTTAGACAGGTACCCGGTGATCTCTTTTGATGAAGACGGAGTGCGTGGAAGACTCGTCTCAACTTTTGTTTATATGATGCATATGTATATCTTGTATAACTTTACTTTTGAACAAATGTAAACTTTCATATATATGTAATGTAATGTTTGTTTACTTTGATTACTATGTACATTGGATTTGATACACAACTTGGAGTCAACCCCGGGGACGTTTCCGCCTTTGGTTTTCGGGGTGTGACAGTCGCGATATGTTAGTGTTGCAAGGTCTAGTCCCGGATATTGATTGCAATCAGTGGAGGTAGTGCATGGACTTGAGAGTCTTCTCGGGTGGATTCAGAGTATGTATGGTGCATGGGATAGCGGTTACGCTATAAAGAGGTGGTGTAGCGTTGGGTGAGCACCGTGGCTCTTGTTTTGGTAACGAGGCGGTCAAGTGGTTTTCCTTGGTAAGGAGAGAGGGAGGAATCTAATTCCGAAGGGGAGTGCAAATTCACAGAAGTGAAAGCGGCAATGTAGAGTTATGATCGGAGTGATCCGACGGTGGTCATTGAGCAGCATGTACGGTTGTGGTATGGGATGACATCATGAGGGGATGTCTGCTGAGGTCGTAGGAGGAAATTCCAAGGTTGTAAAGTCAAGAGGCTCATAAGGGATGCAGGTATGGAGTTTTTTATTCCCATCTTGTTTTCGGTGAAGGAATTGTATAGCAGTGGTTCATCCTGATGGATGTTTTGAGTGTCGTCAGTGTGATGGGTTTTCCTAACCCAAGGGTGCTAGAGCTAGTTCACATGTGCATGCGATTGCAAGAAGAGAACTCATGGGATTTGCTCTGAAGAGTGTGTCTTCCTGTCAGCATGGAATGGATAGAGTTGAACTCGGATCGGGAATCGGGTGGTGCATAGTTATTTATAGCTCATATGGGTTGAGTAATGGTTGTGATTTGGAGCAGTGTTGCATCATGAGTGGTACTCAGTGGTTGTGTGTGGTTATCAGAGGGTAAAGCCGGTGCCCGGTTTGAGACGGTGGTCAGGACACCGCAAGGAAGGAGAAAGTTAGTTCGAGTTTCGATGGGTATGTCTTGAGGGACCTGGTCCGGTTAAGGCCAGGTGGCGTGTTGGGGGAGTATTTTTGGAGATGAGTTGCCGTAGGCTTCGAGGATGAAGCCTAATTTAAGTGGGGGAGAATTGTAACACCCCAAAATATCAAGAGTAGAGTTGAATGGCTAAAAGTGTAAATCTGGAAGGGCAACTCGGCGAGTCCATGGATGGACTCGGCGAGTAGGGTCACAACTTTGGTCGCGTGTCAAGAGGCCTACTCGGCGAGTAGGTGCTGAGTGGAGAAAACCCTAAATCTAGGGAATGAGCCCTATTTAAAGAACATTATACCCTCTCCCCATCCTCTTTGATCCCCCTTGAAGTCCAGAAACCCTAGAAAGCGTGATTGTGGAAGATTGGAGAGCATTTGGAGCTTGGGGAGGTGTTTGTTGAAGAAATATTGTAGGAGAAGAGGCTTGGATCGAAGGGCTTTGTTTAGATTCGGATCTCTTGCTGTTGGAGGCTTCATTTTGAGGTAATATCTCGTTCTTGGGCAGTGTTCTTCTAGATTCTTCATTTTGGGGTTGTGTGGGAAGCTTGGATTTGTGGCATCTTGAGTTTGAAGGATAGATCTGAGGTAACTACCTCAGATCTGATGTGGAGAAGGTCTTAAGAGCATTAAAGTCCCTATTCTTGTGTTTTTGATGGAGCTATATTGTCCCAAACCCCAAACCCTAGAGTAAAAATGCCTAGATCTTCTTGGATTCATGTAAAGATTGCCACTTTACGTGATGGATGGCCTTAGGAGAAGTAGATCTATGGTTTGGATCATCTGCATGGCTTGGAAAGCTTCTGTATGGATTCAGACCCGGTGGTACTCGGCGAGTCACATGGGTGGACTCGACGAGTTGCTGAAGATGAGCTGGAACTCGACGAGTTGGATGAACAACTCGGCGACTAGGTTGAAGATAGCCTTAGACTTGGCGAGTCTGTTCTTGGACTCGACGAGTCTTGTCAAAGAGTCCCAATATTTTCTGGTTGAGTCGAGAATCGGTGAGTCAAGGGATGACTCGGTGAGTTGGGTGAAAGACCCTGTATTGTGGTTTGGTCTAGGCATAGTAGTTGATGGTAGTGGGTGTGTAGAAAGATTATTTTTGTCTTGAGTTTACGGTCAAGGTG
Source organism: Lactuca saligna (assembly GCF_052625555.1). Taxonomy (NCBI): domain Eukaryota; kingdom Viridiplantae; phylum Streptophyta; class Magnoliopsida; order Asterales; family Asteraceae; genus Lactuca; species Lactuca saligna. Next base: position 224,812,154 of record NC_136424.1, on the reverse strand, counting down.
TGTTTACGGCCGTAAACTCCTTACGGCCGTAAACACCTTACGGTTGTAAGTTGAGTCTATAAATAGGGCGTTGTGTCAGACTTTGTTAGTTGTTGATGGCTTCGTATTCTCCCAAGTTGTATCAGACGTTTTATAGCTTTAAAGCGTATGCAAGCTTGGTTTTTGTTCTATATTTTCTTATTAATTCGTGTTTGCATCTGTGATTCTCTTTGATCATTGGTAGATCTGTTTTTTGGGACTTTACAATTGGTATTAGAGCGGAACCAGTGTCAAAGACGTTCAACAGCTGCGTTTTCAACTAAATCGTTATTCACAGCAACAAAGAGGGTTTCTTTCTGGTCAAATTCAAAGGCTTTCGAAGATGACGGCCTGAGCTTACGGCCGTAAACTCCTCTTCACGGCCACAAGCTCATCCACCGAAAACAATTGTTTCACACATCATTCAAGCCTTCGAGATCAGGTTTTAATCCTGGCATTTAATTGAGTTGATTTTTAAAAAAACAAAAATCGAACATTTATATTTAAGTTTCATTGACCGTAAACTCGTGATTCACGAAAAATCGATTTTCTGTTAAACGATAATCACACCATTATTTTTTCGGAGTTTAAATCAAAAGGTGTCTTTGGACCGTAAACTCGAGTTTACGGCCTTAAGGTTTACGATTAAGTCAATTGCTACATATTAATTAAATTAATTCCTGAATTAAAAATAAATTATTCTCTTGACCGTAAACTAGTGTTTACGGCCAAAATTTATCCTCTAGTTTACGGCCTATAGATTTATTACATTTTATCTCAGATAAATTTTTGGAAACACAAAATTCAACTCAAAACAAAAATGGAAACACAAAATTCAACTCAATACCAAGAACTTGACGCTGTGATGGGGCAACTACGCGCATTCCCCGACTTATGTCTGCTGATGGCTTTCCCGAGTGGATGTACAGAATCGAAAAATACATAAAGATGAAGGATTTTAAGGTCTGGAAGTGCATAATTAAAGATCCTATCAGAATCACCACTACAGTCGCAGGACAAGTGGTGGATAAGAAAATCGAGAATTATACCGATGAAGATTTCGAGACCATCGAAGAACAAGAGAAGGCATTGGCTATTTTGACTATGGCACTCTCACCAGACATTGCACAAGGTTTTAGGGAATATACTTCTGCCAAAGCTTTATGGGAGGCACTGATTGAAGTTTATGAAGGAAATGAAGATATGCGAGAAAGTCGCCAAGACATGTTAAGGCAACGCTTTAACATGTTCAATTATGTGCCCGACGAGACTCTTGAAGCCCAGCTGCAGCGGTTACAACTCTTAATACTAAAATGACTGTAGCAGGGATTTTCTACACCAAGTCTGAGATCAACAAGAAGCTGCTAAATGCACTCCCAAAATCTTGGGACATGAATGTAGCTGTGATTAAGAAGACCAAAGATCTAAATCGCCTAACCCTGGCTGAAGTGATGGCTGTCATCAAAGCATGTGATATTGATGACAAGCAAAGAGAAATAAACCATGTCAACTCATACTCGACTGCAAACCTTGGCATTTCATCTAACAATGCTTTGTCTTCCTTTTCTTATCCATCTGCAGGCTTATCATTCAATGCACCTCCAAAGGCTCAGATACTCTCTCATCCATTAGCTCCCACTGTCTCAACAATGCCTCAACTACAGAACCAATCTGTCTTGACAGCTCCTTCAAATGTGGGCTCTTCTTCCTCAAAGGGAAAGGAAATTAATGAGAACATTGTCTTTGCTGCAGGACTTATCAACTGTTACAATGCTCTTGTCGCTGGAGAACTTCCTCCTCAACTATCGTTTACCAATTTTGATCAAATCCATCCGGAGGATGTTGAGGAGATGGACATCACATGGCAAATCGCCATAGCTGTCTTTAGGGCAAAGCAATTTTCCAAGAAGACGGTTAAGAATAACTGGGGAATGAGCGCTGACAGGAAGGTTGGGTTCAATAAGGGAAAGCTTGGGTGTTTCAACTGTCACGAGCCAGGGCATTTTGCTCGTGATTGTCGTCACCCCGACAGAAGACCCAACAATGACAGATCGATTGTTGCAGTGGGAAATAGCAGAAGCAGCGGGCAACCACACAATGAGAAGGCTATGGTTGCACAATCGTTCGACTGGGAAGATCAGATACAAGCTCTCAACATCTCTGGTCCAGAAAACGCTCATCTGGCACAAGTGAAGGATGATACACCAGTAGGGATCGTTGCAGCAGAGGACGGCATGATGAACCTTCAGTTTGCCTTGATGGTATCTTCTTCCAATGAACCAAATTCCTCCAAGGTAAGTCTTCCAACATGTTAACAAGCTTGTATCGATTATGTGAAAGCCCTACATGATAAAATTGAAAATCTAGAAACTGAATTAGATAGACTTAGGATTCTTCGTGAATTAAATGACAAATTAAAAAGAGACATAGAAGACCTTAAATATGAAGGATATCAACTTAGAAAAGGTCAGAAACCTCTTAAGGCTCAACTAGAGTAAAAAATAAAAGACTTTAGGAAATTACAGGAGGACTACAGTAATAAATGTGAAAACTATGATTATGTAGTCAAACAAAACACAGAACCGGTGGCTGAAATTGAATCCTTAAGTGGCAAATTTGAAACTGCTAAGCTTGATGTTCGAAAATATGATCATTCAAGTGAAGTGGTTGCAAATATGATAGACCACACCATGAAATTTAAAAGAAATCAATCAAAAGATTTAGGATACAGTAATGTGCCACCTCCCTTTAATCACTCTTATATACATAAGCCATTGTCCAAGGAAGAAATTGCCAATGAACCTTCAATGGTTTATGGCAAATCTTGTGGTTTTGTTTTGTAACAGCCCAAAATCTCAAGTATTGTTAAATTGCATTTTGGGGTGTTTTAAAGGAGAGACTCGGCGAGTTGGAGCCAGACTCGCCGAGTAGGGTCGCAGACTTGGTCGCGGGTTCGCGACTGGACTCGACGAGTCCAGATATGGACTCGGCGAGTCGACGCTGTTCAGCGGAAACCCTAGTCGTTCAGTTTTGGGTCGTATATAATGGATCTTATGCCGTCATTGCTCGTCTTTTGGTCGATTGAGAAGAACCCTAAGCGGCTGTGGCATCTAGAGCAAGCTTGTAGGCCATTGGTGACCTTGAAGGAATTGTTGTGCAAGGAGGAGAAGGGTTTTGGCTAAAGTAACTGCAAGGGATTCGAGTTCTGAAGTTTGGGGACACAGAAGGTACATCATTCAGGTAATAGCTCGGATTACATTCTTCTGTGATTGATGTGTATATGGATTTAGGGTTTATGAAACCCATTTGATGAGTAGATGGATTATTACCTTGTTACCCAAACGAATATAACCCTGTATTAGGACCCTTAGAGGTCCAGAAGGTCCCATGTTTGTGTGTTCGGAAAAAATACGTATCTCAGGAAGCAGTTTGATCGACTGCATGGCATGGACTCGCCGAGTCCGATGAGCAGACTCGGCGAGTAGCTTGAAGAATAACTGGGACTCGTCGAGTTGTTCTTCAGACTCGACGAGTGGAGTCGGGGTGGCCCCGCGATTCTTCCAGGAGTAACTCGTCGAGTCAAGGAGGATACTCGACGAGTAGAAGGGGAAACTTAGAGGATTGGAGGATGACTAGACTCGCCGAGTCGCCAGAGTACTCGACGAGTTCGACCGAGTTGACCGTGGACTGTTGACCAGAGTTGACCTGTGTGACTTCTTAGGGTCAGTTAACGTGGAAGATAAAAGTATTAATAAGAGATATATTGTTATAGGGAGCTTGTAGCTCGGCGGATCAGGTGCAAGTGATTTCAGGAGTTGCTAACTTCCAGCATCCACGAGGTGAGTCTTCTCACTATACTGTACCCGGAAGGGTTTGATTGTGTGACCGGAAGGTCGAATATGTTATGTGGTATGTATATATGCTATAAATGGAAAGTTAGTTGCTACGCATGATATGCATGTTATATGGGCCGGAAGGCAAAGTGTTATGTGACAGAAAGGTCAGGTATGATATATGATATATGTGCTTTATGTGTTAGAGTAAATGTATTATGTGCCGTATATGTTTTTGGGCCGGAAGGCAATATGTTATGGGCCGGAAGGCAATATGTTATGGGCCGGAAGGCAATGTACTAAGGGCCGGAAGGCAACACATTATGGGCCAGAAGGCGATAATCTCATGGGCCGGAAGGCATTGTGCAGTGGACCGGAAGGTCAGGGCCTGGAAAGGCGTATGTACGTAAGGTGTATATTGGGGAACTCACTAAGCTTCGTGCTTACAGTGTTTTATGTATATGGTTTCAGGTTCTTTCAGTAACGCGGAATGGCACCGGCTCGATTGTACACACCAAAGAAGGAGTTGTATTCTGGAGGATCCTTGTTTTCTACTAAGTGAAAATGGAACTATGTTTTTGTAATTCAAATGTGTATGAGATTTTAAACAAGTGATTTAATATTAATTTGATTAATTAAATGAAAATTTTGCCTTGAAAATCACGGTGTTACAAATTGGTATCAGAGCCTTGGTTTGAGGGATTCGAATGCGCCTTCGGGTAAATCTGGACTCAAACTGAGGAAATAAGAAAAAGTTTTCAAATAAATAGTTTTCTAAAAGTGGATAAGAGTTCAAAGAGAAAGCAAGAAAGAGCAGTGTGTACAATCAGCCAGAGCCAAACGGTGATTTCCAAAAATACCCTTACTTTTGTGTTATGAAATATCTATTATGCACTTTATGAGATATTATTGCATGCTAGAGACAGGCTAGGTATTTCATATCTTAGGACTAGAATGGCCTGATTTGTGATGCCTTAGCCTAGGATTTGTTGTCATATGTGCGTTATGCTTTTGAATATGTGATGAGCGAGAATATCCAGTTAGGACGCACGAGGGGTAGAGCTACAGAGTTCAGTGGTACTTCCGAGGATGAGCCGAGAAGGTGGAACTATCACAGATAGGGAGTCCTATGTAATCTTCGATGCTCGAATGCTGCTTGCTTTATGCTTTGTGGAATTCTCGATGATGGGAGTCAGCTACTAAGTGAGTATGACGATATTCAGGAGGTAGATGGCTGGCATCATTAGGAGCTCTTCAGCAGCTGATAGCAAAGAAGTGGGAGGACGGCGGAAGGGACTAGGGAGTAAACCTAGCCAGATGAGTGCGCTGGTAGAGTAGAGGATTTCGCTGGGGAGCGAGTACGCACGATGGATTGGTAAAAGAGGAGGTCGATCAGCTACTTAGGAACTCTGGGATGGTCCGTGTGGAAAGTATGGGTAGATGTGGAAGGTAGTATGGGCCCGTACTACTAAAAGCAGAGGACCCATACTTGATACAAGGAGCATTCTAAAGGTCCTAAGGAGCGGAGTGCGGAGTGATGTTATGGTCAGGGTACCATACATCGGAACAGATTGAGGATAGATGCTGTGGTTCGAGTACCATACATCGGAGCGGAGTGCGGAGTGATGTTATGGTCAGGGTACCATACATCGGAACAGCTTAAGGATAGATGTTATGGTTCGGGTACCATGCATCGGAACAGATTGAGGATAGATACTGTGGTTCGAGTACCATACATCGGAGCGGAGTACGGAGTGATGTTATGGTCAGGGTACCATACATCGGAATAGCTTGAGGATAGATGTTATGGTTCGAGTATCATACATCGGAGCAGATTGAGGAGTGATGTTATGGTTCGGGTACCATACACCGGATCAGATTGAGAAGGGACGTCATGGGATGAGTACCAGGGTTCGTAGCGGATGATGCTTGTGACTATCTTGCTATCGGGTCATGATTGATGAGGTAGAGATCGGATGCTATGGGTTTTAGGCCTGTAGACCATGATTGAGTATGGGGAGGCGTTCCCCGAGAGGAAAGACGAGTGCCCATCAGAGTATTTTGGTAAGAGGTTAAAGACAGAGGAAAATTTCGGTTGATTCAAACAATCAGGCGATAAGGGAGAGGCCATCTTCTTGGTGGGTGATGCCATTTATGTTTGTGAGCATGACACGAGAGGTCTGATGTTTCAGTTTTGGATTTGGGAGTACACCCTCCAGGTAGTTATCGATAGTGATTTCCCTCAGAGTATCAGGTAGCAGGTGTGCCACGAGGCAGTGACTTATCGAGAGCAGACAGTCAGTTGGGGACTGAGGTAGTCGAGCACCACACCACACCTAATTGGGAATAGTAGGTTGTGTTATTATGGTAGCAGCGGGGAGTTCAGTCGAGCTTTGCAGTGCAGAGAGTTTTCGTCTATGTTGGGAGTGGGTCCTTGTCCTTGGGACAATTCCGGTGTTGGGACATTGGTTGATGAGTCGAGGTGAGAGGAACGATAATTGCGGTGCAGTCTATGAGCCAGGGATGTTATTGAACAGTTTAGATGCTTAGTGCTAGATTGGCATGGGATTTGGATCGATTAGAGGCGGTTGTGATGAGAAGTTCTTGGAGAGTTAATCAGAGGTTCAGAGTATAGAGGGTTGATTGATTTCCTTAAGGGGGAATTACCGGGCGTTGCGTAGCACTTTCCTGGAGCAGGTGCGATTTCACTGGTGAAAAATAGTTGTGGGCTGGGTGTGTGCTAATCGGTGATGGTTCGAACCCTAGTGGGGGAGAACCGGGTGCAGTATGTAGGAAAGCAAGGATTCTCCAAGAGTGGTTATAAGTGAAGTATAGAGATATGCTATAAGAAATCATGAGACCAGAGGTGTCAGTGATTGAGGAAGAGGGTCAGAGTGAGTTAATGCGGGAAGTACTCGAGGAGGAGAACGAATGTATCCATGGCAGGTGTCTGGTGTCGTTACAAGTAGATAGAGAATGTTTGGGTCGGTATGCGCATCCTTGTTTGGATTTTGAACGTCGGAAGAAGGGTTTCAGGGAATTATCAGCATATTTCGTAGCGTCAGCGTTTTCTCGTATTCGAATCGGGAAATTATATGCGTCGGAGTTGTAATGTGGGAAAATGTAGATCTATTTATGGGATTCCGAGGAGATGTATTATTGTATCTACATGATACTTGGGGCAGGAGGTCAGTGGTTGTGGCAGTATTCTGGGCTATTCGGGTATGATATCTCTATTTCGGAGTTACTCGTGAATCCTGAATTGAATCGACGTGTGGCATATCAAGTATCTGTGGATCTAGTGGGAGCCCTTCGGGTATGGGTATCCAGGGAGATTATTTGAGGGAGTGGATATTCACAGAGATGGGCATTTGTTATGTTGATTGTCTCCATAATCTGTGGTGGATATTCGAGTCGCAGTACTCACTATTCAGAAGATGTTGTGATACCGCGTGGAGTCGCAGTACTCATTAAATGGCAAGAGAATAAGATGTTGGAATGTTTTCCGAGCAGTTTATGGTGTGGAAGAGTTTTGGGTTTGAGTAATCCTATTATTGAGTTTTGGAGCCTAGATGTTGAGTCGGGGGCAAGACGGGAGTATCCGTCCCTGTCGGGAGATGCGGGGAGATACGCGACGAGTATGCGCAGCAGAACCCAGAGATTAGAGTTGAGATGATCCTCGGTTGGATTGTATTGCTCGCACGAGGAAAAGAGAATTTTGTGACTTGCGTGTCATTGGGTCGGGATAGTGGTCACGGGGAGAAAGTTAGTGGAATATTTGGGTCATGAGGTGGGTGATAGTTGGGGGCTCAGATGTGAAGCCAAAAGCTGATCCAGTACTCAGTCTTGAGGAGGAATATGGGAAAGGAGCTTAGCATGATGATATCTGAGGACACTTTAGAGAGAGTAAACGATCCAGACGCTCGAAGACATGCTTCGGGCATGTGCATTAGATTTCTGAGAAAGCCGTGGTACGTATTGATCCTTGGTTGAGTTGTCTCATATCAACAGCCATCATTAGTGCATTAGTATGCCGCCCTATGAGCTGTTGCATAGGAGGTGGTGTCGGATCCTCATTTGCTGAGGAAAGGTAACGCATGGACCCGAGAGTCTTTGCGAGCAGATCCAGAGCCTGTGCGATACATCGAGTAGTGACAATGTCGTCAAGCGGATTTCCCTAAGTAAGGGAAGAGGAAGGTATGTTGGGGGCTAGTGCAGCATGTGTATACGATTGCAAGCGGAGAACTCGTGAGAGTTGCTCTGAGAGTGAGAATGGGTCTCTCAGTCGTTCCGAAATGGATAAAGTGGGCTTTGGATCGGGGACCCGGTGATTCAGGGTTTCATAACCCTTATGGGTCGAGTGATCATTGAGATTTAGAGCAGAGTTGCATCTTGGGTGATTCTCGGTTGCAGGGAGTGGTGGTCAGTACAGAGATCGTGCTTTAGTCGACAGAGCAGATGCAGCAAGTTAATCAGAGGGTAATGATCGTCTAGAGTTGACAGGAAGGTTATGCAGACAGACGCCGTTACAAGCATGTGTTTCAGGTCGGCGAATTCGTACTTCTAACGGTCTCTCCTTGGGAAGGGGTGATTCGGTTCAGGAAGAGGGGCAAGTTGGGGCCCCGATATGTTGGGCCTTTTCGTGAGAATGCGAGGGTAGGACGGGTGGCCTACCGTTTGGAGCTGCCAACGGAATTGGGATGGATCCATGACACTTTTTATGTGTCGCAATTGAAGAAGTGTATAGCAGATGAGTCAGCAGTGGTTCCACTAGAGAACAATTAGGTGGATGCGAGCCTGTGTTACGCCGAGAGGCCAGTGGCCATCAGGGATCGGGAGATCAAGGTTCTGAGGAACAAGGAGGTACCTCTGGTATTGATTCAGTGGCAACCTCGGAAGAGATCGGAAGTGTCTAGGGAAGCCGAAACGTGAGATACGGGAGCAGTATTCAGAACTATTTTCAGAGTGAGACTTCGAGGGCGAAGTCTGATTCTAGTGGGGGAGAATTGTAACAGCCCAAAATCTCAAGTATTGTTAAATTGCATTTTGGGGTGTTTTAAAGGAGAGACTCGGCGAGTTGGAGCCAGACTCGCCGAGTAGGGTCGCAGACTTGGTCGCGGGTTCGCGACTGGACTCGACGAGTCCAGATATGGACTCGGCGAGTCGACGCTGTTCAGCGGAAACCCTAGCCGTTCAGTTTTGGGTCGTATATAATGGATCTTATGCCGTCATTGCTCGTCTTTTGGTCGATTGAGAAGAACCCTAAGCGGCTGTGGCATCTAGAGAAAGCTTGTAGGCCATTGGTGACCTTGAAGGAATTGTTGTGCAAGGAGGAGAAGGGTTTTGGCTAAAGTAACTGCAAGGGATTCGAGTTCTGAAGTTTGGGGACACAGAAGGTACATCATTCAGGTAATAGCTCGGATTACATTCTTCTGTGATTGATGTGTATATGGATTTAGGGTTTATGAAACCCATTTGATGAGTAGATGGATTATTACCTTGTTACCCAAACGAATATAACCCTGTATTAGGACCCTTAGAGGTCCAGAAGTTCCCATGTTTGTGTGTTCGGAAAAAATACGTATCTCAGGAAGCAGTTTGATCGACTGCATGGCATGGACTCGCCGAGTCCGATGAGCAGACTCGACGAGTAGCTTGAAGAATAACTGGGACTCGTCGAGTTGTTCTTCAGACTCGACGAGTGGAGTCGGGGTGGCCCCGCGATTCTTCCAGGAGTAACTCGTCGAGTCAAGGAGGATACTCGACGAGTAGAAGGGGAAACTTAGAGGATTGGAGGACGACTAGACTCGCCGAGTCGCCAGAGTACTCGACGAGTTCGACCGAGTTGACCGTGGACTGTTGACCAGAGTTGACCTGTGTGACTTCTTAGGGTCAGTTAACGTGGAAGATAAAAGTATTAATAAGAGATATATTGTTATAGGGAGCTTGTAGCTCGGCGGATCAGGTGCAAGTGATTTCAGGAGTTGCTAACTTCCAACATCCACGAGGTGAGTCTTCTCACTATACTGTACCCGGAAGGGTTTGATTGTGTGACCGGAAGGTCGAATATGTTATGTGGTATGTATATATGCTATAAATGGAAAGTTAGTTGCTACGCGTGATATGCATGTTATATGGGCCGGAAGGCAAAGTGTTATGTGACAGAAAGGTCAGGTATGATATATGATATATGTGCTTTATGTGTTAGAGTAAATGTATTATGTGCCGTATATGTTTTTGGGCCGGAAGGCAATATGTTATGGGCCGGAAGGCAATATGTTATGGGCCGGAAGGCAATATGTTATGGGCCGGAAGGCAATGTACTAAGGGCCGGAAGGCAACACGTTATGGGCCGGAAGGCATTGTGCAGTGGACCGGAAGGTCAGGGCCTGGAAAGGCGTATGTGCGTAAGGTGTATATTGGGGAACTCACTAAGCTTCGTGCTTACAGTGTTTTATGTATATGGTTTCAGGTTCTTTCAGTAACGCGGAATGGCACCGGCTCGATTGTACACACCAAAGAAGGAGTTGTATTCTGGAGGATCCTGGTTTTCTACTAAGTGAAAATGGAACTATGTTTTTGTAATTCAAATGTGTATGAGATTTTAAACAAGTGATTTAATATTAATTTGATTAATTAAATGAAAATTTTGCCTTGAAAATCACGGTGTTACATGTTTCAGGAGGGTTTATTAATGTTGAAAGTACTAACATTTCTACTTATCCTGCAGATCAATCCTTGAATCAGTCACAACACGAAGTTAAAGGATCTGTGTCTGAAATTAAACCTGAGTCCGAACCTGAAGTTTTAGCTTTAAACAAAGACAATTCTTTTTCAAATGTTTTGACTGACAATAGTTTTTGTGGTGTTTTTGATTCTGCTGATACTGTTTTTCTTTCTTCTGATACTGCTACTGTTTTGAATGTTTTTAATATGTCTGATAAACCTTTGAACAATTTAGTTGACAATTTGAGTGTTTGTGATAATAATGTTAAAATACCACTAGTTTCACAACCCTCTACCAGTAAAGCACCCTCACTTCCCCCACAACCTAATATTGTTGCTTGTTCTTGTGAGAGAAGCAAGGGTGTTGGTAGAGAAAACAAATCTGAACAATGCAGTACTAGTTCCAACAACAAGCAGATTTGTTTTAACTGTGGCACTAGTGGTCATATTGCTAGAAATTGTTTGAATAGAATGTTTGTAAGCCATAATATTCCAAGAGGGGAGAACGAGTTCAGAGGAAGATCTTTAAAAAGAAAATTCTCTAGAAGTCGTTCTCGAGATGATGATTGGGCAGATGAACAAAAAAGGGATACATTTCACAAACGTAAAAAGGTTTTTAAACACCATGTCCCAACAAGTCTGTCAAAGAGGAGCTCAGCCATGCAAAGGTCAAGCTCTTCTCAAAGCAGCAATGGAACTTCAGCCAATTGTGGTAGAAGTCAGTCATGCTGTAAGCAGATTGCTACTCATAACATGACAAAATTAAAGGATACATACAGAAAACCTAATTATAAGTGGAGGCCCAAACTTGTTCCCAATACATCAATAACGCCCCCTGAGAAGATTATTAGTGATAAATTTGAAAATGCTTCGGGAACACCCAGGAAAATCATGACCTGGGTGCCCAAATCTAATTAAACCCGCACATTTTGCAGGGGAAGTTGTGGGGAAATGTCGTCAGACCATGGTTCTTCGACAGCGGCTGTTCCCGGCATATGATGGGAGATATCACCCAACTGAACAACATTCAATCATTTAATGGGGGATATGTCTCTTTTGCGGGTGGAGATGGAGGAAAAATTACACAAAAGGGCACGGTATCAAATGGAGTTCTGAGTTTTGAAAATGTGAATTTCGCTCCAGAGTTAAAACACAGCCTGCTAAGTGTCTCGCAGATCTGTGACAAGGGCTATTCTACGCATTTCACTGACAAGGAATGCATGATCTTAAAGCCAGGCTTTGTCATCCCTAAAGAATGGATTCTCGTAAAGTCAAAAAGGGATGGGAATGCCTATATTATCGATATGAATAGCAATCTCCCAGAGCAAGTTACTTGTTTGTTCTCCAAGATCTCCGAGCAAACTGCAATGTTGTGGCACCAAAGATTAGGTCACGCTGACGCCAAGAATCTCAATCGTTTTGCAAAGAATGAGATGGTATGTGGATTTCCTGTCAAAGACATTATCACGTTTGAGAAATGTGTGTCATGTGCTCAAGGAAAGCATCATCGAAAGCCACATTTGCCGAAGCAAGTTAACTCAATAAGTCAGGTTCTACAACTTCTTCGCATGGATTTATTTGGTCCAGTGAACGTGCTAAGCATCAATAGAAGTTCTTACTGTTTAGTTGTGATTGATGATTTCTCTCGTTTTACGTGGGTTTTCTTTCTATCCAACAAAGCTGGTGTCACTGAATTGATCAAAAAGTTCATCATACTTGTTGAGAATCAGACCAATCAAAGGGTGAAGGCACTTCGCACCGATAATGGAACAGAGTTCAAGAATTCTGTTCTCAACCACTTCTGCGCTGAGAAGGGTATCCTGTGTCAATTTAGTTCAGCTCACACACCTCAACAAAATGGTGTTGCTGAGAGGCGAAACAGAACACTTAAAGACGCTGCAAGGACGATGTTGTGTGACTCAAAGCTTCTTGTTTTCTTTTGGGCGGAGGCAATAAACACTGCCTGCTATGTTCAGAATCGAGTGAAAGACAAGATGAAAGGGAAATGGTTACTGGTGATGATAGACATGACTCGTTTGAAGATTTTGATCTTACAGGATTTGATAATGATGATATCGCGGCTTCCTTGGCCAGTAGTGCCAATATTGTGTCTAACGAGATTCTTGACACAATCTTTCAAAATGTCGATGATGTTGTTTTTGTTGGAATAGTGTCTAAGGCTATAACTATATTCGGTGGTGCATGGTCCTTTTGGGTTGCCTTCACCATAGCAACTTGAAGGATGATTTATTAAGAGAGAGTAAATATTATAAGGAATAATATTTAGCTATTTGATTAATATAAGTCATGAATTAATTGGTATTAATTTGGTGACTTAAAGAGATTAATTAAATAAGAGGGTATAAACTGTCAATTGTTTGATAGTTAGACTTTAGACTATAAATCCATTAGGATACACCTTGGACGGATTCTAAGAGCTTTAGGATAGCTCAAAATCGTCCATAGGGTTATCTATGGAATGGATTTGGATAGCCTTAAGAGAAGATTATCCAATTAGGGTTTAGGGTGAAACCCTTAAGGAGTCTAATAGTATAAATAGACCCTATAGATGAGGGAATTCGACACACAACCTTAAGTAAGGAACCTCTGGTCGAATTCCTCCCCTCTCCTCTCTCCTAAATCATCTTGCTTGCTATTGGTGTTTGTAAGCCATTAGAGGAGTGACAATTGTGACTCTAGAAGCTCCAAGACAAACAAGATCAACAAGGGATTCAAAGGTATGATTCTAGATCTGTTTTAATATTGTTGTTTAACCTAATTAGCCATTAGAAGTCTTGGATTCAAAAGCATGTTTATTAGAAAGCCTAGATCCAAGCAATAGGGTTTTGCATGCGCACATAGGAAAGTTCTTATGGCTAAAACCCAACAGTGGTATCAGAGCCTAGATTGGTTTTCTTTAAATTGCTGCTCGATTAACTGAAAAAAACTTGCAAAATTCGATTTTTTGGGTTTTGAGTCACTGACTCGTCGAGTTCCAAGGTGGGCTCATCGAGTAGGCCTGACTCGGCGAGTCCCCTTGTGCACTCGGCGAGTCCAGGCATCAGGAATGGCCAGATTCGGGATTTTTTCATAATTATCTTATGGAAACTTACCTTAATCACATTAGATCAATGTAAATCCGATTTTTTGATAAATATGACTATTATCTTGATCTAATTAAAGATATTTATCATCTAATAAAATATTTAATTTCCTTATATGATAATAATTAACTATTTTGGTAATTATCTTCAAAGAAATCAAGATAAATCAAATAAAGATAATTAGAATATTAATTGTTAATTGGAATTATTTGTTATTTGATCCTTCATGTTTTAAATGTTTAAAACCTACCCTAAAGTTTTTGAAATTTATATTTGTGATTAAAAGTTTTAATTTAGACAACTTAAATTTCAAACCCTAGATTTTGAAAAAGTTTAAAATGCAACCCTATACTTATATGATATTACTAGATTAATATATATATGTATAACTAAATGCTAGTCTTACCGCTAGTAGGCCTCATTCACGAAGCCGATCTATAAGGTGGGTATAAGGTTGCGGCCTATAAAATGGCGCTTAATGGGTGTACACTCACACCCACCGCTTGCTTGATTGGTGGAAGGTCGTTAGCCGAACGGGTAGGATAGGGCAAACCTCATCCTCTCATTAAAAGTATAATAAAAAATACGAAGTAACTAAACTTTCTTTTAAAATTTCCCAATCTTAGTTACTTTAGGAAAAGTGAATTGATGCAATCCCATGAAATTACACTTTGCACCTTGCTAAGATGTTAGTGGAGCGTGTGTGGTTTACCGGCACACTAATTGGTTCTAAGCGAAGGTGGCAAAGGGTGATTCATTGTTCATCATAGTTCGATGGAGCGTGTGTGGTTTACCGACACATCGAATAGGTGATCGTTACAATGAAGGCACCATGTGAATTTGCATGGTAATTCACACCCGCTTTGTGATCCTCGGCATCCCAGTCACAAACAAGAGGGGCATATCGAGATTTAAACATGCCATTGAATAGTTCAATGAATCTCATCCGAATCTAGGAATTCTCAAAAACACTTAGGACTAAAAGTTTAAGTTTTGTGATGGAGAATTAGTGAATCGTCATTCACTTACCTTCAATTTATTTGCATGTTAGATTACGGCATCCATTTTCTAGTATGTAAATGTTATTGTTGGATCCTAGCCCTAATTTTTCTTATTGGGTGATAATTAGGGATTCTTATTCTAATCAATCTTTGTCCTTTCTATAGATGTCAAACGCAAACAACGCTGCTGCTAGTTCTTTCACGTTGATGAGCCTTTGCCAAAAGGTCACCTTCGATGGAACGAACTTTGGCGAATAGATAAGATACATTCGCACCATTGCTCGCTATGAGGATAAAGAGTATGTCCTCGATGAGAAGCTCGAGAAAATCAACCCCGAAGTTGCTACTCCCGCCGAAATCACCGCCTTTGAAACCCATGAGCGAGATGCAACGAAAGTACATTGCATCATGATCGCCACCATGAACTCCGAATTCCAAAAGTCCTACGAGGACATGTATCCATACGAGATGCATCAAGACTTGTTGGAGAGGTACCACCAAAACGCGAGACAAGAGCGTTACGAGATCTTCACTAACATGATTTCCGCCAAGATGGGTCATGGAGAATCTCTTACCGTGCACTTGCAAAAGATGCAAAGGTATGTCGACCGCCTTCGCAAGTTAAATGTTGACTTTGGCGAAGACCTGGCGATCGACATGGTGCTTCACTCTTTGCCTCCGATGTACAATCAATTTAGGATGACCTACCACATGAACAAAGAGGAGGTCACTCTAAGTAAACTCCAAGGTCTCTTGAGGGTTGCTGAGAGCAACTTCAAGGACAAGTCTGTTGCACCAACTCCCAATCCATCCACTGCTCCTGTCTTGGCTATTGGTCAAGGGAAGGGAAAGAAGAGGAAAGCTTCTTCAAATAACTATCGAAAGGTGAAAGCCCGAGATGGTTCCTCTTCTAGTGGGACCAAAGTTGATCCCTCTAAGCCCTGCTCTAACCCGAAGGAGGCAGAGTGCCACCACTGCCACAAGATAGGATATTGGAAGAGAAGCTGCCCGGATTACCTGCAAGCCATCAAGGAAGGAAAGATCAAGCCATATTTCGCAGGTATATATGCAATCAAATCTAACGATTCTAATCATGCTATTTCTTGGGTTCTTGACACCGGTTGTGGTTATCACATTTGTTCTAATGTGCAGGGACTAAGAAGAAGTAGGGATGTGGAGCAAGGAAGGATCAATCTAATCATGGGGAACAGAAGATCGTCGCCTGTGACCAAGATTGGAGTGTATTCTTTAGTGCTTAAGAATAGTTTAGTTTTAGATTTGAACAATTGTTGCTATTTGCCAGAAATGGCTAGAAACATCATTTCATTTCATGGTTTATATAGACAAGGATTTAGATTTTCTTTTAATAATGAGAATGGTTCTATTTTGGCTTATCTAAATGGTGTCTTTTAGTTTTGAAGCTATACCATGTAATGGAATATATGAAACTGTTATGATTGTTGATAAATTAGGAAATGATGTTATGAATATTGATTCTTCCACTAGTATGGATAAAGCATCCTTGTGGCATTGTCGTCTTGGACATGTCAACAAGAAACGCATAGCCCAACTCCAAAAGGATGGAGTGTTGGAGTCATTCGACCTTAGGGAAGATGACACATGCGAGTCTTGTTTACATGGAAAGATGACTAAGTCACCCTTCACAAGTACTTGTGAAAGGGGTGAGGGGCTATTAGACCTAATACATACCGATGTATGTGGACCTTTTAGATCAACCACGAAGGATGGGAACCGCTTCTATGTGACTTTTACCGATGATTATAGTAGATATGGGTATATCTATTTAATCAAGCAAAAGTCAGAAACCTTTGAAAAGTTCAAAGAGTTCAAGAATGAAGTGGAGAATCAATTGGGCAGGAAAATCAAGATGCTTCGATCCGATCGAGGAGGAGAGTACCTAAGTCTTGAATTCCACGATTATCTCAAGGAGTGTGGAATAGTTTCGCAATTGACGCCTCCTAGGACACCGCAGTTAAATGGTGTGGCAGAAAGGCGTAATCGAACCTTATTGGATATGGTTCGCTCTATGATGAGTCGTGCTTCACTACCTATCTTCTTTTGGGGGTATGCCTTAGAGAATGCCACCCATATCCTTAACCGAGTCCCTATTAAGAAGGTTGCCAAAACACCTCACGAGATGTGGACAGGGAAAGTTCCCTCGTTGGCACATATCAAGGTTTGGGGTTGCGAGGCTTTCGTAAGACGAAATACTCACGACAAGCTTGAACCTCGAAGTGAGCGATGTAATTTCATCGGCTACCCGCAAACTTCCTTTGGATATCTCTTCTATAGACCGAAAGATAATGTTATCTTTGTTGCGAGGAGAGGAGTTTTCCGAGAGCAAGAACTCATAAGCCAAGGAGACAGTGGGAGGCAAATCGAACTTGAAGAGATTCAAGAATCGATAGATGAAGGAACCTCTACCGCTGGCATTCAACCCGAGGAGGAAACTCCGGTTGAACCGATTGACGAATCCTTACCTCTTAGACGTTCCGATAGAGTTAGAGTTCATCCCCAGTTTTATGGTTTTCATATTACTACCGAAGGGGACACGTATATTAGTGATGGTACACTAGTAAATCTTGATGAACCTAATAGCTATAAGGAAGCCATGGCAGGCCTGGAGTCTGCGAAATGGAAAGAGGCGATGGATAGCGAGATCCAATCCATGTACGATAACCAAGTTTGGAATTTGGTTGATTACGTGCCCGAACGTAAGACCGTAGGGTGCAAGTGGATCTTCAAGAAGAAGACCGACGTGGATGGGAACGTACACACATATAAGGCGCGATTGGTTGTGAAGGGCTTTACTCAAACTCCCGGAGTTGACTATGATGAGACCTTCTCACCAGTTGCGAAGATTAAATCTATTAGAGTGATGCTAGAAATTGCCGCATTTCATGATTATGAGATTTGGCAAATGGATGTCAAGACCGCTTTCCTTAACGGAAAGTTGGCTGAGGATGTTTACATGGCTCAGCTAGAGGGGTTTGTGGATCCGAAGCATCCGAATAAAGTGTGTAAGCTTGAGAAGTCCATTTATGGACTTAAGCAAGCGTCTCGCAGATGGAATCTTTGCTTCGATGAGAAAGTCAAAGAGTTTGGATTTGTACGAAGCGAAGACGAATCTTGTGTATATGTCAAAGCCAGTAGGAGTGTAGTAAGCTTCCTCGTTCTATATGTCGATGACATATTACTCATAGGAAACGGCATCCCGACTCTGCAGGAGGTTAAGTCCTGGCTCGGGAAGTGCTTCGCTATGAAGGACCTCGGAGAGGCTTCTTACATTTTGGGAATAAGGATAGTAAGAGTAAGAAGTAAGAGACTAATTGGACTTAGTCAGAATACTTACTTGGAGAAGGTACTAAAACGTTTTAGTATGGAAAACTTAAAGAAGGGAGAACTACCGATACAAGGAAATGCCAAGTTGAGTAAGACTCAAAGTCCGAGTACCGAAGCTGAGATAGCAGAAATGAGCCGAGTACCATACGCTTCCGCAGTTGGCTCAATCATGTACGCTATGACTTGTACTCGCCCTGATGTAGCCTTCGCTTTGAGCATGGTTAGCAGATATCAAGGGAACCCTGGCAAAGCACATTGGATTGCGGTGAAGAACATCCTTAAGTACCTTCAGAGGACGAAAGAATGGTTCTTAGTCCTTGGAGGGAGTGATGACTTGAAGGTGCGAGGGTATAGTGACGCCAACTTTCAGACCGACAGGGACAACTATCGTTCGCAGTCGGGCTGGGTTTTTACCCTAAATGGAGGAGCAGTGACATGGAAAAGTTCCAAGCAGGAAACCGTAGCTGATTCAACGTGCGAATCAGAGTACATCGCAGCGAGCGAAGCGTTGAAGGAGGCAATATGGCTGAAGAACTTCATCGGTGATCTTGGAGTTGTGCCGGCCATAAAGGAGCCCATGGAGATTTTCTGTGATAACGAAGGTGCGGTTGCCTTGACCAAGGAACCGAGGGATCATGGTAGATCTCGACATATCGACAGAAAATATCACTTCATTAGACATCGTATAGAAGGACAACTCGTAGTGAAGAGGATATCATCAGAAGATAACCCAGCAGATCCGCTTACGAAGGGACTGAGTAGGGTTAAGCACTTGCAGCATGCTAGGAGTATTGGGCTGAAGGATGATATTAGTATAGATTAGATAGTATTAGAAACGTATAATAGATAAATGTAATTAACATTTGATGATTAAATAAAGGAGTTTTATTTATGAGTAAAGTTACTGTCACATGTTAGTTGTTTAACTATTGTTTCACTTTGCATGTTTTGACTTCCAGAATAATTGAGTTTATTAGGAATTATCGAATTATTCAAATGGTCCACAATCGTTCATATGTTGGGAATAGATATGAATGAAGATTGTCATGAATTGGTGTGTAGAATGTCTAAATGGTGTTAGACATAGCAAGGGTTGCTGCAACGTTCATGAGTGCTTATGAACTGGTTTTGAGCATTGGAATAAACCCGCGCTTGCTGGAATCACTTTATGGAATACGATATAAAAGGTGATCGCAAGACGATAATATCATATGGTCTTAAAACCTAGATATATGGTTTATTATTTGTTAATTGATTGTACATTGATAATGCGAAAACGCATCACTAACTTGGTGTTATAAAACGCATTGTTGTGTATAGTTGGTTAATGAATAAGTAAATGCATATAAGTCGAAGTTTATCTGTAAATTTTATCCTAAGAGGGTAGAAGAGATATCTTGGCCACTCGATGATTTGATTTGACTTATGTGCCGGGCCCGGTCAGAACTGAATTGATGTGTTCGATTAAGTTCTATGTCAAATAAATCAAAGATCGAGAAATCTAAATGCTAGACTAACCATTCCATAGGATTGTCAGCATGATATTTAACAGAGGACTGTGCGATCCCTTATCTAAAGGACAAGATTGATTAGATCAGAGTTGACAGCATCTTTGAGAGCTACGATTGCAAACCGTATTGTACTTGTGTAGTTACTAGACTTATCCAAGTGGGAGACTGTTGGAATAGTGTCTAAGGCTATAACTATATTCGGTGGTGCATGGTCCTTTTGGGTTGCCTTCACCATAGCAACTTGAAGGATGATTTATTAAGAGAGAGTAAATATTATAAGGAATAATATTTAGCTATTTGATTAATATAAGTCATGAATTAATTGGTATTAATTTGGTGACTTAAAGAGATTAATTAAATAAGAGGGTATAAACTGTCAATTGTTTGATAGTTAGACTTTAGACTATAAATCCATTAGGATACACCTTGGACGGATTCTAAGAGCTTTAGGATAGCTCAAAATCGTCCATAGGGTTATCTATGGAATGGATTTGGATAGCCTTAAGAGAAGATTATCCAATTAGGGTTTAGGGTGAAACCCTTAAGGAGTCTAATAGTATAAATAGACCCTATGGATGAGGGAATTCGACACACAACCTTAAGTAAGGAACCTCTGGTCGAATTCCTCCCCTCTCCTCTCTCCTAAATCATCTTGCTTGCTATTGGTGTTTGTAAGCCATTAGAGGAGTGACAATTGTGACTCTAGAAGCTCCAAGACAAACAAGATCAACAAGGGATTCAAAGGTATGATTCTAGATCTGTTTTAATATTGTTGTTTAACCTAATTAGCCATTAGAAGTCTTGGATTCAAAAGCATGTTTATTAGAAAGCCTAGATCCAAGCAATAGGGTTTTGCATGCGCACATAGGAAAGTTCTTATGGCTAAAACCCAACAGTTTTGTAGACAACTGAGATGAGGAAGTCAAGCGAAACTCTTACTCCAACCTCTGAGCAGATGGTGTCAACTTCAATTCCAATGGAGATAGTTGTGGGATGTTCCCCTCCCGTGTCTATTTCTCTTACAACTGAACCATTTGTTAGTGTAATTCCTCCACAAGCTGACCAACCTCAATCAAAGAGGAGAAGACTTGACACAAGAAAATCCGAGCTAATTGCTAGTTTGGTCAGTGGTCTTCCTACACCGCCAATTGCTACTGCTACTACACGACTTTCTGCAACAAAGATGTTCACAACTGGACCTAGTTCAGTTTTTGATGTTGCCGGCATCTCAGCACCGCCCGACTTTTCAGTTCCAAGATTCAATAGGGATGCTGCTTCTGAGAGGCTGGCTTTGCACATGGCAGAAGAACAGCTTCTTTCGCCCAGTCCTCGAGGAAAGAGCATTTCTATAAACGAAGGGGGTGCTCCAGATGATGATCCATCTCTTGCCAGTTTACAGAAGGAGATCTCTGTGCTAAGCCAGAAGAATATTGAACTTGATATTCAAGTAGCCGAACTTCGTGCTCAGAATATTGATCTTCGTATTCAAGTGTCCAAGCTTTAGTCAGATAAAACTTATCTTGGTGGACAGCTGGCTGAAGTTAAAAAGGATAAGAAAGTGAAAAGTAAGCCGATTTCTGATCTTCAAGAACATTTCAATCTGCTAACTTCGAGCTACTTTGAATTGAAAAAGAAATTGGAGGATGATTTTGGTGAGAAATATAAAACAACTGTAGAAGAACAAAGAATAAATTTACACGTGCAAGCATATCTAGTAGATGTGCCAACTGGTCAATCTTCTGGCTCTGCTGAGTGTATTGCAGCTGTTCCTCCTATGGCTCCTCATATTCAAGAGATAATTCGGAAAAATCAAGAAGATGATATTGAAAGGGGGCAGTTGTTCTATTCAAGAGAAATGCTACACGGAGTGCTTCGAAGGGTGGACCTTTGGTCACCGTGACTGATCTTGAACTTGTTCGATTCAGAGATACTTTCGAGGATCGATCGGGTGTGGCTGCTTGGGGATTTCACGATCCTCTTCGACTTTGGATTATCATTCGCAAGAGTGGTAACTCAAAGTTGTATAAAGACATTCATGCTTTTAGTTCATTGACGAGAATTGATCTTACGCAGTTATCACAAGCTCCTTTTATGAATCTATTAAATAATCCTCAAGTTTCGCAATTCAAATTCTTTTTGGATGAGCAAGTCAAGAAGTGTTTCCCAACGATGCCAACTACCAAGTCAGTCATCTTGGAACATCCAGATGTGTTTGAAGCTTCTTCTGATAAACCTTTGCAGGTGGTTATATGGCCACCCATGACACAAGTGAAACAATTTCCCATTGTTCAAGGTTATCAAGATGGATCGCTCGGTTCTATAGAGTGTTGGGTTTATGATGAGAGTACTTCTGGTGCAGTCATTAAGCTCAAGAATGGGTGTATACGGTTGTATGCTCGAAGAGACCTGTTGCAGTTCAGGAAGTGGGATATTCATTACCTAAGCAACTTTCAGATCAAAGTGGTTGAAGATATCTATGAGGAGAGAGCCAAGGCGTATACCAGGATGGTTGCAGAGATCTTGATCAAGCAGATGTGGAATTGCGCAATGGGCCAAATGGATGTCATGCTGGTAAAGGAAGGAATGGGGCTGAGCTAGTCCAAACCAAGGGGGAGATTGAAAGACCCTGTATAGTGGTTTGGTCTAGGCATAGTAGTTGATAGTAGTGGGTGTGTAGAAAGATTATTTTTGTCTTGAGTTTACGGTCAAGGTGTGTTTACGGCCGTAAACTCCTTATGGCCGTAAACACCTTACGGTTGTAAGTTGAGTCTATAAATAGGGCGTTGTGTTAGACTTTATTAGTTGTTGATGCCTTCGTAATCTCCCAAGTTGTATCAAACGTTTTATAGCTTTAAAGCGTATGCAAGCTTGGTTCTTGTTCTATATTTGCTTATTAATTCTTGTTTGCATCTGTGATTCTCTTTGATCATTGGTAGATCTGTTTTTCGGGACTTTACATTGCGTGCGAGTGGACTCAGAGTTGTTGGACTCGGCAAGTCTCGGGGTGACTCGACGAGTTGGGTCGCGAAGTGAAGGAGGTTCTGTGTATGAGGACTCGGTGAGTTATTGGGTTGACTCGGCGAGTAGAGTCAGTCAGGGGTAGACTTTGACTTTGACTTTGACTTTGACCAAGGGTTGACCAGTTTTCTTCCAGGGGTATTTTTGTAATTAAGGGTATTTATTGAGTTGAGTGTTATGGTGTTCAGTGGAGGAGTTCGTGTCGGAGTTTGGAGTAGCAGGATCTTATCCTTTCAGCCGGCAGTTTCGAGGTGAGTTATCCTCACTATATCAACATGGTCTAAGGCTCCAAGGCCGACCCTTTTAACGGATTGAGATCCGGGTATCTATTGTTATGTTATTGCTCTGATATGTTTGCATCCTGGTAGTTAGGATGGTATTCGTTAGAGACCTGGTTAAGGTCGGTATCCTGGTATGTAGGATGAGGCTATGCTAGTGACCAGTTAGGTCGGTATCCTATTAGAGTATGTTGTGTTATGTGATCTGCTAGATCAGTTTGCCTGAATATGAATTGTTATGTGATTGTATGTTTATGTGCACATGGTTGTTTGGATTGGAGTTGGGTTGATGCGGGTCCTGCTTCGTGCTGTAAGCCAAGATACCCAGGGCGGACCGGTTATTCCGAAGGCCCAGCGAGCGGTCCGGATAGGCTGTAGGCCCCACGAGGGCGGACTAGACATGCTGAGGCTCGGAGAGTGGACCAGGCCGACTGAAGGCCCGATGCGGGCGGAACAGTCACACTGTAGACTTGGAGAGTGGACCAGGTGAGTTGAAGGCCCAGTGCGGGGGGACCAATCACACTACAGACTCGAGGGCATGATTGGACACGGAGGGTGGACCAGATGGACTGAAGGCCCGATAAGGCGGACCAATCCCACAGTAGACCCGATATGCATGGCTGTTCTGTGATTCGTTATGAGTTAGCATGATATGTGTATGGTATATGTAGTGGTATCTCACTAAGCTTTTGGGCTTATAGTTGTGGTTTAATGTTTTTTTTCAGGTTCTTCAGGAGACCGTGGCAAGGAAAAGGCGTGATCGTACCGCTCCTCATGATTTTGTAGTAATGTGATTCTGGGAATACTCTAAATGATTTGTATTGAAAACCTTTTTGTAATAATTTAATGGAATCGGGTTGTTTTTGAAAAATTTAAATTGGTTGGATTTTTCGGTCGTTACAGAGTGGATTTAGAGTTGAGTCGAAAAGTGAGGTAAACTCGACGAGTCACTCGATGACTCGGTGAGTGCGCCGGAAGCCAAGGAAACGCGGCGAGTAGCTGAGTGTAGTCGGCGAGTTAGGTCAACATGGACTGTTGACCTTGACTGTTAACTTTGACTGTTGACCTAAGTTGATCTGTTGACTTTTGAGGATAGTTCTAGAAGGATCAGAATCTTATGTATGCAATTCGTGATAAATATAGGTGGTGGGATTCGTGTCAGTAACCCGCATGTTGGAACTAAGTTCTGTGAGTCCACATTTCGAGGTGAGTTAACCTCACTATACTAAGGGGTCTAAGGCACCAAGGCCAGCCCAATGGATTTGATATCCTAGTAGTTATTGATATGTGGAGTTGAGTTAGTAATGTATGCTAGTTGATATGCTAGTCGGGTGGATATGTAGGGCTTCCTGTGATACTGATTGATTACCTGTTTGTGCATTTATCTGTTACATGTCGACATGTTGTGTGGGGTGGGTTGAGGTTGTACTGCTCTGTGCGGTAGCCAACAAACCCGAGAGTATTCCAGATATGAGTTGAGGGCCCGGTAGGCATTCCAGAATCATACTGAGGACTCGGGAGCATTCCAGATATGAGTTGAGGGCCCGGTAAGCATTCCAGACGCGTATTGAGGGCTCGATGGCATTCCAGATGCGAGCTGAGGGCCCGATAGGCATTCCATACTCATACTGAGGGCCTGGGGGTAGTCTAGCTTATAAAGATGGGGACCCAGTGTATGCAATTTTGTTTGGTTGATATGATATGCTAATGTTGATATTGTTATGTGGATTGTATGTGTACTGGTATTTTGGGGTGACTCACTAAGCTTTCGGGCTTACAGTTTCAGTTTATGGTTTTAGGTACCTTAGGGGATCGTGGCAAGGTCAAGGCGTGATTGTACAGCTCCTCCTACTATGCTATGTTTCTGGGAAAAGACTCTGATAATTAATGTTTTGAAAACTAAATTTGTAATATTTTGATGAACTTAACATGTTTTTAAAAGTTTAAATTTGCTTGAAATTTTCGATGTTACAAGCTTATTACACTGAGTGTAGGTACGTAACAATAAAACCCTATTTTTAGGTCGTGAGCCTTATTTAAAGACTCTAATGCCTTAAGGACCTCTCTGTAATATCCGTTCCTCAAGGTGTTATTTTATTACATAAATAAACATTGGCCTTGGACTTGGACCTTTTTGGAGTAGACCATAGAAATTTTCCAAGAAGATGGGCCGCCCATAAGTCATACGTCGGGCGTAACCTAGCGTATGCGGGACGTAATTGCCATTAGATTCGTGGGATGCGGGTGCGTACACCCAGCGTACCAAGAGGGCAGATGCTAAACCCAAATTTTAGGGTTAAGGACCTATAAATACCCCATTATAGCCTCCCCGATTGGCCTCCTCACCTGTCCATCACCCTCAGAGAAATCCTAACTCGTTCATACTCTTTTGTGTGTGTATTTTACACTCTTGAGCTCATTTTTATGAAGAAAGGCTTGGTAGAAGCAAAGAGAAGTTAGAGAAGAAGCCATTGAGTATCTTGAGCTTAAGGATCTAGATCAAGCTCATCATTTGGTAGCAAGAGGAGGTATAAAGCTCTTATCTTCCCTCCTCAAAGTCTAGATCTCGGGCTTTGAAGATTTGGACCTTTTTAGGTCCAAAGATTGGATGTTGACTATGAAACTTCGATTTTGAGCTTAGGGTTGCCACCCTTGAAGCTCAATGAGTTCTTTTAGCTATAAAGTTGCAAGCTTTGAGGGTTTTATGAAGCCATGCAAGAGATCTAGCCATTTCTATGGAAGTTCATTGTCATTTTTAGTGTTGGTCTCATTTGGTGGGTTGCCAGCCACCAAGTGATCAACTTTAAGGGTTAGGACAAAGCATGGGACTCAGATCTGTCTTCTGGACGTAGTGTCTTAAGGGATTACGCTGTTTTGGAGAAAAGTGCTTATCAAAAGAGTACGTTGGGCGTACAAGCTAGTACACACAGCGTACATAGAGGTACGCCCAGCATACGCTCAGTCAGTGGACTTTTGTTATTGGGCCTTGGTTTCGGCCAAGTCTTGGACATAGTAGTAAGGGGCTGTGATGGACTTTCTGAAGTCAGTTAAGGGCCCAAGGATTTGTGGGCTCGAAAGGAAAGCTCATTTGAAGAGTTGGGCCTAATTTAGAAAATTGGTCCATTTGGGGACTTAATGGGCTTTAGTGAGGACTAGAAAGGATTGGGCCTAGGTCATGGCCCAAAATAGATCAGAGGGGTAAAATAGTCATTTTACCCATAGAAGAACCTTTTGTTTTTTATTAAGTATTTATTTGGTCATT
This sequence comes from Lactuca saligna, assembly GCF_052625555.1. Classification (NCBI taxonomy): domain Eukaryota; kingdom Viridiplantae; phylum Streptophyta; class Magnoliopsida; order Asterales; family Asteraceae; genus Lactuca; species Lactuca saligna. The sequence goes on along the minus strand of NC_136424.1, from coordinate 224,786,040 downwards.
ATAGTCGGGAAGTAGTTGGAGCAGCAAATAGTGTCACTTTTGCACGAGTTTCAGTAGCCAGATTGAGAGGTGAGTTTTCCTTCAGTAGGAATGGGTCTAAGGCACCAATGCCGACCTGTTTAAGTAGTTATAGTATTTCAGGGGTTTGCCCGATGCAGTTTATATGTTTTCGGACATTGGTCCGATGTCGGGGCGGTCCCGAGAGATAGTTATGTATGCTTGATGTCTTTGTGATTCATGCATGTTACTTGTTATGTATTGTGTGTTCCGGGCTTCGGACCGATGCCGGGGCAGGCCTGATATATGCTAGTCTATATGTTGTATGTTATATGTTTTGGGCTTCGGCCCGATTCCGAGCAAGCCCGATGTAGTATATATGATTATGTTATATGTTTATGTTATGTTGTGTATGTGCTGGGGTAATCCCGATGCCGGGGTGAGCCCGATGCCCGGTGCGGCCGAATGTCGGTGTAAGCCCAATGCCAAACAGGAGTCCGATGTCGGGTAAGCCAATGTCGAGATTTGTCCCGATGCAGTTGGGAGTAGTCCCAAAGTTATGTGATTTGTTATTTGTATATGTATGGTATGTGGTAATTTGGGGAAGCTCACTAAGCTTCGTGCTTACATTTTTCAGTTTTGGTTTTAGGTACTTCTGGTAGCAAAGGGAGGAGCTCGGGTGATTGCATGACACACACCATAGTATTTAGCCTAGGATTGTTTGAGACGATGATATTTTATCATTTGTTTTTTATACAGTATTTTATATGATATTTTGAGATGCATGACACTTTGTTTCTTATTGTTTATCGATGGTTATAGTTTTTATAATATGTTTCAAACGAAATTTTAGGTCGTATTTTTGGGATGTTACACTCTCTATGCTCAGGTACGTTTTGCGATTCTTAAAAGCCTAAGAGTATTTGTGTGTGCATTCTTGATGCAAGAGTCCATTGGAGAAGCATTTAGGAGCTCCAAGCTTTGTAGATCCAAAATTTTCACCTCATCATCCATCTCCAGGAGGTATAAAATTTGCATCGTGATGTTACTTTATGATATATCTAGTTAAATCATGCCTTTTTATGCTTTTTGTTCCATAACCTTGGTTTTAATGGGTATGAGCTTTTTGACCTTTTAAGTATCATTTCCAACCGTGACTTAGCTTGTAGAGTCATAGAAATGGGAGCTTAGTGACTCCCATCCATTCATGCATGAGCTCTTAAGCATTAGAGTGTTTTATGGACCAAGGGTTTGGCCTTGGGCTCTTTTTAGCCATGCAAAAAAGTTACGTCACAGACTTTACCCATTAGGATGTTCGTCGGATATGAAAATTGGATGGCTGGTCTTTGTGTATTAAGAGCTTAATAGGAAGTTGGTGGATTAGTGAGATTATGCTGAGTTTAATCTTCGTTATGCTTAGCATATCTTGGATTTTCCCTGTATCCCCATTTGACTTTTAACAAAATGGACTATAGGTTAAGTGGAGTGGGTCCTACTCTTGTAAGGGTAAAAGAGTCTTTTTACACCAGGTTGGGTTAGCTATGAACCAAGAGTCTTGAATATGGATTATTACCTTAATTTCCAATTAGGGTTTTATTGTGTATATGATTAGTGTGACGAATTCTAGTATCAACCACTTGAGTGTGAGATTTGTTTGTCTACGGATTGAGGTGAGTCTTCTCACTATACTATGTATGATGCTAACTGTCTTTGTGACTCTTGTATTTGTATGTTAGGTTGGGTCCATGAAGAGTTAAACAAAATGTATTTAAGTCAATGGATTAATGAAAACAAGTAAGATGAAACAACCCAAAAATATGACCAAAAATTTTCATTTTTCAGTAGAAACAGAATTCCAAATCATTGTTCATACAACCCAAATAAAATAAGTATGTCAAATATCACAAAAAATCAGAGTATGTCTCACAAAAAGAATGCATATGGTGTGCACGATGTAGTCACCCCGAGCTCTTCCCGTTGCCACTGGAAGTACCTGAAACATAAATTGAAAAACATAAGCACAAAGCTTAGTTAGTTCCCCAAACTACCCCGTGCCATACATTATAAATCATATACTGGGCTCCCACCCGACATTAGGCCTCATTTGACATCAGGCCCCACCCGACATCGAGCCCCACTCAGTATACATATTTGTTATTCTCAGGCCTCGCCTGTCACAAGGCCTCGCCCGCTATACACATACAATCTACATCACATAGTGAGGTCCCCAAACTACCCCATACCATACATAATAAATCATATACTAGGCTCCCGCCCGACATTGGGCCTCACCCGACATCGGGCCCCACTCGACATCAAGCCCCGCTCAGTATAAATATTTGTTATTCTCAGACCTCACCTGCTACTGGGCCTCGCCCTCTATACACATACAATCTACATCACATAATCATGCTAACACATATAATGATCATACACACTAGCATATGGTCCAGTCCTTATGCCTCACCTAGCATCGAAGCTCGCCCAGTATACATATCAGCACATAATACATGAAGGGTCATGGAGATTCCTAACATCCTAGAATAATCAATTAGGGCCGACATTGGTGCCTTAGACCCGCTAAACCCAGTAAGGAAATTCACCTCGAATGCTGAATCTCATTGAAAGAAATCCCTAGCTACTGCCCTGACAACTCCCCAAGCTATCAGTACAAAATAACACCCAATCAACATTTGGGTTCGAAACTATAACCAATAATCCATACTTGGTGCAAAATGACCATTTTACCCCTAGCCTAGCTTGATCCAAAGCTAAGGCCAAAATCCACAATCTAAAAGGCCGAAAACCAAAAACTCATCCAAGGCCCACTTATGGCCCAATTTTCCAAATTGGGCCCAACCCATCATATGGGCCTTACCCTAAAGCCCAATAACATTTCTTATCCCCAAAGCTTGATTTCAGATGGCCCAATAAAGCCCAAAGCAACCAAGTCCAAAGAAATGGCCCAACCGAGGCCCAAAGATGCGAAGCTCAATCTGACTGAGTACGCGAGATGTATTTAGTTGTACGCTGAGCGTACACGCTGCATGGCTTGTACATTGTGCGTACTAGCTTGTATGCCCACTATACTCCATTATTCAGCCATTTCTTCCATTAAGCTCTTAATTCTCATAACTAAAGGTCCAAAACATAGATCTGAGCCCCAAAGGATGTTTAGAACCATAAAGTCACTGACTTTGTGACTTTGCATGCCCCAAATGAGCCCAAACTCGAACTATAACCTTCTAATTCCAAAAAATGGCCATATCTCATGCATGGATACGTCTAAGCTTCAAAGGTGACAACTTTACCAATCTAGGACCAAAATGAACACTAAGAGTGGAAACTCTAAGCTTCTGAAATGATATGAACTACAAGATCTCATCTATAGGACCAAAAAGGGTCCAAAAGCTAAAACAATGAGATCTATGTTTCGAAAGATCAAGATCAAGACTTATACCTTGCACAAGCTAGAAATGGAGAAGATAATCTAGATATACAAGCTTCTCCTTGAACCACCACCTTGCTCCAACCATCTCTTTCTTGAAAACGGGATTAAAGACACAAAATGTGCTCAAAAGACCTCCCAAGCTTTAGAACACTCAACAATGGGGTTAGGGTTTCATGGAGGCTGATTAGGGATAAGAGGGAGGCTGATAGATAAGATCATTGGGACATAATGTTCTTTAAAGAGTGATAATACCCTAAATATTTGGTTTTTGGGGTCTGGACATGTACGTTGCGCATTCTCCCTTGTACGTAGCGTGTATCTGCATGGCATCCACGTCCCTTTTACTCTATTACACCCAAGATCCGGCACATCCTAAGACAAAAATGAAAAAGGTCCAATGACTTCAAGGCCCAAACTCTAAATAAATAAATAATCAAATTTAAATAAATACCTAAGAACATCGGGCGTTACAATTCTCCCCCACTTGAATCAGACTATGTCATCGAAGTCTGCTGCCCCGAACAACTATGGATAATGCTCTGTCATCTCATCCTCAGGCTCCCAAGTCCACTCTTACCCTATATGGTGCAACCACTGTACCTTCACCAGCTTCATAACCTTTTTCCTCAAGGTTTTCGCCTTCCGATCTAAAATTGCCACCGGTCTCTCAATATAATTTAGGTAGTCATCCACCTGAATATCGTCCAATGATACAACTGTGGAATCATCCAATAAACACTTCCAGAGCAGAGAGACATGAAACACGCTATGAATCTGGCTATGCTCGGCTGGAAGATCTAGACAATATGCAACCTAGCCCACCCGAGCCAAGGTCTTAAAGGAACCAATATACATGGGGCCTAGCGTGCCCTAATTCCCAAATCGAATGAAACCTTTCCAAGGTAACATCTTTAGGATAACCATATCTCCCACCTAAAATTCCAATTCCGATTGGCACCTGTCAGTATAAATCTTCTACCGACTATGAGCTATTTCGAGCTTGCTCCGTACTTGCTAAATCAGCTCAGTGGTCTTGAGTGCCACCTTGGTACTCCTCATGACTCATTGAATGACCTCACCCTAACAAATCAGGGTCCTACACTTCCTCCCGTAGAGCATCTCAAAAGGAGGTTGATCAATACTAGCGTGATAACTGTTGTTATATGAAAATTCCGCTAACGGAAGTTATGTATCCTATCTTCCACTAAAATCCAACATGCACGCATGCAAATAACCTGAAGAGTCTTAATAGTCCATTCACTCAGACCGTCGGTCTTCAGATGAAATGTCTTGCTAAAATGGATACGAGTGTCCATCTCGTCATGGAACCACTTCCAAAATCTAGAAGTAAAACGAACATCCCTGTCAGAAACTACTAATATCGGCACCCCATGATGTGTCATCACCTCCCTGACATAAATCTCGGCCAACTTATCTACAAAAATACTCTTTTGGATCAGAATGAAATATGCACTCTTGGTCAAATGATCCACGATGACCCAAATAGAATCCACTCTGCACCTAGTCTTGGGAAGCTTTGTGATAAAATCCATAGTGATATCTTCCCATTTCCATTTCGCCTGGCATCGAGCCTTAGCTTGATCCAAAGCTAAGACCGAAATCCATAATATAAAAGGCTCAAAACCAAAAATTCATCCAAGGCCCACTTATGTCCCAATATTCCAAATTAGGCATAATCCCTCAAATGGGCCTTACCCAAAATCCTAATAAAGTTCCTTAGCCCAAATGATTGATTTCAAATGGCCCAATAAGATACGAAGCGCAAGCTAACTGAGGACACGAGGGGCGGGGGTACTCAGTTGTACACTAAGCGTATAGGCTGCATGACTTATATGCACAACGTACTCCTTCATTCAACCATTCTTCGATTAAGCTCTTAATGCTCATAACTAAAGGTCCAAAACACAGATCTGAGTCCCAAAGGATGTCTAGAACCATAAAGTCGCTGGCTTGGAGACTTTTCATACCCTAAATGAGCCCAAAATCGAATTAGAACCTTGTACTTCCATAAACTGGCCATATCTCATGTATGGATGGGTCTACGCTTCAAAGGTGACAAATTTATCAATCTAGGACCAAAATGAACACTAAGAGTGGAAACTCTAAGCTTCTGAATGATATGAACTACAAGATCTCATCTATAGGACCAAAAAGGGTCCAAAAGCTAAAACAATGAGATCTATGCTTCTAAAGACAAGATCAAGACTTTATACCTTGCACAAGCTAGAAATGGAGAAGATAATTTGGATATACAAGCTTCTCCTTGAACCACCACCTTGCTCCAACCTTCTATTTCTTCTAAGCTCAAGAACACTCAACATTGTGGTTAGGGTTTTGTGGAGGCCAATCAGGGAAAAGATGGAGGCTGATAGAAAAGATCTTTGGTACATAATGTTCTTTAAATAGTGCTCAAACACTAAATATTAGGGTTTTGGGGTCTGGACACGTACGTTGTATGTACTCGATTGGATGAAGCGCGTACCTGAATGACATCTGTGTCCCTTTTACTCCAGTACGCCCAATGTACGTACGGTGGTACGCCCCGCGTACGGCATACCCGAAGCCTAAAATGAAAAGGTCCACTGACTTTAAGGCCCAAACTCTAAATAAATAAATAACCAAGTTTAAATACATACCTTAGAACATCAGGCATCACATAAGAACACGAAGATCTAAATAAACTATGTTTTTCAACTCAAAAGATATTTGGAATGATATAGAGAGAATCGAGTATCAGAGTATTTATACAAAAGATCTTCCTTTAATATCTAAGTACTTACCCTAATTATAGGGTACCCACGAACAAAAAAAATACAAGGACTAGACATGACATGCAGAACTTTCTTATGCCTTGTAAGTACATTAGAATAACAAAAGTCCTTAGACTTCCGTTATTTAAAAGAACAAGGACAAAGACACTATATTTCGACTCTCACAATAACTTTTGACCTAACATTCCACTCCTTTGTGAGAATAGTCGAATCTTCAAGTTAGTGTCTTCACTGTCTGCAGGAACATCTTTCTTATCTCCATATACCAAAGAATGATTTTTTGAACATTTGCCTTGTTTTCATTATCGTTTTTATGGGAGTTGTTCATGCGAAGTAAAATGTTCAAAAAATGAGAGTTTGTGTACCTCTCAATATCATTCATTTGAAAAAGGAACTTTGTTAAATTTCCTTTTTTATTCTTCACTTGGAAAAAATACCAAAGGGTTTATGGATTATTTCTCCATCTTCAAATTTCTTGATGTTAAGTTTCACCTTCAATAAAGCTTTTGGTACCATTGATGTTTTGTTGATTGCCATGGCTAGATCAATATCTGTTACAACCAAATAATCATAGTAGCAATCAATAAAGGCCTTGATGTGAGCATATCCAATAACGAATGTGTTTTCATTTTCCTCAGAAACTTGTGAAGTATCCACATCACAAAAAATGTTTGAAACTATGATGAGATCATTGAGATTCATAAACGGAAAATCTATGATTGTGAACTTGAAAGCCACATTATCAGCTTGAAGAACATAATGTCGAAAATTCTACATCAACCCCTAGAAAAGCACATCAAGGACAATTGATATGACACTTACAATTTTCACCAGAGACCAAACTTCTTATTCGTTTTTTCTTAGAACTAAATGAAAGCAAATTTTCAACTTCTTGAATTCATCATTATCCTTGAAACTTTCAGCAAGTTTGAATTGACTGAAAGCAAACATTAGATGATTTATAGGAAAATCAAGTTGGTTGAAGTTCATGTTTTCGGTGTCATAGCTTCTCTTTAGCTTCTTAATGAACTCCTCTACTTTATCGAGCACATCGATTTCGATGGTTTCATGACACCAAGCCTTGTTTGGACCACCCTTGTTCAAACCATGAGGATCATTGACTCTTTGATTTATAATGTTCTTTTACTTCTCTTTGCCTCACTAATTCAATATCCTGCAATCTTTTTTTTCCTGTGGATGGTTCAACTTTCTTATTAAACGAAACAAATAAGTTATCAAGCTTCTAAATCTCCTTGGGGAATACGTCACTAAAATTCTTAATCTTCAACTCAATGGAGGCTTTTAAATCACATCTTCTCGAAAATCACATGACGCTTACGAGTAGTATCATGTAATTTCGAAAGCTCAGAATCAAAAGATCAAGAATGAGTAGCCAATCTCTTTTCTATTCTTTTATCAACATCTTCAATAAGAGTATACATGCTAGACTCTTGAGATTTTAAGAGGTATTCGACCTCAACACCACTAACATATGTCTTTCCAACACTATCATTCAAGAATTCTAAAATTGAATTTAGCTTGGAGTTTAGCATTTTGAATTGTTTACCCGACATTATTGCAATATCATGCATATCATCTTCCTGTAGATTGAAATGCATATTAGCAAAAGCAACCATCAAATCATCATCATTTTCTTCTTCATGAACACCTTGGTCAACATCAGTTGACTGAGATGAAAATAAAGTTGTAATTGCCTCTTGCATCATTTTAAAAAATGTTGGAGAAACCCCACAAGTGGAAATAGGAATAATCATCGAGCTAGCTAGTGGTGATGTAGGTGGTGGTATAGTAGTGGTATTGAAGGTTGTGGTACCAATTGTTGAAGTTTCTATAGTGGTCCTCCCTTCACCCATGTTAACATGTACATCCTTATTAGATAAGTTCTCATTGATGTTTGATGTTTTTTCCTCCTCCATTTTGGACTTAGAATGCGAAACCTGGGGTGGTATGACTTTAGTCTTCTCAGGGAGTGAGGTACTTTAATATTCACTAGGATTGATGTTTGTGTCCATATAAGATATGTTCACATTAACATTTGGAGTACTATCCTCCTCAAAAGTCTATTTAACAAATGTATCCTTCCTTTGTGAAATACGAAATGAACCATCTGTCGCATCATCTGTTTCTTCACTATCATTATATCTTTCCACCGTAACTTTCTCCATCTATGTATCTTTACTCGAAGAATTAAACTTCTTTAACTTTTGAAAAAATTCCAATTCCTTTCACTTCTTAGAAGTTGGAGACTCAGGATTCAAAACTTCTCTAAAAATAACCCTTCTTTTATTCACTTTCAGTTGTAGTTTCTAAGACTTCTTTGAAATAATCTTTTTAGCAATAGTTTCACCTTCTTAAGTGGTAGTTTTGTCAATAGGAGTAGGAATCTCCTCAGTAATTTTCTCAACTTGTTTGTCCATTTACTTCTCAGATTGTTTCGTAGATTGTGACTTATTTTCTTCTCAGGTTGCTGTTCAGAAACATTTTTCTTTGTGTTCTTGAGCACCCCCTTTTCAGACTTTGAAGGCATAGTTTACTTAATCACTTCCTCTTAAACTTCTTTAGGTTTCATAGCTTTATTCTTCTTTTTCATGCCTTTAAGTGATTTAGAGGATCCCTCAACAACTATAGAAGTAACTTACTTTAGAAGAATGTCAGTAGTAGGGGGATCCATAGAAGCATGATATTCGACCAACTATTTATTGGTAGGTTTCACCAATTTAAGCATCGAATCAGGAATTTGACCAACCATTGGAAAAATTACAGCATCATCAACAACAGACTTAGGAATAGTCATAGGAGAAAATTAAGCAACATCATCATCAGAAGAAAAATAATACCTTCTTGAGTATACATTTCTTTCAGAAGTAAATTCCAAAACCTAGAACTTGAAACTTCTGTTGTCATTTTCGAATGAGATATCGAATTACCAAATTCAACCCAAAGAATTGATGAATAATCAACATTCAGGCCATAATACAGACCAACCATGATGGAATAAAACTTGAGTTTCACTTTTTCCAAGCCAGAACTCTTGCCTATTGATATTTGCATATTTAGTCTTATATTAAGCATAGATTTTTATCATTTATTAGCTAATTTATTGCATATCATGGACAAAAGATACTTAAAAGTGTTTGAATTATGTTTTTAGTCCAAAGGTGAAGCTCGAAAGCAAAAGGAAGCAGGAGAAGCGGTTGGGAGCTTGGGAATTGAACAAAGAAGAAAACCACCAAAAACAACATCTATTCGGCGAGTCCGATAGAAGAATCGAGAAGATAAAGACCCCGTGACTTACCGTGCATGGGAATCAAGTGATGGACTCAGTGAGTCGTTTCACATCTATAAAAACGGCTGCCCAGATCCCCATTTGATATTCTGGAACCCTTGGGGAGAAGCAGCTGCGAATCAGAGCCATGAGAGATCAAAAGAACGAAGATACAACCCAAAACCAATTCCAAAGGAGATTTGAGGCAAATCTACATCATTCTTACTTTAATCTATTGTTCTTCATTATGTTTAGACTTTTAGATTTTGTTTTTATGCTGTTAATCCCCACAATCATGAGCTAAAACCTTTAAACTTCTATATGGGGAGACAAAGTTAATACTATGGATTGATTATTTATGGTAGGATTGATTTAATATTGGTGATTTTGTTGATTCTAGCTTGTTAAAGAACCTCATGTGTGATTGAAAACTATTTTTCTGTTATTAGGAAGTTGATTAAGTTGTATGAACATCTCTTAATTGCTACCTCATATAATTTATGTGACCACTTTATTATATGACTAGGATTAGCGACTGTGAAACTAGAATTAATACAAAAATAGGTAAATTCATGTGCGAGCTTGTGTGATAACCATCAACAAGAGGGTAACTAAAGGACCAAATTAGTTAGCTATTACAAGTGTAAATTAACCCGAATAAATAACCTAGTGAATTAAATTAAATTAGACATTTGATCACTGTTTGAGTTAGTTTGTTCTCTAAGGATTAGTGCAGCGAACGCGAAGCTAATCACTTGAATCGGTAGACAATAGAAGAATTAATCCATTGCACTATTACCATAATATCAACCATAGGGTCAATTGAGTTGAAATAAACAGAATTCTCCTTCGTCATTGAATTTAGTTGAATCTTTTCTTTTCTAGTTCTTAGTTTAAGTAATAGTTAGTAAGTTTCTAGTCTTGTAAAACTAGAGAAAACCCCTTTTATTATTTAGATTTAGATAAAATTAGTTTTTATTTTTAGTTTACCGTTCCCTGTGTTCGATACCCTACTTATTTAGATTTACCATAACTGATAGGTCCACTGGCTTTGTGTGATTATTTTATAATTAAAAGTAGGTTTAAAACTAGTTGAGTTCACATACATCAAGCTTTTGGCGCCGTTGCCGGGGAACGGTTCTAAATTAGTACTAATTTCTATTTTTATCGATCCTTTGTGTGGGATTTATCTCACACAAAGTTAATTCTTAGGTAATTTGGTAGTTAGTATAGGTTTTAATAAATATCCGTTTTAATAGTTAATTAGAAAAATGCATTGAACTTGCCGAGTGCACTCGTGACAACTCGACGAGTCCATTGCTGTTCACAGTTTTAATTTTTATTTTATTTATGTTCTTTTTAGACGTTTTTCTTGTTTTGCTTGCAGTTGTTTCATGACTCGAGGATCTGATACACCTCTGGTCCCTCCTCTAGAAGACCCGAAATCTGCACTAAGGAGGAACAAAGGAAAAGCCGTTGGATAATCCGTTTCTTCAAAGAACTCGCCACTAAAGAACCTCAAGTCCGTTTTCATCAAGAAGAAGAGCAGCATATTAGGAGCATCCAGCGCCTCTTTAGCAATCGAAGACCCGATTAAAGAAGACACCTAGTATGAGACCGAGGGAGAAGAAGATCTCACTTTCGGGCACGAATCCGACTTTGAAGACAAATTATACATTGTCATGGCTAACATCGATGAAATCCCCATGGGGGAATGGAAGAAGAGGATGCGTGACGACACCGGACCGGGACTTGTGCAACCCGCAATTCCCGCTACTACTACTTTTGAACTAAAGGGCCACATACTCGCTCAACTTAAGGAGATTCCTTTCTATGGAAAAGACCACGAAGATGCTTACAAGCATTTGGATGAAGTCAATGATGTAGCTGGTTACTTTAATTTTCCAAACGTGCCTCGTGAGACTCAGCTACTTCGCATGCTCCCAGTTACGTTCAAAGGTGCTGCAAAAGACTGGCTCAAGTCACTCCCTCCCGGGTCAGTCACCACATGGGCCAAGATGAAAGAAGAATTTATAGATCACTTTCGCCCACCGTCTAAAATAGTCAACTTAAAGAAGGCCATTGCTAACTTTGAACAACAAGCTGGGGAGTCACTATATGAAGCATGGGAGAGGTACAAGAGCCTGATAAGGAATTGCCCGCACCATGACCTTAATAGCCAACAAGAAGTTTCCATCTTCTATGACGGAGTCAATGTCACCACAAGGCAGTTACTTGATTCGCAAGGCCCACTCACAAGGAAGCCACCCCCGGAAATCAAAGAATTAATTGAAGAATTCTCTAAACATTCTAGAGAATACCACAACCCACGAAATGAAGTAACCAGGGGGTGGTGAACACGGTCAACAATAGCATGGCAGCAATGATGGCCAAACTAGACAATTTAGACAGAAGAATGACAAAAATGGATCAAACAATCCACGCTATTCGGGTGGGGTGTGAAAATTGTAGGGGACCACATCTAACTAAAGACTGTGATTTGGATGAGAATGGAAACAAAAAAGCGCAAGTTTTCTATTCAAGTGGGGACAGATACGACGAGAATTGGCGGAAACCAAAGAAGGAATGGATCCCGTACGAAGAATATAAAAAGGCAAAGGAAGAGAAATACAAGCAAAAAGAGAGGGGTTTCTATGAAAAAGAAGAACCGGTTATGGAAAAAAGAACCGATTTAGAAGAAATTCTCACTAGATTCATAACCGCGTCAGAGAAAAGGCACAATGATCATGATGCTGCAATACATGAGACTAGAAATATACTTCGGAATCAGCAAGCATCTACTCTTAACATTGAGAAACAGCTAGGTCAACTTGCACATCAAGTGAACGAGAGAAGACCGGGTGAACTTCTGAGTAAAACCGAGAATAATCCAAGAATGGAGAACGTGAATGTTATAACCTCTAGCTATGGAAAATTTTCACTCCTATGACCACTGTGCATGCAGAAAAGACAGAAGGGTCGAGTTTAGCTAAACCCTATCAGACTCGCCGAGTCCCTCTAATGGTTAAAGCATATAGAGCTTTCATGGAGCATGTAAGATCCCTTCATGTAAATGTTCCAGTTGTGGAAACAATGCTTCAAACACCCAAGTATTTTAACTTTATGAAAGGTCACTTTGCTGCTAGAAAGGATTTAGCTTAAGTCGCGGATATAGTAATGAGTGAGATAATCGAAGAGAAGGGCGATACGGGAAGCATCATAATTCCTTGTCAATTTGGAAATGCACTTGCTACTAAAGCGTTGACTGGTTCGAGTGCAAGTATTAACTTAATTCCTTTCTGTTTCTTCAAGAAGCTGAATTTACTGGAGCTGAGGCCTGTGAATATGAAGATCTATTTGGCGGATAAGACAATTATTAGTCCAAGAGGTGTTTGTGAAGATCTTCTCATCAAGGTGGATAACTTTATATTCTGCGTGGACTTTGTAGTGTGCAATATGGAAGAAGACCCCAAAACTCCAATTATGTTGGGGAGACCATTCTTGAATACTGCGGGTGCATTAATAGATGTATGCGAGTCAACACTAACATTGAGGGTAGGAGATGAGTCAGCAGTGTTTAAAGCTCTACCAGAGATTAAGCAAGAAGAAGGAAGAAAAGAAGAAGTCTCATTCATTAATTTGGATGATGAAATACTACAAAAAGAACTTGCACTCTTGCAAGAGGAAGATCCAAATAAGTTTCTGCTATCTTCTGGAGGAATTGATGATGTTGACAAAGACTTGGAGGAAATAGAGATGCTGTTGAAAGGGACCGATTCAGAAAACACAGTGGGATGTGAAGAATACGATACGACTCGCCGAGTCTCTTTCACGGACTCAACGAGTCCATTCGAAAATCTCAGCAACTTGGCTGATTTTGATCTACTTGCTACTAGCTCCATGCATGTTCTGGACATGAAGATTTTCCCTAATTCTACAAAAGATCAAGCAACAGAAGGAGGAAAGGATGGTGATCTTCGACACGTTCATGTAGCATGTCTCGATATAATAATGCAAGAAGATGAAGACAATCCACTTGAAGAGGAGGCAAGCTTTGGAGAAGAGGAAAATGCAAGGGTTAGGAGAGATGATGCTGATCACCCATTCGTTACCAAACCTCAACCCCGAGTTTTCACCAACTATGAAGTAACGAAGTTTAAAGTAGGAGGAGTAAAAAAGATAATGAAAGAGAATGGGGTAAAGAAGAAGAAGATGGGGAACAGGGAAATTCATGCAGTGGAAGATGATGCTATAAGGAAAAAGAGAGAAGAATTAAGACGAGCTTACAAGAAGAAGATACACGCTTACAAGACAAAGTATAAATTGCAAAAGATTTGGCGTGCATTCCCGATGCAGGAGGATGAAGAAACGTAGATGGGAAGGAGTCCAGCTAACGACTCCTTAAAAAGAAGCGTTTGGCGGGAGGCAACCCATTATTAGAGTTTGCTTTCTTTTATCTTTCTTGTTTTAGTTTTGTTTCATTTTCGTTTTTAGGATTTTATTCTAGTCTTCTAAATTATTAGGCATGACTTCTTGAGAGTGCGTATGGATTAAGTGTGGGGTGGAATGAATTTTTATGACAAAATGATAGAATTTTTGAATTTTTTTTTCGCGACCAGACTCGCCGAGTCTGACCCTGACTCGACGAGTCGGTTTTATTTACAGAAAAAAATTAATTTTTACATCTGGTAAAACTAGGGTTTTTAACCCTAATGAGATCATATTTCCTCCCTTACTCGACGTGCACCTCTCTTGTTTTCTCTCTCAAGCATTCATCAAGTTCTACACTCTTGATTCAAAAAATTTGGATTCTTTCAACAAAGGTACTTAATTTCTTCCATAATTCTGTTAAAGTCATGATTCTTAGATGACTTAGGGTGTCAATTTCATAGAATACTCGATTTTGAAGTTTAGCGAATTTTTAGGGTTTTGATTTAGTATTATTTGTGTTGTTTTGGATGGTTATTCTTGCTCTAATACATCTTAGGAACATCCATGGACAGAACCCTTGAAAAAATTTCATGTTTTATGGTTGAATTTTGATTGACCCGTCGATTGACTCGCACAGTTCATACGACTTGTCGAGTCGTTCATGGACTCGACGAGTCCATTCGGGGACCCATATGGATTCTGTTTTTAATGTTTTTCTGTATTTTCTGGATTGTTTGTTCTTTGTTTTTGCAGGGACCATGTTTTCAAGAGGGCAGAGCTCATGTGGACACCAAGGAGATTTTCCTTGGTTGAATTTTCCTCCGATTGAGTCTTCTTCAACAATGATAAGATGGAAGAAGAGACTGGCTGATGTCAGAAAGAAGGAGGTTTATGTACCTAATAGGGTTAACTGGGATTGGTTAAATAGTGTCCAGTATGAAGAAGAGTTGGCGCCTTACCTTTTGAAGGAATTTAATTACGAAGGGGAGATGATTATCTGTGATGGATGGAGCCGGGTTTTCAGAATTCAAGAGCCGGTGTATCGAGAACTTTGCTGGGAATTTTCCTCCACGGTATCTTTCCAAGGAGGAGATGATTGCTACCACCCCACGCGTTTTAGTTCATGGACTCGACGAGTCCAGTCGGGGACCCGGATGGATTATGTTTTTAATGTTTTTCAAAATGTTCTGGATTGTTTGTTCTTTGTTTTGCAGGGACCATGTTTTCAAGAGAACAAAGCTCAAGTAGACACCAAGGAGATTTTCCTTGGTTGAATTTTCCTCCGATTGAATCTGCTTCAACAATGACAAGATGGAAGAAGAGGCTGGCTGATGTCAGAAAGAAGGAGGTTGATGTACCTAATAGGGTTGACTGGGATTGGTTAAATAGTGTCCGGTATGAAGAAGAGTTGGCACCTTACCTTTTGAAGGAATTTACTTACGAAGGGGAGACGATTATTTGTGATGGATGGAGCCGGGTTTTCAGAATTCAAGAACCGGTGTATCAAGAACTTTGGTGGGAATTTTTCTCCACTGCATCTTTCTGAGGACTAGATGATTGCTACCACCCTATGCGTTTTAGTTCATGGACTCGACGAGTCCAGTCGGGGACCCAGATGGATTCTATTTTTAATGTTTTTCTGCATTTTCTGAATTGTTTATTCTTTGTTTTGCAGGGACCATGTTTTCAAGAGGGAAGAGCTCAAGTGGACACCAAGGAGATTTTTCCTTGGTTGAATTTTCCTCTGATTGAATCTGCTTCAACAATGACAAGATGGAAGAAGAGGCTGGCTGATGTCAGAAAGTAGGAGGTTTATGTACCTAATAGGGTTGACTGGGATTGGTTAATAGTGTCCGGTATGAAGAAGAGTTGGCGCATTACCTTTTGAACTAATTTACTTACGAAGGGGAGACGATTACTTGTGATGGGTGGAGCCTGGTTTTCAGAATTCAAGAGTCGGTGTATCGAGAACTTTGCTGGGAATTTTTCTCCACAGTATCTTTCCGAGGAGGAGATGATTGCTACCACCCCACAAGTTTTAGTTTTTGTCTTCGGGGCGAATTCCATCAATGTTCTATCATTAAGCTTGCATGTCAGTTGGGGATTTACGACCGAGCATTGGTTACTACTGCTATCTTCCGTGCCTTCTTGGAACAATCTCATAAGGTGTTTCCCGACGGTGTTACAAGTACTGGTTGGTGGAACACAATCACCAACAAAGTATATATTCTGAAATTAGCACAAGAAGGGAGCATTAGGTCACCCACACACCGCCTTATATCCACTACAATCAATCAAAGGAAGGACGACGACAAGGTGTCCAAACTTGACGTATTTTATCTTTGGAGTATCATCACGCCTGACACTTTCTGCAACATTCCATGGTGTTTGGCTTCTTACTTTTCGAAGGGTGCGGTCAAGGATCGCAAAACGTCCAAAATAAATGGTGGCATGTTCGTGACCCAGCTAGCCAACTCATATGGGTTGATGACCCACGTTGCATGGAATTTGATGATAATGATTCCTGTCCCTCCCTTTAATCCTATTCTTTTTCAGAGGGCATGAATTATTGAAGACTTTGGCGGTGGTCATTATGCTATCCCATGTGACAATCTAGTGATTGGGCCCGAGGTACTGGGAAGGAGGGTTAGATTGAGACGTGAGCGGGAAGTAGAGGAGGAACCACCGGTGATTCCGGTAGACAATGATGAAGTACCAATGGATTGGTACAATGTCGAGATGAGGAGGCTCCAATATCAAATGGTGAGGGGTATTAATTTTCGCAACGAATCCCACATGCGGCTTTTTGACCATTTCCATATTCCACACATTGATGGGGGTAATTTTTGATGGGTTTTATACAAACAATCCTAAGTGTGCATCCAACCCTAGTTTGGATCTATGTTTTCACTATTAGATACACAACATTATGAACACAAGAATAAAACCCTAATGTTCATTGCTATTTTCGAAATTAAAATACAATGGTTGGTTTACATACCTCTTGTTGTTATATTGCAATAACAACTTAAATCTTCAAATCCTAAGTCTTGAAAGCAAGCACCACAAGTGTAGTGCCTCTAATGGCTCACAAACACCACAAGCAATTGGAGAGGCTTAAGATAGAGGAGGGAGGAGTTGGAATTCGTCCTTGGGACCTCTTAGGAGCATGTACACGAATTCACAAGGCCTAGGGGTCTTTATATAGGGTTTAGATTAGGGTTTAAGTTCTTATCCTTATCCAGTTACTTGCCCACCAAGCAACCACAAGATAAGCCTTGAAAAACCCTTATCCTCTTATCCTTGGACGATTTTAAGGATATCCTTATCCTTAAATTCGTTCATCCTTTAACAAGGATAAATATTGCCCTATCTTGCAACTATCTTATAATTACAATTCAGCCCCTCTAGTTTAATTAATTACACTTGATCACAAAATTAATTCCTAATTAATTATTGACCAATATTAATTAAATAAATATGATTTTCATTTAATATATTATTCTTATAACATATTAATAAATCACAATAACCTCTCTCTCTATATTTAATTTCTCCAGACAAGTTGCTTTGGTGAAGGCAACCCAAAAGGACCATGCACAACCGGGTCAAGTACTTACCAAATATGGTTACGGGTTTAGACACTAATCCAACAGTCTCCCACTTGGATAAGTCTAGTAACCACAAATGTAACGTGCAACCCGATTAGCAATCGTAGCTCTCAAAGACGCTGTCAAACTTTGATCTTATCAGTAACTTGTCCTATAGATAAGGGATCGTACAGTTCTCTGTTAGATATCATGCTGACAATTCTATGGAATGATTAGTCAAGCATTTAGGTTTCTCGATCTCCGATTTATTTGACATAGAACTTAATCGAACAAATCAATTTAGTTCTGACCGGGCCCGGCACATAAGTCAAATCAAATCATCGAGCGGCCGAGATATCTCTTCTACCCTCTTAAGATAAAATTTATAGATAAACTTCGACTTATATGCATTTACTTATTCAATAATCAACTATACACGACAATGCGTTTTATAACATTGAGTTACCAATGCGTTTTCGCATTATCAATGTACAATCAATTAGCAAATAATAAACCATATATCTAGGTTTGAAGACTATATGATATTATCGTCTTACGATCACCTCTTATATATCATATTCCATACGGTGATTCCAGCAAGCGCGGGTTTGTTCCAATGCTCTTATCCAGTTCATAAGCACTCATGAACGTCGCAATAATCTTTTGCTATGTCTAATACCATTTAGACAATCTACGCACCAATTCACGACAATCTTCATTCATATCTACTTCAAACATATGAACGATTGTGGACAATTTGAATAATTCGATTGTTCCTAATAAACTCAATTATTTTGGAAGTCAAAACATGCAAAGTGCAACAATAGTTAAACAATTAACATATGACACTAACTTTACTTATAAATAAAACTCCTTTATTTAATCATCAAATGTCAATTACATTTATCTATTATACGTTTCTAAAACTATCTAATCTATGCTAATACCATCCTTCAGCCCAATATTCCTAGCATGCTGCAAGTGCTTAACCCTACTCAGTCCCTTCGTAAGCGGATCTGCTAGGTTATCTTCTGATGATATCCTCTTCACTATGAGTTTTCCTTCTACTACACGATGTCTGATGAAATGATATTTTCTGTCGATATGTCGAGATCTACCATGATCCCTCGGTTCCTTGGTCAAGGTAACCGCTCCTTCATTATCACAGAAAATCTCCATGGGCTCCTATATGGCGGGTACAACTCCAAGGCCACCAATGAAGTTCTTCAGCCATATTACCTCCTTCGACGCTTCACTCGCTGCTACGTACTCTGATTCGCACGTTGAATCAGCTACTGTTTCCTGTTTGGAACTCTTCCAAGTCACTGCTCCTCCATTTAGGGTAAAGACCCAGCCCGATTGCGAACGGTAGTTGTCCCTATCGGTTTGGAAGCTGGCGTCATTGTACCCTCGCACCTTCAAGTCATCACTCCCTCTGAGGACTAAAAACCATTCCTTCGTCCTCCGAAGGTACTTAAGGATATTCTTCACAGCAATCCAATGTGCTCTGCCAAGGTTCCCTTGATATCTACTAACCATGCTCAAAGCAAAGGCTACATCACGGTGAGTACAAGTCATAGCGTACATGATTGAGCCAACTGCGGAAGCGTAAGGAACTTGGCTCATTTCAGCTATCTCAGCTTCGGTACTCGGACTTTGAGTCTTACTCAATCTGGCATTACTTTGTATCGGTAATTCTCCCTTCTTCGAGTTTTCAATACTAAAACGTTTTAGTACTTTCTCTAAGTATGTGTTCTGACTAAGTCCAATTAGTCTCTTACTTCTTTCTCTTACTATCCTTATTCCCAAAATGTAAGAAGCTTCTCCGAGGTCCTTCATAGCGAAGCACTTCCCGAGCCAGGACTTAACCTCTTGCAAAGTCGGGATGTCGTTTCCTATGAGTAATATGTCATCGACATATAAAACTAGAAAGCTTACTATACTCCCACTGGCTTTGACATATACACACGACTCATCTTCGCTTCGTATAAATCCAAACTCTTTGACTTTCTCATCGAAGCAGAGATTCCATCTGCGAGATGCTTGCTTAAGTCCATAAATGGACTTCTCAAGCTTACACACTCTATTCGGATGCTTTGGATCCACAAACCCTTCTAGCTAAGCCATGTAAACATCCTCAGCCAACTTTCCATTAAGGAAAGCGGTCTTGACATCCATTTGCCAAATCTCATAATCATGAAATGCGGCAATAGCTAGCATTACCCTAATAGACTTTATCTTTGCAACTGGTGAGAAGGTCTCATCATAGTCAACTTCGGGAGTTTGAGTAAAGCCCTTCGCAACCAATCGCGCTTTATATGTGTGTACCTTTCCATCCACGTTGGTCTTCTTCTTGATGATCCATTTACACCCAACGGTCTTACGTCCGGGCACATGATCAACCAAATTCCAAACTTTGTTATCATACATGGATTGGATCTCGCTATCCATTGCCTCTTTCTATTTTGCAGACTTCGGGCCTGCCATGGCTTCCTTATAGCTATTAGGTTCATCAAGATTTACTAGTGTACCATCACTAATATACGTGTCCCCTTCGGTAGTAATATGAAAACCATAAAACTAGGGTTGAACTCTACCTCTATTAGAATGTCTAAGAGGTAAGGACTCATCAATTGGTTCAACCGGAGTTTCCTCCTTGGTTTGAGTGCCAGCAGTGGAGGTTCCTTCATCTATTGACTCTTGAATCTCTTCAAGCTCGATTTTCCTCCCACTGTCCTCTTGGCCTATGAGTTCTCGCTCTCGGAAAACTCCTCTCCTCGCAACAAAGACAACATTGTCCTTCGGTCTATAGAAGAGATATCTAAAGGATCTCTGGGGGTAGCCGATGAAAATACATCGCTTACTTCGAGGTTCGAGTTTGTTGTGAGTATCTCATCTTACGAAAGCCTCGCAACCCCAAACATTGATATGTGCCAACGAAGGAGCTTTCCCCGTCCACATCTCGTGAGGTGTTTTGACAACCTTCTTAGTAGGGACTCGGTTAAGGATATGGGCGGCAGTCTCTAAGGCATACCCCCAAAAAGAGATTGATAGTGAAGCACGACTCATCATAGAGCGAACCATATCCAATAAGGTTCGATTACGCCTTACTGCCACAGCATTCAATTGTGGTGTCCTAGGTGGCGTCAATTGTGAAACTATTCCACACTCCTTGAGATATTCGTGGAATTCAAGACTTAGGTACTCTCCTCCTCGATCGGATCGAAGCATCTTGATCTTCCTGCCCAATTGATTCTCCACTTCATTCTTAAACTCTTTCAACTTTTCAAAAGTTTCTGACTTTTGCTTGATTAAATAGATATACCCATATCTACTATAGTCATCGGTAAAAGTCACCTAGAAGCGGTTCCTATCGTTCGTGGTTGATCTAAATGGTCCAGATACATCGGTATGTATTAGGTCCAATAAACCTTCACTCCTTTCGCACGTACCAGCGAAGGGTGACTTAGTCATTTTTCCAAGCAAACAAGATTCGCATGTGTCATCTTCCCTAAGGTCGAATGACTCCAACACTCCATCCTTTTGGAGTTGGGCTATGCGTTTCTTGTTGACATGTCAAGACGACTATGCCACAAGGATGCTTTATCCAAACTATTGGAAGAATCTATATTCAAAACATCATTTCCTAAATTGTCAACAATCATCACAGTTTCATAAATTCCATTACATGGTATAACTTCAAAGTAAAAGACACCATTTAGATAAGCTAAAATAGAACCATTCTCATTATTAAAAGAAAATCTAAAACCTTGTCTAAACAAACCATGAAATGAAATGATGTTTCTAGCCATTTCTGGCGAATAGCAACAATTTTCTAAATCTAAACATAAACTATTCCTAAACACTAAAGAATATACTCCAATCTTGGTCACATGCGACGATCTTCTGTTCCCCGTGATTAGATTTATCCTTCCTTGCTTCACATCCCTACTTCCTTTTAGTCCCTACACATTAGAACAAATTTGGTAACCACAACCGGTATCAAGAACCCAAGAAGTAGCATGATTAGAATCGTTAGATTTAATTGTGTATATACCTGCGAAAGATGGCTTGATCTTTCCTTCCTTGATGGCTTGCAGGTACTCTGGGCAGCTTCTCTTCCAATGTCCTATCTTGTGGCAGTGGTGACATTCAGCCTCCTTAGGGTTAGAGCAGGGCTTAGCGGGATCAACTTTGGTCCCACTAGAAGAGGCACCATCTCGGGCTTTCACTTTGCGTTGGTTTTTGGACGAAGACTTCCTCTTCTTTCCCTTCCCTTGACCAATAGCCAAGCCAGGAGCAGCGGATGGATTGGGAGTTAGTGCAACAGACTTGTCTTTGAAGTTGCTCTCAGCGACCCTCAAGAGACCTTGGAGTTTGCTTAGGGTGACCTCTTCTTTGTTCATGTGGTAGGTCATCCTAAATTGATTATAGCTTGGAGGCAAAGAGTGAAGCACCATGTCGATTGCCAAGTCTTCCCCAAAGTCAACATTCAACTTGCAAAGACGATCGACATACCTTTGCATCTTTTGTAGGTGCACGGTAAGAGACTCTCCATGACCCATCTTAGCAGAAACCATGTTAGTGAGGATCTCATAACGCTCTTGTCTCGCGTTTTGGTGGTATCGTTCCAATAAGTCTTGATGCATCTCGTACGGGTACATCTCCTCATAGGACTTTTGGAATTCGGAGTTCATTGTGGCTATAATGATGCAGTGAACCTTCGTTGCATCACGCTCATGAGTCTCAAAAGCACTCATTTCAGCCGGAGTAGCAATTTCAGCGTTCATCTTTTCAAGCTTTTCATCGAGGACATACTCCTTGTCTTCGTAGCGAGCAATTGTGCGAATGTATCTTATCCATTCACTAAAGTTCGTTCCATTGAAAGTAACCTTTTGGCAAAGGCTCATCAATGTGAAGGAACTATCGGCAACGTTGTTTGATTTCGACATCTCTAAAGGAAAAAGGACAAAGATAGATTAGAATATGAATCCCTAATAATCACCCAATAAGAAAATTAGGGCTAGGATCCAACAACAATATTTACATCTTAGAAAAGGGATGTGTAATCTAAATGAAAATAATTTGACGGTAAGTGAATGACGATTCACTAATTCTCCATCATGAAAAACCTAACTCTAAGTTCTAAATGTATTGAGAATTCCTAGGTTCGGATGAGATTCATTAAAACTTTTCAATGGCATGTTTAAATCTTAATATGCCCCTCTCGTTTGTGACTGGGATACCAAGGATCACAAAGTGGGTATGAATTACCATGCAAATTCACATGGTGCCTTCGTTGTAACGATCACCTATTCGATGTGCCGGTAAACCACACACGCTCCATCGAACTATGATAAACAACGAATCACCCTTTTCCACCTTCGCTTAGAACCAATTAGTGTGCCGGTAAACCACACACGCTCCACTAACTTCTTAGCAAGGTGCAAAGTGTAATTTCATGGGATTGCATCAATTCACTTTTCCTAAAGTAACTAAGATTGGGAAATTTTAGAAAACATGTAGTTACTTTGTATTTCTTATTATACTTTTAATGAGAGGATGAGGTTGCCCTATCCTACCCGTTCGGCTAACGACCCTCCACCGATCAAGCAAGCGGTGGGTGTGAGTGTACACCCATTAAATGCCATTTTATAGGCCGCAACCTTATACCCACCTTTTAGACCGGCTTCGTGAATGAGGCCTACTAACGGTAAGACTAGCATTTTAATTATACACACACACACACACATATATATATATATATATATATATATATATATATATATATATATATTAAGCTTGTAATAATATAATAGTATATGGTGTATTTTAAACATTTCAAAAATACTAGGGTTTTAATCTTTAATTAAAATTTTCGAAATTTAATGTCACCTAAATTAAAATTTTAATTATTATAACTCTTGATTTAATAATTATCTTAAATTAAACTATTAATTTGTATTATCAAATCATAAGGGATTATCTAGATCTAAAAGATAATTATCATTTAAACATTTAAATTATCCTAATCCCTTAAATCCCTCCATAAATTTCGAAAATAGGGATGGGATAATTCATGATCTTTAATTACCATATTTAACTATTAAAGGATAACTACAAGATAGGGGATTATCCAAATCACTAAAATTTAGGATCTTATCTTGGGGAAGGAGGCAAATCTTGAAATCTAAGGGTTTGCAAACCCTAGATTTCGAAATCATGGACTGAAAGGAAAGGATTCAAAAACCCTTTCAAGATTTTCGCAAATTAGCTTTAGGAAACCCTAATCTCGAAATCTATGGCCTACTAGGGCTTATTGGCTATAAACCCTAATTTGTCAAGTTCATACAATTGAATAAAACTAATTGAAAACATGTTAACCAAAGGCTCTGATACCACTGATGGGTTTTATACAAACAATCCTAAGTGTGCATGCAACCCTAGTTTGGATCTATGTTTTCACTATTATATACACAACATTATGAACACAAAAATAAAACCCTAATGTGCATTGCTATTTTCGAAATTAACATACAAAGGTTGGTTTACATACCTCTTGTTGTTATATTGCAATAACAACTTAAATCTTCAAATCCTAAGTCTTGAAAGCAAGCACCACAAGTGTAGTGCCTCTAATGGCTCACAAACACCACAGTCTTGAAAGCAAGCACCACAAGTGTAGTGCCTCTAATGGCTCACAAACACCACAAGCAATTAGAGAGGCTTAAGATAGAGGAGGGAGGAGTTGGAATTC
The DNA here is from genome assembly GCF_052625555.1 of Lactuca saligna. NCBI lineage: Eukaryota > Viridiplantae > Streptophyta > Magnoliopsida > Asterales > Asteraceae > Lactuca > Lactuca saligna. Next base: position 224,761,736 of record NC_136424.1, on the reverse strand, counting down.
ATCCTTGGGACCACTTAGGAGCATGTACACGAATTCACAAGGCCTAGGGGTCTTTATATAGGGTTTAGATTAGGGTTTAAGTTCTTATCTCCAGTTACTTGCCCACCAAGCAATCACAGGATAACCCATGAAAAACCCTTATCCTCTTATCCTTGGACGATTTTAAGGATATCCTTATCCTTAAATTCGTTCATCCTTTAACAAGGATAAACATTGCCCTATCTTGCAACTATCTTATAATTACAATTCAACCCCTCTAGTTTAATTAATTACACTTGATCACAAAATTAATTCCTAATTAATTATTGACCAATATTAATTAAATAAATATGATTTTCCTTTAATATATTATTCTTATAACATATTAATAAATCACAATAACCTCTCTCTCTATATTTAATTTCTCCAGACAAGTTGCTTTGGTGAAGGCAACCCAAAAGGACCATGCACAACCGGGTCAAGTACTTACCAAATATGGTTACGGGCTTAGACACTAATCCAACAGTCTCCCACTTGGATAAGTCTAGTAACCACAAATGTAACGTGCAACCCGATTAGCAATCGTAGCTCTCAAAGACGCTGTCAAACTTTGATCTTATCAGTAACTTGTCCTATAGATAAGGGATCGTACAGTTCTCTGTTAGATATCATGCTGAGAATTCTATGGAATGATTAGTCAAGCATTTAGGTTTCTCGATCTCCGATTTATTTGACATAGAACTTAATCGAACAAATCAATTTAGTTCTGACCGGGCCCGGCACATAAGTCAAATCAAATCATCGAGCGGCCGAGATATCTCTTCTACCCTCTTACGATAAAATTTACAGATAAACTTCGACTTATATGCATTTACTTATTCAATAATCAACTATACACAACAATGCGTTTTATAACATTGAGTTACCAATGCGTTTTCGCATTATCAATGTACAATCAATTAGAAAATAATAAACCATATATCTAGGTTTTAAGACTATATGATATTATCGTCTTACGATCACCTCTTATATATCATATTCCATACGGTGATTCCAGCAAGCGCGGGTTTGTTCCAATGATCAAATCCAGTTCATAAGCACTCATGACATATGTGAAATCATGTGACAAGCGTTCATATCAATCAAAGATTTTATTCAAAGATATACTTTTCAATGTTTGACATACATCAATAAAACTTTGGCCTAAATGGCATAGAAGACATGCAATTTCTGATTAACATCTTGTTAGATTTCAGGCTTATAGTCCTATCTAACCATTTGCCAATGACATAGAATAGAAGTCATTCTCTTACGGAGACATGCTCTACAAGGCCAAAGGCTACGTACCAGTACCAATGTGAATCTAAGTCCTTTGACTGATCACATGGTCAAAGGTATTACAATTGCTATAAACATAGCGAATATAATAACACGGGAAAATAACTCTGAATAATAACACTGAAAAGCACATAGCACATATAACACATAACATACAATTGTTCCTATATATTGAACTCACCTTAAGATAACTGGGGGTTAAAATAGTAATTTGGACAGTACTTTGGCTTTAAATATGACTTTCTATGTCGAAAACCGGGAGCTTAATTGAAAACCAAGCTCTGCAAAGGTAGGGCTTCAAAACCGAAAATGTAAAATTTTCGGGCTTCTCGGGGGTCTCGAGACGTGTTTCGGGTGCTAAAATTGATACCGGGGCTTTGGGGAAAGTTAAAATAGTGAATATATGGATTTAGGGGTGAAAATGGCAAAATTCACAAAATTACCCGTGGAGGTTCGCAGCCTCCCTATTTATAGGCGAGAATGCGAAGGTCGGTCCGAGAAGAGGAGTTAGTAGTGAAGGGGCACATGGTAGAAGAAGGGCGAAGCAGGTGGCGAGGCGAGGCGAGGCGTGGCCGCTGCAAGGCTCGGACGCGAGGAGACATGGAGGAGCGAGGTTCGGACACCGCAGCGAGGTACGTCGGAAGTTCATTGGTTCGCACTTCGGTCGAATCAGTAAGTGGAATGCATCGGTTTCGGTTTGGGCCACGTCTCCGGTCATGCTGCTGCTTTGTGCGAGGTACTGTTTGTCACACCCCGAAAACCAAAGGCGGAAACGTCTCCGGGGTTGACTCCAAGTTGAGTATCAAATCCAATGTACATAGTAATCACAGTAAACAAACATTACATTACATATATATGAAAGTTTACATTTGTTTCAAAAGTAAAGTTATACAAAATATACATGTGCATCATATTAACAAAAGTTGAGACGAGTCTTCCACGCACTCTGTCTTCACCAAAAGGAGATCACCGGGTACCTGTCTAACTTGGACCTGAGAATACAAGCGGTTTGAAAATCAGCATAAAGCTGGTGAGTTCATAAGCGGTTCTGATTTATGAAAATGTATCGATTTCCTTTAGTTTCAGAAAATACTTGTTATCCAAGAAAATCCCATATTTTCTTATGTAAAGTTGGTTAAGTTATCATTTGTTACCAATTTGATTATGTATTGTATTTTACCCCAGGAAAATCCCATATTTTCCTAATTGTAAGATCGGTTGTATATCACAAAGTATAGTTTAACACACAAAACTATATAATGAAAATCTTGGGATCACTATCCCGAAAGACATATAAGATAGTTTGACACATCTGAAAGTACAGGTTTAAGATCATGGGACTATCATCCCTGACTAAACACGAGATAAGTTGATGTATATATATGCAAATATAGATTGAAACCATGGGATCACTATCCCGAATGAGATACAGATTTGGAAAACCATGGGATCACTATCCCGTATAAGATATAGATTTAGAAAACCATGGGATCACTATACCGTATAACATATAGTTAAAGACCATGGGGAAAGATATCCCGTACAAGTTATAGGCATAAAACCATGGGATCACTATCCCGAACTAGATACAAAATAGTTTGGTTAATACCATGGGATCACTATCCCGAAAGAGATATAGAAATAAACCATGGGATCACTATCCCGAAAGAGATCTAGAAACAAAACCATGGGATCACAATCCCGAAAGAGATATAATTTCTAAACCCAAACTGTGAATAAGCTAATATTAATACATGTTGTGAGTCAGGTAACCATACTAATACGATAACGTGACCTCCTTGACGTTTGTCAGACGTCGAAACGATATCTAGAAATTTGTCACCCTAGGCGTGCCCGCCTAACTGTAGCTAGCAGTTAAGGTGTGGGATTGTCAGTCCCGAATAGATCTATTCACAAATTCCGCGCTCTCCCTCCAGGAGACTCTGGTTACACTTCCGGGGAGGATTTACTGATCATCCATAAAGGGTAGTGACTATCTCACAAACCAGTACTATACTATTCACAGGGTTCTCATAAGATATCGACATACAGAAGATTATGAAACATAGTACAGTAACTATAGATACATACATGAAATTATCAGATAATACATTCAAATGATACGGAGATAAACTGAATCAGACATAGTTTATCTAATAACTTGATATAGATATCAGTATATGATAGAAAGAACAGTAAAGACCCCCAAATTATTCCCATAATAATTTGATTAGTTGATTATTTCCTTAACTAAATTTCATTTAGTTGTATTGATAAGTCATTCCTTATGCTCAGCATAATACATAAGGAGTAAAAGAGTTTACAAGGTTGTCAGATATAGTTTGAAACATATCAATGTCATGATTTGAAAACAGTTATAGTTTGCTTGTATTCCCCCCTGAAAACATTGAAAACAGTGAAAAAGTTGTACGAGTATGAACTCACCAGACGAGATATGAGACGGTTTGGATGCTATGAGTTGATCCGGGACTTGTAAACACATGAGGTTCCTAATTATGATGTAAAGATACACATTTGTATCTAATTAGGACTTAGATTGATTGTTGGATAGGGACAAATGCTTCAAGTCGCGATAACACTCCTATACAAGTGTTTGGAGGGACCCGGGTGGCGTTTAGGGTCATGAATGATGCGAGGGACTTAGGAAATGAGTTGGGACTTCAAAGGAACACCCCCTTTAGGGAGTTTACGGACAAAAATACCCATTCCCCATGAGTTTACGGCCGTAAGCTCATGATGGGTGTTTTATGGTGCAATTTGGACTTCAAACACTTTGGGGATAATTTCTAGACTTGGTTTAAGGACTTGAAATGATTTTAAAACATCAAATAGACACATTTTAGGAAGTTTACGGCCTAGCATGGTCTCATGGCCGTAAACTCCTATAAATCCATGAAAAATTGTGTTTTTGGATCCCAAACTAATCACATGTGATTGCTAAAATTGTACCAAAGCCTTATATGCATTTGTTTGAGGATTTGAAAGGATTTTTGGAGTTTACGGCCAATGAAACCCCTCTCATGGTCGTAAACTCTCTTAAAGAGAAATTTCATGTGTTTTAATGCTAAAAACTTGTTTGTATGGACTTCTAAAATTCATTCCAAGGCTTTAGGGGTGGTTTAAGGCCATTTTGACATGTGTTTATGAGTTTACGGCCAAAGGCTATGTGCTTAGGCCGTAAACTCCTAAATGTGATACATTTGATGTGTTTAAGGTCTCCAAACCATTTTTAGATGATTCTAGGATTTACCACAAGGACATTGGTTGAGTTTCAGGGCATTTGGACATGTTTAAAGACACTTAATCCCCCATTTAGAGGAGTTTACGGCCCAAGTACATGCCTTGGCCGTAAACTCTTATTTGTCCCCCAAAAATCATGTTCCAAGAGTCCAAATGCTAAAACCAAAGTTCTATAATTCATAACTAAGCCATATAAGTGATTTGGAAGGGTTTAAGGGCATGAAAACCCTAATTATATGAGTTTACGGCCCAAGAATGATCCTTGGCCATAAACTCCTTTAAACATCACAAAATTCATGTTTTAATTGTTTAAAGTCCATATCTTGAAGTCCCTTGGCCATATCTAAAGTCCAAATGAGCTTAGGAAGGAGTTTAAGGGCTTAAAACCCTTCAAAATGGTGTTTACGGCCTAGGCAGCCTCCTGGGCCGTAAACTCATATATGTTGTCCCGTTTCATGATTAAATGTCGAATTTGGAAGCCAAATATGCTATAGATTAAGGCTAGGAAGGTACCTTAAGGATTTGAGGCCTTAAAATTGAGTTTTGGACCCTTAATCTTTGGATTTTGGAGAGAGGTTAGAGAGAAATTAGAGAGAGAAGGAAAAAGCTTCAAATGATAGGTTAAACACGTTTATATAGGTCTTAAAACTTGTACGCGGTGGAATTCTACCAGATACCGACGTTAAACGTGGCTTTTGGTCGCACCCGATTAAGTTACCGTCACCCGGCGGGAACATTTTTAAAACTTATGAGATAATTATATTCGGGCTAATTACGAGAGTTCCTGAGTGATTTAGACACTCATTAAAATAAAATAGACATATAAGTTTATATAATTAACTCCAAAGAGAAAACGGAACGAATCTGATAACGGCGACTTTCCGGGTAGAACGGGTTTTGGCGACGAACAAATTTCGGGTTGTTACATTATCCCCCCGTTAGAGGGAATTTCGTCCCGAAATTCAAAGAATAAGATATAGATCATGAGTTTGAAATGAGACTTGAATGGATTTGCTACTTCGGATCTTTACTTTCTCAAGTGGAATCGAGTCTCTACTGGGCGTTCTAGTGGATTCTCACTATCAGGACGTGTCCTTGTTTCGTATCTTGACTCTCTCTCAATCTATGTTATCAGTTGGTTTTCTCATGGAAATTCCAACCCTTGACGACTTCGGTTTCCTCAAGGAATCACTAGGGTTTCGTTGGGTAGAAGCTTCTAAGAATTCGAGACATAATGTACTGGATAGATGTTGACAAGCTCTATGAGCATCTGAACTCTGAAGATTGTAGAATCAATCTCTATGAAGATCTCGAAGAGTATAGCATGGAACTAAACTTGACGTTCGAATGAAATTCCCGGAAACTCTTCGGGACAGACATTTAGTAGAAGGAGCTACTAACTTCTCGTTTCTCAATGATCACAGAAACGAGGAATGTGGTAATTCGTACCAGGAAAACTCTTGAGTTTTAAAGCATGACACAATATGAATGTTTGATGCCGAAGATCATGAGAGTTAGCTCGAGGAAAGAGATATAGACAGGCGACCCTCTCGAAATCAGGATAACAACATGAATGAGACTCCGTCATTCCATGTTAAACGTAGCATCAAAGTATTCTCGTGAAAGGTTTCTCATTTAACCAAATGGAACAGAATAGTCCTCTGGGCCGAGGATTCAATCTATAGGTACGAAGTTAGTGTTCTCAATCTCATTGGTTAGTCGTCTCGATGATGCACATTTCGATCACATACGAAGGATTGAGTTTAGAGAACATTCAAATAGATAGATAACAGGTTTCCCTCCAAACACAGGAATCACAAAGAGTTGCAGGTATAAGAGTTATCAAAGAGAGGATTACCTGCAGCGATAGAGGGATCAGTGGTGGTAGTTGCTTTGGGGCAATTCCTTTTGAAGTGCCCTGCTTCACCACAATTGTAGCAGGCTGGACTGATTCCTGCTCCCGATGATTGGTTCGTCGATTTAGCTGGTTTTCTACAGGTTCGAGAAAGATGGCCCTTCTTGCCACAGTTGTCGCAGCACCTTTCGCGACATGGACCAGGGATGCGGTGATGGTAGTTGCACTTACCACACCAAGGAAGGGTACCAGTGTATCCACTGGTAGGAGTTTGGGCTGTAGAACCGACAACTGAGACAACAATAGGGGCAATAGCAGCATGGACTGCTACCGTTTGCTGTTTCTTCGAAGACCCTTTCGTACTCGGGGCCTTTCGCTTGTTCCGAGATTTCTTTTTACTTTCACCTCCACTAGTGTCCGACTCGGGAGTGGTAGTTTCCTCATCAGAGTTGTCTTCGTGATCGATCAAGATTTTCGCAAGGCATTTAGCGCTGTCGTACGTGTCTGGCTTTGCAGCCAAGACATTCCCCTTAGTTGGCTGGGTCAATCCCCAAATGAATCTTTCGATCTTTTTACTCTCCGGGTAAACCATTCCCGGACAGAGTAATGCCAGGTCATCGAATCTTGAAGTATAAGCAGCTATGTTGGAACCCTTCATCTTAAGGTTCCAGAGTTCGTGTTCTAATTTCTGAATTTCGCCTCGAGGATAGTATTCTGCAAGCAGAAGCTCCTTCATAGCTTCCCAACCCATGGCATTTGCTACAGGTAAGGTTAAGGATTTGACTCGGCTGTTCCACCAAGTCAGAGCTTTGTCAAGGAAAGTGCAGGCGGCGAATTTGACATTGTCAGACTCCGAACAGGCACATATTTTGAAGATTGACTCGATTTTCTCGAACCATCGAGTCAGGGAAATGACACCTCCAGTTCCATCAAAGGTTGTGGGTTTGGCGTTCATGAAGTCTTTGTAGGAAGCCCCTCTTCGGTGTTCCTGACTGTCTTATGGATTTTGGGGTTGGGAACCACCTCCGGAGCCACCGGGATTCATTTGTGACATAGCTGCCACCATTGCAGCAGTCAGAACTGTCTGAAGTGATGCGAGATCAAATTGAGGAGAAGGTGGTGGCTGAGGAGGATTTTCGTTGTTCTTCGAGCTGGGTCTCTTTCTCGGAGGCATCTTGATCTAAAAAGATCAGGAAAGAGAGGATCATAAGTCCTCTGAATTGAATCAAGAGATATGGAACAGGGGATATCTCATCAAGACAGATATAGCATCATACTAAGCGATAAAGCAGGAAAGAGTTATCAAGACAAAACATTTTATCGCTAGCGGAATGATCAAGTAACATCGCGTGTACGAGGATTTTCTACGAAAGATTTGGCTCGAGAAATACTCCCATAGTATTTCATGGTTCGCTGCAGCGATGATTTGTTGTTTGGGATATTAGGTAAGTTTTAGGCATGCTGCGTACCACAGTCACTCCCAAGCACATGTTGGCTGTGTCTCGAATGAATATAGTTGGCCAGGCTATATTGATCCTAGACACAACTACATAACTGCCCAGGTTTAACCGCAGTGTACAACACCCAATTACTTATGTTTTGTTCTACTTGTAGTTACGGATTTCGGCGGTTCGGTATACTTGTATACTTTTGAAAATACTTATAGTTTTGAAGATACTTTTAATTCAGAGCACTGAGGCCCTTTAGTGTTTATAGTTTTATACCATGTAAGGTTTGGTATACTCCGTTCACTATAAACAAGGGCTCTGATACCAATCTGTCACACCCCGAAAACCAAAGGCAGAAACGTCTCCGGGGTTGACTCCAAGTTGAGTATCAAATCCAATGTACATAGTAATCACAGTAAAAAAACATTACATTACATATATATGAAAGTTTACATTTGTTTCAAAAGTAAAGTTATACAAAATATACATATGCATCATATTAACAAAAGTTGAGACGAGTCTTCCACGCACTCCGTCTTCACCAAAAGGAGATCACCAGGTACCTATCTAACTTGCACCTGAGAATACAAGCGGTTTGAAAATCAGCATAAAGCTGGTGAGTTCATAAGCGGTTCTGACTTATGAAAATGTATCGATTTACTTTAGTTTCAGAAAATACTTGTTATCCAAGAAAATCCCATATTTTCTTATGTAAAGTTGGTTAAGTTATCATTTGTTACCAATTTGATTATGTATTGTATTTTACCCCAGGAAAATCCCATATTTTCCTAATTGTAAGATCGGTTGTATATCACAAAGTAGATCTAGAAACAAAACCATGGGATCACAATCCCGAAAGAGATATAATTTCTAAACCCAAACTGTGAATAAGCTAATATTAATACATGTTGTGAGTCGGGTAACCATACTAATACGACAAAGTGACCTCCTTGACGTTTGTCAGACGTCGAAACGATATCTAGAAATTTGTCACCCCAGGCGTGCCCGCCTAACTGTAGCTAGCAGTTAAGGTGTGGGATTGTCAGTCCCGAATAGATCTATTCACAAATTCCGAGCTCTCCCTCCAGGAGACTCTGGTTACACTTCCGGGGAGGATTTACTGATCATCCATAAAGGGTAGTGACCATCTCACAAACCAGTACTAAACTATTCACAGGGTTCTCATAAGATATCAACATACAGAAGATTATGAAACATAGTACAGTAACTATAGATACATACATGAAATTATCAGATAATACATTCAAATGATACGGAGATAAACTGAATCAGACATAGTTTATCTAATAACTTGATATAGATATCAGTATACGATAGAAAGAACAGTAAAGACCCCCAAATTATTCCCATAATAATTTGATTAGTTGATTATTTCCTTAACTAAATTTCATTTAGTTGTATTGATAAGTCATTCCTTATGCTCAGCATAATACATAAGGAGTAAAAGAGTTTACAAGGTTGTCAGATATAGTTTGAAACATATCGATGTCATGATTTGAAAACAGTTATAGTTTGCTTGTATTCCCCCCCCCCCCCTGAAAACATTGAAAACAGTGAAAAAGCTGTAGGGGTATGAACTCACCAGACGAGATATGAGACGGTTTGGATGCTAAGAGTTGATACGGGACTTGTAAACACACGAGGTTCCTAATTATGATGTAAAGATACACATTTTTATCTAATTAGGACTTAGATTGATTGTTGGATAGGGACAAATGCTTCAAGTCGCGATAACACTCTGATAGAAGTGTTTGGAGGGACCCGGGTGGCGTTTAGGGTCATGAATGATGCGAGGGACTTAGCAAATGAGTTGGGACTTCAAAGGAACACCCCCTTTAGGGATTTTACGGCCAAAACACCCATTCCCCATGAGTTTACGGCCGTAAACTCATGATGGGTGGTTTATGGTGCAATTTGGACTTCAAACACTTTGGGGATAATTTCTAGACTTGGTTTAAGGACTTGAAATGATTTTAAAACATCAAATAGACACATTTTAGGGAGTTTACAGCCTAGCATGGTCTCATGGCCGTAAACTCCTATAAATCCATGAAAAATTGTGTTTTTGGATCCCAAACTAATCACATGTGATTGCTAAAATTGTACCAAAGCCTTATATGCATTTGTTTGAGGATTTGAAAGGATTTTTGGAGTTTACGGCCAATGAGACCCCTCTCATGGCCGTAAAATCCCTTAAAGAGCAATTTCATGTGTTTTAATGCTAAAAACTTGTTTGTATGGACTTCTAAAATTCATTCCAAGGCTTTAGGGGTGGTTTAAGGCCATTTTGACATGTGTTTATGAGTTTACGGCCAAAGGCTATGTGCTTAGGCCGTAAACTCCTAAATGTGATGCATTTGATGTGTTTAAGGTCTCCAAACCATTTTTAGATGATTCTAGGATTTACCAAAAGGACATTGGTTGAGTTTCAGGGCATTTGGACATGTTTAAAGACACTTAATCCCCCATTTAGAGGAGTTTACGGCCCAAGTACATGCCTTGGCCGTAAACTCTTATTTGTCCCCCAAAAATCATGTTCTAAGAGTCCAAATGCTAAAACCAAAGTTCTATAATTCATAACTAAGCCATATAAGTGATTTGGAAGGGTTTAAGGGCATGAAAACCCTAATTATATGAGTTTACGGCCCAAGAATGATCCTTGGCCATAAACTCCTTTAAACATCACAAAATTCATGTTTTAATTGTCTAAAGTCCATATCTTGAAGTCCCTTGGCCATATCTAAAGTCCAAATGAGCTTAGGAAGGAGTTTAAGGGCTTAAAACCCTTCAAAATGGTGTTTACGGCCTAGGCAGCCTCCTGGGCCGTAAACTCATATATGTTGTCCCATTTCATGATTAAATGTCGAATTTGGAAGCCAAATATGCTATAGATTAAGGCTAGGAAGGTACCTTAAGGATTTGAGGCCTTAAAATTGAGTTTTGGACCCTTAATCTTTGGATTTTGGAGAGAGGTTAGAGAGAGAGTAGAGAGAGAAGGAAAAAGCTTCAAATGATAGGTTAAACACGTTTATATAGGTCTTAAAACTTGTACGCGGTGGAATTCTACCCGATACCGACGTTAAACGCGGCTTTTGGTCGCACCCGATTAAGTTAACGTCACCCGGCGGGAACATTTTTAAAACTTATGAGATAATTATATTCGGGCTAATTATGAGAGTTCCTGAGTGATTTAGACACTCATTAAAATAAAATAAACATATAAGTTTATATAATTAACTCCAAAGAGAAAACGGAACGAATCTGATAACGGCGACTTTCCGGGTAGAACGGGTTTTGGCGACGAACAAATTTCGGGTTGTTACACTGTTTATGCGAAATTCTCGGATTTTATTCTCAAATAAATATTTTCATGAAAATATGCCCAAATTATGATTATTTAGGGTCTTATATGTTAAAATATGATTTCTGGAGAAAATCCCGTGTTAAAATAATTAAAAACGTGCTTAAAATGGAGAATTAGCCAAAAACCGGGTGAAAAACATAAAATCCGAAGTCTAGGGCGAGGTCTCGGCTCACAATCAAGAACTGAAGTGGCTTAGTTGCCTAGGTGCGGTCTTAGGTCCGATGCCAGGAGAATCAGAAGCGGACCTCGGATGCGGGCTGCTCCCTGCGGCTGCGGTCGGTGGCTGCGGCTTGCTGGCTGCGGCTGGATGGCTTCGGCTACTCAGGGACCTCAGACTCGGCTTAAGTGGCCTCAGATCCAAGAGGACTTGGCCCCTATAGAGAGGCTTCAGTCCTAAAGAGTTATTTTCCTTGGTTTTTCCCCTCTTTGAGTGATTTCTCATAAAACCAAGTATCGGGATACCCCAATTGCTTATAAAATTTTCAAGAGAGATTTCTCATACAAAGAGAGATTTGGGAGAGATTTCACATATGGAGAGAGATTTGGAAGAGATTTCTAGATAAAGAGAGATAGAGTGAAAACGATTGAGAGAGGTTTCGCAACACTTGTGAGTGGTTGGCTTCGCAACACAAGGTCCGTAAGCCCCATTAAGCCATGTTTTAGTGTCTTACACACTCCCGATGAGTGTGCATTAGTGTTTTATCGCCTTCGTTCATTGTTTACAACATTTAAGGCTTTGGAAAAATTCAATCACACAGATTTTTTTTAAATGACGTTTTCTCATTAAAATAGCGGATTGTTTAGTAAATACACAACGTAAACCCTAATACGCAAGGGCTAATTGAGTCATCCGGTTTGACTTTTTGACTTTGGTTGACTTAGACTTGACCCGAATTTGATTATCGTCACATGTGCCTCCCGAGAGGCAGGTGGAGTTTCATATTGATTTGCTTCCAGGTGTGGCACCTATCGCCATGGCACCCTGTCGCCTTGCGCCGCCAGAAATGCAAGAGTTATTCTCACAGCTTCAGGAGCTGTTGGGAAAGGGATTTATTCGACATAGTAGCTCTCCATGGGGAGCACCGATCCTTTTTGTCAATAAAAAGGATGGTTCGCATTGGATGTGTATTGATTACTGGGAATTTAACAATCTAACGGTCAAGAACCGTTATCCACTCCCGAGGATTGACAATCTATTCGATCAGTTGTAGGGTGCATCTTGGTTTTCTAAGATTGATTTGAGGTATGGGTATCAACAGAGGAGGGTTCGTGAGGAGGACATTCAGAAGACAACATTTAGAAGTCGTTATGGGCATTACGAGTTGGTGTTGATGCCTTTCGGGCTCACCAATGCATCGACATCGTTCATGGACCTCATGAACGGAGTATGCATGCCTATGTTGGATCGTTCTATGATTGTGTTCATCGACGATATTTTAGTGTATTCGAAGTCTAAAGAGCAGCATGAGGAGAATCTGAGAGAGGTTCTCAGAGTATTGAGATGGGAGAGGCTTTATGCCAAATTCTCCAAATGTGATTTTTGGTTACGAGAGGTCTAGTTCTTGGGACACCTCGTTAATCAAAATAGGATTTTGGTCTACCCGACCAAGATTAAGGCGGTTATGAGTTTGGAGGTGTCGAGATCCCCCACCGAGGTCAGGAGTTTTCTAGGTTTAGTCGCTACTATCGGAGGTTTATCAGAGATTTCTCCAAGATTGTTGTTCCTTTCACCAAGTTGACCCGGAAGGGTGTAGCTTTTGTTTGGGATCCTAATCAGCTGACCTCGTTAGACACTCTTTGCTAGAGGTTGTGCGAAGATCCAGTGTTGGCTCTTCCTGAGGGAATGGAGGACATCGTGGTTTACTGTGATGCATCTACATTGGGGTTAGGTGTAATGATTATGCAGAGCGGGTACGTGATAACCTATGCACCGAGGCAGCTGAAGCCTCATGAGATAAGATATCCTACCCACGATTTAGAGTTGGGGGCAGTAGTGTTCGCCCTCCATATCTAGTGCCATTACTTGTACGGGGTTCGGTGTACCATCTGTACGGACCACAAGAACTTGAGGTATCTGATGGATCAGCCTTAATGGAATATGCGCCAGAGGGGATGGTTGGATGTGGTAAAAGATTACGATTGTGAGATTATGTATCATTCGGGCAAGACTAACGTGGTAGCTGATGCCCTGAGCTGCAAGGCGGAGAGTGCCCCAATTCAGGGTATATGCATGAGGATGAAAGTGATGACTCCGATGTTGGATACCATACGAGAGGACCAGGCGGAGGCCATGAGACCAGAGAACTGCAAGAAGGAAAGGGTGATCGGCCAGTTATCTGAGTTTGTGATGGATAACTGGGGACTTATGACCTTTCGAGGTCGGATTTGGGTACCTTATACGGGTGGAGCTTGTAGCACTCTAATGGAGGAGGCACATAGGTCGAGATTTTCGATCCATCTTGAGGCCACTAAGATGTATTTGGATCTGAAAAGAGACTAATGGTGGCCCTGTATGAAAAGGGATGTAGTGTGGGTAGGAGAGAGGTGCCTGACTTGTCATCGGGTTAAGGCAAAGCACCAACATCCTCATGGTCCATTGCAGCCTTTGGAGATTCCCCAGTGGAAGTGGGAGCAAATCTCGATGGACTTTATCATCAAATTTCCGAGGACGACGCATGGAGTTGATGCGATCTAGGTGATTGTGGATTAGTTGACGAAGAGCGCTCACTTCCTTGCTATTAGTGAGAGCTCTTCTGTTGAGAGACTGGCAGAGATTGATGTGTGAAAGGTGGTAGCTCGCCATGGAGTGCCGACGTCCATAGCTTCAGATCAGGATGTGCGTTTTCCTTCCAGATTCTAGAAGAAGTTCCATGAGGATTTAAGAACGCGATTGCATTTTAGTACCACGTACCACCCACAGACAGACGGACAGAGTGGTCGGACGATTCAGATACTCGAGGACATGCTTCAGGAATGCGTTATGGATTTTAGTGGGAGTTGGGACTCATACCTACCTTTGGCCGAGTTTTCTTATAACAACAGCCACCACTCGAGCATCAGTATGCCTCCCTTTGAGCTTCTTTACGGGACGAGGTGTCGTACTGCCATCTGTTAGGGAGAGGCAAGGCAGAGAATTATGGGTGGCACTGAGATTGTGTCGAAGATGACCGGGCAGATTCAACAGATCAGACAAAGGTTGCAAATGGCTCAAAGTCTTCAAAAGAGCTACGCGGACAGACGACGATCCGAGCTTAAGATCCAGGTTGGAGACTTTGTGTTTCTAAAGGTTTCCCCATGGAGAGGAATGATCTGGTTTAAGAAGTGTAGTTGGGGCCTCGATATATTGGACCTTTTAGGGTGATTGCCAGGGTTGGCAAGGTAGCATATCAGTTGGAGCTACCTGAGGAGTTGAGCCAGATCCATAGCACCTTCCACGTGTCCTGGTTGCGGAAGTGTGTGGCTGATGAGACGATGGTAGTACCATTAGCGGACATTCAAGTGGATGTGAGCCTGAATTACATTGGGAGACCGATCGCGATCCTAGATCGGAAGGTGAAGGTTCTAAGGAACAAGGAAGTGCCTCTGGTTTAGGTCTAGTGGCAACATCGAGTGGGTCTGATTTGACTTGCGAACCAGAGCTGGAGATGTGGGAGCAGTACCCCGAGTTATTTGCGGAACAAGACTTCGAGGGAAAACTCTGATTCTAGTCGGGGAGAATCATAACATCCCGGAATTCAGGTATATTCCTTTGATCCTTTTGATTCCCCAATTTGTCGAAATTATTCCTTTAAAGAAAAGTTTCGCTTTTGAGTACGTTGGGCGTAAGGGAGAGTATGTTGCGTGTACTCATAAGCGTGTTCTTTATGCGGAGTCTACCTAGTACGCTGGGCATACTAGGTTCAGATGGAAACCCTAATATTGGGTGTGAGCCCTATATAAGGAACGTTTTGGCCTCAGTTTTAGCCACCATTTCTAGAGAGCAAAATGCTAAGTGTGCCAAACCCTCGTTTAAGATCTTGTGTGTGTGTGTGTGTTTCAGCTTGATAGTGTTGTTGTGTGCCTTTGAAGAGAAGAAGGTGCCATCGAAGAAGCTAGAGTTGGAGTGCAAGCCTTTGATATGAGCTTTTCAGAGCTTGGAGTATCACTTGGAGGTAAAAAGCTCAAAGCTTTCTCAATCTTTTTTATTTGTGCATTATGGGCAATTTCTAGGGTTTTTGTCCCAAAGGTGGAGAATTTATGAGCAATGGAGCTCCATAGACCTTGATTTGTCCATATTCAGTGTATAAAGTGTTATAGATCCATAAAAATCCCATCTTCGACGTTACGAGTGACTCATGTATGAGTTATGAGCCATTTAGTGAAGGATGTGGTGAGTTTTGGATGATGATGACCTTTACAGCTATGTAAAGGCATAAAGTCTTCGACTTTATGAATTAGGAGGTTG
Source organism: Lactuca saligna (assembly GCF_052625555.1). Lineage (NCBI taxonomy): Eukaryota > Viridiplantae > Streptophyta > Magnoliopsida > Asterales > Asteraceae > Lactuca > Lactuca saligna. Next base: position 224,746,026 of record NC_136424.1, on the reverse strand, counting down.
TAGGGGGTCCATATCCGTATTTTGAGCCAAGTTGTTAACTAATTAAGACCAAAAGTGAGATGATAGTAAAACTGGGACGTATGTTGAGTGTAAATCCCAATACGTGGGGCTTAGGGTTCAATCAAACCGATATCAGCATAGCGATCGACTACGCCCAGTGTAGGGATCTGGTACGCACCGCGTACTCCTTAAGGTTGACTTTCGTTGACTTTTAGGGTTAAGTCAACAAGTGGACTTTTGGACCAGTAGAGGGGTAGAATGGTCTTTTACCCTTTTGAGGGAGCATAGGAAGTGATTAGTCTGGCCTTTGAGAGCCATTATTAATTAGAGATAATTTATGTATATGATTAGGTTGAGGCTAGATCAGTGTTCTGAGTTCAAGATCATTCGAGTTTACCTGAGTTGAGTCTTCTCACTATACATTACCTAGGGTGGTATCTATATGTGGACCGGAAGGTCATATGTATTTGTTTGAGATTATATGTATTGTGATTATATATATGCTATGTTCCATTCAGATCGGACCGGAGGGTCCAACGATTTTTGAGGCCGGAAGGCTCAACCAAACCATATCGGAGGGCCCAACGAGATAGACCAGACCAGATGGTCCAACGAGCTACGAGACTAGAGGGTCGCACTAAGACATACCAACCTGAGGGTCGTATAGATTACACCCTCGAGTGGTGAATTGTTGTAGGTGGTATTTTGGGGAAATCACTAAGTATTTGTTCTTACCGTGTTATGCGTTATGTATTTCGGGTACCTCGGAGGATCGACGGAAGGCACCGGCATGATTGTACACACACTCGAGATTTGGAGTTATGTTTGTAGATCCTAGATTTAGACAATTGTTTGAAAACTTGTATTGATTTTTGAGAATTAATGATGAGACATGTGTTTTATGAATATTAAAAATGAAAAAAATTGGTTTGAAAAATTATGTTGTTACACGGGAGATGAGAGTGAACCCTATCTACAAAATCAAACCAATCTTTGTTACAAGAACTCGATCGTCCTTTACCTGAACCAAGTATCAAACCGTTTGGGGATTTTGAAAGAGGAGGGTCTGCTCTAGCTTCATAAAGCTTAAGATCAGAGGAAAGGGCTCCTGGATGTGCATGTGTAGAATCGATAGGGTTTTCCAAAAAGACTCGTGGGTGTGTTGTAGTGGGGTTTAAGGGACTATTTTTTATTAGCAACACTATCTTTTTAGGAAGATTGGGGTAGATTGTGTGCCGACTCCCCATGAGTGTGTGCATGTGATATTGAAATTCCGAAGGGTACTTCAGAAGACTAATCAAGAGGGGATGTCTATGATCTTGAGTCAGATCGAATGCCAATATGTGTTTCCTGTTGAGAGGATCCACTGGCTTTGGTTCTCTTTTTGGCTTTAAGTTTTGACGTTGACACTTTCGTTTAGCCATTTGCTTCATATGGACACCAGTAGAAGCTGGTTTTTTCACATCTGAGGGCTGATCATCCGAGACTGGTGCAGATTGTGTAAGGTCATACGCAACCGAAGTCTCAAGATGGTGTTTGAGATATAGTGAACCAGATCAAACTATAGCCAACATATATTCTGGAAAATATTAGATAGGTTTGAAAGCAGATTGGTCCAGTAAACTATAAGTTTTAATAACGTTAAAAGAACAATATACCTATTTGAGATCATAATTGAGAGGAATGGGTTCTAATTTTTCATTATACAACTGTTGAAGCGTTAGAGCCTAGAATATCGGACTCGAGATCTCGTTAGGCTTCTTTTGATGGCAAACTTCCAAAAGTCCTTCAATAGCACCACGGTTAGATCAACTGCATCACTTCTTCCGGAATAAATGTTGTACACTACCTACAACTAGTATTTTCTCATGGTGTCACTGATGGGTTTTGAGCATCCTAACACTCCTATGGTGTACATGCAACCCTAGAAACCATGGATCTATGTTTGACTGTGATACATGAAAATAATTAATTTTCCAAGGTTCTTATCCTATCTAGCATGGCATGGGGAACTTGAATCAAATAAAGCTTGTAGAATTACTTACCTTGTAGTTGTAGTTGATTGCTTGGAGTTTGAGAGCCTAGCACCAATAGTATGGATGCCGCAAATAGAAATCACCACAAACTTTGGAACCTTGACAGAATAGTCACAACCTTCTTGAAATCGGCCCTCTTAGTATACTCACCACAACTAGTGTGATTTCAAGAACCAAAGCCTCCTTTATATAGTGTGGTGGATTAGGGTTACAACCATGTAAACCCTAATACCCATGTCTTTTCATTTCTATGAGATCCATGGGTTAAAGCTCCATGGAGTATCCATGGACTTTCCATGCAAGCCTAGCCCATTCCAAATAAGCATTATCCCACACTAAATAAATACAAGAGCCCATATTTAATTAGTCATACTTTTGATCTCTAAATTAATTCTAGATTAATTATAGATGAATATAAATTAAAGAATATGATTTTATATTAATATATTAGAACTTATAATATATTAATAAATTATAACTTATACTATTCTCAAAAGATTATCCATAAATTGTTCTGGTGAAGTGCATCCCAAATGGACCATGCCGGGTTGGGTCAAGTACATACCAAATATAGTTATGGACTTAGAAAGTATATCCAATAGTATCCCACTTGGATAAGTCTAATAACTATAGTTGCAAGTATGACTTCAGGAACTGATCAGCAATCGTAGCTCTTTAAACTCTGTTGAACTATGAAGTGTCATTTTAGATAAGTGATCATATAATCCTCTGTTCTAGATATCAGCCGGACAAATACATGGAACATGGTCTTGATTAGTGTCCGACATTTGTTTCCCAATTGATGATATGTTTGACATAGAACTTAAGTAAACACATCAATTTAGTTCTGACTGGGCCCGATACATAGGTCAAAACAAAATCATCGAGGGGCCCAGATATCGCTTCTAATCCTAGAAGAAAGAGATAAACTTCGATTCATATGTTTGCTCTACTACTTGTTAAATTGCACACAAAAGCACAGTTTATATCATCGAGTTACCAATGCGTTTTCATGCAATCAATGCATAACCAACTCATAGGCAACAAATCATATCTCTAGGTTTGAAGACTTATATGATATTACCGTCTCACGATCACTCGAGATAAATTCCATGAGGTGATACAAGTGAGCGTGGGTTGAATCCAATACTAAGAACTTAAGAGCACTCATTAGTGTTGTAGCCCCGCTTTGTCTAACATCTTAGACCTCTACAAGCCAATCCATGACAGTCTTGACTCATATCTACTTCCAACATATGACTGACTATGGAGATTTTGAACAATATGATATAAGCCATAACATAATTATTCTGAAAGTCAAAACATGCAAAAAGAAATAATAGTAAGGGATTGACAAGAGATAGCAACACTTTACTCATAAATAACAACTTTTATTTATCATCAAATGTCAATTACATTTTAACAATTTCAAGATTATATAACTACTAAAACTAATATCATCCTTCAGCCTAATGCTCTGAGCATGCTGGTGATGCTTAACCCGATTCAGTCCCTTTGTTAGGGGATCTGCTGGGTTCTCATCCGATGATACCCTCTTTGCCACGAAGATTCCTTCTTCTATTCGATGTCTAATGAAGTGATATTTTATGTCAATGTGTCTGGATCTCCCATGATCTCTCGGTTACTTGGCTAAGGCAACCACACTATTATTGTCATAGAAAATCTCCATTGGCTCCTTTATATCTGGTACAACTCCAAGGCCTCCGATGAAGTTCCTTAGCCATATAGCCTCCTTTGCTGCCTCGCTTCCCACTATATACTCCACTGTCTCCTGCTTGGAACTTTTCCAAGTAATTTCCCCTCCGTTTAGGGTAAAGACCCAGCCCGACTGAGACTCTGAGAGTGGAATTATCCCTGTCAGTCTGAAAGCTAGCATCACTATACCCTACAACTCTCAAGTCATCACTCCCACCAACGGTATGTACCCAATCCTTAGTCCTTCGTAGGTACTTGAAAATATTCTTTACCGCTGTCCAATGAGCCTTGCCAGGATTCCCCTGATATTTGCTGACCATGCTTAGAGAAAAGGCCACATCAGGGCGAGTACAAGTCATAGTATACATGATCGAGCCTAAAGCAGAAACGTATGGTACTTGACTCATTTAAGCTATCTCAGCCTTAGTACTCAGACTCTGAGTTTTACTCAGTCTGGCATTACACTGGATAGGTAACTCTCCTTTCTTGGAGTTATGCATGTTGAATCTTTTCAACACTTTATCTACATAGGTGCTTTAAGTAAGTCCAATTAGTCTTTTACTCCTGTTTCTCAAAATCCTTATCCCTAGGATATAGGCACCTTCTCCAAGGTCCTTCATAGCGAAACACTTCCCAAGCCAGGACTTTACTTCCTACAGGGTTGGGATGTCTTTTCCTATGAGTAGTATGTCATCCACATATAGTACCAAAAAGCTGAATATACTTCCACTAGCCTTGACATAGACACAAGATTCATCTTCACTCCACGAAAAGCCAAATTCTTTGACTTTCTCATCGAAGCAAAGATTCCATCTGCGAGGTGCCTGTTTCAATCCATAAATGGATTTCTCGAGCTTACACACTCGATTGGGGTACTCTGTACTAACAAAACCTTCTGGCTGAACCATGTAAACATCTTCAGCCAACTTTCCATTAAGAAAATCGGTTTTGACATCTATTTTCCATATTTCATAGTCATGAAATGCAATAATGGCTAATAGAACCCTAATAGATTTAATCTTCGCCACTGGTGAAAAGGTCTCATCATAATCAACTCCCGGAGTTTGAGAATAACCCTTTGCAACTAGTCTTGCCTTATAAGTATGTACATTACCATCCATGTCGATCTTCTTTTTGAAGATCCATTTTCACCCAACTATCTTACGATCAGGTACATTGTCAACCAAGTTCCAAACTTGATTGTCATACATGGATTGTATCTTGTTGTCCATAGACTCTTTCTATTTAGCATCCTTAGGGCCTGCCATGGCTTCTGTGTAGCTATTAAGCTCATTCAGATTTACCAGTGTGTTATCACTGATAAGTGTTTTACCTTCTGCAGTAATATGGAAACGCCTTAGAGGTATAGATTCCTTAGTTGACTCAACAGGAGTTTCCTCCTCAGGTTGAGGGCTAGGGTTTGAGGTTCCTTCACCACTTGACTCTTGAATTTCCTCAAGGTCAATTTGCCTCCCACTGTCTCCTTGGCTTATGAATTCTCTCTCTCGAAAGAATCCTCTTCTTGCTACAAAGACCACATTATCCCCCAAAATGAGATTGGTAGTGAAGATTCCTAAGTTGACTCAACAGGAGTTTCCTCCTCAGGTTGAGGGCTAGGATTTGAGGTTCCTTCACCACTATCCCCCAAAATGAGATTGGTAGTGAAGCTCAACTCATCATGGAAAGAACCATGCCAAACAAGGTCTGATTGCGCCTCTCAGCTACACCATTCAACTGTGGTGTCCTAAGAGGTGTCGATTGTGAGACAATCCCACATTCCTTAGGATAGTCAAGGAACTCAGTATTAAGATACTCACCACCACGATCGGATCGAAGCATCTTAATGTTCCTGCCCAACTGATTCTCCACTTCTTGCTTAAACTCTTTGAATTTTTTAAAGGTTTCTGACTTATGCTTGATTAAGTAGACATATCCATATCTACTAAAATCATCAGTAAAAGACACGTAGAAGCGAGTAGCATCGCTTGTGGCGGTTCTGAAGGGTCCACACACATATGTGTGTATGAGGTCCAACAAACCTTCACCCCTAGCACAAGTGCTAGTAAAAAGTGACTTTCTCATTTTACCAAGCAAAAAAGATTCACAACTATCATCTAACTTTAGGTCAAATGACTCCAAGACTCCATCCTTTTGGAGTTGGCCTATGCATTTCATGCTTACATGGCCAAGACGACAATGCCATAAGGATTCTTTATCTAAGCTAGTGGAAGAGTCAATACACAATACATTATTTCCTAGATTATCTACAATAGATACAGTTTCATACACACCATCACAAGGTAATGCTTTAAAATAAAGGACATTATTAAAGAAAGCATCAATACTACCGTTATTATTATAAAAATAAAATGTAAAACCTTGTTTATACAATGCAAAGGAAATAACATTTCTTTCCATTTTTGGAGAATAATAACATTTATTCAAATATAATGTGAACCCACTATTTAGCACTAAGGAATAAACTCCTATCTTGTGACAAGTGAAGCTTTCCTGTTTCCCATGATCAAGTTTATCTTTCCCTACTCCACATTCTCACTTCTTCTTAGACCCTACAAATCAGAACATATGTGAATATCACAACCTGTATCAAGGACCCAAGACTTAGAATGAGGTGAGTTATTAGAGAATATAGTGTATATACCTACATGGTTGGGTTTTACTTTCCCATCCTTCAAATCTTGCTGGTACTTTGGGCAGTTTTGCTTCCAGTGCGACTTTTCATGGAAATAGAAGCATTCAGCCTCATTAGGGTTAGCAGAACGAGTGATAAAACCTTTCTTGGTTTTGCTTGAAGAGGAGCCTCCAAGGGTCTTACCCTTGGTAGCCTTAGAAGGTTTCTTTCTCTTCTTCCTTTTTCCATGCCCCATTGCCAAGACATTGGCCGCAGTTGGAGTAGGAGTAGGAGTAGTAACAACCGACTTACCCTTTAGACCACTTTCGGTGATCTTCAAGAGTCCTTGAAGTTTGCTGAGGGTGACTTCTTCCTTGTTCATGTGATATGTCATGCGGAATTGATCATAACACGATGGTAAGGTGTGCACAATGATGTCTATTGCAAACTCCTCGGGGAAGTTCACATTCAGCTTCAGTAAACAGTCCACATATCATTGCATTTTCTGCATGTGGCCCGTGATGGGTTCACCATCTTTCATTCGGGTTGTTATCATGGAGGAGATTATTTCATATCGCTCTTGATGAGCACGTTGATGGTAGCGGTCCATCAAATCCTGGTTCATCTCAAAAGGATAATAGTCCTCATAGGACATTTGGAGCTCGGCTGTCATGGTGGCCATCATGATGTATGCCACTTTTGTAGCATCTCTTTCATGTACCTCATATTTAGCAAGCTCTTCAGGAGTAGCAGTTTACTCGGGTACCATCAGCTCCTTTTCAAGAACATAATCTTTGTTTTCATACCGAGTGACCATCCAGATGTTTCTGATCCAATCTTTAAAGTCGGATCCATCAAAGATGACTCTCCAACAAAGATTCATGAGAGAGAAGGCGCTAGTAGGGTTTGAGCCAAAAGCATTGTTATTGGAAGACTTCTAAAAAGAAGAGGGAATATATTAGATTAGATATAAAGATAGTCCTTAATAAAACACCCAAATGTAATATTAAGGCTAGGACCCAACACAATATTTTTTAACTTACAAGAGGGATGTCATAATCTAAGCTATAAGACATTTAAAGGTAGGTGAATGACGATTCACCAATTTCCACCATGAAAAACGAAATACTTAATTAGGTTTTAATTGGTTTAAAAACTCCTAGATTCTTTGAGATTCATTGAACTTTCTTCAATGGCATGTTTCAATCTCGAGTGTGCCCTTCAAGTTTTGTGACCGGGATACCGAGGATCACAAAACAAGGTGTGAAGTAACCATGAAAATTACTTGGTACCCTTAATGTATTACCCCTCACACACGCTCCATCGATACTATGATAAACATTAAGTCACCCTTTACCTACCTTGTTAAGTTCATGTTAGTTTGCCGGTTAAGCACACACGCTCCACTAACGACTTAAACAAAGTGTAAATTTTAATTTCATGGATTAGCACCTTATTCACATTTTCCTAAAGTAACTAAGATTGGGGATTTAATTTAAGCATTTAGTTACTTTATAATTATCATTATACTTTTAATGAGAATTTATAAGTCCTTGTCCTACCTGTTCGGCTAACGACCCTCCACCGGTCAAGGAAGCGGTGGGTGAGAGTGGACACCCATTAAGTTGCCATTTTATAGGCAACAAACTTACCCCCCCCCCCCCCCCTTATAGACCAACTTCGTGAATGAGGCGTACTAGCGGTAAGACGACTTGATCTTATATATATATATATATATATATATATATATATATATATATATATATATATATATATATATATATATATATATATATATATATATATAATATAAAGTTTAAGGGTTGAATTTTAACTTTTAAAATTCTAAGGGTTGGAATTAAAGTTATAATCATGACTTTACTTGTTCCAAAACTTGAGGGCAAGTTTAGTAAACTTTTAAAACTTTTCATTTCTTATAACTTATGAATTTAACTGAGTATTAAAAATAAAGACTCTTAATTTTATAACCCTTGTGTTCTTTTAATGGTTTTTATTAAAGTGTGACCTTTGGTTTTCCATAACTTAAGGACAAGTTATGGACTCCATTAAAACACATAATGATCATGAATTAAACTATCAAGTAGGTTACAAACAATTTCTATGATCATCTAATCTTCATAAGTTCAAGAACATGAATATGAGCATTTCAAGAATCATAAATTACTCATAAAACTTGTAATTATGATAATAGCCATTGTAAATGGATTAGCATAAACATTACACCATCAAAAACAAGTTTTATAACACCGAAATAGTTTAGGGTAATGTTTCTAGTCCATTTCCAGCAGCAAAACTCGAAAATCTGGAAATGCAGCCTCTACTTGTCGAGTGCATGAACATACTCGACGAGTAGCATGCATTTCTACATGGACTCAGCAAGTTCATACATGCAGTGAACAAAAAAAATTGTTTTTAAAGCTATTTGCATCAAGTATCAAGTAAACAAGTCTTGGCTCTGATACCACTGATGGATTTTGAGCATCCTAACACTCCTATGGTGTACATGTAACCTTAGAAACCTTGGATCTATGTTTGACTAAGATACATGCAAATAATTATTTTTCCAAGGTTCTTATCCTATCTAGCATGGCATGGGGAACTTGAATCAAATAAAGCTAGTAGAATTAGTTACCTTGTATTTGTAGTTGATTGCTTGGAGTATGAGAGCCTAGCACCAATAGTGTGGATGCCTCAAATAGAAATCACAAATCACCACAAACTTTAGAATCTTGACAGAATAGTCATAACCTTCTTGAAATTGGCCCTCTTAGTATACTCACCACAACTAGTGTGATTTCAAGAATCAAAGCCTCCTTTATATAGTGCGGTGGATTAGGGTTACATCCATGTAAACCCTAATACCTATGTCTTTTCATTTCCATGAGATCCATGGGTTAAATCTCCATGGAGTATCCATGTACTTTCCATTCAAGCCTAGCCCAGTCCAAATAAGCATTAGCCCACACTATATAAATACAAGAGCCCATATTTAATTAGTCATACTTTTGATCTCTAAATTAATTCTAGATTAATTATAGATGAATACTAATTAAATAATATGATTTTATACTAATATATTAGAACTTATAATATATTAATAAATCATACCTTATACAATTCTCCGAAGATTATCCATAAATTGTTCAGGTGAAGTACAACCCAAATGGACCATGCCGGGTTGGGTCAACTACATACCAAATATAGTTATGGACTTAGACACTATATCCAACAGTCATTACCACCGTGTTTGCCTAACAATCCTTAAAGGATTAGGTGCATCAGAACAATCTAAATACTAGGAACAACAGACTTCTTGAACTATTTAGCCTTGAATTCACCATTCTACCCGATTTGATTGAAAAATGCAAAGAGGAAGGTGTCTTTGTGCAAATGAAAGATTTTGACACATCATTTTATTATCTTGATCCATTCAAAGGCTTTATGAAGAATGCAAAGAGGAAGTTTAGGATTAGGAATTTTGGTGAGAGGAACTGCTATAGCATGGTGGGAGATGAACTTGATCATGATGCATATCTGTTCATCATAACCCATGGGATCTAGTGAGAACAGTTCAGTTGTTTCCCTAAGGATAAACTCAGTGGATGATGATGGGGTAGAACCCTTGAAATGCCTTCTTGTGTTTCCACTAGTCACTCCTTAGTGCTCACTTAAGTTCCAATTTCATGAGCTAGAGGGGTTCTTATATAGTGTGGCTAGCTAGGGTTACACCAAGTAAACTCTAACGACCTTCCATATCCCTTATGCTCCATGGGTTAAAACCTCCATGGAGTATCTATGGGATACCACATGGGTTTAACCCAACATGAAGAGCTATGGATCATAATTCTACTTTATAAGAATGAATGATTTACCAAACCAACCCTTATATTTAATTAGTCTCTTTTGATCACAAAATTAATTCCAAATTAATTCCTAATCAATAATAATTAAATAATATGATTTCATATTAATATATTAGAACTTATAACATATTAATAAACCATAAATAACCTCTTCTAAATTATCCATCCTTTAGATGGTTTCGGTGCCATGCAACCCAAATGGACCATGCTAGTCTCGGGTCAAGTACATACCAATAATAGTTATGGGCTTAGACACCTTATCCAACAATTCTTACTCTAGTTCAAGTTGATGGTGCTCGAGTTCGACTTGGTGGTGGTCAAGGTGCAATGAAGCAACCAACCAAAGATGATCTAGACAAAATGGAGAATGATGTCATTGCTTTCTATGAAATTTATAGCGGTGTTACTCCTGACAACTTTGACATTATCATCAATTGCAAATCAACGAAAGAAATCTGGGATGTGCAGAAGAATCTCTATCAAGGGCCAGAACAGGCACAAGATAAGAAACTCACCACTGCCGTAAATGAGTTTAACAATTGCAATGCTCTTCCCTGAGAGAGCCTTGATGATATATTCAAACGTTTCAATCTCAGCATCACTAAATTGTCAAATGTTGGTATAGTCCAAAGTAACCATGAAACAAACCTTCAATTTCTTAATGGTTTGGGAAGATAATGGTCTACCACAAAGATGATTGTGCAAGGAGATAGGGAAATTCATACTTTATCTCTGTTCAAGTTATATGGAGAACTTCAAACACAAGAATCAACAGTAATGAAAGATTATGCAGGCTTTGGTGGACCTCTTTCCCTAGTTTCGCAAAACCCATATGCCAAAAACCACTATTCTTACACCACTGAAACATCTTACCAACATTCTTTTGACAACCCACTGCAGTCATATGAAGCATATGCAGAATACGATGATGAAGAAGAATTCCAAAATGCCATTGCCTTAGCAAAAAATTCAATATGTACCACCATCTTCATTTTGGAAGACTCAGCAGTTTACATAACAACCCTTCAATCGCAACTTTAATCCTCAAAACAACCACACAAGATAACCAGAAATTCCCACCATTCACAGCGACCACAGAAGGCACAACACACAAAAGAAGTACCTTAGTCTAACAAACCATCAGACTCTAGCACTACAACCGAAGAAAAGACTAAGGTCATTATTTGTCACAAATGCAAAAAATGAGAATCACTTTGCCAAAGGTTGTAAGGCAAATGTTGTTAAGGACAACACATTCTATCTTAGAATAGCACAAGAAATGTAGGAAAAAGAAACGAGAAGGGCGTATGTTGCCCAAGTGAAGAGAGACCATTAAGTGTGGTCATCCGGGGATGAAGATGAAGAAGCTGACAACAAGTTGAAAGGAAAAATCTGCATGGTCACAACTGCAGATGAACACGGATTAACAAAGCTGGGAATAAATTACTGCTGCATGGCCAAATATGGGACTCTCAACATCATCTAACAGGTAAAAATCATGATCCACTCTAATAATTTTAGCATGCATGTTCGTGAGCCATACTTAGAAAAACTTATTGACACATGTGTTGACTTCCTTTTAGACTACAACAAAGCATTAGATGAAAAGAATATAGCAACCCAAGAGCTGTATCACTTGAGAGGAAGACTTAAGGATAAGAGACTTAAGGTTGCTATGTCAGAAAAAGATCTGTTGTTAGAAAAGGATGCTAGATTATTGTATGAAACTCGCTTAGATATTGCTTTGAATCAAAGGGACTTAGCCCATAAAGAAAATGTATGTTTGAATCAATTAATAGAAAATCATTTCAATGAAACTTAAGCAATTGAAAACTTGGTCAATAATGGATCTGTAGATAATACCTACAATTAGGGATGGTCCATTGGGTACTCTACTGTAGTGAAATCCACTCCCCAGTTCAATGTTGAACGACCTTATGTTCCTCTGGATCTTGAATTTCATAACCAAGTCAATGACAAACAATTTATAGAAGACATTAGATGTCGCTTCAGTCATTGACACAAATTATCCCGATTCTTAGTCATCTTCGTATGCAGATGAAGAAATTGTTATGGAAGGACCAAACTTAATAGTAAATTGTTTACCTTTGCCCTCCATAAAATATCCCAATGATAAACCACCATTAAATTATTCTGTGGTACTCCATTCATCCTTACCGTGGACCAAAGTCAAAATCACAGTGACCAACCAACCCATTTTTCATGAATTACCAATCAAAATTTTCGAATATGGTCAATGTTCACAAAGTCCTGAATCTTCTAGTTCACATGAGTTAAGTCCTTGTTTTCTAAAACAATCAAAGGTTTCCATGAAACCGCAGTTAAACATTTCAGAATGTGGTTCTCCAAAAACTCAAGAAAAATTGGCTTTCAAAGAGGAAATTAAGTCCGAAGATAAAAAGCAGGATACTAACTTCAAAAAAAAAAACTTGCAAACAAGCCAAAAATTCAAATAAAAAGAGTTTTGAAAAACCCGCTGGTGCAAAAAATCTTTCAAAGCACAATGTAGTCAAGGAATCAGACAAAAGGGATTGCACCGTCACAAAAACTATTTCAAACACTTTTGATAAATCCTAAAAGAAAGTCAAGTCTTTTTAAAGGTGTTCTTTTCAAATGTATTCCTTGGACAATCCAAAATGGAAAGGGATTTTGCAAACTCCTGTCTCTTTAAAATAACATCAATCATTGAAAAGGTCTAAACCTACGAGTAAGTCACATGCCCAAACTTTTTCAATTTCCAAGGGCAATGCAGTTAGAACCCTCCTACGTACCTGTCACAAGGCGCTCACTGCACCCTACGGACCATTGACCTAGTAGGGTGTTTGGATGAATGAGAAAAAGATTTCCTTTGGATTTTATCATCTGAAAGAGTCACGACTAGTCCAACCTCATAAATATCCAAAAGCTCCCAAACACCCAGGACTAGGTCTCAGGATTGACACGAACCCTGTTCCTACAACTCACGTGCATGCATCTAGTAAGAAACCTCCACAACTCCGTGCTCCAAAATTGTTTGGGTGACCAACTAACTGTTTAATTTTTCCAGGCAATGTGTAAGGAGGAATAAGAAGAGGAGTGGTTAATTGATAGTACCTGCTCCTTGTACATTACCAGAAGGTTAGAATATATTGGGACTTCAGGCATATTTGTAACGGTGGACACGTCACTTTTGGTAACAATGCAAATCAAATCATCAGGGGTTACGGTGTGCTAGCAACAGGAAATTTCTCAATTCAAAAAGTTACTTACGTAGAAGGTCTCAAGCATAATCATATCAGTGTGGGTCAACTTTTCAAAGAAGGCCATCGGGTTGAATTTGATAGTGAATATTGTTACATCATGACAAGTGACAGAAGTACTTGCTTGATCAAATAAAAGGCCAAAGGAACAATGTATCCTTTGGATGTCTCATTGATTACTGGGAAACCGCAGTTATGTTTCCTATCAAAAACTATATTAGAGGTTAACCGGTTGTGGCACCACAAGCTAGCTCATCTGAACTTTCGGTACATCAACGACCTAGTAACTGAAGAACTTGTTTGATGTCTCCCAATTTTGAAGTACAATAGTGATACTTTGTGCCCAACATGTGAGTGTGGAAAACAAACCAAGGGAAGCCATTCGCTGATAATTGATTCCTCTATCGTTGAACCTTTGGAGCTACTTCATATTGATATTTGCGGTCCATCTACTGTAGCCAGTCTTCATAACAAAAATACATTCTGGTTATAGTCGGTGACTTTACGTGCTTCACATGGGTCTTCTTCTTAAAACTCAAATCCGACACACTACAGATCCTGATCAACTTCATAAAAGAAATAGACCTTCAGATCAAACTACCAGTCAAAAGAATATGGAGTGACAATGGAATTGAGTTCACTAATAAACTCTTGAATAGTTTCTTTGTTTCCAAAGGCATTAGTCACAACTTCTTAGCTCCCTACAAACCATAACAAAATGGAGTAATAGAGCAAAGAAATCATACATTGGTTGAAGCAGCTAGATCAATGTTAAACTTTGCCAACCTTTCACTCTACTTTTTGGCCGAAGCAGTGTCAACGACATGCTTTGTTCAAAACCGAAACATCATTTGCAAACATCTTAACAAACCTCTGTATGAGGGACTTAACAACTGTAAACCAAATGTTATATTCTTCCACATTTTTTGATGCAGATGTTTTGTGATCAACAACAAAGATCATCTTAACAAATTTGTACCAAAGTTAGATGAAGGCATTTTTCTTTGCTAATCAACCAATAAGTTAGCCTATAGGGTTCTGATTAGACGTACACGACTAATAGTCGAGAGCTTCGATGTCAAATTTGATTACTTCTACATCCGTAACACAACTCCATCAAATGAAACTAAAGCTATCCTGTAAAGTGATATCCCAGCCTCTTCGGGTCCCTTAAACATAGTTGAAATAAACTGTGATGATCACTTTGACCCTGCAGAGACGGCTCATCTCTCATAAATTCTTATGTCTACGATAGCTCACTAACAACATGTTAAAGTATATGGTCCAACCTTGTTCGAAGAATTGTCGCATGGTACTTCCACCTCACCGGTTGAGGCGAAAAGTTCAACTCCGGATCAAATGACAACCATCGAGGTTCCAATGATTGAAGACGCACCTCCGGTATCTACCCACATAGTGACAACTCAATCAAATGTCTCTTCAGGTTTTGACAATGACGAAATAGAGAACATAGACACAAGAACAAATCCGAGGATTATTACTCAATCATCAATCCAGGGGGGAACCATCTTTGGTTCAGAGGGAACTCCCACCCACAGTTTAGAGAGAACCTCAATCAATGTTGATCAAAATCCTACGATTCAAGACACTTCTGTGGGTTGCTCACCAGTCAAGGGGGAACTGCCTTCCCCAACTACATATCCTCCGATGTTGAAGATATTCCTTCCACCGCAGCCACTAATCACCAACAACCTCGTCTGCATGTTTGGACAAAGGATCAGCCAGCGGGTCAAATCATTGGAAACCCATCCGCAGGTATACAAACTTGATCCTCTAGTGATTTAATGGACCATTGCCACTATACAACTTTCATGTCATAAGTCGAGCCTCAAACCATAAAGAAAGCACTCATGGAACCTGACCGAATCACTGCAATGCAAGAGAAGTTAGCAGAGTTTGAGAGGAATAAAGTGTGGAAACTTTTATCGAAACCAACTGGCCACACAATTGTTGGAACAAGATGGGTATATAAAAACAAGCTTGATTAATCCGGTGTGGTTGTAAGAAACAAAGCAAGGCTAGTTGCTACGGTTTGGAACTAAATGTTTCAAAAGTTACACTTTTACATTTACAAATTCCAAAACTCGAGGGCAAGTTTTGTAACTTTCAAAAACTTTTTGTAATCCATAACTTATGAGTTTAAGAATGATTTTATGAATAGTCTCTTGACATTCCATAACTTGAGGACAAGTTATTGATGAGAATTGTTATCGAGAATTTAGAAAAGAAAGGATAGATTTGAAGAAGGTGATCTCCTGGTATGGAGAAGTGCGAAAGGCAATTCACTCTGCAATTCAAAAGCTTATGAGTTGAATTATATCGACTGTTTATAAAGGGGGAGAATGTTGATGTATATTGTAAAAGTCGAATAGAGTGTTTTGTATAGGTTCACATTTTATGTTATTTTACTAAGTCATCTTTTGTGCAAAGTTAAAATGTATAAACTTAGTATATTTTTTGTTGTTCCCTATAAATAGGGACTTAGGCTTGAAGTTGTAGTACGATGCTAGAACTCACTTCTGCTTAACTTTGTAATCAGTCTTAATCAATATGAGATCTGATTAATATTTATTCTTTGTGTTCTTCATCTTAAATGATTCAAATCTATCTTTTCTTTTCTAAATTCTCGATAACAATTCTCATCAATTGGTATTAGAGAAGGATTCAAACTGCTTAGATCTGATTTTCGTATAAGAATCATTTGTTTTTTGAGTTACAAATTTACTCAAAATTTTCCACACATTTTTGGTTTTGAAAATCACTTTTGATCTTCAGATTTGAATTGATTATGCATTTGAATTGTTAAATCGAGTAATCGATTAGTGATATGTGATCAATTCGTTTGATAGAATTCTGAAATTCATCAAGGTTTCAAGTTTTCAGATATTTTCTATGTTCATCAATGGCGAACTTCAACATGAATTCAATGACTTCTTTCTCTCACTTGCTTGGTTCCTCAACCAAAATTCCGATGGAAGATTACTTAAATGGAATTGATGAAGAACTCTGGAAGTGTATCGATGGAACAGTACTAGCTCCTGCTAATGTTCAACATATTGGATCATCCATTGCATCTACTGATGTTGAAGAACAACGAAATCGATTGAAGAAAAATGAAAAGAGATGCATGAGAGAACTAAGAGGTGCTCTACCTCCTGTGGTTTACAATTACATTCGTAGTTGTAAAATAGCAAAAGAGATCTGGAATACTCTAAAAGAGAAATATCAAGGTAGTGAAAAGACGAAGATCAACTCTGTGAAGCAATGCCTAGTTGAACTGAAGGAATTCAGACAAAAGGATACAGAAACTCTCGAAAATTGTTATGATCGTCTAAATGAGCTTATGTTTTGCTGCAATAAGTATGGTATTACTAGATCTATCATGGAGTTCAATTTAACTTTCATTATGAGTCTTCGCAAGGAATGACGAGGTGTGAGCATGATGATTAAGAATCAACAATGTTTTGATACAACTACATTGAATGATCTTTACAATCAACTGAAAACACATGAATGTGAGGTCACAGAAATGTATGAAGAATCAAAACAAGCTATTGGTGGTCCTTTGGCTCTTGTTTCAAAAGTATCAGAAACTGATGAAAAAGATGGTTCAGATGTAGAAGGATTTTTGATGAACTCCGATGATGAAGCAGTAGCATACTATTCAAACAACAGAGTTAAAAAGTTTTTCAAAAAGCCTTTTAATCCAAAAGGAAATAATAGTGATGTGAAAATTGATGTAACAAGAACTGGAGGAGAAGAGAAGAAGAAAATGGAGAAAACAGATGGAAAACAGAAAAATGCGAATGAAGAGAAAAAGTTGAAGGGTGATTCAGGAATTTACTGTCACTACTACAATGGTGCGAATCATTTCGCAGCTGATTGCATGTTGCGAAAGAAAGAAGAAAAGAAAGAAAAAGTCAAAGATGAAGCTTACTATTCCGAAAAGATTGAAGAATTACGTGCAAAGAACAAAAGAGTGTCTTTGGTTGCTAAGGGAGAATCTGATGAAGAAGAAAGTGGAACTTATCAGATCTGGTCTTCAGGATCTGATGATGAAGAAATGAGGCATCCCACACATGGAGCAATGTTCGCAATTTTTGAGGATTGCAAAGAGAACATTTCAGGGAAATGTTTTATGTCCAAATCCACTGACAAGTCTCCCATGACAACCAAGGTATTGAATCTTTTAATATTTCATTATCTGCTTATGATGCTGAAATTGTTTCGTTTGATGATACTGTGGCTTATTTTGATTCTGTTATTGTGTCTGCTAGTAATGAAGCTTAGAAATTAAATGTGCAACTTAGTGAGACATGAAGAGATTTAGAAATAAAGAAGAGCAGAGTTGAAAAATTAGAAATGCAAGTCAAAAATATAGATTGTGATAGGAGTCATCTTTCTAATGATGTTAGGTTGTTACTAGCACAAAGAAACGTATATTGTAATTCAGCAAAAAGATTGTATGCAAAATTAACAGCTTTACATCATTCTTCTGATATTAGCAAAGAACAACATAGGAAACTTTTACCTTTTCTTGAGTATGAGTGTGAAAAAGTTGATGTTGTTTCTTATGATTGTGAAAGTACAATTGCTCAGTTTGACAAAATACCTGATGATGGATATTCATATGGTATTGTCAAAATTGATGAATTTCTGAATGTTGATGAGTTGGTTGACATTGTAAATGAATGTTTGACAAAAAGTGAACAAGTGAAAATCTTAAAGAAAACCGAAAATTCAACTCTTACTTCACAATTCAATTATGCTGATATTGATGAAAATACTGATAATGTGAGTGAAATCAGTGAAATAGAAGAAGAAGAAGAGGTTGATTATTCTCAATTGTCGATCATTAATATCACATGTAATATCAAAGGTAAAGAAATAATAGTTGATTCAATAGTAGAGGATAAAGTTGATAAATCTTCAACTTCGCAACATTGTAAGTTTGATAATGTGGAAGTTGAAAGTTGGAAATCTGATGATACTAATGAAAATAAAGAAGAAAAGGAAAATTCAACTGAAACACATCAAAGGGTTGTGGTTGATCAAGTGTTTGGAAATCTGATATAATGGATTCTGTTACAAACAAAGTGAAAACATGGTTTTTAAGTTCCAAAAAGTTGTTTAATTCTACTAATGATGGACCCAATAAGTCTTGGGTTCCTAATTTTTTTCAATAAATGCAGGTGATATGTGACGAGCAATATGATACAAAATGGTATATTGATAGTGGTTGCTCTTGTCATATGACTGGAAGAAAGGAAATTTGCGAGATTATCGAAGCTTGGAAAATGCTGGAGTTGTCAAATTTGGAAATAATCACATGTGTCAAGTGAAAGGATATGGGAAAGTCACAAATGGAAACTTCACAGTAAATAGAGTTGCTTATGTAGAAGGACTTCAACACAATTTGATAAGTGTATCACAACTTATTGTGGCTACTGGAAATCAAGTAGTGTTTAATGAAGAAGGAAGTATCATCTCAAATGCAAAGACAAATGAAATACTTCTGAAATCCAAAAGATATGGTGATATGTTTACACTGGACATCAAACCAATTGTGGGAAAACCAGCTTTGTGTTTACTATCAAAAGCATCCAATGATCTCAGCTCTCTTTGGCATAGAAGATTGTCACATTTGAACTTTCGAAATATAAATAAACTTGTAACTGAAGATTTAGTTCGAGGGTTACCAGTATTAAAATTTGACAATGATTCTTTGTGTGCAACTTGCGAACAAGGAAAACAACATCAAAAAGGTCATCCGATTGTCATAGATTCAAAGATAGTAGATCCATTGGAACTTCTTCACATTGATCTATGTGGACCATCAACTGTTGCAACAATAAATAAAAAGCGGTATATTTTAGTTGTTGTAGATGATTTCTCTAGATTCACATGAGTATTTTTTCTCAGGTTGAAATCTGAAGTTGCTCAGACGATGATTGATTTTATTAAAAAGATTGAAATTAGTCTGAAGAAGAATGTACGAAAAATTAAAAGTTAGAGGATGCGAAAACTGTGGGAAAGGTGATATCAACTCAGCTTGTTGCTACTCTTCCAATTCCTTCAAAACCGATTTATGCAACAACAATTACCACAAGAACAATTACCAAAGGTATTGTTATCGGAAGAAATGAAGGAGGTTCAAGCTCAGCACCTCAAAAGGATGTTGTAGGAAGAGGAAAAGGAATATTATATGATAAATCAAAAGAAGAGTTGAAAGCTGAGGCTGAGGCTGAGATGGAGAAGATGAGGCAAGTTCAGAGTATTATGAGGCAACGAGCAAGTGATCCCCCCTCCATGAACAAAGGAGATCCTGCAAAACTTTAATCTTACGAAACCATAGAGTCAAAAGTTGTGTGTAGGGAGATGTATGAGTTCAAGAAGAAGCCGAAGAGAAGTTATGATATTGCGAACTCAGATCATTGCCAATTGGACTTCCCAATAAATGAAATGTTGTTCATCAATGCACAATACAAGATCAGTGAGAAATTTGATAATCTGAATGATTACACTCAAATGAAAATCAGATTTCATGCTGTCTTGGGGAAGAATCCAAATGAAGTTTGGTCTTTAATGAAGATCAAAAAGGTGGTGATGATAAAGAAGGATATTATGTTTGAAGAGATGCTACAGAATTTTAGATACTTTGTTATCAGAGCTGACAACAAACAATATGACTTCACAGTTGCTGACTTTCCTTTGATGAACTGCAATGACTTAATTCAAGTAGCACTGATCTTGAAGCATATGGAAGAAAACAATCTCAAAGGCTCTGATACAGATGTGTTCAAAGCAGGCTTCGCACATGTGAAGACTTTCATAGACAATTACTTCGATTATCTAGCCCTTACAGATGATGAATTAGCACATGTTGTGGGAAGGGAAATGAAAGTTCCATGGGAGGAGACTTTGACACAATCTGCTTTGTCAAAGTATGCTGTTGGAGAAATTTGCCTAAAACCTTTTGGCATGGTGTTTTCTGGTAGAGACACAAAAGGCAACCCGAAGAAATTTTTGTTTAAAGTCTCAGAGACTGAAAGATATAATTCTTCGCAATATACGCACTTCATTGTACGTATGAACAATTGCAAGAAGAATAACGAAGGAAACAAGAAAGATTTGAAGAAGGTGATCTCCTGGTATGGAGAAGTGCGAAAGGCAATTCACTCTACAATTCAAACTTATGAGGTTAATTCTATCGACTGTTTACAAAGGGGGAGAATGTTGATGTATATTGTAAAAGTCGAATAGAGTGTTTTGTATAGGTTCGCATTTTATGTTATTTTACTAAGTCATCTTTTGTGCGAAGTTAAAATGTATAGACTTAGTATATTTTTTGTTGTTCCCTATAAATAGGGACTTAGGCTAGAAGTTGTAGTACGATGCTAGAACTCACTTCTGCTTAACTTTGTAATCAGTCTTAATCAATATGAGATCTGATTAATATTTAGTCTCTGTGTTCTTCATCCTAAATCGTTCAAATCTATCTTTTCTTTTCTAAATTCTCGATAACAATTCTCATCAGTTATGGAGTTCATAAAAAACCGATTATGAGAAAAAGACTCTTCAAGTTCATAACCCATGACTTTAATGATTTCTTTAAAAAAAAACTTTTCATTTTCCATAACTTGAGGACAATTTATTGAATTTATCAAAACAATTTAGGTCAAAAATTCTAACAAGAAAAACAAACAATTTTTCTATGATCTAAATTAAACTCATAAGAACAAGACAATTCATATCAAACAAATCTCATGTAATTAGCCTAACCATATAAACTATTACGAAACATGAAACTTTGATGATTATCTTTTAAATTGGATAAGCATGATTATTACCACATCAAAAACAGGTTTATAAGTTCAAAAACAGTTTAGGTTAATGATCCTAGTCCATTCCAGCCAAAAAAACTCAAAAAACTACATTCTGGGGCACCAACTCGTCAAGTGTAGGAGCACACTCGGTGGGTTGGTTGTATTTGTGCTTGGACTTCGCGAGTCCACTAGTATACTTTTCGAGTACACTATCCAGAAGAACACAAAATCGATTTTTCAAGCTTAAACAACAAGTAGCATCAAGTATAATTGAAAACAAGTCTAGGCATTGATACCACTGAAAGGATTTGAGCATTCTAACTCTCCTAACGTGTGCATGAAGCCCTAAATACCTTGGATCTATGTTTTCTCTATGATACATGCAAACTTGAATTTTCCAAGATATTACCCTAACTAGCATACAAAACTTGGATACTTCGGTAATAATACAAGTTAGAAGACATACCTTTTATTGTAGTTGGAAGCCTTCGACCTTTAAGAACTTAGTGCCCCAAGTGTTGCACCGGAAATGGTATCACAGAACACAACCAATAATGGGGGAACTTGAGAGGTAGTCACTTGCATTTCATAAAATCGGCTTTCCCTCTTGTGTTTCCACTAGTCACTCCTTAGTGCTCACATAAGTGCCAATTTGATGAGCTAGAGGGGTTCTTATATAGTGTGGCTAACTAGGGTTACACCATGTAAACCCTAATGACTTTCCATATCCCTCTTGCTCCATTTGGTTAAAACCTCCTTGGAGTATCCATAGGTTACCACATTGGTTTAGCCTAACATGAAGAACTATGGATCATAAGCCCACTTTATAAGAATGAATGAATTACCGAATCAACCCCTTATATTCAATTAGTCTCTTTTGATCACAAAATTAATTCCAAATTAATTCCTAATCAATACTAATTAAATAATATGATTTCATATTAATATATTAGAACTTATACTATATTAATAAACCATAAATAACCTCTTCTCAATTATCCATCCTTTAGATTGTTTCGGTTCCATGCAACCCAAATGGACCATGCTACTTTCAGGTCAAGTGCATACGAATAATAGTTATGGGCTTAGACATCTAGTCCAACAGTCTCCTACTTGGATAAGTCTAATAAATATTATTGCACGCATTACTCCAACGCTACTAGCAAACGCATAAAATTAAACCCAAATGCTTGCTTGTACTTACTCATCAAATTACACACAACGATATGTTTTATAACATCCAAGTTACTGGTGCGTTTACATATTTCAATGTGCAACCGACTTGCAATTACAACTCACATGTCTCCGTTTCAAGAATATAAGATATTATCGTCTCACAATCCCTCATGATAAAATCCATGAAGTGATTCAGATGAGCGTGGGTTGAATCCAATACTCGAATCTTATTCCAGGAGTACTCATGAACACTGCAGCCACTTTGCCCTAGACAAACTACAAACCCATTGATAAAAGTCATGCCTCAGTACCTACTTCCAAAGGATGATCAACTGTGGATGGTTTAAATAACCTAGTTATTCGGGAAGTCAAAACATGTAAAGTGAAACACAAGAATAATCGAATCCAATATGGTATCAGAACTTATGAATATAAATAAAACACCTTTTATTTAATCACCAGATTGATTACACATTATTCAATGTATAATGTTTCAATTTATCAACCTAATAATTGAATTAAAACAATAGTTATTCCATGCACCAAGCATGCACAACATGTTTGCCTATGGTCCTTACTTTGTGAAATAGATCATTTGAAAAAGATTTCAATGATGCTCATTTTACAATTCCAAATCCTTATTGCAAGTGTAAGAATTCCAAATTCTTGTCACTGCTAGAAAGTGTTAGATTCTAAACTATCATGCAATGATTCTTTTGTAATGTTAGTTACCAAGAGTGTCACACCCCCAAACCAAGGATACGGAAACATCCGCGGTGGAGGACTTCATGTATAGTATCATAACAACAATTGCAATAGCGATTAAAGTAAACACAAACAACGTATATATATATATATATATATATATATATAATTGAAAGAGTTACATCATTATATGAATTACATGTTTCCAAATCAATTACATTATGTTGACAAAATGAAATGTTTGACGACTTAACGTCCCATCCTCAAAAGCACTTGATTACCTGTTTAGTGATTCTCTGAGAATACAAGTTGTTTTGAAAAAGTGTCGACATAGAGGTTGGTGAGTTCATAACCATTGGTATGTAGTTATGAAAACCTTTTTCTTGTAAAAGTAGTGTTTTTTTTTTCCAGAAAATCAATATTTTCCTTAATACGTAAATATGTAGTCTAAAAACCCAAGACCAAAATGTATAAGTAACGTTACTTACTTATAGTAAAAAATGCAAGTTTAAACTGACATAAACTCAATTAATTTTAATGAAATCCCCGTAAATCCTATGTTTGTTAATACTTAATGTGAGTTATTATAACCATGCTATGACCTAGATGGCCTGAAACGACGTTCTTCAGGCATCGGAAATGTTATGACATTTGTCACCCTAGAACTGCCAGTCTAACTGTTGCATGCACCTAAGTCGAACCTAATATAGATCTATATATAACTATCACGCTCTCCTTCCATGAGACTCTGGTTACAATACAAGACTTATTTGTAAAGTGAAGCGAATGTCTCACAAAAGTCATTAACGAATTTACGTGTAACGACATGAAAAACCCTTTTTGTATAAATATACCCTTTAGCAATGACTTTGTTATGTAAACGTATCAGAAACTATACCAATTATAGTTTATCCTAACTGTATGTAACGTATTTGAAATATAAACTATACTTATTATAGTTTATCCATAACATTTGTAATGCAAAAGAACCCCAATTTGTGTGAGTTGAATGTATAACAAAAACATAACTATGTCTATCATGCCTTATCTTGTGTTATTTGTAATGACATAGGACTCTTACAAATCCGTGAGTATTTTATTTTATATAAACATTCCACAATAGAAAACATAGGTAAAATATGAAACTATCAAAGATTAACAATTTGCTCAACATGTTACAAAGTGTGATGAAACTTGCAAGCTGTCAACTTGTTTTAAACATTTATGCATTGTTTTGGAAAAATCACAGAAAAATAATACGACATCAAAAGTTGAATCCGTAAACTCTGTGAGTTTAGAAAATGTGTCTAGTTTGTTCATAAATTTTATCAGGGTTTTTAGATGTCTCTAACTTGTGTGAAAATGTCCATATTAACAGATTAGTCTGAATTCGTAGCTACAATGATAGGCAGTTTTGTAAAAATCGCAAAAAATTGTAGAAAAATCGTATGAACATGTACAAGTAGTCAATTTAAAGGTATACACCTGAAGTATTGGCATATGATACAGTTTTGAAAACTAAACTGTTTAAGTTGGGAAAAACAGTCCGAGAATGTTGTTAAACGTTTCTGATGAAAGCTGTTGGATACGTTTAGTTATGTTCTTGGTGTTTTAACTTGTATTCCCCCCCTTAAAACTTAAGAAAATATGATAATTTAGGGTTATGAACTCACCTAATGTCATTTCAGGGGATGATTGTTGAAGAAGAGAAGTGTTCAACTCAAGAACACCTAGAAGATTGTCATGAAGATTCGAGAATCTAACACCGATGTGATGGAATTTGTGTAAGCAATTTATGATTTTGAGTAGGAGGATGTGTAATAATCATAGGAAAGATGATGATACTTACCAAATGAAATAGAAAAGCTTGGACTATGCCTTGAAGTTATCAAAATTGAGGGAGAAAGATGAGAGAGTTTGGAGGGTGATTCTTGGTTGAAAATGAGAGAATAAATGAAGTGTAAGGAGAGAGAGTGGATGTTCCAGTTCTAATAACGTGGGAAGTGGCTGGAAATGATGAGAAATTACATTGACATGAACTAGGTATGGTGGAAGGAGTGTGGCTGGTCATGGAGTGGGTGTGGGTGGTTGCTTGTGTCATAATCTAAAGATAAGTCAACACTCCTCCCCCTTGTACTTCACCCACTAAATCTTGGATATCATTGACATTAAAAATGTGATTAATTATGTATTTGGGGTCTTTATTTGTTAAAATAAAGTTTTGGGTGAAAATACCACGTTAAAATGATGAAAAACGGGCTTAAAACGACGTTTGGGTCAAAAACCAGAAATTTGGACCTAACCTGCGAGGTTCGGCCCTATGGGAGTGGTAACCGAGAGTGGAGAAGGAAGGAACCAAGAGTCTAAGGGAGGACTGCAGGTGCGAGGGGAGGGAAAGGAGCAGGAGGCGAGGCTCGGTCTTGGCTGAAGGTGAGGCTCGGTCTCGGCTGAAAGCGAAGCTCGGTCTCAGCTAAAGGTGAGGCTCGGTCTCAGCTTTCTCAGTGAGGTTCGGTTTGGCTTCTCGGTTCAGAGGGAGGTTTCGGTCCTCTAGGGTTTGGCTCCTTAAGAGGGTTCAGCTCCTAAGAGGAGTTTTGGCTCCTAAAGGCTGTTTTTCGCATAGACTTCCGTTTTTGAGCTATTTTTGACCCAGTTAAGGGTCAGGATGACCCAAATGATTATAAAAAGTTAGAGGAACTTTTGAGATAGATTTGGGAGAGATTTAAAATAGAGAGAGATAGAGTGAAAACGATTGAGAGAGGTTTCGTTTGTGACATTTTTAAGTGTCCGACTTCGCAACGCAAGGTCCGTAAACCCCGTTAAGCCATGTTTAAGGGTCCTACACACTCCCGATGAGTATGCAATATGGTTTTATCGGTTTGGTTCATTACTTACCGCAGTTTTAGGTTAAGGAAATCTAGATATACGAACTTTTGAATTGATGATTTCTCAGTAGGATAGCGAGTTGTATAGTAATTACATAGCGTAAATCCTAGTATACAAGGGTTACTAAGTTGAACAGTTTGACTTGTTGACTTTGTTTGACTTTGACTTAACCAGAATTTGACGGTTGTCACATCATCCCCCCGTTAGAAGGAATTTCGTCCTGGAATTTGCATTTTGGCTGGGACTTCAAGAGTTTGGGAAGAGATGTGGGTATTTTTGTTTCATTTGGTCTTTGCGTTCCCAGGTGAACTCAGGTCCTCATTTTGAATTCCAATGAACCTTCACAATGGGAATACGAATTTGCTTTGTTCTTTTGATCTCTCGATCCATGATCTCAATTGGCTCTTCCACATAGTGGAGACTCTAATTAACTTCAATTTCGTCGACGGGTATCATGAGAGTCTCGTCAGATAGACACTTATTTAGGTTTGAGAAGTGAAAGGTAGGATGTACTTGATTTAGTTCTTGTGGTAATCGGAGTTTGTACGCCACTGGGCCAATCCTGGCAAGGATTTCGAATGGTCCAATGTACCTTGGGTTTAGTTTCCCACGTTTACCGAAATGTATCATTCCTTTCCAAGGGGAAACTTCCAGTAGTACTCGATCACCGACATGGAATTCCAAGGGTTTATGTCGCTTATCCGCGTAACTCTTTTTCCGATATCGAGATGCTTTCATCCTTTCCCAAATTTGAACGATCTTTTTTGTGGTCTCCCTTATAATTTCAGGACCAATTACGGTGCTATTAGGGACTTGCCCCCTAGCTAGTTGTGTGTCCACCACTTCCGCCCAACACAGGTATGATCGATACTTGCGACCATAACGAGCTTCGAATGGAGCGAATTTGATGCTAGTGTGATAGCTGTTAATTAGGAGAATTCGATTAGTGGTAAATGGGTATACCATGGTTTACCAAAATATATCACACAGGCTCTCAACATGTCTTCTAATGTTTGTATTGTTTGCTCGCTCTGTCCATCGGTTTGGGGGTGATAAGCTGTACTCATGTCCGACCTAGTTCCCAAGGATTTCTAAAGTGATTGCCAGAATCGCGAGGTAAATCAACTATCCCGATCTGAGATAATGGACTTTGGTACCTCCTACAATCTTACGATTTCCTTGATGTACAACTTTGTCAGTTTCTCCATCTTATCGGTTCTTTCATTGGTAGAAAGTGGGCTAACTTGGTCAGTGTGTCGATGATTACCCATATGGTATCAAGTCCACCTAATGTCTTAGGCAGCTTGGTTATGAAGTCCATGGTTATTTGTTCCCACTTCCATTCTGGTATATCAGGTTGTTGTAGTAGTCCTGAGGGTTCTGGTATTCCACCTTGACCTTGGTGCAAGTCAGACATTTACCCACATAGGTAGCAATCTCAACTTTCATGTTCGGCCACTAGTAGAACTTCTTGAGGTCTAGGTACATCTTATCCGAACCTGGATGGATGGAATATCGAGTCTTGTGTGCTTCGTTCATGACCACGTCTCAGAACCCACCGAACTTCAGTGTCTAGATTCGGTTCATGAGATAATGAGCTCCATCATCCTTGACTTCTAAGTTCTTGTCCATTCCCCGTAATGCGTCACTTGCCACATTTTCTGGTTTCAAGGCTTCTAGTTGAGCTTCCTTGATCTGTGCGGTCAGGTGTGAATGGATTTTCATGGTTAAGGATTTTACTTGGCGGCTTGAATATTCTTTTGTGCTTAGGGCATCAGCTACTACATTGGCCTTGCCTGGATGATAGCGGATTTTGCACTCGTAGTCATTCAGCAGCTCTACACATATTCTTTGTCGCATGTTGAGCTCTTTTTGATTGAGGATATGTTGAAGACTTTTGTGATCGGTGAAGATGGTGCACTTTGTGTCATAGAGGTAGTGCCTCCAGATCTTTAAGGCGAACACAACTGCTCCCAATTTGAGGTCGTGGATAGTATAACTAACTTCGTGTGTCTTAAGTTGTCTTGACGCGTAAGCGATAATCTTTCCTCTCTACATGAGCACACATCTAAGACCTTGATTCGAAGCATCGCAAGATACCACGAAGTCATCGGTTCCTTCTGGAAGAGAAAAGACAGGCGCGCTGCATAGGGCTTGTTTTAACGTTTGGAAGGCGGCTTCTTGTATATCTCCCCACTTAAACATTACACCTTTTTGAGTCAAGGTGGTGAGGGGTTTAGCGATCTTGGAGAAGTTCTGGATGAATCTTCAGTAGTATCCAGCAAGCCCTAAATATTGTCGGATTTCTATTGGCGTTGTCTGTGCAATCTAGTTTTCGATTGCTTTGATCTTTGAGGGATCCACGTGTATTCCTTTCTCGCTAACCACATGGCCAAGAAATCCCACTTCTCGAAGCCAAAATTTGCACTTTGAAAATTTAGCATAAAGCTTCTTCGTTCTTAGAGTCTCCAATATTGGTCGCAGATGTTGGTTTTGCTCTTCTTCATTTCGTGAATAGACCAATATATCGTCGATAAACACGATCACAAATTTTTCTAAGAAGGGTTGACACACTGGGTTCATCAGATCCATGAACACCGTAGGTGCATTTGTTAATCCGAATGGTATCACTACAAACTCGTAGTGTCCATAGCAAGTTCTGAATGCCGTCTTGGGGATATCTTCTTCTTGAACTCGTAGCTGATGATAACCCGACCTCAAGTTAATTTTTGAAAAGTAGCTTGCTCTCTAAAGTTGGTCGAAGAGGTCATCGATTCGGAGTAGGGGATATCGATTCTTGATGGTAAGTTTGTTTAACTCCCGATAGTCGGTGCATATGCGAAAGGATCCGTCCTTCTTCTTTACAAAAAGGTCTGGTGCTCCCCAAGGTGAAAAGCTCGGACTGATGAACCATTTGCTTAATAGTTCATTTAATTGACTGGATAACTCTTGCATTTCTGGCGGTGCTAGGCGATATGGAACTTTCACTATGGGGGTAGTTCCGGTAACCAAGTCGATTCTGAATTCAACTTGTCGTGCGAGGGGTACACCTGGAAGATCTTCTGGGAATACATCAGGGAAGTTGCACACTTCCAGAATGTCCTTGATATCCTTCACCCCTTGTTTCTTATCTATGACGTGGGCTAAGAAGGCATGGTATTCCTTTCGGAGATACTTTTGAGCCTTGACACAAAAAATGATTTGTAGATTTGTACTGGGTATATCCCCGTAGACGAGAAGGGTTTCACCATTTGGTAGATTAAGGCAGACAGCCCTTTCGTAACATAAAATGTTGACACAATTTGGACTTAACCAATCCATACCAATGATGATGTCGAAACTTTTTATTGTACCCGACATTAGATCGATTTTGAACGAATGGTTATCTAGAGTGAGGGTACACCCTATGTAAATATCATTAGTGTGCTCTACTTTTCCATTTGCCATTTCTACTATGTATGTATCTTCTAGTGATTGTGGGTTTTGCTAGAGTAATTGTTTGTATTGGTGGCTCACAAAACTCCTCTCCGCTCCACTATCAAATAGTACGCATGCATATGAGTTATTTAGGAGAAATGTACCGGTAACCACTATAGGATCCTTGACTGCTTCCCCATGTCCTATCGCCAGGACTCTCCCTACACCACCAGCATTAGGGGCTTGTGATTTGGGGTAGTTTCTCCTGAAGTGTCCTACTTCACCAAACCCATAACAGGTTTGGCTTGCCCCTACATTGGAAACTTGGTTGATCGGTCATGCTGGCGCTTTACAGAAACGAGTGGTATGCCCCTTCCTGTCGCAGTTTTTTTAGTGCATTTCCCGAAAAGCACTAGTGTGGTGGAAGTTGCACTTGCTGCACTTAGGAAGATTCCAACATATTGTTTCGGTGGTGCTGGAGTGGTAGTAGTAGTGGCAGCACGGACAACAACAGTCTGTTGCTTCTTGGTGGGGTCCTATGCCGATTGCTTCTTTTTATTGTTCCAGAACTTCCTCTTGTTGTTCTCTCCTTTTGCTTGGTCGGTGGGGGCGATCACGGTACCACGACTGGCCATGTGATCGATAAGTTGTTGTGCCAATTCCTTGGCACTTTCAAAGGTAGCGGGTTTCGAGGCCAGTACACTATCTTGAATCTAGGATGATAGCCTCCAGAGGAATCGTTCCACCTTTTTCTCCTCTGGAGTGACCATTACTGGACAGAGGAGTGCTAGGTCATTGAATCGGGCAGTGTAAGTTTCAAGATCGGTTCCAGATTTCATCTTCGGGTTTTTGTATTTCACCCCTTGGGCAATACTCATTTAGCATCAACGCTTTCAAGTCTTCCTAGTTTATGGAGTTAGCCACTGTTGGAGTAAGTGACTTAACTCGGACCGGTGAAAGTGAATGTCGCGTACTTGACCTTGCTCGTTTCAGGACAAGCATAGATTTCGAAGACTGCTTCGGTCCTTTCGAACCATTGCATCAGTATGATGAAGCCCCCGCTCCCATTAAAGGTATCGCATTTTCCATTTGTGAAGTCCTTGTAGGTAAATTC
Organism: Lactuca saligna; assembly: GCF_052625555.1. NCBI lineage: Eukaryota > Viridiplantae > Streptophyta > Magnoliopsida > Asterales > Asteraceae > Lactuca > Lactuca saligna. Next base: position 224,715,356 of record NC_136424.1, on the reverse strand, counting down.
CTTTGTGCGCCCCGAACTGTCACCCTGGTTAGAGGGTGTAGCACCAGATTCGGATCCACCATTGCCATTAGTGCCAATTTGTGACATAGCTTCCGCCACCACTACTACTACTGTAGCCTGGAACATTGCCGGATCAAATTGTGGAGGTGGTGGCGGAGGAGGTGATGTTGTGCTGTTAGAAGGTCTTGGTCTTTTCCTTGGCGGCATAGTTCTATCATAAATTTTAAAAATACAAGTCGGTAAGACTTCAATAGTAATAACGAGTCGATTGTTACTTGTTTTATCTCATTTGTATTATATCCTAAATTTATTGCATTAGCAAGTAATTCATAGAGAAAGTTTATGCAATTAAACTTATGAAGTACATAGTGGTGACTCAAACGGAGTCATGTGTTCGGTACTGTGACAACCCGAAATTTCCATTCTGTACGAACATTATCAAGTCAGTAGAAGCTAGACTAGTTGCAGTGAATTTCAGACTTTTCCGAATAAGTTTGAGTATTTCAGGGTTTACATTTAAGGATATATCAGAAGAGTGGATGCACATGGTTTTGTGCAACTCGAGTATTTCAAAACTTTATGACATTAGAGTTCATTTCTTGAATAATAATATGTTCTGCCAAAAATCCTAGGACTATATAAATGATTCTTAACCAAATTATTTCATTAGTTACATTTCCATCTAGAGAAAAGCCATTTTCTCTCTCACGGATCTTCGAGTTTTCATCCCAAATCGTGAGTACCTCTCTCTAGTTGTATTATATGGCTTATAACATGTTTAATAACATAGATTACATAGCAAAACTGCAAGATTCGAGAGTTTACCGCCCAAGAACATCTTGGGGAGTAAACTCTTATATAAGGCTTATATGATGCCTAGTCCCTTCCACTTGTTAAGTAACAAACTTAGGCTTGTATGTAGGTGTATTTAAGACAAGAAAACATCAATGAACACCAAGGTTTAGGTTTTCACGACCCAAGAAGTTCTTGGACCGTGAACTCCAAAATCAAAGGCCAAAGAGTATTTTAATCACTCCTAAAGCCTTGGACAATAGCCTCTATTTATTCCTAGTTAATTTAGGGACCTTAAAACATCAAAAACCCCTCCCAAAGAGAGATTACGGCCCTAATCTCCAATTGTTATGGTTCTTGGGCCCTGAACATGAAGGAAGGGCACCAAGGTGTGCCTAAGGCCTTCATTAGCCTTAGATAAATGTATAGAACCTATCCTACATGAGATTGGGACTTGAAAGCATAAACATATCCATTTCCATATGAGTTTATGGTAGTAAACTCAAAAGGAAATGGCCTTGGGGCTGAAAACTCCTAAAGAGAGTGTCTTAATGCCATAAACTCTTCCAATGATTAAACTACCAAGTCAAATTGCTTCTAGAAATCATTTAGAACTTCAAAACACATAATATCATTAAGTTTGGGAGCTTACAGCCATAAACTCAAGGGTTTACGACCGTAAACTCCTTGTGTGGGGTTTAATGAAGAGTAAACTCATGTATAGGGTCTTTTGGAACCCTAAACCCCTTTAGCCTTGTCCCACAACAACTTAGATGCAACCCTTAGGACTTATAACACTCATACAAAGTGTTTTCATGTTCTAGAGTGTCCCAACTTAAAATATTACTTATAATTTGGCTAATTACTTATATATATGTTCATTATATGATAACTAGGCTCCTGCGTGTGTACAAGTCTCCATTTGCCACCTAGCACCGTATCCGACACTTCAATCCAATCCACTCACTACAAGTGAGTTGATACCCCTTTAACTAACCTTTGAAATACTTTTAAATGTTTTAAATGCTTTTATGGGGGGGGGGGGGGGGAATACAAGTTGAATACTTATAGTTATTACATCAATCACATGTGATTAATAACTAAAAAACCAATGATTTTACTACTATTCAAACTGTTTATCAAAACTGTTTTACAAACTCTTTTACTTATCAAATACTTTTAGTTAAACTTTGATATACTTATTATAAATTGCATGCCCGTATATGTATAGTTATATAAGAAATGTTTAAAAGGCTTAGGAAGGCCATCCGCCCTATTTCCTTTTCGTCGATTTGGATGTGGTCTGGTGGATTATCGGGTAGCCATCCGAAGGTCGTTTCAACATTAATTATATATCATGTGTACATATATAGTCATAAAAGTTCTTCCATATTCATGCGTACTAGTTACATCATTAGTAAGTTACCATCGGGGTAACACAGGGTCATACTTATACTATTGCTAGATCAATGAGTCAGTTAATTCATGAGTCAATATTTATTACAAAGAGAACATATACAACTATACTAGAAAGAGAACATATACAACTATACTAGAAAGAGAACATATACAACTATACTAGGAGAGAACATATACAACTATACTACAAGGAGAACATATACAACTATATTAGAAAGAGAACATATACAACGATACTAGAATGAGTAACATTACATTACATATATATGAATACATTAACCATTGTGATCTAAATTGGAGCATGACGTCAATGTCATGGCATGTGTTGTAGCCAGAGTCTCTTGATGGGAGAGCGTGAGTTTGCGTATAGATCTATACTGGATTGACTATCCTACACCTTGCTGCTAGCTACCGCCAGACCTGCAGGTCTGCGGGTGCCAAACGTCATTTCTTTTTACGACCTACATTTGTCGTTGTTATCCAGTCGATAGTATGGTACAATAAATCACATGATACCTTAATATAAATCCGGTTTAAGGTAGTTAGTACAACAGTAGTTCCTATAATACAACACTACAATACTACAATAATTTACCCTTTACATACATTTAGTGATCATTTCACTTAAACATTAATGTACAAACTATATTTTGTTAATGATAGTTACACTTGGGAAAATTACACACTTCTACGATAAATGAACATACAAAACAGTTACGCCTTGGTACAAGGCTACTTTTAATAGAAAATATAGGTTTTTCTGAGAGATTCAAACTTTTACAAACACTTACAAACATTCACATACTTTTGCCACCAAAGTTTACAAACTAATGCTTAAAACCACGTTCAAACGTTTTGATGCAAACACCGACACTAAAATACTTATGAACTCACCAGCTTAATGCTGATAAAATCTTTCAAAATAAGTTGTATTCTCAGGTCATCAGTAGACAGGTACCGAGGCCAGCTTTTGAGAAGATGGAGCGCATTCAAGACTCATCTTGTTATTTTGATTTACTTTTTCGTGTCTATAACTGTACAGAACACGCTTGTATTAAAATTATATATTTAATGCAATAGATGATTTTGTTTGCTTAGTTACTGTTATATTTTCTTGTGATACTTTACATGACGTCCTCCGCCCCAGAACATTTCCGCCGTTCTCGATTTTGGGGTGTGACAAGTAGCGTGTCTGACCTACTCCTAAAATTCGCTCGATGTGCCCCAGTTATGTTTAATTAAATTTTTGATGAGCTGTTGATCCTAATGAGTCTGTCCTAAGTCCACAACCAAACAAGGAATAGGTCCTAAGGTGGGCTCATGATCTCTAGGCTAGTCATTTCTTAATCACACATAACGGCGAGGCACACCTCCTAAATCTTAGAGTTATCAGTTGAAATTTGTTTGTAATACCACATAGTATAATCTCATGTCAACCTCCATTGAAGTAAAATGCATGCCAAATTCATTGATAAACTTTTAGTACATATTGCTTTGAAAAAATTTAACCTCACAAGGGTCTGCATTACATCAATGTAAAAGATAGTTTTGACAGTGCAAAAGCCCTTTGAATAGTGTAATCACTTAGTCGTAGGGTCAATCTACATACAAAAGAGTAGCACCAATGCATGCTCATAAACCTATACTACAAAGATGTGTGAATAGTAATGATTCCTACTCACAACGATCCTTCCCTAATTGAGCTTGGGATGATGTCGATGCGCCTTGCAGTTCTGCTAATCTCCATTCAGTTGCAACCATTCTCTCCTTAAGCGCCGAATATCTTTCCCGATACTCCCTTGCTTCCGCTCAAGCAGTGAGAAGGTCTTGAATGAGTTTATCTCTGTAGTGGGAGTCCTGATCTAGGTCTCTAGTGTGAGCAGTGGTAGACTCTATGATGGTACTCAGTTCCTGGACTCGATCGGTCGTCATCCTACCACGATCATCCATGATCACTATATGTTGAGTCATGATTGGGAGAGCTCAATCGGCTGGTCCTCCGTGGCTGAGGTCATAGAAACCTCGTTGACCTCCGTATGGTGATCATTGTCGTTGACGGCGACCCCATCCTTCAATCGTGGTCGCCCATCGAGGTACGGGTCCGAAGTAGTCGTATCGGTTAGCGGGAGCCCTGGCTATATAGGGAGGATTAATGACCTCTGGTTCTTCTTCACTTTCGTCTTCATCCATGTCTACCTCAACGTCTTCCTCTTCTTCTTTTTCTTCCTATGGTTCTTCCTCGGGTTCTTCTTCAGGATCCTCTTCGGGATCTTCTTCGATTTTTTCTTCGGGTTCTTCTTCAATCCAACTGGCATTTCCCTGATTGGGAATGTATGGGTCTCCTGGTAGATGAAATCCTGTCATGTCGTATGTACGAGAAGAGGGGTGTAAGAAGCATGTAACTGATAATAATAATAATATTGCGCTATAGCAACAAACAAATACTCCTATAGTATTATAAGTGTTTAGATTTTGTTCTTAGAGTGTTCTGTATAGATTATAGCTAGGTGGTTAGATTTGTTGCGCACTATGACTATCCTACGGTATGTGTAAGTCACTTCTCGGATAGATATAGTTGATCAGGCTATATCCCTCCTAGAGATGATTCACATATACCAAGGCATACTTGTAGTTTCCAACTCCTCTTCTTTTACTTTATGTTCTCCTAGTTATGACACTATGTGAGTATGTAGTTCATGTATGTATACCTTTAACAAGAACTATTTATTTTCTAAAAGTATATTTATTCGAAAATTGTTCAAATCAGATACTTTTACTCCCAAATGTGTTTATAGTTTGTATATCTTATATGGTTAGATATACTTCATTCACTATAAACCATGCTCTGACACTAATCTGTCACACCCCGAAACCAAGGATGGCGGAAACGTCCGGGGGAGGAGGACTTCATGTATAGTATCATAACAACAATTGCAATAGTGAATAAAGTAAACACAATCAACATATATATAATTGAAAGAGTTACATCATTGTATGAATTACATGTTTCCAAATCAATTACATTATTGTCACAACTGGCACTTTTGCTAGGAGTTTCTATTCTCATGAAACCATCAACTATAGTAAGGCTTGTAGTCTAAGTGAATGTTATACCCTGTCCTCGTTCAAATACCTCTTATAGGTTCAACTAGGGGTTGGAAACCATAGGAATTCCGGTTCAAGTTCCTTATGAACTAAAATTCTCCTATTGGGCATAATGGACCAATAAGCCTTCAATTTGACCAATTTAGGCCCTGATGGGCCATAAAGGGATTTAATTACCCCTAATGGACCCTAAACCCATTTCTTTTACCATTTTGGGCCGTGAGTCTCCTTAAGAGCCCAATGGGCCGAGAATTTATTTTTAGGCCTCATAAATTCGGCCAAGACCAACAATGGGCAAAAACACCTCTTCCTCATTTACCTTAGCCCAATCTCGGCCCAAGATCATTACAAAAAAAAAAAAAAAAGAAGAGATGAATTATCCTAACCTTGCCACCTCAATATTGCATGGTGGTCATCCATGCATAATAACCACCATACAACAAGGTAGATTCATGTATCTAGGCAAGGAAATCCTTCCTTTCTCTCCCTTCTTCAAACTCATGGCCATATGGCCTTTCTACCTCCACATTTCATTCTAAAACCCAACATTTTCTCTCATCATCCCTCTCAAACACTCTCAAGTAAAACCACCCTTCTTTCCTCTCAATTTTTCGAGATTTTAAGAATTTCAAGAAGGTTTTCCCACCTAGGTCATCATTTTTGGTAAGTTTTCATTAGATCTATGATTTCACTCCTTGATATACTCAAAAATCTCCTCTTACACCATACTTTCGTGAATCATACTCTTATAGCACCATAGAGCTCAAAAATCATCTCCATAACACATCTAGGGTCGAGATCTCTTCACTTCTTCATCAAAACCGACTTCCAAACCCCAAGGTGAGCTTCATACCCCCTTATTTTCGGTTTTTATAAGTTTTTGTGGGGGAGAATACAAGTAAAGGTGTAGATCCATCATTATGTGTATGTTTTGGTTGATTTCTATGCTTATATGTATGTTTTGTATGATTTTGATGCTAGATGTAGTTATGAATTGCTAAAAACCGAGATATCTCTTATACTAGCATGAAATATACTACTACATACAAAGTATACCAAGAAAAATAGCTAAGTGGCTTAACAATACATGCTTTGGGCTAAAAACTCATTTTTTTTGACATAAATGTTAAAAATACAAAGTTAAAGGGCCCAAAATGAAATATTTCGAAATCTGATGGGGAGATGAGTCCAAACAGATTCCATAATGTATTTTCTGAAAATATAATCTTTTGGAAGATTAAAAACATAAATTTCAAGCTTAATGGGCTAAAAATGACAAATTCGGCCCAATAGGGCCCATTATGCGAAATTTTCTGTTTTGGAGGGCCAAAACTGTGTTTTTCTGTAAAACAGTGGACTATTAGTGTTACATGTACTTTTCAAAGGTTTAAAATGCTTTTCAAATTTAAAAAGGACCAAAGTTGCAAAATTTTTCCAAATTGGGCCAAAAATGTAAAAATTGCGAAAAAGAGGGGTTATAACCGAGAAAACTGCAATTTCAGGGACTTAAACTGTTTTAAATGAAAAATATGCTGAAAAATATTAATTTCAAAAATTTTTGGTGTTAAAATGTCAAGAAAAATGGTTTAAGGACTAAACCGGAAATTATTTTACCTAAAGGGGTGAAAAAGAAAATTTACAAAAGTAAGAGGGGTTGTAAACAGAAAGTTTTCAAGGGTAATTCAATACACTCGTTGTGAACAAAGATTGACACTACGACTCTCGATGAATTACAATACACAATATCACCAACAATCGTTATCAAACGAATTGATTCGGTCTCGAATCAATTACAAATCCAAAACTACTAACACTATAACGCTCAATACACATATGGAACTCTCGGAACTCTTTACTCTCGTGGAATTACTCAATACGTCGACGTACACTCCTTAGGCCCAAAAGTTGCAAATCATGCTTGTCGAGCCTAGCTAGCCCGATGACATGATCTTTAGGCCCAAAGGACACTTGCTTACATGTAGTTGGGTCTAATGCGACTCGACCGCGTGTAAAAGGACTTTCAATGGCAAACATGCTGCTGGTCCCCAAGGGTCCTTCAGTGCTGCTAGTAAAGTCGGTAACTCACGATTGCAGGTTGGGCTTCGGGCCCTTCGCAATTGTAATGGTCTTGAACGACGTAGGGAAATACCGAGGGTTTCGCACCTTCACTTTTTCTCTCCGGTCGTGGGACTACACAAGTCCGGGAGGATTGAGTTGTGTGAATAAGTGCGAGTGACGCCTAAGGGACCACTAGCACGGTTGCCAATTGGACGTTTTCATTAACGTATGATACAACAATTCACCACCCTCTGTATACTCAATGCCTCCGGAGCTCAACGAATACCTCTAACGTAACGAAATAACAGTACACAAAATAACTAAAGCAAAGTGATAGGAAAACGTCGGGTTTTCCTTGGGTTTTCAACAAGTACACTAATGAACTAAATGTCGAATTTCACAACTCTTACGCTTACATCTATAGAATTCAAACAAGCCTACTCACGGATCTTCACATATTTTTACGCTATTTTATTTTTAGAAAATATCGGATTTTCTGGTGGTTTTCAAACAATACAAAACATTGGATTTCAAACACTACTTATGAACTCACCAACATTTCATATGTTGACGTTTTTCAAAATACTTGTATTCTCAGGGAACCAGTGAATCAAAGGAAATCATATTCAGTGATGGCTTGCAGTTTATTTATGTACGAAACGATCAATTTATTTTTGGGAATGTAATGTTTAAACAATATACTTCATGTAAACTTTATTGGTTGTACTATATTAATGCATGGTGACGAATGTTGTTACGTTTCATATATATGCAATGTTATGGTATTCAATTGAGTCACGACAGCCCCCGGACGTTCCGCCGTCTGGTTCGGGGGTGTGACAGGTTGGTATCAGAGCTTTGTTTATAGTGAACTAGCATGTCTAGCCACACATTGATATGCAACTATAAACCAAAAGAGGGACTAACATAACCCTAAACAAAACAAGTGAATAAAACACCCTTGCTTGCATTAGGAACGAGAACCTAACACCGAACTAAACAAGATAATGCTAGTATCTCGGTTAATTCAGGACTGTTCTTAGTTGTATCAAGGAGCGGATGTAGCCTGATCAACTACATTCCCCCCAAGGTACAACCATCACATGTCGTGAAGAAATCGTGATAGCTAGGAACCTAAAATCATACCCCTTAATCTCCAAGAAGGGAACCTCAACTAAATCTATGCAATAGTCGTAGAGCTCTAGGAGTAATTGGTATGATATTTGTTCCTAGTATTCATAGACCATCGTGCAATATGCTATAGACGAGTATCATTAGCCAGGAAACCCTATCTCCCTAGCCAAGGAATAGTCGGGTGGCTCGACCCAGAGGAAGGACCCCAGGAGGGACACGAAGTAGAACTCGCGGGTGAACTCGCTGAGTCAATAGTGGACCTCGAAGAGGAAGAGCCGGAGGGCAATGACGATGACGACACGGATGTAGAATCCAATGACATCAATCCTCCATGTAAATCCAGGGCACTGACTTATAGTGTGGGCCCCGGCGACCCCATGCCCCCTCGGGCACCCGATATTTGGGGATAAAGCCACTAGTAGGGAATACGACCACACCATCGTAAGAGCTGAGGTCTCTTTAATTTTAGCCACAGAGGACCAGCTGACCAGGCCCTCCCAGTCGTGGTGCGACGCACTCGAGGTATCGATAACCAAGCTCAGGACACCCCAAATTGAACGAAACAAATGTGGTTTGTTATTAAGAGGGATGAAAGGAAAACACGGGAAGTGAATGGAGACTCTCGAGCGGGACAGTTAGTTTGGGAGGCACGCCTACGAGATACCGAGCAACAAGTAGCTCGTCTCCGAGGTGCATCCACTTCATCAGCATCACCACCAGACACTTCTCGCCACGACTAGGATCAGCCTTTTCTAATTTCCCCTACTATCCGACATGACTCTCTTTCGTGTACTAAGATGGTACATACCCCTGAAACGATTATGTGTTGTATTTATTTCATATTGCTGCAAAGACTCAATTATATGCACAAGCGAACCCTCAGAACCACTAGATACTTAAAGATCTCGAAACTAAAACAACCCATATAATCTAAGGATAGACGTAACAATCGTGCCAAATCTGTGATTACCTATTACCGCAAATACATCATAGGGATGTAGATGGAGATAGTAAGAATTATACGACAAGATGCAAAAAAAAATTTATAGAGTACAACCAGGAATGACGATCATTACTTACGATCTGGGTTATCAATGTGCATCAGGAAAATGCCATCCCGCAAGAATAACAAGCACACCCGCGAGACACCACTCTTGCAGATGGACTCTGCTACATTTCAAGCTGCTGTAATGGCAGCAGTAGCCGCTGCTATGGCACAGATCAATGCAAACAACCCTAAAGGAGGCAGGGATAGCATTGACAACTCCAGTCAAAGGAACAAACATGGAAACCAACAAGTGAAAACCTGTCAAGGAACTCCAAACCGCAAGCTTAAGAGCAGGAAGTTGAGGACTGGAGGTAAGAGAAAGGGGCCACACACTCAAAGGTTCTCAAGGGAGCAACGTGTTGTTGCTGTTCATGCGACCACGACCCCTATTACACCAGCAACCAGGAGACCATATGCTGGAAACCTTCCAAAATGCAACCAGTACAAATTCCATCATAATGGAGTCTGCAGGGAGATGCATTGTAACAAATGAAACCGAAATAATCACGTCGCCAAGTTCTGTAGAGCTTATCCATGCCAGAATCGTCAGCCAAATGAAAGCGACAACAATCGCAACGACCCTAACAACAACACCAATGATGAGACCAGTCGCACCTGCTATAGGTGTGGAGGAACTGGTCACATCAGGCGCAATTTCCCTAGGGATAACAATCGAGGAGCAGAAGGATCAGAAATGGTCCTGAGCTTGGGTTAAGGCGAAGCAATCCAAAACCCAATGATTGTTACTGGTACGTTCCCACTTGACAACTCTTTCGCTTACCTCTTATTCAATGGTAAATCCGAGTGAAGTTTTGGTTAGTAACAACTTCAAACGCTTGCTAAAACAACATCCCCAAAGCTAAGCTAAGCCTTTTCAATGGACATGGTCAAAGGGGAAAAAATGATTTAATCTAAGGTACTCATGTGGAGTACACCTTAACACTAAACGACCATTCATTACAAATAGAATTCATGCCAGTAAATATTAGGAGTTTTAATGTGATAATCGTCATGGTTGGGTAAGCCCCCACTGTGCTGATACTATGTTCCGCGAGAAGGCCGTTTGCCTTCACCTTCCTAATCACGAAAACTCTAATAATCCATGGTGATAAACCTGGCGCGAATCCTCTTCCTATCTCGTGCATCAAGGCACAGAAGTGCCTGCACTAGAAGAACTATGTTTTCCTCACTCATGTTGTGGACAAGACCAAAGAAGAGGTAGGCATACAGGGTATTCCAGTAGCTTGCGATTTTCCCAAATGTGTTTCCTAAGGAACTTTCGGGAATACCCCAGAGAGACGGTGTAACGTCATAAAATTTCCAACCAAAAATTTTCATTTTTACAACCATCAAAACATGAGTAATAAGTTTAGATTCCAAAGTAACAATGTAGTCACAACCGATTACATAACAAAAGATAAAATAGTTTTCCCCGAGTGTGTGTACGGTCACGTTGGAGCCTTCCCACGGTCCTCACTCGTACCTGAAACACATAATGCAACAACTGTAAGCATAAAGCTTAGTGAGTTCCCAAAATACAACATATGCACATACGCCTTTCCAGGCCTTGACCTTCCGGTCCATGTGTCTCAGGGGACTTCCGTCCCGACTGGGTAAACCTTCCGGTCCTACCCACGTCAACCCTTATAGTCCATATGACCACGCCTTCCGGCCCATATCAAACATATCATACATGACACATATAGAAAATAACTTAACACACATAAGGCATATATTTCATATCATATTCGACCTTCCAGTCACACAGTCAAAACCCTTCCGGGTACAGTATAGTGAGAAGACTCACCTCGTATGCCTCGCTAAATCGCTAATCGTGAATCCTGGAATCACTCGGGCTCGAACCCTCGAGCTGCAATCCTTCTATGATATTATAAATCTATAATTATTACTTGTACCACTAAGGTGGACCATCCATATCAAGTCAACACAGGTTGACTTGGTCAGCAGTCTTTAGACAATTTGGACCAGACTCGGCGAGTGCACAATAGCGACTCGGCGAGTCTATGCGTTTTTACCAACTCTCAAGAATTTTCCCTTTGACTCGTCGAGTACTCCCCCAACTCGACGAGTTCCACCTGGGCCTGAATCGCAGGGCCACTGCGACTCAACTCGCCGAGTCGAAGGTCAACTCGGCGAGTCCCAACCTGACTCGGTCCACCTGTCAAAACCTTTCCAACTCTCTGCGACTCACTGAGTCGCCCACAACTCGGTCCGGACTACACAGGATGGTCTCAAGGACAATCTTCAAGCGACTCGTCGAGTCTGTTCTTCAGACTCGGCGAGTCCATGCCATGCACCAGCTAAAACTGGCTTTTGCGGTCAGATCCGTTCCATACATACATAGATCTGGCCTTCCCAAGCTTATTTGTCACGTAAAGTCTTAGTCTTGGTTGCCATGCAATGCATACAAGGCCTACTTTGAAGAAACAACCACTTATTTGGCAAGTTTAGCTTCTAACTCAAAAGAATGGACATAAAGCTTGTCATGAGGGGTCTCCTGGACCTGCTTAAGTCCAGATCTAGGTTCCATGTCTCCATGGGACCTCTCATACTTCTTATTCAAGCCAAGAAATGCAAGAAGAAACCCTAGATTTGGCACATCAACACAAAACACGAAGATTGGCTCAGAAAATTACCTCAAGAAGACCCCCTTGATGAAATAGCAACAGATCTAAGCTCCCCAACACTTCAAGCTTGCTCCTCTCCCTCCTTTCCTTGCAATATCACACAAAATGATGAACAAAAGGCCTTCAAACACACTCACAAGGGCTTACAGACGTATGGAGGCTCTTAGGGTTCAAGGTGGACGCATATGAGGGCCATAAGGTCCTTTAAATAAGGCTTAGGACCGGGAAATTAGGGTTTCATCAAACAGTGCGGACTCGCCGAGTCCATCCCTTGGACTCGCCGAGTCCGGATGCGAACCCCCGCTCAAAAACGCGACCCGACTCGGCGAGTCGAAGGTCAACTCGCCGAGTCCCCTCACAGAATGACAAAAATATATGAAATAAAGATACCTGGGGATTCGGGCCGTTACAGACGGGTTGAATTTCGAATCAACCTCATATCGGGAACCACATCAATTGCCAATTCACCCTATAGGTTGACTCCCGCCGAAAATTCACAAGTTATCCAGTCAACTGAGTAGAATTGTTTCGCAAAGGATTCATCGGACCAAGCTTTTCACCCTGGAGAGCTCTGGTCTCGTTCTTCAAGAAGACAGATCCTTCAAAAGGCACATCGATTTTAGGAAATTGAATAAGCTCCCTATAAAAAAAAAAAAAAAAACTGCCTTCCAAACTTGTCACGACCATTTCAAATTCATTGTGAAACCCTTCGGTCTAACGAATGCTCCCATGGTTTTCATGAACCTTACGAACCAAGTTTCCCAACCATTCTTAGTTAGCCCTTTCACTATTTTCATCAATAACATACTCATCTGCTCACAAAGCGAGAACGAAACACTATCATCATCTACGACCAGCCTAGAAAGCATCAAGGCTGGGAATGTCGCGATGAAAGCACTACATGGGTGGATAAAACTCTCGAAATCGAAAGACGAAGCTTTTTGTTATAAGAGTTGAGTTGAGCGTTATCTAGGTGATCGTCGTTAGGTTAACCCAATCCGCTCATTTCCTGCCAATACGGAAATCAAACAAGATGGAAGGATTAGCTTGGATCTATATCCAGGAGGTCGTGAGACTCTATGAAATATCGGTATCTACTATCTTAGATCGAGATAACAGATTTTCTTCAAGACTATGGTAGTCACTTCAGAGGGCTATGGGAACATAACTAGACATAAGCGTTGCTTACCACCTTCAAACCAACAGCCAAAGTGAACGAACCATTCGACCACTCAAATTCATGCTACAAGTCTAGGTGTGTGAGTTCAACAAGTCAGGGGATCCCCAGTTTCCCTTGACAAAATTATCATACAATAACAACGACCGCACGAGCATCAAGAATGCTCCTTTCGAAAACTCTTTATAGTCATAAATGCAAATCACTCGGTGGTACTTTCATGAGAGCAGAAACCATTTGCGAAACAACAGAGAAGATGATCCAAATCAAAGCTTGACTTCAAGCATTGCGAGACCGACAGAAGAGCTATTCCGACAAGCGGCGTAAGCCATTAGGATGTCAAGTCGGGAATCGCGTGCTGTTAAAGGAATCTCCTTGGAAAGGAATTATTCGCTTTAGGAAACGAGAAAACCAGACGCACGATGCGCTGTACTGTTCGAGATTCTTGCTCGAATTGGTCCAAAGACATATAGACTGTAACTGCCTGTAGAGCTCAGCAACGTGAACCCTGTGTTCTGTGTCCTGAATCTGAAAAGTGCCTATCAGGAAAAACTCTTATCATTCCCTTTATAAGGGATCGAAATGAACGAGAATCTCATGTTCTTCAAAGAACTAGTCGAGATGTTTGAGAGAGGGAAGTAGAGCATACAAAGCAAAGCCACATTTTCATTGTGAAGGTTCGGTGGAACGCTAAGCGTGAACCGAAATTCACATGAGGAGCGCGAAGATCAAATGAAGTACCTATCCTCTCATTCATGATCATACCATTCGAAAGAATTTCGGGATGAAATTCCCTTTAAAGGGGGGGATGATGTCACAACTGGCACTTTTGCTAGGAGTTTTTATTCTCATGAAACCATCAACTATAGTAAGGCTTGTAGTCTAAGTGAATGCTATACCCTGTCCTCGTTCAAATACCTCTTATAGGTTCAACTAGGGGTTGGAAACCGTAGGAATTCCGGTTCAAGTTCCTTATGAACTAAAATTCTCCTATTGGGCATAATGGACCAATAAGCCTTCAATTTGACCACTTTAGGCCCTGATGGGCCATAAAGGGATTTAATTACCCCTAATGGACCCTAAACCCATTTCTTTTACCATTTTGGGCCGTGAGTCTCCTTAAGAGCCCAATGGGCCGAGAATTTATTTTTGGGCCTCATAAATTCGGCCAAGACCAACAATGGGCAAAAACATCTCATCCTCATTTACCTTAGCCCAATCTCGGCCCAAGATCATTACAAAAAAAAAAAAAAAAAAAAAAAAAGAAGAAGAGATGAGTTATCCTAACCTTGCCACCTCAATATTGCATGGTGGTCATCCATGCATAATAACCACCATACAACAAGGTAGATTCATGTATCTAGGCAAGGAAATCCTTCCTTTCTCTCCCTTCTTCAAACTCACGGCCATATGGCCTTTCTACCTCCACATTTCATTCTAAAACCCAACATTTTCTCTCATCATCCCTCTCAAACACTCTCAAGAAAAACCACCCTTCTTTCCTCTCAATTTTTCGAGATTTTAAGAATTTCAAGAAGGTTTTCCCACCTAGGTCATCATCTTTGGTAAATTTTCATTAGATCTATGATTTCAATCCTTGATATACTCAAAAATCTCCTCTTACACCATACTTTCGTGAATCATACTCTTATAGCACCATAGAGCTCAAAAATCATCTCCATAACACATCTAGGGTCGAGATCTCTTCACTTCTTCATCAAAACCGACTTCCAAACCCCAAGGTGAGCTTCATACCCCCTTATTTTCGGTTTTTATAAGTTTTTGTGGGGGAGAATACAAGTAAAGGTGTAGATCCATCATTATGTGTATGTTTTGGTTGATTTCTATGCTTATATGTATGTTTTGTATGATTTTGATGCTAGATGTAGTTATGAATTGCTAAAAACCGAGATATATCTTATACTAGCATGAAATATACTACTACATACAAAGTATACCAAGAAAAATAGCTAAGTGGCTTAACAATACATGCTTTGGGCTAAAAACTCATTTTTTTGACATAAATGTTAAAAATACAAAGTTAAAGGGCCCAAAATGAAATATTTCGAAATCTGATGGGGGAGATGAGTCCAAACAGATTCCATAATGTATTTTCTGAAAATATACTCTTTTGGAAGATTAAAAACATAAATTTCAAGCTTAATGGGCTAAAAATGACAAATTCGGCCCAATAGGGCCCATTATGCGAAATTTTCTGTTTTGGAGGGCCAAAACTGTGTTTTTCTGTAAAACAGTGGACTATTAGTGTTACATGTACTTTTCAAAGGTTTAAAATGCTTTTCAAATTTAAAAAGGACCAAAGTTGCAAAAATTTTCCAAATTGGGCCAAAAATGTAAAAATTGCGAAAAAGAGGGGTTATAACCGAGAAAACTGCAATTTCAGGGACTTAAACTGTTTTAAATGAAAAATATGCTGAAAAATATTAATTTCAAAAATTTTTGGTGTTAAAATGTCAAGAAAAATGGTTTAAGGACTAAACCGAAAATTATTTTACCTAAAGGGGTGAAAAAGAAAATTTACAAAAGTAAGAGGGGTTGTAAACAGAAAGTTTTCAAGGGTAATTCAATACACTCGTTGTGAACAAAGATTGACACTACGACTCTCGATGAATTACAATACACAATATCACCAACAATCGTTATCAAACGAATTGATTCGGTCTCGAATCAATTACAAATCCAAAACTACTAACACTATAACGCTCAATACACATATGGAACTCTCGGAACTCTTTACTCTCGTGGAATTACTCAATACGTCGACGTACACTCCTTAGACCCAAAAGTTGCAAATCATGCTTGTCGAGCCTAGCTAGCCCGATGACATGATCTTTAGGCCCAAAGGACACTTGCTTACATGTAGTTGGGTCTAATGCGACTCGACCGCGTGTAAAAGGACTTTCAATGGCAAACATGCTGCTGGTCCCCAAGGGTCCTTCAATGCTGCTAGTAAAGTCGGTAACTCACGATTGCGGGTTGGGCTTCGGGCCCTTCACAATTGCAATGGTCTTGAACGACGCAGGGAAATACCGAGGGTTTCGCACCTTCACTTTTTCTCTCTGGTCGTGGGACTACACAAGTCCGGGAGGATTGAGTTGTGTGAATAAGTGCGAGTGACGCCTAAGGGATCATTAGCACGGTTGCCAATTGGACGTTTTCATTAACGTACGATACAACAATTCACCACCCTCTGTATACTCAATGCCTCCGGAGCTCAACGAATACCTCTAACGTAATGAAATAACAGTACACAAAATAACTAAAGCAAAGTGATAGGAAAACGTCGGGTTTTCCTAGGGTTTTCAACAAGTACACTTATGAACTACATGTCGAATTTCACAACTCTTACGCTTACATCTATAGAATTCAAACAAGCCTACTCACGGATCTTCACATATTTTTACGCTATTCTATTTTTAGAAAATATCGGATTTTCTGGTGGTTTTCAAACAATACAAAACATTGGATTTCAAACACTACTTATGAACTCACCAACATTTCATATGTTGACGTTTTTCAAAATACTTGTATTCTCAGGGAACCAGTGAGTCAAAGGAAATCATATTCAGTGATGGCTTGCAGTTTATTTATGTACGAAATGATCAATTTATTTTTGGGAATGTAATGTTTAAACAATATACTTCATGTAAACTTTACTGGTTGTACTATATTAATGCATGGTGACGAATGTTGTTACGTTTCATATATATGCAATGTTATGGTATTCAATTGAGTCACGACAGCCCCCGGATGTTCCGCCGTCTGGTTCGGGGGTGTGACAATTATGTTGACAAAATGAAATGTTTGACGACTGAACGTCCCATCCTCAAAAGCACTTGATTACCTGTTTAGTGACTCTCTGAGAATACAAGTTGTTTTGAAAAAGTGTCGACATAGAGGTTGGTGAGTTCATAACCATTGGTCTGTAGTTATGAAAACCTTTTTCTTGTAAAAGTAGTGTTTTTTTCAAGAAAATTCAATATTTTCCTTAATACGTAAATATGTAGTCTTAAAACCCAAGACCAAAATGTATAAGTAACGTTCCTTACTTATAGTAAATAATGCAAGTTTAAATTGACATAAACTCAATTGATTTTAATGAAATCCCTGTAAATCGTATGTTTTCTAATACTTAATGTGAGTTAATATAACGATGCTATGACCTACATGGCCTGAAACAACGTTCTTCAGGCATCAGAAATGTTATGACATTTGTCACCCCAGACCTGCCGGTCTAGCTGTTGCATGTAGCTAAGGTGTGGGTTTGTCGAACCCAATATAGATCTATATACAATTATCATGCTCTCCTACCAGGAGACTCTGGTTGCAATACAAGACGTATTTGTAAAGTGAAGTGAATGTCTCACAAAAGTCATTAACGAATTTACATGTAACGACATGAAAAACCCTTTTTGTATAAATATACCCTTTAGCAATGAGTTTGTAATGTAAACGTATCAGAAACTATACCTATTGTAGTTTATCCTAACTGGACGTAACGTATTTGAAACATAAAGTATACTTATTATAGTTTATCCATAACATTTGTAATGCAAAAGAATCCCATTTTGTTTGAGTTGAATGTATAGCAAAAACATAACTATGTCTATCATGCCTTATCTTGTGTTATTTGTAATGACATAGGAATCTTACAAATCCATGAGTATTTTATTTTATATAAACATTCCACAATAGAAAACATAGGTAAAATATGAAACCATCAAAGATTAACACTTTGCTGAACATGCTACAAAGTGTGATGAAAGTTGCAAGCTGTCAACTTGTTTTAAACATTTCTGCAATATTTTGGAAAAATCACAGAAGAATCATACGATGTCAAAAACTGAATCTGTAAACTCTGGAAGTTTAGAAAATGTGTCTAGTTTTTTCATAAATTTTTATCATGGTTTTTAGATGTGTCTAACTTGTGTGAAAATTTCCATATTCACAGATTGGTCTGGATTCGTAGCTATAGTGATAGGCAGTTTTGTAAAAATCGCCAAACATTGTAGAAAAATCATATGAACATGTACAAGTAGTGATTTTAAAGGTATAAACCTGAATTATTTTCATCTAATACAGTTTTGAAAACTAAAATGCTTAAGTTGGGCAAAACAGTCCGAGAATGTTGTTAAACGTGTCTGATTAAAGCTGTTGGATAAGTTTAGTTATGTTCTTGGTGTCTTAACTTGTATTCCCCCCCCCCCTTAAAACTTAATAAAACTAGATAATTTAAGGGTATGAACTCACCTTATGTTATTTCAGTGGATGATTGTTGAAGAAGAGAAGTGTTCAACTCAAGAACACTTAGAATATTGTCTTGAAGATTCGAGAATCTAACACCAATGTGATGTAATTTGTGTAAGAAATCTATGATTTTGAGTAGGAGGATGTGTAATAATCATAGGAAAGATGATGATACTTACCAAATGAAAGAGAAAATCCTGGAGTATTCCTTGAAGTTCTCGAAATTGAGGGCGAAACATGAGAGAGTTTGGAGTGTGATTCTTGGTGGAAAAATGAGTGAATGAATGAAGTGTAAGGAGAGAGAGTGGATGTTCCAACTCTATTAACGTGGGAAGT
Source organism: Lactuca saligna (assembly GCF_052625555.1). Taxonomy (NCBI): domain Eukaryota; kingdom Viridiplantae; phylum Streptophyta; class Magnoliopsida; order Asterales; family Asteraceae; genus Lactuca; species Lactuca saligna. The sequence goes on along the minus strand of NC_136424.1, from coordinate 224,696,371 downwards.
GGCTTGAAATGATGAGAAAGTACATTGACATGACCTAGGTATGGTGGAAGGAATGTGGCTGGTCATGGAGTGGGTGTGGGTGGTTGCTTGTGTCATAATCTAAAGATAAGTCAACACTCCACCCCCTTGTACTTCACCCACTAAATCTTGGATAAGATTGGCATTAAAAATGTGATTAATTATGTATTTTGGGTCTTCATTTGTTAAAATAAAGTTTTGGGTGAAAATCCCGCGTTAAAATTGTTGGATTAATGTCTAAGTCCATAACTATAATTGGTAAGACCTGACCCGACCCGGCATGGTCCATTTGGGTTGCATACCATCATGCACTTGGATAGACTATAATGAGAGAAATAAGACACTTATGGTTATTAATATATTATAAGTTCTGGTATATTAATAATAATAATAATAAGATTATTTAATTAGTATTGATCAAGAATTAATCTAGGATTAATTAAGTGATCAAAAGAAGACTAATTAAATATATGGGTTGATTGTGTAAATCAACCATACTTGTATAGTGGGCTAATGCTCCATGGATTATCTAGTTGGGCCAAAACCCACATGATGCTCCATGGATGCTCCATGGTATATTTGAACCCATGGATCCAAGGAAATGGAAAGTCATGAGAATTAGAGTTTACCCTAATTGTATAACTATATAAGCATCTTATTCTTGAGGAAAATCGGCCACTAGTGAGAGTAACAAAGGGCTAGCCGATTTCATGAAGTGTAGAATTCTCTCTAAGTTATTCTAAGTGTTTTGATGATTGTGAACCATTTGAGGTGTCACACTTGGGGCACTAGGCACTCAAGCTTCATGAAGACAAGCACTAACTTAAAGGTATGTATTCTATCTTGTTATATCCATTGTTTTGTATGTTAGATTAGGATAATACCTTGGATGTTCACATTTGCATGTATAATAGAGAAAACATAGATCCAAGGTATTTAGGGTTGCATGTACACTTAAGAGTGTTAGAATGCTCATAACCCAACAGTGGTATCAGAGCCTAGGCTTGTTTTCTTGTTATACCTGCAATAGAAGCTGAAAAATCGAAATTGGTGCTGTCAGCCCAGCAGACTCGCCGAGTCCATGAAAGGGACTCGACGAGTCCAAGGCAAAATGCATCCAACTCGCCGAGTCGTGTTCATGCACTCGACGAGTTGGACCCCAGACAGCATATCTTCGAGGTTTTTGGCTAGAAATGGAGTATGAACATTACCCTAAGTTGTTTTTGAACTTATAAACTTGTTTTTTTTAATGTGGTAATGTTCATGCTAATCCATTTTCAAAGATAATTGTCAATAGATTCATGTTTTGTATTAGTTTAAAGACTAATTACATGAAAAAGTTTGATTTGAATTATCTTGTTCTTATGAGTTGCTTAGATTAATAGAAAAAGTTAATTGAAATAGTTGTTTTCAATCCATTTTAATCTAAGAGTTGAGTATAAAATGTGTTTGTGTAACTTGTCCTCAAGTTACATGAAGAGTCACATTAAAGACTCATAAAACTCATAAAATTGGCAAAGGTTACAAAAAAATGAAGAGTCTAGTTTTAATTAATTGGAGTTATGACTCCATAATTTATCCTCAAGTTATGGAGGACCAAGAGTCTCTTCATTAAATAAAAAAAAAATAATAAAAAAATAATGTAACCTTAATTAATTCCATAAGTTATAAAAACAAAGAAAAGATAATTCTTTTATTAGTTTAAAGTCTTCCATAAGTTATGGAACTTGAAGAGTTTTTGGATTAAAACTGTCACACCCCCAAACCAGAATGGCGGAAACATTCGGGGGTGGATGACTTCACGTAGTATCACAACGATTGAATATTGCAAAGAAAGTAACACAACCATCATATATATAACAATGAAAACGTGTATTGTTGCGTTATACATGTTATCAAAAGAATATTACAATATGATGAATAAATGTTTAATGATAAAATCATCCTTTGTGTTCCTTCTTCCAAAAGCTGGTAGTTTACCTGTATCACTGATTCCCTGAGAAATACAAGTGGTTTTGAAAAGTGTCAACATTTAAGTTGGTGAGTTCATGAGTGTTCCGAGTTGAAAAGTATATTCCTTTTGGTAGTAATTTGGTAAACGAGATCTTTAGAAAATCCAATATTTTCTTGTAAAATGTAAAAGGTTCCAAAGTTGGAATGTGTTAGTAACTTTTATAAACAATTGATAACAATAATTTAGTATGAAAATATAATGTAGAAATACTGCGATGCACATATGAACCTTGTAAATCACTCTTGTTTTATACTTTTTATGTGAGTTTTATAACCATACTATTGACACCGACGGCCTGTAACAACATTCTTCAAGTGTTGCAGTGTTATGACATTTGTCACCCCAGACCTGCCGGTCTAACTATAGCTAGTAGTTTAGGTGCGGGATTGTCAATCCCGTATAGATCTATACACAAGTATCACGCTCTCCCTCCAAGAGATTATGGTATATAATACAGGACTTGAAATGCATACAAAAATGTACGTTGAAGTTTGAATGTCTCACATTTACCTAGTATAAATAGATTTACAATGAAATGACTTTACTCCTTTTTGAAAGTGTTTCGTTTTTCAAATTGTATAAAAATGTAGGATTGACTTGCTAACTATACCCGTTATAGTTCTTCAGATAGTATGTTCCATTTCGTAGACATAACTTAGTGATATAATTGCCCTTGTATACATATGATGTTTGTATCGATATTCGAAGTTAGAAATTGCATTTATGTTTAGAAAATGATACTTTTAACGTGTAGTGTACTTGTATTTCCCCCCCTAAAACATGTAAAAGAATTGAAAAGTAGGGGTATGAACTCACTCGTTAAGTTTGAAGAGAGGGGCTAGAGTTGAGTAGAGTTTCGATCTCGGATAGTTGCGTCGTCGGGCTCTTCGGGAACTTCTGCAACGTAAATCTTTCGTCGGGGCTCGAGTGCGGAAACCGAGGTGATAAGAGGGTCTCTGGAGCTGGGAGAATGTCTGAGAAATGGTGAAGGTATGCCAAAACTCGAGCCTTATGCTCTCTATTTATAGGGCTGAAAACCCCCGTACGCGGCGCGTACTGCCGGAGTACGCGGGGCGTAGTCAGTACGCGGGGCGTACTTCGGTTACGCGGGGCGTAATAAGGTGTCATGGCTTACGACTCCTGGCTAGCTAGGCTTAGCTTGGGCGGGCCGATGGGACTCGACCCTGGGTCTAGTACGCGGGGCGTACTCCCAGATTACGCGGGGCGTAATACCTGCTTCCAACTTCTAAATTCCGTAACTTTCGCGTACGAGCTCCGTTTTTCGCGGTCTTTATATCCACGCGTAGGTGAGATTATGCTCTACAACTTTCATTTAGACTCCGTCGGCTAGTTTTGACTTTATTTTTAATGATATAATTTTAATAGGTCGGGCCTCCTAAAGTTCGTTAAAATTTCATAGGTTCTTTATTCGACGTCGGTTTTCGTTTGTCTTTTTATTGTTTTATTACCACCGAGGAGATCTTCAACTTCCGTTTAGGTGGCGATAGCTAAATAATACTCGATCTTCAATCCGAGTTTTTAGCCCTTTACTGCTGTTACGAAACTTTGAAAATTCGTAACTTCTTCATACGAGGTCCAAATTGGGCGATCTTTTTATGCACGCTCATCTTTCAATGAGATCTACGACTTTTGTTTAGATACTTTAAGGCTAAAATGTATTTTATTGAGATTTCACTTTTTACATCAAATTATGTTTTAACGTCGTGTCGTAATTATACGAGTGGTTATAATTTCTTCAATATAACTCGGTTTTGAGTGTTCTTTATGTTTTTGGAAACCCGGGCATGATATCTAATATTCGATGCATCCCAACTTAGATACCTGAACACTTTATTTTTGAGGTTAATTTCATTGTTTTTAGCTTTCGAGTGTTTACAATGCTTTTGGGAAAAATAGGGTTGTCACATCATCCCCCTGTTAAGGGAATTTCGTCCCGAAATTTAATCTAAGATCAATATTACAAATTAGGAAAAAGATGCGGGTACTTTTGTTTCATTTGATCCTCTCGTTCCCAGGTGTATTCAGGTCCTCGCTTGGCGTTCCAGCGGACCTTTACGATAGGTATGCGACTTTGTTTAGTCCTTTTGACTTCCCGATCCATGATCTCTACCGGTTCCTCTACAAATTGGAGGTTTTCGTTTATTGCGATTTCGTCTAGAGGGACGACAAGGGTCTCGTCGGATAAGCATTTCTTTAGGTTTGATACATGAAAGGTAGGGTGTACGTTGTGGAGTTCCTGAGGTAGTCTAAGTTTGTAAGCCACTGGACCGATCCTCGCAAGGATCTCGAATGGTCCGATGTATCTGGGGTTCAGTTTCCCACGTTTTCCGAAGCGTATCAATCCTTTCCAAGGCGAGACTTTTAGTAGGACACGGTCTCCAACTTGGAATTCCAAGGGTTTTCGTCTCTTATCTGCATAACTCTTTTGTCTATCCCTTGATGCCTTTAGACGTTCTCGGATTTGAACAATCTTCTCCGTAGTTTCTCATATGATTTCTGGCCCAGTAAGTGTGTTGTCAGTTGCTTGTCCTTTTGCTAGTTGGGTGTCTCCCACTTTGGCCCAGCATAAAGGTGACCTGCACTTGCGGCCATAGAGGGCTTCGAACGGGGCAGCTTTTATACTGGTGTGGTAGCTATTGTTGTACGAGAACTCGACCAAGGGTAGATGTGTGTCCCATGCTTTGCCGAAATCGATTACGCAGGCTCTCAGCATGTCTTCTAGGGTTTGTATGGTTCTCTCGCTCTGGCCGTCGGTTTGAGGGTGATAGGCGGTACTCATGTCTAGTCTTGTCCCCAAAGCTCTTTGGAGCGACTGCCAGAATCTCGAGGTAAATCTACTATCTCGGTCCGAGATAATGGATACGGGCACACCGTGCAGTCGTACAATTTCCCTGAGGTACGTCCTTGTTAACTTCTCCAATTTATCCGTCTCTTTGATCGGTAGGAAATGCGCTGATTTAGTTAACCTGTCGACAATTACCCAAATGGTGTCGAGTTCGTTTGTCGTTTTGGGTAACTTGGTTATGAAATCCATAGTTATCCGCTCCCACTTCCATTCGGGTATTTCTGGTTGTTGTAATAAACCTGAAGGCTTTTGGTATTCTATTTTGACCTTAGCGCGCGTCAGACATTTACTCACCTAGGTAGCAATTTCGGCTTTCATGTTCGGCCACCAGTACAACTTCTTGAGGTCGAGATACATCTTGTCGGAGCCGGGGTGTATGGAGTATCGTGTTTTATGGGCTTCGTCCATGACGATTTCTCTGAATCCACCAAACTTTGGTGTCCATATTCGATCCATGAAATAATGAACTCCGTCGTTCTTGGTTTCAAGATTCTTATCCATCCCCCTTAGGGTTTCTCCTGCCACATTTTCAGCTTTCAAGGCTTCCATTTGGGCTTCCTTGATTTGCGTGGACAGGTGGGAATGGATCGTCATAGTTAGGGACTTCACTCGGCGACCTGAGTATTCCTTCCTACTGAGTGCATCCACCACTACATTAGCCTTTCCGGGGTGATATCGAATTTCGCATTCGTAATCACTTAGTAGCTCTACCCACCGTCTTTGTCTCATGTTGAGTTCTTTCTAGTTGAGAATATGTTGAAGGCTTTTATGGTCAGTGAAGATCGTGCATTTTGTGCCGTAGAGGTAGTGTCTCCATATCTTTAGAGCGAAAATGACTGCTCCTAGCTCAAGATCGTGCGTTGTGTAGTTCACTTCATGCGTCTTTAGTTGTCTTGAGGCATAGGCGATGACCTTCCCTCGTTGCATCAGGACACAACCGAGTCCTTGGTTTGATGCATCACAATAGACCACGAAGTCCTCCGTCCCTTCTGGCAGGGTTAGGATGGGCGCACTACATAATGCTCGTTTTAGCGTTTGAAATGCGGCATCTTGTTTTTCTCCCCAGTCGAAGGTCACATTTTTCTGAGTTAGTGTGGTGAGTGGCTTGGCAATCTTGGAAAAATTCTGTATGAACCTTCGGTAATACCCGGCGAGACCTAAAAATTGTCGGATCTCTGTAGGGGTTCTTGGGATCGTCCAATTCTCTATTGCCTTGATCTTCGAGGGATCCACGTGTATTCCTTCCTTGCTTACTACGTGTCCTAGAAAATCCACCTCTCGAATCCAAAATTCGCACTTGGAAAATTTTGCATAAAGTTTCTCTGCCCTTAATGTTTCCAGAACTTGGCGGAGATGTTGGTTGTGTTCTTCCTGGTTTCTAGAATAGATGAGTATATCATCTATGAACACGATCACGAATTTGTCTAGGAAGGGGCGACATACTCGGTTCATCAAATCCATGAACACTGCTGGAGCGTTTGTCAATCCGAAGGGCATCACTACAAACTCGTAGTGACCATATCGTGTTCGGAAAGCCGTTTTGGGGATGTCTCCTTCTAGTACTCGTAGCTGGTGATAACCGGATCTTAGGTCGATTTTCGAGAAGTAGCTCGCTCCTTGTAGTTGGTCAAAAAGATCATCTATACGTGGAAGGGGATATCGGTTCTTGATTGTCAGTTTGTTCAGTTCTCGATAGTCGATGCACATGCGAAAAGATCCGTCCTTCTTTTTCACGAACAGGACTGGTGCACCCCATGGTGAGAAACTTGGCCTAATGAATCCCTTGCTCAACAGCTCGTTCAATTGACTGGACAGTTCCTGCATCTCGGCTGGAGCTAAACGGTACGGTGACTTTGCTACTGGGGTGGCTCCGGGAATCAAGTCGATTCTGAATTCGACTTGACGTTCTGGTGGGATTCCTGGGAGATCTTCTGGGAAAATGTCTGGGAAGTTGCAGACTTCTGGAATATCTTTAATGTTCTTTGGTTCTTTCTTCTGGTCTACTACGTGGGCTAGAAAGGCATAGTATTTCTTGCGAAGATATTTTCGTGCTGTAATACAGGAGATGATTTGTAATTTTGCACTAGGTTTGTCTCCATATATGATGAGATTTTCACCGTTGGGAAGATTGAGACGAACGGCCTTTTCATGGCAAAGAATGTCGGCATGGTGAAGACTCAGCTAGTCCATACCGATGATTATATCAAAACTTCTTATCGAAATGGGCATAAGGTCGATTGGAAATAAGTGTTCGTTTAAATTTAATGTGCACTCGACGTACATATCACTTGTGCTTTCTATTTTTCCATTAGCCATTTCTACCGTGAATATTTTATTAAGTGGTTGGGGTCTCTGGTTAAGTAGATGTTTGAATTTATGGCTCACAAAACTTCTCTCCGCACCGCAATCAAATAGTATGCATGCATAAATGTTGTTGAGGAGAAACGTACCCGTAACTACTGTTGGATCAGTTATTGCTTCATTTTGACCTATCGCCAGCACTCTCCCAATACCACCAACATTCCTTGTCTTGGGGCAGTCCCTCTTGAAATGCCCGGTTTCTCCACATCCATAACAGGCTTGACTTACCCCAGTACTAGGAACTTGAGTGAATGGCCGCGCTGGTGCCTTACAGAAACGGGCTGTGTGCCCTTTCCTGTCACAGTTCTTACAGTACATTTCGCGGCAATTTCCGTGGTGATGGTAGTTGCATTTGCTGCACTTTGGCAAGTTCCCTGCATATTGTCTTATTGGCGTCGAAGTTGTAGGAGTTGTGCTGGGAGTAGTAGCAACATGAACCGCCACCATTTGTCTCTTTGAAGGTTCTTGAGAGGTTAGTCCCTTCCTCTTGTTCCAGTATTTCTTCTTGCTGTTGTTATTGTTGTCATTGTTCCCTTTGGTTGGTTCAGTTGCGATAGTCGTGACTCCTTGGCAGACGCCATGATCCACAAGAGATTGCGCCAGTTCTTTGGCACTGTCGAAGGTCATGGGCTTTGAAGCTAGCACACTTCCTCGCAGTTGGGGTGATAATCCCCAGATGTATCTCTCCACTTTTTGGCTTTCTAGAATTAACATCCCAGGACAAAGCGTTATCAAATCGCTGAACCTATTGGTGTAACCTGCGATGTCCGATCCTTTCATCGAAAGGTTCCACAATTCTTGTTCCAGCTTCTGAATTTCGCCCCTTGGGCAGTATTCCCGTAGGAGCATTCGCTTCAAATTCTCCCAACCCATGGAGTTCGCTACCACCAGGGTTAGTGTCTTGACGTGGCCGTTCCACCATGTCAAGGCGCGTTCAGAGAATGTACAGGCAGCAAATTTTACTTTGCTTTCTTCCGGGCATGCGCAAATTTCAAATACGGCTTCCGTCTTCTCTATCCATTGGGACAGAGCCAACACTCCTCCAGTTCCATAAAAGGGAATAGGTTTTCCATTAGTGAAGTCTTTGTAAGTGCAGACTCCAGTACGGCCTTGGCTTGGGCCGTTGGTAAAGCTAGTTATTCCACCTCCCGACCCATTGTTGCTCATTTGAGCCATCGCCGCGGTTACAGCGGCCGTTACAGTAGTTTGGAACATAGCTGCATCCATAGTTGGAGGAGGTGGTGGAGGTGGTGCTGGAGTTGAGTTTCTGCGTGTTGTTCTACGAGGAGGCATGTTCTGGTAGAAAAAATAAGAATGAATACTATAAGTTTCTAATGTCTTGACAATCGTGTAATTGAGGGTTAGTCGTATCTTGTAATTTGTTTTGACTTTAGTTTTTGGTTTCAAATTAGATATAACAATTTAATTAATTTCGAGAGGTATATAAAGAGGCACTGCATATATATATATATACATCACACCTAAGATGTGTTTCTTTAGGCTTCTAGGAAAATTTGACCTATTTAAGAGGTCTCCGTTTTACAGATACAAAAGGAAATAAGAGAAAAACTTTTATCCGCGGTCCTAGTCTATATCAAAATTTGTTGGAGCTTGAACAAACTCTACTTGTGGCGTTTGGAGCTGGATTCGTCATCTGACCGTTTGACTCCCATCAGTCGCCTCTCGAATTCCGCTTGTTGTTCTTTCATCTCTCTTATATCATCTAGAGCTGTTATCATTTGGTTCTGTAGTGTCCCCGTGTAGATTTGGAGATTCTCATGTAGTCCGTCCAAACGGCTGATGTCGGAGGCGTTACCTTGGGTAGCAGCATTGATCTCTCGAATTCTGGTTGCTTGTTGGTCTGCCTGATAGTTCTGGTTAGCTATAGCGTTCACGACAACGGGAAGTGCTCGATCAGCTGAGCCTCCTCCACTGACGTTGTAAAAATCCCGACACATGCCAAATGGAGGACGCACGCCTTGCTGACGGCTCCAGTAGTAGAGGTGGCTTCCCCATATGGGAATGGGTCCCGGTTGATGTGGCCTGATCACTGGAGGATGTGGGATGGGAGGGTCAATTACTTCTGGTTCGGAATCTGTTCCGCTAGAAATTTCCACGATCTCCTCGTCGACTTCGTATTCCTCTCCGACTTCGATTTCGAATTCTTCTTCGACCTCTTCTTCGATTTCTTCTTCGATTTCCTCTGGGTCTTCCTCCGGGTCTTCTTCTATCCAGCCGCCATTACCTTGATTTAGGTAGTAGGGGTCTCCCGGCAAAGGAAATCCGGCCATTTGTCTGTACTGGGATAGAGGTATGAGATTTTTATAAGAAAAGAATTTCTAATTAACGAATTCCTAAGCCTATTTATATCTTTACTGAGCGCAATGTTTTATCGTTTAATAATAGACTTATATTATTTCAATTTAGCGAATTTAGATTTTATAAGTTTTTGGCTTGTTGACTACTACGACCATTCCTCGACGTATATTGGTCAAATCCAGGATAAATATAGTTGATCAAGCTACATTTATTCTTGATTTGATTACATACCCTAAGGCTCAGTCGTGGTATTGCAACTTGCCATACTACTTTTTAGAAAAACTTGTCGTGACGCGAGACTGATACGTGCGGTAAAAATATATATATTTAAAAAAAAAATATATTTCTATGAAGATGTTGTTATCAGAGGGTTTTTGGTTCCCGTTGTATTTATAGTTTGTATATCTTATGTGGTTTGATATACTTAGTTCACTATAAACAATGCTCTGATACCAATCTGTCACACCCCCAAACCAGAATGGCGGAAACATTCGGGGGTGGATGACTTCACGTAGTATCACAACGATTGAATATTGCAAAGAAAGTAACACAACCATCATATATATAACAATGAAAACATGTATTGTTGCGTTATACATGTTATCAAAAGAATATTACAATATGATGAATAAATGTTTAATGATAAAATCATCCTTTGTGTTCCTTCTTCCAAAAGCTGGTAGGTTACCTGTATCACTGATTCCCTGAGAAATACAAGTGGTTTTGAAAAGTGTCAACATTTAAGTTGGTGAGTTCATGAGTGTTCCGAGTTGAAAAGTATATTCCTTTTGGTAGTAATTTGGTAAACGAGATCTTTAGAAAATCCAATATTTTCTTGTAAAATGTAAAAGGTTCCAAAGTTGGAATGTGTTAGTAACTTTTATAAACAATTGATAACAATAATTTAGTATGAAAATATAATGTAGAAATACTGCGATGCACATATGAACCTTGTAAATCACTCTTGTTTTATACTTTTTATGTGAGTTTTATAACCATACTATTGACACTGACGGCCTGTAACAACATTCTTCAAGTGTTGCAGTGTTATGACATTTGTCACCCCAGACCTGCCGGTCTAACTATAGCTAGTAGTTTAGGTGCGGGATTGTCAATCCCGTATAGATCTATACACAAGTATCACGCTCTCCCTCCAAGAGATTATGGTATATAATACAGGACTTGAAATGCATACAAAAATGTACGTTGAAGTTTGAATGTCTCACATTTACCTAGTATAAATAGATTTACAATGAAATGACTTTACTCCTTTTTGAAAGTGTTTCGTTTTTCAAATTGTATAAAAATGTAGGATTGACTTGCTAACTATACCCATTATAGTTCTTCAGATAGTATGTTCCATTTCGTAGACATAACTTAGTGATATAATTGCCCTTGTATACATATGATGTTTGTATCGATATTCGAAGTTAGAAATTGCATTTATGTTTAGAAAACGATACTTTTAACGTGTAGTGTACTTGTATTTCCCCCCCTAAAACATGTAAAAGAATTGAAAAGTAGGGGTATGAACTCACTCGTTAAGTTTGAAGAGAGGGGCTAGAGTTGAGCAGAGTTTCGATCTCGGATAGTTGCGTCGTCGGGCTCTTCGGGAACTTCTGCAACGTAAATCTTTCGTCGGGGCTCGAGTGTGGAAACCGAGGTGAGAAGAGGGTCTCTGGAGCTGGGAAATGTCTGAGAAATGGTGAAGGTGTGCCAAAATTCGAGCCTTATGCTCTCTATTTATAGGGCTGAAAACCCCCGTACGCGGCGCGTACTGCCGGAGTACGCGGGGCGTAGTCAGTACGCGGGGCGTACTTCGGTTACGCGGGGCGTAATAAGGCGTCATGGCTTACGACTCCTGGCTAGCTAGGCGTAGCTTGGGCGGGCCGATGGGACTCGACCCTGGGTCTAGTACGCGGGGCATACTCCCAGATTACGCGGGGCGTAATCCCTGCTTCCAACTTCTAAATTCCGTAACTTTCGCGTACGAGCTCCGTTTTTCGCGGTCTTTATATCCACGCGTAGGTGAGATTATGCTCTACAACTTTCATTTAGACTCCGTCGGCTAGTTTTGACTTTATTTTTAATGATATAATTTTAATAGGTCGGGCCTCCTAAAGTTCGTTAAAATTTCATAGGTTCTTTATTCGACGTCGGTTTTCGTTTGTCTTTTTATTGTTTTATTACCACCGAGGAGATCTTCAACTTCCGTTTAGGTGGCGATAGCTAAATAATACTCGATCTTCAATCCGAGTTTTTAGCCCTTTACTACTGTTACGAAACATTGAAAATTCGTAACTTCTTCATACGAGGTCCAAATTGGGCGATCTTTTTATGCACGCTCATCTTTCAATGAGATCTACGACTTTTGTTTAGATACTTTAAGGCTAAAATGTATTTTATTGAGATTTCACTTTTTACATCAAATTATGTTTTAACGTCGTGTCGTAATTATACGAGTGGTTATAATTTCTTCAATATAACTCGGTTTTGAGTGTTCTTTATGTTTTTGGAAACCCGGGCATGATATCTAATATTCGATGCATCCCAACTTAGATACCTGAACACTTTATTTTTGAGGTTAATTTCATTGTTTTTAGCTTTCGAGTGTTTACAATGCTTTTGGGAAAAATAGGGTTGTCACAAAAACTACTTTAAAAACATAAGTTATGGAATTAATTAGTTTTGAATAGTTTCAAAACTTGCCCTCAAGTTTTGGAATTTGTAAAGTTTTCTCATATGAATACTTTAATTCCAAGTTAGCCCTTAGAATTTTAAAATTTAAAATTCAACACTTATACTTTATAATATTATAAGTTAATAATATATATATATATATATATATATATATATATATGTATAAGAGTAAAGTCAGTCTTACCGCTAGTACGCCTCATTCACGAAGCCGGTCTATAAAGTGGGTATAAGGTTGTTGCCTATAAAATGGCAACTTAATGGGTGTCCACTCTCACCCACCGCTTGCTTGACTGGTGGAGGGTCGTTAGCCGAACGGGTTTGACAGGACTATAATTCTCCCTTCATTAAAAGTATTAATGATAAATACTAAGTAACTAAACTCTTAATAATACCCAATCTTAGTTACTTAGGAAAATGTGAATAAGGTGCTAATCCATGAAATTACACTTTGCACTTTGTTTAAGTCGGTTAGTGGAGCGTGTGTGGTTAACCGGCACACTAACTCGTATTTAACAAGGTAGGCAAAGGGTAACTTAATGTTTATCATAGTATCGATGGAGCGTGTGTGGTTAACCGGCACATCGATTGAGGGGTAATTTATTAAGGGTATCAAGTAATTTGCATGGTTACTTCACACCTTGTTTTGTGATCCTCGGCATCCCAGTCACAAAACCTGAAGGGCACACTCGAGATTGAAACATGCCATTGAACAGTTCAATGAATCTCAAAAGATCTAGGAGTTTCAAAAACCAATTAAAACCTAATAATACATTTCGTTTATCTTGGTGGAAATTGGTGAATCGTCATTCACCTACCTTCAAATTGTTTTATAGCTTGGATTACGACATACCTCTTCTAAGTTATAAAATAGTTTGTTGGGTCCTAGCCTTAATATTTCATATTGGGTCTCATATTAAGGACTTTAAAATCAACTATCTTGAATATCTCCCAAAAGATGTCAGGTTTAGACATTTATGATCTTCCCAAATCTCTTGAAACAAGCCTTCCTAAATGAAGATGATGTTCCAATGGAAATCATACTTCTTTCACCTCCTCCAATTATTCTCCCAACCCCACAAGTTCTTGAAAAGTTTAAGGTCACTCAAGCCCTATTGGCAAGGCAAGGTCTAGGTGTGATCACATCTTGGAGATGTAGTCACATATTGACAAGCCGGGAGAGTTGGGTGTCAAAGTCTTGAGAAAGATGGTGGTTCAACTACTTTCTAAGTCACATAGTGAGTTCTTTTTGGAACACCTATGAAACAGACTATGACAAGACCCTTAATGATCTTATTTATTTGTTAAGATCAACTTCCTCAAAAACTTGATGGACATTGACAATAGTGACACAGGAAATCCAGAAAAGCATTCTCTTCCCAATGGAAAGGGATCGGCCATAGTCAACTCGGTTGAACAAATGGTAAAGAGAAAAGCTAAGTCTGTGATAGTCCTGTGTACCATTATCAAAGGGTCCATATGTTTATATTGCCCAAGAAAGGGTCATTAGTTGCGAAGCTGCCAAATTTACCTAAGGATGTTAAAGTCAATAAGTTTGACTCTATTTCAGGTAAAGTCCACTACCTAACTCTGTTAAGTTTCTATTCTGAGATTCCTGATACATGATGTGACTGTGTCACATGGTAATGTTTTAAGAATCAAAGAAAAGTGAAGAAACTTAAGGAAAGAATATGCCGAATCTGATCGTGTAGATGGATTTCTATCGCGTAGTTTGAAGATCGGATTCTTGAGCTACTTCTTAGGAGTTATGAGATATTGCTTAGGAATAGATAACAACAAGTTTTCATATGGATTGTAAGGATAAGTTTATCCGTATAGTTTCAAAATAAAAGAAAATTTTGATTTTAGTTATTTTAAAATATCCTTACAATGGCATTTGAGGAAAAATTGTTGCTTATATGATTCCATTAATAGCAAGAGTGGAAGTATGATATTGATTCTTTCATTTGTGGTAATGTCTAAATTTACCAAATAAGGAAAGATTCTCATCATCCAAAGTCTCAATTGGACCGGGACTTGGAATCATGGAAGTTGTATAGCATGATGAATGAGAACTTTGAAGTATTGGAAAAATTAAGACTAATTACTTGTTCACATGGATGTGTGAGTCAAGTAATGGACTAAGGGATCGAGTACATAGTCATGTGCACTGATTAAGTCCACCACAAAAGAGATAAGGCTATTCGTCATAGTTTACTAAAGCTTAGTAAATATGGTTATACTTACAAGCTTAAGTGTAACTCTGAGACATTGGAAAAGGTTCCAATGTAAGGCAGAGCGAATAAGAAGAATCAAATTAGGCAGAAGGATAAAAGTTTCTCAAATCTGAAAAGATGGGAGAGTACTTTAGTATCAGTTTTGTGATCATCTTAATGATTAAGAAACCATATCAAAATTAGTTCTCTAAGGAAGTCTTAGTGCATTCTTATGACTAAGAAGAAGGGATCTTGAATTGTTGAAATGGTTAAATCAAGAAGATGATTCATACTTCGTTCCAATACAAGTCTTAGAGTCATACTCCAAGGTTGTAATTTGAGTGACATGTCTTTAAGAAGGTTTAAAACACGTGTCAAATGTAAGAGTAAAAGTGTCCTACTCTTGTTCATTTGAAGTTGGTAAGTTGTGATGTTTTGGATAAAACAAAGACCAACTTAGGCCAACTATGTGAAGTGTTTGTCTTGGTTAGAATCCACACTATCTCTTGGATGTTTGACAAGGAAGTCTTATAGGTCAAGAGGACAGTGGGAGTCTTAAAGGTCTTGAAAGTCTCAAGAACTAATCAAGAATAAAACCTAAAGTTCTTCACTAGCACACGACTTGAGGTTTATAACCTATCGTGTTAACATAGTCTTTGCCCATTCCAGTTAAAGTTGAGTTCTTAGAGTTCTCAATTGGTTGCACAACAACTTGGAAGCAATGGCAGACCCTTGAGCTGCCAGGTGGCAAGAAATTAAGATTGAGTTCAGTCCATATGAGTTTGGATTTGTCATTATTCTTGTCTTGTGACTATGGCTTTGACAATTCACATGGATAAGAACACATACACCACTAAATCTAAGTGTCATAAGGTTTCTCTCCGATTCATGAAAATGATGGTGAGGAAACTCTTTCACTAAGTAGATTTTAGCTAGATAGCAATTGTAATATTTACATTCTCAATGTCGTTAGTGGAGCGTGTGTGGTTTACCGGCACACTAACCTGGACTTGTGAGAAGCGGCAAAGGTCTAAACAATCGAGACTACGATTACGGCATCCCTTCTCATAGTTCTTAAAATTGTTCAGACACACAAGTGTGCTATCTAAGGCAAGGTGTATGGTTTTGATAAAGTTTTATCAAAACAATCTAGTATTAGAAATCTGAACTTTGGTAAGAAAGTCAATAAAGTATTGATTTCTAGAAGTCGAGCTTTCTGAGTATATGTCAAAGCTAGTGGGAGCATAAGTGTTATGCTAATAATCATCATGTTAGTGGGAGCATGATAATTATGATAAAGATTGCAAGTTAGCAATGTTAATTATAGAAAACAAAAGGTTTCAATTGGGAAAAAGTTGTTTTGCTATAATTAAGGGAGAGGAAATTATACTTCATCTCAAATCTATAAGCTTAGATCGTGAGGTTTTAATCATTTAGTCAAGGATATATATGAATTTCATGTTGGAATGGCTCAACATAAGGAAATTCTGTATATGGGTCCATTATTTGCGTTCTTAAATTCGATTATGATTATTATACTTCATCTCAAATCTATAAGCTTAGATCATGAGGTTTTAATCATTTAGTCAAGGATATATATGAATTTCATGTTGGAATGGCTCAACATAAGGAAATTCTGTATATGGGTCCATTATTTGCGTTCTTAAATTCGATTATGATTACGGCATCCCTTTTCATAATCTGAATTATGAGAACTTGGCAAATAGAAATGGAAATGTTATAGCAAAAGACTTGTTTAGTCTTTATGTGAGACATCATGAATCGTGTCCCATATGCTTCGGATATAGGATCGATTACATGTGCTATAGTTATCCGTTCTAAAAGTCTCCAAATGCCTGGGGCATTAAGAAGGGAAAAGGTTTAGAACTGGATATGACTAAAAGGATTAAACAATTGTCGAGGACAATCTAAGGTTTACCAAAGATTGGTTTCTCAAGGACAATTGGAAGTATAGTGATAATTCTGGAAGGACCATATTGACATAATCTGTAAGGAGGCAACTCTTGTTCAGAAGTTATAGTCAAAATGAATCTGGAAATGTTTCAAAGTCAGAAATTTCAATCTGTGTAAGATCAAGGAAACTTAATGCAAGAAGGATGTTTCCAAGGAGTTGATCTCCTTTGGAATGCTCTGTAATGATTGTTGCCAAGTCTTTCTGACTTTGTGCATAATCATTACAAGAGGATCAATTCATATAATTTTAGAATCTAACAGATTTTAGTAAATGACATGAATTTGGAATTCTTGTATTTACAGTAAGGATTTGGGAGTGTGAAAAGAGAATCATTGAAGTTATGTTCAATGGATCTAGTTCACGAAGTAAAGATCATAGACAAACATAGTATGCATACTTGGTGTATGGCATGACTAGTGTTTAGAAAAACATAGTGTACATGCTTGGAGCATGGGACAACTATTGTTTTAAATTCAAGAATAAAGTTGATAGCTAAAACAGTATACAATGAATAATGTGTAATCATATGGTGATAAATAAGATGTGTTTTATTTATGTTCATAGGTTTTGATACCATATTGGATTCAATTATTATTGTGTTTCACTTTGCATGTTTTGACTTCCCGAATAAACTAGGTTATTCTTCCGGAATGACTAAGTTATTCAAACCATCCACAGTCGGTCATATGTTGGAAGCAGATATGAATTAAGACTGTCATGGGTTGGCTTGTAGAGGTCTAAGTTGTTGGACAAATGGCTACAACACTCATGAGTGCTCATAAGTTCTGAGTATTGGATTCAACCCGCGCTCATTGGAATCACTTCATGGATTTTATCACGAGTGATCATGAGACGATAATATCTTATATTCTTCAAACCTACAGATATGAGTTGTTACTATGAGTTGGTTGTACATTGATTGCACGAAACCGCATTTGGTAACTCGGTGCTATAAAAACGTGTCTTTGTGTATGATTCAACAAGTAGTAGAACAAGCCATATGAGTCGAAGTTTATCCATTCCTTTTGCCTTCGGGATAAAAGCGATATCTGTGGGCCCCTCGATGATTTGATGATGACAAATGGAAGTGCTCGGTCGGGCCAGGACTGATTTGATTTGTTCAATTAGTCAGTTGTCATAAATCGGAAATCGGGAAACAACTAATGGACAGAGAGAATGATTATAATCCATGTCTCAGTCCATATGATATCTAGAATGGAGGAATATATGATCCCTTATCTAATGGACAAGTCATTGACAAGATCAGAGTTCATCTACAAGGTCAGAGTTCGACAGAAGCTTTTGAGAGCTACGATTGCCAGTTGGTTCCTGAAGTCATACGCAATAATAGTTTTAGACTTATCCAAGTGGGAGACTGTTGGATTAATGTCTAAGTCCATAACTATAATTGGTAAGACTTGACCCGACCCGGAATGGTCCATTTGGGTTGCATACCATCATGCACTTGGATAGACTATAATGAGAGAAATAAGACACTTATGGTTATTAATATATTATAAGTTCTAGTATATTAATAATAAGAATAATAAGATTATTTAATTAGTATTGATCAATAATTAATCTAGGATTAATTAAGTGATCAAAAGAAGACTAATTAAATATATGGGTTGATTGTGTAAATCAACCATACTTGTATAGTGGGCTAATGCTCCATGGATTATCTAGTTGGGCCAAAACCCATATGATACTCCATGGATGCTCCATGGTATATTTGAACCCATGGATACAAGGAAATGGAAAGTCATGACAATTAGAGTTTACCCTAATTGTATAACTATATAAGCATCTTATTCTTGAGGAAAATCGGCCACTAGTGAGAGTAACAAAGGGCTAGCCGATTTCATGAAGTGTAGAATTCTCTCTAAGTTATTCTAAGTGTTTTGATGATTGTGAACCATTTGAGGTGTCACACTTGGGGCACTAGGCACTCAAGCTTCATGAAGACAAGTACTAACTTAAAGGTATGTATTCTATCTTGTTATATCCATTGTTTTGTATGTTAGATTAGGATAATACCTTGGATGTTCATATTTGCATGTATAATAGAGAAAACATAGATCCAAGGTATTTAACACTTAAGAGTGTTAGAATGCTCATAACCCAACAAAAATGACGAAAAACAGGCTTAAAACGAAGTTTGGGTCAAAAACCAGAAATCTGGACCGAACCTGCGAGGTTCGGCCCTAATGGAGTGAGAATCGAGAGTGGAGAAGGAAGGAACCGAGAGTAGAAGGGAGGACCGAAGGTGAGAGGGGAAGGAAAGGAGCAGGAGGCGAGGCTCGGTCTCAGCTTTCTCAGCGAGGTTCGGTCCGGCTTATCGGTTCTGGGGGAGGATCGGTTCAGATGGAGATTTCGGTCCTCTAGGGTTCGGCTCCTTAAGAGGTTTCGGCTCCCAAGAGGAGTTTTGGCTCCCAAAGGTTGTTTTTCGCATAGACTTCCGCTTTTGAGCTATTTTTGACCCAGTTAAGGGTCAGGATGACCCAAATGATTATAAAAAGTTTTGGGAACTTTTGAGAGAGATTTGGGAGAGATTTAAAATAGAGAGAGATAAGTGAAAAGGATTGAGAGAGGTTTCGTTTGTGAGATTTTTGAGTGTCCGGCTTCACAATGCAAGGTTCGTAAACCCCGTTAAGCCATGTTTAAGGGTCCTACACACTCCCGATGAGTATGCAATATGGTTTTATTGGTTTGGTTCATTACTTACCACAATTTTAGATTAAGGAAATATAGATATACAAACTTTTCAATTGACGATTTCTCATTAGGATAGCGAGTTGTATAGTAATTACATAGCGTAAATCCTAATATATAAGGGTTACTGAGTTGACCAGTTTGACTTGTTGATTTTGTGTGACTTTGACTTGACCAGAATTTGACGGTTGTCACAAAGAGTCATAGAGACTTGACCAATGATATTACAAAATATTCTTTTGGAGATTGTTATAGGACAACTCCATGGAAATGAAGTCTCAAATTCAAAGTACATTCCTTTGAACATCTTTCTTGCATAAAAGTTTCTTACTTTTTCATCTATTTTTCAACTCCCAATATGGAAACATTCCATATTTTCCATACAACAACTCATTATTAATAGACTCATGTCTATTCATAATAATGTCAATATGGTCCATCCATTATTGTACTTCCAACTATCCTTAAGTGACCAATCCTTGGCGAACCTTAGATTGTCCATAACAATTGTTTAACCACTTTAGTCAAATCCGGTTCTATTTATTTTTCCTTCTTAATGCCCTAGGCATTTGGAAAATTAGAACACGAGAATATCATATGCAATCGAACCAATACCCGAAGCATATGGGATGCGATTCATAATGTCTAACATAAAGCCATGATACTTAATTAGTCTTTTTCTATAATATTTCTATTTTCCATGTTCTCATAATTTTGATTATGAAGAGGGATGCCGTAATCATAATCAAATTTTCTGAGAACTCAATTAACATTTCCATATATAGAATTTCCTTATGTTGAAGCAATCCAACATAACATTCATATATATTTGACTAAATTTGATTAAAATCTCACAATCTAGGCTTTTAGATTTGAAATGAAGTATAAATTTCTCTCCCTTAATTATAATAAAACAACTTTTCATACCCTACAACTTTGCGACTTGAAACATTCGTTTTCTATAATTAACATTGCCAACTTGCAACACTTTCCATAATGATTATGCTCCCACTAGCATAATGATTATTATCTTTACTAGCATAACACTTATGCTCCGGCTAGCTTTGACATGTACCTAGAAATGAGTTGGACTTCTAGAAATCAATACTTATTAACTTTCTTACCAAAGTTCAGATTTTTGATACGAGATGCTTAGATAAGACTTTATCTAGGTTTCTCAAAATCATACACCTTTCCTTAGATTGCTCACACGTGTGTCTAAACAATTTCAAAATTTACAACCATAAATCATTAATGTTTAGACCCTATGCCATTTCTCACAATTCAAATTATGAAAAGGAATACCGTAATCATAATCGAATTTGAGAATGCAAGTATCACAACCACTATCTCCTTAAAATCTACTTAGTGAAAACGTTTCCTCACCATCATTTTCATGAATCGGAGAGAAAACTTATGAAACTTAGATTTTATGGTGTATTTGTTCATATCCATGTGAATTCTGTCATAACCATAACCACAAGACAAGGTTAGCGACAAATCCAAACTCATATGGACTGAACTTGTTCAATCTTAATTTCTTGCCACCTGGTAGCATAAGGGCCTACCATTCCTTCCTAGGTTGTTGTGAAAACAACTGAAAACTCATAGAACTCATATGCATAGTAAACTTTACTTGAATGGGCACAGAAACAAGAATATGTCAACACGATAGGTTACAAACCTCAAGTCGTGTGCTAGTGTTTAACAATAAGTTTACTCTTGATTAGTTACTGAAACTTTCAAGATCTTTAAGGCTCCCATTTCCCTCTTGACATATAAGATTCTCTTGTCATGAATCATTCCTTGACAAATCAAATATTCAAGAGTTAGTGCAGATTCTTATCAAGAAAAACACTTCACACAATTTGGTCTTAGTTGGTCCTTGTTTTATCCAAAACATCGCAATTACGAATTTCAAATGTACAAGACTATAAAAATTTTACTCTACATTTAACAAGTGTTATAAACCTTTCTTAATTTAATATCACCTAAGGCTCAATCTTGGAGTATGACTCTAAGACTTGTTCTTGGAACGAAGTATGACTAATCTTATCAAATTAAACTATTTCAACAATTCATGATTACTCTTATTAGCCATACAAATGCACTAAGATATCTTTAGAGGATCAATTGTGATATGGGTTTTCCATTAGGATGATCATAAAACACGATTCTAAAGTACTCTCCCATCTTTTCAGATTGGAGAAACTTTTATCTTTCTGTCTAATTTGACTCTTCTCATTTGTTCTGCCATACATTGAACCTTTTCCAATGTTTCAAAATTATACTTAAACTTGTAAGCATAAGCATGTTTTTTAAACTTTAGTAAATCATGATGAATAGTTTTATCGATCTTTATGGTGGACCTGGCCAGCGCACACCCAGTGTACCCGTTCCCTAGTCCTTTACTTGACTCACATATACATGTGAACAAGGAATCAGTCTTAATTTACCAAAGATGAAAATTCTCATTCGTCATACAATGCAACTTTCATTATTCCAAGTTTCTGTCCATTTGAAACATGGGTGATGAGAATCTTTCCTTTTTTGGTAAATACAGACACTACCACAAATGAAAGAATCAAATTCATATTTCCAATCTTGCTAGAAACATACAAATATCAATTTTTCATAAATGCCATTGCAAGGAGATATAATAAACTTAAAACAAAATTTTATTTATTTATAAAATGCAGAAAAAAACTTTTCCTTACAATTCAATTACAAATGAAAAATATGTTATTACATATTTCCTAGCAATCTATCATAACTTCTAAGCAGCAGCTCAAAAATCCGATCTTCAAACCATGCGATTGAAATCGATCTTCGCGATCAGATTCAACATACTCTTCCTTTAAGCTTCCTTCCCATTGCATGATCGTGCAAAACATCAAAATGCAACCTTGTCACATCATATATTAAGAATCAACAACTAGGAACTTAATAGAGTTAGACAGTAGACTTACCTGAAGCAGAGTCAAACTTTTCAATTCTGCCTTTTCTCAGATCTTTTAGGTAGTCAGTGCAACTTTGCTACCAATTCCCATTTTCTTGGCAATAGAAACATATAAAATCTTTGGGAATGGTACACAGGACAATCTTAGACTTAGCCTTTCTCTTCCCCTTGGAAAGAGAAATATTTTCTGGACTTCCAATGTTTCCAATGTCAATGTCCATGGAAGTTTAAGGAGTAGATCTTCCAATCAATTTTGCTTTTCCAGTGCGCCAAATCATTATTGATTCAGCAGCAACAAGAAAATAGGTAAGATCGATAAGGGTCATGTCGTGGTCTATCACACAGTAGTCCTTAATGAACTCACTATATGACTCTGGAAGTGATTGAAGAACCCATTCAACCGCGAACTTCCTCGAGACAACGCACCCCATACTCTCAGCCCGCCAATATGTGACTTCATCTCCCAAACATGAGTACATGCATGCCTTCCATATTGATGTTTCATTTCAAGTAGGGCTTGTAACCTTGATTTTTTCAAGCCTTTGAACTTGTGGGTTAGGGAGAATTATTGGAGGAGGTGGAGGAAGTGAAGTATGACTTCGAGGAAAGCTTATTCCAAAGGAATTGGGAAGACCACAATTATCTGAACTAGACATCTACAATGGGAGAAATTCAATTTAGTTGATTTAGTCCTTAATATAAAACCTAAATGAAATATTAAGACTAGGACCCAAAACAATATTATACAATTGGGAAGAGGGATGCCGTAATCCAAACTGCAAAATATTTGAAGGTAGGTAAATGACGATTTACCAATTTTCACCATGAAAAAAGTGAAAGAATTTTAGGTTTTAAGTGAATTGAAACTCCTAGATCCATTGAGATTCATTGGCATATTTAAATCTCAAGTGTGTCCTTCAAGTTTATGACTAGGATGTCGAGGATCACAAACAAGGTGTGAATAACCATGCAAATTAGCTTGGTACACCCAATGTTACAACCACCTAATCAATGTGTCGATTAACTACACACGCTCCATTGATCTTTGATTAAAATCAAGCTTCCCTTTTCCACGCACTGTCAGTCCAGATTAGTGTGCCGGTTAACCAAACATGCTCCACTAACGAATTAACAATGTGCAAAGTGCAATTTCATGGGTTAACACCATATTCACATTTTCCTAAAGTAACTAAGATTGGGAATTTATAAGTGTCTAGTTACTTCATATTTATCATTATACTTTTAATGAAGGGAGAATTAGAGTCCTATCCTACCCGTTCGGCTAACGACCCTCCACTAGTCAAGGAAGCGGTGGGTGAGAGTGGACACCCATTAAACTGCCATTACATAGGCAGTAACCTTATGCCCCTTATAGACCGCCTTCGTGAATGAGGCTTACTAATTGTAAGACTGACTGAATTTACTCTTATACATACATACATACATACATACATACATACATACATACATACATATATATATATATACATATATATATATATATATATATATATATATATATATATATATATATATGCACAAATACATATTAAACCAATAATATTATAACAATATAAGGATTAAATTTTAAACTTTTAGAATTCTAGGGTTAGGAACTAAATGTTTCAAAAGTTTGACTTTTACATTTACAAATTCCAAAACATGAGGGCAAGTTTTGTAACTTTCAAAACTTTTTGGAATCCATAACTTATGAGTTTAATAAAGATTTTATGAAAATACTCTTGGGATTCCATAACGTGAGGACAAGTTATGGAGTTCATAAAAAACCAGTTATGAGAAAAAGTCTCTTCAAGTTCATAACCCATGACTTTAATGATTTCTTTCAAAAAAAACTTTTCAATTTCCATAACTTGAGGACAAGTTATGGAATTTATCAAAACCATTTAGATCAAAAATTCTAATAAGAAAAACAAACAATTTGTCTATGATCTAAATTAAACTCATAAGAACAAGACAATTCATATTAAACAAATTTCATGTAATTAGCCTAATCATATAAACTAATACAAAACATGAAACTTTGACAATTATCTTTTTAAATTGGATAAGCATAATCATTACCACATCAAAAACAGGTTTATAAGTTCAAAAACAGTTATGTTAATGATCCTAGTCCATTTCCAGCAAAAAAAATTAGGAAAACTGCATTCTAGGTCACAACAAGTAGCATCAAGTATAATTGAAAACAAGTCTAGGCTCTGATGCTACTGAAATTTTTTGAGCATTCTAACACTCCTAACGTGTGCATGTAACCCTAAATACCTTAGATCTATGTTTTCTTTATTATACATGCAAACTTGAACTTTCCAGGGTATTACCCTAACTAGCATAGAAAACTTGGATAATTGGGTAATAAAACAAGTTTCAAGACATACCTTTGGTTGTAGTTGGAAGCCTTGGACCTTTAAGAAGTTAGCCCCCAAGTGTTGCACCTCAAATGGAATCACACAACACCACTAACAATGGAGGGACTTAAGAAGTGGTCACTTGCACTTCATAAAATCGGCTTGCCTTCTTGTGTTTGAACTAGTCACTCCTTAGTGCTCACTCAAGTGCCAATTTCATGAGCTAGAGGGGTTCTTATATAGTGTGGCTAACTAGGGTTACACCATGTAAACCCTAAAAACCTTTCATATCCCTCATGCTCCATGGGTTAAAACCTCCATGGAGTATATATGGGTTACCACATGGGTTTAACCAAACATGAAGAGCTATGGATCATAATCCTACTTTATAAGAATGAACGATTTACCAAACCAACCCTTATATTTAATTACTCTCGTTTGATCACAAAATTAATTCCAAATTAATTCCGAATCAATAACAATTAAATAATCTGATTTCATATTAATATATTAGAACTTATAACATATTAATAAACCATAAATAACCTCTTCTAAATTATCCATCCTTTAGATTGTTTCAGTGCCATGCAACCCAAATGGACCATGCTACTCTCGGATCAAGTACATGCCAATAATAGTTATGGGCTTAGACACCTAATCCAATAATTCTTACTCCAATTCAAGTTGATGGTGCTCGAGATTGACTTGGTGGTGGTCAAGGTGCAATGAAGCGACCAACCAAAGATGATCCAGAAAAAATGGAGAATGATGCCATTGCTTTCAATGAAATTTCCAATGGTGTTACTCTTGACAACTTTGAAATTATCATCAAATGCAAATCAACAAAAGAAATATGGGATGTGTGAAAGAACCTCTATCAAGCTCCAGAACAGACACAAGATAAGAAACTCAGCACTGCCCTAAATGAGTTAAACAACTTCAAAGGTCTTCCCTGAGAAAGTCTTGATGATTCATTCAAACGTTTCAATCTCATCATCACTAAATTATCAAATGCTAGTACAGTCCAAAGTAACCATGAAACAAACCTTTGGTTTCTTAATAGTTTGGGAAGAGAATAGTCTACCACAAAGTTGATTATGCAAGGAGATATGAAAATTTATAATTTGTCTCTGTTTAAGTTATATGGAGAACTTCAGACACAAGAATCAACAGTTATGAAAGATGATGCAGGCTTCGGTAGACCTCTTACTCTAGTTGCTTAAAACCCATATGCCAAAAACCCTATTCTTACCCCACTAAAACATCTTACCAACGTCCTTTTGACAACCCACCGCATTCATATGAAGCAGATGCAGAAAACCATGAGGATGAAGAATTCCAAAATGCCATTGCCTTAGTTAGCAAACAATTCAATAGGCTACCGCCATCTTTATTTCGGAAGAATCAGAAGTTTACAAAATCACCCTTCTACCGCAACTTCAATCCTCAAAATAACCACACAAGATAACCCAAAAATTCCTACTATTCACCACGACCATAAAATGCACACCACACAAAAGAACTACATCAGTCCAAAAAACCATCAGACTCCAGTACCGCAACCGAAGAAAAGACTGAAGTCATAATTTGTCACAAATGCAAAAAGGAGAATGACTTTGCCAAAGGCTGTAAGGAAAACGTTGTTAAGGACAAGGCATTCTATCTTAGAATGGCCCAAGAAATGGAGCAAAAAGAAAACGGAAGGGCGTATGTTGCCCAAGTGAAGAGAGACCGTAAAGTGTGGTCATCCAGAGATGAAGATGAAGAAGCTGACAACAAGTTGAAAGGGAAATTTTGCATGTTCGCAACTGCGGATGAAGACGGATTAACAAAGCTAGGAAGAAACTACTACTACAGGGCCAAATATGGCACTCTCAGCATCATCGAACATGTCAAAATCATGATGCACTCTAATAATTTTAGCATGCATGTTTGTGAGCCATACTTAGAAAAACCTAATGACACATGTGTTGCCTTCCTTTTAGACTACACCAAAGCATTAGATGAAAAGAATATAATGGCCCAAGAGCTGTATCACTTGAGAGGAAGACTTGATGATGAGAGATTTAAGGTTGCTATGTTAGAAAAAGATCTGTTGTTAGAAAAGGATGCTAAATTATTGTATGAAACTCAGTTAGATATTTCTTTGAATCAGAGGGACTTAGCCTAGAAAGAAAATGTACATTTGAATCAATTAATAGAAAATCTTTTCAATGAAACTTAACCAATTGAAAACTTGGTCAATAATGGATGCGTAGATAACACCTACAATTGGGGGTGGTCTAATGGGTACTCTACCACAGAGAACGCCACTCCCTAGTTCAATGTTGAACGACCTTATATCCCTCCGGATCGTGAATTTTATTACAGAGTCAATGACAAAACATTTCCAAAAGGCATTAGATGTAGCTTCGGTAGACTTTATGATTTAAGTAAAAATTGTGTTATTGAAGAAATTCTTCCTGAAACCTCTAATCAACTACCCATCATTGACACAGATTATCCCGATTCTCAGTTATCTTCGGATGCAGATGCAGAAATTATTATGGAAGGACCAAACTTATTAGTCAACTATTTACCTTTGCCCTCCTTAAAATGTCCTAATGATAAACCACCATTCAATTATTCTATAGTAGTCCAATCATCAGTACCACAGACCAAAGTGAAAAGCACAGTGACCAACCAACCCATTTTTCATGAATTACCGATCAAAATTTTCAAATATGGTCAATGTTTCACAAAGTCCTGAATCTTCTAGTTTAGATGAGTCAACTCCTTGTTTTCTAAAGCAAGCAAAGGTTTCCAGGAAACCGCAGTTAAACCTTTCAAACTGCGGTTCTCCAAAAACTCAAGCAAAATTGGCTTTCAAAGAGGAAATCAAGTCTTAAGGTAAAACACAGGATACCAACTTCAAAAATAAAACTTGCAAACAAGCCATAAATTCAAATCAAAAGAGTTTTGAAAAACACGGTGCTGTAAAAAATATTTCAAAACACAATGTAGTAAAGGAATCAGACAAAAGGGATTGCACCGTAACAAAAACCATTTCAATCACTTTTGATAAATCCCAAAAGAAAGTCAAGTCTTTTCAAAGGTATTCTTTTCAAAGTTATTCCTTAGAGAATCCAAAATGGAAAAGGATTTTGCCAACTCCTGTCTCTTTAAAATCACATCAATCTTTAAAAACGTCTAAACCTAGCAATATGTTACATGCCCAAAATTTTTAAATTTCCAAGGGCAATGCAGTCAGAACCCTCCTACAGACCGGTCACAAGACTCTCCCTGCACCCTCTGGACCATTGACCAAGTACGATGTTTAGATGAATGAGAAAAATATTTCCTTTAGATTTTATCATCTGAAAGAGTCACGTCTAGTCCAACCTCATAAATTTCAAAAAGCTCCCAAACACCCACGACTAGGTCCCAAGATTGACACGAACCCTGTTTCTACAACTCACGTGCATGCATCTAGTAAGAAAGCTCCATATGTGACTCCAGGCTCTAAACTTGTTTGGGTGACTAACTAAACATTTAATTTTTCCAGGCAATGTTCAAGGAGTAATAAGAAGAGGAGTGGTTAATTAATAATACATGCTCCTTGCACATGACCAGAAGGTTAGAATATTCCGGGACTTCAAGCCTATCTGTAACGGTGGACATGACACTTTTGGCAATAATGCGAATGAAATCATCAAGGGTTACGGTGTGTTAGCAATAGGAAATTTCCTAATTAAAAAGTTACTTACGTAGAAGGTCTCAAGCATAATCTTATCAGTGTGGGTCAACTTCTCAAAGTAGGTCATCGAGTTTTATTTGATAGTGAATATTGTTACATCATGACAAGTGACGGAAGTACTTTCTTGATCAAATCAAAGGCCAAAGGAACAATGTATCCTTTGGATGTCTCATTGATCATTTGGAAACCGCAGTTATGCTTCCTGTCAAAAGTTGTATTCGAGGTTAACCGGTTGTGGCACTACAAGCTAGCTCATCTGAACTTTCGGTACATCAACGACCTAGTAACTCAAGAACTTGATTGATGTCTCCCAATTTTGAAGTACAGTAATGATACGTTGTGCCCAACTTGTGACTGTGGAAAACAAACCAAGGGAATTCATTCGCTGATAATTGATTCCTCTATCATTGAACCTCTGGAGCTACCTCATATTGATATTTGCGGTCCATCTACCATAGCTAATCTTGATCACAAAATATACATTATGGTTATAGTCGGTGACTTTACATGCTTCACATGGGTCTTCTTCTTAAGACTAAAATCCAGCACACTGTGGAACCTGATCAACTTCATATAAGAAATAGAGCTTTAGATCAAACTTCCAGTCAGAAGAATAAGGAGTGACAATGGAATTGAGTTCACTAATCAACTCTTGAATAGTTTCTTGGTTTCCAAAGGCATAAGTCACAACTTCTTAGCTCCCTACAAACCGTAACAAAATGTAGTAGTAGAGCAAAGAAATCACACATTGGTCGAAGCAGCTAGATCAATGTTAAATTTTGCCAACCTTGCTCTCTACTTTTGGGCCAAAGCAGTGTCAACGATGTGCTTTGTTCAAAACCGAAGCATCATTTGCAAACATCTTAACAAAACTCTGTAACGTCATAAAATTTCCAACCAAAAATTTTCATCTTTACAACTATCAAAACATGAGTAATAAGTTTAGATTCCAAAGTAACAATGTAGTCACAAACGATTACATAACAAAAGATAAAATAGTTTTCTCGAGTGTGTGTACGGTCATGCTGGCGCCTTCCCACGGTCCTCACTCGTACCTGAAACACATAATGCAACAACTGTAAGCATAAAGCTTAGTGAGTTCCCAAAATACAACATACGCACATACGCCTTTCCAGGCCTTGACCTTCCGGTCCATGTGTCTCAGGGGACTTCCGTCCCGACTGGGTAAACCTTCCGGTCCTACCCACATCAACCCTTATAGTTCATATGACCACGCCTTCCGGCCCATATCAAACATATCATACATGACCCATATAGCAAATAACTTAACACACATAAGGCATATATTTCATATCATATTCGACCTTCCGGTCACACAGTCAAAACCCTTCCGGGTACAGTATAGTGAGAAGACTCACCTCGTATGCCTCGCTAAGCCGCTAATCGTGAATCCTGGAATCACTCGGGCTCAAACCCTCGAGCTGCAATCCTCCTACGATATTATAAATCTATAATTATTACTTGTACCACTAAGGTGGACCATCCATATCAAGTCAACACAAGTTGACTTGGTTAGCAGTCTTTAGACAATTTGGACCAGACTCGGCGAGTGCACAATAGCGACTCGGCGAGTCTACGCGTTTTTACCAACTCTCAAGAATTTTCCCTTTGACTCGTCGAGTACTCCCCAGACTCGACGAGTTCCACCTGGGCCTGAATCACAGGGCCACCGCGACTCAACTCGCCGAGTCGAAGGTCAACTCGGCGAGTCCCAACCTGACTCGGTCCACCTGTCAAAACCTTTTCAACTCTCTGCGACTCACTGAGTCGCCCACAACTCGGTCCGGACTACACACAGGATGGTCTCAAGGACAATCTTCAAGCGACTCGTCGAGTCTGTTCTTCAGACTCGGCGAGTCCATGCCATGCACCAGCTAAAACTGGCTTTTGCGGTCAGATCCGTTCCATACATACATAGATCTGGCCTTCCCAAGCTTATTTGTCACGTAAAGTCTTAGTCTTGGTTGCCATGCAATGCATACAAGGCTTACTTTGAAGAAACAACCACTTATTTGGCAAGTTTAGCTTCTAACTCAAAAGAATGGACATAAAGCTTGTCATGAGGGGTCTCGTGGACCTGCTTAAGTCCAGATCTAGGTTCCATGTCTCCATGGGACCTCTCATACTTCTTATTCAAGCCAAGAAATGCAAGAAGAAACCCTAGATTTGGCCCATCAACACAAAACACGAAGATTGGCTCAGAAAATTACCTCAAGAAGACCCCCTTGATGAAATAGCAACAGATCTAAGCTCCCCAACACTTCAAGCTTGCTCCACTCCCTCCTTTCCTTGCAATATCACACAAAATGATGAACAAAAGGCCTTCAAACACACTCACAAGGGCTTACAGACGTATGGAGGCTCTTAGGGTTCAAGGTGGCCGCATATGAGGGCCATAAGGTCCTTTAAATAGGGCTTAGGACCGGGAAATTAGGGTTTCATCAAACAGCGCGGAATCACCGAGTCCATCCCTTGGACTCGCCGAGTCCGGATGCGAACCCCCGCTCAAAAACGCGACCCGACTCGGCGAGTTCGACCACCAACTCGCCGAGTCCCCTCACAGAATGACAAAAATATATGAAATGAAGATACCTGGGGTTTCGGGCTGTTACAAACTCCGTATGAGGGACTTAAGAAGTATAAACCAAGTGTTAGATTCTTCCACATTTTTTGATGCAAATGTTTTGTGATCAACAACAATGATCATCTTAACAAATTTTTACCAAAGTCAGATGAAGATATTTTTCTTGGCTACTCAACCAATAAGGTAGCCTATAGGGTTCTGATTAGACGTACACGACTAATAGTCGATAGCATCGATGTCAAATTTGATGACTTCTACGTCCACAACACTGCTCCATCAAATGAAACTAAAGCTATCTTGGAAAGTGATATCCCAGCCTCTTTGGGTCCCTTAAACATAGTTGAAATCAACTATGATGATCTCTTTGACCCCGCAGAGACGACTCATCTCTCTGAAATTCTTGGGTCTCCGGTAGCTCAACAACAACATGTTGAAGTATCTGGTCCAACCTTGTTCGAAGAATTGTCACACGGTACTTCCACCTTGCCGGTTGAGGGGGAAATTTCAACTCCGGATCAAATGTCAACGATCGAGGTTCCAATGATTGAAGACACAACTCCAGTATCTACCAACAGAGTGACAACTCAATTAAATGTATCTTCAGATTTTGACGATGAAGAAATAGATAACATAGACACAAGAACAGATATTAGGATTATCACTTAATAATCAATCTAGGGGGAACCATCTTTGGTTCGGAGGGAACTCCTACCCACAGTTCAGAGAGAACCTCTATCAATGCTGATCAAAATCCTACAGTCCAAGACACTTATGTGGGCTGCTCACAAGTCGAGGGGGAACTTCCTTCCCCAACTGCAGAGTCCTTTGATGTTGAAGATACTCCTTCCACCACAGCCGCTAATCACCAACAACCTTGTCTGCATGTTTGGACGAATGATCACCCACCGGGTCAAATCATTGGAAACCCATATGCAGGTATATCAAGTCGATCCTCTAGTGATTTAACGGACCAATGCCACTATGCAACGTTCATGTCATCAGTCGAGCCTCGAACCATAAAGGAAGCACTCATGGAACCCGAATGGATCACTAGAATTCAAGAGGAGTTAGTTGAGGTTGAGAGGAATAAAGTGTGGAAACTTGTACCAAAATTAATTGGCCACACAATTATTGGAACAAGATGGATATATAAAGACAAGCTTGATAAATTTGGTGTCGTTGTAAGAAACAAAGCAAGGCTAGTTGCTAAGGGGTACAGTTAACTTGAAGGCGTCGACTACGATGAAACGTATGCGCCCGTAACCAGAATGGAAGCAATACACATCTTCTTAGCATATACGGCACACAAAAACATCAAAGTACATCAACTGGATGTAAAAAATGCCTTCGTGAATGGTAAACCAAACGAAGAAGTCTACTTGGAACAACCTCTAGCCATTGAAAGTCAAGAATTCCCAAATCATTGCTACAAGCTAGAAAAATTTGTATAGGGTCTTAAACAACCTCCAAGGGCATGGCATGAGACTCATTCAGATTTTCTTTTCACGGCTGGTTACAAAAGAGGAGTGATTGATACTACATTATTTAGAAGGTAAAATGGTAATCACCTGATGCTCGTCCAAATATATGTGGATGATATCATTTTTTGGTCACCAGATTAGGGTATGGTGAATCACTTTGCAAAGCTCATGACAAGAAAATTCCAAGTGAGCATGAATAGAGAGATCAACATCCTATTCCTTGTTTGGCTATGTACTTACGGTAAAATCAATGTTTTGAATGCCTATCTAGCCCTTATGGTTATGTGTAGTTGTATATAAAATTATACGTTGTCAGGTTGGACATTAGATTCCGATGGGAAAAGTATTGGCATAGCTTATGAATACTTATGTAAATAATGATCACCAACACTTAGTTAAGTAAAGGATACTTGAAGTGATCTTTAGGTGAAATTACTCATAAGTGCGAATGATGGTATAGAAATGTACCATCTGAAGCATAGGATTGGTAGTTGGATCTAGAAGAATCATGAACGGTCCCGAAGTACTATTAGGAGGTATTATATGATGGGATATGATCTTTTTGATATAGTGGTATGTAATCATTTCAAATGTTAACTGTTCCATTTGTATTTAGCCAGGATACAAACTAGAGGTAGCCCTACAGTAAGACTAGGGAACTTGTGGTGGGCGATGCACCAGATTTCAGAGAGGTGATCGCTAGTGAGGTCATGGAGATAGATCAAAAACTGCTCCTTGAATTTTCCACTCATATTAGGATCGAGTTGTTGGAGACTATGACGTAGAGGATTGTTACGGATACTCAATGACTAGGAGCATGATAGGCCCGAGGACCAAGTTGTCGATAGTTCTTTTCAAGCCATCCACCACATATTGAGGGAAAAAGTATCCCATTGCCAGTATGAGGTGGATTACATATATTAAGGCTTCTTTTCATCCCAACTACTATCTCGATAATGCCAATGTTTGTTATACTATGAACCTTATGAGAGATGCGACCAAGGATTGGTGGTAAATTGTGAGTAACACCCATTCACCTGTTGAAATTGTAGTTATGACATGACGTGAGTTCTCGACATTGTTGAGTGAGGAGTTTTGTTTCAGATGTGGAGGTATAATAGCTCACTGAGGAGTTCATTACCCTGAGATGTACTATAGAATCTATGAATGATATCACCGCACAATTAAATGAAAAATTAGTGTTTTGTCCTAAGTATGTGGCTACAAAAGCCATGAAGATGTCTAAGTATAGTATTATGCTGAAGGATGAGATCCAAGAGTGTGTAGTCACTGCTAGGTGACAAACTCTCCGTGAGATGATTAAGATAGATCCCCTTTGTGAGATTGAGTTGGAGAGACAAGTGAAGCTGAAAAGGCCGACACCTACCTAGACGACCAGTTAGCCACATAAGAAGTTTAGGATGTATGGGGGCAAGGGGGTGATAGGATGATTGTACCGAGGTGTAGTAAGTGATGAGTTATAAACACTCTTTGATCGATTAGATCTTTGCAACAGGTAGATAAAGAAAGTAAAACAATGAAACAATACTCAAGAATGGATTTGAATGTGTTGAATGATTAGAATGTTCAATCCTCAGCAGAGCTCGATAAAGAACTTCCGTTGTAGAGGATTCTAGGGTTACAAAAGAGATCTTCTAAAATTACACGTTAAAACCCCGATCTATCAGTTATGAAAAAGATGCATGCAAGCATCTATTAATACACAAACCCTAGAAAATAAGATACAAATGGACAGGCCCATGCTGTATACAAGATGGGCTAGGAAGCGAGCCCAAGACGCAACACCATGTACCCAACAATCTCCCCCTTTGCGTCAATTGGGGCGAGACCTCACTCCAGCTTGCTTACCCCCGCAACACTGGCTTTCTTGACGGTCTTGAATAGGTATGGGATGATAGCAAGAAGTGTTTGTCAGAAGTGAATGTACCAATTTATCATATCATTGAAGTACTTTTTTATCACTAGAACATGCTCCAAATAGGTAGTAGTGTAAAGATGTTTGTCAGCCAAAGCAAACAGGCATTTCTGACCTTCTGCTCTGGTGAACATGACTGAGTTCTGTTTCTGATCAATCTTTCCCATCTTCATTCGGTTTATATCGCTTGCAGAACTGACTGGAGTGATGATGGGCTTCTTCCTCAGAACATTAGCAACCTCTTGATCAAGCTTAGCCACCTCCAAAATATAGCAAACTAACATTCTATGGAAATGGTCTGTGATCGGACCATATTCAGCTTCATTGACAAGAAGAATGTTGTGCAAGACAATCCAATCGTGAGGGTTGAGGTTGGGAAGATCAGCCAGAGAGATGGAATGCTCAGATTTTTCAGATCCCCTCAAGACCTTGAATCTAACATTAACGAAATTTCCTTCACGAACAGGTTTGAGAACCCGAACGTTGGTTATCTTCTGTGCGCTCCATGTCTGGTACTGAGGTTGAGCGGTCCTCAGAAAATAGTCTATAAGCTCCCTATCCACCTTCGGGTGAGGATGGGGAACTTCAGCTATATGAGCAAATGCATGGAAGATGAAGGCCTTTCGGGTCAGGGGCATGTCGAACTGGGAATCGACCGAATTGACACGATCTAAGGAGATGATCGGTTCTAACCACAGAGTGCAAGGGGACTCAATGGCTTCTTTGATAAGCACTTCGAGAGTCCAAGGAGGAAACAAAGTTTTCCTGCTTTCAAGGAGATCATGAGCCTCCTTTATGTTCCTCTCCTTGGCCTCGGCTTCCCTGACGATGCGAGCATTTTCATCCAGCTCTCTCTCTGTGGTATGCTTCCTGACTAAGTTGACAATCGGTTCTTGATCATCACTTTCATCACTGTCGTTGGCAATTTGTTTGGCTTTGGTTTGAGCACTCAAACCTGATGAAGGAACAGGTGTTGGTTTGGGTGCTTTCGGAGGGACAAGTGATGAAAATGGAAGAGTTTGAGCTTTGGAACTTGGAGGGGGTTTTGGTTGAGCTGTGGACTTCTTTTCTCCCCCCTTGTTTCGGATGGTCCTCCTGCTCAGGAATGCCTTCAATACGGCTAAGCAGGGCAAAAGCAGGAGAGAGCTTCTCTGCAAGATTACGCCTCACCGAATAGTTGAGAATCGGATCATGGGCTTCAATGATGTTAGACAGAGCTCCGTGGACATCTGAAACACAACTCTTGACCACAGCTTTCTCAGACCGAAGAGAATCGATCTCCTTCTCAGCTTGGGAGAGCTGATGAGTTGCCAAAGTAAGCTCGGAAGACTTTCGAGCAGGTTCTTCCTTTGTGGTGGATTTGGCGGCAAGAGTGGCTTGGAAGGAAAGAAGACAATTCGCAACCGAAGACTGAAATGATTGGTTGTCTTCTTTGAGTTTTTGGCGAAAGCTGGCAAATTGGTCTTTTTCAGTTTCGAAGGAATGGACCAGCTTCTCCACAATGGTGCGGATCTTGTTAGTGTTTATCTTTGATGCCGCCTGTAAAGACTCCAGCCAGATCTGGGCGTCTTGAAATAGTTTTTCGACTTTTTCGGTCGCAACAGCACTAGCCTTCGTGGATTTGTCAATGGCAGCAGCAGCTGAGCTGATAGAGTCTTCATGTGCTTTGGAGAGAGACTCCACCATCCCCTGAATGGCAGCCTCCGAAAAGTGAGATGTTGAGGAAGAGGAAGAAGCCACAAGATTGTCAATCTTCTCATGGAGTTCATTGATGTGCTTTTTAGTGACTGGAGCATCATCATCATCATCACTCTGAAGTTGATAGGGGCTTTAGTAGATGGAGTAAAAAATGGTATCCTCACCTCCCAAAAAGGTTTCGGTTTCAGCAGATGGAGTGGGAGATAAGGGTGCGGTAGGTGGTTCGGTAGTGGTAGTGGGTTCGTGAACAGAAGTGGGTTCGGGTTGTGAAGTAGGAACCCCCATATCAGATACGTTGGTTGGAACCTCACAGGTGGTAGTTGTGGTGGCTTCTGTGAAAGGTGGTGGGGGAATGGAGGTTGTTGTGGTTGGAAGAGAAGTAGAGGTAGTTATGGGGGGAATAGAAATAGTGTTAGATATGGAGGGAATGGAAATGGAGGAGGTTATGATGGGAATGGAAGAGGTGGTTATAGGAGAAGGGGAAGGAGGTTTTGATGAAACATGCACCTCATGATCAGGCGAGTGAGGCGGAGTTTCGCCTCTAGCCGACTCATCCAAGTCAGAATGGTTCTCTTCCGAATCGCTGGAGGAAGAAGAGAGAATAAGTTTTCTCTTTGGCTGTACTTTCTTCTTCTTCGTTGGTGGGGAAAGATCTTATTTTGAGGGTTTTCGCTTCTTAGGAGAAGGACCCTTTGCCCCCTTAGCTGCCTTCTTGATCTTCCCTTTCTCGGGTTTCTTCCCCCTTGCAGCAGGTTTATATGCATCATTAATGGACTGAACCATTTCAGCAGAAAGTTCCCTTGGACCCGAAGGACGAAAGTCCTTGTAGGCTTTCATAATTACCCTCTCCTTTGACACCCCAGCAGACATAGAGTCCAGAATGGATCCGACAAAAGAAAATTTAGTCGGATCGGTAACAATGATCTTGGTGGTGTGGAAGACACTGATGGTGGAGAGAAGGGAACCTGCAACAGTGGGAACATGAAGTTTATCCATGGCCCACTTGGTGATGAGCGTCCAAAATTGGGCGTAGGATACCTCAGTGTGTCGAGAGGAAGAGGCTAGGCTCTGAATGAGTTGCTGCCAGAGAACCGAGCCATAGTCGAGGTTGAGGCCGTGATATAGACCATAGAGAATTGTCATAAACAATTTGCTGGCCCCATCAAAACCTAGAACTGCGCTCACAGAGCCCTTTGAACAGAATGGTGAAGAAACCATTCCATGGAGGAGGGAAACACAACTTCTTGAACTTGGTGACCGTCGTGAGAATCTCCGTGTAACCCATGTTGTAGAACATCGAAAATAATTACCCGATGGTGATGGAATCGGGATTAACCCTAGATTCATTGGCTTCAAAACCTAGGAGCCAACAGAATCGTTGCTTGGAGATGGAGGTCTTGTGAGAAAGAAGATCAAAGTAGATGCGATCCACTGATCTATCATAATGGGCTGTGGAGAAGACCTGGGAAAGGCATTCCATAGGCACAACCTCGACCTTCGAAAGAGCGAGCACCAATGGAGAGTATTTGAGGCACTCCACCATGGGATACATATAATTCTCGTAAGCTTTAGGGTTGAGATCGATCACCGGGATTTGTTGAGCGTGGATAGGAAGAATATTTGTGCATGAAGAGGTTTCCTGAACTGATGAAGAATCCGCCATTGTTGAAAGTAGAAGATGATGAACAGTAGATTAGAAATCGCCTGATTTTTCTCGTTTGAGTTTTGATTGTGGTAAGTTTAGAATGAAGCAGATGTGTTCCTTTTATACTGTGTGTAGAAGAGAGAGAAAGATCATACCCCAAATCTTCTTGATACACAAAACGGTTTTGGATTTGACAAAAGCGCGACGGTTGGCACCCCGATGATTACACATGAGAGAGAAGAGCTGTTCCGTTTTGCACGCATGCCCGTCACCTCACTATTGAGGCTGTTACTCTGTCGGTTGAGTCACTATCTTATCTGTTTAATAGTTTTCATCCAAACATAAGATTATAATGGAGCCGAACGAGAATTTTGGAAAATCAAAGATTTTCGTGCATAGAGTGTGAAAGATAAGGAAATAAAGCGAGATATATGTGGGAATTTGTGATGTCCATATAGACACAAAACAGTTGATCCCGGGCACGAATCACTTTCTTCAAGGTCAAGAGAGACCTTAAAGTGTTTGTATGGATTCCCATTGAATTACGATCAATCACTTTCTAAGAAGTGTTGAAAGGCATCTTTTTGTAAGGCTTAAAAGGGTGGCTTTCACTTCAGTTTAGAATCCCGGACCTTGAGATAAGACCGAGACTATATGAAGTACTTGTGAGACCGATGTGGTTTGTTGAACAAGTAGGCTGGATAATATATATATAGTGACTTGTTGAAGATGTGTGATGGTGAAATCTCAAAAAAAAAAAATGGATTCTAAGGGAAGAAATGTTATGGTAAATAACAATTTCATAAGAATCGCACAACCAAAAAGAGATTTCATGTTGACCGTCAATTCATGTTAGGTATTGAATTTTGGGTTTCACTAAGCACGTAGTGACACGTGGCTTAGATCATAAACACATAGATTTTGTAACCATAAACCTCAGTGGTTAATTCCGAGAGTCTCAAGGGTTACGATATGGGACCGAAATATGATGGAGAAAAGTATTGAGGTGGTGAAGAGAAGCGATAGTACCTCTGCTGAAAATAGTGACCAAGCAGTAAACTCTTAACCCATATGATAAAAGAGTAAGGTAGCTTAGGATTAGAATAAATGGAGTAGCCTTATTGGGAAGACAAGGTTTGTATATACCTAGTCATTAAGGCTTTTATTCAAAATCAGTTGAGGCTTTGGACAACATGCAGCAACATGCTTCTAGGGACGCTTAACTAGTTAGTATAAAGTGTGAGAACCAAACCTGTCCCAACGATATTTAAACAAGAATGAAAGAGAAAAAAAATATTTTTGGAGATTTTAAGTTTTTGAAAAGAGAAAAACCAAACAGAATAAGTAGTAAAAAAAATTTGAACCGAACCCGAAATGGACCGAACGCTCGGTTCATTTTGGTTCCTAAAAAAAATATTTTTGGATTTTTGGAAAACAGCTTTACAAAAGTTTACAACCATAGACAACACCTTTTTGAGATTAAGCGAAAATATGTGCAATGGGACCAAACTCAAAATAGACCGAACGTTCGGTTCATTTCGGTTCCCATGTGAACCGAACCCGAAATAGACCGAACGTTCGGTTCATTTCGTTTCTAACTTTTAACTTCGGGATGGTGTCTTTGGTACCGATTCTGATTCCATCATTCCTAGACCATGAAGGATTTTATTGAAACTTGCTTCAGGTAGGGCTTTGGTGAAGATATCGGCCAGTTGATCAGTGGTTCGTACAAAGTGAATTTCGACATTTTCATCCTCCACATGATCCTTAATGAAGTGATACCTCAGTGCTATATGCTTGGTCTTAGAGTGTTGCACTAGGTTATGACAGATCCTAATTGCACTTTCTGAATTGCAATATAGTGGGATCTTTTTCATGTTGAGTCCATAATCTCTGAGCTGGCTTTGGATCCATATAACTTGAGATGCGCAGGAGGCGGCTGCGATGTACTCTGCTTCGGCTGTAGAAAGGGAAATGCAGGTTTGCTTCTTTGACTGCCAGCTGACCAACTTCCCATCAAGGAATTGGCAACCCCCAGTGGTGCTTTTCTTGTCTAAACCACATCCTCCAAGGTCTGCATCAGAGAAGGCTTGAACGAAGAAGCCTAAGTTGGATGGATACCATAGACCGAGAGAGGTAGTTCGCTTCAGATAGCTGAGTATATTTTTCACTGCAAGCATATGTGGTTCTCGTGGGTTCGCCTGAAACCTAGCACAATAACATACGGAAAACATGATATCAGGTCTGCTAGCAGTAAGATACATGAAGGACCCAACCATCTGGCGGTATAGCGTAATGTCAACTGCCGGTTTCTCCAGTGAAGGGGTGAGTTTGGTGCCGAATGCCGTTGGAACTTTGACCTTTGAATCTCCCATCATACCAAATTTGGCAAGAAGAGTTTTGGTGTATGCTTCCTGGTTGATAAAGATGCCTTCGGGTCCCTGTCTAATATTTAATCCAAGGAAAAAGTTAATCGGACCCATGGAGCTCATTTCAAATTTAGTCTCCATCAGCTTTCTGAATTCAGCTGTTAAGCTGGGATTTGTTGAGCCAAAGATGATATCATCGACGTAAATTTGTACAATCATAAGGTGGTTACCTTCCTTCTTACGAAAGAAGGTTGGGTCAACCGAACCATGTTTGAATTTAGACATCTTTAAAAACTTTGTTAGCGTTTCATACCAGGCCCTAGGAGCTTGTTTCAGACTGTAAACCGCCTTGTCAAGAATATAGCAGTGATTTGGGAACTTCTCATTGACAAAGCCAGGAGGTTGCTCCACGTAGACTGTTTCTTCGAGTTCTCCATTCAGAAAAACGCATTTGACATCCATTTGGTAGACCTCGAAGTTTTTGTGTGCTGCATACGCAAGAAAAATGCGAACAGATTCCAACCTTGCAACTGGAGCGAAAGTCTCTTCATAGTCAATTCCTTCCTCCTGACAGTATCCTTTCACTACCAGACGTGCTTTGTTTCGTATCACATTCCCTTCCTTGTCCATTTTGTTCCTGAATACCTATTTGAGACCAACAACGGATGCATTTTGAGGAGTTGGAATGAGGCGCCAAACTTTGTTCCTTTCGAATTCATTCAGTTTGTCTTGCATAGCTTGAACCCAATCGGAGTGATCAAGAGCAGTGTTAACTTTCTTTGGTTCAACTTTTGAAATGAAGGAATTAAACATACAGAATTCTACTTTTGAAAATAAGGAAGTTTGTTTTGCCTTAAGTTGTGATCGGGTCAGAACTTTTTCAGAAACATCACCCACAACCTGAGAGA
This sequence comes from Lactuca saligna, assembly GCF_052625555.1. Classification (NCBI taxonomy): domain Eukaryota; kingdom Viridiplantae; phylum Streptophyta; class Magnoliopsida; order Asterales; family Asteraceae; genus Lactuca; species Lactuca saligna. The sequence continues at coordinate 224,655,490 of NC_136424.1, read as the reverse complement.
CAGGATGATTTCTGGTCCATTTGACGAGAGGAGGGTAATTTGGATCATAGGATGGATCCGATTCAGCGTTTACCATCTCTTCTGGTTCGGATGACTTTCATCGTCATAAAGCATATTGGCATTCTCCCCCTCGAATGATGAGCTTTCTGGAGCAGTGGGACTTTCGGGTATAGTGAAGAGTTTGGGTGCTACTGTGCCTTCAGATGCTGTGGAGTGTTCAGGTGCTACAGTACCTTCGGGTGCTACAGTACCTTCGGGTGCTGTGGAACGTTCGGGTGCTACAGTACCTTCGGGTGTTGTGTAGCATTTGGGTGCTACAGTACCTTCGGGTGCTGCAGTACCATTGTGCTCCCCCTCGACTGAAGCGTTGGAACTGGATACTCCTTCATTCATTCGCCTTGTAGCATCTTCTACTAGTTGCTTCAAATAATCCATCTTGTTGTCTGTTGTGCTAGCTTCCGAGTTAATGGCCTTCTCTGGTTCATCAAATAACTCGACAAATTTCTCAAAGAGATTTCCAATTGATACTGTGACTTGACCTGTTTGAGGAATGATTTCACCAGTTGTGTCTACGTTGGCTTTTAGCTTTTTGACACAATTATCATCAAAGGTCACGTAATACGTCTCTTTTATTTTAGTCGAACGTTTGTTTAATACCCTGTACGCTTTAGAAGTGAGAGAATAGCCCAGAAAAATTCCTTCATCGACTTTGACATCAAACTTGTTGCGATGTTCTTTAGAGTTGAAAATGAAGCACCGGGAACCGAACACATGGAAGAATTTAACATTCGGCTTCCTGTTGTTGATGATCTCATAAGGAGTGAGCATGAATCGCTTATTGAGATATGACCTGTTCTGTGTAAAACAAGCTGCAGAGATAGCATCAGCCCAGAAATATAAAGGTAAAGAAGCAAAACTTAGCATGGTTCGAGCTGCTTCACACAAAGATCGGTTTCGTCTCTCGACTATTCCGTTTTGTTGAGGTGTGTAGGGAGCTGAGAAGTTGTGAGTAGTTCCTCTTTCTTCCAAGAATTCTTCGAATTCTTTATTTTTGAACTCCAGCCCATTGTCGCTCCTGATGTTGCGAACGACTTTCTTCAGCTGTACTTCAACCTGCTTGATGAACATCTTTAGCTTGTGAGTCGCTCCAGATTTAAGCTTCAGAAAGAACACCCATGTAAAACGCGAAAAGTCATCAACAATAACAAGAATATACTTGCTACCGCCGATGCTTTCGATTGATGATGGACCACACAAGTCAATGTGAAGTAACTCTAGTGGTTCAACAACTTTTGTGTTTATGATTGATGGATGACTTTGACGACTCTGCTTCCCCATTTCACATGCCGCACACAAATGTTCTCTATCGTACTTGAGCAATGGAAGACCACAAACATGACCTCCAGTGACAAGTTTGTTGATATCCTTAAAGTTGAGATGAGAAAGCCTTCGGTGCCACAGCCAGCTTTCGTCAGATTGTGCTTTTGATAACAACTAGATTGCTGGATTCCATTTGATGGGTTTGAGGTTTAGGGGAAACATTTCACCTTTGCGCTCTGATTTGAGAATAACTCTGTTCGTTTGCTTCTCAATTATTTATGAACCCTCATCATCGAATGAGACCTTGAGACCGGTACCTCCAACAAGCTGAGATACACTGATGAGATTATGTTGTAGTCCTTCTACGTATGCAACCTTCCTGATCGTGAAATCACCGTTTGTAATCATTCCATAGCCTTTTATGGTTCCGAAGGAGTTGTTCCCGAACTTGACATTTCCACCGTTTGAAAGAGATCTGAATTCCCGTAGCTCTTCCTTCCTTCCTATCATGTGACGTGAGCAGCCACTGTCAATATACCATTCTTCGTCAAACTGCTCGTCACTGATAACCTGCACAAATTAAGCAGATTTAGGAACCCAAAGTTTCTTGGGTCCACGTGAGCCTTTCACAGAAACAGGAGTAGTAAGAGAGATGTCAACAAAGTATGTTCTTTTTATTAACGTTGTTTCATCTTTCTTTTTGATGGTGAAAACTTTAATTTTATTGGGATTTGATGCTTTTGGTTTGGACTCGGATTTAACTGACGAAACCTTTGATTTCCCTTTCGGGTCAGTTGAAGATTTAGGTTTTTGAGTTCGAGCAGAATTGGATTTTGAATGGGGTTGAGAAGAAGGATGAGCGAAAGAATTAGAAGGGTTAGAATGAGAGAATTTAGACTAATATGATTTCTTGACTTGATATTCTAGGTGACCCTTTCGGTTTTGATTATCAGTGGGACCGAACCTAGAATTTTGGTCTCTTTTGCTCTCTGAACCGAACCTCTGCTTTCGGTTGACACTGTTCTCTGAACCGAACCTCTGCTTTCGGTTGACATTGTTCTCTGAACTGAACTTCTGCTTTCGGTTGATGTTTCTCTCTTGTGGTCTTACAGTATTTTTCTTTGACTTTAAATTTCTGTCACGATATGAGAAATAGGCATTTTGAGACTGCCAAAACTGTTTTCTTTCAGAAAGATTCTTCTTGTATCTCTGATTCCTTTGTTGTTTTTGGTTTCTCATCTTCTTCGGCTGATGATGGATGTTCGCCTTTTGTTTTTGCTTTGTGTCAACAGGTCCACTTTGAACTGATGAAGATTCACTTGAATCCGCTTTTTCTTTAGGGACATCTTTTGTACCACTAGTACTTGGTACGTCAAAGTTATCAGGCTTGTTCAGTGGCTCTGGAATATATCTTCCTTTTGTTTTCCAGGATGTTCGCTCTGATAGGCCAACTGTTTCATCAGCATTGTCGATAGGGGCAGACCAGAAGAACTCATCACAACCATCAGCATTATCTTCGTTTACAATGGCTATGAGTTTGGCTGTTTAATGTTCGGTTACACCTGTGACCTTATACACCTGATTTGGTGTTGTCCTTACCTTTTGGTAAACAATAGCCTTTTCTTCAAGGTTCGGGAACTTTTGTTGGGACAAGCGAGCAAACTCCACAGAATTTTCAAAGATGAGATTTTTGTGGTTTTCGGGTTCGCTCTTGACAAACTCAGAACAGTCAACTTCATCCTCTACAGAAATTTCACTCATATCATCATCCTCATTAAGCTCAGATGCATTTTCAACATTAATTTTATTTTCTGAGCTCAAATTGGCATTCAATGAGTCAAACTTTTGTATGGTTTTGATCCTTAGATTCAATTTATCATTTTCATCCAAAAGGTTTTTCAGCATGTCCTTATGGTCCTTGGACTTAATGAAAGATTCAATTTTGTCTAGACCATACATATATGTCGGATTAACATCCTCAGACGAAATCACACTTTCACAATTGTATACTTCAGCGTCGATTTCATTCTCCTTAAACTCAAGGAAGGGCAAAATCATACGATGAATTTTCTGCCCTATTTCACAGTTTAAATGAAGTTGAGTAATATTATTGTAAAGATGCTTAGCAATCAAACAAAAAACATTTCGCTGTTTTAAAAGTTTTAAATTGTCTCTTTGCAAATAAATGTTTTCATCCTTGGTTTTGATTAACTCCGACTCCTTCAGTTCGATCCACATCCTCCGTTCCTCACTCTTCGAAGACACCCTGCTTATTTGGTCAGTTAGGTTAGAATTGGTGACTCGAGTTTGAGTTAAACTGCTATCTAGATGAGAAATTCTTGAATTAACATTTTTTAATTCTTTTTCATATGAGCATTGTGGGACTTTGAATGAAACAAAAACGGATTGTACCTTCTTGATCAGTTCATCAAGTTCATTGAATTGCACACTGAGCAGTTTTGCTGTAAAGCACATGTCCTGTTGCTCCTTCGTGTCTTCATTCCCACCATCTGTGTTGTATCCCCTCATCTGAGATACATCCGACACCATCAAGCATTTTCCATCGCTATCTTTCTCTTTCGCCACATAAGCCTTTCCATGAGAAGGCCTCCTTACTTCATCATCTTCGGAGTCGGATGACCAGACCTCCACTCCTCCGAACTCATCATTCGCTACCGAACCCTGCACAATTAAAGCATTCATAGAAGGGTTAGCAGTAGATTTCTTCTTCCTGATCTCATCCAGCTTTTTCAGCAACAAAGCTTCTTCATCTTTTTCCTCATCCTTTTCTGCCATTTTCTTAAGGACACAATCTTTTGCATAGTGATTCTTTCCTCCATAGTAATAGCAGCTCACTCCCTAATCTCCTTCAGCTTTCGGTTCCTTCTTTGATTCTTCTGCCTTTGGTTCGTCTTTGACCTTTTCATAACTATAACTTCCCTACCAATTTCGGTTCTTATTGGTTAGAAATCTTTTCTTGATGAACCTCTTGGGGTTTGATACCATCATAGCATAGTCTTCAGAAGTAAGATCATAGTCCTCTATGTTGAGGTCTTCATCTTCCATAACCGCTTTACTTTTGGATAGTAGGGCCAATGAACCCAGTCTTGAAACTACATTTTTCTCCTGTAGTACGATCTTTTCTTGAGATTTCAGAATGCCTACGAGTTTCGCTAGAGAATAAGATTTGAATTGCTCATGCGCTTTAACTGTGGACACTACAGCTCTCCACTCAGATCTGAGGCCGTTCAAAAACGTAACCTTCTGCTCAATTAGCTTCCTTTCAATATCATGTTTAATCATCTTGCTAAGAAGATGATTGAAGCGATCGAACGTTTGAGTCACGGTTTCTTTGGCTCCTTGCTTGAATTCACCAAACTCGGACAAGAGTAAGGTTTGAATGGAGTGTTCAAGATCTTCGTCCATAGAATACAATTCTCGAAGCCTGTCCGATATTTCTTTGGCAGTAGTACATGAACTCACCAGCCTGAAAGTGTCAGATTGAAGAGTGAATCTGATTAATCTCAATGCTTTAATATTCCACTAAAATTTATCTTTTTCGTCTCGAGCAATATCTTTAACATCTTTCAAAAGATCATTATACTCCTTTTAAGTTTTAATAATCCTTGAAGTTGCAGAATGAGCGAAGGGTCTCGATATGATTGCTTCCCAGATGAGGTATCCATTGTCCTCAGATCCTATAACATAATCTTCAAAGTGATGTGCCCAGACTTCATGATCTTGGGTGTAAAGGATGGGAATCTTCGTTGTTGATCCAATGCTGTTCAAGATATTAATGGGATTAGATGGCGACTCGTCCATGCTTGATCGAATAACCTGTTTGAAAGATCAGACTTGTAATATATAATATTAGGGCAAAACGAATAAGTAATGAGATACGTCAATTATGGAGTGACGGCTCAATAAATATTAGTTAATGCAGAATAAACCCTAATAGCTTCTTTCACAGAAGAGATGTGTATGAATTACACAACCTCCTGCTCTGATACCAATTGATGAGTTATAAACACTCTTTGATCGATTAGATCTTTGCAACAGGTAGATAAAGAAAGTAAAACAATGAAACAATAATCAAGAATGGATTTGAATGTGTTGAATGATTAGAACATTCAATCCTCAGCAGAGCTCGATAAAGAACTTCCGCTGTAGAGGATTCTAGGGTTACAAAAAGAGATCTTCTAAAATTACACGTAAAAACCCCGATCTATCAGTTATGAAAAAGATGCATGCAAGCATCTATTAATACACAAACCCTAGAAAATAAGATACGGATGGACAGGCCCATGCCATATACAAGATGGGCTAGGAAGCGAGCCCAAGACGCAACACCAAGTACCCAACAGTAAGTGTAGGAGGAACATTGGTATGAGTGCAACGATGGGAATTCTATGTGATACAAGTGTAGGAAGTTGAGGCATTTAAGCCAATATTGAAAGGAGCCTTTGAAACTGTGCTTCAGATGCAATCAGTTTAGTCACAACAGGTTGGAATGCCTGAATAGGACTGGCTAGTAGTTTATGGCTCCTTCATATGTCACATTAGGGAACACTAATGTTAGGAATAAAAAGACCTAAGAGTTAAGGGCTCAAGGTAGGGCATATTAGCTTACGACCGTAGGGTTTATCACCGAGATGTCATGATATGTATATACTATCCCATACTCTCCATGTATTAATTAAAATGGCGTGCTTAATTATGTGTTAGCATGTAATTTTTTGTGAATTTTATGTTTTATCTTATGCTTTTCAAATCAAGATTGAGCCGATTGTTTGTGCCTCTTTCTTTTAGCAACAATTTTACCATTACTTTTAGGGTGCTTAACTCGCCAATGTTAGTTGAGATTGCCGATGATAGACTAGTTGGTGCATTTAATGTTTTTAGAGATTACACTTTTGATATTTATTGTGAGAGATTTACAATTGACCTCATCCTGATTCCTATGGATAAGATCAATGTCATTTTGGGTATATATTGGTTAGATCGATATCATGCATTGATTAATTGTAGACATAAACTATTTTAAGCTTAAACCCTAAGTAGGGGAGAACTAGTTATCCATGGAGACAAGTGGAAGGGAAACCTGATGGGTTTTGTATACTACAACATTCTATGGTGCACATACAACCCTAAATACCTTGGATCTATGTTTTCACAAATTACACATGCAAATGGTTTCCAATGCATTAAACCTATAACTAGCATGCATTTGACATAAATCATATAAGATACTAGTTAGGATAACATACCTTTTATGTAGCTTGAAGTCTTGATGTATTTGGTCTTAAGAGATTAGCCCCAATAGTGTGGAAGCGTTAAATGAAGTCACAACACATCATGGACAAAGGATGAAACTTGAGAGAGAATTCATACACACCAAAACCATCCATATCCTCCAAGAATACATTAGTGGTGATTTTGGCTATGAAGTAACATATTTATATGTGGAATTCCAAAGGTCATGGGTTAACCCAAACCCATACCCATGGGTGTTATGATCCATGGTTCATGTGGCCAAACTCTTTATGTATCCATACACAAACTTGGTCCAACATGGAACATAAGCCCAACACATATAAATATAACTACTTACGATAATTAGTCCCCAAAGATTTAATTAGTCTCTTTATGTCACACCCCGAAAACCGAAGGCGGAATCATTTCCGGGGTTGACTCCACATTGAGTATCAAATCTAATGCACATAGTAAGTAAAGTAAAACAACCATTACATTACATAATAAAAGTTTTACAGTTGTTCAAAAGTAAAGTTTATACAGTTGTGATACATAGTATATATAGACAAAATGAAACGGATCTTCATGTACTCCGTCTTCGAGCAAAAGGATCTTCGGGTACCTGTTCTAACGTCGACCTGAGAACACAAGCGGTTTGAAAATCAGCATAAAGCTGGTGAGTTCATAAGCGGTTTTGTTTTATGAAAATGTATCGATTTCCTTTCTGTATCTGAAATGTTATGTTCACCAAGAACATCCCGTATTTTCTTAACGTTGGTTATTGTTTCAAAAATGTAAAGTATAGTAAGTTTGTACACTGAAAATATGTTTATTCATATGAAAATGTATAGTTGGTTATCTGACTGGTTGAACTGTTCTGTTTACTTATCATGTGTTACCAGGAAAGTCCCATACTTTCCTTATTGTATGTTACAAATTGTAAAAGATGTAATGTTATCTAGTTTGTTACTCTTTCTAGTTATGTAAATGTTACCCAGGAAAGCCCCATGCTTTCCTGCATGTATGTATCTAATGTAAACGATGTTAAAGATGTAAAAGATGTAATCGTGATTAGGTTCTATGTTTTCTCCAGGAAAGTCCCGTACCTTCCTGAATGTTGGTTACAGTAAGTAAAAGATGTAAAAGATGTCAAAGTTGTAAACGATGTATAAAATAATCCATTATTACTGTAAGTAAATCTCTGTTATCCTAATTGCGAGTTCCATAACCATACAATAGACTGAAACCTGGCAATAAGTAGTCCACATGTGGCAATAAGTCGTCCACATACTTATGACTTTCGTCACCCTTGAACCATTTTGGTTCGGCTGTAGCTAGCAGCCAGGTGTGGGGTAGTCAGCCCCGTATAGATCTATACACTCAAGTCATGCTCTCTAAATACTAGAGATTCTGGTTATGGATGTAGTCCTCCACTCGCGTAATCTGGGTGGAGTGTTCTCCGAGGACGTGTCTCCAATCATACAGGAATAACAAATTTACTAGTAATAATATGATAGTCCTCCACTCGTATATGTGTGGGGAGTGTTACCGAGGACAAAACAGTGTACAGGTATTATGTTCAAATGTTTTAACGTCGTGCTTTTAACTGATAAAATGTGGAAAACCATATGTGAAATACATGTAAAACATACTAGTTTAAAGACTTATTTCACAAATATATGTTACGTGATCTGTATGTTCGATCTGTTATCAGTTATAATATCAGTTATAAAAGCATAAGAATATGAAACACACATTTGAAAACATGTTTTGAGTACAAGAATTCCCTTGTACTTTGCTTGTCTTCCCCCCTGAAAACAGTGGAAAACAGTGAAAAAAGGGTAGGGGTATGAACTCATCGGACTCGGAAACGTGTCGGTTTTGAATGCTATACGTTGGTTCGGGGTTTGATTACTCGCGATGATCCTATGTAAAATGATATAATGTCCATATATTTACAATTAGAGATACATTCACTAATCATATGGGACATTACACTCCAATGAGGTTAAACACCTCAAAACGAGCGTTCGGAGTGACCTGGGTGACATCTTCGGACTTGTAATGGCACTAGGGACTTGGGACTTGAGTTTACTCCCCAAGAGTAAACATTTTAAAGATTTTACAACCATAAAACACACACATACATGAGTTTACGTCCGTAAACTCATGTGGGTGTGGTTTTGATGGTTTAAAGGCTCAAATGGACATAGGGGTTGCTAGAATGGATTATCTAAATTGCCTTTGAACACTTGGAATGAATTTAACTCATCAAAATGATTATTTTTATGGGAGTTTACGGCCTAATATAGGCTCCTGGCCGTAAACTCCTTAATCTTAATGAAAATGGTGTTAAATGTTGTTAAAACAAATCACAAGTGATTAATAGGATTATTCCAAGGCCCAACATGAGTTTTATGGGACATTTGAGGGGTGTTATGGAGTTTACGGCCCATGAGACCCTCCTCATGGCCGTAAACTCTTATATAGGGTCATACAAATTGTTTCAAGGTCTAAAACTTGCATAGAAGGACTTCTAAAATTCATCTAGAGGCTTTAGGGGTGTTTAGTTTGCATTCTAACACCAAAAATCTTGGAGTTTACGGCCCAAGAACAAGCCTTGGCCGTAAACTCTTATAAATCCCACAAATAGGCCCTTAAAGTATTTTTGGTTGGTCCCTTGATTTATTCCAAGGCTTTTGGTGGTGTTGGATGGCTTTCTAACACCTTAGAATTGGATTTATGTCAAATTTTGGGGAGTTTACGGCCCAAGCACATTCCTTGGCCGTAAAATCACATAAGTCTCCCAAAATTCATGTTTCAAGTGTCCAAATTTTTAAACCAAAGTCCTATAATTCATATCTAAGCCATAGGAGTGATTTGGAAAGGTTTTAGGGCATGAAAAACCCCTTTTACATGAGTTTACGGCCTAAGCTTATGCCTTGGCCGTAAACTTCTTCAAATGGCTCAAAATCAAAGTTTCAAATGTTCTAAGTCCATATCTTGAAGTCCCATAGCCATATCTAAAGTCCAATTGAGTTTAGGAAGGAGTTTAAGGGCTTAAAACCCCATTTAATGGAGTTTACGGCCCAAGCTTGTTCCTTGGCCGTAAACTCAAGTTCTTGGTCCCAAAACTCAATTAATTCATCAATTTGAAGGCTAAAGGTGTTGAATAACATGTTAGGGAGGTTACCTTAAAGATTTGAAGCCTTAAACTTGAGATTTGGATCTTAATTCTAGCTTGAGGAGAGAGGTTGTAAGAGTTTAGTGAGGGATTGGCCAAAGGCTTCAAATGAAGTCTTAAACACGTTTATATAGTTTTTAAGTTTTGGACATGGTGGAATTCTACCCGATACCGGTGTTAGACGAGGCTTTTGGTCGTACCCGATTTAGTTACCGTAACCCGATACGGTAAATTTCTAGAAATATTCCGATCACTAAAGTTGGGTGCTAAAATGATTTCTAAATGTATTAAGACACCCATTAAGTCATTTTAAATGTGTACTAAATAATGACTTAATTAAACGGAAGATCGGAAATCGAAATGGAAACGACGATTGGTTGCGCGAATTGTACTACAAAAAAGTTACAGTAAAATGATACGGAAATTTCGGGTTGTTACATTATCCCCCCCGTTAAAGGGAATTTCGTCCCGAAATTCAAGTTTAGAACATAAGACGAGATACAAATCATGGATAAGAAAAGAGTTGTAGATACTTCTGTTTTATTGAATCTTCCCGTTCCCAAGTGAATTCCGGTCCCCGCTTGGCATTCCAGCGAACCTTCACTAACGGGATGCGACTTTGTTTTGTACGTTTGACTTCTCGATCCATGATTTCGATCGATTCCTCTACAAAGTTGAGGTTTTCATTGATCTCGATCTCGTCTAAGGAAATTGTTAGGGTTTCATCGAATAGGCACTTTTTGAGATTTGAAACATGGAAGACATGATGAATGTTACTGAGTTCGTGAGGTAAATGAAGTTTATAGGCAACTGGACCGATCCTGGAGAGGATCTCAAAGGGTCCAATGTACCTCGGATTAAGTTTCCCACATTTACCAAAGCGTACAGTGCCTTTCTAGGGCGAGACTTTTAACAGGACACGGTCTCCAACCTGGAATTCTAGTGGTTTCCGACGATTATCAGCGTAACTCTTTTGACGATCACGTGAGGCTTTCAGTCGGTTACGGATTTGAATGATCTTTTCGGTGGTTTTGCGGATGATTTCAGGACCAGTGAGAGCACTGTCGGGGATTCGACTCCTGGCTAACTGTGTATCCCCCACCTCGGCCCAGCACAGAGGGGATCTGCACTTACGACCGTATAGGGTTTCGAACGGAGCAGCCCTAATGCTGGTGTGGTAACTGTTGTTGTACGAGAACTCGATCAAGGATAGATGTGTATCCCACGACTTTCCAAAGTCAATGATACATGCCCGAAGCATGTCCTCTAGGGTTTGGATTGTTCTCTCACTCTGTCCATCGGTCTGAGGATGATACGCCGTGCTCATATCTAGTTTGGTTCCAAGGGCTTTCTGAAGGGATTGCCAGAATCTGGAGGTAAACCTACTATCTCGATCAGAGATAATGGATACAGGTACACCGTGTAGACGTACTACCTCCTGGATGTAGATTCGCGCGAGTCTCTCCATCTTGTATGATTCTTTGATCGGGATGAAGTGAGCGGATTTTGTCAAACGATCGACAATTACCCAAATGGTATCGTACCCACTAGAACACTTGGGTAGTTTGGTGATGAAGTCCATGCTAATCATCTCCCATTTCCACTCGGGAATCTCGGGTTGTTGGAGTAGACCTGAAGGCTTCTGATGTTCGACTTTGACTTTGGCGCGAGTCAGACACTTGCCCACAAATGTAGCTATCTCAGCTTTCATGTTTGGCCACCAGTATTGTTTCTTAAGATCCAGGTACATCTTGTCCGAACCCGGGTGAACAGAGTATTTGGTTCTGTGTGCTTCCTTCATGACTATTTCCCTGAATCCACCGGATTTGGGAATCCAGATTCGATTCATGAAACAGTGAACTCCGTCACCTCTGATCTCAAGTTTCTTTTCCATCCCTCTCAAGGTTTCATCTGACACGTTCTCGGGTTTGAGGGCTATATCCTGAGCTTCTCGGATTTCCATGGGTAAGTTGGAATGGATGGTCATCGTCTGGTTCCTCACTTTTTGGCCTGCACTATCCTTTCGGCTAAGGGCATCTGCTACCACATTGGCTTTGCCGGGGTGGTAACGGATTTCACACTCATAATCACTGAGTAATTCTACCCATCGCCGTTGCCTCATGTTTAAGTCTTTTTGATTAAAGATGTGTTGCAAACTCTTGTGATCAGTGAAGATCGTGCATTTGGTTCCGTAGAGATAATGTCTCCAAATCTTCAATGCGAAGATTACTGCTCCTAGTTCCAAGTCATGTGTGGTATAGTTGACCTCGTGTGCTTTCAGCTGTCTAGAGGCATAGGCAATCACCTTTCCTCTTTGCATAAGCACACAGCCTAAACCTTGATTAGACGCATCACAGAAGACAACGAAATCTTCTGTCCCTTCGGGTAAAGACAGAACAGGCGCGCTGCATAAGGCTTTCTTTAATGTTTGGAATGCGGTTTCTTGTTTATCACTCCAACAAAAGGGTACACCTTTCTGGGTTAGAGTGGTTAAAGGTTTGGCGATTTTGGAAAAGTTCTGAATGAATCGTCGATAGTAGCCGGCGAGACCCAAGAATTGACGAATTTCTGTGGGTGTTTTCGGTACCGACCAACTCTCTATCGCTTTAATCTTGGAAGGATCTACATGAATACCTTCCTCGCTTACCACGTGACCGAGGAAAGTTACCTTCCGTATCCAGAATTCACATTTGGAAAATTTCGCGTATAGCTTTTCGGATCTAAGGTTTTCCAACACTAGCCTCAAGTGTTGCTTGTGGTCTTCCTCGCTTCGGGAGTAAACGAGAATGTTGTCAATGAACATGATGATGAATTTTTCTAAGAAGGGACGGCACACCCGGTTCATCAGGTCCATGAACACAGCCGGTGCATTGGTTAGACCGAAGGGCATCACTACGAATTCGTAGTGTCCATACCGAGTCCTAAACGCTATCTTGGGAACATCATTCTCCTGGACTCGTAACTGGTGGTACCCTGACCGAAGGTCTATCTTAGAAAAGTAGCTGGCTCCCTGGAGTTGATCGAAGAGGTCGTCTTTTCTTGGAAGAGGATATCGGTTCTTGACGGTTAACTTGTTCAGTTCACAATAGTCGATACACATCCGAAAGGATCCATCTTTCTTTTTGACAAACAGAATCGGAGCTCCCTAGGGTGAGGAACTCGGTCTAATGAATCCTTTACTGAGCAACTCATTGAGTTGACTGGATAACTCCTGCATTTCTGCCGGAGCTAAGCGATACGGAGATTTTGATACGGGAGTAGCTCCAGGAATCAGGTCAATACGGAACTCGACCTGTCGTTCGGGAGGAATTCCTGGAAGTTCTTCGGGAAACACATCGGGAAAATCACAGACTTCGGGGATGCTTGCGAGGTCTTTAACTTCTTCTTTCTCGTTGATCACATGAGCTAAGAATGCAACACACTCCTTTCGAAGGAGCTTTCGAGCTTTGATGCAAGAAATGATATGAAGGTTGGAACTGGGTTTGTCGCCATAGATTACGAGAGTTTGATCCGAAGGAATATTGAGACGGATAGCTTTTTCGTAACAGAGAATGTCAGCATGATTGGGACTCAACCAATCCATGCCAATGATAACATCAAAGCTCTTAATGGAAACGGGCATGAGATCTATAGGAAATGAGTGATCATTTAGGGTAATCGTACAACCTATGAATACATCGTTAGCGTTTTCTTTCTCACCGTTAGCCATCTCGACAGTAAACGTTTCAGTTAGTGGTTGAGGATTTGGTTTTAGATTATGTTTGAATGCATGACTAACAAAACTCCTTTCAGCACCCGAATCGAAAAGAATACTAGCATATGAGTTGTCGAGAAGGAACGTACCCGAAACAACAGTGGGATCAGCAACTGCTTCCTCCCGTCCCATGGTTAGAACCCTTCCAGTGTTATCGGCAGTTGACTTCTTGGGACAGTTCCTTTTAAAGTGCCCAACTTCTCCACAATTGTAGCAGGCTTGACTAACACCTGCTCCCGATGATTGGTTGGCGGATTGGGTAGGAGTTCTGCAGTATCGAACTGTGTGCCCTTTCTTACCACAGTTGGTGCAAGACAATTCTCGACAGGGACCAGGATGATGATGGTATTTACACTTGTCACACAGAGGGAGGTTACCAGCATATTTACTGGTAGGAGTTGAGGCTGTGGATCCCATGGCAGAAACAGCAGCAACAGGAGTAGTAGTAGCAGCATGGACTGCTATCGTCTGTTGTTTCTTGGATGATCCTTGAGAATATTGACCCTTCTTCTTCTTCTAGAATTTCCTCTTTTCACCACTCCTTTGAGTCGGCTCAGAAGTGGCAGTGATTTCCTTAAGATCGTCGCTGTGATCAATTAGAATTTGAGCTAAAGTCTTGGCACTATCATAAGTATCCGGACGAGCAGCTAAAACGTGACTCTTTATTGGTTGAGATAACCCCCAAACGAACCTTTCGATCTTTTTGTTTTCAGGAGTGACTAATCCCGGGCAGAGAAGTGCGAGATCATCAAATCGGGAAGTATATGCAGCAATGTCGGAACCTTTCATCTTCAGGTTCCAGAGCTCATGCTCTAATTTCTGCATTTCACCACGGGGGCAGTACTCGGCAATGAGAAGTTCCTTCATGGCCTCCCAGCCCATGGCATTGGCTACGGGTAAGGTCAGAGATTTGACTCGGCCATTCCACCAAGTCAAGGCTTTATCCACGAAAGTACAGGCTGCGAATTTGACTTTATCGGACTCCGCACAAGCACAGATTTCAAAGATGGACTCAATTTTCTCGAACCATCGAGATAAGGAAATGACACCTCCAGCGCCATTAAAATATGTTGGTTTCGCATTCATGAAATCCTTGTAGGAACCCCCTCTTTGGTGTCCCTGGCTACCCTCAGGGTTTTGAGATTGAGTATCACCACCTGAACCACTAGGGTTCATTTGTGACATAGCTGCTACCATCGCAGCGGTCATCATCGTCTGGAGCGATGTTAGATCGAACTGGGGAGGACGTGGCGGCGAAGAAGGATTGTCGTTGTTCTTTGAGCTAGGTCTCTTTCAGGGAGGCATCTTGATCTAATAAGATCAAGGAAAAGAGGACGGTAAGTCCTCTACATTGAATCAATAGATATGACAGTTATATGATTCGAGTAGGCGATAAAGCAGGAAAGAGTTATCGAACAGATAATTTATCGCTAAGAGTAATCACAGAAAATCACTCGAATGAGGATTACTATAGAGGATCGGGATCGAGAAATACTCCCATAGTATTTCATGAATTGTTTACGATAATCATTCGATGTTGGGATATTAGGGTAAGTTTTAGGCATGCCACATACCACAGTCACTCCCAAGCACATGTTGGTCGTGTCTCGAATGAATATAGTTGGCCAGACTATATTGACCCTAGACACGACTACATAACTACCCAGGTTTAACCGTAGTACACAACACCCATTTACATATGTTCTGTTCTACTTGTGGTTACGGATGACGATGGTTCGGTATACTTATATACTTTCGAAAATACTTGTAGTTTGAAGATACTTTTAATTCAGAGCACTTAGGCCCTTTAGTGTTTATAGTTTTATACCATGTAAGGTTTGGTATACTTCATTCACTATAAACAAGGGCTCTGATACCAATCTGTCACACCCCGAAAACCGAAGGCGGAATCATTTCCGGGGTTGACTCCACGTTGAGTATCAAATCCAATGCATATAGTAAGTAAAGTAAAACAACCGTTACATTACATAATAAAAGTTTTACAGTTGTTCAAAAGTAAAGTTTGTACAGTTGTGATACATAGTATATATAGACAAAATGAAACGGATCTTCATGTACTCCGTCTTCGAGCAAAAGGATCTTCGGGTACCTGTTCTAACATCGACCTGAGAACACAACCGGTTTGAAAATCAGCATAAAGCTGGTGAGTTCATAAGCGGTTTTGTTTTATGAAAATGTATCAATTTCCTTTCTGTATCTGAAATGTTACGTTCACCAAGAAAATCCCGTATTTTCTTAACGTTGGTTATTGTTTCACAAATGTAAAATATAGTAAGTTTGTACACTGAAAATATGTTTATTCATATGAAAATGTATAGTTGGTTATCAGACTGGTTGAACTGTTCTGTTTACTTATCATGTGTTACCAGGAAAGTCCCATACTTTCCTTATTGTATGTTACAAATTGTAAAAGATGTAATGTTATCCAGTTTGTTACTCTTTCTTGTTATGTAAATGTTACCCAGGAAAGCCCCATGCTTTCCTGCATATATGTATCTAATGTAAACGATGTTAAAGATGTAAAAGATGTAATCGTGATTAGGTTCTATGTTTTCCCCAGGAAAGTCTAGTACCTTCCTGAATGTTGGTTACAGTAAGTAAAAGATGTAAAAGATGTCAAAGATGGAAACGATGTATAAAGTAATCCATTATTACTGTAAGTAAATCTCTGTTATCCTAATTGCGAGTTCCATAACCATACAATAGACTAAAACCTGTGGCAATAAGTAGTCCACATGTGGCAATAAGTCGTCCACATACTTATGACTTTCGTCACCCTTGAACCATTTCGGTTCGGCTGTAGCTAGCAGCCAGGTGTGGGGTAGTCAGCCCCGTATAGATCTATACACTCAAGTCATGCTCTCTAAATACCAGAGATTCTGGTTATGGATGTAGTCCTCCACTCGTGTAATCTGGGTGGAGTGTTCTCCGAGGACGTGTCTCCAATCATACAGGAATAACAAATTTACTAGTAATAATATGATAGTCCTCCACTCGTATATGTGTGGGGAGTGTTACCGAGGACAAAACAGTGTACAAGTATTATGTTCAAATGTTTTAACGTCGTGCTTTTAACTGATAAAATGTGGAAAACCATTTGTGAAATACATGTAAAACATACTAGTTTAAAGACTTATTTCACAAATATATGTTACGTGATCTGTATGTTCGATCTGTTATCAATTATAATATCAGTTATAAAAGCATAAGAATATGAAACACACATTTCAAAACATGTTTTAAGTACAAGAATTCCCTTGTACTTTGCTTGTGTTCCCCCCTGAAAACAGTGGAAAACAGTGAAAAAAGGGTAGGGGTATGAACTCACCGGACTCGGAAACGTGTCGGTTTTGAATGCTATACGTTGGTTCGGGGTTTGATTACTCGTGATGATCCTATGTAAAATTATATAATGTCCATATATATACAATTAGAGATACATTCACTAATCATATGGGACATTACACTCCAATGAGGTTAAACACCTCAAAACGAGCGTTCGGAGTGACCCAGGTGACATCTTCGAACTTGTAATGGCACTAGGGACTTGGGACTTGAGTTTACTCCCCAAGAGTAAACATTTTAAAGGGTTTACAACCATAAAACACACACATACATGAGTTTATGGCCGTAAACTCATGTGGGTGTGGTTTTGATGGTTTAAAGGCTCAAATGGACATAGGGGTTGCTAGAATGGATTATCTAAATTGCCTTGGAACACTTGGAATGAATTTAAATCATCAAAATGATTATTTTTATGGGAGTTTACGGCCTAATATAGGCTCCTGGCCGTAAACTCCTTAATCTTAATGAAAATGGTGTTAAATGTTGTTAAAACAAATCACATGTGATTAATAGGATTATTCCAAGGCCTAGCATGAGTTTTATGGGACATTTGAGGGGTGTTATGGAGGTTACGGCCCATGAGACCCTCCTCATGGCCGTAAACTCTTATATAGGGTCATACAAAGTGTTTCAAGGTCTAAAACTTGCATAGAAGGACTTCTAAAATTCATCTAAAGGCTTTAGGGGTTTTAGTTTGCATTCTAACACCAAAAATCTTGGAGTTTACGGCCCAAGAACAAGCCTTGGCCGTAAACTCTTATAAATCCCACAAATGATGTGTTTTAGGCCCTTAAAGTATTTTTGGTTGGTCCCTTGATTTATTCCAAGGCTTTTGGTGGTGTTGGATGGCTTTCTAACACCTTAGAATTGGATTTATGTCAAATTTTGGGGAGTTTACGGCCCAAGCACATTCCTTGGCCGTAAACTCACATAAGTCTCCCAAAATTCATGTTTCAAGTGTCCAAATGTTTAAACCAAAGTCCTATAACTCATATCTAAGCCATAGGAGTGATTTGGAAGGGTTTTAGGGCATGAAAAACCCCTTTTACATGAGTTTACGGCCTAATCTTATGCCTTGGCCGTAAACTTCTTCAAATGGCTCAAAATCAAAGTTTCAAATGTTCTAAGTCCATATCTTGAAGTCCCATAGCCATATCTAAAGTCCAATTGAGTTTACGAAGGAGTTTAAGGGCTTAAAACCCCATTTAATGGAGTTTACGGCCCGAGCTTGTTCCTTGGCCATAAACTCAAGTTCTTGGTCCCAAAACTCAATTAATTCATCAATTTGAAGGCTAAAGGTGTTAAATAACATGTTAGGGAGGTTACCTTAAAGATTTGAAGCCTTAAACTTGAGATTTGGATCTTAATTCTAGCTTGAGGAGAGAGGTTGTAAGAGTTTAGTGAGGGATTGGTCAAAGGCTTCAAATGAAGTCTTAAACACGTTTATATAGTGTTTAAGTTTTGGACACGGTGGAATTCTACCCGATACCGGTGTTAGACGAGGCTTTTGGTCGTACCCGATTTAGTTACCGTAACCCGATACGGTAAATTTCTAGAAATATTCCGATCACTAAAGTTGGGTGCTAAAATGATTTCTAAATGTATTAAGACACCCATTAAGTCATTTTAAATGTGTACTAAAGAATGACTTAATTAAATGGAAGATCGGAAATCGAAATGGAAACGACGATTGGTTGCGCGAATTGTACTACGAAAAAGTTACAGTAAAATGATACGGAAATTTCGGGTTGTTACACTTTAGATCACCAAATTAATTCCAAATTAATTTTTGATCAATACAAATTAAAACATATGATTTCATATTAATATATTATAACTTATAATATATTAATAAATCATAATTAACATCTTCTCTAAAAAGTCCATCCTAAAAAATTGTCATGATGATATGCAACCCAAATGGACCATGCTACTCTCGGGTTGAGTACATACCAATAATAGCTATGGGGTTAGACATCTAATCCAATAGTTTCCCATTTGGATAAGTCTAAAACTATTATTTCAAGTATGACTCCAAAACCCGACTAGCAATCGTAGTTGTTAAAAGCCGATGTCGAATTCTGACCTAGTCAACAAATGACATGTCTATTAGGTAAGGGATCATATATTCCTCCATTCTAGATATCATATTGATGTAGACATGGATTATAATCATTCTCTCTATCCATTTATTGTTTCCCGATTTCCGATTTATGACGACAAACTAATTGAACAAATTCAAATCAGTCCAGGCCCAGTCGAGCACTTACGTTTGTCATCACTAAATCATTGATGGGCCCAAAGATATCGCTTTTATCCCTCCAATGGTAAAAGGAATGGATAAACTTCAACTCATATGATTGTACTATCTACATGTTTAATCATACACAAAGGCACTGTGACAACCCGTAAATTATTCCGTCACTATAGCCCGTTCCGTTAATAAAACCGTTCGTATTTCCAATTTTTCCGTTGACTTTTGAATTAGGCCTTTTAAATTAAGACTTTTATTATGATCTCGTGAGTGTCCAAACACAATGAAAACACGTGAAAACATCCCAAATCTTTAATTGGAAAATTTCTAGTTTCGACCACATCGGGTTACGACAACTTAATCGGGTACGACCAAAAGCCCCGTTTAACGTCAGTATCGGGTAGAATTCCACCGAGCCCCAAACTCGAACCATATTTAAATTTGAGTGGGCTTCATTTGAAGCTTTTCCACTCTCTCTCTCTCTACTCTCTCTCTAAAAATCTCAATCTTTGATCCAAATCACCCCCTTTCAAGCTCCAAATTGGTATGTAATCCTTCCTAGCTCATAGTATAACACATTAAGCTTTAAAATTCGTGTTTAATTCATGAAATAGGACCAAGAACATGTGTTTACAGCCCAGGAACAGGCCTAGGCCGCAAACACACATAAATGGGGTTTTTGAGCCTCAAAACCCTTCCAAACCACTTTTGGAGCTTGACTTAGGGGCTTACAATACTGGACTTAGAATACCAAAACCTTATCATTTGAGGGGTAAACATGATTTTACGGCCCAAGCACATGCTTGGACCGTAAACACCATTTCTTAGGCCGTAAACAACTTTTAAGGTGTTAAAATGCCCCTTAAACACCTCCTAAGCCTTGGAATAAAGTCTAGAATCATCCACCAATGTGTTAGAGACCTTAAACATGCAAGAAACCATCCCCTAGGGATATTATGGTCGTAAACCCCCCAAGGAATGGTTCCTGGGCCGTAAACTCCTTTGTGGCGGTCAAATGGCGCCCTAACTTCCTTCCATGGCTTGTACTTTGGACTAGAAACACTTGTGGTTGACCTAGGATCACCAAAACAGAATAAGAATCGGTACATATGAGTTTACGACTATAAACTCCTAGTTTACTACCATAAACCCCTCAAATGGTCCAAATGATGATCAAGTCTCCTTCGAATGCCCTAAAACTGAGCCTAGCATCACCCCACAAGAGTTTTAAGTCCACTAAGCGTCCAAGAACACCCCCACCATCAGTTTATGGATGTAAAATCATGGGGACATGGTCTTAGGGCTGTAATCTCCATATGGAGTTTACTCTTGAAGAGCAAACTCCATATTCAAGCCATACACCCCCTTAGATGCTACCCGGGTCACTCCTAACACTTGAAATTAAGTGTTTTCGCGCCTCGAAGTGTACTATCTTATCTAATTAGTAGTTCCAAGTCTAATTAGATACATTTATGTATCTCTTTATATTACATAGGAACCTCGCGTGTTCTCAAGCCCCGAACAGACACTTAGCATCCAACCGGCACACTTCTTGACTGGTGAGTTCATAACCCTACACCTTTTTCTGTGTTTTCAATGTTTTTAGGGGGGAATACAAGAAAAAGTACAAGAATATCTTGTACTAAAACTTATTATTTCATTTGAAATGTTTCATAGTTCATATACTTTTAACACTGGAAACCGTTTTAACAAACTGTTTGACTTGCAGAGTTAGTTTTCAAACTAATTGCAAATCTTATTATATAGTGTTATATTGTATATTTTACCAATGATTTTCCACTTATTTAATGATAAATCATTAACCTAGAACTTTGGAACACGCCCTCGGTAACACTCCACAGAGATACGCGAGTGGAGGACCCCCTTTGTAACCAGAATCACAAACAGGAATTTCTGCATTATTACTTGTAAATTTGTTAATCTTAATAATTGGAGACACATCCTCTGAAACACTCCACAAAGATATGCGAGTGGAGGACCGCCCCCATAAACAGAATCTCTTGGAGGGAGAGTGTGACTTGAGTGTATAGATCTATACGGGATTGACAACCCTGAACCTAGCTGCTAGCTACAGTCGAACCGAAAGGTTCAAGGGTGACGAAAGTTATAAAATTATATTGGACTACTTATTGCCATGTCTAGTCTATCGTTTGGTTATGGAACTCGCAATTTAGATAACAGAGATTTACTTGTTGGTAATAATGGATCTAGTAAACTAATAAGCGTATGAATTAGTTTACTTCTCCTACAATAGTTTTATATACGTGTTAAAACTAACATACATTTCAAGGATAACCAGGTTTTCAGGAAACTGCACACAAACACTTTAAGTATGGATGATACTTGTATATTACATTCAGAACCAGTAACCATTACAAACTTTTAAGGAAAATAAGGGTTTTTCCTGGGATAACAAACTGTTCATAACGAGACTGTATAACAAATGGATAACTATACTTTACTTATAAGAAAATATGGGATTTTCTTGGAAAACAACTTTTTCAGAAAACCAAAGGAAACTTGTTCATTTTCATAAAACAAACCGCTTATGAACTCACCAGCTTTATGCTGATTTTCAAACTACTTGTATTCTCCGGTCCACATTAGATTGGTACCTGCGATCTTTTGGAGAAGATGGAGCGTATAGAAGTCACGTCTTTACTATTGTTCAAACTATTGTACAGATAAAACATGTATCACTTTACTTTCAAACAAATGTAAATATTCCTATGTAATGTAATGTTTTGTGTTTACTATGCTTACTATGTACATTGGTTGTGATACTATACATGATGTCATTCACCTCGGAACGTTTCGGCCATCGGTTTCGGGGTGTGATAGATTGGTATCAAAGCCCTTGTTTATAGTGAACTAAATATACCAAACTTTACATGGTATAAGACTATAATCACTAAGGGGCCGAAGTGCTCTGAACTAAAAGTATACTTTAAAATATAAGTATTTTTCAAAAATATACAAGTATACCTAGCCGCCAGAAACCGTAACTACGAGTAGAACAAAACATAAGTAAATGGGTGTTGTACGCTGCAGTTAAACCTGGGCGGTTATGTAGTCATGTCTAGGGTCAATATAGCCTGATCAACTAAATTCATTCGAGACACGGCCAACATGTGCTTGGGAGTGACTGTGGTATGTTGCATGCCTAAAACTTACCTAAGATCCAAACAATGATTCATTGTTACAGCGAAACATAAAATACCATGGGAGTATTTTAGCCACAGCCAAGTACATTGTTGAAACTCATTCCGAGTGTTGCTACTCATTCCTTCCTTAGCGATAGTTTATCTGCTTTGATAACTCTTTTCTGTTTTATCGCTTAGTAGAACTTTATATCTGTCATAAAGAGATATCTCTTGCTCCATATCTCTTGATTCAATTCAGAGGAATTATGATCCCCTCTTTCCTGGCTATTATAGATCACGATGCCTCCAAAGAAAAGACCCAACTCAAAGAACAACAATCCTCCTCCACCACCACCTCCCTCTCCATTTGATCTCGCCATGTTTCAAGCAGTTGTTAATTCTATTGTTACTGTTACCATATTACAAATGAACCTTGGTGGTTCAGGCGGGCCAGGAGGTGGTACTCAGCCTCAAAACCAAGAAAGTAGCCAGGTACACCGGAAGGAGTGTTCCTACAAGGACTTCATGAACGCGAAATCCACATCCTTCAATGGCACTGGAGGGGTCATTACCCTAACCTGATGGTTCGAGACAATCGAATCTATCTTTGAAATTTGTGCCTGTTCGGAATCCGATAAGGTGAAGTTCGCTGCCTGCACCTTCAACGATAAATCCCTAACTTGGTGGAACGGCCGAGTCAAATCCTCAACCCTACCGGTAGCCAATGCTATGGGTTGGGAGGTCATGAAGGAGCTTATGCTTGCAGAGTAATACCCTCGGGGTGAACTGCAGAAGCTGGAACATGAACTCTGAAACCTGAAGATGAAGGGTTCCAATATCGCCGCTTACACTTCAAGATTTGATGATTTGGCACTTATCTGCCCTGGAATGGTTACCCCGGAGAGTAAAAAGATTGAGAGATTTATTTGGGGGCTGACCCAGCCAACCAAGGGAAACGTTTTGGATGTGAAGCCAAACACCTACAACAGCGCCAAATGCTTAGCGCAAACCTTGATTGACCATAGTGATGACCTTGAAGAAGCGGCCACCACTCTTGAGCCGACAAAGAGGAGTGGTGAGAAAAGGAAATTCTGGAAGAAGAAGGGTCAGTCTTTCCAAGAGTCTTCAAAGAAGCAGCAAACTATGGCAGTCCACGCTACTACTACCCCTGCTGATGTTTCTGCCGTTGGATCCACAGCCCAAACACCTACCAGTAGGTATGCTGGTACCCTCCATCTATGTGACAAGTGTAACTTCCACCATAACCCCAGCCCCTACCATGACCTGTCATGCTCCAACTGCGGTAAAAATGGGCATACGATTCGATTCTTCAAAGCCCCGACCCAATCAACAAATTAATCTTCCGGAGCAGGTGTCGGTCAGGCCTGCTACGGATGTGGTGAAGTAGGGCATTTCAAGAGAAACTGCCCCAAGGAAACAACAACAGATAACACTAGGAGAGTCCAAGCTAAGGGACGAGAAGAGGTAGTTGCGGATCCCACCGTTATCTCAGGTGCGTTCCTTCTCGAAAACTCTTATGCTAGTATCCTTTTCGATTCTGGTGGTGAACGAAGTTTTGTTAGCCATTCATTCAAACATCTTATTAAACATAATCCCCAAACATTAACTAAAACATTTACCGTTGAGATGGCTAACGGTGAGAAAGAAAGCGCTTGAGACATATTCATAGGTTGTACCCTTACCCTGAATGATCATTCTTTCCCCATTTACCTAATGCTGGTTTCAATAAAGAGATTTGATGTTATCATTGGCATGGATTGGTTGAGTCCCAATCATGCAGACATGCTTTGTTATGAAAAAACCATCTGTCTCAATCTCCCCTCTAGCCAGACTCTCATGATCTACGACGTTAAACTAAGTTCCAATCTTCGTATCATTTCTTGCATCAAAGCTCAAAAGCTTCTGCAAAAGGAGTGTCATGCATTCCCAGCTCATGTAATCGACGAGAAACAGGAAGTAAAAGACCTTGAGAGCATCCCCGAAGTCTGCAACTTTCCTAATGTCTTTCCCAAAGAGCTCCTGGGAATACCTCCCGAACGTCAAGTCGAGTTTCGCACCGACCTAATTCCTGGAGCTAATCGTGTAGCCAAGTCTCCGTATCGCTTAGCTCCAACAGAAATGCAGGATTTATCCAGTCAGCTTAATGAGCTGCTTGACAAAGGGTTCATCAGACCGAGTTCCTCACCCTGGGGAGCCCTGGTGTTATTTCTGAAGAAGAAAGATGGATCCTTTCGGATGTGTATAGACTACCACGAGTTGAACAAACTGACCGTCAAAAACCGATATCCTCTTCCTTGAATAGATGACCTCTTCGATCAACTTCAGGGAGCCAGTTACATCTTAAAGATAGACGTCAGATCAGGGTACCATCAGCTTCGAGTTTACGAGAATGATGTTTCCAAGACATTATTCAGAACTCGGTATGGTCACTACGAGTTGGTAGTGATGTCCTTCGGTCTAACCAATGCAACGACTGTGTTCATGGATCTAATGAACCGGGTGTGTCGTCCTTTTCTGGACAAGTTCGTCATCATGTTCACTGACGACATACTTGTCTATTCCCGAAGCGAAGAAGATCACAAGCAACACTTAAGGTTAATGTTGGAAACACTTAGAACGGAGAAGCTGTACGCGAAATTCTCCAAATGCGAATTCTATATTCGGAAGGTAGCTTTCCTTGGTTACGTGGTAAGAGAGGAAGGTATACACGTGGACTCGTCCAAGTTCAAGACAATAGAGAATTGGTCGGCACCGAAGACACCCACAAAAATCCGTCAAGTCTTGGGTCTCGCTGGCTACTATCGCAGGTTCATCCAAAAATTTTCCTGAATTGCCAAACCCTTAACTACTCTGACACAGAAAGGTGTACCCTTTTGTTGGAGTGAAAAACAATAAACCGCATTCCAAACATTGAAACGAGCCCTGTGCAGCGCGCCTATTCTGTCCCTGCCCGAAGGAACAGAGGACTTTGTTGTTTGTTGCAATGCGTCCAATCAGGGTTTAGGGTGTGTGCTTATGCAGAGAGGAAAAGTTACTACTTATGCCTCAAGACAGCTAAAGGCACATGAAGTTAACTACACGACTCATGATCTGGAGTTAGGAGCAGTAGTCTTCACACTGAAGATTTAGAGACATTATCTTTACGGAACCAAGTGCACAATCTTCACTGGCCATAAAAGCCTACAACACATCTTCAATCAGAAAGACTTAAACATGAGGCAATGACGATGGGTAGAGCTGCTCAGTTACTACGAGTGCGAAATTTGGTACCATCCCGGCAAGGCCAATGTGGTAGCAGATGCCCTTAGCCGAAAGGAGAATTCCAGCCACAAGACAAAGACACTAACGATGACCATCCATTCTCACTTATCCGCACAAATCCGAGAAGCCCAGTTGGAAGCCCAAAAACCAGAGAACGTGTTGAACGAAGCCTTGAGAGGAATGGAGAAGAAACTTGAGATCATAGGTGAAGGAGTCTACTGTTTCATGGATAGAATCTGGAACCCAAAGTTCGGAGTTTTCAGAGACGTTATCATGAACGAAGCTCACAAGACCAAATACTCTGTTCACCCAGGTTTGGACAAGATGTACTTGGATCTCAAGAAACAATACTGGTGGCCAAACATGAAAGCCGAAATCGCAACCTTCGTGGGCAAGTGTCTGACTTGCGCCAACGTAAAGGTCGAGTATCAGAAGCCCTCAGGTCTGCTCCAGCAACCAGAGATACCTAAGTGGAAATGGTAGATGAGTACCAAGGATTTCATCACCAAGTTACCCAGATCTCCGAGTGGGTACGATACCATTTGGGTAATTGTCGACCGACTGACAAAATCCGCTCACTTCCTTCCAATTAAAGAATCATTCAAGATGGAAAGACTCACACGAATCTACATCCAAGAGATAGTCCGACTGCACGGTATGCCTATGTCCATTATCTCCGATCGAGATAGCAGGTTTACCACAACATTCTGGTAGTCCCTTCAGAAAGCTCTTGGAACCAAGTTGGACATGAGTACAACTTATCATCCTCAGACAGATGGATAGAGTGAGAGAGCTATCCAGACCCAAGAAGACATGCTGAGAGCATGTGTCATTGATTTCGGAAAGTCGTGGGACACCCATTTTCTTTTGATCGAGTTCTCATATAACAACAGCTACCACACCAGTATTAAGGTTGCACCGTTCGAAGCCCTCTACGGTCGCGAGGTAGGGGACACACAGCTAGCCAAGAGTTGAGTCCCCGAAAGTACTCTCACTGGTCCTGAAATTATCCACGAAACCATTGAGAAAATCGTCCAGATCCGAGAACGATTGAAAGCTTCACGAGACAGACAGAAGAGTTATGTTGATAAACAACGAAAACCATTAGAATTCCAGGTTAGAGATCGTGTCCTGTTGAAGGTCTCACCCTAGAAAGGAATGATACGCTTTGGAAAGCGTGGAAAACTTAACTCGAGATACATAGGACCATTCGAGATCCTCGCTAGGATCAGTCCTGTAGCCTACAGACTCCGACTACCTCAAGAACTAAGGAACATCCATCCAGTCTTCCACATCTCAACTCTTAAAAAGTGTCTATCCGATTGTCACACCCCCAAACCTGAACGGCGGAAACGTTCGGGGGCGGATGACTTCATGTGGTAGCGTAACAAGTGAATACATAGTAAAGAAAGCAATACAACCATCATATATATATATATATATATATATATATATATATATATATATATATATATATATATGTATATATATATATATATATATATATATATATATATATATAATTGAAAGTTTACATTTTTCAAATGTTTCATGTTTAAAATCAATTATAAATATGATGTCAAAATATGAGATTAAACTGGCGCCGCAGCATCCCTTCATCAAAAGCATAACGATACCTGTAGTTACTGAATCCCTGGGACATACAAGTAATTTTGAAAGAGTAGATCAGCATTTAAGCTGGTAAGTTTCATAAGTATTTAATGACAATGTTTGTATGAAACGCAATATCTTGTCCTTGTTTGTTTGTGTTTAGAAAATGTTGTACTTTCTACTAGTATAAAAGTAGTCTTCCTTCCAGACCAAAGTTTGTTTCCAAAATGTTTGTAAATGTAAATGTAACCAATATGTTTTAAAACCTCGTAAATCAATGTATTTTTAACACTATCTGTGAGCTTTATAACCATACTATTGACTCAGATTGCCTATACACAACGTTCTTCAGGCGTTGGAATGTTATGACGTTTGTCACCCGAAACGGTGGACTGTAGCTAACAGTCAGGGTGCGGGTTGTCAAGCCCGTATAGATCTATACACAAACACCATGCTCCCCATCCAAGGGATTCTGGTATATATTACAGGACTTGAAATGTGTACCCGAACGTACGTGAAGTAAATGTCTTATAGAACCGTAGTATAAAACAGATTTACGTGTTGAAATGCTCGTTTGTTATTGTACATGAAAGTGATTTCTCAAAAATCGTGTTTCTAGTATGTAAAAGTTAGCAATATCCTCATAAAGCTATACCTGTTATAGTTTTCTAAAAACGTGCCTCATTTGTTTTAGAATATCTAGAAAAGGAATCACTTGTTATGAAAGCATATATTTTTGTAGAGTCGAAGATAGACACAATATACTTTAAGTCTAAGAAAATGTTTAGTTTATACATGCACTACAACCATTCATAGTTTTAAAGATAAAATGCTATTGTAATATATTTTTGTATACGGGAGTTCCCTATAAAGTTTTATAAATCACACAAGATTTCACTTAATAAAAGTGTATAATAATCTTTATATATAACACCCGATAGTAGTCGTGTGTTTTACTTGTATTTCCCCCCATAGAAAGCATATAAAAGCGTTTAGAATATTAAAAGGGTTAATTAAGGGGTATGAACACACTTGAAAGTTTGAAGATAGCGAGATGGAAAACCGGGCAGAGTTTCGTCTTGGGAAACGAATTATTCCCGGGATTCTCGGGAATCTCGGGAGTAAAACCGACCTTCGGGACTTGCAGAAAAATGACCAGGGCTTTGGGGTAGTGTGGGCATGGAAAACGAGGTAAAATGCAAGAAAAGTGAGAGAGAATGAGCAAAACTTTCGGGAACTCTCGCATCCTATTTATAGGAGGCTGCAACCGCCTCCGTACGCGGGGCATACGTGTACGTCATGCATGACCGAGTCCTCGACTGCCTCGCACTTCGGATGGGACCGGGGGGGGGGGGGGGTGGGCTCACATAGGGGAGACGTGGATGATACGAGGCTGTGGCCTCGAGTATGCTGGGTGTACTCGTGTACGCGGGGCGTAATTGCGTGACTCAGACTTCGGATTACCGAAGTTTTCAATAAAAATTATACATAAATTAATTATCAAACTTCAAAAATTCGTATCTCCTTCTTACGAACTCCATTTTCGACGTTCTTTATATCCCCGCGAAGGTGAGACTACACTCTACAACTTTCGTTTAGATTTCATCGGCAAATTCCGAAATTATTTTTATTATTTATTTATTAAAATGACGTGATTAAGGAATTTCTCTAAAAATTCATAACTTCTTTATCTGACGTCGGTTCTTGCCAGACTTTTTACCGCTGAATAACCATTGTCGAGACCTTCGATTCTCGTTTAGGTCATTCTGGCCAAAAGTCGCTCGATCTCCGATTCGACTTTTTAGTTGTCTGTTGCTATGCCGAAATTGGAAAAATCTTAACTTCAATATACGAAGTCGGGTTTTGGGCATTCTATTTACGTACGATCCCGGTTTAATGATATAAAACATAGTAGGTAGTTAAATAGAAAATTTTCGGACATTTTATTATCAACGTTTATTTTGATTAACTCAAAAATGGTTAGAATACTTGACCTATTAGGCCATTACAAAGAGTAGAAATATCGGGTTGTCACATCATCCTCCCGTTAGAGGGAATTTCATCCTGAAATTTTAAGTAGTAAGGACACTAGTGAACATGAAAGAGATGAGGGTACTTTTGTTTCATCTAATCTTCGCGTTCCCATGTGAATTCAGGTCCCCGCTTGGCGTCCAGCGAACCTTCACGATGGGTATGCGACTTTATTTTCTTTGTTTGACCTCTCGGTCCATGATTTCCACTGGTTCTTCCACAAAGTTGAGGCCCTCGTTGATCTCGATTTCGTCGAGTCGAATAACAAGAGTCTCATCGGACACACACTTTTTAAAGTTTGAGACATGGAAGGTTGGATGTATCTTATTAAGTTCACACGGTAGGATAAGCTTGTAAGTCACAGGGCCGATTCTGGCAAGAATCTCGAAAGGCCCTATGTATCTTGGATTTACTTTCCCCCACTTTCCAAAGCGTATTAAACCCTTCTACGGTGAGACCTTTAATAAAACGTGGTCTCCTACCTGGAATTCCAAAGGTTTCCTCCTTTGGTCAGCGTAGCTTTTCTGTCGGTCACTAGAGGCTTTCAATCGTTCACAAATCTGAACGAGCTTCTCTATTGTTTCTCGTATGATTTCCGGACCGGTGAGAGTGCTTTCAGGAACTCTTCCTTTAGCTAACTGGGTATCGCCAACATTAGTCCATCACAGAGGGGATCTGCACTTTCGACCATAGAGGGCTTCGAACGGAGCAACCTTTATGCTTGTATGATAACTATTGTTGTATGAAAATTCGACAAGGGGTAAATGGATATCCCATGCATTTCCAATGTCAATCACATAGGCTCTCAACATATCTTCTAAAGTCTGTATCGTGCTCTCACTCTGCCCGTCTGTTTGTGGGTGGTAGGTTGTACTCATGTCTAGCTTAGTCCCTAAAGAACCTTGTAGTGATTGCTAGAATCTTGAAGTGAATCTACAATCTCGGTCGGAGATAATGGATATCGGAACACCATGCAGTCGTACTACTTCCCTTAAGTATGTTCTTGTAAGCTTTTCCATTTTGTCAGTCTCCTAGATGGGTAGGAAATGCGCGGATTTGGTCAATCTGTCGACGATGACCCATATGGTATCGAGTCCGCCCGTCGTCTTGGGCAACTTGGTTATGAAGTCCATAGTAATCCGCTCCCATTTCCATTCTGGTATCTCCGGTTGTTGTAGTAATCCTGAAGGTTTCTGATACTCGACCTTAACCTTAGCGCAAGTAAGGCATTTACTTACAAAGGTAGCAATTTCTGCTTTCATGTTAGGCCACCAGTACAAGTTCTTAAGATCCAGATACATCTTATCTGAACCCAGGTGAACGGAATACCTCGTGTTGTGTGCTTCAGTCATTACTATGTCTCTTAACCCACCATGTTTCAGCGTCCAGATTCGGTTCATAAGATAATATGCTCCGGCACCCTTGACTTCTATATTCTCTTCCATTCCCCGCAGGGATTCACCCGCCACATTTTCAAGTCGCAAAGCTTCCATTTGTGCCTCTTTAATTTGTGTGGATAAGTGGGAATGGATAGTCATAGTCAAAGATCTGACCCTCCGACCAGTGTATTCGTTTTGACTGAGGGCGTCAGCTACCACGTTGGCCTTGCCAGGATGATAACGAATTTCACATTCGTAGTCATTTAGTAACTCAACCCATCGTCGTTGTCGCATGTTGAGTTCCTTCTGATCAAAAATGTGTTGAAGGCTCTTGTGATCAGTGAATATAGTACTCTTTGTTCCGTATAAGTAGTGTCTCCATATCTTCAGAGCAAATACCACTGCTCCTAACTCAAGATCGTGTGTCGTATAGTTCACTTCGTGTGTCTTAAGCTGTCGGGAGGCATAAGCAATAACTTTCCCTCTTTGCATAAGAACACAACCAAGTCCTTGATTTGACGCATCGCAATACACTACGAAGTCTTCTATCCCCTCGGGGAGGGATAGTATCGGTGCGGTGCACAAGGCCTGTTTCAGTGTTTGGAACACCTTCTCTTGTTTTGCTTCCCAGTCAAAGGCCACGCCTTTCTAGGTTAATGTAGTAAGAGGTTTTGCAATGGTAGAGAAGTTCTTTATAAATCTGCGATAGTAGCCAGCGAGACCTAGAAATTGACAAATTTCTGTAGGTGTCTTTGGTGTCGACCCTCTCGATGGCCTTGATTTTGGAGGGGTCCACGTGTATCCCTTTCTCACTAACCACATGGCCCAAAAAGTCGACTCTTCGAATCCAAAATTCACATTTAGAGAACTTCGCATAGAGTTTCTCCGATCGTAGTGTTCCTAGGACTTTTGTAGGTGCTGACTATGCTCTTCCTTACTTCGGGAGTAGATTAGTATATCATCGATAAAGACGATAACGAACTGATCTAATTAGGGACGTACTCTATTCATTAGGTCCATAAATACTGCTGGTGCGTTGGTTAATCCAAATGGCATTACGACAAATTCGTAGTGTCCATAACGAGTTCGGAAAGCTGTCTTATGAATATCCCCTTCAAGTACCCATAATTGGTGATATCCGGATTGTAGATCTATCTTCGAGAAGTAGTTCGCTCCTTGAAGTTGATCAAACAAATCGTCAATGTGGGGTAGAGGATAAGGGTTCTTGACAGTAAGTTTGTTCAGCTCTGTGTAGTCGATGCACATACGGAACGATTCGTCCTTCTTCTTTACGAAAAAGACCGGTGCTCCCCAAGGTGAGAAACTTGGTCTTATGAATCCTTTTTGCAGGAGTTCATTAAGTTAACTGGAAAGTTATTCCATCTCTGCTGGTGCTAGACGATAAGGCTATTTCACTACTGGGGTAGCCCCTGGAACTAAGTAGATTCTGAATTCGACTTGGCGTTGTGGTGGTAATCCTGGTAGTTCTTATGGAAAGATATCAGGAAAGTCGCATACTTTTGGAATGTTCTTGATGTCCATTAGTTCCTGCCTTGTATCGACGATGTGCGCTAGCAATGCTCGACAATCCTTCCGTAAACACCTTCGAGCCTGGATGCACGAAATGATACGAGGGTTCGTACTTGATTTGTCGCCGTAGATCACTAATGTTTCTTTATTAGGGAGATTAAGACGAACTGCTTTTTCAAAACACATGATGTCGGCGCGAAGAAGACTTAACCAATCCATGCCGACTATGACATCGAAAATTTTAATAGGAACCGACATGAGATTGATTGGGAAAGAATGACCGTCTAAAGTTAACGTACAGTCCTTGTATATATAGTTAGTGTTTTCGGTTTTTCCATTGGCCATCTCTACAGTGAATGATTTTTCTAGTTTGCTAGGTTTAGGTTTAAGTAAGTGAATAAAGTTTTGACTCACGAAACTTCTCTCCGCTCCACTATCGAATAATATGCATGCATATGAATTATCGAGGAGGAACGTACCAGCAACCACAGTTGGGTCAGCTATAGCTTCGTCGTGGCCTATAGTCAAAATTCGTCCCACACCGCTGATGCCTACTGCCTTAGGGCAGTTCCTCCTGTAGTGGCCCACCTTGCCACAACCGTAGCAAGTCTGGCCTATACCTGCACTGGGGACTTGAGTGATCGGCCTTGCGGGCTCCTTGCAGAAACGGGCTGTGTATCCCTTTCTATTGCAGTTGGCGCACTGCATTTCCCAACAAGGTCCATGGTGGTGGTAAGTGCATCTGGTGCACTTTGGACGGTTACCTTCATAAGGCTTTGTTGGGTAGGTATTTGTAGGAGTTGTAGTAGGTACCGTGGCCGCATTCACTAAAACCAGTTGTTTCTTTGCGGGTTCTTGGGAAGACCCACCCTTCCCTTTACTCCATACTCTCTTCCTGTTGTTGTTGTTGTTGTTGTTGTTGTTGTTGTTTTTTCCTCTCTGTGGTTCTGGTGCAGAAACGGTTGAGTTCTGATGACCTCCATAGTCAATCAGAGATTGTGCCAGTTCCTTAGCACTTTCAAAGGTCAGGTTTGGAAGCTAACACGCTTGACCGTAATTGGGTCGTCAGTCCCCATATGTACCTCTCTATTTTCTTGCTCTCAAGAGCAACCATATCTGGGCAAAGGATTGCCAGTTCGCAGAATCTGTTAGTATATGTTGCGATGTCGGTACCAACCATTCCGAGAGTCCAGAGTTCATGTTCGAGCCTTTGAATCTCTCCCTATAGGCAGTATTCTCTCATCATCATGGCCTTGAGGTTCTCCCAGCTTATGGAGTTTGCCACAATTAGAGTAAGTACTTTAACGTGGCCGTTCCACCAAGTCAAAGCTTTATCAATGAGTGTGAAGGTTGCGAATTTGACCTTGTTGTGCTCGGGGAAAGAGCAGATTTCAAAGACTGATTCTGTCCTTTCAATCCACTGACTCAGAGCCATCACGCCACCCGTTCCATAAAACATATGGGGTTTGGCATTTGTAAAGTCCTTATAAGTGCATTCTCGAGGTTGCCCATGACTCTCGCCATGGTTGGATAGGTGTGTGCCAGTTCTCGAGTCATTAGTACTCGAGTTATTTAGCTGTGACATGGCAGCTGCTACCGCTGTGGTCAGTGCTGCTTGGAAAATGACAGCATCAAATTGAGGAGGTGAAGGTGAAGGTGGTGGTATCGGTGTTTCATTGATAAGGTTACGTCTTGTATTCCTGCGTGGCGGCATCTTTAACTATACGTTTAAAAGATGATGATATGGATAAGAATAAGTGACAAATGAACGTGTCTCATGAACCAAATCGCCATGGTTCAACAACAAAATGAATAGCATAGAAAAATGAAAGTTGTTTGTAAGACTGAAAGTATGAAACAAGTATTTGGTTTCTCGATGACTTTTCAAGGTTTGAACGAAATACTCAACGTAGTAATAATAGTGTCACTTATATTAATATAAAAGTTGATACAATGGTCATGAAAATTTGACCCTTATAAGGTCTCCGATTACAAAGTTCGAGAAATTTAAAGACTTTTAGCCGATGTCCTAAGTTATAACAAAATTTGAGGTTTTCGCAAGTAATACTTGCAATGCGTGTTGTGCTTGGAGCTCGATTCCACATCTGATTGCTTCGACTCCATAAGACGCCTATCAAGGGCGGCTTGTTGTTCCCTCAATTCTACGAAGGCTGCATTCGCTTGTGCTTGGAATGCATCGGCGCGAATGTGGATGTCATTCTGCAACATCTCTAGCCGGTTGATATCGGCCGTGTGGATTTGTACTTCCACGTTAACCTCTTGGATTCGGTTTGCTTGAACCCCCGATTGGTAGGACTAATTGGCGAGTTTGCCCACAATGATCGGGAGTGCCCGATCGGCTGAACCTCCATCTCGGACATCGTAGAAATCTCGGAACATGCTGTAGGGAGAGCGTATACTTTGTTGTTGGCTCCAGTGGACGAGGTGACTTCCCCAGACGGGAGTCGGTCCTTGAATGTTCCTCCTAATGGGTGGAGGGTTGACTATTTCCGGTTCTGAGTATGTCCCGGAGTCGTCCCCGCCATCCAACTCTATGGGCTCTTCGTCCTCCTCCGGATCCTCTTCAATCCATCCTCCGTTGCCTTGTTGTGGGTAGTAGGGGTCTCCATGCGGGTGAAATCTAGCCATTTGACTATACGAGAATAGGGTTATAAGAATTGAATAAAACTTGAGACATGTAATACAAATTAATCTAGTGTATGCACCAAATACTCCTATAGTATCTCAATTCTTCTGTTTGATCTTTGTGACGTTTTTGGGAAGTTTTGACTTGTTGCTCACTACGAGCGTTCCTCGATATACATTTGTCCGATTTCGGGTAAATATAGTTGATCACGCTATATTTATCCCAAATCTGATTACATATATCGAGTCTTCATCGTAGTGTCCAACTTGTCTAAATACTTGTTGTATAGTTAATAAATATTAAAATAATGTGTTGTATGCATGTATTGCACTTGAATGAACTAACATTTTTAAGTTATATGAAACGCGGCTTAGGCGTAAATAAAATCGTTTTGTTAGAGAGTATTAGTCCCTTAAGCATTTATAGTTTGTATATCTTATGTGCTTCGATATACTTAGTTCACTATAAACATTGCTCTGATACCAATCTGTTACACCCCCAAACCTGAACAGCGGAAACGTTCGGGGGCGGATGACTTCATGTGGTAGCGTAACAAGTGAATACATAGTACAGAAAGCAATACAACCATCATATATATATAATTGAAAGTTTACATTTGTCAAACGTTACATGTTTAAAATCAATTACAAATATGATGTCAAAATATAAGATTAAACTGGCGCCGCAGCATCTTTTCGTCAAAAGCATAATGATACCTGTAGTTACTGAATCCCTGGGACATACAAGTAATTTTGAAAGAGTAGATCAGCATTTAAGTTGGTGAGTTTCATAAGTATTTAATGACAATGTTTGTATGAAACGCAATATCTTGTCCATGTTTGTTTGTGTTTAGAAAATCCTGTATTTTCTACTAGTATAAAAGTAGTCTTCCTTCCAGACCGAAGTTTGTTTTCAAAATGTTTTTAAATGTAAATGTAACCAATATGTTTTAAAACCTCGTAAATCAATGTATTTTTAATACTATCTGTGAGCTTTATAACCATACTATTCACTCGGATTGCCTATACACAACGTTCTTCAGGCTTTGGAATGTTATGATGTTTGTCACCCGAAACGGTGGACTGTAGCTAACAGTCAGGGTGCGGGTTGTCAAGCCCGTATAGATCTATACACAAACACCATGCTCCCCCTCCAAGGGATTCTGGTATAGAATACAGGACTTGAAATGTGTACTCGAACGTACATGAAGTAAATGTCTCACAGCACCGTAGTATAAAACAGATTTCCATGTTGAAATGTTCGTTTGTTATTGTACATGAAAGTGATTTCTCAAAAATCGTGTTTCTAGTGTGTAAAAGTTAGCAATATCCTCATAAAGCTATACCTGTTATAGTTTTCTACAAACATGCCTCGTTTGTTTTAGAATATCTAGAAAGGGATTCACTTGTTATAAAAGCATAGATTTTTGTAGAGTCTAAGATAGACACAATATACATTAAGTCCAAGAAAATGTTTAGTTTATACATGCACTACAACCATTTATAGTTTTAAAGATAAAATGCTATTGTAATATATTTTTGTATACGGGAGTTTCCTATAAAGTTTTATAAATCACACATGATTTCACTTAACAAAACTGTATAATAATCTTTATATATAACACCCGATAGTACTCGTGTGTTTTACTTGTATTTCCCCCCCATAGAAAGAATATAAAAGCATTTAGAATATTAAAAGGGTTAATTATGGGGTATGAAATCACTTGAAAGTTTGAAGATAGCGAGATGGAAAACCGGGCAGAGTTTCATCTTGTGAAACGGATTATTCCCAGGATTCTCGGGAATCTCGGGAGTAAAACCGACCTTTGGGACTTACAGAAAAATGACCAGGGCTTCGGGGTAGTGCGGGCACGGAAAACGAGGTAAAACACAAGAAAAGTGAGAGAGAATGAGCAAAATTTCCGGGAACCCTCGCATCCTATTTATAGGAGGCTGCAACCGCCTCCGTACGCGGGGTGTACGTGTACGTCACGCATGACCGAGTCCTCGACTGCCTCGCACTTCGGAGGGGACGGGGGGTAGGCTCGCATAGGGGCGACGTGGACGATCCGAGGCCGTGACCTCGAGTACGTTGGGCGTACTCGTGTACGCGGGGCATAATTGCGTGACTCAGACTTCGGATAATACCGAAGTTTTCAATAAAAATTATATTTAAATTAATTATCAAACTTCAAATATTCGTATCTCCTTCATACGAACTCCGTTTTCGACGTTCTTTAAATCCCCGCGAAGGTGAGACTACGCTCCACAACATTCATTTAGATTCCGTCGACAAATTCTGAAATTATTTTTATTATTTATTTATTAAAATGACGTGATTAAGGAATTTCTTTAAAAATTCATAACTTCTTTATCTGACGTCGGTTCTTGCCAGACTTTTTACCACTGAATAACCATTGTCGAGACCTTCGATTCTCGTTTAGGTCATTCCGACCAAAAATCGCTCGATCTCCGATTCGAGTTTTTAGTTGTCTGTTGCTAAGCCGAAATTGGAAAAATCTTAACTTCAATATACGAAGTCGGGTTTTGGGCATTCTTTTTACGTACGATCCCGGTTTAATGATATAAAACATAGTAGGTAGTTAAATAGAAACCTTTTGGACATTTTATTATCAACGTTTATTTTGATTAACTCAAAAATGGTTAGAAAACTTGACCTATTAGGCTATTACAAAGAGTTGAAATATCGGGTTGTCACATCATCCCCCCGTTAGAGGGAATTTCATCCCGAAATTTAAAGTAGTAAGGACACTAGTGAACATGAAAGAGATGAGGGTACTTTTGTTTCATCTGATCTTCGCATTCCCATGTGAATTCAGGTCCCCGCTTGGCGTTCTAGCGAACCTTTACGATGGGTATGCGACTTTGTTTTGTTTGTTTGACCTCTCGGTCCATGATTTCCACTGGTTCTTCCACAAAGTTAAGGCTCTCGTTTATCTCAATTTCGTCGAGTGGAATAACACGAGTCTCATCGGACACACACTTTTTCAAGTTTGAGACGTGGAAGGTTGGATGTATGTTACTAAGTTCACGCGGTAGGATAAGCTTGTAAGTCACAGGGCCGATTCTGGCAAGAATCTTGAAAGGCCCTATGTATCTTGGATTTAGTTTCCCCCGCTTTCCAAAGCGTATTAAACCCTTCCACGGTGAGACCTTTAATAAAACGTGGTCTCCTACCTGGAATTCCAAAAGGTTTCCTACTTTGGTCAGCGTAGTTTTTCTGTCGGTCTCTAGAGGCTTTCAATCGTTCACGAATCTGAACGATCTTCTCTGTTGTTTCTCGTATGATTTCTGGACCGGTGATAGTGCTTTCAGGAACTCTTCCTTTAGCTAACTGGGTATCGCCAACATCAGTCCATCACAGAGGGGATCTGCACTTTCGACCATAGAGGGCTTCGAACGGAGCAACCTTTATGCTTGTATGATAACTATTGTTGTATGAAAATTCGACAAGTGGTAAATGGATATCCCATGCCTTTCAAAAGTCAATCACACAGGCTCTCAGCATATCTTCTAAAGTCTGTATCGTGCTCTCACTCTGCCCGTCTGTTTGTGGGTGGTAGGTTGTACTCATGTCTAGCTTAGTCCCCAAGGAACCTTGTAGTGATTGCTAGAATCTTGAAGTGAATCTACAATCTCGGTCAGAGATAATGGATATCGGAACACCATGTAGTCGCACTACTTCCCTTAAGTACGTTCTTGTAAGCTTTTCCATTTTGTCAGTCTCCTTGATGGGTAGGAAATGCGCGGATTTGGTCAATCTGTCACGATGACCCATATGGTATCGAGTCCACTCGTCGTCTTGGGCAACTTGGTTATGAAGTCTATAGTAATCTGCTCCCATTTCCATTCTGGTATCTCCGGTTGTTGTAGTAATCCTGAAGGTTTCTGATACTCGACCTTAACCTTAGCGCAAGTAAGGCATTTACTTACGAAGGTAGCAATTTCTGCTTTCATGTTAGTCCACCAGTACAAGTTCTTAAGATCCAGATACATCATATCTGAACCCGGGTGAACAGAATACCTCCTGTTGTGTGCTTCAGTCATTACTAGTTCTCTGAACCCACCATGTTTCGGCATCCAGATTCGGTTCATAAGATAATATGCTCCGCCACCCTTGACTTCTAGATTCTTATTCATTCCCCGCAGGGATTCACCCGCCACATTTTCAGGTCGCAAAGCTTCCATTTGTGCCTCTTTAATTTGTGTGGATAAGTGGGAATGGATAGTCATAGTCAGAGATCTGACCCTCCGACCAGTGTATTCCTTTCGACTGAGGGCGTCAGCTACCACGTTGGCCTTGCCAGGATGATAACGAATTTCACATTTGTAGTCATTTAGTAACTCAACCCATCATCGTTATCGCATGTCGAGTTCCTTCTGATCGAAAATGAGTTGAAGGCTCTTGTGATCAGTGAATATAGTACTCTTTGTTCCGTATAAGTAGTGTCTCCATATCTTCAGAGCAAATACCACTGCTCCTAACTCAAGAACTTGTGTCGTATAGTTCACTTCGTGTGTCTTAAGTTGTCGGGAGGCATAAGCAATAACTTTCCCTCTTTGCATAAGAACACAACCAAGTCCTTGATTTCACGCATCGCAATACACTACGAAGTCTTCTATCCCTTCGGGGAGGGATAGTATCGGTGCGGTGCACAAGGCCTGTTTCAGTGTTTGGAACGCCTTCTCTTGTTTTGTTTCCCAGTCAAAGGCCACGCCTTTCTGGGTTAATGTAGTAAGAGGTTTCGCAATGCTAGAGAAGTTCTTTATCAATCTGCGATAGTAGCTAGCGAGACCTAGAAATTGACGAATTTATGTAGGTGTCTTTGGTGCCGACCCTCTCGATGGCCTTGATTTTGGAGGGGTCCACGTGTATCCCTTTCTCGCTAACCACATGGCCCAAAAATTCGACTCTTCGAATCCAAAATTCACGTTTAGAGAACTTCACATAAAGTTTCTCCGATCGCAGTGTTTCTAGGACTTTTCGTAGGTGCTGACTATGCTCTTCCTTACTTCGGGAGTAGATATGTATATCATCGATAAAGACGATGCCGAACTGATCTAAGTAGGGACGGCATACTCTATTCATTAGGTCCATAAATACTGCTGGTGCGTTGGTTAATCCAAATGGCATTATGACAAATTCGTAGTGTCCATAACGAGTTCGGAAAGCTGTCTTAGGAATATCCCCTTCAAGTACCCATAATTGGTGATATCCGAATTGTAGATCTATCTTCGAGAAGTAGTTTGCTCCTTGAAGTTGATCAAACAAATCGTCAATGTGGGGTAGAGGATAACGGTTCTTGACAGTAAGTTTGTTCAGCTCTCTGTAGTCGATGCACATACGGAACGATCCGTCCTTCTTCTTTACGAAAAAGACCGGTGCTCCCCAAGGTGAGAAACTTGGTCTTATGAATCCTTTTTGCAGGAGTTCATTAAGTTGACTGGAAAGTTCTTGCATCTCTGCTGGTGCTAGACGATAAGGCGATTTCGCTACTGGGGTAACCCCTGGAACTAAGTCGATTCTGAATTCGACTTGGCGTTGTGGTGGTAATCCTGGTAGTTCTTCTGGAAAGATATCAGGAAAGTCGTGTACTTCTGTAATGTTCTTGATGTCCTTTAGTTCCTGGCTTGTATCGACGATGTGCACTAGGAGTGCTCGAAAATCCTTCCGTAAATACTGTCGAGCCTGGATGAACGAAATGATACGAAGGTTCGTACTTGATTGGTCGTCGTAGATCACTAATGTTTCTTTATTAGGGAGATTAAGACGAACTGCTTTTTCAAAACACATGATGTCGGCACGAAGAAGACTTAACCAATCCATGCCGACTATGACATCGAAACTTTTAATAGGAACCGACATGAGATTGATTGGGAAAGAATGACCGTCTAAAGTTAACGTATAGTCCTTGTATATGTAGTTAGTGTTTTCGGTTTTTCCGTTGGCCATCTCTACAGTGAATGATTTTTCTAGTTTGCTAGGTTTAGGTTTAAGTAAGTGAATAAAGTTTTGACTCACGAAACGTCTCTCCGCTCCACTATCGAATAATATGCATGCATATGAATTATCGAGGAGGAACGTACCAGTAACCACAGTTGGGTCAGCTATAGCTTTGTCGTGGCCTATAGTCAAAATTCGTCCCACACCGCTGGTGCCTACTGCCTTAGGGCAGTTCCTCCTGTAGTGGCCCACCTTGCCACAACCGTAGCAAGTCTGGCCTATACCTGCACTGGGGACTTGAGTGATCGGCCTTGCGGTCTCCTTGCAGAAACGGGCTGTGTGTCCCTTTCTATTGCAGTTGGCGCACTGCATTTCCCAACAAGGTCCATGGTGGTGGTAAGTGCATCTGGTGCACTTTGGACGGTTACCTTCATAAGGATTTGTTGGGTAGGTATTTGTAGGAGTTGTAGTAGGTACTGTGGCCGCATTCACTAAAACCAGTTGTTTCTTTGCGGGTTCTTGGGAAGACCCACCCTTCCCTTTACTCCATACTCTCTTCCTGTTGTTGTTGTTGTTGTTGTTGTTGTTGTTGTTGTTGTTGTTGTTGTTGTTGTTGTTGTTGTTGTTTTTTCCTCTCTGTGGTTCTGGTGCAGAAACGGTTGAGTTCCGATGACCTCCGTAGTCAATCAGAGATTGTGCCAGTTCCTTAGCACTTTCAAAGCTCAGGTTTGGAAGATAACACGCTTGACCGTAATTGGGTCGTCAGTCCCCATATATACCTCTCTATTTTCTTGCTCTCAGGAGCAACCATATCTGGGCAAAGGATTGTCAGTTCGCAAAATCTGTTGGTATATGTTGCGATGTCGGTACCAACCATTCCGAGAGTCCAGAGTTCATGTTCGAGCCTTTGAATCTCTGCCCTTGGGAAGTATTCTCTCATCATCATGGCCTTGAGGTTCTCCCAGCTTATGGAGTTTGCCACAATTAGAGTAAGTACTTTAACGTGGCCGTTCCACCAAGTCAAAGCTTTATCAATGAGTGTGAAGGTTGCGAATTTGACCTTGCTGTGCTCAGGGCAAGAGCAGATTTCAAAGACTAATTCTGTCCTTTCAATCCACTGACTCAGAGCCATCACGCCACCCGTTCCGTAAAACATACGGGGTTTGGCATTTGTAAAGTCCTTATAAGTGCATTCTCGGGGTTGCCCATGACTCTCGCCATGGTTGGATAGGTGTGTGCCAATTCTCGAGTCATTAATACTCGAGTTATTTAGCTGTGACATGGCAGCTGCTACCGCTGCGGTCACTGCTGCTTGGAACATGACAACATCAAATTGAGGAGGTGAAGGTGAAGGTGGTGGTATCGGTGTTACATTGATAGGGTTACGTCTTGTATTCCTGCGTTGCGGCATCTTTAACTATACATTTAAAAGATGATGATATGGATAAGAATAAGTGACAAATGAATGTGTCTCATGAACCAAATCGTCATGGTTCAACAACAAAATGAATAGCATAGAAAAATGAAAGTTGTTTGTAAGACTGAAAGTATGAAACAAGTATTTGGTTTCTCGATGACTTTTCAAGGTTTGAACGAAATACTCAACGTAGTAATAATAGTGTCACTTATATTAATATAAAAGTTGATACAATGGTCATGAAAATTTGACCCTTATAAGGTCTCCGATTACAAAGTTCGAGAAATTTAAAGACTTTTAGCCGATGTCCTAAGTTATAACAAAATTTGAGGTTTTCACAAGTACTACTTGTGACGCGTGTTGCGCTTGGAGCTCGATTCCGCATCTGATTGCTTCGACTCCATAAGACGCCTATCAAGGGCGGCTTGGTGTTCCCATAATTATGCGAAGGCTGCATTCGCCTGTGCTTGGAATGCTTCGGCGCGAATGTGGATGTCGTTCTGCAACATCTCTAGGCGGTTGATATCGGCCATGTGGATTTGTACTTCCACGTTAACCTCTCGGATTCTGTTTGCTTGAACCCCTGATTGGTAGGACTGATTGGCGAGTTTGCCCACCATGACTGGGAGTGCCCGATCGACTGAACCTCCATCTCGGACATCGTAGAAATCTCGGCACATGTCGTAGGGAGAGCGTATACTTTGTTGTTGGCTCCAGTGGACGAGGTGACTTCCCTAGACAGGAGTCGGTCCTTGAAAGTTCCTCCTAATGGGTGGAGGGTTGACTATTTCCGGTTCTGAGTCTGTCCCGGAGTCATCCCCGCCATCCAATTCTACGGGCTCTTCGTCCTCCTCCGCATCCTCTTCAATCCATCATCCGTTGCCTTGTCGTGGGTAGTAGGGGTCTCCATGCGAGTGAAATCCAGCCATTTGACTATACGAGAATAGGATTATAAGAATTGAATAAAACTTGAGACATGTAATACAAATTAATCTAGTGTATGCACCAAATACTCCTACAGTATTTCAATTCTTCTGTTTGATCTTTGTGACGTTTTTGGTAAGTTTTGACTTGTTGCTCACTACGAGCATTCCTCGATATACATTTGTCCGATTTTGGGCAAATATAGTTGATCACGCTATATTTGTCCCAAATCTGATTACATATATCAAGTCTGAATCGTAGTGTCCAACTTGTCTAAATACTTGTTGTATAGTTAATAAATATTAAAATAATGTGTTGTATGCATGTATTGTACT
Organism: Lactuca saligna; assembly: GCF_052625555.1. Classification (NCBI taxonomy): domain Eukaryota; kingdom Viridiplantae; phylum Streptophyta; class Magnoliopsida; order Asterales; family Asteraceae; genus Lactuca; species Lactuca saligna. Next base: position 224,612,075 of record NC_136424.1, on the reverse strand, counting down.
TGAATGAACTAACATTTTTAAGTTATACGAAACGCGGCTTAGGCGTAAATAAAATCGTTTTGTCAGAGAGTATTAGTCCCTTAAGCATTTATAGTTTGTATATCTTATGTGGTTCGATATACTTAGTTCACTATAAACATTGCTCTGATACCAATCTGTCACACCCCCAAACTTGAACGGCGGAAACGTTCGGGGGCGGATGACTTCATGTGGTAGCGTAGCAAGTGAATACATAGTACAGAAAGCAATACAACCATCATATATATATAATTGAAAGGTTACATTTGTCAAACATTACATGTTTAAAATCAATTACAAATATGATGTCAAAATATGAGATTAAACTGGCGCTGCAGCATCTTTTCATCAAAAGCATAATGATACCTGTAGTTACTGAATCCCTGGGACATACAAGTAATTTCGAAAGAGTAGATTAGCATTTAAGCTGGTGACTTTCATAAGTATTTAATGACAATGTTTGAATGAAATGCAATATCTTGTCCTTGTTTGTTTGTGTTTAGAAAATCCTGTATTTTCTACTAGTATAAAAGTAGTCTTCCTTCCAGACCGAAGTTTGTTTCCAAAATGTTTGTAAATGTAAATGTAACCAATATGTTTTAAAACCTCGTAAATCAATATATTTTTAATACTATCTGTGAGCTTTATAACCATACTATTGACTCAGATTGCCTATACACAACGTTCTTCAGGCTTTGGAATGTTATGATGTTTGTCGCCCCAAACGGTGGAATGTAGCTAACAGTCAGGGCGCGGGTTGTCAAGCCCGTATAGATCTATACACAAACACCATGCTCCCCCTCCAAGGGATTCTGGTATATAATACAAGACTAGAAATGTGTACTCGAACGTACATGAAGTAAATGTCTCACAGCACCGTAGTATAAAACAAATTTACGTGTTGAAATGTTCGTTTGTTATTGTACATGAAAGTGATTTCTCAAAAATCGTGTTTATAGTATGTAAAAGTTAGCAATATCCTCATAAAGCTATACCTGTTATAGTTTTCTAAAAACGTGCCTCGTTTGTTTTAGAATATCTAGAAAAGGAATCACTAGTTATGAAAGCATAGATTTTTGTCGAGTCTAAGATAGACACAATATACTTTAAGTCTAAGAAAATGTTTAGTTTATACATGCACTACAACCATTTATAGTTTTAAAGATAAAATGCTATTGTAATATATTTTTGTATACGGGAGTTCCCTATAAAGTTTTATAAATCACACATGATTTCACATAATAAAAGTGTATAATAATCTTTATATATAACACCTGATAGTATTCGTGTGTTTTACTTGTATTTCCCCCCATAGAAAGCATATAAAAGCGTTTAGAATATTAAAAGGGTTAATTAAGGGGTATGAACTCACTTGATAGTTTGAAGATAGCGAGATGGAAAACCGGGCAGAGTTTCGTCTTGGGAAACGGATTATTCCCGGGATTCTCGGGAATCTCGGGAGTAAAACCGACCTTCAGGACTTGCAGAAAAATGACCAGGGCTTCGGGGTAGTGTGGGCACGGAAAACGAGGTAAAACGCAAGAAAAGTGAGAGAGAATGAGCAAAATTTCCGGGAACCCTCGCATCCTATTTATAGGAGGCTGGAACCGCCTCCGTACGCGGGGTGTACGCGTACGACACGCATGACCGAGTCCTCGACTACCTCGCACTTCGGATGGGACGGGGGGTAGGCTCGCATAAGGGAGATGTGGACGATCCGATGCCGTGGCCTTGAGTACGCTGGGTGTACTCGTGTACGCGGGGCGTAATTGCGTGACTCATACTTCGGATAATACCGAAGTTTTCAATAAAAAATATATATAAATTAATTATCAAACTTCAAAAATTCGTACCTCCTTCATACGAACTCCGTTTTCGACGTTCTTTATATCCCCGCGAAGGTAAGACTACGCTCTACAACTTTCGTTTAGATTCTGTCGGTAAATTCCAAAATTATTTTTATTATTTATTTATTAAAATGACGTGATTAAGGAATTTCTTTAAAAATTCATAACTTCTTTATCTGGCGTCGGTTCTTGCCAGACTTTTTACCGCTGAATAACCATTGTCGAGACCTTCGATTCTCGTTTAGGTCATTCCGGCCAAAAGTCGCACGATCTCCGATTCGAGTTTTTAGTTGTCTGTTGCTAAGCCGAAATTGGAAAAATCTTAACTTCAATATACGAAGCCGGGTTTTGGGCATTCTTTTTACGTACGATCCTGGTTTAATGATATAAAACATAGTAGGTAGTTAAATAGAAACTTTTTGGACATTTTATTATCAACGTTTATTTTGATTAACTCAAAAATGGTTAGAATACTTGACCTATTAGGCCATTACAAAGAGTTGAAATATCGGGTTGTCACACCTATGAAATCCTCGTGATCCCTCTTGACGAGTTCGAGATCAATGAAAACCTGAACTTTGTGGAAGAACCCATCGAAATCATGGATCGAGAGGTCAAGCGTACGAAACAAAGTCGCATCCCGATAGTGAAGGTTCGTTGGAATGCCAAGCGGGGACCGAATTCACTTGGGAGTGTGAAGACTCGATGAAACAGAAGTATCCGCATCTCTTTTCAATTCCATGATTTGTATATTAATTCTAAATTTCGGGACAAAATCCCCTCTAGCGTGGGGATAATGTGACAACCCGTAAATTATTTCGTCACTATAACCTGTTCTCATTAATAAAACAATTAGTATTTCTGATTTTTCCGTTGACTTTTGGATTAGGTCTTTTAAATTAAGACTTTTATTATGATCTCGTGAGTGTCCAAACACAGTGAAAAAACGTGAAAACATCCCAAATCTTTAATTGGAAAATTTCTAGTTTCAACCACGTCGGGTTACGACAACTTAATCGGGTACGACCAAAAGCCCCGTTTAACGTTTGTATTGGGTAGAGTTCCACCGAGCCCCAAACTCGAACCATATTTAAAGTTGAGTGGGCTTCGTATGAAGCTTTTCCACTCTCTCTCTCACTACTCTCTCTAAAAATCTGAATCTTTGATCCAAATCACCCCCCTTTCAAGCTCCAAATTGGTATGTAATCCTTCCTAGCTCATAGTATAACACAATTAGCTTTCAAATTCGTGTTTAATTAATGAAATAGGACCAAGAACATGTGTTTACGGCCCAGGAACAGTTCTAGGCCGAAAACACACATAAATGGGGTTTTTGAGCCTCAAAACCCTTCCGAACCACTTTTGGAGCTTAGATATGACTTAGGGGCTTACAATACTGGACTTAGAACACCAAAACCTTATCATTTGAGGGGTAAACATGATTTTACAGCCCAAGCACATGCTTGGACCGTAAACACCATTTCTTAGGACGTAAACACCTTTTAAGGTGTTAAAATGCCCCTTAAACACCTCCTAAGCCTTGGAATAAAGTGTAGAATCATCCACCAATGTGTTAGGGACCTTAAACATGCAAGAAACCATCCCCTAGGGATATTACGGTCGTAAACCCACCAAGGAATGGTTCCTGGGCCGTAAACTCCTTTGTGGTGGTCAAATGGCGCCCTAACTTCCTTCCATGGCTTGTACTTTGGACTAGAAACACTTGTGGTTGACCTAGGATCACCAAAACATAATAAGAATTGGTACATATGAGTTTACGACTATAAACTCCTAGTTTACTACCATAAACCCCTCAAATGGTCCAAATGATGATCAAGTCTCCTTCGAATGCCCTAAAACTGAGCCTAGCATCACCCCACAAGAGTTTTAAGTCCACTAAGCGTCCAAGAACACCCCCACCATCAGTTTATGGATGTAAAATCATGGGGACATTGTCTTAGGGCTGTAATCTCCATATGGAGTTTACTCTTGAAGAGCAAACTCCATATTCAGGCCATACACCCCCTTAGATGCTACCCTGGTCACTCCTAACACTTGAAATTAAGTGTTTTTGCGCCTCGGAGTGTATTGTCTTATCTAATTAGTAGTTCCAAGTCTATTTAGATACATTTATGTATCTCTTTATATTACATAGGAACCTCGTGTGTTCTCAAGCCCCGAACAGACACTTAGCATCCAACCGACACATTTCTCGACTAGTGAGTTCATACCCCTACACCTTTTTCTGTGTTTTCAATGTTTTCATGGGGGAATACAAGCAAAAGTACAAGAATATCTTGTACTAAAACTTATTATTTCATTTGAAATGTTTCATATTTCAAATACTTTTAACACTGGAAACCGTTTTAACGAACTGTTTGACTTGCAGAGTTAGTTTTCAAACTAATTGCAAATCTTATTATATAGTGTTATATTGTATATTTTACCAATGATTTTCCACTTATTTAATGTTAAATCATTAACCTAGAACTTTGGAACATATCCTCGGTAACACTCCACAGAGATACGCGAGTGGAGGACCCCCTTTGTAACTAGAATCACAAACACGAATTTCTGCATTATTACTTGTAAATTTGTTAATCTTAATAATTGGAGACACGTCCTCTGAAACACTCCACAGAGATACACGAGTGGAGGACTGCCCCCGTAACTAGAATCTCTTGGATGGAGAGCGTGACTTGAGTGTATAAATCTATACGGGATTGACAACCCCGCACCTGGCTGCTAGCTACAATGGAACCGAAAGGTTCAAGGGTGACGAAAGTCATAAAATTATATTGGACTACTTCTTGCCATGTCTAGTCTATCGTATGGTTATGGAACTCGCAATTTAGATAATAGAGATTTACTTGTTGGTAATAATGGATCTAGTAAACTAATAAGCGTATGAATTAGTTTACTTCTCCCAAAATAGTTTTATATACGTGTTAAAACTAACATACATTTCAAGGATAACCAGGTTTTCAGGAAACTTCACACAAACATTTTAAGTATGGTAGATACTTTTATATTACATTCAGAACCGACAACCACTACAAACGTTTAAGGAAAATAGGGGTTTTTCCTGGGATAACAAACTGTTCATAACGAGATTGTATAACAAACGGATGACTATACTTTACTTATAAGAAAATATGGGATTTTCTTGGGTAACAACTGTTCCAGAAAACCAAAGTAAACTTGTTCATTTTCATAATACAAACCGCTTATGAACTCACCAGCTTTATGCTGATTTTCAAAATGCTAGTATTCTCAGGTCCACATTAGACGGGTACCCGCGATCTTTTGGAGAAGATAGAGCGTATAGAAGTCATGTCTTTACTTTTATTCAAACTATTGTATAGATAAAACATGCATCACTTTACTTTCAAACAAATGTAAATATTCCTATGTAATGTAATGTTTTGTGTTTACTATGCTTACTATGTACATTAGTTGTGATACTATACATGACGTCATCCGCCCCAGAACGTTTCCGCCATCGGTTTCGGGGTGCGACAGACACTTTTATAACATCAAGTTACTGATGTGTTTTCATACAATCAATCTATAACCAACTCATAGTCAACAAATCATATCTCTAGGTTTAAAGAATATAAGATATTATGGTCTCATGGTCACTCATGATAAATACCATGAAGCGATTCAAATGAGCATGGGTTTAATCCAATACTTGAATCTCATTCTAGGAAACCTCGTGAATGTTGCAACAGCTTTCACTATGTCTAAACACTTTAGACATCTACAATCCCAATTCATGGTAGTCTTGATTCATACCTACTTCCAACGTATGATTGACCGTGGAGAGTTTGAATAACCTTGTTATTCGGGAAGTCAAAACATGCAAAGTGAAACACAAGAATAATATTAATTCTATATGGCCCCAACCACTTTTGAGAGTAAAAAAAACCTTTTATTTGAACACCATATCAATTACTCATTATTCATTGTATAATGTTTCAAATAATGAATATTAGACTTGAATCGAAACAATAGTCATGCCATGCTCAAAGCATGCACACTATGTTTGCCTAAAAAATAGATATGCTATACTCCAAGTATGCACACTATGTTTGTCTATGATCCTTACTTTGTGGAATAGATCAATTGAACATAATTCCAATGATTCTCATTTCACAATCCCATTTCCTTATTGTAAATGTACGAATTCCAAATTCCTGCTATTTACCGAAATCTGTTAGATTCTAAATTTCTATGCATTGATCCTCTTGTAATAACTATGCACATAGTGAAACGACCCAAAAATACGACCCAAAAATTTCGTTTTTCAATATAATCAAAACCATAATATGAGTATCATAACATAAAAAAAGACATACGCGATGTATCCCAAATCATAATAAAATACTGTGCGGAAAACTGTATCACACTATATCAAATCCAAAACAACTAAAACCATCCCCAGGACAAAAGCTAAGCTGTAGTGTGTGCGATGCTATCACCCCGAGCTCTTCCCTTTGCTTGCAGAAGTACCTGAAACCAAAACTGAAACTGTAAGCACGAAGCTTAGTGAGCTCCCCAAAACTACCACATACCATACAATAATATATAAACACATACTGGGCCTCGCCCACTGCATCGGGCCGAAGCCCGGAAACTGCATCGGACCGAAGTCCGGAACTGGGACCTTGTCCCCTGCATCGGACCGAAGTCCGGAACTAACTGCATCGGACCGAAGTCCGGAACTAACTGCATCGGACCAAGGTCCGGAACTAACTGCATCGGACCGAAGTCCGGAACCGACTGGGACCTTGTCCCCTGCATCGGACCGAAGTCCGGAACTGATTGACTGAACATGGCATAGCATAACACATCAACTAGAATGAACACATATACGGTATACTACATCGGGCCGTAGCCCGGAACACATAACACTAAACGCATAAAACATAGCACACAAATCCTGTTCGAGCCACGAAGGCATCAAACATACTAGCTGCTGCATCAGACCTAAATCCAGAAACTACTGCTAACTGAACGGGCCGGCATTGTGGCCTTAGACCCGTTCCTACTGGAAGGAAACTCACCTCGTAAGCTGGCTGCTGAGTGTGTGGTTCGGGAAGCTAACGGCTGCTGCTCCTGAATCTCCTCGGCTACAAGTCCATAAACACACTCAATCAAATACTAAACACTGCGCTTGGGGTAAAATGACTCTTTTACCCTTGGTCATAGTCAACTCTCTTTTGGGCTGACTCGCCGAGTTGGGCCGCCCAACTCGCCGAGTCCTACTCTCACTTCTCAGTTCTGCACGCTGCTACTCGTCGAGTGTGGCATCGACTCGACGAGTACCCTCTTGATCCAAGAACTCAGACAATCTTCATCCGACTCGTCGATCCGTATGAACAAACTCGACGACTTGTTCTTGATCTTTAAGAAGATTGCCTTGGACTCGCCGAGTTGTATGAACAACTCGCCGAGTCCCTCCATCACTGAGTCTACCCTCAACTCGCTGAGTCCACTCACTAACTCATTGGATCCACTCGACACTGATAAAAATGGAGGAATCGGGAACTCGCGACCCAACTCGCCGAGTCGTTCTTCCCGACTCGCCGAGTTGCCGCCATGCAACTGATTTTTACTCGATTTTGTTTGAATCCAACACATACAATTGATAGATCTGAGTCCAATAAGCTGATTTACCACCTAAAGTTTCCAACTTTACGTGTACAACCTCATGAATAAGCGAAATAAGGCTAAAAAATGCACAAAATGGGTAGATCTATGGTTAATATGCAAAGAAACCCCAAAAAGGCAGTAGATCTGGGCTCTACAACACCCAGTCATTCAGATCTAAAGATATCTCGACTTATTAAGGCATTCATGCAAACATAAGGCTTGGAACAAGCATCAACTAGATCTTAGAAGAGCTCTAATGGAGGTTTAAAGCATATAACAAGAGGGGAAATCCGAAAATACCTCAAATAACTCAGATTTGCCCTTGGATCTTTGCACTACAACTCTTCTCCTTGCTCCTTTCTTCTTCTCCTTCTTCACACCTTCACAAAATGGCACACAAAACACTTATAAGCTCTCAAGGTGGATTAGGGTTCTTTCTCACAGCTTTAGAGGGTGAGGGAGGCGAGAATGGGGGCTATAAGGTGACTTAAATAGTGGGCAACCCGGGGATTTAGGGTTTCACCCAGACGGATGGACTCGCCGAGTCAGGGATATGGACTCGCCGAGTCCCCGGCTCACGCGTGCTCGAAGTCGCGACCCTACTCGGCGAGTCAGGCTATGACTCGCCGAGTCCCTCTTGCAAAACTTACAACAATTACCAATGAATTAACATACCGGGAACGGGTCGTTACAATTCTCCTCCACTTGTCTCAGACTTCGTCCTCGAAGTCTGCTTCGGATGGATCTGCAAATATCTCCGGGTAGTGCTCTCTCATCTCCTCCTCAGCCTCCTATGTCCATTCCGGTGCTGCCACTGCACCTTCACTAGCTGAATTACCTTGTTCCTCAAGGTCTTGATCTTCCGTTCCAGAATCGCGACCAGCCTCTCAATATAATTCAGGCCGCTATCAACATGAATGTCCTCTAGGGGAACGACTGCTGTCTCATCCACCAAACACTTCCTTAACTGCGACACGTGGAAGGTGTTGTGTATCTGACTAAGCTCCCCGGGAAGATCCAATCGATAAGCAACCCGACCCACCCGGGCCAAAACCCTGAAAGGACCAATAAATCTGGGGTACAATTTGCCCCTTTTTCGGAACCAGATGACACCTTTCCAAGGTGAGACTTTCAGAAGAACCATATCTCCCACCTGGAACTCCAAGTCCGAACGCCTCCTGTCGGCGTAGCTCTTCTGCCGACTCTGCGCAGTCTGCAGCCTACTATGGACCTACTGGATCAACTCAGTCGTCTTGAGCACCACTTCGGTGCTCCATATGACTCGCTGACCGACCTCGCCCGAACAAATCGGGGTCCTGCACTTCCTGCCATATAACATCTCAAAAGGAGGTCGATCAATGCTCGCATGATAACTGTTGTTATACGAGAATTCCGCTAACGGAAGATACGTATCCCAACTGCCCCCAAAATCTAGAACACATGCCCTAAGCATGTCCTCAAGAGTCTGAATCGTCCTCTCGCTCTGCCCGTCAGTATGAGGGTGGAAAGCGGTGCTGAAATGGAGACGAGTACCCATCTCGTCGTGGAACCGCTTCCAGAATCTGTACGTAAAACCAACATCTCGGTCCGACACCACCGATACCGGCACTCCATGGCGTGCCACAATCTCCCGCACATAGATATCGGCTAACTTTTCCGCCGATATACTCTCCTGAATCGGAATAAAATGAGCACTCTTCGTCAACCGATCCACTACTACCCATATCGAGTCCACTCCACGTGCGGTCCTGGGGAGTTTGGTGACAAAATCCAAGGTGATATCCTCCCACTTCCACATGGGAATGTCTAACGGTTGCATCTTGCCGTGAGGTCTCTGGTGCTCCGCCTTGACCTTCCGGCAGGTCAAACATCTCTCAACATACCAAGCGACGTCCCGCTTCATGCAGGGCCACCAATAATCAGGTCGAAGATCTCGATACATCTTCATCGCTCCTGGGTGGATAGAAAATCGAGACTTATGAGCCTCGTCCATCAATACTTGCCATACCCTACCTTAGTACGGTACCCACACCCTACCATGAAGCGTCAACAAACCCCGACTGTCGTAATCAAATGAAGTTACTCGGCCCACTATCCTCTCACACTTCTGTCTCTCCTCCTTGAGGCCCTCCATCTGAGCCTCCTTGATCCGCTCCAACAACGGAGTGATCACTGTCATCCTCATACACAGATCTCTGATAGGGTCCGTCGACACCTTGCGGCTCAGGGCGTCGGCCACCACATTGGCCTTCCCTGGATGATAAAGGATCTCACAGTCATAGTCTTTCAGCACGTCCAACCATCTCCTCTGCCTCATGTTCAAACTCGGCTGATCCATAAGATATCGCAAACTCTTGTGATCCGTGTATATAGTACAGCGGACCCTATAAAGGTAATGTCTCCAAATCTTGAGGGCAAATACAACTTCCCCCAGCTCCAAGTCGTGGGTAGGATAATTAGCCTCGTGAGGCTTCAACTATCTCGAGGCATAAGCTACCACATGGCCATGCTGCATCAATACAGCTCCCATACCTGTGATCGAAGCATCACAATAGACTACGAAGTCCTCTACTCCCTCTGGCAAGGTAAGCATCGGAGCCTCGCACAACCTCTGTCTGAGAGTCTCAAACGCCGCCTGCTGCTCAGGCCCCCAACGAAAAACCACCGACTTCTTGGTTAGTCGGGTGAGCGGCACTTCTATCTTGGAGAAGTCCTGAATAAATCTCCGATAATACCCTGCCAGCCCTAGGAAGCTCCGAATCTCAGATGGAGACCTCGGGACCTCCCACTGCATCACGGCCTCAATCTTGGCCGGATCTACCAAAATACCCTTCTGGTTGACGAGATGACCAAGAAACTGCACCTCGCGCAACCAGAACTCACACTTGGAGAACATTGCGAAAAGTCTCTCCCTCCTCAAAGTCTCCAACACCTCCCGCAGGTGCTCCTCGTGCTGCCCCTGTGTCTTGGAATATACCAAGATGTCATCTATGAATACCATCACCGACCGATCCAGCATCGGTCTGCACATGCGGTTCATGAGATCCATGAACGCGGCTGGGGCATTGGTGAGCCCAAATGGCATCACCACGAACTCATAATGACCATACCGGGTCCTGAAAGCAGTCTTCTGTACATCCTCATCTCTAACCCTCATATGATGATAACCGGAGCGTAGATCGATCTTGGAGAACCAAGACGCTCCCTGAAGCTGATCAAACAAGTCATCTATCCTCGGAAGTGGGTAACGGTTCTTCACCGTTACTTTGTTCAACTCCCGATAATCAATGCACATACGATGCGACCCATCCTTCTTCCTCACAAATAAGATCGGCGCTCCCCAAGGCGAACTGCTCGGCCGAATGAAACCCTTGTCTAACAGCTCCTGAAGCTGTGTAGACAACTCCTGCATCTCAGGGGGAGTAAGTCGATACGGTGCTTTGGCTATCGGAGCCGCACCAGGAACTAGGTCGATCCTGAACTCAACGTGCCTCTCTGGAGGTATCCCCGGCAAATCCTCGGGAAACACATCCTGGTAGTCACGAACAATAGGAACATCATCAATCGTCGTCTTGCCCTTCTCCCGGGCATCCAAGACGTAAGCTGCAAAACCGGCGCAACCCTGCTGAACATAGCGCCTCGCCCTTGCGGCGGAACAAAAGGTTGGTCCTCGTTGGGGCCTCTCGCCCTGAATCACTATCTCTCCCCCACTGGGAGTGCGAACCCTCACTAGCTGAAGCTCACAATCAATCACCACCCCATTGGGGCTGAGCCAATCCATGCCCACAATAACTTTATTCCCACGCAGGGGAATAGGAACCAGGTCCACTGAAAACTGCTCATCAAATATCTGAAGGGAACACCCTCTATGTACTCTGCCGACCCTCACGGTCCTATCATCTCCTATCTCAACCTATAATGGACAATCCATCTCCCCTGGAGCTCTGCTAAATCTCTTGCTAAGCGCAAGCGATACAAATGATCGGGTAGCCCCCGAATCGAACAATACCAAAGCAGGGATGCCGTTCACCGAGAACGACCCTAAATAAAACATATCATCAAGTAATATTCAACGATATTATAACAATTAAAAGATGGAGGAAAGATACATACCCGTCACCACATCAGGAGTCGCTCGCACCTCCTCTGCTGTCATCTGAAATGCCCTGCTCTTCGCCACTGGCACATCAGATCGGCCCTGCCGGCCATCCGTAATCCTCAAGGTGGCAGGGGCAGGTGCAACCACCTTCCCTGCTGCAGCTAAACTGGGACACTGGGACTTTTTATGTCCCCTCTGATTGCACTGAAAGCAAATCAGATCTGATGCTGTAACCGTAGTAGCAGGGGCCGTACAATCCCTACTCAAATGCCCAGTCCGACCGCACTTGTAGTAGCCGGAACTCCCTGCCTTGCACGCCCCCTCGTGCAATCTCCCACACTTGCCACACCGACCGTGGCTCTGCTGACTCCTAGACCTGTGATCTGAAACCTTAGGCTTTTTTCCCACACTGCCTGAACCCGAAACCGCCTCCGGTTTCCTCTTCTTCTCCATCTGGAGATCAATCTCCCTCTCTCTAGCTCTGGCAATCATGTCGTCCAGCGTTTTACAACTGGACCGGCTCACAAACATGCGGATGTCACTCCGCAACATCTCATGATAACGGGCCTTCTTCATCTCCTCATTGGCTGCATACTGAGGAACAAGAAGGGCCCTCTCCCTGAACTTGGCGGTGATCTCCGCCACTGTCTCTGTAGTCTGGGTAAGGTCCTGAAACTCCCTAGCTAACTGTTGCACCTCAATGACCGGTGCAAACTCCGCCCTGAACCTGGTAGAGAAATCAGCCCAGGTCATGGCATCCAATGCCGCATCATCCCCGATGGCATGTCCGACCTCCTCCCACCAATCCCGTGCCCTGTCCTTCAGAAGACAGGACGCCAATCTGACCTTGTCCCCCTCGGGACACCTGCTAGTGCGGAAAGCGTTGGCCACATCCACCAACCATCTAGTACTCGCTATGGGGTCCCGCGTCCCATGATAGTCTAGAGCCCCGCATGCCCTGAACTCCCTGAACGTAAGTGTGCGCGACCCCATCACGGCCGCCATCTCAGCACGAAAAGTACTCAATCTCTCATCCATCAGCTCTAAAATACCCTCCTTGATCGAACCGAATATCACAGGAGTCTGCTCCAGTATGATGCGGGTAACCTCAGAAGAAAGGAACTCTCTAGTCTGCTCATCCATCTGCCCGACCTCCAGGCCTGATCCCGATACTGATCCCCCTCCGGCATCTGAGCTGCCGACTGCTGGTCTCGGACGCAAAACTACCATTCTGAAACATATCATAACAACATCAGAACACTGAAATATCTCAAGGGATCATGACACTGCTACTAGCTTCCTAGTCTTGTCTTGACCTTCCTTGATTCGAGTACGGATCCTCTGCTTTCAGTAGTACGGGCCCATACTACCTTCCACATCTATCCGTACTTTCCTCAAGAACTGCCTTGACTCCTCCAAGTCACTTCTACTACTGCTATTCTCTGCTACTCTCATCCTAGGCTTGCCCTAGGGAAACCTCAAGCTCAACACGACTGGTCCTCAGCTGCTGTAGGTCTCCTCATAATGCCAGTTAGCCACCACCTAAACACCATCACATGTGATAAGGATCAGATAATCGTTCAAGTAAAAGATCCGTCCCTACAACGGTTGGACTCAAACAAGAGCTGCGCAATAGGGCCAGTTCCAGCACTCTAGGATTATTCAAACCTGATCACATGTGGTGTGACGTGTTCACCTAATGGCTAACTCCCATTACTCAGAACCCCACCAAGCACGAAGCAAGCAGCATTCGGATAAGGGAAACAGACTCAGGCCAAACTATTCTCATAACAAGAAACTGCACTAGCATAGGATGCTAAGCTTCCACTAACAGGCATAACCTAATCAGGCTATCCTACTGCTGTCTACTCAGTACTAGCATGCAATACTCATAAAGCTGTAACACATAAACAGGCACATAAGGCATTCTCGTAGATCCTTAGTCCTATACTAGCATGCTGTTCTACTGAAACTGAAACTGAACAATTAACTTGTATGGGTAATCTGGGAGTACTTACTTGAGCTCGGCTGACCGTATGCACACACCTCTATCTTGTTAAAAACAATTCTTTCTTTCTAAGTACTTTAAAAATTCTTTTTGGTAAAACATTTTTATTTTACTAAAATCTTTTATTTCCCTTAGTTTGAGTTCAGACACACCCGGAAGTGTATCCGAATCCCTCAAACCAGGGCTCTGATACCAACTTGAAACGACCCAAAAATACGACCCAAAAATTTCGTTTTTCAATATAATCAAAACCATAATATGAGTATCATAACATAAAAAAAGACATACGCGATGTATCCCAAATCATAATAAAATACTGTGCGGAAAACTGTATCACACTATATCAAATCCAAAACAACTAAAACCATCCCCAGGACAAAAGCTAAGCTGTGGTGTGTGCGATGCTATCACCCCGAGCTCTTCCCTTTGCTTGCGGAAGTACCTGAAACCAAAACTGAAACTGTAAGCACGAAGCTTAGTGAGCTCCCCCAAACAACCACATACCATACAATAATATATAAACACATATTGGGCCTCACCCACTGCATCGGGTCGAAGCCCGGAAACTGCATCGGACCGAAGTCCAGGACTGACTGGGACCTTGTCCCCTGCATCGGATCGAAGTCCGGAACTAACTGCATTGGACCGAAGTCCGGAACCGACTGGGACCTTGTCCCCTGCATCGGACCGAAGTCCGGAACTAACTGCATCGGACCGAAGTCTGGAACTAACTGCATCGGACCAAGGTCCGGAACTAACTGCATCGGACCGAAGTCCGGAACTGACTGACTGAACATGGCATAGCATAACACATCAACTAGCATGAACACATATACGGCATACTACATCGGGCCGTAGCCCGGAACATATAACACTTAACGCATAAAACATAGCACACAAATCCTGTTCGAGCCACGAAGGCATCAAACATACTAGCTGCTGCATCAGACCTAAATCCAGAAACTACTGCTAACTGAACGGGCCGGCATTGTGGCCTTAGACCCGTTCCTACTGGAAGGAAACTCACCTCGTAAGCTGGCTGCTGAGTGTGTGGTTCGGGAAGCTAACGGCTGCTGCTCCTGAATCTCCTCGGCTACAAGTCCATAAACACACTCAATCAAATACTAAACACTGCGCTTGGGGTAAAATGACTCTTTTACCCTTGGTCATAGTCAACTCTCTTTTGGGCTGACTCGCCGAGTTGGGCCGCCCAACTCGCCGAGTCCTACTCTCACTTCTCAGTTCTGCACGCTGCTACTCGTCGAGTGTGGCATCGACTCGACGAGTACCCTCTTGATCCAAGAACTCAGACAATCTTCATCCGACTCGTCGAGCCGTATGAACAAACTCGACGACTTGTTCTTGATCTTTAAGAAGATTGCCTTGGACTCGCCGAGTTGTATGAACAACTCGCCGAGTCCCTCCATCACTGAGTCTACCCTCAACTCGCTGAGTCCACTCACTAACTCATTGGATCCACTTGACACTGATAAAAATGGAGGAATCGGGAACTCGCGACCCAACTCGCCGAGTCGTTCTTCCCGACTCGCCGAGTTGCCGCCATGCAACTGATTTTTACTCGATTTTGTTTGAATCCAACACATACAATTGATAGATCTGAGTCCAATAAGCTGATTTACCACGTAAAGTTTCCAACTTTACGTGTACAACCTCATGAATAAGGGAAATAAGGCTAAAAGAAGCACAAAATGGGTAGATCTATGGTTAATATGCAAAGAAACTCCAAAAAGGCAGTAGATCTGGGCTCTACAACACCCAATCATTCAGATCTAAAGATATCTCGACTTATTGAGGCATTCATGCAAACATAAGGCTTGGAACAAGCATCAACTAGATCTTAGAAGAGCTCTAATGGAGGTTTAAAGCATATAACAAGAGGGGAAATCCGAAAATACCTCAAATAACTCAGATTTGCCCTTGGATCTTTGCACTACAACTCTTCTCCTTGCTCCTTTCTTCTTCTCCTTCTTCACACCTTCACAAAATGGCACACAAAACACTTATAAGCTCTCAAGGTGGATTAGGGTTCTTTCTCACAGCTTTAGAGGGTGAGGGAGGCGAGAATGGGGGCTATAAGGTAACTTAAATAGTGGGCAACCCGGGGATTTAGGGTTTCACCCAGACGGATGGACTCGCCGAGTCAGGGATATGGACTCGCCGAGTCCCCGGCTCACGCGTGCTCGAAGTCGCGACCCTACTCGGCGAGTCAGGCTATGACTCGCCGAGTCCCTCTTGCAAAACTTACAACAATTACCAATGAATTAACATACCAGGAACAGGTCGTTACACATAGTCACAAAGACATCCCAACAGACATTACAGAGTATTCCAATGGAGATCAATTCCATAGAAATGAAGTCACAAATTCAAATTACATTCCTTTAAACATCTTTTTTGCATTAAGTTTTCTAATCTTACACATATTTAATGAATAACTTCCACCTATGAAACATTTCCATATTCCCATTCTGACTATTACTTCTAAATAAGAGTTTCCTCCTTTCAGAATATGTAAATATGGTCCTTTCCAAAAATTTACACCATACTTCCAATTGTCCATGAGCGACCAATATTTGGTAAAACTATGATTATCCTCGACAATTGCTTAATCATTTTATTCATTTGTAGTTTTGGTCCTTTTCCCTCTTAATGCCCTAGGCATTTGGAAAATTTAGAACGGATGTATATTACAGCACATATAATGGATCCTATATCCGAAGCATATGGGACACGATTCATGATTTCTCACATAAAGACATGATACTACACCAGTCTTTTGCTATAATATTTCTATTTCTATTTGCCATGTTCTCATAATTCAGATTATGAAAAGGGATGCCGTATTTATAATCGAATTTTAGAATGAAAATAATGTAATCATGACTAAATTTGATTAAAATTTCACAATCTAAGCTTTTAGAATTGGAATGAAGTATAATATTCTCTCCCTTAATTATAGCAAAACAATTATTTCAACCCCTACAACTTCACGAATTAAGACTTTTCTTTTCTATAATTAACACTTATCATAATAATCATGCTCCCACTAACATGATAACTATTATCTTACTAGCATACCTCTTATGCTCCCACTAGATTTGACATGTATCCAAAAATTAGCTGGACTTCTAGAAATCAATACTTATTGACTTTCTCACCAAACTTCAGATTTTTGATACCAGATGCTTTGATAAGACTTTATCAAAACTTCCCAAAATCATACACCTTCGCTTAGCTAGCTCACATGTGTGTCAAAACAATTATGAAGAGGGATGTTGTAATCATAATTTTTTGACCTTTTGTCATTCTCACTAGTCCATGTTAGTGTGTCGGTTAACCACACACACTCCACTAACGACTTTGAGAATGCAAATATCACAATTGCTATCTACATAAAATCTACTTAGTGAAAGCGTTTCGTCACCATCATTTTCAGGGATCGGAAATAAACCTTATAACACTTAGATTTTATGGTGTATGTGTTCCTATCCATGTGAATTTGTCATAACCTTTATCACAAGACAAGGTTAGTGACAAATCAAAGTTCATATGGAGTGAACCTGTTCAATCTCAATTTCTCGCCACCTAGCAGCATAAGGGCCTACCATTGCTTCCAAGTTGTTATGCAAACAATTAAGAACTCATAGAACTCACAAGCATAGTCAACTTTAACTGGAATGGACACAGAAACAAGAATATATCAACACAATAGGTTACAAACCTCAAGTCGTGTGCTAGTGATAAACAACAAGTTTTATTCTTAATTAGTTCTTCAGACCCTCTTCAAGATCATTAAGACTCCCACTGACTCCATGACATATGAGATTCTCTTGTCAAGAACATTTCCTTGACAAACAAATATTCAAGAGTTAGTGTGGATTCTTATCAAGAAAAACACTTCACACTATTGGTCTTAGTTGGTCTTCGTTTTATCCAAAACATCACAACTTACCAATTTCAAATGTACAAGAGTAGAAAACAATTTACTCTACATTTGACAAGTATTATAAACCTTTCTTAAGATTATGTCACACGAGTTACAATCTTGGAGTATGACTCTAAGACTTGTTTTGGAACAAAGCAAGACTCATCTTCTTGATTTAACCATTTAAACAATTCATGATTCCTCCTCATAGCGATACAAATACACGAAAATGTCCTTAGAGGATCAATTGTGACATGGTTTAGCATAATCATTAAAATGATCATAAAACATGATACTAAAGTACTCTCCCATCTTTTCAGATTGGAGAAACTTTTATCTTTCTGCCTAATTTGATTCTTATCAATCGTCTTGCCATACATTGAAAGTTTTCCAATGTTTCATAATTATACTTAAACTTGTAAGAACAACCATATTTACTAAACTTTAGTAAATCATGAAGAATAGCCTTATTGTTCTTTGTGGTGGACCTGATCAGCACACAACCAAGTGTACCGGATCTCCTAGTCCTTCACTTGACTCACATATACATGTGAACAAGGAATTAGTCTTAATTTCCCAAAGATGAATATTCTTATTCATCATACAATACAAGTTGCATGATTCCAAATTTCTATCCAACTAAAACTTGGGTGATGATAATCTTTCCTTGTTTGGTAAATTATGACACTGCCACAAATGAAAGAATCAAATCCATTTTCCAATTTTGTTATTAATGGAATCATATAAACAACAATTTTTCACAAATGCCATTATAAGGATACTTAAAATAAATAAAATCAAAAATTTTCCTTTTATTTTAAAATTGAACTTATCCTTACAATGCAAATACATATGAAAACATGGTTTTATCTATTCCTAAGCAATCTATCATAACTCTCAGCAGCAGCTCAAAATTCTAATCTTCGAATCATGCAATTGAAATCCATCTTCATGATTAGAATCAACTTACTCTTTCTTTACGCTTCCTTTCTTTTCTTCGATACTACAAAACATCAAAATGTGACCTACTCACACCTTCTAATAAGAATCTCCAAATAGGAACTTAATAGAGTTAGATAGTGGACTTTGCCCGAAGTAGAGTAACTTTTTGACTTTACCATCCTTATGATCTTTCAGGTAAAGAGGGAAGTTTCGCAACCAATGCCCCTTCTTTTGGCAAACAAAACGTATGGTATCTTTGGGAATGGTACACAAGACTATCTCAGACTTAGCCATTCTCTTTACCATTGGGTCAAATGACTTGAACATGGTCGATCTATTTCCATTGGGAAGAGAAAGTTTTTTTGGACTTCTAATTTTATCATTTTCAATGTCCATGGAAGTTTGGGAAGTAAATCTTCCAATCAAATTAGCTTTACCAGTGCTCCAAATCATTGTTGATTTAGCAGCATCAAGCAAATAGGTAAGATTATTAAGGGTCATGTAATGGTCTGTCACATAGTAGTCCTTAAAGAACACACTATGTGACTTAGGAAGTGATTGAAGAACCTAGTTAACAACCAACTTCCTCAAGACTTTGACACCCAACTCTCTCGGCTTGTCAATATGTGACTTCATCTCGAAGATGTGAGCACACATAGACTTTCCATCTTGCCAATATGGCTTGAATGACCTTGAAAATTTCAAGTCTTTGAACTTGTGGGTTATGGATAATAATTAGAGGATGTGGAGGAAGTGAAGTATGATTTCCAGTCCCATTAATGCACAACAAAGTGATTAATCTTTCACCTTGATCACCATGTGGGACATCATCTTTATTAGGAAGGCTTTATCTAAAAAGGACAAAGAAGACCATAGTTGTCATAACTAGACATCTATGAGGGAGAAATTTAAAGTTTAGTTGATTTAAGTCCTTAATATAACACCCAATATGAGATATTAAGGCTAGGACCCAACACGATATTTTATAACTTGGAAGAGGGATGCCATAATCCAAGCTACAAAATATTTGAAGGTAGGTAAATGACGATTTACCAATTTCCACCACGAAAAATGAAAAATAATTTTAGGTCTTAAGTGAATTGAAACTTCTAGATCCTTTAAGATTCATTGAACTTTTCAATGACATGTTTAAATCTTGATTACGCCCTTCAAGTTTTTGACCGGGATGCCGAGGATCACAAACAAAGAGTGAATAACCATGCAAATTAACTTGGTACACCCAATGTTACAACCACCTAATCAATGTGCAGGTTAGCTACACACGTTTCGTTGATCTATGATTAACATCAAGCTACCCTTTGTCACACATTGTTAGTCCCAGATCAGTGTGTCAGTTAACCACACACGCTCCACTAACGACTTAACAAGGTGCAAAGTGCAATTTCATGGGTTAGCACCAAATTCACATTTTCCTAAAGTAACAAAGATTGGGAATTTAATAAAGTTTAGTTACTTTATATTTATCATTATAATTTTAATGAAAGGGTAATTAATCTCCTGTCCTACCCGTTTGGCTAACGACCCTCCACCAGTCAAGGAAGCGGTGGGTGAGAGTAGACACCCTTTAAACTGCCATTTTATAGGTAGTAACCTTATACCCCCTTATAGACCGGCTTCGTGAATGAGGCATAGTAACAGTAAGACCAACTTTTTACTTATACATATAATATATTAAAATTTTAATATTATACTAGTATAAGGGTGTATTTTAGATATTTAAAATACTCGGTGGTTTAATCTATTAATTAAACTAGACTTTTAATTTAATTAGACTCAAACCATATATTTATGAATTTAATAATATTCTTTTAATTAAACACTTTAATTAACTATTAATAAAGTCCATAAGAGTTAATTTGAACTATTCAACAAAATATCATAATTCCATTTATTAAATTCAAAATTAAAACCATTTAATTAATTGTTTAAGTTATTAACCCAAGAGTTTTAGAATTTAATTTTTTTTTCATAAAAAACTTTTTTTGAATTCCAAAACTCGAAGGCAAGTTTTGTAACTCTTTAAAACTTTTGGTTCCATAAGTTATGGAGTTAAATGTTTGTTTTATGATGAAACTTTTCATGTTCCATAACTTAAGACCAAGTTATGAAATTCTCTAAAACATTAACACCAAGTTTTGTAACTCCATAAAAAACTTTGAATCATTTTTTTTTAAAACTTTCATATCCATAACTTATGGTGGCTTCAAAAAAAATCTCTTCAGATCAAACTTTTAAAACTAATAAAATAATCATATCATTTAATCTTTTACTAAATTTGACCTAATTTAACTCAAATTTTACAAATAATTAGTTTTCACAAAAACAAGTAATTATCTTAAAATTTACAAACTTCTTGTTTTTTCCTTTTTTTTCAACTTTGAAAATCAAACATTTGCATCAATATAACAGAAAACACCCTGGCTCTGATACCACTGATCGGTTTTGTATACTACAACATCCTATGGTGCACATACAACCCTAAATACATTGGATCTATGTTTTCACAAATTATACATGCAAATGGTTTCCAAGGCATTGAACCTATAACTAGCATGCATTTGACATAAACCATATAATATACTAGTTAGGGTAACATACATTTTATGTAGCTTGAAGTCTTGATGTATTTGGCCTTAAGAGCTTAGCCCGAAAAGTGTTGAAGACTCAAATGAAGTCACAACACATCATGGACAAAGGATGAAACTTGAGAGAGAATTCATACACACCAAAACCATCCATATCCTCCAACAATACATTAGTTGTGATTTTGGCTATGAAGTAACATATTTATATGTGGAATTCCAAAGGTCATGGGTTAACCAAAACCCATAGTCATGGGTGTTATGATTCATGGTTCATGTGACCCAACTCTTTATGTATCCATACATAAACTTGGTCCAACATGGATCATAAGCCCAACACATATAAATATAACTAATTACCATAATTAGTTCCTATAGATTTAATTAGTCTCTTTAGGTCACCAAATTAATTATTGATCAATACTATTTAAAACATATGATTTCATATTAATATATTATAACTTATAATATATTAATAAATCAAAAATAACCTCTTCTCTCAAAAGTCCATCCTAACAAATTGTCATGATGATATGCAACGCAAATGGACCATGTTACTCTCGGGTCGAGTACATACCAGTAATAGTTATAGGCTTAGACATCTAATCCAACAAAAGTCGGTTATCATTCCACAGCTAAGGCTCGAAAGTACCTACAACATGGATGCACATGGTACTGGACATTGGTTGTGGATAGTGGATCTGTTCAACATCAGTTAGCTATCAATGAGGTACCCATAGTCAAGGAGTTTCCATATATGATTTATGATGACTTGTTGACTACTCATCTTAAATGGTAAGTCGAGTTTCAGATTAATATTAATCCTAGTGCAACGTCGATTACTAGGGAACCTTATTGGTTTGAGTCTCCTGAGAGGTAGGACTTTTCCACTAATTTGTATAAGTTATCGGAATTGAGATTTATTCATCCTAATAATTCCCCATAGGGAGCTCCGATAGTTTTGGTCCGTAAGAAGGGCATGTCCCTCCTTATGTGCATTGATTATTGATACCTAAAAAAAATTTACCATCAAGAACAAGTATCATTTAACCAGAATCAATTACTTATTTGATCAGTTGCATCTGTAAGGAGCATCTTGGTTATCCAAGATTGGTCTATGCTATGGGTATCACCAGATGCGAGTTAGAGAAGAGGATGTATCTAGGATTGCGTTTCGCACTCATTATGAGCATTATAAGTTTGTATTAGTCCCATTTGGTCTGAAGAACTTCCTTGCATCATTTATGGATTTCATAAACAAAGTAGATTGATTAGTGATAGTGTTAATAAACAATATTTTGATTTATTCAAAGACTTGCAAGGAACATAAGGGACATTTGAGGGAATTAATGGAGACCATGAGGTGTGGTAAGTTGTATGATAATTTTAAGAAGTGTAATTTCTAGTTACGGTAAGTTTGTTTCCTTGGTTGTCTTATCAATTAGCAAGGGATTTTGGTTGATCTAGCTAATGTGGAGGCCATATTAAGTTGGGAGGTTCCGAAAACTACCGTTGAGATGAGCAGTTTTCTCCGATTAGCTGGATATTATAGACGATTCATCCAAGATTTCTCAAATATCACGGTTTCTTTGTCATCTTATCAATCACTAAGGGATTTTGTTTGATCCAACCAATGTGAACCATGGAGGCCGTATTGAGTTAGTAGGTTCTGAAAACTGCCACTGAGATCAACATTTTTCTCGGATTAATTGGATATTACAGACGATTCATCCATGATTTCTCATAGATCGCAATTCCTTTGAAAAATTGATAAAGAAGGGTATCCCTTTCAAGTGGGGATGATCAATAGCAAGCTTTTGAGAATTTGAGGCAACAACTATGCGAAGCTTTGGTATTGGCATTACCGGGTAGGTTGGATGATATGATAGTTTATTATGATGCTTCATTACTTGGTTTGGAGGCAGTGATTATGTAGAAGGGCAAGGTTGTTGTGTATGCATTGGGGCAGTTGAAGTCTCATGATAGTAGATACCCGATCTATAATTTAGAACTTTGAGTCGTTATGTTTTCCCTAAAGATTTAGAACTATATTTTTGGAATGAAGTGCATGGTATTTACCGATCATAAGAGTCTGAAATATTTTATAGTCAACAAGAGTTAAATATGGGACGACGACAGTGGCTTAATGTACTGAAGGAGTATGACCTAATACTTTACCATCTTGATAAAGCAAATGTTGTTGCAGATGCAGTGAGACGCAAGAAATAGGGTACACCGGTGCATGTTACTTGTTTGAGGATGATGCTTGGTGCCTCTCTCTTTGATATGATCAGACAGGCTCATGGTAAGGCACTTGTGATGGAAAATTCAGTTCGGGAAAAGATTAGGGGGTAGATTCACAGTTTAGTTAATGATAGTCGAGGACTACTCACTTGTTATGTTCGGATTTAGGTACTGTTCATGGGAACACTGATGGATTTTATATGTTACAAAATAAGTATTTTTTGGCGGAAAAACATAAACTATAAGCTCTCATGCACCCTAAGGGATCTATGTTCTCACTATGATTTGCAAACAACTATTGAATCTCAAGAAGCCTATAAGTACATTACTATTTTCGAAATTATCAAAGGGCTATAGAAATTATATACCTTTTGTCTATTATAGTAAATAAACAATGATTCCTTCTTGATCTAGCATTAGAAAGCAAGCACCAAACATCTTGTGCCTCTAATGGTTCACACCCAAACCCTAGCAAGTTGGAGGCTAAAGAGGAGAGAGGAAGAGATGAAGGATTCTTGTTTCTATCTCTTATAGAAGGGATGAATGAAATTGTGAACCCTTAAGAGGGTTTATATAGGTGACTAGAGGATCTAGGATAAGATAGGTTTCCTTGGATAAGCCTTCTCCCTTTTTCTTTCCCCCTAAGGCATCCAAGTTTCCTTAGAGCCTAAGAAAAACTCTAAAAACCCTTTAGATACTGCATAACCATCTAGAATCCCCCCCCCCCCCCCCCCTTAAGGGAGGTTCTAGAATTGGTCAATGTTCAACTTTTGAACATTGTCACCTTTAGTTCTTCCACTTTTAATTAATCCAATTAATCCCAAAATTAATTCCAATTAATTTCTGAATAATTTTTAATTAAACAATACTGCTTCGAATTAATATATTATTCTCAAAATATATTAATAAATTATTTATTTTAAACTATAATTAATTTATTAATCATATAATAAATTAATAAATCAGTCTCTCTCTCCAAAAAGCAATGCAGGCAATTACTAGGTTTTAAGGCAATCCAACAGGAGTTTACTAAAAATTCAAGATCATACTAATTTAGTAATTGGCTTAGACACCTAATCCAACAAACGCATTGCGAATACTTATGGATGAAGCTCATAAGTCGAAATTTTCTATACAACCTAGTGCCACCAAGACATACGGGGACTTGAGAGACCATTATTGGTGGCCAACAATGAAGATGGGTGCTACCAAATGCCTAGAGAAGTGTTCGGCTTGCTTGAAATTCAAGAGATGTCGCATGTAAGTTAGAGTCTCTTGAGATTCAAGTTTGGAAATGGGAACACATCACAATGAATTTTATTACGAAGCTACCCAAGACCCCTAAACATGTCGTCATAGTAAACCCATAGAAAATTGTAGTGCCACCCTCTTGCCATCAGAAAACCACTAAATCTCTAGCAACACTAATGATATCAACCAACGTTATAACTTAAAAGGCCAGGCACTATACATGGATATAACTTGATCGAAGAGGGTTTCTATAAGTCATAACTTAATGTTGTAGAGTCGTAGAAGGAGCACAATGAAGCAAACGTTGTAAGCCACATCGTCGGAGCTAGTTTTCATAGTAAGGTGTCTCCAGAAAACGTGAGAGACAAAGTGTCGAAAGGAGAGACAAAGAGAGACCAAGCAAAAATCTATCATCAGAGTTGCTGTTATTTGCAGACGAACTTCGACAACTACTCCGGTGATCACTCTGGTGTTAGTATGACAATGAAGGTGAGGAGATAAAAAGATAGATAGTATAATGTGTTAATGATAAGGGTTGAATAGGTGGGGTAGGGAGTGGATGGTTTTTTCTTCTTTTTTTTAAATAAAACAAAAAAAGGAAAAGTAAGTGCCAAGGGCAAATATGTCATTTTAAATATATTCTTAAAATATTTTTGACCAAAACCACAACAAAAAAAAAAGTTTTTTTGGATCAATATTTGGAGCGTAGCGATAATTTCGACTAACTATTTTTGCAATTTTTTCTATAATGTCCATTATATTAACAGTCATAAAATAGTACAGAGAAACAAATTCCAGGTGATAAAATTATAATTCACTTATGCCAAAAGTGCACTTTTGACTTTTAAGAGTTTCAAAACCACATTTTTGTATATTTGATGCATATGTGATAGAGAATTATAAGATTTTTCAGTATATGAAATGTTCTATTTTGATATAACTTCGTACATCTACCTTGGAGAACAAAACTACCTGGATAAGTATAAATAGGATCAATATTAAAATTGAAATTTAATTTAATGTATTGTTAAACATCAAATACGACATTGTAGAATACAATGCACATACATATTACTCATATACCCATACATTTCACTTTAGATTTCAAAATATCATGGCAGAAAGTTTTATGACCTGCTCTCTATTTTTGTAAATTGCAAGATACTTTATTTTTGCATTTTTAGTGTGGTAACATATAGAATTTTAGCATCAGATTAAAAAGTAAAAAATATTACAATGAAAACTGATATTTGAAAAAAATTATGAAACAACTCAACCTTGAAGGGTTAACGTAATACAAATTCTTTAACAAAAGAATGATCAATAGAGGTGCAAGGGATATAATAGTCAAAGTAAATACATATACATGTTACATGTTACATTAACAAAGTTCAAGGGTCGTTGAACCATTTTGTAGCCAATAAATCACACATATTAAGATGAATAGTCATAAACCAAGCATTCTCTTTGCCTTGTATTAATGTAACCAATGTATAAAGTTAACTAAGACTTACATAAATCTGTCAATGTTTATAGCAAGGAGATATAGGGTTATAAATAATAAATAATAATTATATTTATAAGGATGGAAAGTATTGAGTAAAAAACTTTACTTGTGCTTATGCAATCTTATGCTCACCTTTTCAACCAGAGACCCAAATAAGGTACTCCACAAAACCCTTTTGCCCCTACAAAGCATGAGCTTATATGTACAATAGACTAAGTAACACTTAATCAATTACCATAGAAAAGGGTTTTGTTCTTACCACAACAACAAAACAATATCTAAGAGATTCCTCTTCCAACTTCCCAAAATAATAACTTCTATGAGATAGAAACATGTGCAAAATAACACATACATCTGGATTCATACTCATTTCAAGGAGTGCCTCATTTTAGAGGAGTTTGGTGACGAATATCTCAGCCAACAATGTCTACACCTTGTTTTCTTTCTTGGGCATTTGTACAAACACTTTATGTGCACTTTTCATGAGCATGTGAAGAACTTATACACCCGAATATCCAGCACCATTTTCGTTAAGTCCCTCCTTAGAGCACCTCCATCCCACTCCCATTCTCCATTTTTCCCCATTTTCTCCCCCATTATTCTCCAACCCTCCCCCATTTATTCCCCCATTTTGGGGGATATGAATAGTATTGCACCAAATATGGTGGTATACTATTCATTTCTCCCAAAATGAGGATGAACTTTGCGTTGTCAGTTTTAGTCACTTTGTTTATATATTTATACATTTCTAGTTCGTTTTTACCTACTAATTATAAATTAAATATAATATTTAATAATTATAATATTTTGTTACATATTTAATTATATTAATTAATTATAAATATAAAATTTGTTTTTTTCATCAAATTCATATAAAAAATTAAATACATATTGAAATTTAATAAAATGAGAATGTATTTTAAAAGTTCTTATAATTAAAATATATATTACAAACACGATAACATATGCTATTAAACATATAATTAACCTATATATTACAATAATAATCTAATAAAAAATACAAATTATATATTTGTTAAAACTAAATTAGAAGAGGGGTGTGTTTGACAATATATGTAAGTTGGAATAATAGAATATACTTGGAATATATTTTTTGGGGTTAAAAATAGGGGAAAAATTGAGTAGGGTTGGAGATAAAACACTATTTACCCCATTTTTTACTTCATTTCTCAGGGAAAAAATGGGGGTGGGTTGGAGATAATCTTAGCAACCTCTCTATTCCATCCAAGTACACTCATTTTGGGGATAAATTATGAAGACAACAGAGAGAATGGTAAAGAAAGAATATAAATTCATTTTATGAATCTGATTTTTGAAGAAGATATCCATGGCTAAGATCAATTTGAGTGGGAGGAAGACAGACAGAACCTAGAATTAGGAACCAATGAGTTTACACATACACAAATCAATAAAACAAATTAACAACAATCGAATCAAAATGAAACAAAGATAACCAAATAACTCACATTGTACCCATGCCTTTGGGGTTATAATTTAGAAAAGATAGAATGCAAAAGATGTTTGGTAAAACAATTTTAAAAGTTTCTTTTTTATTTTTTATATAAGAAAAAATTATTTTTTTTAAAAACTCAGGAAATGCTGTCTTTTTGTAACTTTGTAACTTTTGCCAAAAGGACTTTTGGCTCCCAAAAAGATAAGTCAAACACCCCTTTAAAGTTTTTTTTTCCTTCTAACGGGAATATAAAACTTCAATTTTTTTTTTCGAATTCGGGAACAAGGAATAATGAATATTTTTCTTCCCTTATATTTCTTTCTGTTAAAATTTTCCTTCGGTTTCTTTTATTGAATTTACAAAAAAAAACTCGAGAGACGTTAGACTTAATTTGTTAGGTGGTCTTTGAGACATATAAGTAATAAATGTAATATTCTGCACATCTTAAAAAATATTACTATAGCAAAATAATATTACATCACATACATGACTTTATAACAAGGAGAAAATAAACATTTTAGATCGGTGGCAGTGGATGTGGTAGAGACCACACCTTAGGTGCCACCTAGGCCGGAACATTGCCTCCACCGTGCAGTGGCAAGTCTAGAACTTAAAACCACTTGGTTCACTATTCAAATTAAATAGACAAAAAAATATTAAAAAAAAATCTATTGCGGGTTCAGATCGGGTTAAGTTATATAAGTAATAGAAAAAATATTTAAAGTTATTACAATTGTACTCGACAAGGTCTTATAGCTTGATACAATTTCACAATCGTGTCATTACTAATACTTCCTAAAACATTTTTTTCAATATATGACCCCAAACTATCACTTAAAAATTGATCACCCATTTTGTTGCGTACATCAATCTTTACTAACTTCATTGCTGAAAATGCGTTTTCCACACTCGTTGTTGCAACGTGTAAGATCAATGCAAGTTTCAAGAGAATATAAACCTTAGGGTATATTATATGCTTTTATACTTCGACCATCTTTCTGGCAAGTTCTCCAATGTTTTTCAATTGATTAAATCTTTCATCTTCTCGCACATCCTTAATGTAATTTTTAAGTTCAACTTCAAGAATTTGAAGATCATATTCTGTGCGAAACTCTTCCTGGTAAAGTGTAGCCATTTCCATTAGTTTATCCAAATCAAATGCTTTGAAAGACTCACGTGGGCACAAACAAGCTATGCAAAGAAGTAATTTCGTGTTGGCTTCATTAAAGCGATGATTAAGCTCTTGAAGTTGCATGTCAATCACTGCCTTAAATACATCAACATGATAGTGGTGCAAGTTATTAACCTGAAAATAAAAAGAATCTTTAATATTCAAATGACAAAACACAATAAATAAATCAAGTTTGTAATATCAAACGTTACTAACTTGTGAACCTCTTCGACGACTGAATCCATCATAATATTTATCTTCCATATCCACGATTCTAACATTATGTTTATCACCAAATAAAGTAACATTCCCTAAAAGTGTTTCCCATCCTAAATTTCTAATTTCTTGAATTGCTTTTTTAGAGCTGCTTACTTGATTCATGGCGTTACGATATTTTGATCTTTTCTTTGTAATTTTGTATTCAAATGATCTGTGACTCCCAAGACATCAACCATCAAGTGTAGACAAAACACAAAATCAAAGGACTTTAATAACCTTAAGATGCGAATTGCTTCAGCTTTACGATCACGATCACTATTATCTTTACCAAGGTCTTCAAGTACTTCACAAATGGAAGAATATATGTTCTTGATATTCAATAGAGATGAAAAATGAGAACCCTATCGAGCATCATATGGTCGTTTGATACCTACTTCTTGATTCAAACCGGTACCACTCTCAAGTTCACCTAAAATTTACCATATAAATAAATAATTAACATAACATAAATACAAAGTATTTTAACAATAAATTTAGTACAATTATAAAGCAAACCTTCAACTAATGCTTCCATAACTTTATCTGCTTGTTTTTTTCTTAAAATATCTCGTCTCTTGTAAGAAGATCCAATAATGTTTAACAGCCGAGAAACCGCATCAAAGAAATCATTAACCTTCGTGTGATTTTTTGCAACAAACACTAGGGCTAACTGTAATTGGTGAGAAAAACAATGAATAAAGTATGCAAATTTTGTTTCATTCATAATTAAAGTTTTCAATCCATTAAATGCACGACTCATGTTACTAGCACCATCATACCATTAAATGCTAGTATGACTCAAATTCCACTTTGAGAGCATATCATAAATGGTAGCCTTTAGTGTCAAAGCTAAAGTGTCACTAACATGTCTAAGGCCAACAAACCTTTCTACAACTTCCCCCCTTTTTATTTACAAACCTCAATACTAATGCCAATTGTTCTTTATAAGAAACATCATGTGACTCGTCTACTAGAATTGCAAAAAAAATCTTTTCCAAGATCTTCCATAATAACATTCATAGCTGCATTTGAACATGCCCGCATATCTTGTTGGATATCACTGCATTCCAAATGTGTATTTTTTGGAGCATTCTTTAACACAACACGATCTACCACATCACATCGATCAGCTAACTATTGTAAAAGTTCAAGAAAGTTACCTTTATTATCTAAGTCGTCCTTCTCGTCATGAGCACAAAATGCTAATCCTTGACGCAATAGGAATCTAACACAATCAATTGAAGCATTCAAACGGGTACGATATTCTTTTTCTTGTAAAGTGGTTTGTTTCTCAAAAGTATATGTTATGGATTGCCTTTGGTTCATTAAATTTTGACACTTTTGGACAACAATATTATGTGGAGTTCCAGCTTTAGGATCATCTAGTCACGATTTCCTATTCCAAGCTTTGAATCTGGATTTCACAAAATGATCTGATCCACCTTGGTTTGGTATATCGGATTGGAATAGATAACAACATAAGCAAAAGGCAGCGTTCTCTTTTATACTATATTCTAACCAGTATTTGTTGTCATCAAACCAAGATATATTGAATCTTCGTTCTTTACCTCCAAAAGCACGTTGTGGAAACTTGTAGTTTTGAGGTTAGAAATGACATTTTTGCAAGTATGCCCTTCTAATCTCATCTCTTTGATTCACATGATAGCATTCCATACCCGGTCGTTCTCCCGGATCAACAAGTAGTGAACTTAAATCAACTCTCATATGCTTATGTTGCTCATTATCGTCTTCAACTGTTTTTTTATCATTCTTTTGAAAAAACTTGAATAAAGACATCCTTGATTTTAATTTCTAAAAGAAACAACGATCAAATAATCAAAAAATTAACAACAATCAAATAATCATATCACATTAAAAGTATGAAACTATATATATTAAAAAAAGAGTAAACCTAAATTATATGCAATTGAAAAGCCAAACAAATAAAAATTAATGGTTTTAGATGAAAAAGATATTTCCTATTTTACTGTCTAAAAAAAGATGAATATTACCTATTGTATTGTGTGGCTACCTAGGATTCCCCAAAATCTCAATCCCTCCTTCAATGAAAAAAACCTTTCTGCGAATGTAATGACGCCATTGACTCACACTTTTTTTGTTTTATTTTAATTTGTATTAGATTATGTATAATAGAGTATACCCTAAATAAAAATATTGGGCTATTAACTTATAGGATATCGACTTTAAAATCTTATTCATATTTTTTTCTTTACCAAAAATAATAAGATGGTTCATTTAATTTTTATATGGTTGGTCACTAAAAACTAATATATATAACTTGTGAAAAGAAAGAAAAAAAAAAGATGGGTCAAGTGACCCACCATACTTGTATTTAAATTCGCCATTGCCACTGTGGTTTTGGCTTGCGTGCGGTTAGGGTCGCACTATGGCAGCAGATGGGAGCATTCCTTGGGTGATTGTGATTGGATGACTTCCTTACCCTTTGGAACATAACAATGAAATTTTTATTTATTAAAAAAAACTCAAATGTGGCACCACTCCTTAAGTGTGGTATTAAAATCATATGTTTGTGGTAAATTGTGAGGTGCGCCTATGTGACCTTAGATTTCATGAGGGACTGTGACACCACTCCCTTCAGTCTTAGAACACTCTTAATTTTCCATGTGATCATTTCCTTTTTCTTTTCTTTTTTTCGATTTTTTTAATAAACATGTTATAACACTCTCAATTTTCCGCGTGATCATTTCTTTTTTTTCGATTTTTTTTCCTTTTTAAATTTATTTATTTTTTATTATCCAATTTATTTTTTTCACTTTATATTATTTATAAAAAATTAAGACATGCAATTTAACTAAATCCTAAATTAACCATACCTTTTAAAAACTAAAAATAACTTTACACATACATATATAAAAACCATAGGCTTAATTTAAAAAACATAAGAACAATACATTAGTCATCCAAATATTTCTTCTCGATCTCCGCCTTCGTTTTTCTGAGCACTTGCACTTGTCGCGGTCTCACATTTTCTTCGTTGGTTTGAAGAATTGTGAAATACTTCGTTATTTAATCTTCATCTGCTTGCTTACGAAAGAACTAAAAGTGTTTCTATCGCACTTCAACCTTTTGTTGTGCAATTAGATTATGTTGGTCAAACTTTTCTTTAATTTCCGCCAATTCTTGTGCCCTTCTCTCGGCTTCGTCCACGTGTCGTTGAGCATGCTTCGCTTTATCGTGCCCAATCGATGTGAGGTGGGGGTGGGGGGTCTCTACGATGTCGTCGAGGATCTCATCCGTTTTGGCATTAAGGTCGATGTTAGTTCATATGACAGAAATATCAAAAAAAACTCGAATTACCAACCTCTTTGATTATACCTTTAACGATGTTGGCGTTTTAATCAATTTTGGACATTTTCTCACAATATCCCAAATTTTTTTGTACTCGAAAGCATGACTCATTTGGATGTGATATTGCTCCCTTGCGACTTTGAACGAATCAAAATCATCCAAACCACTTTGCTTTTGCGAAAAAAGTTTGTTGTAGATCGAATTAAATTTGGTGCACTTCCGACTAATTAGAGTGCACTTGCTACTAAGCATATGGTTATTGTGATATCCCCTATCTTTCTTCAAAAATGTGCGAAATTTTCTGAGCACGGCCTCCCAAAAACCGACTCTCTTCATATTGTTTTCTATAGTTTGATTTTTGGAAGTTCTATACCACGCCACAGTCAATGCTACTCCTCTTGTGTCCACCATAGTGGAGCTTCCTCCTCTTCAATTTCATCGATCGCGTTCCCTATCTTTTTTTCCCTTTCCTTCTACCTCTCCGACTACCTCCGGCTTGAGTTTTGATAACCTTTTTGTAACAGCCCGAAATCCAGGTACCCGTTTATTTAAGCCTTCATTTTTTATTTAAGTCCTTTAGGGTTTTGCATGATGAGCAAGTACGTTGGGCATACAAGGAGTACGCGGCGCGTACTCGCGCGCTTCATTTATACACGTTCCCCGTCGGGTACACTGGGCGTACCCAAGGTTACGCTGGGCGTAACGGGTCCAGACACAAAAACCCTAATTGTGGTGGTTGGCTATAAAAGGAATGTGATGGCTTGATTCCCCAGCCACCATCCCCCAGAGAGAAACCCTAAGAGAGTGTTCCTTCATTCCTATCCCTTTTGTGTATGTTCTAAGCTTGGTGGTGCCATTTCAAGGTAGCAAAGAAGAAGAAGGGTTCATTGGGAAGGCTAGAAGTTGGTGTTCAAGTGTAGATCCGGGCTTTGCAAAGGTTGGAGCTTCATTCTAAGGTAAAAAGTTCAGATCTTGTCATATAGTTCTTGTGATATGCTTTATGGACCATATTTTAGGGTTTTGGTCCCAAAGGTGGAGACTTTACGAGCAAATGGTCTCCATTAGCTTAGATCCATCATATTTATGGTCTATTTGAGTTGTAGATTCATGAAAATGTAATCTTGGACGTGAATGTTTGGCCATATATGAGATCTATGTCCTTGAGTTGAAATGGAAAGGTGTTAAGGAGTATAAGAGCCTTTACATCCATGCCAACGCTTAAAGGTTTCGACTTTATGAGTAAAGATGCTTAAATAAAGTCAGATCTGGAAGTTGAAGTAATGGCTTAACCGATTAAGACCATAAATGATGAATGCTTAATTCTGAGCTTTTCAGGAGCTGTTGGGAAAGGGGTTTATTCGACCGAGTAGCTCACCTTGGGGAGGGCCGATTCTTTTTGTCAAGAAAAAGGATGGTTTACACCGGATGTGTATCGATTTCTGGGATTTGAACAAGTTAACGGTTAAAAACCGGTATCTGTTACCTAGGATCAATGATTTGTTCAATCAATTGCAGGGGGCATCTTGGTTCTCGAAGATAGACTTGAGGTCGGGTTATCATCAGATGAGGGTTCGGGATGAACATATTCAGAAGAATACATTCAGAACTCGTTATGGACATTACGAGTTTGTGGTAATGCCTTTTGGTCTCACCAATGTCCCGGCTGTGTTCATGGATCTTGTGAACAGGGTGTGCAGGCCGATGCTGGATCGGTCAGTGATCGTATTCATTGATGATATTTTGGTATATTCAAGGTCTAGGGAGCAGCATGAGGATTATTTGAGGGAGATTCTTGGAGTGTTTAGATCGGAGAGGCTGTATGCCAAATTCTCCAAGTGTGATTTCTAGTTACGAGAGGTCCAGTTCCTAGGACACCTTGTTAACCAGAAGGGGATATTGGTTGATCCGGCCAAGATCGAGGCAGAGATGAGATAGGAAGTACCGAGATCGCCCATCGAGATCAGGAGCTTTCTGGGATTGGCCGGCTATTATCGAAGGTTTATCAAGGATTTTTCCAAGATCGTCGTGCCACTTACCAAGATGACCCGGAAGGGTGTTGCATTTTCATGGGGTCCGGAGCAGCAGACCTCATTCGAGACCCTTCGTCAGAAATTATGCGAGGCCCCGGTGCTTGCACTCCCTGAAGGGATCGAGGATTTTGTGGTATACTGTGATGCATCTATATCTGGATTAGGGGCGGTGCTTATGCAGAGGGGACACGTTATAGCGTATGCTTCGAGACAGCTAAAGCCTCATGAGTCGAGATATCCCACCCATGACCTGGAATTAGGGGTTGTGGTGTTTGACCTCAAGATCTGGCGACACTATCTTTATGGGGTTCGATGTACCATATACACGGACCACAAGAGTCTGATGTACTTGATGGATCAGCCAAATCTGAATATGCGACAGAGGAGATGGTTGGATGTGGTGAAGGATTATGATTGTGAGATCCTGTACCACCCGAGCAAGGATAATGTCATATTCGATGCGTTGAGCCGTAGGGCGGAGAGCGCCCCGATCCGAGACATTTATATGAGGTTGACGGTGATGACTCCGATTTTGGAAACCATCCGAGGGGCCCAGGCTGAGGCTGTGAGACCGGAAAACCAGAAGAGGGAGCGGGTTGTCGGTCAGGTATCAAAATTCGTTACAGATGGTCGGGGACTTATGACATTCCAGGGTCGGATTTGGGTACCGTTTGTGGGTGGTACGCGTACTATTTTGATAGAGGAAGCGCATCGATCGAAATTCTCGATCCATCCCTGGGCTACTAAGATGTATTTGGACCTAAAGAAGGAGTATTGGTGGCCCTGTATGAAGAGGGATGTAGCATGGTTCATCAAGAGGTGCCTGACTTTTCGTCAGGTTAAGGCCGAGCACCAACATCCGCACGTTAAATTGCAGCCGCTGGAGATTCCCGAATGGAAGTGGGAACAGATTACCATGGATTTTATCACCAAGTTGCCAAGGACTACGAGAGGAGTCGATGCAATTTGGGTGATTGCGGATAGATTGACGAAGAGCGCTCATTTTCTAGCTATCAGTGAGAGCTCTTCTGCGGAGAAGTTGGTAGAGTTATATGTGAAGGAGGTGGTATCGCGGCATGGGGTTCCGATGTCGATCATTTCAGATCGGGATGTATGATTTACTTCCAGGTTTTGGAATAAGTTTCATGAGGAGTTAGGTACGCGGCTGCATTTCAGTACCGCATACCACCCGCAGACGGATGGACAGAGCGAGCGGACAATTCAGATGCATGAGGATATGCTCCGAGCATGTGCTTTCGATTTTGGAGGGAGTTGGTGTTGGATAAGGTGTCTAAGTCCATAACTATTTCTGGTATGTACTTGACCCGACCCGGCATGGTCCATTTGGGTTGCATGGCACCATGCAACTGGATAGACTAAATGAGAGAAATAACACTTGGAGATTATTAATATATTATAAGTTCTAATATATTAATAATATTATTTGATTAGTTTGATCAAGAACTAATTTAGAATTAGTTAAGTGATCAAAAGATAACTAATTAAATATATGGGTTGATTATGTAAATCATCCATATCTTGTATAGTGGGCTAAAAGGCTCCATGGACTATCAAGTTGGGTTCCACCCATAGGATGCTCCATGGATGCTCCATGGGAGTTACAAACCCATGGGTCATGGAAATGAAGAGTCATGACACATTAGGGTTTAACCCTAGATGTGTCAACACTATATAAGTAACATGTTCTCCACCCAAAATCGACTACACTAAGAAACAAGAGGGCTTGGCTGATTTTGAGAAGTGAGTATTCTCTCATAAGTTCATCCAAGAGCATTTGGTGTTGTGTGAAGCATTTGAGGCATCACACTTGGGGTGCTAGGCTTACAAGGTTTCAAGGAACACAAACAACAACAAGGTAAGTTATTCTATCTATACTTTATGTTAAAATTGTTCCCCATGTATGCTAGATAGGAGTATAACCTTGGAGTTCAACTTTGCATGACAATTAGACAAACATAGATCCAAGGTTATTAGGGTTGCATGTACACTTAGGAAGTGTTAGAATGCTCAAAACCCATCAGTGGTATCAGAGTCTAGGCTTGTTTGCTCTTATTTGTGCTTAAAAGTTGAAAACAGAATCGGAAATTTTGCTGTCTGCGAATGAACTCGTCGAGTCTATAAGGGGGACTCGTCGAGTCCATGAGTATCTTCAACCAACTCGGCGAGTCAGTTTATGCACTCGGCGAGTAGGGTCGACTGAGTGCAGAATTTCGATTCAGTTGCTGGAAATGAATTAGAAACATTACCTTAAACTGTTTTGGTAATTGAAAAAACTTGTTTTTTTGGTGGTGTAATGTCTTTGCTAATTCATTTACAACAACTAGTTATCAAAATTACAAAGTTTTAAATGTAATTTTTGATTGTGTTCATATTCATGTTCTTGTTCTTATGATGTTTTAGATGATCATAGGAATTATTTGTAACCTATGTGATAGATTAATTCTTGATCATAATGTGTTTTAATGGAGTCCATAACTTATCCTTAAGTTATGGAAAACCAAGAGTCACACTTGAGTTAAAACCATTAAGAAAACACAAGAGTTAGAAAAATGAAGAGTCTTCATTTTATTACTCTATTAAACTCATAAGTTACAAGAAATGAAAAGTTTTGAAAGTTACAAAACTTGCCCTCAAGTTTTGGAACAAGTAAAGTTAAGTTAAAACTTTAAGTTCCAACCCCTAGAATTTTAAAAGTTAAAATTCAACCCTTATACTTATATTATGATGATTTAATAATTATATATATATATATATATATATATATATATATATATATATATATATATATATATATATATATGTATAAGAATAAAGTCGTCTTACTGCTAGTACACCTCATTCACGAAGCCGGTCTATAAGGTGGGTATAAGGTTGTTGCCTATAAAATGGTGACTTAATGGGTGTATATTCTCACCCACCGCTTGCTTGACTGGTGGAGGGTCGTTAGCCGAACGGGTAAGACAAGGACTTATAAATTCTCATTCAAAGTATGATGAATATAATAAAGTAACTAAATGTTTATTAAATTCCCAATCTTAGTTACTTTAGGAAAATGTGAATAAGGTGCTAATCCATGAAATTACACTTTACACTTTGTCTAAGTCGTTGGTGGAGCGTGTGTGGTTAACCGGCACACTAACTTGGACTTAACAAGGTAGGTAAAGGGTGACTTAAGGTTTATTATAGTATCGGTGGAGCGTGTGTGGTTTACCGGCACATCGATTGAGTGATAAACTTTAAGGGTACCAAGTGATTTGCATGGTTACTTCATACCTCGGTTTGTGATCCTCGGCATCCCAGTCACAAAACTTGGAGGGCACTCTCGAGATTGAAACATGCCTTTGAAAAGTTCATTGGATCTCAAAGAATCTAGGAATTTCTAAAACCAATAAAAACTAAATATCTAATATTTTGGTTTTCGTGGTGGAAATTGGTGAATCGTCATTCACCTACCTTTCAAATATGGTATAGCTTAGATTACGGCATACCTCTTCTAAGTTATATTATATTGTGATTGGATCCTAGCCTTAATATTACATTTGGGTGTTTTATTAAGGACTCTCTTAAATCTAAACTAAACTTGTTCTTCTCTTTCAGATGTCTTCAAATAATGCTTCTGGCTCGAATCCTAATGGCTCCTTTACTCTTATGAGTTTGTGTGGGAAAGTCACCTTTGATGGATCCAACTTCAATAAATGGATCAGAAACATCAGGATGATTACCCACTACGAGGACAAAGAATATGTCCTTAACAAGGAGCTTAAGGAAATTGACGAGTCCACTACAACTCCCCAGGAGATCGCTGACTTTCATACTCATGAAAGAGATGCAACCAAGGTGGCTTGCATCATGTTGACCACCATGACAGCTGAACTCCAAAAGTCTTATGAAGACTTCTACCCTTATGAAATGCACCAAGATTTGATGGAAAGATACCATCAAAGTGCACGACAAGAGAGGTACGAAGTCATCTGCTCCATGATAACAACCATGATGAAGGACGGAGAGTCCGTCACGAGCCACATGCAGAAAATGCAAAGGTATGTGGATCGTTTGCTGAAGCTCAATGTGAACTTCCCTCGGGAGCTTGCAATAGATATCATTTTGCACTCCTTACCATCGTGCTATGATCAATTCCGCATGACATATCACATGAACAAGGAAGAGGTCACCCTCAGCAAACTTCAGGGACTTCTCAAGACCGCAGAAACAGGTCTTAAGGGGAAGTCGGTTGCTATCACTCCTACTCCATACTTAACTCCGGTCTTGGCAATTGGGCAAAGTCGAGGGAGGAAGAGAAAGAGATCTTCGAAGGGTACCAAGGCTCGGACCCTTGATGTCTCTTCTTCAAGTGGAACCAAGAAAGGTTTCATTACTCCTTCTTCTGACCCAAAAGAGGCTGAATGCTTCTATTGCCATGAAAAAGCTCATTGGAAGCGAAACTGCCCAAAGTACCAGCAGGATGTGAAGGATGGGAAAGTCAAACCCAACCATGCAGGTATTTACACTATCATTTCTAATAACTCACCCCATTCGAAATCTTGGGTCCTTGATACCGGATGCGGTATTCATATTTGTTGTGACTTGCAGGGACTAGGAAGAAGTGAGAATGTGGAGCAAGGAAGGATAAACTTAATCATGAGGAATAGGAAAGTTACACCTGTCACCAAGATTGGAGTTTATACTTTATCGCTAAGTAGTGGGTTAAATTTAGATTTGAATAAATGTTGTTATTCGCCAGAAATGGCAAGAAATATTATTTCCTTTCATGCATTGTACAAACAAGGTTTCACCTTTTCGTTTGATAATGAAATTGGTTCGATTAATGCTTTCTTTAATAATGTACTTTATTTTAAAGCATTACCTTGTGATGGTGTGTATGAAGCTGTATCTATTGTAGATAACTTAGGAAATAATGTTTTGTGTATTGATTATACTAATAATAATAACTTGGATAAAGCATCATTATGGCATTGTCGTCTTGGACATATAAGCAAGAAACGCATAGGCCAACTCCAAAAGGATGGAGTCTTGGAGTCGTTTGACCTAAAGTCAAATGATAGTTGCGAATCATGCTTACTTGGAAAAATGACAAAGTCACCCTTCACAGGCTCGTGTGAAAGGGGTGAAGGTTTGTTGGACCTTATACACACGGATGTGTGTGGACCATTCAAACATGCCACAAGGGATGCTAATCGTTATTATTTGACTTTTACTGATGATTACAGTAGATATGGATATGTCTACTTAATCAAGCATAAGTCAGAGACTTTCGAGAAGTTTAAGGAATTTAAACAGGAAGTCGAGAATCAATTGGGCAGGAACATTAAGATGCTTCGATCCGATCGAGGTGGTGAGTATCTTAGTTCAGAGTTCCTCGACTATCTAAAGGAATGTGGGATTGTCTCACAATTGACACCTCCCAGGACACCGCAGTTGAATGGTGTGGCTGAGAGGCGTAATTGAACCTTGTTGGACATGGTTCGTTCCATGATGAGTCGAGCTTCGCTACCAATCTCATTCTGGGGGTATGCCTTAGAGACTGCCGCCCATATCCTTAATCTAGTCCCTACAAAGAAATTTGCCAAAACTCCTCACGAGATGTGGACTGGTAAAGTACCTAAACTAGACCACATCAAGATTTGGGGATGCGAGGCTTTCGTCAGACGCGAGACTCATGATAAGCTCGAACCCCGAAGCGAGAGGTGTATTTTCATCGGCTACCCACAGCAATCCTTTGGTTACCTCTTCTACAGACCTAGTGACAATGTGGTCTTTGTAGAAAGAAGAGGAGTCTTTCGAGAAAGAGAGTTTATAAGCCAAGGAGACAGTGGGAGGCAAGTTGATCTTGAAGAAATTCAAGAGTCAAATGGTGAAGGAACTTTAAACTCTAGCCCTCAACTTGAGGAGGAAACTCCTGATGTAAATCTAGAGATATGATTTGTTACTTACAAGTTGGTTATGCATTGATTGTACGAAAAACGCATTGGTAACTCGATGTTATAAAATCGCGCTCTTATGTGTAATTCAATGAGTAGTAGAACAAACATATGAGTCGAAGTTTATCTGTTCCTTCTTGGATTAGAAGCTGATATCTGGGCCCCTCGATTATTTTGTTTTGACCTATGTACCGGGCCCGGTCAGAACTAAATTGATGTGTTCAATGAAGTTCTTTGTCAAACAAATCGGAAATCGGGAAACAAATTGTTGGACAATAAGTAAGACATTGTTCCATGTATTTGTCCGACTGATATCTAGAACAGAGGATTATATGATCACTTATCTTAAATGGCGTACCATCATCTTCTCAGTTTCGAGAAACCTTGAAAAGAGCTACGATTGCCGATCGGTTCCTAAAGTCATACTTGCAGTAATAGTTATTAGACTTATCCAAGTGGGAGACTGGTGGATAAGGTGTCTAAGTCCATAACTATTTCTGGTATGTACTTGACCCGACCCGGCATGGTCCATTTGGGTTGCATGGCACCATGCAACTGGATAGACTAAATGAGAGAAATAACACTTGGAGATTATTAATATATTATAAGTTCTAATATATTAATAATATTATTTGATTAGTTTGATCAAGAATTAATTTAGAATTAATTAAGTGATCAAAAGATAACTAATTAAATATATGGGTTGATTATGTAAATCATTCATATCTTGTATAGTGGGCTAAAAGGTTCCATGGACTATCAAGTTGGGTTCCACCCATAGGATGCTCCATGGATGCTCCATGGGAGTTACAAACCCATGGGTCATGGAAATGAAGAGTCATGACACATTAGGGTTTAACCCTAGATGTGTCAACACTATATAAGTAACATGTTCTCCACCCAAAATCGGCTACACTAAGAAACAAGAGGGCTTGGCCGATTTTGAGAAGTGAGTATTCTCTCATAAGTTCATCCAAGAGCATTTGGTGTTGTGTGAAGCATTTGAGGCATCACACTTGGGGTGCTAGGCTCACAAGGTTTCAAGGAACACAAACAACAACAAGGTAAGTTATTCTATCTATACTTTATGTTAAAATTGTTCCCCATGTATGCTAGATAGGAATATAACCTTGGACTTCAACTTTGCATGACAATTAGACAAACATAGATCCAAGGTTATTAGGGTTGCATGTACACTTAGGAAGTGTTAGAATGCTCAAAACCCATCAGTTGGGACACCTATTTACCCTTAGCAGAGTTTTCGTACAACAACAGCCATCATTCGATCATTGATATGCCACCCTTTGAGTTGTTGTATGGGAGGTGGTGTCGCACCCCCATCTGTTGGGAAGAGGTGGGGCAACGGGTAATGGGTAGCACGGAGATGTACTGCAGACGACCGAGCAGATACAACAGGTCAGTCAGAGATTGCTGACCGCGCAGAGTCATCAGAAGAGTTATGACCTTGTGCTCCTAAAGGTCTCTCCTTGGAAAGGAGTGATACGATTCAGGAAGAGGGGCAAGTTGGGACCCCGATATATTGGACCTTTCAGGGTAATCGCTAGCGTAGCCAGGGTGGTCTACCGGTTGGATCTACCTACTGAGTTGGGACAGATCCACGACACCTTTCATGTCTCGCAGTTAAGGAAATGTATTGCTGATGATTCGGCAGTGGTGCCATTAGATGATATTCAGGTGGATGCAGGCTTGAACTATGTTGAGAGACCAGTGGCGATCAGGAATCGAAAGGTTAACGTTCTGAGGAACAAGGAAGTACCCTTGGTACAAGTGCAGTGGCAACATCCGAAGGGGTCCGAGCTGACATGGGAGTCCGAGTCTGAGATGCGGGATCAGTATCCGGAATTGTTTTCAGTGTGAGACTTCGGGGGAGGAAGTCTGGTTCTAGTGGGGGAGAATTGTAACATCCCGAAATCCAGGTACCCATTTATTTAAGCCTTCATTTTTAATTTAAGTCATTTAGGGTTTTGCATGATGAGTGAGTACGCTGGGCGTACAAGGAGTATGCTGCGCGTACTCGCACACTTCATTTATATGCGTTCCCCCTCGGATACACTGGGCGTA
The DNA here is from genome assembly GCF_052625555.1 of Lactuca saligna. Classification (NCBI taxonomy): domain Eukaryota; kingdom Viridiplantae; phylum Streptophyta; class Magnoliopsida; order Asterales; family Asteraceae; genus Lactuca; species Lactuca saligna. Next base: position 224,569,647 of record NC_136424.1, on the reverse strand, counting down.
CCCAAGGTTACGCTGGGCGTAACCGGTCCAGACACAAAAACCCTAATTGTGGTGGTTGGCTATAAAAGGAATGTGATGGCTTGATTCCCCAGCCACCATCCCCCAGAGAGAAACCCTAAGAGAGTGTTCCTTCGTTCCTCTCCCTTTTTGTGTGTGTTCTAAGCTTGGTGGTGCCATTTCAAGTTAGCAAAGAAGAAGAAGAGTTCATTGGGAAGGCTAGAAGTTGGTGTTCAAGTGTAGATCCGGGCTTTGCAAAGGTTGGAGCTTCATTCTAAGGTAAAAAGTTCAGATCTTGTCATATAGTTCTTGTGATATGCTTTATGGACCATATTTTAGGGTTTTGGTCCCAAAGGTGGAGACTTTATGAGCAAATGGTCTCCATTAGCTTAGATCCATCATATTTATGGTCTATTTGAGTTGTAGATTCATAAAAAAGTTAATCTTGGACGTGAATGTTTGGCCATATATGAGATCTATGTCCTTGAGTTGAAATGGAAAGGTGTTAAGGAGTATAAGAGCCTTTACACCCATGCCAAGGCTTAAAGGTTTTGACTTTATGAGTAAAGATGCTTAAATAAAGCCAGATCTGGAAGTTGAAGTAATGGCTTAACCGATTAAGACCAAAAATGATGAATGCTTAATTCTGATAGTTACGCTGGGCGTAACTCCCAGTACGCTGGGTGGCGATGTACGCCCCGCGTACTAGAATGTTGACTTTTGTTAACTTTTAGGGTTTTGGTCAACATGTAGACTTTGAGTCAAGGAAGGGTAAAATGGTCTTTTACCCTCTAAGGAATGATGATAAGGGGTAAAGTCTAGTTGTGGAAGTCTATATTAATTAAAATAATATTCGTTATGATTAGGCAAGGTTGAGTCTTCATTGGGATTTGGAGATAGCGAGTACGCGAGATTCTAGACTTTCCACGAGGTGAGTTTTCTCACTATACTATACCCGGAAGGGTTTTTATTGTGTGACCGGAAGGTCGGATATGTTATGAGTTATACGCATTCTATATGATAAGTTAATCGTTTATATGTGCTATGTGTGATATGCTTGATATGGGCCGGAAGGCATTATGTTATGGGCCGGAAGGCGTATATATGATATGGGCTGGAAGGCGTTATGGACCGTAAGGTTGACGCAGGTAGGACCGGAAGGTTTACCGAGTCGGGACGGAAGTCCCCAGAGACACATGGATCGGAAGGTCAAGGCCCGGAAGGGCGTAGGTGCGTAAGTAGTATTTTGGAGAACTAACTAAGCATTTATGCTTACAGTTGTTGTGTTATGTGTTTCAGGTACTAGTTAGGACCGTGGGAAGGCGCCGGCGTGATGGTACACACTGACGAAGAAACTGTTTTATGATCATGGGATGTATATTGTTACAAAGACATTTGTTACACATATGATTTCAGAATATTAAATGTTGGTTTTTGATGTTTGCAAAAATGAAAAATTGTTTTGAAAATTTACGTTGTTACACTTTTGTTGCATAGGTTATGTAGGTTTTTGTTGTGTGGTTGTTTGTGGCATGGAATCGAAAGTGTTAAAATTTTTTTGTTGAATGATCGAATTTTGTTGCAAGTAGGGTGATGTCGGAAATTGAATTTCGGGGGGGGGGGGGGGGGGGGGGGGGGGGAAGGTATGATTAAAAACGTTTACTTGAAATGGTATTGGTGGTGGGTTTTTAGAGTTAGGATGTTCATATAGCTCTCGTATTGCGCAAAAATGAGCGGAGCGGATTTGTTTGTGTTCGGAGGAGAGGTGTTCGAGTTTAATTTGCTCCATAGCTTGGTCGAAAGAAAAAGTGGTTGCTTTTTGTATGTAAAGTGAGAGAAAGAGAAGAATGTATAAGTAAAAAATGAGTATATTTGTGTATTTATATGTAGAGTAAATAGGTAAAAAAATTACTACTTTTTGACAGTTTCGTATTAAAAAATTGGCGTTACAACTTGTTACTAAGGAAACGGGAGGCAATGGCTAGGGCGGGCGGCGTTTTTGGCATTATAATGCCGTTTGCGAGCATCCATGTAGACAAACACATCGTGGACACTGCCCACACCGAACAGACTGAAAAAGTATAGAAATTGTGTGAAAATTAATAATTTTTTCGTTAAACTTGATATTAATATAAGTTTATAATAAAGTGATTAGATATGTATAATTGCAAAACTCCATTACTCTCGCAAGTTTATTGTACACACTAGATAAATCGTCGGGGATCGAAGTAACCGTTAATTACCATTAGTATATACAATCAATTCTTAAAAGTTTAGCTACAGTGCATTTTTTTCTCTTTCATCTTTTGCCACATAACTTCTTCTTTTCCTTCTAACGCCACTATCATGATTTCCTTTCTCATTCTTCTTTTCTGTTTTGATCTGTTTTCATTGTCGTTGGCCGCCCTCCTTGTCCAATCCTATTTCTTCCGCTTTTATGTATTTCATGATCAACCGCTTACTTCCTTCTTCGCCTTCTCTCTCGCGAACACAAAGGCCACTGCCACCGCTAGTGATATACTTCGATTTCCCGATCGGTGTACAAGTCATATTCTCCCACCTCGGCCATCGCCTACCTCCATTAGGGTTTCCTATCTAATCTCAGCAACGCTCTTCAGGTTCATGTTGAAAATCTTCTTTCTTATTTTAATTTTTTTTGGAGCATCAACCACCATTGGAATACGCTAATCCTTTCTCTGCCTCTATCCCTCCAGGTCTTCCATTTTTTCATTTGATTGAGGGAGAACATCGGATTTATCAGAGGAAGATGAAGGCCCACCTGACAGTCGACTGGTCTTCAAGTTTGTCTATACTCGACTGTCTAAAATCAACCGGCGGTCACATCCATTCTCTAAAATTGAATCTGTAACACCTGCAGATCTGGGCTAGTCAATTTAGAGACAATAAGCATCAAAAAATGAGTTTTTGATGGAAGATTATTTAGAATGATTAATCTTTTCCAAGTGGTAGTATATATTACAAGGGTTCAGTACATATAAAGAACACCGAAATCCGAGTTATAATGAAGAAGTTATGACGCGTTGAAGTTTTTCGGCAAAACCGACACTGCATTGGGAGACGTAAATAGTGAATTTACGATGGAGGACTTTTTAACCTTAGAAATCTAAACAAAATTTTTATTATACATTAAACCGAGAATATACAAAAAAAGAACGCCCAAATCTGACTTCATATGAGTAAGTTATGAATTTTCAAAGATATGGTATAGCAGTGCACGACCCAAAACTCGAATTTTAGTTCGAGCGCTTTTTCGCCTACGTGACCTAAATGAGAGTTGAGAATCTCATTAATAGGAACTCAACGGTAAAAAGACATACAAAAACGGAGTCCGGATGTAGAAGCTATGAATTTTACGCGGACATTTAACAGTATGATCTCCTCGTATTGTTAAATTTAAGATCGGTTGAGATTAGCCGATGGAGTCTAAATGAAAGTTGTAGATCTTGTTTTTAGCTATGCATGAAAGAATGTTGAAAACGGAGTTCGTATGCGAAAGTTACGAATTTTTGAAAATCGGCTGATTTCCACCCTGTGTGTGATGCCACGTGTCAGCACCAGGCTGTGCCTGGGTGTCTCCAGCTGGCTCACGATGTGAGCATCATAAAACTCACTACGTGAGTGACCCTCCAGCCCACTATAAATAAGATGTGAAGCCCTCTTTATTCCTCACACCTCCCATCACTTCCCTCTGTCTCTAGAACTTCTCTCTAGCCCTGAAACCCCTCGAAAAGCCTAGGGAACCTCCCTAGCACGAGGTGGAAGCCCTAGAGTGCCCAACGGCTCCAAGAAGAAGAGCCTTTTAGCTCACGAACGCTGCTCCAGCGAAGCCCAGTTTTGAGAAAAACCCGTTGAAATTGAGCTACGCCTAACCTATCTTTAGTATAGCTTATGATTCAATATAGTAATGTTATTAGGACCTTATAATAAATATTTGGGCTACTATTATGAGTTATATAAGTGTCATTATAATATCTTTTTAACCACTCGCGGTACGGGGAATCTGGTTTAAAGGGCCGCATAGGGTTGTTGGATTTCAGAAGTGCTATATGCCAAAATGCTCCTGCCCTCCGGTGTTTTATGTTTGGCCCCTGTCTGTACATAGTGGGTCAAGAGTATTATTTAATGCTTATACAATAATAATAATAATAATTAGACTATTAATTAGTCTCAACGAATATTAGACTAAACTCTAGTGGTAATCATACTAGGTTTTGTCAAAGGAGTTGTTTAAAGTAAACGAAGTGTTGTCCGAGTACCGAGTCACCACCTTATCAGGTGAGTGTATAATTACTTTCATCTTACACATATATATGAAGCATTTAATATAAATTACATCCTATGTGTGCATATTTTCTGTAGAGTTACTGACTATGCTGGGTGAAAGATTTTTGTACATGTTTTGAATGATTTGAACTGTATACATATTTTATATCTATAAAATGTGTTAGGTAGAACATGGGTAGATTAAAGATGAGATAAATAATGAGCGATGGGAGATAAGATGAATGATGAGTGATGATATATAAGTGGTAAAATATGGTGAGAAGCGATGACCTAAGAGATGAGCCAAAACGATGAGCCAAACGATGACCTAAGCGATGACCCAAGCGATGGCTCCGCCATCTAGCAGAGTATGGATGACAACCATGGACTATTTTAGATAGTCCAGTGGAACATTAACAGGCTCGCAACCTGTAGGTGTTGTGAACGATGTGTTCACCGGTGTACTCTAAAAACCCACTGACATGTATTGCGAGTGGACTCTCGAAAATGATATTATCAATAAACGAGATAAACCGTGGTGACTATGGAGTTAGTTCCCGTTGAGTAAACCCCGACAACTATGGAGTTAGCACCTATTGAGAAAACCTTGATAACTATGGATTTAGTGCCCGTTGAGAAAACCCTGGCAACAATGGATTTCGTGTCGATACCTTAGGAATGAATGAACGAGAAATAGTCGATTCTTTGGGTAGATCCTTAAGAGTACAGAAGATAATGGGGATGGGTAATTGGGTTGACTGTTTGATCATTAAACATAATAATTATATTATTATGGGTTCAAAACCCTATGTACTCACCAAGTCTCCAAACCTGACCCACTCGGTTTATTTATATCACAGGAGTTGATATGAAGTCACATTACACTAAGAGATTAAGGATATATAAATCACTAGTGATAATGAATGTAAGTTCTGTTTATGCTTATGTTTCTGTGTTGACGATGACATCCCAAATGTCTTAAAATGAATAAAAATACTTTTCTTTGGAAATGCTTTGATAACGTATTTGCCATGTTTTACTGGGAACAAATTCCGCAACATTTTTATTAAAAGGGGTACTCTGATTTTTATAAAGCATAAACAAAAATTGGTCTTTTTTGGCCATGAAAATGGGGATGTCACAGAATCCTACACCAAAATTTATGTTTTTCTTTTTGAAGTCGAAACGTAATCATTCGAAATATTGTGAGTTTTTTCAATTGGTGATTGCAACTATTTGGATAAATTGTCAAACCTATAAATTGGTTAGCAGTGACAAAGATGAAATCGGTTAGTGCATTTTTACGATCGCCATTTTACAGAATTTCAGTCATAATAAGGAATTTGTCTAATGTAATGCTTTAAATTTGAATGCCATGTATGGATGAGCCCTTAATTTGACCATAGCAGCTTAAACTTCTAGGGCACCGTGTATAATTTCTAATGCTGAGTTTGTTTACTTCTATTGTATGCTTTCTAGAACTACTGAAGTACTGATTGTCAAGTATCTTCTTCCCCATTTTTCTTAGAATAATTGAACGTGAATTTTTTAGTTGATGTGCGAATTCTTACTGTTTGATTATATCTTTTTCTATCCAATTTGGTGCTCCTTTATGGGGATCAAGTTATTTCTTGGAAGAATGGGCATAGAGAAGAACTATTTTTCATGAGCGACAATGTAAAATTGTCTTAAGATATTAGTTTACTTCTATTCAAAGTTATATTAACATGAGAACTTGCTCACCCTATAGGCAGTTTGCAAACCACCTAAACCTATCAGAGGTGACATAACCATTTGCTTTCCATAGGTTTGATTTAAAATATCCAATCTCCTACTAACCTTCTCTTTTCTCAATGAATTCACTTAAAAACTTTAAGATGCATATTTCAGTTTGCAAACTTTTGTTCACTTGAGCAACATGGATTTGCCAGAAACATGCTATGGTTGTTAGATGAAGATCCTTTAACTCCAGCTAACAATCAATCAAGTGAAAATCTTTTACAGAAATTAACAAAACATGACCTCAAAACATGGCCATATAGATTACGGGAAGAAATTATTGTGTAACATCTGGACTTTCAGGTACATTATTATGTGAATAATTTTGAGATTTATGGAGTAACTCGACGAGTTGTGAGACCAACTCATCGAGTAGAGTCAAGTTGTTCGTGTGAGATTAATGAATTGACTCGACGAGTCAGAGAGCCGACTCGCCGAGTAGGTGCTGGGAAGAAAACCCAAATTTCCCCATGGGTTGGGGCCTATATAAGGGAACTTATGCACCCATTTCTGCCTCACCAGCTGTCTAACCCTTCTGTGTAAAACCCTAAACGAGTGTAGTGAGCTAAGAGAGTCTCCAAGTTAACCTTGAAGGATTTTAGTGCATCTTTGAGGAGGAAGAGGAGTTTGTTCAGAAAGAAGCAAGAAGGAGTTGTTGGGGTTCAGGCCTTTTTGTCCAGATCTTTAAGAGGAAGTTAAAAAGCTTGAATCTTTCCCCTTTATTTGGTTAGATCTCATGAATTGAGAAGTTAGGGTTTTCATCACATATTTTGGGACTTCGAGAATACTAAGTTATCTAGAGGTTTAAACCTTAGATCTGGACCTTGTAAGGTCCCTAGAGCCCTAAAGTCCCAACTTTATTCATCCATATGAGGAGTATGGTGTTTAACAACTTATGAGAACATGTATTGATAGATTGGAGCAAAACCACCATGCATGAGTATAAAGATCGAAGATTTATGTGTCAATTGAGCCTTAGGATGGTAGATCTAGTGTTTGGAGTGATAGATCAGATTGAATTGTCTAAATGAGAAATCAGATCGAAGGGACTCGCTAAGTCCATCGCATGACTCGAAGAGTCGGTGAGGGTTTGGCCCAATGAACTTGATCATGCGATAACTCGGTGAGTTGGAGGTCGACTCGACGAACTGATCTGGACCTTTGCGAGACTTATGAGGAAACGAGTGGACTCAACGAGTCACATGGATTCACTCGATGAGTCGGGTCAACCATAGACTTGTGACTTGAGTTTGACTTATGTTGACTTTAGGGTTGGGTCAATCATGGGTAATGGAGACAATAGAGGGGTAAAATGGTCTTTTATCCACTTCAAGAGTTAGAGATAGAAAGAATAGACTTCGATTATTCGAGTTGTGAAAAATAGTATTAATTAGAGATATTTATCCTTTTTGATAGGCGGAGGGTAGTTTGAGATTCTGGTGCGAGGTTATTTGCTTGCTTGCTTGCAAGGTGAGTCTTCTCACTATACTTACCATGAGTGGTATCTTTGTGTGACTGAGATGTCCTATGTGCTTACATTGTGTATTGTGATATACTGCATTATTTCTTTGTGATTTATGTTGTGTATTATTTAGAGCTTATAGAGTTGTAGGATCGGAGGCTTCCACTGAGATACTTTGACCGGAGGGTCTTACTGTGTTATAGCCTCGAGTTGCTACAGAGCTATGTGTGGTATTTTAGGGAACTCACTAAACTTTGTGCTTACCTTGTTATATGTTATGTGTTTCAGGTTTTTCTTAGGATCACGGGAAGGCACCGACTTGATTGTACAGACCAGCGAAAGAGTTATGTTTTGAGGATCCTGTATTTAAATCAAAGAATTATGGAGTTACAATTTGTAAATTAAATAAATGAGATTTTGTGAAATCTGTTATGAGAATTATGTAATTTTAAATGAAAATTTGATTTGAAAATTTACGGCGTTACAAGTGTTGGGTTTTGAGCAATCTAACACTTCCTAAGTGTGCATGCAACCCTAATAAACCTTGGATCTATGTTTGTCTAAATACATGCAAAATAATAATTTTCCAAGGTTTATAACCTATCTAACATGGCATGGGGAACATTTCAACATAAAAGAGTTAGAAGAGATTACATACCTTTTGGTGAGTTTGGTTCTAAGGAGTTTGAGGGCCAAGCACCAATAGTGTGAATGCCTCAAATGGAATCACAAACACCACAAACTCTTGGAAAACTTTGAGAGAGTATACACACTCTTGTATTTTCGGCCACACACATGCACACACACACTAGATCACTAGTTTTCTCTTAGGCTTCATTTCATGCTCCATAAGCATGCTTATATAGTGTGCATGGTTAGGGTGAAACCCTAATAACCCATGTCTTTTCCTTTTCCAAGGATCCATGGGTTAAAAGCTCCATGGATCATCCATGGACTTCCACATAAGCCTAGCCCATTAACAAATGAGTATTAGCCCACACTATATAAAACAAATAGCCCATAATTTAATTAGTATTCCTTTTAATCTCTAAATTAATTCATAATTAATTCAAGACTAAAACTAATTAAATAACGTAACTTCATATTAATATATTATAACTCATAATATATTAATAAACATATGTGTATAACTCTCATAAAATTATCCATAATAGTTTGGATGAGATGCAACCCAAATGGACCATGCCGGTCGGGTCAAGTATATACCAAATAAGTTATGGACTTAGACACCTTATCCAACAACAAGTTGGTATCAGAGCCTTGGTTTGAGGGATTCGAATGCACCTTTGGGTATGTCTGGACTCAAACTAGGGATTTGAGAAAAAATTTCAAAAGAAATGATTTTTCTAACATGAGCAAGAGTTTCTAAGAGAAAACGAGAAGGAGCAGTGTGTTCAGTTAGACAGAGCCTGAACAGTGATTTCCCAAAATACCCTTACTTATTTGTGTTATGAGTTATTATTGAGATAATAGGGATGCATGCTAGATGATAAGCTATGTATTTCATATGTTGGGGCTAGAGTTGCCTGATTTGTGATGCCTTAGCCTAGGAATTGTTGTTATCTATGATGCGCTTTGAGTATGTGCGGAGTAAGAGTATCCATCAGGAATCTTTTAGAGAGAGATTTGAGTAAAGGAGTAATCTAGGAGAGATACCTGGATGAGCATTAGAGGAGCCTACTGAGGGAGTGGATAGATACCTGTGAGAGGTGGGCTTACTTGAGTCTAGTGATACCTTTTAAGTGTGAGTAAAGCAAACAGAGTGTAGCCTAGAGTGGTTTTACGTGTTCGTGGAGATTATTCGATGTCCGAATGTTGCTTGCTTCGTGCTCTTTGGAACTCTTGATGATGGGAGTCAGCTACTAAGTGAATATGACGATATCCAGGAGGTAGATGGTTGGCATTATAAGAAGTTCTTCAGCAGCTGATGGCGGAGAAGTTTGAGAATCTAGGAAGAGCCTAGGGAGTGGCATTAGTCAGATGAGTATGCTGACAGAGGAGCGTATTCATTGGGGAGAGACCAGGTTCAACGGGATTGGCAATCGAGAAGGTTGAGCAGCTACTTAGGAAATGTGGGATGATCTGTGTGGAAATTATGGGTAGATGTGGAAGGTAGTATGGGCCCGTACTACTGAAAGCAGAGGACCTATACTCGAAACAGGGAGACTTCCAAAGGTTCTAAGTAGCAGATTGAGAGGAGATAACATGGTTTGAGTACCATGATTCGTAGCAAACTGAGAGGAGATAACATGGTTCGGGTACCATGATTCGTAGCAGATTGAGAGGAGATAACATGGTTCGGGTACCATGATTCGTAGCAGATTAAGAGGAGATAAAATGGTTCGGGTACCGTGATTCGTATCAGATTGAGAGGAGATAATATGGTTCGGGTACCATGCTTCGTAGCAGATCGAGAGATGATCACATTGTTCGAGTACCATGATTTGTGGCGGTTAGTGCTTCTGGTTTTACCAGTTATCTAGTTGTGATTGATTAGACTGGGATCAGAGGTGATAAAGTGCGGGGCTTGAGGTCCATGTTGAACGAGTCTCAATAGAGCATACCTTGAGGGGGAAATCGAGTTAGTGTCCGAGAGATTTTTAGTGAGATGCCAGTTGGAGTCGCAAGACTCACAAATGAGTAGAGATGATGCTTATTGGAGTATCCCAGTCTGATTTGAGCAATCAACTGAAGGATGAGGTGTCATCTTCTGTAGCAAGAGTTGCGCGGTCCCCGTTTCCTAGGAAAAGAAAAAGAGATGTCGAGCTTCCGGTTTTTAGAGTATGGGGTAAACCCCGTGGGGTAGCATAGGGTTGCAACCTTTTCACCATAGTATTTTGGGCAGTATGTTTATTGTGAGGTATTTCTTATACCATGAGAATGTCATTTGTGGGTCTATGATGGAAGAGAACAGAGAGGTGCCTTTTGGGGAGGCATACTTTTAGCGGCGGTTTCAGGTGGTTAAGAGGAGTATATCGGGGTTATAGCCCTCGTTGTCTTCGTTGTGTACCAACTGTGAGAGTAGGGTATCTTGCTTTTATGATGATTCCCGTAGTGGTAGGCTCGTTGAGGATTTAGAGACGAAGTGTGCGTTAAGTGCATTATTTCCAGACCAAGAGTCAGGACTAATTCAAAACAGTTGGAGTATCCGGCGGTATATCAGTATGAGGCTTTGAGATTACTAAAGGCAGTCACTTTGGGAGGATTATGAGATTCTTGTCTAAGTTACAGGATATTTGTAGTTGCTCGATTCCATTGGGAAGATCATTGAAGTGATTATATGGTACGTTCCAAGAGTGAAGTGTGATATACCTGGTGAAACAGTCTATGGGGTAGATTGTTGGTATGCTAATTGGTGATGGTTCGAACCCTGAGTGGGGGAGAACTGAGTATTCTATTGAGAGGATCAGCGGTCCATTCAAAGTGCTGTTAGAGAACTAGTTATGGAGACTCGTGGTGCGGACACATGAGACATAGGTTATTGGTGGGTGAAGTGAGGTGAAAGGTGGGGTGATGTATGGGTATGTGCTTAAGGAATGATGAAAGAATCCATGGTATGTGGCCTTTGGCTAGAAAATTTAATATGGCTAGGGATTTTTCGGGCTTGAAATTATTGAGTTCGAGGCGGTTGGGTCGTCGTGCAATAGCTGAGATTTACAGGTATAAGTACAAATTGTGATTTATACTCCAAAAGGGACAGCAGTTGATTTGTCAACCAATCTTAGAGTCGGTGTGAGTAGTTCGTACGGGGAGTGATGAGTAGAGGGTGGAGCTTCAGATTTTCGTCAACGTGTTTTCAGTTATTGTCGATTCCTCTATGTTTCAAATTGTAAGATGGGAATATTTTGAAGTTACAAGTTGTGCGAGAAGAAGATTGGTTGTGAGATTCTGAGAGGGTACATTGCGGTATCTGAGTATGATGTTGTGAGTATGAAATTAGTGGTTAAGGAAAGACATCGTAAGGTTTTGTGATGGTGTACCAAGGTATCCGAGTATGATGTCCTAAATTTCGGAGTTTTTGAGTCTTGAGTTAGAGATGTCAAGTGGTGGATCAAGTATCTATGGTTCCATTGGGAGCCCTTCAGCTATTTGACGTCAAGCGAGATTATCTGAAAATGTGAATTGTAGCGAGAAAAGGAGTTTTATCATGGCGGTTACTGTTAGGAGTAGTGATGCTTATTTTGGATGGGTGTGTGCACCTATCTATGCTGGGCCACGGAGCATGAGTTAGTGAATGTAGTGTAGCATCGACTTAAGGGTGAGATCGTGGGGTGGTAACATAAAATGTTGTAAGACTATGGGGAGCTGTAGCATCCATGATTTAGTGAGAGAGACTGTTGTGATACTGCACGAAACCATAGTATTCACCAGCATTAAGAGGGTCTAGTGATACTGCAGGGAGCCGTAGTATTCACCAAACAATGGGCGAGCATTTTGAAACTGCGGGGAGCTATAGCTTTCATTTGTTAGAGGGAGAGCATTGTGAAACTACGGGTAGCCGTAGCTTTCACTGGTCAGGGGAGAGCGTTGTGAAACTTCGAGGACCCGTAGTTTTTGCTTGTCAGAGGGAGAGCGTTGTGAAACTACAGGGAGCCGTAGTTTTCACTAGTCAGCGAGAGAGTATTGTGGAACTACGAGGGAATCGTAGCTTTCACTAGCCAGCGAGCAAGAGAGAAGCGTTGTGAATCTATGGGGAGTTGTAGTATTCACTAGTCAGAGTAGGACACAGAGGAGTTCTTAGGCTTGGGTAGCCTTACCACTTGAGTCCTCTGGAACCTGGTTGTCGAATCAGGGGCGAGACTGGGGTCTCCATGTTGGTTGAGGATTGTTGTATCTCGGATTGGGGAGGGATTATCGTAAGCAGAAGGAATTGGAGAGATGGTGTGGGTATATATATTTACGAATCGCATGTACGGGTCGAGTATTAGATTGGAAATGAGTGGTTCCAATTCCAAGTCGGGCCAGACTCTCGAGTTTGAGTTGGCTCTAGTTGTGTATTGAGAATGAGAAATGAGATTCCCATCTTAGAGGTATCTTCCATTTTGAGAGTTATTGTGTGTCATCTGATGTATTAGACCTGTGTGCATCAGTTCATTTGTATGGAAAGGACTGCGAGATGTATGGAGCTAATGAGTAGTATACAATAGAGGTTGAGGGTGAGATGATTTTAGTTAGGGTTGTAGTATTCACTTGGGGTAAAGCGAACTTTGTGACTTGTGTTGGGCCCAGATAGTTAGTGTGAGAAGGAAGTCAGTGAGACGTTTTGGGGTATGCAATGGGTAACCTTTGGAGGTTCAACTGTTAGGCCGGGAAATGACCTGGTGCTTACTGTTGATAGGGATATTTAAGAAGGGAGTTGGGGTTTATGATTGTTAGATGTCATAGGATACTTCTGAGCAAGCATGATCTTTTTTTTGTGTCTGAGGGTAGGGTGTTTAGACTTCATTGTTCAAAGGGGTTTTGATTGCAGTACAGTGGATGGGTCCCTGGTGTGATGTAATCCTTTCATTCCTTGGAGTATGATATGGATTGTTTAATATTCCTGGTATGAGTGATCGGTAACCAATTTTTGGGCATTGACTTGTTTCTATCATCCGCAATGAGAGAATCATAGGGGTGGTGAGTTATCGAGGTCTGTTATTCAAGGATCGAATAACATGGTGGTATCTTGATAGGGTGGTATGGCAGTGAGACAGACCACTAGAGTTTCCAAATTCTAGAGAGTCGGAAGAAGTAATGTAGCGGAAAAAGGGTCTATCCTTTTCCGGGTTTGGGAGTTCCTGTTTGGATTCAGGTGTCAGTGGAGGAAGATAGCCGTGTGGTATGAGATACTTTCGGAGGTGCTTTTTGGGTTATTGGGTTCAGTCTATGTGTTGTTGAGGAGCGATTTCATGGGCGAAATCTAATTCAAGTGGGGGAGAATTGTAACATCCCGACTTTCAGGTATATTATTGTGTGACTAATTTTGAGATTTATGGAGTGACTCGCTGAGTTGTGAGTCCAACTCGTCGAGTAGAGTCGAGTTGGCCGCGTGGGATTAATGAATGGACTCAATGAGTTAGAGAGCCAACTCGCCGAGTAGGTGCTAGGTAGAGAAACCCTAATTTCCCGGGGTTGGGGCCTATATAAGGGAACTTATGCCCCCATTTCTGCCTCACCAGCTGCCTAACCCTTCTATGTGAAACCCTAAACAAGGGTAGTGAGCTAAGAGACTCTCTAAGCTAACCTTGAAGGATTTTAGTGTATCTTTAAGGAGGAAGAGGAGTTTTTTCAGCAAGAAGCAAGAAGGAGTTTTTTGGGGTTCAGTCCTTCTCCTCCAGAGCTTCAAGAGGAAGGTAAAAAGCTTGAATCTTTCCCCTTTATTTGGTTAGATATCATTGTTGGGTTTTGAGCATTCTAACACTCCTATGGTGTACATGCAACCCTATAAAACTTGCATCTATGTTTTCTCTATTATACATGCAAATATTTCATATTCCAAGGTTTTAATCCTAACTAGCATAATATGAAGCAACTATACTACAAAGCCTAGTTAGATGACATACCTTTTGATTGAGCTTGAAGTCTTGAACTTTAAGAGCTTTGCCCCAATAGTGTGGAAGCCTCAACTGGAATCACAAATCACCAATGATTCTCATTTCACAATCCCAAATCCTTATCATAAATGTAAGAATTCCAAATTCCTACCATTTACCGAAATCTGTTAGATTCTAAACTTATATGCATTGATCCTCTCGTAATGACTATGCTCAAAGTCACAAAGACTTGTCAACTGACATTACAGAATATTCCAATGGAGATCAATTCCATGGGAACGAAGTCTCAATTTCAAAGTATATTACTTTGAACATCCTTCTTGCATTAAGTTTTGTAATCTTATACAGATTGAATAACTTCCACCATTGGAGACATTTCCATATTCCCATTTTGACTATCACTTTTGAACAAGAGTTGCATTTTTTCAGAATATGTCAATATGGTCCTTCCAAAAATAACACTATACTTCCAACTATCCATGAGAAACCAATCTTTGGTAAACCTCAGATTTTCCTCGACAATTGCTTAATCATTTTAGTCATATCCAATTCTAGACCTTTTTCCTTCTTAATGCCCTAGGCATTTGGAAAATTTTGAAAGGATGAATATTATAGCACATGTAATTGATCCTATATCTGAAGCATATGGGACACGATTCATGATGTCTCACATAAAGATATGATCCTAGACCAGTCTTTTGCTACAATATTTTTTATTTGTCATGTTTTCATAATTCGACTATGAAGAGGGATGCCGTAATCATAATCGAATTTTGAGAACGTAATATATATAAAATTTCCTTAGTTGAACCATTCCAACATAAATCTCATATATATATATATATATATATATATATATATATATATATATATATATATATATATATATATACATACATATATATATATATATATATATATATATATATATATCCTTGACTAAAGATGATTAAAATCTCAATCTAAGCTTTTAGAATTGAAATGAAGTATAATTTCCTCTCCCTTAATTATAGCAAAACAACTTTTCCTAATTGAAACTTTTGTTTTGTATAATGAGCATTGCTAACTTGCAACACTTATCATAATTATCATGCTCCCACTAACACGATGATTATTATCATAATACTTATGCTCCCACTAGCTTTGATATGTATCCAGAAATCAAATGGACTTCTGGAAATCAATACTTTATTGACTTTCTTACCAAGGTTCAGTTTTCTGATACGAGATGCTTTGATACGACTTTATCAAACTCATACACCTTTTCTTAGATACCTCACATGTGTGTCTAAACAATTTTAGAACTATGAAAAGGGATTTCGTAATCATAGTCTCAATTGTTTAGACATTTTCCATTTCGCACAAGTCTATGTTAGTGTGCCAGTTACCCACACATGCTCTACTACTGACTTTGAGAATGCAAATATCATAATTGCTATCTACTTAAAATCTACTTAGTGAAAGCGTTTCCTCACCATCACTTTCATGAATCGGAGAGAAACCTTATGACACTTAGATTTTATGGTGTATGTGTTCCTATCCATGTGAATTTGTCAAAACCATAACCAAAAAACATGGTTAGTGACAAATCCAAACTCATATGGACTGAACTTGTGCAATCTTAAATTCTTGCCACCTAGCAGCACAAGGGCCTGCCATTGCTTCCAAGTAGTTATGCAAAGAACTGAGAACTTTTAGAACTCAGATGAATAGTTAACTTTAACTAGAATGGGCATAAAAGTAAGAATATGTCAACACGATAGGTTACAAACCTCAAGTTGTGCGATAGTGATAAACTACAGGTTTTATTCTTCATTAGTTCTTGAAACTCTTTAAGGATCTTTTAAACTCCCACCATCCTCTTGACATATAAGACTCTCTTGCCAAGAGCCATTCCTTGACAAACAAATATTCAAGAGATAGTGCGTAATCTTATCAAGTCAAACACTTCACACAATTGTCCTTAGTTGGTCTTTGTTTTATCCAAAACATCACAACTTACCAATTTCAAATGTACAAGAGTAGAAAACATTTTACTCATACATTTGACAAGTGTTATAAACCTTCTTTAAGATATGTCACTCAAATTTCAATCTTGGAGTATGACTCTAAGACTTTGTTTTGGAACAAAGTATGACTCATCTTTTTGAGTTAACTACTTCAACAATTCATGACTCCTCTTCTAAGACATAAGAATGCACTAAGATGTCCTTAGAGGATGAATAGTGACATGGTCTCAAAACCATTAAGATGATCATAAAACATGAAACTAAAGTGCTCTCCCATCTTTTCAGATTTGAGAAACTTGTATCTATCTGCCTAATTTAGTAAATCATGACGAATAGTCTTATCGATCTTTTGTGATGGACTTTGACCAGTGCACAAAAAACTGTACTCGATCCCTTAGTCCTTCACTTGACCCACATATACATGTGAACAAGGAATTAGTCTTAATTTTCCAAAGATGAAAATTCTCATTCATCATACAATATAACTTGCATGATTCCAAGTTTCGGTCCAATTGAAACTTGGGCGATTAGAATCTTTCCTTATTTGGTAAATTTAGACACTACCACAAATGAAAGAATCTTTTCTTATTTATTAAATTTAGACACTACCACAAATGAAAGAATATTTCCTTATTTGGTAAATTTAGACACTACCACAAATGAAAGAATATTTTCTTATTTGTTAAATTTAGACACTACCACAAATGGAAGAATCAAATTCATATTTCCAATATTGCTAAAAACATACAACATCAATTTTCCATAAATGTCATTGCAATGAGATATAAAATAAAGAAAAACAAATATTTTTATTTATAAAATGCTGAAAAAAAACATTTCCTTACAATGCAACTTTAAATGAAAACTGTGCTATTAGATATTTCCTAGAAATCTATCATAACCCCTAAGTAGTAGCTCAAAAATACGATCTTCGAACCATTCGATTGAAATCCATCTTCGCGATCAGAATCAACATACTCTTCTTTTAAACTTCCTTCCCTTTGCTTGATCCTACGAAATATCAAAATGCAACCTAGTCACATCATGTATTAAGAATCAACAATTAGGAACCTAATAGAGTTAGATAGTGGACTTACTTGAAGCAGAGTCAAACTTTTTGATTCTTCCTTCTCTCAGATCTTTCAGGTAGTTAGGGCAACCTCGCAACCAATGCCCCTTCTATATTAACAATAAAAACATATGGACTCTTTGGGAATGGTACACGGGACTATCACTGACATATCCTTTCCCTTTACCTTTTGGTCAACCGAGTTGAACAAGGCCATTCCATTTCCATTGGGAATAGAAAGCTTTTCTGGACTTCCAATGTTACCATATTCAATGTCCATGGAAGTTTGAGAAATAGACCTTCCACCCAAATTCACTTTTCCAGTGCGCCAAAACATTTCTTATTCAGTAGCAACAAGCAAATAGGTAAGATCAATAAGGGTTATGTTGTGATCTGTCACGTAGTAGTCCTTAATGAACTCACCATATGACTCAGGAAGTGACTGAAGAACCCAATCAATAGCCAACTTCCATGGAACAACGACACCCAACATTCTCAATCTGTCAATGTGTGACTTCATCTCTAAGATATGAGTACACACAGGTCTTCCATCTTTATGTTTCATTGCAAGTAGGGATTGAGTGATATTGAACTTTTCAAGTCTTCGAGCTTGTGGGCAGGGAGAATAATTGGAGGAGGTGGAGGAAGAGAAGTATGATTTCCATGATCCAATCGTGGGACATCATCTTCATTAGCAAAGCATCTTACAAGAGATTTGGGAAGATCATAATTTTCTGAACCAGACATCTACAAGGGGAGAAATTTAAATTAGTCAATCTAAATCCTTAATTGAACACCCAATATGAAATATTAAGTTTAGGACCCAACACAATATTTTATAACTTGGAATAGGGATGTCGTAATCCAAGCTATAAAATATTTGAAGGTAGGCGAATGACGATTCACCAATTTCCACCAAGAAAAACGAAATAGGTATTAGGTTTTAATTGGATTTAAATTCCTAGATCTTTTGAGATTCATTGAACTGTTCAATGGAATGTTTAAATCTCGATTGTTCCCTCTCAAGTTTGTGACTGGGATGCTGAGGATCACAAACTAGGGGTCAATAACCATGAAAATATACTTGGTACTCTTAATTATTATCACCTAATTGATGTGTCGGTTAACCACACACGCTCAACCGATCTATGATAAATCTTAAGCCACCCTTTGCTAACCTTGTTAAATCCAAGTTTGCGTGCCAGTTAACCACACGCGCTCCACTAACGACTTAAGCAAGGTGCAAAGTGTAATTTCATGGGTTATCACCAAATTCACATTTTTCTAAAGTAACTAAGATTGAGAATTTGTAAAAAGTTTAGTTACTTTATATTTATCATTATACTTATAATGAGAATTATAGTCCTTGTCCTACTTATATGGCTAACGACCCTCCACCAGTCAAGGAAGCAGTGGCTGAGAGTGGACACCCATTAAGTTGCCATTTTATAAGCAACAACATTATACCCCCCTAATAGATTGGCTTAGTGAATGAGGCCTACAAACAGTAAACCTGACTCTGTTCTTATACATATATATAATATTAACTTATAATACTATAATGTATAAGGGTTGAATTTTAACTTTAAAAGTCTCGGGTTTGGAATTAAAGTGTGTGTGAGACTTTACAAATTTCAAAACTTGAGGGCATGTTTTGAAGAATTCAAAAACTTTTGGTTTTTCATAACCTATGAGTTTAATTAAGGTTTTAAAAAAAACTTTAATGAAGAGACTCTTGAACATCCATAACTTGAGGACAAGTTATGGAGTTCATAAGACAATTTATTATGAAAAAGACTCTTCAATTGTGTAATCTATGAATTTTTAATGGATCCTTAAAAGGAATGACTTTTGGTAATCCATAACCTGAGGAAAAATTATAGACTCCATTAAAAAACATTTAGATCAAGAATTAACCAACAAACAATTTGCAAATAATTCCTATGATCTACTAAAACTCATAAGTGTATGAACAATCATATCAACAATTTCAAGAATTACATAAACACATATAGAACTTGAAATTTTGATAATAACCTTGAAATTGGTTTACCATATCATTACCACATCAAAAACAGGTTTTGTAAGTCTAAAACAGCTTAAGGTAATGATTCTAGACCAATTCCAACCTTAAAACTCAAAGATATGCTATCAAGGGATCCAACTCGTCGAGTGAATGAACAAACTTGACGAGTTGGGTGATTTTGGGCATGGAATCGTTGAGTCCCTCCTTGGAATCGTCAAGTCAGCTATCCAAACAGCATATAAACTTCGATTTGCAGCCTATTTCGGCAAGTATAATTGAAAACAACCCTAGGCCTGATACCACTGTTAAGTTTTGAGCATTCTAACACTCCTATGGTGTACATGCAACCCTATAAAACATGGATCTATATTTTCTCTATGATACATGCAAATATTTAATATTCCAAGGTTTTAATCCTAACTAGCATAATATGAAGCAACTATACTACAAAGCCTAGTTAGATGACATACCTTTTGATTTAGCTTGAAGTCTTGAACTTTAAGAGCTTAGCCCCAATAGTGTGGAAGCCTCAAGTGGAATCACAAATCACCAAAACCACCTTGGAAAACTTGAGAGAATAGTAAGCACGCTAGAAATTAGCCCACTCTTGTTTACTCACACACTAGTACGATTTCATGTGCCAAGGACCCCTTTATATATTCTGGTGGATTAGGGTTACATTCATGTAAACCATAATACCCATGACCTTTCATTTCCATAAGATCCATGGGTTAAAGTTCCATGTACTATCCATG
Organism: Lactuca saligna; assembly: GCF_052625555.1. Lineage (NCBI taxonomy): Eukaryota > Viridiplantae > Streptophyta > Magnoliopsida > Asterales > Asteraceae > Lactuca > Lactuca saligna. The sequence continues at coordinate 224,549,709 of NC_136424.1, read as the reverse complement.
CAAGCCTAGCCCATTCTAAATAAGCATTGGCCCACTCTATATATATGTAAGAGTCCATATTTAATCAGTTCCTTTTTTATCACCAAATTAATTCTAAATTAATTCTTGATCAATACTAATTAAATAATATTAATATATTAAAACTTATAATATATTAATAAACCATAGACATACTATTCTCAAAAGACTATCCATACAAATTGTTCCGGTGAAGTGCAACCCAAATGAACCATGCTACTCTCGGGTCGACTACATACCAATAATAGTTATGGGCTTAGACATCTAATCCAACATTCATGAGTTAAGAAGTTAGGGTTTTCATCACATATTTTTGGACTTCGAGAATACTAAGTTATCAAGAGGTTTAAACATCAGATCTGGACCTTTGACATCCCTAGAGCCTAAAAGTCCCAACTTTATTGATCCAGATGAGGAGTATGGTGTTTAACACCTTATGAGAACATGTATTGGTAGACTAGAGCAAAACCACCATGCATGAGTGTAAAAATCGAAGCTTTATGTGTCAATCGACCCTTAGGATGGTAGATCTAGTGTTTAGAGTGATAAATCTACCTTAAATCATCTGAATGAGAAATCATATCAATGGGAGTCGCCGAGTCCATGGCCTGACTCAACGAGTCGGTGAGGGTTTGTCCCGATGAGCTTGATCATGTGGTAACCCGACAAGTTGGGGTCGACTCGACGATCTAAGATGGACCTTCATGAGACTTCTGAGAAAACGAGTGGACTCGACGAGTCACATGGGTTCACTAGGCAAGTCAGGTCAAACACGGACTGTTGACTCGAGTTTGACTTCTATTGACTTTAGGATTGGGTCAATCATGGGTAATGGAGACAATAGAGGGGTAACATGGTCTTTTATCCACTTCAAGAGTTAGAAAGATAAAGAATAGCCTTCGGTTATTAGATTCGGGAAAAATAGTATTAATTAGAGATATTCATCCTTTGTGATAGGCAGAGGCTAGTTCGAGATTCGGGTGCGAGGTTATTTGCTTTCTTGCTTGCAATATGAGTCTTCTCACTATACTTACCATGAGTGGTATTTTTTTGTGACTAATATGTCATATGTGCTTACATTGTGTATTGTGATATCATGCATTATTTCTTTGTGATTTATGTTGTGTATTATTCAGAGCTTATAGAGTTGTGGGATCGGTGGGTTCCACTGAGACACTTTGACCGGAGGGTCTCACTGTGTTATAGCCTCGAGTGGCTACATAGTTGTGTGTCGTATTTTAGGGAACTCACTAACCTTTGTGCTTACCGTGTTATATGTTATGTGTTTTAGGTTTTTCTCAGGATCACAGGAAGGCACCGACTTGATTGTACACACCAACGAAAGAGTTATGTTTTGAGGATCCTGGATTTAAATCTAACAATTATGAAGTTGCAATTTCTAAATTAAATAAATGAGATTTTGTGAAATGTGTTATGAGAATTATGTAATTTTAAATGAAAATTGTATTTGAAAATTTACGATGTTACATATTGGAAGTGTCCAAAGGTGATTTTTTTTTTTTTGTGCACTACTAGAAAAACAGCATTTTACGACGTGCAATGTGTGTCATAAAACACTCAGACGATGCGCAAATGCGTGTCAAGGAAGGTTGTGTCATAACGATAGATGACACGCTTTTGCACGTCGTCTATTTATGACATGCATTTACGATGCACATTTATGACACACATTTACGAAGCTAATTTACGACACGCAATGTGTATCAATAAAGACCCTGTCATAAAGGAAGACGACACACATTTGCATGTCATAACCTTATGACACACATTTACGACTCACATTGCGTATCATTAAAGCTCTTGTCAAGAAAGGCCATATCATAAATAAAGATGACACACATATTTGCGTATCGTAATTTTAAATGTTTAAAAAGAATATTATTTATAGATTTACATAATATAAAATAAAATAACATATACAAAAAAAAAATCCATTGCATAAAATTTAATGTCATGCAAATAATCGTTCTATGGAAAGATAAAACAAATCAATAGAAGTTGTAACAGAAATTTACAAACTAATAGTTCTAATAACCTAATGTTTGCCTCACTATAAACAAGATGTGTGCTGATTTTTTTAAATGTGTGCCTCACTTGTCTCCACTCTTCCTTAGTAACACCACTCAAGGACTCTAAATCTATGAACTTGTTCACAGTATCTATATTGCCTGCAAAAAAAAGTGTGAAGATGGATTACTACAGTGTAAGAGAAGTTTAAAAAAATGTCATAATATACACACCTCCACATATGAGACAGTTCCACCTGATGATGAGATAGCTACAAAAAAAAGGAAGGGCAACTCTTAAAAAGAACATACTTCCTCATATAAGATAAACCTCAAAAACCATTAAATTCGCCACATTATATTCATACTTCCTCATGTAAGACCTAGATCAATCTCCTTCCTTTCCTCTGCAAACCACACATGATCGGTAAGAATTGGTAACTTTACATGCAGCTTGGCCAATTTAGTTCAAATATCAAGATGTGAAATATTAAAACAAGAAGCATGTAAGAGTTTTCAGCTTTTTAGACACCTCCAATCCATTGTAAAATGTAAATACACCCAAAATATATAAATAAATAAATAAATATAAAACCACAGTTCAAGGTTCTTGATGAAGTATGACTCGTCTTCTTGATTTAACCACTTTAACAATTCATGACTCCTCTTCTTAGCCATAAGTTTGCATTAAGATGTCCTTAGAGGATAAATTGTGATATGTCTCATAATCATTAAGAAGATCATAAAACATGATACTAAAGTACTCTCCCGTCTTTTTAGATTTGAGAAACTTGTATCTTTCTACCTAATTTGATTCTTCTCATTCGTTCTGTCATACATTGAAACTTTTCCAATGTTTCACAATTATAATTCAGCTTGTAAGTATAACCAGATTTACTGAACTTTAGTAAATCATGACGAATAATCTTAACGATCTTTTGTGGTGGACTTTGACCAGTGCACTAAAAAATGTACTCGATCCCTTAGTCCTTCACATGACTCACATATACATGTGAACAAGGAATTAGTCTTAATTTTCCAAAGATGAAAATTCTCATTCATCATACAATATAACATGCATGATTCCACGTTTTGGTCCAATTGAAAATTGGTTGATGAGAATCTTTCCTTATTTGGTAAATTTAGACACTTCCATAAATGAAAGAATCAAATTCATATTTCTAATATTGCTAGAAACATCCAAACATAAATTTTTCATATGTGCCATTGCAAGGAGATATAAAATAAATTAAAAAAAATTATTTATTTATAAAATGCGGAAAATTTTTCCTTACAATGCAACTTTAAACGAAAACTATGCTATTACATATTTCCTAGTGATCTATCATAACTCCTAAGCAGCATCTCAAAAATCCGATCTTCGAACCATGCGATTGAAATCCATCTTCGCGATCAGATTCAGCATAATCATCCTTTAAGTTTCCTTTATTTTGCTTGATCCTGCCAAACATCAAAATGCAACCTAGTCACATCTTGTATTAAGAATCAAAAATTAGGAACTTAATTGAGTTAGATAGTGGACTTTACCTGAAGCAGAGTCAAACTTTTTGATTCTTCATTCTCTCAGATCTTTTAGGTAGCTAGGGCAGCTTCATAACCAATTCCCCTTCTCTCGACAATTAAACATACAGACTCTTTGGGAATGGTACACAAGACTATCACAGACTTAGCCTTTCACTTAACCTTTTGGTCAACCGGGTTGACCAAGGTCGATCCCTTTCCATTGGGAAGAAAAAACTTTTCTAGACTTCTAACGTTACCATTTTCAATATCCATTGAATTTTGAGAAATAGACCTTCCACCCAAATTTACTTTACCAATGCGCCAAAATATTTCTGATTCAGCAGCAACAAGCAAATAGCTAAGATCAATAAGGGTCATGTTGTGATCTACCACGTAGTAGTCCTTAATGAACTCACCATACGACTCAAGAAGTGACTTAAGAAGCCAATCAATATCCAACTTACATGGAACAACGACACCCATCATTCTCAATCTGTCAATGTGTGACTTCATCTCTAAGATATGAGTACACACATGTCTTCCGTCTTTATGTTTCATTGCAAGTAGGGATTGAGTGATCTTGAACATTCAAGTCTTCGAGCTTGTGGGTTAGGGACAATAAATGGAGGAGGTGGAGGAAGAGAAGAATGATTTCCATGATCCAATCACGGGACATCATCTTCATTAGGGAAGCTTGTGCCAAGAGATTTGGGAAGATCATAGTGGTCTGAACCATACATCTACAATAGAATAAATTCAAGTTAGTTGATTTAAGTCCTTAATAGAACACCCAATATGAAATATTAAGGCTAGGACCCAACACAATATTTTATAACTTGGAAGAGGGATGCCATAATCCAAGCTATAAAATATTTGAAGGTAGGTGAATGACGATTCACCAATTTCCATCATGGAAAATGAAATAGGAATTAGGTTTTAATTGGTTTGAAACTCCTAGATCTTTTAATATTCATTGAACTTTTCAATGGCATGTTTAAATCTCGACTGTGCCCTCTCAAGTTTGTGACTGGGATATCAAGGATCATAAACAAGGAGTGAATAACCTTGCAAATATACTTGGTACTCTAGATTTTATCACCTAATCGCTCCACTGATCTATGATAAACCTTAAGCCACCCTTTCACAACCTTGTTAAATCCCAGTTAGCGTGTCGGTTAACCACACGCGCTCCACTAACAACTTAAGCAAGGTGCAAAGTTTAATTTCATGGGTTAGCACCAAATTCACATTTTCCTTAAGTAACTAATATTGGGAATTTATAAAACATTTGGTTACTTTATAATAATCATTATACTTTTAATGAGAATTAAAGTCACTGTCTTACCCGTTTGGTTAACGACCCTCCACCAGTCAAGGAAGCGGTGGGTGAGAGTGGACACCCATTAAGTTGCCATTTTATAGGCGACAACCTTATACCCCCCTATAGACCGGCTTTGTGAATGAGACCTACTAACGGTAAAACAACTTGATCTTATACATACATACATACATACATACATATATATATATATATATATATATATATATATATATATATTATTAACTTATAATGCTATAAAGTATAAGGGTTGAATTTTAACTTTAAAATTTTAGGGGGTTTGAATTAAACTGTGAGTGAGACTTTAGAAATTCCAAAACTTGAGTGCAAGTTTTGAACAATTCAAAAACTTTTGGTTTCCATAACTTATGAGTTTAATATGGGTTTTTATGAAAAACTTTTCAAGTTCCATAACTTGAGGACAAGTTATGGAAGACATAAAAAACATTTTATGATGACATTAAAATTAGATACTCTTCCATTTTCATAACCTATGACTTTTAATGACACTTTAAAAGAAAAAACTCTTCATTTTCCATAACTTGAGGACAATTTATGGCGTTCATAAAAAACAATAAGATCAAATTACCCATTAACACAATAATCATGTGATTTTTTTATCAACAAGATCAAACTCATAAGTGAAGATAATTCATATCAATAATTTTCAAGAACTTAGCTAATCACATAAACTAAAACAAGTCTTGAAACTTTGACAATTATCATTTATTTGGATGAGAATAAACATTAACATAACATTAAAATCAAGTTTTATGAAGAAAAACACTTTGTGGTAATGATTCTAATCCAAAACAGGCCAAAAAAAAAAAAAAAAAAAAAAAAAAAAAAAAAAAACTAATTTTTTTCACTGAACAGTCACCACCTCATGGTGAACTAGCAAATTCCAAAAAATGATTTTTCTTGCAAATAGCATCAAGTATAATTGAAAACAAACCTAACTCTGATACCACTTATGGGTTTTGAGCATTCTAACACTCCTATGGTGTACATGCAACCCTATAAACCTTGGATCTATGTTTTCTCTATTATACATGCAAATATTTAATATTCCAAGGTTTCATCCTAACTAGCATAATATGAAGCAACTATACTACAAAAGCGTAGTTAGATAATATACCTTTTGATGTAGCTTGAATTCTTAAACTTTAAGAGCATAGCCCCAATAGTGTGGAAGCCTCAAGTGGAATCATAAATCACCAAAAACACCTTGGGAAAACTTGAGAGAATAGTAAGCACACTATAAATTGGCTCACTCTTGTTTACTCACACACTAGTCTCAATTCATGTGCCAAAGATGTCTTTATATAGTATGGAGGATTAGGGTTACATTCATGTAAACCCTAATACCCATGACCTTTCATTTCCATAGGATCCATGGGTTAAAAACTCCATGGACTATCCATGCAAGCTTAGCCCAACCTAAATGAACTTGGCCCATCCTATATATAAGAGTCCATATTTAGTTAGTTCCAATTTGATCACTAAATTAATTCTTGATCAATACTAATTAAATAATATGATTCCATATTAATATATTAGAACTTATAATATATTAATATAAATCATAAACATACTATTCTCAAAAGACTATCCATATAAATTGTTCCAGTGAATTGCAATACCAATAATAGTTATGGGCTTAGACATCTAATCCAACAGGTAAGCCCTAAAAAATGAAAATAAAAGAAATAATTGGTTATTGATTATGATTTTTAACATCAAGGTAGATTAATTTTGACCTGTTGACATTGGGTTCACTTAGTTGTTTAATAATTGATTTGGCAATGCTACAATATTTTATATTCTTTTCAATTTGTGGGAGGGACATGGGCGAATCCCAAAGTCTAGGTTTAAGATTTAGGTGTTGTTTCATTTTTACTTAATGAGTATAGGATTTAATCCTTTAATCTATATATGGGTTTTTGTTTTGACAGATACGATACAGCCTTTGTTTATACAACATTTCTTTTAAGACAGAAAGTTAAATCAATCATTTACTCTCTTTCGTTCATAAAGAGAAACAGTCTATGTTCACACAACACTTTTCTTGATCAGATATGAGGGTAAAATGCTCATTTGTTCTCATCGGTAAAAAGAAGAAAAAACCTTGGTTCATACGACACTTGTTTCAGACAGACACAAGGCTAAAAATAAAGTCTTTATTAATACAACATTTTTTTTCAAACAGAGAGAAGGGTAAAGCAGTCATTTACTCTCATCAGTAAAAAGAAACAACCTTTGTTCATAGAAACTTTATTCAGATTCAGAAGATAGAAGGGTAAGAGGTCATTTTAGTCTCATGATTAGTAATTTTGACTATTTTTTTGTTATACAGGATTACATGGAAGACTATGAAGTATTTGTTCCATTTCAGTCCTTACAAGCTCTTGAATGCCACGTAGATGCCATTTGTCGTAACAAATCAGCAGGTGACACGTGTTCTACAGCTGTCCATGATTTTGAGGGGGACCAAACATACAGTGAAAAAATGGGGCATGATTTCAAACTAACAACAAATTTCAAAGACACAGATGCTTCAAGTTATGATGATCTTGTCATCCATGGAGGCCTAGCTCCAGAATACTTGGCACTAGACCAAGATGTTATTAAGTTGGTCAAACATTTAATGGATGCTGGAAAGCCCATAACTTCCATCTGCCACGGTCAACAGATTCTATCGGCTACTGGTGTTCTCAATGTAATGGAAATATTTTTATATAAATTTCAATCTCTCATCTATACAAAAGAAACAACTTTGCCTTTTACTATAAATAATAGGTTTTTTACTTTGAGTAACCAACCAATGATGAGTTGTTTTGACTTTTTGCTGTTGGCTTTAAAAGGGGAAGAAATGTACTGCATGTCCGGCTGTGAAACTGAATGTGGTGTTGGGTGGTGGAACATGGTTAGAACCAGACCCAATTGATCATTGCTTTACGGATGGAAATCTTGTAACCGAAGCAGCCTGTCTAGCTTACCCTCAGTTCGTTTCTCAGTTCATGTCATTGCTTGGTATCCGTGTATGTTTCTAGTAACATTACATGGTTTTTTTTATAACTTATATTATATACACACTAAAATCCGTATGCCTTTGGGAATCTAGTGCTCACAGCCCACCCGTGTTTATAAAAAATAGCAAGATAATTAGATAAACCAGCTAATGATAGTACACTACCAATTTGTTAAAACTTATATAATAGCTTATATATTATATCCTCACACTTAGCATACTTTTTTTCAAATTTATAATAGCTTATATATTATATCCTCACAGTTACCATACCTACGTCTGACATGTGTTACTTGTTACTTGCATCAATTGAGTAGTTGAAGATCTAGTTGGATATAAATAGTTGGTCAGTATCATATAAGAAAAGTAACAAACAAGGTTAAAAACTATAGAAATTATAAAAGTAACAAACAAGGTTAAAAACTACAGAAATCATAATAAAGTAAATGGTTTTGATTATATAATTATGAAGTGTATAACCTCCAATCCACCATGAAAGCAGAATGAAAGGAGATCTTTAGACCTTAATGGAACCTTTTTATCTGGAGGGTAGACAAAAAGAACCTGAAAGTAATGCAAAATCATAAGAAATCATCATATCATATTTCATAACAATGGAAGAAAGTCAAAGTTTTGAGTTTTGACCAGTACCTGAGGCTCAAGATTTGGTTCTACATGAAACTGAAGCCTTCCTGGACCTTCAGATCTTCTACCAAAATATTGCATCTAAAGTGCCTAAATGTCATAATTTGGATGCAATCAAACCACTATTAGGCTCTCTAATAGCCTAGAAGGTTCTTTCAATATTCTTTGATGATAAAAGCTTTGGAAATGATAAAACATCATCAAGAATTCAAGTTTCAGGAATGAAAGATAGGAGTAGAGAAAAAGAAAAAAAAATAAAGATATTACATATTTACATACTAGGGCATCCAACTAAAAGCTTGCATGTTGACGTTTTTGGCTACTTAATACTTTTGGATTGTAAGTTGTGCTTTTATCTTAAAAAGGAGGAGATAAACCTTTAAGTGCTCTGAAAACTTGATTCCGAAGCTTTTGAAGAGGACTTGTATCCTTATTGATGAGAATACCACTGAATGTATTGGTGAAGGAGAAAGAGGAGTAACAGCAGTTCCAGAAGCATCTTCAGCTGTCTGCACCAAAAATGAAGCACCCCAACCTGGGCTACTTGCCTCTTCATGATTTCCATTCCCTTTCTCCATGAGTGGAAGTGGAATTCGAAGTCCTTTTTGTTAATAATATTAGTATTTTGTTAATAAAAATTGAAACAATACCTAGCTTAGTTCTTCCTTTGCCAGGATTAAAATAGGGTTTCAGAGGGAAAGATAAAACAGAAACGCACCATTTGTAGATCTTGGGGAGTCGACTGAGATGATACTGCCAGTCGGATTGAGGGCGTTAGGGTTTCCACGAAGATGAAGACGGTAGACTAATACTGAAAGAAGAACAAGAAAGAGGTTTAAAATATTAAAGATGCGAAAACATGAAAGAAGAAATTATACATATCAAGGAGAGACTTACCTAAAGTCGCAGGAGAAGAAGTGTTTGTGCAATCAGAGTAGTTTTAGGGTTTCCTTCGGTTACTCTCTTCACATCTCCGACAATCTTCATCTATGGAGGAGAGAGATTAGAGAAAACCCAATGGAGGGGTAGAGACGAGAAGGTGGATGCATCGATTAGCGAGAAAACAAACTCAAAGAGTGGAGTGAAGTTAGATTTAGGAGAAGTTGTATCAGTTTTAGGGAGAAATCAAACCAGATGGTCTTTGTTGTTGATTTTCTTTGTGGGGATTATTGGCTCATGAATAGAGAGAAAGGTTAGGATTGATAGTATTTACGAGAAATATCTTGCGGAAGGAATTTATAAAGCCTGAGGTTGTGATAATGACCATATGAGATAACGAACGGCTGACTCCGATATAGGTGCAATATGCGTGCATTGATGCTTTTTCTGAGTTATAGAATGGGGAGGTTCTTTATTGAGAGAACCTAAACTAATTCGAAGTTGAATTCACAGTTTTTGATCTAAGGCACCGTTTGTCAAGAACAAATTAGGGTTCTTAATATTTAGGGATTTATGATTTAGAGTGATTTGGGGAGTCGTAGTAGGCAGGATGTTTAACTTTTTTTGGGAATGGAAAATGGTTATGAATAATTTAGGGTTCTTAGCAAAGGATTTTAGAAGCAGAAGAAGGAGTAGCAGGCGAGATGTTTAATTTTATTTGGGATTTCATTTCCCAAAAAAATACGGAGAACACTCCTTCTTAAAAAATATAAAGCGACACCTTTATACGACACACTTTTTATGATAGGTGCCCTCCATATTTCTTTTTTTTCTTGTATGACACTAATTTCAGGGCACGCATAAATGCTTGTCCTCTATCCTTCAAATTTTAGAAGAGATGACATTATTTTTAGGGCACACACTTTTGCGTATCGTAAATCACTGTGTGTCATTGTTTGTGTGTCATTAAAGGGCTGTTTTCTAGTAGTGATGAGGATGACTACAGTGACGTTTCAAAAAATATTAATCAACACATGATGATTCCTTTTCAATGTAGTTTCATTAAACCTGTTTGGCTATTCTAATATCTTAAATTAATAGTCAAAACTTGAGCTCTATGCCTCAAATTTGTCATTTTTTTGCAGCTTCTCATAACAATGGAACAATTCCCAAAAAGATCATTGTTTGGTGGAGCAGTTTCGACTACTTTCTCACTTAGGTTGGAGGTTAGTTTTGTAATTTACCTTTCAGGTCTATGTTTGTTTAATATACATTCTTCACTCTATAAGAAAGTTCAAATTTCAATTGTAGGATGTGAGCAATAGTCATGAACTTCTTGATCATCAGCTTTATTTTTTTCTTCCATGCTATTACAATTACACAATTGTATCCTACTTCAGTTTAATCCCAAATTGATAGATAAATTGTGCATCTAATTATTATTTTTTATTTGTTATTGGATATTTATTTGTTCAGGAGGTGTTTGTGGATCCTTCACGTGATGAAAGCGTGATGGAAGTGGTACTTGGTTTTTACATGACCTTGCTAGAGAACAAGGCACTGAGGGAAATATTGTAATTTCCATCCCCCAGTATTGATCAAATATCTTAAATACCTATTATTTATGTTAAAAAGAAAAATAAATCTTTTGTTTTTATTTATCTGATCCAAGTGACTGAGCAGCCAGCAGTGTTTGAGGCTCTTGAACTCCAATTTAGAAACTTGTCAACTGTCATAACAACTGCTATTGCCCAAATGGTATAAAAAAATAAATCTTTATTTTTTATTTTTCTCTTAATAAGCCCATATATTCATAACTAATAACAAATATAAAATTATTCAGTTTTGGTGTTTGGATTTCATTATTTCCATGGGAGGATAGAAAGAATTCAATTCCATCCTGCCTTTTCATTGAAAGACCAAAATACCCTTACTATATACTTTAAAAGCTGATATAACAAGTCAAACTAGTTATTTTGGTAAAATATATGAAACTTCAATTTTGTGTATTTACAAAAAATAATATATATATATATATATATACACACACACACACACGAACCAAACATATTGTAATTCCTTTGATAAATTCTTATTCCTTTATTGTTGTAGGTCATCTCTAAAGCAAGATAATGAAGAGAAGCACAAAATTTAGTGATGATATCTTTTATAATTTCATAATCCAATCCACCATTAAATTGTTTTTTAAATATTGTCTATATATATATATATATATATATATATATATATATATATATATATATATATATATATATATATATATATATATATATATATATATATATATATATATATATATAGTGGTGAATTTGAGAGTCAAAGGAGTTGGGACAGATGTATATATTACTACATACGAGCCTGTCTTCATAAAGTATATCTTTTTTTTTTAATTTATGAACTACATTGTGGTTGCATCCCATGGAGTGAAAGTGCGATCTCGGTTGGAGCTGGTTTAATCGTTCGGGCTGCACAACCAGGTCAAACCGTGATGGTTGAAGTTTTTAAACAAGTGGTCTCTTACAACTTCACATGTGCGCCGCCAAGGTGGCCGACGGTTGCGACAGGTTGCGTAATGATGACGTGGAAAAAGGAGAACATGTTCTGTTGATTAGTTTGTTGCATGTATTGGGAGTTGATGGGGAGAACATTTTAGGTTGTTTAGTTGGAATGGTGGTTGATGAGGAATTACAGGGTGACAAAGATGCTCTGGTTTATAGGATTTCATCGGGTTGAGGGATTATAGACCTCAATTAAAAGGCTAAATTACTCTTTTTGTGTTGTTTTTTTTATAGGGTCTTTGTGCTTACGTTGCTAACGTTTTTGGTCCTTGGTGTTGCAGGGAAAACAAGTGATAAGAACAGTTCAGAATGTGATACAGAAAATTAAAGGAGTGGAGGAACCGTAAACTCTAATAGTTATGTACTTTAACTACTTTATTACATAAAACGTGTTAAATCATAATATGATGTCCAAATAAGAAAACAAAATCCAAAGTAGACAGAAACGAAAGTGAGAAGTTTAACCTATCGATATTCTGAATAAAATTATTTAATTGCAATATTTGAAGGTTGATGATGAGAAAGGAGATATAAGGATTGACCTATAATGAGCTTGAACACTTAGAGCATCAACTTCATGATGACATGTTAGTCGTCAAAAATCGGAAGGTGTTAACTTTTACATCATTTTTATCATCAAGTCAAATAAGTGTTTCTTTCTATTTTCAAACTTAATAATAATAATAATAATAATAATAATAATAATAATAATAATAATAATAATAATATGTGTTTTCAAATGATCTTTCATAATCATTTCATAATCACAAGTAACGTAAAATTAACATGAATATACTTAATTACATCTATGTTATTACATAATTCTTTTTAGTTATGCCTCAAGATATGACATTGATGGAAGAGATCGAACAAACTAAATTACGGACGGGTAATAAGTTTGTTAATATATAAAAATTTCGTGTTAATGTATTAAGATAGTATGCGTTTACCTATTTGTCCTGTTTTATTCTCCAACTCAACTCACGTTAAAGTTGACGTGTATTATGAAATTTGGTTTATGGAATGCAAGGGTAAATTGGTAATTTGGCCACATTTACATGGTTGCCAAGGACACAGGCTATACCCAAGTCGCACAGGGATTAATGACCAAAATCTATAGATGGAACTAAATCCTGGATTATCCAGATTCAGTAAATCATGTATTTTCTGAAACATATATGTTGGTGAGTTTCTATATATTCTGCTACTTATTAAAATTATTTTTTTTCTAATTATTTTTTGTGGGTTCTACTCTATTTGCAGCCACATTATAACTCTCATTTACTACACCCTCATATAACAAAAAAAAACCCTCAGCACCAAAGGTGCAACTAATTCCATGTAGTTACTTTTAAAGCACTTTAGGTAAGTCTATATGTCTGAGTTTTTTGTAAAAAATGGGCACTTTTCAAGTCTGTTTCTAAGAAAGTGGCTCTTTCAAACTCTTTTGTAAAAATGGGGTTGTGGCCCCACTTCTTTCCACACAATTTATATTTAAGTTACATATATGATCCTTTAAGTTTCATCTAATTATCATTTTCAGTTATACATTTGTTTTTTTTATATTTTATATTTTAATTTTACACCTTGATTTATAAATAATATTTTTTATTATGAATATGTTATTAAATTTTATATATAGACCTTAATAATTTATAAGATTTATAATTTTCTTTAACTTTTAATCAATATTAATATTAAATATTATTAAAATTATATATATTCAATAATTATATTGATATTATTAGATGTAGAGATAAAATAAATAAATATACAAATTTTATATATGAATTTTATAATCACTAACAGTGCCTGTAAAAGCAATTTCAAAATAATTGAATAATCCAAAATAATCATTGTACATTTGGTACTCTATTGTGGATGAATTATCATTTCAATTCTTCTTAATAGGGTATAATTTACTTTTTGATGTTATAAACTCCCATTACTGAATTGAGTTTTTCTCATCAATCCTACAAAACTTTCTCTTCTCATAGTTGCATCCTCAATTTTCATACATTTCTCATCTTTGTATTATCAGTTCTATTTCTATCTCAAACATAGGGTATGTATTTTTTATATATATCTTGCATATATAAATGATGTCACCATTAAATTTAAGATAATAATTTATGTCATTTATCCTATTATTTGTAGTTAAATTCTCCTATATTCGTTGTTATAGCTTTAAGTCGTCCCTTTATGATTATTTTATATTGGGTGGTAATATTGAATGTCGGAATGGATTGATCAAGGGTGACCAATCAACTTTGTCAGCTTCAAATATTCTTAGGCACAAAATACAGTATGAACAATTTAAAGATTTGATTTATACACATGTTGGAGTTGAAAAGTCTGCCTACAAGTGGAATTTTTCACTATGTTACCAATATTGTGGGAGATCTAACATGGAACCCCTCTTAAATGATTCATCCTTAGACATGATGTATTATTTATATGAGAATGATGAAAGTTATTGTGGCCAAATTTTGTGTTGACATAGAACAAATAACACCACCAACAAACACTAGTTTTGTAGATCTCCTTTGTAATTGTCAAACACCATTTTCTTTGCCGAATGATAATATATGTGATACAAATAACGACTTTGGATTTGGTGAGACTAACTCATAGTGTAGTAGTGAATCATTAAGCAATATTGGGGTCGATTCTGATGATGCAAGTGACACTCCAGTTGTGAACTTTATGAATGATGTTGGAAATATAGGGGTTGATGATATAGAAGACTTAAAGGAAAACATTCATATAGTTATTTGGAAGGAATCCGAAAACAAAATTAGGCTACGAATGCAATTTGAAAGTAAGTTGCAAGTGAAAAAGACAGTAATACTTTGGTCTATCAACCAAAATAGAGAGTTTAAAGTGTACGAAAGTAAAAGTACCAAATGGGTAGCAAAATTTAAGACTGTAGGAAATGAAGGAGAAAGCAGTAGTTCTATGCACCATGCACCACCTTGTCAATGATATATTTGTGAAATTAAGAAGAAAAGTCATAAAATGTGGCAGATTACACGTTGGGTGGATGCACATAATTGTTTTGGATCTTGTATTGGCAATGATAACAAAAATTTGAACTCTGCAATGATTGCTTCATACGTCCATTCAATTGAAAAAGATGTTACTTATCCAGTCAAACATATACAAGCAGATATTAAAACTATTTTGCATGTTGATATTTCTTATTATAAGGCATGGCATGGTAGGAGAAAAGCCATAAAGAAGATTTATGGAACTTGGGAGAGTAACTTGTTGAGTTGCCCAAGTATACTGCAACTTTGCAGTATTCAAACCCTAATATAGTTGTCATGTGGCTTCATAAACCAAATGTCACATCACATGTAGCAACATTCAAATATATTTTTTGGGCTTTTGGACCGACCATTACAACATTTCATTTGTGTCAGCCTGTTATTTCTATTGATGGTACTCATTTGAAGGGTTCGTACAAAGGAAAAATGCTTGTTGCTGTTGCAAAAGATGCTAATAATCATATATTACCAATTACTTATGTTATTTTTGATGAGGAGACTGTGCATAGTTGGTGTTGGTTTTTTGCTCATTTTAGACAATTTGTTGCTCAAAATAGACAATGATGTGTTATTTTAGACAGGCATCAAGGAATAATTCATGCATTGGCGAATTTACCAGAATGGAAAGAGCCATTAGCATACCATTACTTTTTTCTCCGGCACATCAGAAGTAATCTTATGAAAAGGTACAAGAACGTGCGCCTTAAAAGATTATGTTGGTCTAATGATAGCACCACACAAAAAAGAAAATTCATCAAGTATATGAAAGCGATAAAAGAAATCAATGTTGAAGCTTGGGAGTATCTAAGTCAAATCGAAAAAAGTTAGTGGTGTCTTTTATATGATAAAGATCATCGGTAGGGTTCCTTAATGACGAATATCTCTGAGAGTATCAACAATGCATTGCGAGGAGCAAAACAATTACCGATTAAGGCATGTATTGATCTTACATTCAATAGAACTGTGCAACTTTTCATAAAGCATAGTGATGTTGCATTGAAATACAATACACCTCTACCATAGTGTATGTGGCGTCTCTTTTTTAAATGTGACACTCACGCACAAAGTCATACTTTATCTCAGCTTTACTACAATGAAGGTGTATACATAATCATTACTAGGCCACAAATAAATGGAACAGGTAGAATTACACATACTGGCCATTATTTTCATCACACATGCACCTGTGGTAAGTGGCAAATGGAAAGGTTTCCATGTTCGCATGCTCTTGCAGTTTGTCGAAATAGAGGGGATAATCCTAATTCAATTGTAAATGACGTGTACACTAGCACTACCTATAAACTACAATATAATGTGGGTTTTGCACCACTTCCCCATGTTGATTATTGGTTGGATTCGAATTGGGCGATTGAAGCAGATTACTCAAAAATTTCTGTTGTTCGAGCTAGGAGGCATGCAACTAAATATGTAACGAGATGGACATGCATCATCCCGGTGAACCTCGTAGATGCGGATTATGCCACTAACCAGGTCATAATCGAAAAAATTGTCCAAGTTCTCAAACAAGGTTTAATACGATGTAAGCAATATATTTTATTGATTTAGTAATTTCAAGTTTATTGATCTTGTAAGTTTATGTTTATTTGATTTTGTAATTTAATGTTGAATTGGTATGTGATTTCTTAATGTTATAAATATGATGTGAAATATATGTTTTATTTATATAATTTTAGTAATATGTAATTTTGTTATTGATTGAAGGTGTTAATGATGTATTTTTAGTTGTATAAATTAGTAAGATCTATATATATAATTTAATAATATATTTATAATTAAAAAATATTAAATTAATAATACATTTATTATAAAATAAAATATTATGTATAAAGTTCGTAAAGATAGAAAATAAAAATAGAATGTAAAAGGTAAATATATAGTTGAAAAGTTGTATAATATAAAACAAAAAAAATTTAATATTAAATAAGGGCCATTTATGTAATTAGAAACTCTTATGTATAATTTCTAGTGGGGCCACAATCCTATTTTTACAAACCATTTTGAATCAGCCCATTTTTACAAATAGTTTGGAAAAGAACCCCATTTTTACAAAAAAAAAACTCTCTGTATATGTCCTAAAAAAACCAAATTTGAACAAAAATGATTAGTAAATCATTTTCCTTTTCATTAAATACACTTTCTTCCAAGCCTTTTGATATCTATCGTGTTCATAGTTTATCGATTTTATTATAATCTTATGTGTATCTTAACAATGCATTTTAAAATTAGAAATGTATTTATCAGCAATATATCTTTGTCTTCTTCAACATAAATTGATTGGTACGATTTTAGTAATTAAACGCACAAGATTGAAACCCAAGTTAAATCGGTCGTTTTTTGTGGCTATAAGAGTAATTGATTATTTGCATCTTATCCTTGTCTTTGTTTTGTGAAATGTGTTCGCTCAGCCGAACCAAATGCGACCTATACAATTGTGATGCCATGCCACCTTTTCAATACACCCATAAGACAATGCAATTTTGTTCTTGAAAACTACATAATCGTATGATTAATCAAACAAGGGTGTCACTTAGAAACATACTAAAATTGTCATGTACTCTCATGAAGCCAAACATTCATTAAAATGTGATTTTTTTCATAGGTAATATCAAATACCAAACTCCACATATACACACATGCAACATCACAAAAATCACAAAAATGATTTATTCATATTTAAACAGGCTCAAGCTTTGTGTGTTTCATTTAATATATTTGTCAAATGTCTTTAACAAAAGCTGAGACGCTCTCCTCAGGTGCGGTATGTTGGAATGGCTAATAAAGGCTCCGCCCTAGGGATGGTTAATCCAAACTTTTCTTTCATATCCATGTCACTTGGTGACATGCCGTCTGGTAGCTCCCAATCAAAACAATGTATCATGTTGGAAATCACCAAGCCAATGTTCAGCAACCCCAAATTCATTCCTGGACATCCTCTTCTTCCTATGCCAAATTGTATTAGCTGACAATCAGGTCCACGAAAATCAATATCTCTATCAAGAAACCTTTCTGGAAGAAATTCCTCCCAGTTTTCAGACCAAACTTTTGGGTCACGTCCAAATGCCCAGTAATTTATAAGAACTCGTGTCTTCTTAGGAATATTGTAGCCATTGATAACAATGTCCTCCATTGATTCATGAGGAATCATAAATGGAGCAACGGGATAAAGTCGAAATGTCTCTTTAATTACCATGTGTAAGTAGCTTAACTTTGTCAAATCTGTTTCTTCAACCACTCGTGCATCTCCGATCACAACCGTTAACTCTTTTTGGAGCTCCTTCATCACTCTAGGGTGCTTGATAAGTGTAGCTAAAATCCATTCAATGGATGTTTTTGCAGTGTCAATGGCGCCCGCTACCATATCTAGTAAAATGGCCTTCATGCTAGACCTATCAATTGTATAAGACAACTCGTCATGGGTGTTTGAATATTGGCCCTTTAGTGACAATAATACATCAATGAAATCCATTTCATCAGGCTTTTGAGAACCGATAAGACTACGTTCTTCATGCTCACTAATTAATTTCTCGAACAATTCATCAATCTCCTTATTTAATGCCCTAAAGCGTTTAGTCAAGCCCTGTAAATTCGAAACACGAGAAAGGGAGACTTTCTGTTAGATTTCTCTAGACAAAGAACTCAAAGAAAATCATGTCTATATATACTTATGAAATACATGCTTTTTGTTTATTCTTTTATTAATACTAGTAAAGAGGCTTGAAATGTAAAATGACTCGAGCGAACTATTTTGTATGCATAAAAAAGGAATCACATAATTATACATAAAAATCACATATTTATATGGTTATATTAAATATAATAAGTTTTTAGAGAGTTATATCAATACCTAATAACAAAAAGATAACAAAGAACTCAATATGTTTCATGTCCAATCTGAAAAAACAAAGCGTGCATTGGCCATCTCCATGTCTAACTTCACTGCCATGAAGGTTTTCAAGTCGGTGTAGCCTCGATTTGATGTGCCTTATAGAACGTTGTTTTTTTTTTTTTCTAAAATCAAAGTGAAAAAACTTATTCTAAAATAAAAATGAACCTACGGCTTTTAAAAGAAAATATGGGTTTTGTCGATTTGTAGTGCAATTTAGAATGTTTTTCATTTCTTTGTTATGCCTTCCATTCTCTTTGACATATTATGGCACCCTAGGGATAGCCTAAAACTTGATTATTTTCAACAAAACCAGCTCCTCGAAATTCCTCGTCATTATCATGACCAATATCAATCATTTATATTTGGGGAAGAGTAAATGTAAACAACAACAGACAGTAAAACACATCATAATTTTCGCATTAGCCATGGGGAAATCACCCTACCGTGTACCATGATCAATGCATACATATAGTGACACAACCAATAGACATTTGTGGGGAAGAGTAAATGTAAAGAACAACATATAGTGAAGCACATCATAATTTCTGCATTAGCCATGGGAAATCACCCTACCGTACATCAAGATCAATACATACATATGGTGATCATGGTCACCCGATGACCATACTTGAAGCAGTAGCCTCACATGATCACTAGATCTAGCATGCTTTCTTTGGTTCTCCAGGTCCGCTTAATGACATCAACATTCTTAATAGGTTATCACTACTCTACGACATCTACGACGAATGTATACCAGATTCTTCCCTTCAAATGCATGGAGCGTCATACAAGTGCATTTATTATCTTGTTAATGAGAATTATCCTTAGTATGATATATTTGTTAAATCATTTTCTTGTCTAATGATACTAGACGGAAAAAATAAGAAAGCTCAAAAGAGATATATGAAGGATGTAGAATAAGCCTTTGGAGATCCTAAGAAACATCGACATATACTAAAAAAAACCCAATACTTTTTTAGGAGGAAAACCTTAAAGCGGTGATATATGCAGTGTTCTAAAAGGCGCGTCATGGCGGGCGCCAAGGCGCGCCATGGCAAATACTTGTTTTGCTCATTTTTATTGGCAAATACTTGTTTATAAAAGTTATTGATAACAATATGGAACATGCTGGAAAAAAAAAAAAAAACATAGAAAAATCGTAAATTTTAACATATTTTAACCATTATAATTGTTTTACTATGTAATGGCATAGAGATTTGCTTAATATTTATTATAAAGTAGGCCAATTTGCTTTTACCATATTATTTTGAAGCTCTCCTGTATTTCAAATTCTTTTTAATAATGGTTTTAAATTGAGTAATTGCCCATTAATTTAATATTACAACTCAACAAATTAAGCAACCATCCAAATATTTTTTTTAAACTTATGGTACTTTATGATTATTAGTTACCTGGTATAGAGTTATATATAGTTCAAAGAGTGATAGTAAGTTTCTAGGGTTTTTAGAACAAGATGACGAAATAAGATCTGAAGATATATAAAGATCAATATTAATGGTGCACGTTTTATAATGTAGGAGAAAACGAGAAAGGGATATATGTCACACTGAAAGATATAAATTTGTACAAATTAGTTTATTTTTTTTTAAAGGAAACTTCCCTAAGAAAGGTTATCTATAGTTTGAGTTTGATTTGTATTTGATTGATGATCGATACAGTATATATGTTTTATGTAATATTTGAAGTTTTTTGAAGATCAAAAAGTTAATGACTATTTAGGATTTAAGTTTAACTACTTTTATTTCCGTTTAATGTTTCAAGTTTTTTTAAGCATTTAACATTCGTATTATAATTTAAGAGTAAATAATTGACATCATATCTGATCGTATTAACCCTTATGATATCTAAAAAGTAATTATATAGGTGTAGATTGTAAATATTTGACATATATAAGAAACATTGTTAGTATTGCTTATGTTTCTACTTTTAGTTTAGATCTTTGAAGTTTTACTTTGTTTTTGTTATTCAATTCAATATTAGTTAAAATTTTGATTTAAATTAAATTTAATTTGATTTAAATTAAATTTAATGTTAAACTTTATGAATAATATTTTCAAATTTAGGAATGCTAGATACCTAATGAAATTCATATATTTTAGCTCTTTTTAATATGTTTCTTATAACTAAAATTAGTATTGTATTATCATATTTATTTTCTCTTACGTTTTAGATTTTTAGCTTGTTAGTGTAGCTATGTTTCCTTATATTTTAATGTTAGCCTAATAAGTTAATATTTTATTAATTAACCATAGAATAGTTAATAATACATGATTTAAGACGAAAAACCATTATTTTGAATCGAATTTCCACTGTATTTTTAGTTAACTATTTTTTGTATTTAAATTCTTATTAACGTATTAGTTATATATATGATATGTTTCATTTTGACCCATATTAAAATAATTATGAGTTCATTTCTACTTACAACATAAAACATCCTATGAACCGAACATACTCAAGTTATTTTGAATAGCATTTAAATTTAGTATTTTAACTATGTAATTTATTTATTGTGCAACATTCACCCAGTTAAAAAAATAAACTGACATGCCATGGTAACCCTCTCTTGTGTGTGGCAAGATATAATGAAGGTTTGGTAAAATTAAGGTGACATTGAGGTGGAGTTTATGTGACACATAAAATATGGAGTCACAACTATGACACAACTCCTTACAATCTAAAACAACATTATAATTCTTTTTTTAGTGTCATTTAACTGATAACTACGATCATAATGTTGTAGATTTTTGGGAATAAGACTAATTAAGGTAATTAAGTTTTCGGTTTGTTCATATGTAGGTAACTATCTTTTTTTTTGTACACATCTAGGTAACAAACTTTTCGAAATTGTTCACATATGACCATTATGACCTGCTGTAGTAGGTTACATCCGGCTACAGTAGGTCATAATGGTTACATGTGAACACTTTCAACAAGTTCGTTACCTAGATGTGTACAAAAGAAAACTAGTTACTCAAATATGAACAAAACCAAAAGTAAGAGTAAATTACACGAATGGTCCTTGTGGTTTGGGGGAATTTATGCGTTTGATCCCTAACTTATTTTTTTAATTCGGATGGTCCTTACTGTTTTATTTTGTTGCGTTTGGTCCATGTCTTACCTAAAAAGATTAGTGTGTCCTTATTAATTTAATTTTTTTTAATTATTTTTATTTATTTATGTATTTTTGTTATATGTTTAAAAAAAACTAATAGACCTCACATATCTGTATCTCCTCACCATCCCATCTTTCATCATCTTCAACTTCTATTTCTTTTCCATCTTTAATGACAACGAAGTATTCACCATATATTCTTTTTCGGTCCTTCAACTCCAGCGAACCAACACCACAACCCAATAAAGTGAAGAGACAGTGAGTTATGGTGTTTGGTCGCCAGAGTTGAAGGACAAAAAAAAATGGTGAAGACTTCCATGTCACTAAAGATTGAAAGAAAATAGAGGTTGAATAGGATGCGAGATGAGATGGTGACCGGTGGGACCCAAATTAAATTTCTCAAATGTGGTTTCAGGTTTACGGTGAAGAGATACATATATGTGAGGTCTATTAATTTTTTTAAACATTTTAAAAAAACATAAATAAGAAAATTAATTAAAAAAAGAAATTAATAAGAGCATAATAGTCTTTTTAAGTAAGACATGGACTAAGAGCGCAACAAAAATAAACAGTAGGGACCATCCGAGTTAAAAAAATAAGTTAGAGACCAAATGCAAAAATTCCCCCAAACCATAGGGACTATTCACGTAATTTACTCTTACTTTTGGTTTTGTTCATATTTAGGTAACTATTTTTTTTGTACACATCTAGGTAACGAACTTGATGAAATTGTTCACATATAACCATTATGACCTACTGTAGCTGGATGTAACCTGCTACAGCAGGTCATAATGGTCATATGTGAACAGTTCCAAAAAGTTTCTTACCTAGATGTGTACAAAAAAAGATAGTTACCTATATGTGAACAACCTGAAAAGTTAATTACCTTAACAAGTCTTATTCCCTAGATTTTTTTATAGATGTAGAGCCTTTAACATTTAAAGCCATGTTTTTTTTAGTAGGCAAGACAATGTTTGACTTTATTACTGAGCAGGGTAACCTTAAAGGAGTGAACTTCATAAAGTTCAATGGATTGACATATAATCGTTGTATATTTCATACAACTATATCAATTTTTTCTTATAATGCATTGAACTCTACAAAACTTAATGCAAAAAAAAAAAAATCACAAATACTAACTTATAATAGACAAAATTATGTAGTTAGTCCATGTAATTTGCCAAAACAAGTTGGTTTAGTATAATTATCTAAAGAACAATGCACTTGGTTCTTGTGGTTTCATTTTATTGCGTTGTCAGTCCTTGTTATTTCATTTCTTTTTAAAATTGCTCTAAAATTACTATTATACACAAATTTGATTTTCTTTTTTATAAATTTTTATTTCATTTTTTAATTTGAAAATAGTTATTTTATAAGAAAGTACAAAAAAGCCACCATCTTATTTCTTGATCTCTCTATAGTCTTTAAAGAACTAGCCACAACCGGCTCCACCTTCAACAACAGTCATTACCACCACCATCTTCAACCACCCCATGATTGCTACTATACTCACCACCACCTTTACAACCGGTGCTTTTAACCGTTACCACCATCACCTTCAACAATTGTTATATATCCATATCTCTAGCTAAGAAAAGAAGAATCTTAGGCACAATTTTGTCCACCCTAAGCCTAAACCACCTTTTAGGAAACACAAATCTACTGTTAGACATGCGTTTAAAGAGAAAGAGGTGGCGCCGAAGATGGTTTTAGAGAGAAAAAGGCAATGCTGGAAACACATACTAACTTCGTAGATGGTTTTAGTGAGAAAGTGGACGCATCAGGGATAGTTTTAGATGGGAAGAAATAGTATCGGTGGGTATGCTGATGAAGATGACAACTAACGATGGTGTCATTGACTGTAAAGATGACGGGCACTGACCACCGGTGACGTAAGATGAATATTGTAATTTAATAAGGTTTCATTCGGATATGGGGTTTGATGGTTTTGTTTTACTTTATAAATTAAAAATCAGTTACAATAAAAAAATAAAATAATTAATTAAAAAAGGGTATAAAGATTATTTTACATGTCTAAGAGCATCTCAAAACCCACTCTCATTTCCAACTTTTCTTCTATTTTTTCCCCTATTTCTCTCCAACCCTACCTCATTTATTCTCCCATTTTGGAGGGAATGAATAGTATAACACCATAGTTGGTGTTATACTATTCATTTCCCCTAAAATGAAGATGAACTTTTAGTTGTCAGTTTTAGTCCTTCTTTTTATATATTTATATATTATTAGTTTATTTTATCTACTAATTATAATTTAAATGTATTATTTAATACTTATAATATTGTATTATGTATTAAGTTATATTAATTAATTATAAATATAAAGTTTATTTTTTGTTTATCAAATTCATATGAAAAATTAAATACATATTGAAATTTTAAAATACGATAACGTATTTTACAAAAGCTTATAATTATGTGTTATAAATATAATCTTATTTATTTAATAGTATTGTAATGAAAAAAATATAGATTATATATTTGTTACAACCAAATTAGTAGAAGGGATATAATTGACAATCTATATAAGTTGGAAAAATAGAATATACTAGGAATATACTTTTTGGGGTAAAAATGGGGTAAAAAATAAAGTATAGTTGGAGATGAAACATTATTTACCTCATTTTTTACTTCATTTTTATGGGAAAAAATGGAAGTGAGTTGGAGATGATCTAAGAGCATTCACAATGAAGAATTTAATGGAGAGTTTAACGAGGTAACAAACTTATTTTGTATTTAATGGATGAAACTCTATCATTGTGAAATGTCATATTAGTATTCAGTAGATTTAGAGTTTAATGATAATTTTTTTTTCTAATACTTGAATAAATATTTAAATATATTTCATTGAACTTTGTAGAATTGGTGCACTCAAGAAAAAAATTGATATATATATATATATATATATATATATATATATATATATATATATATATATATATATATATATATATATATATATATATATATATATATATATATAACAATTTGTTGGACTATTAAATTAATTGGATTGTGGATGCCTAAAGGAAAAAACCACCAGGACCAAGTGCATAATGGTTTAGATAGTTGTATAGGATCATCTTGTTTTGGCGAAACACCTAGGCCAACCGAATAATTTTGTCTTTATAATATATATTGATGTGTTATAAAACTTTTCTATATTGGTATCCAAAATTAAACCCATGGAAAAAGTTGAGGGGAAGATGATGTTATTACCTGAAGGTCAAACGGAGCTAACATCGGCACATAGTCCGCCAAATTGAAGGCACCTGTTGCTTCCATGCTTTCATCAACTAGCTTCTTGAAAATAAACCTATCATCATTTTTCTTACCAAAGATCATCGTACACGTCATGCCTTCAATCAACGTGCCTACAATCTCAGTTAAGTTCACCACCTTATGCGTTATTGACGCAACCCTCATCTCATCTACCATCAGTCTAATCTCTTCCCTTCTCATCCTTGCAAAACCATTAATTTTGGTAGTACTCAGCAGTTCAATTGTACAAAACTTTCTTACACTCCGCCAGTATGGTCCGTACTCTGAAAACGTCATTCCCCTGCTGCCATAGGAAAGGTATTTTGCGGCTTCAATTTTAGGACGCGAAGCAAAAATGGCATCATGGGTTCCGAGGAAGAGCTTGGCGGCTTCAGGGGAAGAGACTATTACAAATTGGATAGACCCAAGGCGGATGGACATGATAGGACCATACTTTTGAGAGAGCTTGTGAAGGGCTCGATGAGGGAGGTTTCCTAGTAAGTGGAGGCTTCCAATGACTGGCAAGGGCATAGGGCCTGGTGGCAGTTTCTTGCGGCTGGGATGAGCCGAGAACCATTGCCAAAACAAGATTCCAGTAAGAATTAAGAGTATTGCAAGTGTAAAAGAATACATCGTCACCACTTGGTTCAGGTTTTCTAACAGCAATTATATTTACCACGTAAATGGATAGATATATACTATATAGCTTGGGTTTATGAGCTTTGTTGTTTCCAGTCTGGTGTCTTCTCGGTGTTTTTTTTCAGAAAACCTAATTGGCATCTTCAGAAAACCTAATTGGCATCTTCAATTATACGCATTGTTTGTATCGCTAGTATGCTTGTCCCTACTCCCTTCAACCGGCCACATGTACCATATTTCTTCACGTTATCTAGTTAAATTGTTCATAAGCAAGAAAATTGTCTATCATAGGAATAACTTCTACCTACATATGCGCATCTCAACGTCGTTACAAATCAACGAACAAAAGTCATGACTATATATATATATATATATATATATATATATATATATATATATATATATATATATACATACTAGGCCAATGCATGCGCGTTGCGCAGAAACACTTATATAGTTGAAGTTTTTACAAATATATGTTTTTTTTTAAATATAACAATAACGTTGTTGTTAAATTTGATATAATAATTTTTATACTAAATTGATATAATATATTGATTTTTTTAATTATATGATAATATATACATTTATTATAACATCATAATCTCAATCGTTTGAATGATTTTTACCCGCAAATTACACATAAATAAAATAAAATTAAATATAATATACAGTTTAATGTTATTTATAGTTATTGTTATTGTTATTTATTTAGTTTTTTAAACATATTTGCTTAATGTTTTAATTTCTATCATTATAATTATTTAAAACATCAAACTTTATTTTTTGATTTTAAATGTAACAATATAATTATTTATATATAATTATTTTTAACTATTGTTATTATAACTTATTTTAAGCTACTTATTTGGAAACTTTTAATGATTATAAAAATACATTTAGAAAATATTTTGAGTAAAATTGAGATTACAATTTAGTTTTTTTTTATTTATTATTTTTATGTGTGCATTTATCACTATAATTTATCACTGTTAAATATTTACAAAATATTCTTTGGTTTTTTTTATTGGAACTGAAATTTATATTTAAGTTGACATTGTAATGCGCAGAAACACCTATATAGTTGAAGTATTTACAAATATATATTTTTTTTAAATATAACAATAACGTTGCTGTTAAATTTGATATAATAATTCGTATATTACATTGATATAATATATTGATTATTTTGAATTATATGACTTTTACCCGCGAGTTACACATAAATAAAATTAAATATAATTTGTGGTTTAATATTATTTATAGTTGTTGTTATTGTTAACTAATTTTTTAAAATTTATTTGCTTAATATTTTAATTTTTATCATTATAATTATTTAAAACATCAAACATTATTTTTTGATTTTAAAGGTAACAATATAATCATTTATATTGAGTTATTTTTCACTATTATTATTGTAAGTTATTTTAAGCTACTTAAATATCATTAGGAAATATTTTAGTTAAATTGAGATTATAGTTTAGTTTTTGCATTTATCACTATAATTTATCACTTTTAACTATTTACAAAATATTATTTAGCTTTTTAAGTGGAACTGAAATTTATATTAAAGTTGACATTGTAATGTTATATTTATGTTCACAATTTAAGTATTTTGTCCAAATTGTTCAAAAATTGTAACTTTAAATTGATAATGGTTTATATTTAACATCATATTAAATGTAATAAACTAAGTATAATATGTTAAAAGTTAAAGATATAACTTTATATGTAGCACCTGGTTCCTGGTATGTATTCTTGATAATTAACTCTCTTTATGTATTGCATTTTAACCTTGGACTCGGCGAGTTGAAGGACTAACTCGCCGAGTAGAAGCAGGTCTAGTCACGGGATCAACTCTGGCTACTCGGCGAGTAGGGTCGTGGGACTCAGCGAGTAGACCCTGTCTGGACTAAAACCCTAACCCGGGTGTTTACACCCTATTTAAACGATCTAACCCAGCCTCCACAACCCCTAGCACTCCCAGAGATCTGTAGAACGAAACCCTAGCCCCCTTTGTGTCCTTGTG
The DNA here is from genome assembly GCF_052625555.1 of Lactuca saligna. NCBI lineage: Eukaryota > Viridiplantae > Streptophyta > Magnoliopsida > Asterales > Asteraceae > Lactuca > Lactuca saligna. Next base: position 224,521,628 of record NC_136424.1, on the reverse strand, counting down.
GGTGATTTTTAGCATTTTGAAGGTGGTTTGGAGCTTGGGAGAAGAAGGAGAAGGTTGAAGAGTGCAAGAAGGAAAGAAGATCCGGAATATACTCTGTGAAGGGATTCTATTCAGGTAGAAAAGTTCCTACCTTGACCTTTAGTTCATTGAACCCCCTTTGTTGTCCCTAAAAAGAGGTTTTAAGCCCTAAGAACCTAAATCTCTATGTGTTTATGGTTAATGTTCTGCAAGGACTTCGGATTTGGACCTTTAAGACATCCTAGTGGCATAAAGTCTCTGTGGTTGAGGTGATTGAGGTCCCTATTGAGTGTAGGACCTCTTAAAGAGCTTGGAATTGCATGTTTGAGCTCATTGGGCCATGCATGCACGTAAAGTTTGCAACTTTACGTGGTAAACATGCCCTAGGACCATAGATCTGTGGTGTTGAAGCATTGCATGTTTCAGATCTGGCCTATTTGGGAAATGGGTCGAGGAACTCGGCGAGTCCCAAAGTGGTACTCGGCGAGTTCTATGAAGATGGTCTTAGACTCGGCGAGTTGGATGAACAACTCGGCGAGTCCTATGAAGATTGCCTGGAGCTCGCCGAGTTATTCTTTAAACTCGGCGAGTCGGTACTCAAGTCGGCCCCATAGTCCCGAGTGGTAAGTCAAGGGTGACTCAGTGAGTGGGGAGAGGGACTTGGTGAGTGGGACCGGATTAGTAAGGGAAGGACTCGGCGAGTTGCTCGTGAACTCAGCGAGTCCAGTCAACTGGAAGTTGACTTTGACTTGGATTTCAACCTGGTCGAGGGTAAAAGGGTTATTTTACCCTAAGAACATCTAGTAGTGTTTGACTGATCGTTTTGTGGGATTTATAGCCGGAGGACGTCTGGAGCAGCAGCAGCAGCAGTAGCCAGTCAGTTTCCGATCAGTTCAGTAGCTACTACCTGATATGTTATATACCATCATGATATATAAGGTCACAATGCCGGCCCATCAGTAGGAGATGTATGATAGATGATTGTCTTTGTGATATCATATAGGTTTTCTACTACCTGATATGTTATATACCAGCATGATATGTTATATGTGATAGTAGTAGAGTTCGGTTGTTAGGACCGAAGGGTAGTCAGACACCCCAGATACGTCTGACAGTATGTGATTATATGTTTGCATGCTGGCTTGTTATGTTATATGCGATAGAGGTAGTAGGAGGGGACTAATCCCCAAGTTCGGTTGCTAGGACCGAAGGGTAGTTCAGGCACCCCAAATATGTCTGATAATATGTTATGTTATGATATATGTGATAGTAGCAGTAGGGGGTGAAATAGTCCCCGAGGTTCGGTTGTCAGTACCGAAGGGTAGTCAGCACCTCAGAATGGCTTGACATGGGTAGTCAGCACCCCAGAACGGCTTCACACGGGTAGGTCGGCACCCCAGAATGGCCGTACCGGGTAGGTCGGGCACCCCAGAAATGCCTGGCAATATGCATGATATGTGATTGTATGGTATGCGGTATGATGGGGGAACTCACTAAGCTTCGTGCTTACAGTTTTCAGTTTTGGTTTCAGGTACCTCTTCTTCGAAGGGGAAGGAGCTGGTGCGGTAGCGGCCCATCACACACATGTTTCATATTCCGCATCCTGAGATCTTCCTGGGGATTTGTACTCTGACATTATTATGTTTTATGAAATGTTTTCCAGACATGTGATATCTTTATAAAATGTTATGATCAGTAAACGTTTTAATTCGAATGTTTTTGCTAAGTATATGTTTTCAAAAATGAAATTTTCTGGCTCGTATTTTTGGGGCGTTACATTATAAGTAGAAGTAAAGATATTATTTTAAAATTGAAATTTAGTTTATTTATAATTACACTTTAAGTTTGGTATTTATTTAACCTTATTAACCAACTTATAATCATTATTAGAAAGACACTACAATTTATCACTTTTAACTATTTACAAAATATTCTTTGGGTTGTTTAAGTTAAACTAAAATTTATATTTAAGTTGACATTGTAATGTTATATTTAAATTAATAATTTAAGTATGTTATACAAATTATTCCAAAATTATATCTTTAAAATGATAATGGTTTACATCTAACAATATATTAAAACTAATAAATTAAGTATAATATGTTATATGTTAAAAAACATAACTTTATTAGTAAAATTAAATATATTATTTTAATATTGAAATTTAGTTTATATATGATTACATGTTAGGTTTGATATTTATTTAACCTAATTAACCAAATTATAATTATTATTAGAAAGAAATTGAAAAGTCATGAGAGTTTCAAATGAATGTGGTGAAAGGAAAATAGATGGGTGTTTCAAATGAATGTGGTGTAAAGAAAAATGCTAGTTTTATAAGTATATATATATATATATATATATATATATATATATATATATATATATATATATAAAGAGAGAGAGAGAGAGAGAGAGAGAGATTTAGGTTTAAATATGGATTGACATCTATTGTGCGGACGTGTGGATAATGCTATTATGTGATAATGACAAAGAAAATATGGTGTTTGATAATATAAATATGTTCAATATTATATAATTATTGTAATTATTACGCATTTTCACTAATTAAATTGTCTATAAAGTTATTATAGACTTTTTTAAATTATTCTTATTCTGTCAGAATATTATTCGGATGTTTATTGAGTCGTATTCTGTAAGAATAGAAATAAGTGAAAAACGATGCATGAGAACAAAAATAAATTAGAATTAGTGAGAATCCATTTAAATAACAATAGTTCTGGGAGATTGAACGCATTTATATTACTAAACAATATATTCTCTTAGTAATTCTCGTAAAATAACATTATCCATATGTCCATACAATAGTTGTTCATCCACATTATAACCTAGCCCTATATATATATATATATATATATATATATATATATATATATATATATATATATATATATATATATATATTGTTGGATTAGTGTCTAAGTCCATAACTATTTTGGTATGTACTTGACCCGATGGTGCATGATCCTTTTGGGTTGCCTTCACCAAAGCAAGTTGATAGGATGAATTATGGAGAGAAAGGATTAAATATGATTTATATGAGAATAATATATTAAAGGAGAAATCATATTGTTTAATTAATATTAGTCAATAATTAATTAGTAATTAGTTTTGTGACTAAAAGAGATTAATTAAACTTAAGGGATTGGAATTGTAATTATAAGATAATTGCAATTTGGGCCATGGATTGCCTTGTATTAAGGGATTGGAATTATATATATATATATATATATATATATATATCCTTACTATATATAAAGACCCTTTTTTATGAGAGGCAGCCAAAATCAAATTCACAAGCTTCTAACCGCGCCACATAACCCATTCCTTAATCGACGCAATATATCGACGTGTTTTATCATTACGTAAACTTAATCCTTCTCATGTCCACTTCAGAAGAAGAGATATAGATCCAATACCGGTTGAAAGATATCGAAGGGGGTGAAATAGACCCAATATGTTTTTTACTATTATATATGTATGGGATGGGGTATTTTGGAGAAACTCACTAAGTTTTATGCTTACGGTTTTAGTTTATGTTTCAGGTACTTCCAGTTCAAACAGGAAGGGCACGGCCTGATCGTACTCCATCCACCTATGTTTTTCAGCATCGCCTGATTTTGGGAATATTTACTATGATGTACTCTCGACTGTTTTGATATGATTATCATATGATAGGAATGAATTTAAGAATGATTTCTTATTCTCGATCTCGTCTATGGGAATCGTTAATGTTTCATCGGATAGGCACTTTTTGAGATTTGAAACATGGAAGACAGGATGAATGTTACTGAGTTCGTGAGGTAAACAAAGTTTATAGGCAACTGGACCGATCCTGGAGAGGATCTCGAAGGGTCCAATGTACCTTGGATTATGTTTCCCACGCTTACCAAAGCGTACAGTGCCTTTCCAGGGTGAGACCTTCAACAGTACACGGTCTCCAACCTGGAATTCTAGTGGTTTCCGACGATTATCAGCGTAACTCTTTTGGCGATCACGTGAAGCTTTCAATCGGTTACGGATTTGAATGATCTTTTCGGTGGTTTCGCGGATGATTTTAGGACCAGTGAGAGCACTGTCGGGGACTCGACTCATGGCTAACTGTGACAACCCGATATTTCAACTCTTTGTAATGACCTAATAAGTCAAGTATTGTAACCACTTACGAGTAATAAAATGTATAAATAAGTGCTACTTAATTTCTTTCTATGATTTAAAGTCTTTGAACCATGATCGGGCGTAAAAAGATCGCCCAAATCCGACTTCAGATAGCAAAGTTATGAGTTTTCAAAGAAATTCCTTAAACACGATGGATTGATATTAAATAATAAAAACAATAATAAAAATAATTTCGGAATTTGCCAACGGAATCTAAACGAAAGTTGTAGATCGTAGTCTCACCTTCGCGGGGATATAAAGAACGTCGAAAACGGAGTTCGTATGAAAGAGATATGAATTTTTGAAGTTTGATAAATAATTTAAATATAAATTTTATTAAAAGTTCGGTATTATCCGAGGGAGGAGTCAGCCTAGGGCCGAGGTACGCACCGCGTACGCTCGAACGCCCCGCGTACCCGAATGGAGGGTCTCGGATCGACCACGTCGCCCTATGCGAAGCTACCGACCCGTCCCATCCGACCCGCGAACCCAGGAACCCGTCCCGTCCGAAGTGCGTAAGCGATGACGCACGGGTACGCGCTGCGTACGCCCGTACGCCCCGCGTTCGGAGGCGGTTCAGCAACCCTATAAAAGGGATGCGAGCCTTTCCGAAAATGTTGTTCATTTCCTCTCTTTCTCTCCCGATCTTGCCTCGATTTTCGTGCCCGTTCAAACCCGAAGCTCTGGTCTTTTTGCTCAAGTCCCGAGGGTCGATTTTACTCCCGAGATTCCCGAGAATCCCGAGAAAAATCCGTTTCGCAAGACGAAACTCTGCCCGGTTTTCGAGCTCGCTATCTTCGAATTTCCAAGTGAGTTTCATACCCCCTTAATCAACTGTTTTAATTATTCTAAATACTTTTAAATGCTTTATGGGGGGGGTACAAGTTAAACACTTATAGTTATTGTTTCGGTCACATGTGACGGTGTTAATCACATGTGATTAATAACTAAGAAACCAATGATTTTATCACTGTTCAAACTGTTTTACTTCAAAATGTTTTACAAACTCTTTTACTTACCAAATGCTTTATTGTAAACTTTGTTTTACTACTTATAAATTTGCATGCTTATATACGTATAGCTGTATAAATAATGTTTAAAGGGCTTAGGAAAGCCACCTATCCTATTTCCTTTTCCTCGATTTGGATGTGGTCTGGTGGAATTTCGGGTGACTATCCAAGGGTCGTTTCAATATTAGTTATATGTCATATATACGTGTATAGACATAAAGGTACTTCCAATTTTCATGCTTATCAAAACATCATTTGTAAGTTACCATCGGGGTAACACGAGATCATACTACTACGATTTCTAGATCAACGAGTCAGTTCATTCATGAGTCAATATTCATTTCTAAGAGAACATATACAACGATACTAGAACAAGTAATATTTTATTACAAAAACACAAATACTTTAACAATTGTGATCCACTGTATGGGTTCATGTCTTAATTGTCATGACCCGGGTTGTAGCCAGAGTCTCTTGGAGGGAGAGCGTTGAGTTTGCGTATAGATCTATACTGGATTGACTATCCTACACCTTTCTGTTAGCTACAGTGGGACCGGCAGGTCTACGGGTGCCAAACGTCATAACCTATTTTTCGACTATACGTTGTCGATGTTACCAGTCAATAGTATGGTGCAACTTATCACACGATACCTTAATAAAAACCCGGTTTAAGGTAGTTAGTACCACAGTAGTTCATATAAAACGAAACTACCATACTACAAGAATTTACCCATTGCATTTTTGGTGATAGCCTCACCTAAACTTAAATGTACAAACTATATTTGGTTAAATGATAGTTACACTTGGGAAATTTCACACTTTTACATCAAACGAGCATACAAACTATTAAGCCTTGGTAAAAGGGGCTACTTTTATACTTTAAACAGAAAATATAGGTTTTTCTGAGAGATTCAAACGTTTACAAACACTTACATACATTTACAACTCATACTTGCAACAGGTTCAAAACGTTTTTGATAAACGAACCACGACACTAAAATACTTATGAACTCACCAGCTTAATGCTGATCAACTCTTTCAAAATAACTTGTATTCTCAGGTCATCAGTAGACAGGTACCGATGCTAGCTTTTGAGAAGATGGAGCGCATTCAAGTCTCATCATACTATTTTGATATACATTATATTTTTGGTGTCTAAAACTGTACGGAACACACTTGTATTAAAATGTTTATATTTAATGCAATGGATGATGTTGTTTGCTTATTTACAATTACTGTGTTGTGATACTACACATGACGTCCTCCGCCCCAGAATGTTTCCGCCATTCTTGGTTCTGGGGTGTGACAGATTGGTATCAGAGCATTGGTTATAGTGAAGCAAGTATATCAACCCATAAAAGATATACTAAACTATAAACCCATTTGGGATTAAAACACTCTGACCAGGAGTTCATACTTTAAATAGTTAATTAAGTATACTAGTTTGCATTCATGCTAAAACCGGTGTCACAACGACAAAAACAAAAGTATTACGATTGTTAAATATCACAGGTAAGCTAGGGGATGTATGGTCAGTCCTGGGAATGGCATAGCCTGATCAACTATGCTGGTCCGAGGAGTGATTAGCATATGCCCTAGAATAGTTGTGATGTGTTAACAAGTCTAAAAACTTACCAACAATGCCACAAAAAGATCGGTGGAACTTAAACTTAAAATACTATAGGCGTATTTTGTGCTATTAACTACATACATACTATATCTTTATACCTCTCTTCTCACGTAGATTTAAATGGCTGGATTCCGTCACGACAACCCGTACTTTCCAAATGAAGGCAACATAGGAAGGCTCGAAGCAGAGTCTGACGATGAACACCAAATTCCGTTGGATGATCATCAAGCTGAAGGCTTCTCGGATAAATCAGACTCTGAGCCTGAAGTCAACAACCTACCACTCGTAGGTCAACCCCCGAACAACAACCCTCGACCAGCTTTTACAGATCCTACTCCCCTATGGGCAAACCACTTGAACCGTTGGAGTTAAGAACAGGGTCAACCCTTACCATACTTTGGGGACCGAAGCTTTCACAACGTCAGCAATGGTGGCTTTGCTGACCGAGCCCTGCCTGTCATTATCCGCAGGATAGCTCGTAATGTCGAGCAAGGTAGAGCAGCCATCGACCGAGTCATGGAAATTGATGCCAACTCAGGTGTCAACACAGTCCGCATCCGCCGTCTTGAAGAAGACATGGAACGGACCCGGAGAGCCAATGGAACCCTACAGCAACATCTGGTTGCCTCTCAAGCTGAAGTCATGGAACTCCGAACTCGCCAAAGTGCTCATGAGCAACACCTTCAAGAGATGGACCGTCAAATGAGAGACCTTAGGGTCCTCCTAAGGAATATTCGTCGCCGTTAGATGATGTTTAATACATCATTATCTTTTAGGTTAAAGATTTGCCTTTAACATATATGCTCTAAGTAGCACTTGTATGTAAACTCTCAGTACTCTAAGTAGGAATCTAAGAACTGTCAAACTTTTCTATGTGGTATGATGTAAGACCTACTGTTAGGTCAATTTTCATTAAACTCATTACATCAGTAATACCAGTATTATTGAAATCTATCTAAATTGTGGGAAAAATCTATACATTGGTGTTTTCCTACTAACATTTTTTTGTTGTGATTGCAAACACTCATACAACTATTTGGGCTATGGTTATTTAGTCCATGTATCACTCTCGCGTTGTTTACAAATTGATTCTTACCATTTCTTATCTTTTTAAACTTATAGCTGAAGGATGCCTCCTCGCAAATCTCCCAGGAATAATCCTGCACCACCACCTCCACCGCCTCCGGTCATCGATACTGCAGCCCTAAATGCTGCCGTAGCTGCAGCAGTGGCAACTGCCATGGCTCAGTATCACTCTTCTGATGCCAGCAGAGGTGGAACCCCGGTGGAATCAATTCCGGTTGAAACCCCTGTGCACTCGAGAGAGTGCTCTTACAAGGATTTCACCAACTGCAAGCCGAAGTCCTTTCATGGGACCGGCGGAGTCATTGCTCTCTCGCAATGGTTCGAGAAGACTGAAGCGGTCTTCGAAATATGTTCATGCCCTGCTGCGAGCAAAGTGAAATACGCCGCATGCACTTTTGAAGGAAAGGCCCTAACGTGGTGGAACGGCCACGTTAAATCTCTAACTCTTGTCATAGCCAACGACATAGGTTGGGAAACAATGAAAGACCTCATGATTGAGGAATATTGCCCGAGGGGCGAGATCCAGAAACTAGAGCAGGAACTGTGGAGCCTGACCATGAAGGGCACCAATATTGTTGCTTACACCGCCAGATTCAGCGAACTGGTGGCCCTCTGCCCCAACATGGTTCCCACTGAAGGGAAAAAGATCGAAAGGTACATATGGGGGCTTGTACCTCCGTATCAGGGGAATGTCCTAGCATCAAACCCCGCTACCTTCGACAGTGCCAAACGGTTGGCACAACGACTCATTGACCATGGAGTCAAAACCCCTGAAATCACAACCACCCTAGCCATCCCGGAACTCTCCAAACCCGCTGATACGAAACGGAAATACTGGGATGAAAAGAAGAAACAACAGGCGGCCAGGAAGCAGCAAATTGTGGCGATACATGCCGCAATAACCCCTGCTGCTACAACTACTCCTGTGAGTGGGTATGCTGGAAGATCACCCAAGTGCAACAAATGCAACTACCACCACAATGGCCCCTGCCAGGAAATGCAGTGCTCTAACTGCCACAGGAAAGGACACACAGTCCGTTTCTGTAAATATCAGGCGAGACCGATCGCCCAAGTCCCCGGCTCTGGCGTGAGCCCGACATGCTATGGATGTGGCGAAACAGGCCACTATAAAAGGGACTGCCCCAAGACGAAAAATATTGGCGGAACAGGGAGGGTACTAGCGATAGGCCACGGAGAGGCAGTAGCTGACCCGACAGTAGTGACTGGTACGTTCCTCCTCGATGACTCCTATGCATGCATTCTATTCGATAGTGGAGCGGAGCGAAGCTTCGTAAACCATAAATTCACTCGCATGCTTGCTCAACCACCACACTCACTCAAAGAACTATACACGGTGGAAATGGCTAATGGAAAAACCGAAAGTACGAGTAGCATATACCTAGGTTGTACCCTAACGTTAGATAACCATTCATTCCCAATCGACCTCATGCCAGTCTCAATAAAAAGTTTTGACTGATCGTTTTGTGGGATTTATAGCCGGAGGACGTCTGGAGCAGCAGCAGCAGCAGTAGACAGTCATTTTCCGATCAGTTCAGCAGCTACTACCTGATATGTTATATACCAGCATGATATATAACGTCACAATGCCGGCCCATCAGTAGGAGATGTATGATAGATGATTGTCTTTGTGATATCATCTAGGTTTGCTACTACATGATATGTTATATACCAGCATGATATGTTATATGTGATAGTAGTAGAGTTCGGTTGTTAGGACCGAAGGGTAGTCAGACACCCCAGATACGTCTGACAGTATGTGATTATATGTTTGCATGCTGGCTTGTTATGTTATATGCGATAGAGGTAGTAGGAGGGGACTAATCCCCAAGTTCGGTTGCTAGGACCGAAGGGTAGTTCAGGCACCCCAAATATGTCTGATAATATGTTATGTTATGATATATGTGATAGTAGCAGTAGGGGGTGAAATAGTCCCCGAGGTTCGGTTGTCAGGACCGAAGGGTAGTCAGCACCTCAGAATGGCTTGACATGGGTAGTCAGCACCCCAGAACGGCTTCACACGGGTAGGTCGGCACCCCAGAATGGCCGTACCGGGTAGGTCGGGCACCCCAGAAATGCCTGGCAATATGCATGATATTGTTGGATAAGGTGTCTAAGTCCATAACTATTTCTGGTATGTACTTGACCCGAACCGGCATGGTCCATTTGGGTTGCATGGCACCATGCAATTGGATAGACTAAATGAGAGAAATAACACTTGGAGATTATTAATATATTATAAGTTCTAATATATTAATAATATTATTTGATTAGTTTGATCAAGAATTAATTTAGAATTAATTAAGTGATCAAAAGATAACTAATTAAATATATGGGTTGATTAAGTAAATCATCCATATCTTGTATAGTGGGCTAAAAGGCTCCATGGATCATCAAGTTGGGTTCCACCCATAGGATGCTCCATGGATGCTCCATGGGAGTTACAAACCCATGGGTCATGGAAATGAAGAGTCATGACACATTAGGGTTTAACCCTAGGTGTGTCAACACTATATAAGTAATATGATCTCCTCCCAAATCGGTTACAACATACACACTAAGAAATAGAGGGCTTGGCCGATTTTGTGAAGTGAGTATTCTCTCATAAGTTCTTCCAAGAGCATTTGGTGTTGTGTGAAGCATTTGAGGCATCATACTTGGGGTGCTAGGCTCACAAGGTTTCAAGGAACACAAGCAACAACAAGGTAAGTTATTCTATCTATACGTTATGTTAAAATTGTTCCCCATGTATGCTAGATAGGAATATAACCTTGGAAATCAACTTTGCATGACAAATTAGACAAACATAGATCCAAGGTTATTAGGGTTTCATGTACACTTAGGAAGTGTTAGAATGCTCAAAACCCATCAGTGGTATCAGAGCCTAGGCTTGTTTGTTCTTATTTGTTCTTAAAAGTTGAAAACAGAATCGAAAATTTGCTGTCTGCGATCGGACTCGTCGAGTCTATTGGGGGGACTCGTCGAGTCCATGTGTATCTTCAACCAACTCGGCGAGTCATGTTCATGCACTCGGCGAGTAGGGTCGACTGAGTGCATAATTTCGATTCAGTTGCTGGAAAATGAATTAGAAACATTACCCTAAAACTGTTTTGGTAATTGTAAACTTGTTTTTGGTGGTGTAATGTTTTGCTAATTCATTTACAACAACTAGTTATCAAAATTACAAAGTTTTATGTAATTTTTTGATTATGTTCATATTCATGTTCTTGTTCTTATGATGTTTTAGATGATCATAGGAATTATTTGTAACCTATTTGGTAGTTTAATTCTTGATCATAATGTGTTTTAATGGAGTCCATAACTTATCCTTAAGTTATGGAAAACCAAGAGTCACACTTGAGTTAAAACCATTAAGAAAACACAAGAGTTATAAAAATGAAGAGTCTTCATTTTATGACTCTATTAAACTCATAAGTTACAAGAAATGAAAAGTTTTGAAAGTTACAAAACTTGCCCTCAAGTTTTGGAACAAGTAAAGTTAAGTTAAAACTTTAGTTCCAACCCCTAGAATTTTAAAAGTTAAAATTCAACCCTTATACTTATATTATGATAATTTAATAATTATATATATATATGTATAAGAACAAGTCGTCTTACCGCTAGTACGCCTCATTCACGAAGCCGGTCTATAAGGTGGGTATAAGGTTGTTGCGTATAAAATGGTGACTTAATGGGTGTATATTCTCACCCACCGCTTGCTTGACTGGTGGAGGGTCGTTAGCCGAACGGGTAAGACAAGGACTTATAAATTCTCATTCAAAGTATGATGAATATATAAAGTAACTAAATGTTTATTAAATTCCCAATCTTAGTTACTTTAGGAAAAATGTGAATAAGGTGCTAATCCATGAAATTACACTTTACACTTTGTCTGAGTCGTTGGTGGAGCGTGTGTAGTTAACCGGCACACTAACTTGGACTTAACAAGGTAGGTAAAGGGTGACTTAAGGTTTATTATAGTATCGGTGGAGCGTGTGTGGTTTACCGGCACATCGATTGAGTGATAAACTTTAAGGGTACCAAGTGATTTGCATGGTTACTTCACACCTCGTTTTGTGATCCTCGGCATCCCAGTCACAAAACCTGGAGGGCACTCCCGAGATTGAAACATGCCTTTGAAAAGTTCATTGGATCTCAAAGAATCTAGGAATTTCTAAAACCAATAAAAACTAAATATTTATTATTTCGGTTTTCGTGGTGGAAATTGGTGAATCGTCATTCACCTACTTTTCAAATATGGTATAGCTTAGATTACGGCATACCTCTTCTAAGTTATATTATATTGTGATTGGATCCTAGCCTTAATATTACATTTGGGTGTTTTATTAAGGACTCTCTTAAATCTAAACTAAACTTGTTCTTCTTTTTCAGATGTCTTCAACTAATGCTTCTGGCTCGAATCCTAATGGCTCCTTTACTCTTATGAGTCTGTGTGGGAAAATCACCTTTGATGGATCCAACTTCAATAAGTGGATCAGAAACATCAGGATGATTACCCGCTACGAGGACAAAGAATATGTCCTTGACAAGGAGCTTAAGGAAATTGACGAGTCCACTGCAACTCCCCAGGAGATCGCTGACTTTCATACTCATGAAAGAGATGCAACCAAGGTGGCTTGCATCATGTTAGCCACCATGACAGCTGAACTCCAAAAGTCTTATGAAGACTTCTACCCTTACGAAATGCACCAAGATTTGATGGAAAGATACCATCAAAGTGCACGACAAGAGAGGTACGAAGTCATCTGCTCCATGATAACAACCATGATGAAGGACGGAGAGTCCGTCACGAGCCACATGCAGAAAATGCAAAGGTATGTGGATCGTTTGCTGAAGCTCAATGTGAACTTCCCTGAGGAGCTTGCAATAGATATCATTTTGCACTCCTTACCATCGTGCTATGATCAATTCCGCATGACATATCACATGAACAAGGAAGAGGTCACCCTCAGCAAACTTCAGGGACTTCTCAAGACCGCAGAAACAGGTCTTAAGGGGAAGTCGGTTGCTATCACTCCTACTCCAGACACAACTCCGGTCTTGGCAATCGGGCAAAGTCGAGGGAGGAAGAGAAAGAGATCTTCAAAGGGTACCAAGGCTCGGACCCTTGATGGCTCTTCTTCAAGTGGAACCAAGAAAGGTTTCATTACTCCTTCTTCTGACCCAAAAGAGGCTGAATGCTTCAATTGCCACGAAAAAGCTCATTGGAAGCGGAACTGCCCAAAGTACCAGCAAGATGTAAAGGATGGGAAAGTCAAACCCAACCATGCAGGTATTTACACTATCATTTCTAATAACTCACCCCATTCGAAATCTTGGGTCCTTGATACAGGTTGCGGTATTCATATTTGTTGTGACTTGCAGGGACTAGGAAGAAGTGAGAATGTGGAGCAAGGAAGAATAAACTTAATCATGGGGAATAGGAAAGTTACACCTGTCACCAAGATTGGAGTTTATACTTTATCGCTAAGTAGTGGGTTAAATTTAGATTTGAATAAATGTTGTTATTCGCCAGAAATGGCAAGAAATATTATTTCCTTTCATGCATTGTACAAACAAGGTTTCACCTTTTCGTTTGATAATGAAGTTGGTTCGATTAATGCTTTCTTTAATAATGTACTTTATTTTAAAGCATTACCTTGTGATGGTGTGTATGAAGCTGTATCTATTGTAGATAACTTAGGAAATAATGTTTTGTGTATTGATTCTACTAATAATAATAACTTGGATAAAGCATCGTTATGGCATTGTCGTCTTGGACATATAAGCAAGAAACGCATAGGCCAACTCCAAAAGGATGGAGTCTTGGAGTCGTTTGACCTAAAGTCAAACGATAGTTGCGAATCATGCTTACTTGGAAAAATGACAAAGTCACCCTTCACAGGATCGTGTGAAAGGGGTGAAGGTTTGTTGGACCTTATACACACGGATGTGTGTGGACCGTTCAAACATGCCACAAGGGATGCTAATCGTTATTATTTGACTTTTACCGATGATTACAGTAGATATGGATATGTCTACTTAATCAAGCATAAGTCAGAGACTTTCGAGAAGTTTAAGGAATTTAAACAGGAAGTCGAGAATCAATTGGGCAGGAACATTAAGATGCTTCGATCCGATCGAGGTGGTGAGTATCTTAGTTCAGAGTTCCTCGACTATCTAAAGGAATATGGGATTGTCTCACAATTGACACCTCCCAGGACACCGCAGTTGAATGGTGTGGCTGAGAGGCGTAATCGAACCTTGTTGGACATGGTTCGTTCCATGATGAGTCGAGCTTCGCTACCAATCTCATTCTGGGGGTATGCCTTAGAGACTGCCGCCCATATCCTTAATCTAGTCCCTACAAAGAAAGTTGCCAAAACTCCTCACGAGATGTGGACTGGTAAAGTACCTAAACTAGACCACATCAAGATTTGGGGCTGCGAGGCTTTCATGAGACGCGAGACTCATGATAAGCTCGAACCCCGAAGCGAGAGGTGTATTTTCATTGGCTACCCACAGCAATCCTTTGGTTACCTCTTCTATAGACCTAGTGACAATGTGGTCTTTGTAGCAAGAAGAGGAGTCTTTCGAGAAAGAGAGTTTATAAGCCAAGGAGACAGTGGGAGGCAAGTTGATCTAGAAGAAATTCAAGAGCCAAGTGGTGAAGGAACTTCAAACTCTAGCCCTCAACTTGAGGAGGAAACTCCTGTTGAGCCAATTGACGAATCTGTACCTCTGAGGCGTTCCACGAGAGTTAGGAGTGCACCTGAGCATTACTATGGATTCCATATTACTGCAGAAGGTGAGACACTTATTAGTGATGAGACACTAGTAAGTCAAGATGACCCTAACAGCTACGAGGAAGCCATGGCGGGCCCCGAGTCTGCCAAATGGAAAGAGGCTATGGATAGCGAGATACAATCCATGTACGACAATCAAGTTTGGAACTTGGTTGAGAATGTACCAGGTCAAAAGACTGTAGGGTGCAAATGGGTCTTCAAGAAGAAGACCGACATGGATGGTAAAGTACACACTTATAAGGCTAGACTGGTTGCAAAGGGCTTCTCTCAAATTCCTGGAGTGGACTATGATGAGACCTTTTCTCCGGTAGCCAAGATTAAGTCTATTCGGGTTCTGTTAGCCATAGCTGCATTTCATGACTATGAAATTTGGCAAATGGATGTCAAAACCGCTTTCCTTAATGGAAAGTTGGCTGAAGATGTTTACATGAGTCAGCCAGAAGGTTTTGTCAGTAACGAGTACCCTAATAGAGTGTGTAAGCTTGAGAAATCCATTTATGGATTAAAGCAAGCACCTCGCAGATGGAATCTTTGCTTTGATGAAAAGGTCAAGGAATTTGGCTTTTCTAGGAGTGAAGATGAATCTTGTGTATATGTCAAGGCTAGTGGGAGTATAGTTAGCTTTTTGGTATTGTATGTGGATGACATACTACTCATAGGAAACGACATTCCAACCTTGCAGGAAGTAAAGTCCTGGCTTGGAAAGTGTTTCGCTATGAAGGACCTTGGTGAAGCTGCCTATATTTTGGGGATAAGGATCTTGAGAGATCGGAGTAAAAGACTAATTGGACTTAGTCAAAGTACCTACTTGGAGAAGGTTCTGAAGAGATTCAGAATGCAAGACTCCAAGAAAGGAGAGTTGCCCATCCAGAGTAGCGCCAAGCTGAGTAAGACACAAAGCCCTAGCACTGAGGCTGAGATAGCAGAAATGAGTCGAATACCTTATGCTTCGGCTGTAGGTTCGATCATGTATGCTATGACGTGTACTCGACCTGATGTAGCCTTTGCCTTGAGCATGGTTAGCAGGTTTCAGGGGAACCCTGGCAAGGCACACTGGATTGCGGTAAAGAATATTCTCAAGTACCTACGAAGGACTAAGGACTGGGTCCTTATCCTCGGTGGGAGTGATGACTTGAGAGTTGTAGGGTATAGTGATGCTAGCTTCCAGACTGACAGGGATAACTTCCGCTCTCAGTCGGGCTGGGTCTTTACCCTAAATGGAGGAGCAATTTCTTGGAAGAGTTCCAAGCAAGAGACAGTGGCAGATTCTACTTGTGAATCAGAGTATATTGCAGCTAGCGAAGCGGCAAAGGAGGCATTATGGCTGAGGAACTTCATTGGAGACCTTGGAGTTGTACCAGCTATTAAAGAGCCGATGGAAATTTTCTGTGATAGTGAAAGTGCTGTTGCCTTAGCCAAGGAACCAAGGGATCACGGGAGATCCAGACACATCGACAGAAAATACCATTTCATCAGACATCGGATCGAAGAAGGACTCCTCGTGGCAAAGAGGGTATCATCAGATGAGAATCTGGCAGATCCCCTCACGAAGGGACTGACTCGGGTTAAGCATCTCCAGCATGCTCGGAGCATAGGGCTGAAGGATGATATTAGATTTAGTAGTTAGATAATCTTGAAATTTGTAAAGTGTAATTGACATTTGATGATGAATAAAAGTGTTTTATTTATGAGTAAAGTGTTGCTATCTCTTGTCGATCGTTTACTATATTTCTTTTGCATGTTTTGACTTCCAGAATAATTTTGTTTGGTTTAACATATTATTCAAACCTCCACAGTCGGTCATATGTCGGAAGTAGGTATGAATCAAG